>NC_069689.1:54941524-56219401 GCF_023699985.2 Odocoileus virginianus
AGCCCTAGAGGGTGAAGAAAGGCCCAGAGCATATCCTTAGGGAAATATCAAGACACTATTTATTACACAAAAATAAGACACAGTTCATGTATTTAATAGGGGAAGAGTCAGATAACATTTATTGGGACAGGAAACATTATGTAGCCATTAAATAATACTTAATAGTGGGTTTCTACTGCATTCTCTTTCTTCATGTTTCACTTAAAATGCTTCCCAGGACTTCCCTGGCAGTCCAGTGGTTAAGACTCTGTGCTATCAATGCAGGGGGCACAAGTTCAATCCCTGGTCAGGGAAATAAGATCCCATATGCCACGTGGTGTGGCCAAACGATTTTTAAAAAGTTTCTCCACTCCTTGTATATAGTAGGGAAAAAAAGCATTCATGGGAGTGAGGCCAGCGTGGGCTGCTCTCCTGTTCAACCCACTTCAAGCCCAGCAGTCAGGACCATCATTTCCAATTTCCCAGGATGGGAAGGCCATCCATTCATTAAATATCATGCTCAGGGCCTGACAGTGAATGGAAGGCTAAATTGAAACAAGGACTTCCTGTCTTCATCTTTAATGGGAGACTCTATCTCTTACACCACAGTGTGCTATAGGTTAATTCTGCAGACCTTCAACAATGTGACTTCTGTCCTGGGTGACCAACCTGGGTCCTTCCATTTGTATTCAAAGACAAGAGAATGGTTTGCAATGTCAAGCACTGGAAAAGCCAACAATAGCACTGTATTTAATGGGGAAAACATTTCTTTTAATTTTGGCTGCACTAGGTCTTTGTTGCCGCATGTGGGTTTCTCTAGATGTGGGGCACAGGCTTAGTTGCCCCTCTGCATGTGAGAGCTTATTAATAGTTCCCTGGCCAGGAATGAAACCCTAGTCTCCTGTACTGGAAGGTCGGTTCTTCTTTTTTTATATATAATTTCATTTCAGTTTAGTTCAGTCATTTAGTCGTGTCCGACTCATTGTGACCCCATGAATCACAGCACACCAGACCTCCCTGTCCATCACTAACTCCCAGAGTTTACTCAAACTCATGTCCATCAAATCAGTGATGCCATCCAGCCATCTCATCCTCTGTCATCCCCTTCTTCTCCTGCCCCCTATCCCTCCCAGCATCAGGGTCTTTTCCAATGAGTCAACTCTTCGCATGAGGTGGCCAAAGTATTGGAGTTTCAGCTTCAACATCAGTCCTTCCAATGAACACCCAGGACTGATCTCCTTGAGGATGGACTGGTTGGATCTCCTCGCAGTCCAAGGGATTCTCAACAGTCTTCTCCAACACCACAATTCAAAAGTATCAATTCTTCGGTGCTCAGCTTTCTTCACCATCCAACTCTTAAATCCATACATGACTACTGGAAAAACCATAGCCTTGACTAGATGGACCTTTGTTGGCAAAGTAATGTCTCTGGTTTTTAATATGCTATCTAGGTTGGTCATAACTTTCCTTCCAAGGAGTAAGCGTATTTTAATTTCATGGCTTTAATCACCATCTGCAGTGATTTTGCAGCCCCCCAAAATAAAGTCAGCCACTGTTTCCACTGTGTCCCCATCTATTTGCCATGAAGTGATGGGACCAGATGCCATGATCTTAGTTTTCTGAATGTTGAGCTTTAAACCAACTTTTTCACTCTCCTCTTGGATGGAGCCAAAGCAAAAACAATACCCAGTTGTGGATGTGACTGGTGATAGAAGCAAGGTCCAATGCTGTAAAGAGTAATATTGCATAGGAACCTGGAATGCTAGGTCCATGAATCAAGGCAAATTGGAGGTGGTCAAAGAGGAGATGGCAAGAGTAAATGTTGACATTCTAGGAATCAGCAAACTAAAATGGACTGGAATGGGTGAATTTAATTCAGATGACCATTATATCAACTACTGTGGGCAGGAATCCCTTAGAAGAAATGGAGTAGCCATCATGGTCAACAAAAGAGTCCAAAATACAGTACTTGGATGAAATCTCAAAAATGACAGAATGATCTCTCTTCGTTTCCAAGGCAAACCATTCAATATCACAATAATCCAAGCCTATGCCCCAACCAGTAACGCTGAAGAAGCTGAAGTTGAACGGTTCTCTGAAGACCTACAAGACCTTTCAGAACTAACACCCCAAAAAGATGTCCTTTTCATTATAGGGGACTGGAAAGCAAAAGTAGGAAGTCAAGAAACACCTGGAGTAACAGGCAAATTTGGCCTTGGAGTACGGAATGAAGCAGGGCAAAGGCTAATAGAGTTTTGCCAAGAGAACACATTGGTCATAGCAAATACCCTTTTCCATCAACACAAGAAGACTCTACACAGGGACATCACCAGATGGTCAACACCGAAATCAGATTAATTATGTTCCTTGCAGCCAAAGATGGAGAAGCTCTAGACAGTCAGCAAAAACAAGACTGGGAGCTGATTGTAGCTCAGATCATGAACTCATTATTGCCAAATTCAGACTTAAGTTGAAGAAAGTAGGGAAAACCATTTGACCATTCAGGTATGACCTAAATCAAATCCCTTATGATTACACAGGGGAAGTGAGAAATAGATTTAAGGGACTAGATCTGATAAGACAGAGTGCCTGATGAACTATGAACAGAGGTTCGTGACATTGTACAGGAGACAGGGATCAACACCATCCCCATGGAAAAAAAACACAAAAAAGCAAAATGGCTGTCTGAGGAGGCCTTACAAATAGCTGTGAAAAGAAGAGAAGTGAAAAGCAAAGGAGAAAAGGAAAGATATTATCATTTAAATGCAGAGTTCCAAAGACTAGGAAAAAGAGATAAGAAAGCCTTCTTCAATGATCAATACAAAGAAATAGAGGAAAGCAATAGAATAAAGTCTAGAGATCTCATCAAGAAAATTAGAGACACCAAGGGAATATTTCATGCAAAGATGGGCACAATAAAGGACAGAAATGGTATGGACCTAACAGAAGCAGAAGATATTAAGAAGAGGTGGTAAGAATACACAGAACTGTACAAAAAAGATCTTCACGACCCAGATAATCATGATGGTGTGATCACTCACCTAGAGCCAAACATCCTGAAATGCGAAGTCAAGTGGGCCTTAGGAGGCATCACTACAAACAAAGCTAGTGGAGGTGATGGAATTCCAGTTGAGTTATTTCAAATCCTGAAAGATGATGCTGTGAAAGTGCTGCACTCAATATGCCAGCAAATTTGGAAAACTCCGCAGTGGCCACAGGACTGGAAAAGGTCAGTTTTCATTCCAATCCCAAAGAAAGGCAATGCCAAAGAATGCTCAAACTAACACACAATTGCACTCATCTCACACGCTTGTAAAGTAATGCTCAAAATTCTCAAAGCCAGGTTTCAGCAATACGTGAACTGTAAACTTCCAGATGTTCAAGCTGGTTTTAGAAAAGGCAGAGGAACCAGAAATCAAATTGCCAACATCCGCTGGATCATAGAAAAAGCAAGAGAGTTCCAGAAAAACATCTATTTCTGCTTCATTGATTATACCAAAGCCTTTCACTGTGTGAATCACAATAAACTATGGAAAATTCTGAAAGAGATGGGAATACCAGACCACCTGACCTGCCTCTTGAGAAACCTATATGCAGGTCAGGACGCAACAGTTAGAACTGGACATGGAACAATGACTGGTTCCAAATAGGAAAAGGAGTACGTCAAGGCTGTATATTGTCACCCTGCCTATTTAACTTATACCAGAATACATAATGAGAAATGCTGGGCTGGAAGAAGCACAAGCTGAAATCAAGATTGCCAGGAGAAATATCAATAACCTCAGATATTCAGATGACACCACCCTTATGGCAGAAAGTGAAGAACAACTAAAGAGCCTCTTGATGAAAGTGAAAGAGGAAAGTGAAAAAGTTGGCTTAGAGCTCAACATTCAGAAAACTAAGATCATGGCATCTGATCCCATCACTTCATGGCAAATAGATGGGGAAACAGTAGAAGCAGTCTCAGACTTTATTTTTTGGGGGGCTCTAAAATCACTGCAGATGGTGATTGAAGCCATGAAATTAAAATACGCTTACTCCTTGGAAGGAAAGTTATGACCAACCTAGATAGCATAGTATAAAGCAGAGACATTGCTTTGCCAACAAAGGTCCGTCTAGTCAAGGCTATGATTTTTCCAGTAGTCATGTATGGATGTGAGAGTTGGACGGGAAGAAAGCTGAGCACCAAAGTATTGATGTTTTTGAACTGTGGTGTTGGAGAAGACTCTTGAGAGTCTCTTGGATTGCAAGAAGGTCCAGCCAGTCCATCCTAAAGGAGATCAGTCCTGGGTGTTCACTGGAAGGACTGATGTTGAAGCTGAAACTCCAATACTTTGGCCACCTCATGCGAAAAGTTGACTCATTGGAAAAGACCCTGATGCTAGGAAGGATTGGGGGCAGGAGAAGAAGGGGACAACAGAGGATGAGATGGCTGGATGGCATCACCAACTCTATGGACATGGGTTTGGGTAGACTCCGGGAGTTGGTGATGGACAAGGTGCCTGACGTGCTGCGATTCATGGATTCGCAAAGAGTCAGACACGACTGAGTGACTGAACTGAACTGAATTGAGAATGGCCATTCTGAGAGGTGGGTTTTGATTTCTTGTTGCCGTTTTGATCGACATTCCTCCTGTAATATTTAGGGATGTAGAGCCTCTTGTCCTCTGGCCACTTGCTTTTTTTTTTTTTTCTTTTCCTAAAGGGTGTGAGGAAATTTTACCTGTTGCATGCTGCTTCTTGAAAGTCAGTTATGTTCAGATTTGACTTCTGCAGTCCCCACCCCAGGACCTTTCCAGAGGGCAGCTGTCAGTAACAGCCCGAAGTTGCCAGTAATCACCTGTGGGCAAGTTGTAGTTATAGGATAGGTCCACCAGGTGGCAGCACTTCTTCATGCCCAACTCTGGTTCCACCTGCAACCAGAGCCTTAGGGAAGGTCGGCTTCCTGGGCTGTGGATTTGAGTGGAATATGTCTGAGCAAACATCCAAGGCCTTGTGTGTCACTACTTCCCCCTAAAGCTTCACCCCTCCACTCCAGACTCATCCCAACCAGGGGCACCCCTCGCTGCTAAGGTGCCTAGGAGGCTGCACTCTCAGGAAGGAGTCTTCAACTGGGGACCCCAGCACCAGGGCCCTGGATACTTGGTCATTTTACCCTGATCCCTGAGGCCAGAGGGTCAGGCCACCATCATTGGGGTGCACTAGAGATTCTGGTCCTAGTCACAGAAAAGCAGACAGTATAGGATTGAGACAGATATCAGTGAAGGGGACCCTGCCTTGCTATCCTGACCCCACCCCAGTCCAGCCCTGGGATTCAAGCCTAATCACATTCCCGGGGTCAAATAGCATCCCGAGTCCACCAGGTCAGAGGGAATAAACTGGACATTTTTTCCCTGTCTATTTGCCATGATGCGATAAGACTGGATGCCATGATTTTAAGTTGAGTTTTAGGCCAGGTTTTTCACTCTTCTCTTCCACACTCATCAAGAGGCTCTTTAGTTCTTCTCCACTTTCTGCCATTAGGGTGCTAGCATCTGCATATCTGAGGTTGTTAATATTTCTTCCAGAAATCTTGATTCCAGCTTGTGATTCATCCAGCCAGGCATTTAGCATGATGTACTCTGCATATAGCCTTTTAAACAGTTCATGAGGTTCTCATGGCAAGTATACTGGTGTGGTTTGCCATTCCCTCCTCTAGTGGATCATGTTTTGTCAGAACTCTCTGCTATGACCTGTCCATCCTGGGTGGCCCTGCATGGTATGATTCATAGCTTCATTGAGCTATGTAAGCTCCTTTGCCATGACAAGGCAGTGATCCATGAAGGAGGTCCTTCATGTTACTGATCATTTTCCAACACAAGAGACAACTTTACACATGGACCTCACCAAATGGTCATTACTGAAATCAAATTGATTACATTCTTTGTAGCCGAAGATGGAGAACCTGTATATAGTCAGCAAAAATAAGATCTGGAGCTGACTGTAGCTCAGATCATCAGATTCTCATAGGAAAATTCAGGCTTAAGCTAAAGAATACCTGGGAAAGACACTAGGTCAGGCAGGTATGACTTAAATCAAATCCTGTATGGATTTGCAGTAGAGAAAATGAATAGATTCAAGGTACTAGATCTAGTTAAGGGTCTGCCTGAAAAACTATGGACAGAGGTCCATAATATTGCACTGGAGGTGGCAAAGAAAACCATCCCAAAGAAAAAGAAAAGAAGGCAAAGTGGTTATCTGAGGAGGCTTTACAAATAGTGGAAGAATGAAGAGAAGTGAAAAACAAGGGAGGGAGGGAACGGTACATCCATTAAACACAGAGTTCCAAAGAACAGCTAGGAGAGACAAGAAGGCCACCTTCAATGAACAATGCTTAATAATAGAAGAAAACAACAAACAGGGAAAGACTACCGATCTCTTCAGAAAACCTGGAAACATCAAGGGAGCATTCTGCCCAAAGATGGGCACAATAAAGGATAAAAATGGTAGAGACCTAGTTTACAATGACAAGATCAAGAAGAGATGGAAAGAATACATGGAAGAACTGTATAAAAAAGATCTTAGTGAACTGGATTGCTACGATGGTGTGGTTAGTCACCCAGAGCCAGACATTCTGGAGTGCGAAGTCAAGTGGGCCTTAAGAAACACTGCTGTTAAAAAAGCTAGTGGATGCAATGAAATTCCAGCAGATTTATTCATAACCCTAAAGGATGATGCCATCAAAGTTTTGCATTCATTATGTCAGCAAATCTGGAAGACCCAGCAATGGCCACAGGACTGGAAAAGGTCAATCATCCCAATTCCCAAGAAGGGTAGTAGCAAAGAATGTGCTAACCATCAGACAACTGCACTCATCTCCCAGGCTAGTAGGATCATGCTTAAAATCTTGCATGCTTTATGTGAACCGAGAACCTTCAGGTGTACAAGCTGGGTTTAGAAATGGTAGAGAAACCAGAGATCAAATTGCCAATGTCTGCTGGATTACAGAGAAAGCAAGGGAAAGTCAGGAAAACATCTATCTCTGTTTCATCGACAACGCGAAAGCCTTTGACTGTGTGGATCATGACAAACTGTGGAAAGCTCTTAAATAGATGGTAATACCAGACCATCTTACCTGTCTCCTGAGAAACCTGTATGTGGGTCAAGAAGCAACAGTTAGAATCCTGTATAGAACAACTGATTGGTTCAAGATCGAGAAAGGAGTACGACAGGGTTGTCTGCTGTCACCCCGTTTGTTTAACCTATACTCTGAGCACATCATGAGAAATGCCGGGCTGGATAAGTTACAAGGTGAAATCAAGATAGGCCGGAGAAACATCAACAACCTCAGATATGTGGATGATACCACTCTAATGGCAGAATGTGAAGAGGGAGTAAAGAGCTTGATGAGAGTGAAGGAGGAGAGTCAAAGAGCTGGCTTAAGATTAAATATTAAAAAAACTAAGATCATGGCTTCTGGCCCCATTGCTGCATGGCAAATAGAAGGGAAAATGTGGAAGTAGTGACAGATTTCCTCTTCTTGGGCTCCAAATTCTCTGAGGATGGTGACTGCAGCCATGAAATCAGGAGACGATTGCTTTGGCAGGAAAGCTATGACTAACCTAGATAGTGTGTTGAAAAGTAGAGACATTAACTCTGCCAACAAAGGTCCATATAGTCAAGGCTATGGTATTCCCAGTGATCACCTAACGGCTGTGAGAACTGGACTGTAAAGAAGGCAGAATGCCAAAGAATTGATGCCTTTGAACTGTGGTGTTGGAGAAGACTCTTGAAAGTCCCTTGGACTGCAAGGAGATCAAACCAGTCAATCTTAAAGGAGATCAATCCTGAATATTCACTGCAAGGGCTGATGCTGAAGCTCCAGGATTTTGGTCATCTGATGCAAACAGATGACTCATTGGAAAAGTCCCTGATGCTGGGAAAGATTGAGGGTAGGAGGAGAAGAGGGCATCAGAGGATGAGATAGCTGGATGGCATCACTGATGCAGTGAACATGAACTTGGTCAAACTCTGGGAGATGGTGAGGGACAGGGAGGCCTGGCTTGCTGCAATCCATGGGTCATGCAGTCCAAAGGGTCAGACACAACCGGGCAACTAAACAACACCACCACTGCATATAAGTTAAATAAGCAGGGTGACAATATACAGCCTTGACACACTCCTTTCCCAGTTGAAACCCGTCCATTGCTCTATGTCTGGTTCTAACTGTTGTTTCTTGACTTGCACCCAGGTTTCTCAGGAGGCTGGTATGGTGGTCTAGTATTCCCATCTCTTTAAGAATTCTCCATAGTTTGCTGTGAGTCATGCAATGAAAGGCTTTGTTTGAAACATTTAATTTATGAAAGTTTTTAATTTTATGAAAGCTTTAAATTTTATGATATAAAATATATACCTCTAGTTTCATATGAGATATGTACCTATATTGTCATATAAGAGATATATACCAATATTTTCATATAAGACATGCATATCTCTGTGGCCATATATGAAATATATACCTCTATTTTCATATATGAAATATATAGAGAATATTACTCAGCAAAACATAAAAATAAAAGTGGAAGATTTTTAAAAATAGAAGATTCCATTAGGAAACTTAATTTTGATAAGAACTTTTAAAAATCACATAAAGTAGTTTTCCTCTTAATTTTTGTTTTACAAAGAATTTATCAGTCAGGTGTAGCCAGTGAATCTAATTACAGGATAAATTTTTTTTTAAACTTAAGTCTCTCTGACAATACATTTTCATTATTTTTGATGTCTACATACTGATTTCAGTTTTCAGTGTCCTATAAATGGAAATCAGTTTGCAATCTTCTAGTTTCAAATTAAGACTTTGTATGTATTAAGATGTAAGACAATATACTTGAATTAGAAGGGTTATCTTCAGTCTCTAAAAGCATTACTCAAAAGACACAGTAATTTTCATTATGGTCCCTGGGCTGGTATTTGCAAATCTACTAAATCAGAAACTCTGGAACTGCAGTCTGACAATTTGGGTTCATAAACCCTCCAGTTGATTCTGAAGCACTGAAGCACACCAAAGTTTGAGAACTATTGCCCTGCAAGTCCTGAAGAAACCCATTTTACCAAGCCCAAGTTGTAAGAATTAGTATAAGATCATTATAAGTTATAGTAAAATTTTAATTCTTTTGGTTAAAGAACAATAGCAACAGATTCTACTCTGCAAATATATATACTTATAGTTTCATATATGAAAGATATACCTAGCTTTCCCAGGTTTTAATATATGAAATATATATCTAGGTATTCATATAGGAAATACATATCTGTATTTTCATATATGAAATATATACCTAGGTTTTCATATATGTGATACATACTGAATACTACTCAGCTATAAAAAAGATTAAAATAATGGGTTTTCAGCAATATAACCCTAGACATGATCATAGTAAGTGATGCATGTCAGAAAGAAAAAGAGAAATGCCATATGTTATTACTTCTTTGTGAAACCTAAATTATGACACCATTGAACTTATCCATGAAACAGAAACAGACTCTCGGATAAAGAGAACTAGTGGTTAGCAGTGGGGAGAGGGAGGTGGCAGGGGCAAGACAGGTGTAGGCGATAGAGACAAACTACTAGGTATAAAGTCAATAAGCTATAGGGATATATTCTACAGCACAAGGAAATATACTCTATTTGTAATAGCTTTAAATGGAGTATAATCCATAAAAGTAGTGATTCACTCTGTTGTACACCTAAAACTAATATAGTGTTGTAAATAAACTGTACTTCAACTTAAAAAAAAAAGGCCTGATGACTATCTACACAAAGTAAAAACAAATTAGCAATAAAAATGGAAATTTCTTTAAAAATAGAGATTCCATCAAGAAACTAATTTTGATGAAAAACTCCCTTAGGCTCATGTGTAACTCCTGTGTCCTGGTGTACCTTTAAAACATATATTCTGCTATTAGAGAGCTGCTAATCCTACATATTACATGAACAGTATGAAAAGGCAAAATGATAGGATACTGAAAGAGGAACTCCCCAGGTCGGTAGGTACCCAATATGCTACTGGAGATCAGTGGAGAAATAACTCTAGAAAGAATGAAGAGATGGAGCCAAAGCAAAAACAATACCTAGTTGTGGATGAGACTGGTGATAGAAGCAAGGTCTGATGCTGTAAAGAGCAATATTGCATAGGAACCTGGGATGTTAGGTCCATGAATCAAGGCAAATTGGAAGTAGTCAAACAGGAGATGGCAAGAGTGAATATCGACATTCTAGGAATCAGCATACTGAAATGGACTGGAATGGGTGGATTTAACTCAGATGACCATTATATCTATTACTGTGGGCAGGAATCCCTTAGCAGAAATGGAGTAGCCATCATGGTCAACAAGAGTCTGAAATGTGGTACTTAGATGCAATCTCAGAAATGACAGAATGATTTCTGTTCATTTCCAAGGCAAACCATTCAATATCACAGTAATCTAAGCCTGTGCCCCAACCAGTAATGCTGAAGAAGGTGAAGTTGAACGGTTCTATGAAGACCTACAAGACCTTTTAGAACTAACACCCAAAGAAGATGTCCTTTTCATTATAGGGGACTGGAAAGCAAAAGTAGGAAGTCAAGAAACACCTCGAGTAACAGGTAAATTTGGGCTTGGAGAACGGAATGAAGCAGGGCAAAGGCTAATGGAGTTTTGCCAAGAGAACACATTGGTCATAGCAAACACCCTCTTCCAACAACACAAGAGAAGACTCTACACAGGGACATCACCAGATGGTCAACACCGAAATCAGATTGATTATGTTCTTTGCAGCCAAAGATGGAGAGGCTCTAGACAGTCAGCAAAAACAAGACTGGGAGCTGACTGTAGCTCAGATCATGAACTCCTTATTGCCAAATTCAGACTTAAGTTGAAGAAAGTAGGGAAAACCATTTGACCATTCAGGTATGACCTAAATCAAATCCCTTATGATTATACAGGGGAAGTGAGAAATAGATTTAAGGGACTAGATCTGATAGACAGAGTGCCTGATGAACTATGAACAGAGGTTCGTGACATTGTACAGGAGACAGGGATCAACACCATCCCCATGGAAAAAAAACACAAAAAAGCAAAATGGCTGTCTGAGGAGGCCTTACGAATAGCTGTGAAAAGAAGAGAAGTGAAAAGCAAAGGAGAAAAGGAAAGATATTATCATTTGAATGCAGAGTTCCAAAGAATAGGAAGGAGAGATAAGAAAGCCTTCCTCAATGATCAATGCAAAGAAAGAGAGGAAAACAACAGAATGGGAAAGTCTAGAGATCTCATCAAGAAAATTAGAAATACCAAGAGAACATTTCATGCAAAGACTGACACAATAAAGGACAGAAATGGTATGGACCTAACAGAAGCAGAAGCTATTAAGAAGTGGCAAGAATACACAGAAGAACTGTACAAAAAAGATCTTCACGACCCAGATAATCACGATGGTGTGATCACTCACCTAGAGCCAGACATCCTGGAATGTGAAGTCAAGTGGGCCTTAGAGAGCATCAATACGAACAAAGCTAGTGGAGGTGATGGAATTCATTCAGCTCAACATTCAGAAAACTAAGATCATGGCATCTGGTCCTATTACTTCATGGCAAATAGATGGGAAAACAGTGGAAACAATGGCTGACTTTATTTTTCTGGACTCCAAAATCACTGCAGATGGTAATTGCAGCCATGAAATTAAAAGGTGCTTACTCTTTGGAAGGAAAGTTATGACCAATCTAGATAGCATATTAAAAACCAGAGACGTTACTTTGCCAACAAAGGTCCATCTAGTCAAGGCCATGGCTTTTCCAGTGGTCATGTGAGATTTGGACTGTGAAGAAAGCTGAGTGCTGAAGAATTGATACTTTTGAACTGTGGTGTTGGAGAAGACTCTTGAGAGTCCCTTGGACGGCAAGGAGATCCAACCAGTCCATCCTAAAGATCAGTCCTGGGTGTTCATTGGAAGGACTGATGCTGAAGCTGAAACTCCAATACTTTGGCCACCTCATGCGAAGAGTTGACTCATTGGAAAAGACCCTGATGCTGGGAGGGATTGGGGGCAGGAGGAGAAGGGGACGACAGCGGATGAGATGGCTGGATGGCATCATCGACTCGATGGACATGAGTTTGGGTAAATTCTAGGAGTTGTTGATGAACGGGGAGGCCTGGCATGGTGCGATTCATGGGGTCACAAAGAGTTGGACACGGCTGAGCGACTGAACTTAACTGGACTGAACTGAATCCTACAGAATCCTAAAATGTCATTAATAACTCACCTAGTCATACAGAAAGAGGTCAAGCTGTATCACCAAGGCAAACTGTTACACTGCAAATGGAATGGTCAGTCTGAGACCTGAGATGTGGGAAGTGTCAGCTGACATGGTGGTCTCACCATGAGCCACCTGGTTAGTGACTGAATGTGCTCAAGGAACAGCTTTTATTGGGCAGCAGAGCTTGGTCCCAACACAAGCCTTCCCTTTATAGGGAGCATGCAGGTCTCTAAAACTGCTCCAAGATGCACCTGTGTTAATCTCTCAGTCGTGTCCGACTCTGCGTGACCCCATGGACTACAGCACTCCAGGCTTCCATGTCCATCACCAACTCCTGGAGCTTACTCAAACTCATGTCCATCGAGTCGGTGATGCCATCCAACCATCTCATCCTCTGTCATCCCCTTCTCCTCCTGCCCTCAATCTTTCCCAGCATCAGGGTCTTATGCAATGAGTCTGCTCTTCGCATCAGGTGGCCAAAGTATTCGAGTTTCAGCTTCTGCATCAGTCCTTCCAATGAAAATTCAGGACTGATTTCCTTTAGGATTGACTGATTTGAACTCCTTACAGTCCAAGGGATTCTCAAGAGTCTTCTCCAACACCACAGTTCAAAAGCATCAATTGTTCAGTGCTCAGCCTTCTTTATGGTCTAACTCTCATATACATGACTACTGGAAAAACCATAGCTTTGACTAGATGGACCTTTGTTGGGAAAGTAATGTCTCTGCTTTTTAATATGCTGCCTGGGTTGGCCATAGCTTTTCTTCCAAGGAGCAAGCGTTTTTTAATTTCACGACTGCAGTCACCATATGATCCAGCAATCCCACTCCTAGCCATACAGCCAAACAAAGGTATAATTTGAAAAGATACATGTAATATTCTAAAGAATTTTTGCATATCTGTCAGTTGCATATCTGACAGGAAACCTTTACTCTCACATCTGAGATATCAAATTTGTCTTCACATATTGCCTGCTCTATGTAGACTTTTGATTCATACTCTCTATATAATCACATACTGTCATAATTAAGTCCTGTTTGAGCTTTAGCTTTATTTTTAGGATGTGCTTTCCCTCCAGCAGCATAGGAGCATTCCCTTTTCTCCAGGCCATTACCATAGTATGACATTTCAAACCTCCAAAGTGTTACCTGTTGGTATGAATATCAATTTCATTCTAGCTCAGTTTGAACAGAGAAGCAAAAACTCAGGGGGCCTATGTTTTCTTTTTTCTTCATGGAGAAAAATGAAACAGAAGAAAAAGTACTTGCAGCTCATGTGCTCTTTGAGTCACTAATTGTTGGCAGGAATTTTATTTTAAGTGTGACTCTTCATTCATATAATATCAAATAACAGAATTAGATGAAAGTAATTTGAAATGATGGCTTGCTTCTACCTAGAAAATCTGAACCAAAGGAAACAATGGAAACTGCAAAGAATCAGGGTGCCAAGATTTTAAGAATATTTTTCATTTGCAAATAATAACTAGTATGCTTACAATTTCAACAGTATATTTTTATACTCATAAAGAATATTTCCAGTATGATCTTCTCCTGCTGGAAGCCTGGGATGCTGGAATCAGGCCACTTCCTGTCTGTCTTGACAGGACGCTGGACTGCACTCTGAGAAATTCCTGGATCTCCCCTGGATCCTGACCATCATGTGGCCAGAGAAATCAGTAACATTGTTTTGCCTGTTGAAATGTTTAATGACACAGATTCTTTCAGTTTCCTGATGTGGGTGAAGTTGGAGCCCAGTGATGATTTCTTCTTCAAGAAATGTACATTCTAGTTCCCACACAAGGGTGAGCCTCCTGTCCAACGGTGAGAGACCATGCATGTGTGTGACCTGTGCCTCCTGGGAGATCAGCCCTAAACTAGTTTGAACCTGACCAAGTGGCATAAGATGGCGGAGTAGAAGGCTGTGTGCTCATTTCCTCCTGTGAGAACTCCAAAACTACAACTTGCTGCTGAACGGTCATTGACTGGATAATGCTGGATCCCACCAAAAAAAAAGATACCCCATGTCCAAGAGCAAAGGAGAATCCCCAGCAAATCCATAGGAGGGGTGAAATTTCATTTAGAATCAAACCCCTTATCCACCAGAGACGCTCAGAGGGCTCAAACCAACCTTGTGTGCACCAGGACCTAGAGACGCCACAGAGACTGAGCCAGAACTGTGTTTGAGTACCTCCTGTGGAGGTATGGGTCAGCAGTGGCCTGCCGCAGGGGCAGGGGCTCTGGGTGCAGCAGACCTGGGAATGGCATAAGCCCTCTGGAAGGAGGTCACCATTTAACCCCACCATAGAGCCACCACAGAGCCACTGACTTCTCTGGTGGCTCAGATGGTAAAGCATCTGCCTACAATGCGGGAGACCCGCGTTCAATCCCTGGGTTGGGAAGATCTCCTGGAAAAGGAAATGGCAATCCACTCCAGTATTCTTGCCTGGAAAATCCCATGGACAGAGAAGCCTGGTAGGCTATAGTCAGTCCGTGGGGTCCCAAAGAGTTGGACACGACTGAGCAACTTCACTTTCACTTTCATAGAGCCACCAGAACTTACACAGGATGGGGGAAACAAACTCTTGGAGGGCACAAACAGAAACTTATGTGCACCAGGACCCAGGAGAAAGGAGCAGTAACTCCACAAGAGATTGACCTAGGCTTGTCCATGAGTGTCCAGGAGTCTTCAGTGGAGGCATGGGTTGATGGTGACCTGCTGCAGGGTCGGGTGCATTGACAGCCACAGTGCTGCATGGGACATTTTGAAGGAGGTGGCTATTATCTTCATTACCGCCACCTGTGGTTTGGCCTCAGGTCAAACAACAGGGAAGGAACACAGCCCTACCCATCAACAGAAAATTGGATTAAAGATTTACTGAGCATGGCCCTGCCCATCAGAACAAGACCCAGTTTCCCCTTCAGTCAGTCTCACCCATCAGGAAGCTTCCATAAGCCTCTTATCCTTATCCATAGGAGGACAGACAGAATGAAAACCACAGTCACAGAAAGCTAACCAAACTCATCACATGGACCACAGCCTTGTCAAACTCAATGAAACTATGAACCATGTCATGTAGGGTCACCCAAGATGGACGGGTCATGGTGGAGAACTCTGACAAAACGTGGTCCACTGGAGAAGGGAATGGCAAACCACTTCAGTATTCTTGCCTTGAGAACCTTATGAACAGCATGATAAGGCAAAAAGATAGGACACTGAAAGATGAACTCCCCAGGTCAGTAGGTGCCCAATATGCTATTGGAGATCAGTGGAGAAATAACTCTAGAAAGAATGAAGAGATGGAGCCAAAGCAAAAACAACACCCAGTAGTGAATGTGACAGGTGATGGAAATAAAGTCTGATGCTGTAAAGAGCAATATTGCATAGGAACCTGGAATGTTAGATCCATGAATCAAGGCAAATTGTAAGTGGCCAAACAGGAGATGGCAACAGTGAACATCGACATTCTAAGAATCAGTGAACTAAAACGGACTGGAATGCGTGAATTTAACTCAGATGACCATTATATCTACTACTGTGGGCAAGAATCCCTTAGAAGAAATGGAGTAGCTATCATAGTCAACATGAGAGTCTGAAATCCAGTACTTGGGTACAATCACAAAAACAACAGAATGATCTGTTTGTTTCCAAGGCAAACCATTCAGTATCACAGTAATCCAAGTCTATGCCCTGGCCGGTAATGCTGAAGAAGCTGAAACTGAACGGTTCTATGAAGGCCTACAAGACCTTCTAGAACTAACACCCCCCAAAAATGTCCTTTTCATTATAGGGGACTGGAATGCAAAAATAGGGTATCAAGAGATACCTGGAGTAACAGGCAAATTTGGCCTTGGAGTACAAAATGAAGCAGGCTAACAGAATTTTTCCTAAGAAAACACACTGGTCATAGTAAACACCCTCTTCCAACAACACAAGAGAAGACTCTATATGTGGACATCACCAGATGGTCAACACCAAAATCAGATTGACTATATTCTTTGCAGCCAAAGATAGAGAAGTTCTATACAGTCAGCAAAAACAAGACCAGGAACTGACTGTAGCTCAGATCATGAACTCCCTATTGCCAAATTCAGACTTAAACTGAAGAAAGTAGGGAAAAGCACTAGACAATTCAGGTATATGACCTAAATCAAATCCCTTTTGATTATACAGTGAAAGTGACAAAGAGATTCAAGGGATTAGACCTGATAAACAGAGTGCCTGAAGAACTATGGATGGAGATTCATGACATTGTACAAGAGGCAGTGATCAAGACGATCCCCAAGAAAAAGAAATGCAAAAAGGCAAAATGGTTGTCTGAGGAGGCCTTACAAATAGCTTTGAAAAGAAGAGACGGTAAAGGCAAAGGAGAAAAGGAAAGATATACCTATTTGAAGGCAGAGTTCCAAAGAATAGAAAGGAGGGATAAGAAAGCCTTGCTCAGCAATCAATGCAAAGAAGTAGAGGAAAACAATACAATGGGAAAAGTCTAGAGATCTCATCAAGAAAATTAGAGATACCAAGGGAACATTTCATGCAAAGACAGACACAATAAAGGACAGAAACAGTATGGACCAAACAGAAGCAGAAGATATTAAGAAGTGGCAAGAATACACAGAAGAACTGTACAAAAAAGATCTTCATGACCCAGATAATCATGATGGTGTGATCACTCACCTAGAACCAGACATCCTGAAATGCGAAGTCAAGTGGGCCTTAGGAGGCATCACTACAAACAAAGCTAGTGGAGGTGATGGAATTCCAGTTGAGCTATTTCAAACCCTAAAAGATGATGCTGTGAAAGTGCTGCACTCAATATGCCAGCAAATTTGGAAAACTCAGCAGTGGCCACAGGACTGGAAAAGGTCAGTTTTCATTCCAATCCCAAAGAAAGGCAATGCCAAAGAATGCTCAAACTACCACACAATTGCATTCATCTCACACACTAGCAATGTAATGTTCAAAATTCTCCAAGCCAGGCTTCAACAATACGTGAACCATGAACTTTCAGATGCTCAAGCTGGATTTAGATAAGGCAGAGGAACCATAGATCAAATTGCCAATATCCGTTGGATCATTGAAAAAACAAGAGAGTTCCAGAAAAATACGTACTTCTACTTTATTGACTAGGCCAAAGCCTTTGACTGTGTGGCTCACAACAAACTCTGGAAAATTCTTCAAGTGATAGAAATACCAGACCATCTGACCTGCCTCCTGAGAACTCTGTATTCAGGCCAAGAAGCAACAGTTAGAACTGGACATGGAACAAGAGACTGGTTGCAAATCAGGAAAGGTGTACATCAAGGTTGTATATTGTCACCCTGCCTATTTAACTTATATGCAGAGTACATCATGCTAAATGCCAGGCTGGATGAAGCACAAGCTGGAATCAAGATTGCCATGAGAAATATCAATAACCTCAGACATGCAGATGACAACACCCTTATGGCAGAAAGTGAAGAACTAAAGAGCCTCTTGATGAAAGTCAAAGAGGAGAGTGAAAAAGTTGGCTTAAAGCTCAACATTCAGAAAACTAAGATCATGGCATCTGATCCCATCATTTCATGGCAAATAGATGGGGGAACAGTGAAAACAGTGACAGACTTTATTTGTGGGGGTTCCAAAATCACTGCAGGTGGTGACTGTGGCCATGAAATTAAAAGATGCTTGCTTCTTGGAAGAAAAGCTATGACCAACCTAGATAGCATATTAAAAAGCAGAGACATTACTTTCCCACCAAAGGCCCATCTAGTCAAAGCTGTGGTATTTCCAGTAGTCATGTATGGATGTGAGATTTGGACTGTAAAGAAAGCTGAGCACCAAAGAATTGATGCTTTTGAACTATGGGGTTGGAGAAGACTCTTGAGAGTCCCTTGGACTGCAAGGAGATCCAACCAGTCCATCCTAAAGGAAATCAGTCCTGAATATTCTTTGGATGGACTGATGCTGAAGCTGAAACTCCAAATCTTTGGCCACCTGATACAAAGAACTGACTCATTGGAAAAGATCCTGTTGCTGGGAAAGGTTGAAGGCTGGAAGAGAAGGGGATGACAGAGGATGAGATGGTTGGATGGCATCACCGACTCGATGGACATGAGTTTGAGTAAGCTCTGGGAGTTTGATGGATGGGGAAGCCTGGTGTGCTGCAGTTCACGGGGTTGCAAAGAGTCTGACACAACTGAGCGACTGACCTGATGAAGCTTTTAGGCAGATGCTCAGATCCTGTGTGTCAATGAGAACTCTAGGCAGACACTGAGCTTCTCTGTGTCTATGAGGCCTCAAGGCAGACGCTCAACTACTGTGTGTTTATGAGGCCTTTCAGCTCATGTATGTTATGAGTCCTCTACGCAGACGCTCAGCTGAGTGTGGGTCTGTGAGGCCTCTGTCCAGATGCTCAGCTTATGTGTATCTGTGAGGTCTGTAAACAGATGTTCAGCTCGTGTCCATGAGGCCTCTAGGCAGATGTTCAACTTCTGTGTGTCTATGAGACCTCTGGGCAGACACTCAGCTCCTCTGTGTCTTTGTGGCCTCTAGGCAGATGCTCAGCTCATTTTTATCTGTGAGGACTCTATGCAGATACTCAGCTCATTTTTATCTGTGAGGACTCTACGCAGATACTCAGCTTGTCTTTTCTATGAGGTCTCTTGTCACACCCTCAGCTCCTGTGTGTCTATGAGGCCAGATTGTTTAATTCTGAGCCATTCAAGGGCTTTGTTCTTTTGATCTTAACATATCTAATTTTCCCACTTTTTTCAGATGTATAATGTCAAACAGAGAAGACCCAGACAGATTCCAACAAAACTGGCACAAACAGATTCCAGCATCAATGCATCCACATGAATGATTCCCAGATTGGGTAAATAAATTTACCCTATAAAGCAAATGAATTAATTCCAACTAGGCTACCCACTCCACAAAAGTTACCTCCAAAATGAACCAGTTCCAACTGGACCAGTTTCCAAATCAGGTAAATAAATTTGCCCTACAGTTGAGGTATTTGCAACTAGGGTGGGCATGCCCCATGAGGACTAGTTCCCAATGAACTGGTTCAGGGTAGAGTCCAATAATACCTCCTCTCTGCAAATGGGTGCCCAACCAAATTTGCTTATCCCCTAGAGGAAAAGCCCAGATTGAGGAGAAATTATGTTCTCTTGTGCACCCCAGAGTGACTTGCCCTCCAAAATCAAGCCCACCGGCTCTTAACACAAAAGGACACACAAAACATTATACTGGCTGAACCAGCTATCAAATTGCATATACTTACCCCACAAATGAAACTGAGTCCCTCAACTCTCGAAGTTTGTCAGTTCCTTGTCTCAATTGCCAAGTGCTGGGGGTAGCTGGTGCCACTTCAGGGAATCTAGAAGGAAAGAACTTCAGGACAACAAATGGCCCCAGCAGCTGCTAGGGTCTTGCCCCAGTATTCCCTGATCAGGGTCAGCTAGCCATGAGCAACAAGGCTCCTAACTGGCTAAGCCAAATTGTTCCCGAGGCCAAGCTCACTGCTCACTGCACGATAGGACAATGAATCTGAGAGATGAGGTGTTGAGGCAAGGAAGGGACTTTAATCAGGGATCTGGCAGGAGGAGAAGATGGCAGGCTAGTACCTCAAATTAGCCACCTTATTGGGGTCTGGATGCCAGGTTGTTTTTTAGATCAGAGAGAAAGAAGCAATGAGGAACTAAAGTCAAAAGAAAGAAGGAGAGGGAGATGCAGTGGGGAAGTAAAGTGAGAAAGACTTCAGTCTTGCAAAACATTTCCAAGGTAATGAAAAGCCTTCAGAAGGGGTGTGTTAATCTCTTCTATTTCCAGGTGGCAGGAACAAAGTATCTCTCCCAGAGCTGAACAAAGACACTTCAGTTTATAGTCAAGCAAGGGGACAGGGACCTCCAGGCAAGCCACTGGGTATGATTATAATAATTAAAGAACGAAAAGCATGTCAAAAAACTAGTTTTCAACATGGAGTCAAAATTGGCTTTCTCCCTGCAACAAGATGAAGGAACTCCCTTTCATGTTCCCTGGGAACAGATATGGGCAACAACCCCTTGAAGTGACAGCCTCCACAGGACAGAAGAAAAAATTTCAAGACAGCTAAACCTAGGATTCTAATACCCAAACCTGGTTCTATTTTACAAAAAAACGTCATTCAAAATGAAAAATGCACCCCTACATTCACCTCCAATCACCAAGACACAGACCCAAGATAAGGGCCAATGACAGATTAAATCTTAAACAAATGTGGTACAAATATAAAATGGGATATTACCTGGACTTGAAAAACCAACACTGAAAATATGAAATTAGGCCAACTGTCCCCACAATGATGGACCTTGGAGGAAAATATGCTAAGAGAAATCAGCAACTGAGGAAGAAAATAGCAGAAGATGTCCTGGAGGCAAAATTGAAAAAAAAGAGAGACAGAGGAAGTTGTTTACAATATAGACACTCTGAGATGCAAACGCAAACCCTGAATTCCAAAGAGGGGGGTAATAAAAAAACAAACAGGAGAGTCAGGGATGAATTAGGTCAGTACTAATGTATACATGGAAATCTGTGACTCTGATAATCCACAAGAATTATCTCCTCCTTCCTTCATTCTTTCCTTCCATCCTTCCTTTGTTTCATATAGGGACTGAAATCTGTATGTCTAACACATTTGCAGAAATCTGTATCTGTATGAGCTAATCCACATGGCTTTTCTATGGCCTTCCTTCCTTGATTTCTTCCTTTCTTCCTTCCTTGCATATACACAGAGAAGTATTTATCACTAACACAGACATAGAAATCTGTCACTGGAATAGATTATCTACAAGGACTATTTCCTTCCTTGGTTCCTTGCACGTGTACAAAAATCTACATCACTAATAAACAGTCCGCAGGGATCTGATGGTCAGAATAGAGAGTTTTACTGGACCTTGTTCAATAAACTCTATGGAAAAAAAAATCAAAACATAAACAACTACACATATGCTGAATGTATCTGTCATAACTGAATCCGTTCGTTGTACACCGAGAAGCACAAAACTGCAAATCGACTAGACTTCAACAGAGCATCGGAATGAGACTAAGGAAAAGGAAAGAAAAGGAATGCCTACTTTATTTCCTGTGACCTCTAAGACATGGGCTCTTATCCCATCCCTGGACCTGAGGAGGCCTGAGTCCCTGGCCTGTGGTGGGGTCGAGATGGCCTGGCAGGGTACCGTTCATAAAGACGCCTCTTAAACCTGTACTGTCTGTTTTTTTCTGGCTAGGACCAGAATCCCCAGTGCACCCAATGATGGTGGCATGACCCTCTGGCCTCAAGGATACAAGATAAAGTCACCAAGTATCCAGAGCCCTGGTGCTGGGGTCCCCAGCTGAAGCCTCCTTCCCAAGGGTGCAGCCTTCTAGGCACTGTCTCAGGGAGCAGTGCCCCAGGTAGGCATGAGTCTGGAGGGGAGGGGTAAAGCTTTAGGGGGAAGAGCTAGTGAGACTCAAGCCCTTGGGTGTTCAGACATATTCCACTCTAATTCACAGCCCAGGAAGGTGCCCTTCCCTAAGGCTCTGGTTGCAGGTGGAACCAGAGATGGGTGTGAAGAAGTGCTGCTGCCTTGTGGACATTTCCTGTAACTACAATATGACACCCCGGTTCTTCAGTTCAGTTCAGTTCACTCAGTCATGTCTGACTCTGCGATCCCATGGACTGCAGCACGCCAGGCTTCCCCGTCCATTGCCAAATCCCAGAGTTTACTCAAACCCACGTCCATTGAGTCGGTGATGCCATCCAACCATCTCATCCTCTATCATCCCCTTCTCCTCTCGCCTTCAATCTCTCCCAGCATCAGGGTCTTTTCAAATGAGTCAGCTCTTCGCATCAGGTAGCCAAAGATTTAGAGTTTCAGCTTCAGCATCAGTCCTTGCAAAGAATATTCAGGACTGATTTCTTTTAGTATGGACTGGTTGGATCTCCTTGCAGTCCAAGGGACTCTCAAGAGTCTTCTCCAACACCACAGTTCAAAAGCATCAATTCTTCAGCACTCAGCTTTCTTTATAGTCCAACTCTCACATCCATACATGACTAGTGGATATACCACAGCTTTGACTAGATGGGCCTTTGTTGGGAAAGTAATGTCTCTGCTTTTTAATATGTTGTCTAGGTTGGTCATATCTTTTCGTCCAAGGAATAAGCGTCTTTTAATTTCATGGCTGCAGTCACCATCTGCAGTGATTTTGGAGCCCAAGAAAATAAAGTCTGTCACCATTTCCAGTGTTTCCTCATCTATTTGCCATGAAGTGATGGGACCAGGTGCCATGATCTTAGTTTTCTGAATGTTGAGCTTTAAGCCAACGTTTTCACTCTCCTCTTTCACTTTCATCAAGAGGCTCTTTAGTTCTTCACTTTCTGCCATAAGGGTGGTGTCATCTGCATATCTGAGGTTATTGATATTTCTCATGGCAGTCTTGATTCCAGCTTGTGCTTCTTCCAGCACAGCATTTCTCATGATGTACTCTGCATGGAAATTAAATAAGCAGGGTGACAATATACAGCCTTGATGTACTCCTTTCCTAATTTGGAACCAGTCTGTTGTTCCATGTCCAGTTTTAACTGTTGCTTCCTGTCCTGCATACAGGTTTCTCAAGAGGCAGGTCAGGTATTCCCATCTCTTGAAGAATTTTTCGGAGTTTGTCATGATCCACACATTTAGGTCAAAGGCTTTGGCATAGTCAATAAAGAAGAAGTAGATGTTTTTCTGGAACTCTCTTGCTTTTTCAATGATCCAACAGATGTTGGCAATTTGATCTCTAGTTCCTCTGCCTTTTCTAAATCCAGCTTGAACATTTGGATGTTCATGGTTCACGTACTGTTGAACCCTGGCTTGCAGAATTTTGAGCATTTCTTTACTAGCGTGTGAGATGAGTGCAATTGTGTGGTAGTTTGAGCATTCTTTGACATTGCCATTCTTTGGAATTGGAATGAAAACGGACCTTTTCCAGTCTTGTGGCCACTGCTGAATTTTCCAAAGTTTTTGGCTTATTGAGTGCAGCAGCACTTTCACAGCATCATCTTTTAGGGTTTGAAATAGCTCAACTGGAATTCCATCACCTCCACTAGCTTTGTTCGTAGTGATGCCTCCTAAGACCCATGTGATTTCGAATTCCAGGATGTTTGGTTCTAGGTGAATGATCACACCATTGTGACTATCTGAGTCATGAAGATCTTTTTTGTATAGTTCTTCTGTGTATTCTTGCCACTTCTTAATATCTTCTGCTTCTGTTAGGTCCATACCATTTCTGTCCTTTATTGTGCCCGTCTTTGCATGAAATGTTCCCTTGGTATATCTAATTTTCTTGATGAGATCTCTAGATTTCCCCATTCTATTATTTTCCTCTATTTCTTTGCATTGTTCACTGAGGAAAGCTTTCTTATCTCTCCTTCCTATTCTTTGGAACTCTGCATTCAAATGAGTTTATCTTTTCTTTCTCCTTTGCCTTCTGCTTCTTTTCTATTCACAGCTATTTGTAAGGCCTCCTCAGACAACCATTTTGCCTTTTTGCATTTCTTTTCCTTGGGGATGGTTTTGATCCTGCCTCCTGTACAATGTCATGAACCTCCATCCATTGTTCATCAGGCACTCTATCAGGTCTAATCCCTGATAGAATCTCTTTGTCACTTCCATTGTATATTGTAAGGGATTTGATTTAGGTCATATTTGAATGGTCTAGTGGTTTTCCCTGATTTCTTCAATTTAAGTCTGAATTTGGCAATAATGAGTTCAAGGTCTGTGCCACAGTCAACTCCTGGTCTTGTTTCTGCTGACTGTATAGAACTTCTCCATCTTTGACTTCAAAGAATGTAATCAGTCTGATTTCAGTATTGACCATGTGGTGTAGAGTCTTCTCTTGTGTTGTTTGAAGAGGGTGTTTGCTATGACCAGTGTGTTCTCTTGGCAACACTCTATTAGCCTTTGCCCTGCTTCATTCCGTACTCCAAGGCCAAATTTGCCTGTTACTCCAGGTATTTCTCGACGTCCTACTTTTGTATTCCAGTCTCCTATAATGAAGAGGACCTCTGTTTTGGGTGTTAGTCCTAGAAGGCCTTGTAGGTCTTCACAGAACTGGTTCTTATGGCACCTCCAATTCACAAGGCCTGTGGTACCCTTAGGGATGGCTGCTCGCAGGAAAGGTCCCACAGCAGGTTTTGCAGAAGTAAATTCCAAAAAGAGCATACCTTCAAGAAGCCAATGGCAACAGTAAATTTACACCCTTTTATGAAAGAAAAAAAAAGAAAGAACCCAAAGGCCACAGGACAAGATGCTCAGCATCGTGAATTATTACAGGAGTGATGCTGATCAAAATGACAACAAGCAATCAAATCCCATCTGACAGCATGGGCATCCTAAGTGTCTGCAAACATTACATGGAGGAGAGAGCCAGGGGATGACAGAACCCCCTTCACACGCCCTGGGAATAGACACAGGCAGCAACCCCTTGAAGGGACAGTCTCCACAGGCCAGAAGAAAAAACTTCAAGAAAGCTAAACCTAGGATTCTAATACCCATACTTTGGCCTATATTATGAAAAATCATCATTCAAAATGACACAGGCACCTCAACGTTCACTGCAGTGGTACCTCCCATGGCCAAGACACAGATCTAAGATAAGGGCCAATCACAGATTAAATCTTCGACAATACATATATACAATGGGCTGTTTCTCGGGCTTGGCCACTGAAATAATGAAATTAGGCCAACTGTCCCCACAAGGATGGACTTTGGGGGACAACACACTAAGAGAAATCAGCAACAGAGAAAGAAAATAGCAGATGATATCCCTGGAGGGCAAAACTGAAAAAGAGAGATAGAGGAAGTAATTTATAACATAAAAAGTGACTCTGAGATGCAAACACAAACTCAGAATTCCAAAGGAGGGGAAATTAAAAAAAAAAAAAAAGGGTGAGAGCCAGGGATGAATTAGGAGGTCAGTACTGATGCATACACAGAAATCTGTGTCTGTAATAGATAATCCACAAGGATTATCTCCTCCTTCCTTCCTTTCACATTGGCCCTGAAATCTGTATATCTAACGTGTCTCCAGAAAGCTGTATCTATATAAGTTAATCCACAAAGCTTATCTACAGCCTTCTTTCCTTGATTTCTTTCTTTCTTCCTTGCACATATACACAGAAGTATTTATCTCTAACATAGACATAGAAATCTGTCACTGGAATAGTTTATCTACAAGGACTATTTCCTTCCTTGGTTCCTTGCATATGTACAAAAAAATCTGTATCATTAATAAATAGTCCACAGGGACCTGATGATCAGAACAGAGAGCTTCAGTGGACCTTGTTCAATAAACTCCATGGAATAAAAAAATCAAAACACAAACAACTACATATAGGCTGACTGTATCTGTCATAACTGAATCAGTTCATTGTACACTGAGGACAAGCACAAAAATGCAAATCAGTTAGATTTCAACAGAGCACTGAAATGAGACTAAGGAAAAGAAAAGAAGGAATGACTACTTTATTCTATCTGACCTCCAAGACATGGGCTCTTATCCTATCACTGGACCTGAGGAGACATGAGTCCCATGGTTGGCCTGTGGTGGGGTCGAGATGGCCCCGCAGGGTGCCCTTCATAGAGACACCTCTTAAACTTGTACTGTCTTTTTTTTTCTGGCTGGGACCAGAATAACTAGTGTACCCCAATGATGGTGGCCTGACCCCCTGACTTTGAGGATACAGGGTAGACTCACCAAGCTGAAGCCTCCTTCCTGAAAGCGCAGCCTCTATACTTTGTACTAACATAAATATAGAAATGTGAGTCTGCAATAGATAAACCCAAGGATTATCTCCCTCCCCCCTTCTTCCCTCCCACACATACACAGAAATTTGTATCTCTAACATACACAGAAATGCATATCTCTAATACATAAGGTTCATATAGTCAAAGCTATGTTTTTTCCAGTAGTCATGTATGTGAGAGTTGGACCATAAAGAAGGCTGAGCACCAAAGAACTGATGCATTTGAACTGTGGTTGGAGAAGCCTCTTGAGAGCCCCTTGGACAGCAAGGAGATCAAACCAGTCAATCCTAAAGGAAATCAATCCTGAATATTCTTTGGAAGGACTACCGCTAAAGCTGAAGCTCTAAAAATTGGCCACCTGCTGCAAAAAGCTGACTCATTAGAAAAGACCCTGATGCTGGGAAAGATTGAAGGCAGGAGGAGAAAGGGATGACAGAGGACGAGATGGTTGGATAGCGTCACCGACTCAATGGACAGGAGTTTGAGCAACCTCTGGGAGATGGTGAGGGGCAGGGAAGCTGGGTGTGCTGCAGTTCACGGGGTCGCAAAGAGTTGGAAGCAACTGAGTGACTGAACAAAGCTAGTGGAGGTGACTGAAATCCAGCCAATCTATTTCAGATCCTAAAAGATGATTCTGTTAAAGTGCTAACACTGTTGAAGTGCTAAAATATCGCATGAAAAGATGCCAAATCACTATTTGTTAGAGAAATGCAGATCAAAACTACAATGAGGCATTTCCTCACATGGTTCACAATGGCCATTGTCCAAAACTGGAGAAACAATAAATGCTGGAGAAATTGTGGGGAAAAGGGAACCCTCTTAGACTGTCAGTGAAAAGGTAAATTAATAACAGCCACTATAGAGAATGGTGTGCAGGTTTTTAAAGAACTGAGAGTAAAATTAGAATACTTCCTAACAGCTCCAAATAAGGACCTAAA
The DNA here is from genome assembly GCF_023699985.2 of Odocoileus virginianus. Lineage (NCBI taxonomy): Eukaryota > Metazoa > Chordata > Mammalia > Artiodactyla > Cervidae > Odocoileus > Odocoileus virginianus. The sequence continues at coordinate 54,968,500 of NC_069689.1, forward strand.
TAAAAGGATGATAGCAGAAAACTATTGAGGAAAGAAGCAGAACATGCTTTGACATGAAATGCAGCAAGTTCTCTTTTGACCCACCTGTTAGAATCATGAAAAGCAAAACAAAAGTAGCTGGGATTGAATTCCCCTTAAAAGTGATGGCAGAGCAGAGGAAACAAAGACAACAAAAAGACAACCCTCAAAATGCAACTAATATTTGCAGAAAAGACACCCATGAGGAATTTATCTCCAAAACACACAAACAGCTTATGTACTTCAATATCAAAGAAAAAACCCCAATCAAATAGGAGCACAAGACTTAAATGGATATTTCTCCAAAGAAAACATGGAGGTGGCCAGGAAGCACATGAAAAGATGCTCAGCATCCATAAGTATTAGAGAACTGTGGGTCAGTAGTATACTGTAGTATTGCCTCACGTGGGTCAGAATGGTCAGCATCAAAAAATATACAACAATAAATGCTGGAGAGGGTATGTAGAAAAAAGAAACCTACCTGTTGATGGGAATAAAGTCAATATTCACAAAGGAGATAGAAAAATGGTTCATTAAAAAGCAAACAGAGAAGTACTATATGATCCAGCAGTTCCATTACTGGGCATAGATCCAGAGAAAACCATTATTTTATTTTATTTTTTTTTCATTTATTTTTATTAGTTGGAAGCTAATTACTTCACAACATTTCAATGGGTTTTGTCATACATTGACATGAATCAGCCATGGAGTTACATGTATTCCCCATCCCGATCCCCCCTCCCACCTCCCTCTCCACCTGATTCCTCTGGGTCTTCCCAGTGCACCAGGCCCGAGCACTTGTCTCATGCATCCCACCTGGGCTGGTGATCTGTTTCACTATAGATAATATACATGCTGTTCTTTCAAAACATCCCACCCTCGCCTTCTCCCACAGAGTCCAAAAGTCTGTTCTGTACATCTGTGTCTCTTTTTCTGTTTTGCATATAGGGTTATCATTACCATCTTTCTAAATTCCATATATATGTGTTAGTATGCTGTAATGTTCTTTATCTTTATGGCTTACTTCACTCTGTATAATGGGCTCCAGTTTCATCCATCTCATTAGAACTGATTCAAATGAATTCTAACGGCTGAGTAAAATTCCATTGTGTATATGTACCACAGCTTTCTTATCCATTCGTCTACTGATGGGCATCTAGGTTGCTTCCATGTCCTGGCTATTATAAACAGGGCTGTGATGAACATTGGGGTGCACGTGTCTCTTTCAGATCTGGTTTCCTCAGTGTGTATGCCCAGAAGTGGGATTGCTGGGTCATATGGCAGTTCTATTTCCAGTTTTTTAAGAAATCTCCACACTGTTTTTCATAGTGGCTGTACTAGTTTGCATTCCCACCAACAGTGTAAGAGGGCTCCCTTTTCTCCACACCCTCTCCAGCATTTATTGCTTGTAGACTTTTGGATAGCAGCCATCCTGACTGGTGTGTAATGGTACCTCATTGTGGTTTTGATTTGCATTTCTCTGATAATGAGTGATGTTGAGCATCTTTTCATGTGTTTGTTAGCCATCTGTATGTCTTCTTTGGAGAAATGTCTGTTTAGTTCTTTGGCCCATTTTTTGATTGGGTCATTTATTTTTCTGGAATTGAGCTTCAGGAGTTGCTTGTATATTTTTGAGATTAATCCTTTGTCTGTTGCTTCATTTGCTATTATTTTCTCCCAATCTGAGGGCTGTCTTTTCACCTTACTTATAGTTTCCTTTGTTGTGCAAAACCTTTTAAGTTTCATTAGGTGCCATTTGTTTATTTTGCTTTTATTTCCAATATTCTGGGAGGTGGGTCATAGAGGATCCTGCTGTGATTTATGTCAGAGAGTGTTTTGCCTATGTTCTCCTCTAGGAGTTTTATAGTTTCTGGTCTTACATTTAGATCTTTAATCCATTTTGAGTTTATTTTTGTGTATGGTGTTAGAAAGTGTTCTAGTTTCATTCTTTTACAAGTGGTTGACCAGTTTTCCCAGCACCACTTGTTAAAGAGGTTGTCTTTTTTCCATTGTATATCCTTGCCTCCTTTGTAAAAGATAAGGTGTCCATAGGTTCATGGATTTATCTCAGGGCTTTCTATTCTGTTCCATTGATGATCTATATTTCTGTCTTTGTGCCAGTACCATACTGTCTTGATGACTGTGGCTTTGTAGTAGAGCCTGAAGTCAGGCAGGTTGATTCCTCCAGTTCCATTCTTTCTCAAGATTACTTTAGCTATTTGAGGTTTTTTGTATTTCCATACAAATTGTGAAATTATTTGTTCTAGTTCTGTGAAAAATACCGTTGTTAGCTTGATAGGGATTGCATTGAATCTACAGATTGCTTTGGGTAGAATAGCCATTTTGACAATATTGATTCTTCCATTCCATGAATACGGTATGTTTCTCCATCTGTTTGTGTCCTCTTTGATTTCTTTCATCAGTGTTTTATAGTTTTCTATGTATAGGTCTTTTGTTTCTCTAGGTAGATATACTCCTAAGTATTTTATTCTTTTTGTTGCAATGGTGAATGGTATTGTTTCCTTAATTTCTCTTTCTGTTTTTTCATTGAAAACCATTATTTTAAAAGACAGGTGCACGCTACGTTCATGTACAATAGCCAAGACTTGGAAGCAACCTAAGTGGATAAGGACAGATGAATGGATAAACAAGATGGGATACATGCACACAGTGCAACATTACTCAGCCATAGAAAGGGTGACATCATGCCAAGTCCAGCAACAAGGAAGGAAGAGGAGACGATCATACTAAGTGAAGTGAGACAAAGGAAGACAAATATCACATGATATCTCTTGGAGGTGGATTCTAAAAATGGATACAAAGAACTTCTTTACAAACAGAAACAGACTTACAATATAGCAAAGCACCTTAATGTTACCAGAAGGGAAATGTGATGGGCAGTGAGAAATGAGCCAGTGGAAATGAACATACACACACTACTCTTTATGAAGTAATCAACAAGGAACCCTACTAAACACTGAATAATAAACTATATGGGAAGAGAACCCAAAAAAGGACATGTACACATCTATGCATAAGTGAATCATGTCGCTGTCCACCTAAAATTAAAAACAAAACTAAACACACCCTACAACTTTTTTTTTTCACCCTACAACTTTAAAGTCACCTATACACCAATACAAAATACAAATTACAAAAAGAGAATGCCAACTCTATTCCCCTCAGGTCTTGGTGAGCTCAGCTGATGTCACATCCCTGAAGCCTGGGCAGACTTGTTTCCCAAGGATGGACTGTCATGGGGCTGACGGAGCTGGGGAGGATGTGCCAGCCAATGAACCCTGCCCCATGGACCTGGCGAGCTTGTTCCCCTCTACACCAATCCACAACCTTCAGATCCAGGTGGATCCTCCTGCAGTGAAACTGTGCCTACTGCACCCAAAAGATGTGTAGTCTCTGGGATGGAAGAGCTTTGAAAACCCCGTGGGCTCCATGTCTCCTGGTGGTGGGGTTCCCACCTCCAGCCTCTTTCCTTAGGGTTGCTCCACCTATGGATGAAAGCACCCTCCCCAGAGTGGTGTTACAGGAATTGGGATTTGTCCAGGGGACAGGGGTAAGAAAGGAAGAAGGAATGGGACACAAGCCTGGAGTGTTTCCTCTGGCCCATTCCACTCTGACAGTCTAGACGTAGGACTTTCTTTAAGGCTCTGGTTACCCCAGGAACTTTAAAACCAAAGCTCATGGGTATTTAACATTCACAAGGCCTGAGGGGCTATAAGTAAAAAATCACTTGTCCTAAAGAAATGTTCTTGTGGCTCAGCTGGTAAAGAATCTGCCTGCAATGTGGGAGATCTGGGTTCGATCCCTGAGTTGGGAAGATCCCCTGGAGAAGGGAAAGGTTACCACTCCAGTAATTCTGGCCTAGAGAATTCCATGGACTTATAGTCCATGGGGTCACAAAGAGTTGGACATGACTGAGCAACTCTCACTTTTCAAAGAAATGTTCTAAGTAAGGTCATCAGAAAAATATTCAAAATAGGGCAGGCACTCAAGAAGTCAATTTGAATAAGTAAGTTTAACTCACACTGTTTAAAAAATCAATGAAAAGATGTCAGCATCACTAAATATGAGAGGAAATGCAAACCAAAACTTCAATGAGGTTTCACCTCACACAGGTGAGAGTGGCCATAGGCAGAAACTCTACAAACAATAAATGCTGGAGAGGGTGTAGAGAAAAAGGGAACCTTCCCACAGTGATGCTGGGATGGAAGTTGGGAGCAGCCACTGTGGAGGACATGAGGCAGGTTTCTTAGCATGAAAAGGAGAATGAAACTAGATGACTCCCTAACACCATACACAAAAATTAACTGCAAATAGATTAAAGGTCTGAATAAAAGGACAGGTACAATGGAACTCCTGAGGAAAAAAAGCAGAACACATAAAATGCAGCAAGTTCTTTTTTGATCCGGCACTTAGAATCAGGACAAATGAAACTAAACAAATGGGACCTAACAGACCTTCAAAGCATTTGCACAGCACAGGAAACCATCAGTGAAAGAGAAAGACAACCAAGAATGGAAAAATTCTAGCAAATGAAGATACCCACAGGGAATTTATCTCCATACATACAAACAACTCATAAAGCTCAATATAAAAAAACCAAGCAATCCAATAAAAATTTCCAAACACCTAAATGCACATTTCTCCAGAGAAGGCACAGAGATGGCCATAAAGTACAAGAAAAGATTGTCAGCATCATTAGTTCTTAGAGAAAGGCAAATCAGTGGTCCAATGAGGTAACACTTCATAACGATAAGAATGAGTATCTCCAAAAAATCTACAACAATAAATTCTGCAGAAGGTGTGGAGAGAAGAAAGCCCTCCGACCACGTAGGTGGGAACATAAATGGGTCCATCCACTAGGGAGAACATCATGGAGGTTCTCTAACTAAAAACAGAGGTACAAAGTTACCCAGCAATCCCAGACCTAGGCATGGATCCATAAGAAAACAAAAATTTTAAAACATACCTGCACCCCAACGATCATGGCAGCACTAGGTACAATAGCAAAGACAAGGAAGCAACTTAAATGTACAAGGACAGATGGATGGATACAGAAGATGGGTACATATACACAATGCAGTTAATACTCAGAAATAAAGATGAAATAATACCATTTCCAGTTACAGGGAAGAAATCTGAGATGCTCGTACTAAGTGAAGTGAGACAGGGAAAGACAGGTATCACAGGACATCATTTCAGGTGGAATCTAAATACTGATATAAATGAAAAAAAATGGATATAAATGAACTTTTTATAAAAGAGAATCAGCCTCAGAGACTTAAAAAAAATTATGGTACCAGAAAAGAAAGTTGAGGGGGTAGAGAGCAATTAGGTGATACAGATTAATAGATACACATAAAACAGGTGCTGATATGCTCTTAATAGTCAAAAGTCCAACAGGGCTGTAAATGAAGTGCCCTGGGGTAAATCATCAGAAAAGAAGTTCAAACAGAGCCCAGTTTCAGCAAGTCAGATTCAAAAGGTAAACTGTACTCACAAAGTGTAAAGCAATAAAAGCACATGGAAAGATACTCCACATCAAGAATTATTAAGTCAAAGCAAATCAAAATTACAGTGAAGTATCACCTCACACTGATCACAATGTCCATCATCAAAAAGCTCTACAAAGAATAAATACTGCACAGGATGTACAGAAAAGGGAATCCTCCTACAATCTTGGTGGGAATGTAAATGGTGAAGCCACTATGGAAAACAGCAAGAGTTTCCTTGAACACTAAACATACAGGTATCATATGATCCTGCAATCCCACTCCCAGGCTTAGATCTGGAGAAATTCATCATTTGAAATGACATGTGCTCTTTGATTTTCAAAGAGCACTATTTACAATAGCCAAGCCATGGAACCCACCAAAATGTCCATTGACAGAAAAATGAAAAGTACGTCATGCATTTATACAGTGGAATACTTCTTAGCTGTAAAACAGAAAAAAATAATCATATTGGCAGCAGCATGGATGGATTGAGAAATTTTCATATTAAGTGAGGTAAGTCAGAGAGAAAAAGACAAATATTGTAAGATACCACTATTAGAATCTATAAGTTCATATCAGTGAACTCATTTACAAAACAGAAATGGACTCGCAGATTGAGAAAACCAAATTATGATTATCAAAAGAAAGTTAAAAGGGAGGGATAAATTAAGAGGTTCAGATTAAAATATACACACTAATAGCAATCAAACTGATAATCAAATAGAATCTACTGAATAGAACAGTGAACTCTACTGAACAAACTGTAATAACCTGTATGAGAAACAAAATGAAAAAAAGAATAGATACATGTCCATGTAAAATAATTCAAATTCCTGTACACCTAAAACCAATGAAACAATGTTAAATCAACTCTATCCCACTATAAAATAAAAATTAAACTACAAATTAAATTACCTGAGCTTGGTGAAGGGGAAACCAGGCAGTGATGAACTATGAATTAGACGTGTGATATGTTATGATATTAACTCGACACCTCCAAAGGTTTTCATTCTGCAGAACACAGCAGCAACCCACTCATGTGAAGGTGACAAGGTGAAGAGAAGAAAAAGGACCATAGGTTAATCAGGGCAACACCCTCAATTCAGACGTTGGGAATCTCTGAGGGGACAAGACACACTGCAGGTAAAGAGCAGATATGGGGTTTCCAGGTAAAGATTCCTGACCCTTGTGGAGGGGGTGAGACCCACACAATCCCCAGACCCAGCACCTGGGGTCCCATGACCCTTGATTGGGACATGGTGTCTGCTGCTTGGGCCCCTAAAGTGAAAACAAGTGGGTTCCCGTAACCTCTTCGCTTGGTAGAAAGAAGCATAGGGTCGGTCTCCTCTCCCCACACTTGTCCCAGAGAAGTCCTCCTCTTTACCCTTTGGTTCTGTGTGATAATAACTGTTTCTACAGCTGTCATGCTAATGTTGAACACACTACCTTGGTTCTGGAGGGCTAGGTCCTTTCTTGTTCCACTGAGGTGTTGAGAAAACACACCAGACGCAGGGCTGGGAGATGAGGGCAGGTCTGCTCTCTGCTGAGTAGGGATGGTCACCTGGAAGCAGATAACCTGGAAGGAGAGCAGCAACCTCACCTGCTGCCCATTGGCCTTTTGCCTGATCCGTGTGCCCTGCAATAAACTCACCAGGTGAACCTGCCTCCCTTTCCTCCATGCTCCTGCTGGTGAATTGGAATAATTACCAGGTAGACACCTGAGGTGTCTCCAGGAGCCCCAGGGAGGGTGAACCTCCCGGGGTAAAGAGGCACAGGCCTATATAAAGTGAGTACCGTAAAGCATTAATTCCTAAACACAAGTGAAGCGTTCATGTATTCTTCCCTTTTTGTTAGTTTTGTTTGTGGTCTCCCCATACAGGTGATACTGACTCATGCAGATGGGGTGAGGCTCACACAGTCCCCAGACCGCCCTCCCCCAACCTGGGGTCACACGTCCCCTCAGTCAGGACGCTATGGCTGTGGTCCATGGGCCCCTAATGTGTAAACAAGCCTGGTCCCTGGGACCTCCAGGGACCCTAGAAAGAAGCAAATGTCCCTGGGAAGTCAGGCCCTTCCTGTTTTCACTTTCATGTTGTGTGATTTTTTTGCTGCTTTGGAAGCTCATGCTAGAGTTGAACACACTCCCTTGGTTCTGGCAGGCTCTGTCCTTCTTGTCCCGCTGAGGTGCTGAGAAACACGGGAGAGCTGGGCTGAGAGACGCGGGGCAGCTCTGTTCTCTTCAGAGGAGAGAGTCGACGGGAAGGAGACCACAGCAGCAACCTCACCTGCTGCCCATTGATTTTTGCCCAATCCCTGTGACCTGGAATCAATTCACCAGGAGAACCTGCCTCCCTACTCAACCTGAATGTGCTGGAAAATTGGAATGATTACCAGGTAGCCCACCTGAGGGGTCTCCAGGAGCCCCAGGGAAGGTGACCCTGGCAGGGGACAGACTAGGAGCCCTACCGCAGCGCTGACCCCCCGGAGGGCCATGGAACCCCACTCAGAGGAGAGCACGGTTACCCAGAGAAGCCCACCTCAGCCCCAGAGCCCAGACATCTGAGCACTGACATTCAGATGCAGGCACAGAGTTTTCCAGGACAGAGGCCATGCTGGGTCTCTACCCAGTTCTCCATGTCCTAGTGTGCAGTGTATAAGGTCAGGTTTAAGTGTTCTCAATGTAAAAAGCACATTGTCTCAACTAAACATCATCAGCGCAGACAGGACTTGGGGAGTTCTAAATCTACCGTGAAGATGGAACTTGGTCACGTTCACACTAGTCTAGGGCTGGTCTCCCAGGAGGCACAGGTCACCCACATGCAGGGTCTCTCGTTGTTGGACAGGGGGCTCACCCTTGTGTGGGAACTAGGATGCACATTTCTTGAAGAAGAAATCATCACGGCTCCACACTTCACCCACATCAGGAAACTGAAAGGATCTGTGTCATTATACATTTCAACAGGCAAACAACAATGTTACCAATTTCTCTGGTCACATGATGGTCAGGATCCAGGGGAGATCCAGGAACTTCTAAGAGTACAGCCCAGTGTCCTATAGAGACAGACAAGAAGTGGCCTGATTCCAGCATCCCAGGTTTCCAGCAGGGAACCTTTACATTCTGCCTTTTGGAAAACTACATTCTTTAACAGAATAAAAATATACTGTCTTAAATCCAAGTATACTAGTTATTTGCAAACCTAAAATATTCCTAAAAGCTTGGAACCCTGATTTTACAGTTTCCATTGGTTCCTTTGGTTTAGATTTTCTAGGTAGAAGCAAGCCATCATTTCAAATTATTTTCTCCTAATTCTGTTGTTATTATATGAATAAAAGGTCACACTTGAAAATAAAAGAAAAGTCCTGCAAAAGATTAATGCCTCAAAGAGCACATGAGCTGCAGGTACTTTTTCTTCAGTTTCATTATTCTCCATAAAGAAAACAGAAAACATAGGCCCACTGATTTTTTTTGCTTCTCTATTCAAACTGAGCTAGAATGAAATTGATATTCATATCAACAGTTTTTGAGGTTTCAAATGTCACTTTAGGGAAACAGGACTTGGAGAAAAGGGAATGTTCCTACGCTGCTGGAGAGAAGCCAGATCCTACAAATAAGGCTGAAATTCAAATTGGATTTAATTATGACAGTATGTGATTACATGGAGTATGAACCAAGCATCTAAATATAGCAGACAACATGTGAGAACAAATCTGACATCTCAGACGTGAGACTGAGGCTTCTTGTCAGATCTGCAGCTGGCATGCACACACTTCATGTGTCTTTTTGAATCATAGCCTTTTCTGGATGTTTGGCTAGAAGTGGGATTGCTGGATCATATGATAACTCTATTTTTTTTTTATGATAACTCTATTTTTAGTTTTTTTTGTGGAAACTCCATACTGTTCTCTAGAGTGACTGCACCAATTTACATTCCCAGCAACAGTGTGGGAGGGCTCCCTTTTCTCCATACCCTCTGCAACACTTGTTATTTGGAGATTTTTAAGTGATGGCCTTTCTGATCAGTTTGAGGTGGTACCTCATTGAAGTTTTGATTTGAATTTTTCAAATAATTAACAATAAGGAGAATTATATGATGATTCTTTAATTTTCAGATGTGTAAAATAAATTAGGTTTGACATGTCTACTTGACAATTTTTTCACAGATAAGGATTTATGAAGTACTTATTCCCTTTCTTAGTCTAACTGTAGGGACACGCATTATCATGTTACTCAAGGCGATGGGCTCAGTTTTGCATCTTTGAGCAGTTTTAAAGATGTGCACTGCTCCCTTCAAAGGGAAGCTTGTGGTGGGACCAAGTTCCACCATCCAATAAAAGCTGTTCCTTGAGCAAATACAGTCACAGCCAAGGGGGCACGTGGTGAGACCACCATGTCTGCTGACCCTTCCCACATCTCAGGCCTCAGTGTGACCTTTCCATCTGAGGTTTAACAGTTTGCCCTGGTGATACAGCTTAACCTCTTTCTGTATGACTAGGTGAATTGTTAATGACTTTTAAAAATTCTACTGGGGCTTCCCAGGTGGCGTCGCTAGTGGTAAAGAACTGCCTGCCAATGCAGGAGACATAAAGACACTGGTTCAGTCCCTGGGTCAGGAAGATCCCTGGAGGAGGGCATGGCAACCCACTCCAGCATTCTTGCCTGGAGAATTCCATGGACAGAATAGTCTGGTGGGCTATGGTTCATAGGGTCACAAAGAGTTGGATATGACTGAAGCAACTTAGCATATAGACACACTCACCCTCAGGAAAGGTCCTGAAGCAGATACTGCAGAAATAAATTATAACCACAACCAACTTACAAGAAGCCAATGGCAAACGGTAAATTCTCCTCACACCCTTAAGAAAAAAAAAAAACCCAAACTGATACAGGACAATATGCTCAGCATCCCTAATTAGTACAGGAGAAATGCCAATCAAAATGACAACAAGAAATTAAATCCAACCTACCAGAATGGCCATCCTCACAAGTCTGCAACAATACATGCGGGAGAGAGCTGGGTAGTGATGGAACCTACTTGACACAGTCAGTGGGAATGGAGACTGCCAACAGCCCTAGAAAGTACAGCCTCCACATGCTAGAAAAAGATCTTCAGAAAAACTAAGCCTAGAATCTGACATATCCTCATGTGGGCTTATATAGAAAATACCACCATTCAAAAAGACACGTGCACCCCAACATTCACTGCAGCCCTACTTACAACAGCAAAACACAGACCCAGGAAAACGTGCACTGACAGATTGAAGCTAAAGACGCAGCTCATGCACACAATGGACTGTGAGACACTGCCGCTGAAATTGCGCCCCCAGCTGCCACAGGGATGGACCCTGAAGAATCTTACACCAACCAAGTCAGCCAGTCAAGGAAAGACAATAGTATACTGTCTCCCTTCTATGCAAGATGAAAATAAAAGAGTTGCAAAGGAACTAACTCACAACACAAAAAGAGACTCTGAGAATTCAAACACAAAGTCCCCCTGCCCCAAAAAAGTGAAGGGCCAGGCACGAATTAGAAATTCGGGGCTAACATATACACAAGAATATGTATCTGTAATAAATAATCCACAATGAGTATTTCCTACCTTCCTTCCTTTCACATATACAAAGAAATCTGTATCTCTAACATATGTACAGAAATCTGTATCTGTAATAGAAAATCCACACAGATTATTTCCTTCCTTCCTCATAGGCACATAAACCAATATCTTCAATAGATAATCCATAAAGAGTATCTCTTCCTTGCTCCTCCCTCCCACATAAACACAAAATCTGCATCTCTGACATATACAGAGAAATCTATATCTGTTGAGACAATTTGCAAGGATTATCTTCTTCCTTCATTCTTTCCACATTTACATAGAAATTTGTATATCTAACAGATACTCCACAAACATCTGATGTGCAGCACAGGGAACTTTGCTTGAAACTCTGCAATAACCTCTAGGGAAAAGCAATCCAAAAAAGAACAGATATGCTGTATACAATCATATGTCATAACAGAATCAGGTGGTTGTATACTGATGACAAGCAAAAATGGCAAATCAACTATATTCCCATATAGCATTGGCATTAAAGAAAAGAAAATCAATACCTAGTTAATTTCCTACCATCTCCCTGACTTGGGCTGCTATCCCATCCCTGGAGTCTGAGCAGCCTTGGAACCCATGACTGCTCTGGAATGGGGTTGAACAGTTGGTCAGGGTGTCCTTAACTGAGTACCGTCTGGTTTTCTCTGACTGCGACAACAGTCCCTAGGACAACAAAAGGATGGTCGACTGTCTGGCCTCAAACCCTGGAAAAGTAACCTATACTCCAGGTCTATTGGTGCTGGTGCTGGGGTCCCCACTTCCAACCTCCTTCTTGAGAGTGCAGCCTCCTAGGCACCTCAGCAGGTAGGTAGGTAGCCCTAGGTAGGCATGAATCTGGAGGGGAGGGGTGAAGCTTCAGGGGGAAGAAGCAACGAGACACAGGCCCTTGGGGTGTTTGCTCAGGCACCTTCCACTCTAATTCACCATCCAGGAAACCATCTTTCCTGAATGCTCTGGTTGCATATGAAACCAGTGTTGGACATGAAGAATTACTGCCACCTTGTGGACATTTTCTATAACTACAACTGGTACTTGTAGTTGACCACAGGGGCTTACTGGCACCTCCAATTTACAAAACTCAAGGGACTGTTACTGATAGCTGCCGTCAGAAAAGGTTTTACAGTAGGTATTGGAGACATAAATTTCAAACACAACTGACGTTCAAGAACCCCAATTGTGACAGGTAAATTTTCCTCACACCCTTTAAGCAAAAAAAAAAAAAAGGAAAAAAAAAAACAACAAATGGTCACGGAACAAGATACTCAACATCCCTATTTATTACAGGAGGGATACCAATCAATATGACAACAAGTAATCAAATCCTATCTGAGAGAATGGTTATCCTAACTGTATGCAAACTGTAAATGAGGGAGAGAACTGAGAAATGATGGAATCCCCCCTTCACACTCCGTGGGAATGGACATTGGCAACAGGCTCTAGAAGGGACAGCCTCCACAGGCAACAATGAAAATTTTCAAGACAGCTAAACCTAGAGTTTATTTTTTTTAGTGTTTTGTATGCATATACATTTTATTATTTTTTTTCATTTATTTTTATAAGTTGGAGGCTAATTACTTTACAATATTGTAGTGGTTTTTGCCATACATTGATATGAATCAGCCATGGATTTACATGTGTTCCCCATCCCAATCCCCCCTCCCACCTCCCTCCCCATCCCATCCCTCTGGGTCTTCCCAGTGCACCAGCCCTGAGCACTTGTCTTATGCATCTAACCTGGGCTGGTGATCTGTTTCACCCTTAATAGTATACTTGTTTCAATGCTGTTCTCTCAGAACATCCCACCCTCACCTTCTCCCACAGAGTCCCCAAGTCTGTTCTGTATATCTGTGTCTCTTTTTCTGTTTTGCATATAGGTAAACCTAGGATTTTAATATCCACACCTGGGCCTATATTACGAAAAGCCATCATTCAAATGACACATGCACCCCAACATTCACTTCAGTGCTACTTCCAATAGCCAAGACACAGACCAAAGATACGTTCCATTGACAGATTAAATCTTAAAGAAATATGGTGCATATATACAATGGGCTACTACTCAGACTTGAAAAACCCCATGAAATTATCCCAATGGTTCCCGTGAGGAAGAACCTTGGAGGATCATAAACTAAGCAAAGTCAGCAACAAAGGAAGAAAATAGCAGATGATGTCCCTTCTAGGTAGGTAAAAATTTAAAAAAAAAAAAAGGAAAGAAAGAAAATGAGAGATCCACAGGAACTATTTTACAATATAAAAAGACTCTGAGATTCAAACACAAACAATTCCAAAATAAGGAAAAAGAAAAGGGCCAGGGATGAATGAGGAGGTCAGTACTAACATACAGACAGAAATTGGTAATTGTAATAGATAATCTGAAAAAATTATCTCCTTCCTTCTTTCCTTCTACATAGGCACTAAATTTTGTATCTCCAACATACCCACAGAAATACATATTTGTATTAGGTAATCTACAAGGTTTATTTCCTTCTTTCCTTCCTACCATACACATATATGCAGAAACATTTCTAACATATACATAGAAATCAGTAGCTGTAACAGATAATCCACAAGGACTTTCCTTCCTTGTTTCCTTGTACATGTAAAAAACATCTGTAACTCTAGTAAATGTCCCACAGGGATCTAATGTTCAGCACAGAGAACTTTACTCAACCTTGTTCAATCACCTCTATAGCAAAAGAATTCAAAAAAGTACAAATATGCTGTATGTATATGTTATAACTGAATCAGTCCGCTGTACACTGAGGACAGGCACAAAAGGCAAATCAGCTATAATTCAAAATAGCATTGGCATGAGAGTAAAGAAAAGAACAGGAATGAAAAGTAAAGCCTAGTTTATGCCCACTGACCTCTATAATTTGGGATAGTATCTGATCCCTGGAACCTGGGTAGTGTTGAGTCCCATGGCTGGACTGGGGCCAGCAGAGTGCCCTTCGTTGAGACACCTCTCAAACCTGTTTTGCTTGGTTTCCCTGGCTGTGACCAGAATCCAGAGTGCCCCCCAAAGATGGTGGCCTGACCCTCAGGCATAGGGGACCAAGGTGAAGTCACCAAGTATTCCGGTCCCCTGGTGCTGGCGTCCCCAGCTGAAGCCTCCTTCCTGAGAGCGCAGCCTTTTAGGTCCCTCAGCAGGAAGCAGTGCCCCAGGTTGGGATGAGTCTGGGCGGGGGGTGGAGCTTTTGGGGAAGAAATAGTGAGACCTAAACCCGTGGGTGTTTGCTCAGGAATATTCCACTCTAATTTGGAGCCCAGGAAGCTGACTTTCCCCAAGGCTCTGGTTGCACGTGGAATCACAGTTGAGCATGAATAAGTGCTGCCTCCTTGTGGACATTTCCTGTAACTACATGTTGGCCATGATTGTTTCCTAGCACCTCCAATTCACAGCACCTGTGGGGCTCTTAATGACAGATGCCCTCAGGAAGAGCCCTGCAGCCAGTATTGCAGAAATAAATTCCAAACACAACCGACTGTCAAGAAACCAATTGGAAGAGGTAAAATTTTCCTCACGTCCTTTAAGGAAAAAAATATAAAAGACCCCAAATAGCCCAGGACAAGATGCTCACCATCCCGAATGATTACCATAGGAATCCCAATCAAAACAACAAGTAATCAAATACCATCTGACAGAATGGCCACCCTGATTGTATGAAAATAATAGTAAATGGGAGAGGATGGAACTCTCCTACATGCTCCATGAGAATGGATATTGGCAACAGCCCCTAGAAAGGACAGCCTCCACAGGCAACAATGAAAAATTTCAAGAGACCTAAATCTAGGATTTTAATACCCACACTTGAGCCTATATTACAGCAAAAACCATCATTCAAATGACACATATGCCCCCCAGCGTTCACTGCAGTGCTACTTCCAACAGCCAAGACACAAACCAAAGAAACGTTCCGTTGAAAGAGAAAATGTTAAGAAATGTGGTTCACACATACATTAGGCTTTTACTCAGACATGAAAAAACCACCATAAAATTATGAAATTATGCCATTGGTCCAGACAAGGATGGATGTTAGAGGATCATATATTTAGTGTACTCAGCAACATAGGAAAAACATAGCAGATGATGTCCCTTCTCCACAGAAAGAAGACATACAGGGGAAGTAATTTACCACACAACAAGAGACCTTAAGATTCAAACACAAAGATTAAAAAAAAAAAGGAAAGGGCCAGGTATGAATTAGGAGGTTGGTACTAACGTATACACAGAAATCTGTACCTGTAATACATAATCCACAAGAGTTCTCTTTCCTTCCTTCCTTTCTTCCACATGTGCACTGAAACTTGTATCTCTAACATACCCACAGAAATCTTTACAGGGCAGTTCACAAGGATTATCTCCTGCCTTCCTCATTGTCTTTCTTTTTTCCCTCCATGCACATATACAAATAAATCTTTATCCCTATCATATACATAGAAATCTGTAGCTGTAATAGATAATCCACAAGGACTGTCTCCTTCCTTCGTTTCTTGGATATATAAAAAAAAAATCTATATCTCTAATAGATACTCCTCAAGGATTTGATTTGCAGCACTGAGAAATTTACTCCACCTTGTTCAACCTTCCCTGGTGCTGAGGATCCCAGCCCAAGCCTCCTTTCTGAGAATGCAGCCTCATCGCACCTAAGCACCCTCAGCAATGTACTGTGGACCCTGCAGGGATTAGTCTGGACACAGTGTTTGTTGATGCTTTAGGGGGGGGAAAGTAGTGAGACTCAAGCCCTTTCCTGTTTGCTCAGGCACATTCCACTCCATCTCACAGCCCAGGAAGCAAACTTGCCCTAAGGCTCTGGTTGCCCCTAGGAACCAGGTGGGTCTGAAAAGTGCTGCCGCCTTGTGGACATTTCCTGGAACTACAACTTGATCACTCCTGCTCACAGGCACCTCAGCTTCCAAGGCCTGGGGTTCTGTGAATGACAGCCACCCTTAGGAAATGTCCTGCGGCCGGCGCCGGAGAAATAAATTCCAAACACAGCCGACTTTCAGGAAGCCAATGCTCAAAGCTAAATTGTCCTCATACCCTTTAAGGAAAACTTAAAAAAAGACAGAAAACACAAACTTCCCCCACCAAACAAGATGCTCAGCATTCCTAATTGCTGCAGAAATGCCAATTGAAAAGATAATGGGAAATCAAATCCTACCACTCACAATGGCCAACATCACAAATATGTGACAAATATGGCATAGAGTCTGGGGGACAAAGAATCACAGTAAGCTCTCGGTGGGAATATACACTGGCAGCAGCCAGTATCATGGCCAATCTCCGAATGCCTGAAAAAAAATGATCAAGTCCTGCTAAGCCAAGAATCTGACATTCCCCCACTTTGGCCTGTATCCTGAGAAAGCCATCAATCAAAAGGCACAAGCACCCCAACAAACCTCCAGCACGACTTCCAGTAGCTGAGACACATAACCACCAAAATCTCCAACAAGAAGTTAAAGCTTAAACAAGAAGTGTAGATATATACAGCAGACTATTTCTCACTCATTAAAAATCACCACTGAAATTAGGGATTTAGGACCCTGGGAGCCACAGGGATGGACCTTGAAGGATTATACATTAAGGGGAGTCAATCAGGCAGAGGAAGACTATGGTATATGAGGTACATTCCAGGCACAACAAAAATAGACATGCAAGTCAACAAATTTACAACCCAAAGAGAGACTCTGAGGATTCAAAGTCAAACATGGGGTTCCAGGAAAAAAAAATAACTGAAGGGTTGTGAATGAAATGGGAGGTCTGTACCTATAGACAGGAAAAGTATATCTGCAGTAGATAATCCACAAGGATGATCCTCTTCCTTCCTTCTTCCTTCCATGTATACACAGAAATATGCATCTCGAATCTATACACAGAAATCTCTTTCTCAAAGAGATAGACCACAAAAATTACCTATCTTCCTTCTTTGTATCCACAGAAAAGCGTATCTGAGATAGATTATTTTGAAGGCCCTGATGCTCAGCACTCTGCTCATTATTCTATGGCAAAAGTCCAAACAACCGTAGACATACCCCATAGAAATGTGATACCTGAATCCCATGATGTACACTGACAACGGTCACAACATTGCAAATCAACAATGCTGAGCTGTAGCATCGACGTTAAAGAAAGGTAGGTAAACCATTGTCTTTTCCATGATCTCCAACCTCCCTGACAGGGAATGCTATCCCATCCTTGGAGGCTGAGCGGGCTTGGGTCCCACTTCGAGACTGGGGGTGGTTGACACAGCCTGACCTAGTACTCTTTGTTGAACCTTATTGAAATGTCTACTGTCTCCTACATTCTGGTTGGGGTCAGGGTTGCATGTGGCATCAAGGCCTCAAGGAATTTGCAGACAAGGTTCAGAAAGCCTAGTTTTCTCATGATGCTGGGGTTCCCAGCTCAAGGCTTGTTCCTGACAGTGCAGCCTCCTAGCACCCAAGCACCCTCAGCAGTGTGCTGTGGACCCTGAAGGGATGAGCCTGGACCAGGTGTCTGTGTGATGCTTTAGAGGGAAAAAGTCCTGACAACTCAACGTCATTCATGTTTGCTCAGGCACCTTCCACTCTATTTCCTGACCAGGAAACCAACTTTCCCTAAGGCTCTGGTTACCCCCAGGAACCAAAGGTGGGCATAAAAAAGTGCTGCCACCTCGTGGATATTTTCTGTAAATACAATTTGATCACAGGTTCTAAAGGAACCTCAATTCACTAGGCCTGGGATCCTGTTAGTGATAACTGCCCTGAGGAAGTATCTAGGACGGATATTGGAGAAAAATTTTAAAACACCACTGACTTTCAGGAATCAGTTGTCAAAGGTAAATTGTGCTCATACCCTTTAAGGAAAAACAAAAAAAAAGACAAAACTAATGGAAAACTCCACCACAGGACATGTTGCTATGATTCCCTAAATGCTGGAGGAATGTCAATCACAATGATAATGGAAAATCAAATTTCACCACTCACAATGGCTATCATCACAAGTCTACAAAAAATAAATGCGGGAGAGAGCCTGGAGGAAAAGCAATGGCCCTAAGCTGTTGGTGGGAACATACAACGGCATCAGCCAGCACAAGGCAGTCTTTGAATAACTGAAAAAATACTCTCCAGGGGGCTAAGCCTAGGATTTGACATTACAACACCTGGGCCTATATCTTGAGAAAATCATGTAGTTTTATGTTAAACACTGAACTTCAATTTGAAAACATATACTTAATGTATAGCTACAACCACAATAGAAAATCAAGAAGAAAAAACTAGCAACATGAAAATGGGATATTTCTTACACTAGGAGACGCAACAGAGAAATTTCCTTGCATGAGATTATTTAAAAAAACAGAGACTAGTTTATCTCTTTATATTTCAAAAAGAACTAATTAGCCAAATAAGGCCAATTAATCTAATAACAAGATAAATATGGCCTAAAAAGCAGGTGAAAGACATTTTACCAGACACATTTTATCACATTGTGATAATACAATTAAAAAATACAGAAAAATTTTGATGATTTTCTTTAAAGAATGAATCAAAAGGAGTTCAGTCTGAAGATATAATTTTCATATTTTATATGTGCCAATATTTTCCTTATGAAATATGGAAATTTTCATATTTCATGCAGGAGAATTTCACACTTCATGCAGGAAAATTTCATACTTCATTCAGGAAAATCTGTGTCTATAATTTCTTCCATGAAATATGGCAAATTTCATATTCCATGCAGGAAAACTTGTGCCCAAAATTTCCTGTATGAAATATGGAAAATTCCAATTGAAATTATACTATTTTCAGGAAAATAAATCTATATATTCTCATACTAAGGCATGATTGTCAGAAACAGAAAATAACCATAAGAAATCACATTTGTGTAGAATCTAAAATACGACACAAATGAACCTATCTATGAAACAGAAAGAGACTCACAAATCCAGAAACTAATGGATGTCTGTGGGGATTTGGTTGTAGATATTGCCAGACTGGGGTAAAGGTTAAGAGATAAAAATCACTATATGTAATGTAAGGAAACTAATAGGACATAGTATGCAACAGAAAGAAACATAGCCATGATTTTGTAATATCTTTAAGTGGAGAATATTCTATTAAAATACTGAATCACTATGTGTATCCCATACTTAAGTGGAAAAAGAAATAATGGATTCATAACTATAAACAAACAAAAAAATCAAGAATGAAGGTTAGCAAAATAAAAATTGGAAAATTTTAGGAATAGAAATTCCCATCAAATTAATTTGGATGAGATTACTAAAAATGTTCATTGGTTCATCGACTAGAAAGAACAAGATGGAGTGTCTTGAAAAAATGAAACACAGAAGTGCCTTAGGAAACAGCAATCACATGCCTGGGCATAGAGTCAGGGAGAAGCAACATTTTCAAAGACAGGGTACCCATGCCATCCCTGTCAGACCAGTTTCCATAGCAAGGACACTGCTGCAACCTAAATGTTCAAGGACACAGAAATGAATAAAGAAAATGGGATATATACATACAATGGTATATTAATCAGTCAGAAGGAAGAATGAAACAATGCCATGTTCAGGCACAGGGAAGAAAGTAGAGATGATCATAGCAAGTGAAGTAAGAGAGACAGGGAGTGACAAATATAAAACAGATGATCTCAACAAACATCCTAGTGATGGTCCTTGGAAAAGAATTCAAAACAGGGCCGAGTTACAAGAAGCCAATCTTGAGAAGTAAGTTGAACTCACCCTTGAAAACAAATCACCTGAAAAGAAGTCAATGTCGCTAAATATTAGAAATACAAATTGAAACCCCAGGAAGGTATCACCTCACAGAAGCCAGAATGGCATTGTCAGAAACTCAACAAACAGTAACTGCTGATGAAGGTGTGGAGAAAAGGGAACGTTCCTCCCCTGATGCCAGAAATATAAACTGGTAACAGACAGAGTGAAGGGTAGAGAGAGGGTTATTAAAATAAAAAAATGAGAATGAGGTTAGAATACTTCTCTAACACAACATGTGAAATTAACTTCAAATAATAGAAATATAAAGTTCATTAAAGCTTAACATTCAGAAAACTAAGATCATGGCATCTGGTCCCATAACCTCATGGGAAATAGATTGGGAGACAGTGGAAACAGTGTCAGACTTTATTTTGGGGGGCTCCAAAATCACTGCGGATGGTGACTGCAGCCGTGAAATTAAGACACTTACTCCTTGGAAGGAAAGTTATGACCAACCTGGATAGCATATTAAAAACCAGAGACATTACTTTGCCAGCAAGGTCCATCTGGTCAAGGCTATGGTTTTTCCAGTGGTCATGTATGGATGTGAGAGTTGGACTGTGAAGAAAGCTGAGCGCCGAAAAATTGATGCTTTGAATTGTGGTGCTGGAGAAGACTCTTGAGAGTCCCTTGGACTGCAAGGAGATCCAACCAGTCCATCCTAAAGGAGATCAGTCCTGGGTGTTCATTGGAAGGACTGATGCTAAAGCTGAAACTCCAGTACTTTGGCCACCTCACCTGAAGAGTTGATTCATTGGAAAAGACCCAGATGCTGGGAGGGATTGGGTGCAGGAGGAGAAGGGGACAACAGAGGATGAGATGGCTGGATGGCATCACCGACCTGATGGACATGAGTTTGAGTAAACTCCGGGAGTTGGTGATGGACAGGGAGGCCTGGTGTGCTGCGACTCATGGGGTCGCAAAGAGTCAGACACGACTGAGCGACTGAACTGAACTGAACTGAAAGTTCAGGAGAGATTCTATGAGAATCTTAAGGAAAACAGAGGCAGGACATGTGATGATAAAAATTGCAAGGTCTTTTTTAATCCATCTCACAGAGCAATGAAAAAGACACTGAAAATAGGAAAACATGACCAACTTCAATTTAAAAGCAGGTGCCCAGCAAAGGAAACCTTAAGGAAAGACAAAAGCAACCCAGAATGGGAAGAAATATGTGCAAACCAAGATACCCACAAGGAATTCATCTCTGAAACCAACAAACAGCTCATAATTTTGTAATATTTAAATAGAGTTTAGGACTTCCCAGGTGGTGTTAGTGGTAAAGAACCCACCTGTCAATGCAGGAGACATAAGAGATGTGGTTTTGATCCCTTGGTTGGGACGATCCCATGGAGGAGGGCATGGCAACCCACTCTAGTATTCTTGCCTGGAGAATCCCAGGGACGGAAGAGCCTGGCGGGCTACAGTCCATAGCGTCACAAAAAGTCAGACATGACTGAATGACTAAAGGACACTATATGTATACACACGTTTCCAGGCACACATGCATGCACAAATGGAGTTTATCCCCTAAAATATTGAATCATTATGCTGTATCCAAAAACAGAGTTATGTTAATTGACTGTATTTCAATATAAAAAATACTTGATGGATAGCTACAAACACGAAAGAAAATCAAGAAGAAAAAAGTAGCAAAATGACAGTGGAAAATTCTTAACAGAAGATCCAATCAAGAAATTAATTTAAATGAGATTATTAAAAATCACAGAAGCTAGATTGACCATTTTAATTGTTGCTTCAGAAAGAACTAATTATTCAAAGCAATCCAATTAATTTACCAACAAGATAAAGATGGTCCAGAAGGCCAGGATAAACCCACATTTTACCAAGCCCACATTGTGATAATTTGTACCATTATAAGATATAAAATTTTTTTGACCATTTTCTTTAGAGAATGACTCAAAAGGAGTTCATTCTAAAAATGTATTTCCCATATTTTCATATGTGCCCAGATTTTCCTGTAGGAAATATGGAAAACTCCAAATTCCATGCAGGAATATCCACCCATGTTTTCCTGAATGAAACATGCAACTTGCATATTTCCTGCGGGAAAATCTGTGACCATATTTTCTTGTATGAAATATTGGCAACTTCTATATATCCTTCAGGAAAATTTGTGTCCATATTTCCTGTATGGAATATGGAAAATTCCGATTGAAATAATGCTATTTTGAGGAACATGAAACTACATATTCTAAGCCATATACTAAGCCAAATTTCTCAGAAAGACATAGGCAACTACCATATGAAATAATATTTATGTTGAATCTAAATTATGACACAGATGAACTTATCTATGAAACAGAAAGAGACTCACAAATATAGAAACTAATGGATGCCTGTGGGGATTTGTCTGCAGGAGTTGCCAGACTGGGGTAGAGATTAAGAGATAAAAACACAATAAACAATGTAAGTAAACTAATAGCATATAGTATGTAGCAGATGAAAATATAGCCATGATTTTGTAATATCTTTAAATGCAGTATATTCCATTAAAATAATGAATCACTGTGCTGTAACCCAAAGCAAATATAGTAGTATTAATCAACTGTAGCTCAATTTGAAAAGAGGTAATGGATTGATAGCTACAAACACAAAACATCAAGAAGAAACATTAACAAAATTCAAATGGGAAAGTTTTAAAAATAAAGATCCTATCAAGAAATTAATCTGGAGTTGATTAAAAATGACCATGGGTTCATCCTCTAGAAAAAAACAATATGGAGATTCCTTAAAACTAAAAATAGAAGTGCATTCAGAAACAGCAGTCACATGCCTGGGATAAAGTCAGGGAGAAGCAACATTTTCAAAGACAAGGGTACCCATGCCATCCCTGCTGGACTGGTCGCCATAGCAAAGACACTGCTGCAACCTAAGTGTGGAAGGACACAGGAATGAATAAAGAAGATGGGATACACACACAATGCTATATTACTCAGCCAATAAAGATCAATGAAACAATGGCATCTTCAGGCACAGGGAAGCAGGTAGAGATGATCATAGCAGCTGAAGTGAGAGAGACAGTGAGCAACAAATGTAATATGATGTCACTTCTGGGTGGAATCTAACAATGGATACATATGAGCTCCTTGAGCAAAGATACACAGTTCACAGCTTCAGAAAAAAAGAACTTATTGTTAGCAGAGAAGAAAGGTATCGGCCCATAGAAATCAACTATTTGAAATAACACATGCACACTACTATTTAGAAAATAAATCACAAGGACCCACTGGGTAACAAAAGGAATGATACTTCACTCTCTGTAATACCTATACAGGAATAGAACCCAAAATACAACTATACACATCTACATATAAGTCAATCACTAACAGTCCCTGGATTGGAGAAGGAAATGGCAACCCACTCCAGTGTTCTTGTCTGGAGAATCCCAGGGATGGCAGAGCCTGGTGGGCTGCTGTCTATGGGGTCGCGCAGAGTTGGACACAACTGAAGTGACTTAGCAGCAGCAACAGTCCCTGGTAGCTCAGTCAGTAAAGAATCTGCCTGCAATGCAGGAGACTGGGGTTTGGTTCCTGGGTCGGGAAGGTCCTATGGAGAAGGAAATGGCAATGCACTCCAGTATTCTTGCCTGGGAAATCCCAACGAAGGACAGAGGGGCCTGGTGGAATACAGCTGAGCTATTTCAAATCCTAAAAGATGATGGTGTTGAAGTGCTGCACTCAATGTGACAGTAAATTTGGAAAACTCAGCAGTGGCCACAGGACTGGAAAAGGTCAGTTATCATTCCAATTCCAAAGAAGGGCAATGGCAAAGAATGTTCAAAGTACCACACAACTGCACTTATTTCACACACTAGCAAAAGTAATGCTCAAAAATTCCCAAGACACACTTCAACAGTACGTGAATGGAGAACTTCCAGATATTCAAGCAGGATTTAGAAAAGGCAGATAAACCAGAGGTCAAATTGCAACATCTGCTGGATCATAGGAAAAGCAAGAGAATTCTAGAGAAACATCTACTTCTGCTTCAATGACTATGCTAACCTTTGACTGTGTGGATCACAACTAACTGTGGAAAATTCTTAAAAGAGATGGGAATACCAAACCACCTTACCTGCATCCTGAGAAACCTGTATGCAGGTCAAGAAGCAACAGTTAGGACCAGACATGGAACAACAGACTGGTTCAAAATTGAGAAAGGAGTACGTTAAGGCTATAAATTGTCACCCTGCCTATTTAACTTATATACAGAGTACATCATGCGAAATGCAGGGCTGGAAGAAGCATGAGCTGGAATCAGTTTGCCAGGAGAAATATCAATAACAAATAAGCAGATGACACCACCCTAATGGCAGAAAGCAAAGAGAAACTACAGAGACACTTGATGAAGGTGAAAGAGGACAGTGATAAAGCTGGTTTAAAACTCAACATTCAAAAAACTAAGATCATGGCATCTGGTTCCATCACTTCATGGCAAATAGATGGGGAAACAATGGAAATAGTGACAGACTTTATTTTCTTGGGCCCCCAAATCACTGCATGATTTTGGATGGTGATGCAGCCATGAAATTAAAAGACTTTTGCTCCTTGGAAGAAACGCTATGACAAACCTAGACAGAATACTAAAAAGCAGAGACATTACTTTACTGACAAAGGTCCGTATAGTCAAAACTATGGTTTTTCCAGTGGTCACGTATGGATGTGAGAGTTGGACCATAAAGAAGGCTGAGTGCCAGAATATTGATGCTTCCAAATTGTGGTGTTGGAGAGGACTTTTGAGAGTCCCTTGGACTGAAAGGAGATCAAACCAGTCAATCCTAAAGGAAATCAATCCTGAATATTCATTGGAAGGACTGATGCTGGAGCTCCAAAACTTTGATGTGAAGAGTCAACTCATTAGAAAAGACCCTGTTGCTGGGAAAGACTGAAGGCAGGAGAAGGGGACGACAGAGGACGATATGGTTGGGTGGCATCACCAACTCAATGGACACGAGTTTGAGCAAACTCTGGGAGATGGTGAAGGGCAGGGAAGCCTGGTGTGCTGCAGTCCACAGAGTCACAAAGAGTTGGACATGACTGAACAACTGAACAACAACAGGGAGTGAATCAATTTGCTATGAATTAAAAAAAGAAAAAAACAACCAATGCATTGTAATTCACCTGTATTCTTAAGTTCAAATAACTGGATAAACACTATAAAGAGAGAAACATATGCTGATTCTATTCCCCTCATCCCATGGTTACCTTGGTTGGTATCACATCTCTGGAGACCGGGAAGGCTTGGGTCCCAAGGTTGGATTGTGGTGGGGCTCAGGGACCTCGGAGGCTGTGGCAGGCAGTGTGCCCCCATGATGTTCCTGGAGTGCCTGCCTCTTGCCCTCTCTGCAGGAGCCCTCAATCTCTAGGTACAGGTGAAGTAAATTAAGAGTTTTGAATTAACAGACACACTTATATGTACCAAATAGATAATCGAAAATGACCTACTGACTGAATAGCAGATGGATGTTTACTGAACACACTGTAATCCCCTAGATGGGAACAATAACTTGAAAGAGAAAAGATAAACACCTATGCATTAATGAATCAAGTTCCTGTATACCTGAAACACATATTAATTCAGAAATCATCTTTATTACAAATAAAATAACATGGAAATTATGGGGCGGGGGGGGGATGTGTGGGGCTGAATAAAGCTGCCGCCTCGAGGCCATTTTCTGTAACAATTTGAAAAGCTGTGCTGTCGGGCATTGAGTATTCTCGTCAGAGGGTCGGAAAGTAAAAAACAGCTGATCTCCACAAGCGTCCTAGTGGTGGTTCTCAGAAGAAATTTAAAACAGGACAAGTTCAAAGGAGCCAATCTGGAGAGGTGAGCTGAACTAACCCTTGGAAAGAAATCACATGAAAAGAGGTCAACATCGCTAAATATTAGAAATGCAAATCGAAACCCCAGGAAGGTATCATCTCACAAAAGGCTTAATGGCCATTGTCAGAAACTTGACAAACAATAACTGCTAATGAAGGCGTAGGGAAAAGGCAAAATGGAGAATTCTGTATTTCATGCAGGAGAACCTGCACCCATGTTTTTGCTGCAGGAAATAGGAAGTGTTCACAAGGACCTGATGCTAAGCACTCCACTCAACTTGCTATAACACACAATACAGATTCCCCATAGATATGAAATATCTGAATCAAGTGGCTGTACACTGACAACAATCACGATATTGCAACTCGACTACACTGCGATGTAGTGTTGGCAAGATGGTAATGGAGAGAAAAGGAAAGCAGGGCCTCTTCTTTTATAAATAACCTCCCTGACTTGGGATGATATCCCATCCCTGGAGGTTGAGCAAGCTTGGGTCACACTCCTGGATTGGGGAGGGGTGGATACAGCTTGGCATGGTGCCCTTCGTTGAACACTTTTTAAAGGTCTATAATCTACAGCTATCTGGCATCAAGGGCCCGAGGAATTTGAAGGCAAGATTCAGCTAGCCTTGACCTCTCCTGGCGCTGGGGTTCAGAGCAAAAGCCTCCTTCCTGAGAAGGCAGCCTCCAAGGCACTGGGTGCTGTGGACCTGGAAGGGATTCATCTGGATGGTGGGTTTTTGTGATGCCACAGGGGCAAAAAGTACTGAGACTCAAGCCCGTTTCGTGTTTGTCCGGGCACAGTCCACTCTATTTCACACCCATGAAAGCCAGCTTTCCCTAAGGCCCCGGTTGCCCCAGGAACCAAGTGTGGGCATGCAAAAGTGCTGCTGCCTTTTGAACTTTTTCTATAACTACAGCTTGATCACCAGTTCTCACAGGCACCTCAATTCACAAGGCCTGGGGTTCTGTAATGATAGCTGTCCTCAGGAAATGTCATGGTGTGGATACTGGAGAAGAAAATTCCAAACACAGTCAACTTTCAGGAAGCCAGCTACCAAACAAACCCAAACCTCCACCACAGGACAAGATGCTTAGCATTCATAATTGCTGCAGGAATGCCAATCAAAATGACAATGGGAAATCAAATTCCACCAGTCACAATGGCCATCCTCACAAGTCTACAAACAATAAATGTGGGAAGGAGCCTGGAAGTAAAAGAATCTCCCTAAGCTGTCAGTGGGAATATACATTGGCTACAGCCAGTATATGAAGTCTCTGAATGCCTCAAAAACAAAACCAAAACAACCAACTATCAAGATGGGTAAACCTGGGATCTTACATTCCCACTCTTCCCACATATAGGGTAAACCCCTATATGCTGAGCAAACTGTTGATCAAAATGCACACGAACCCTAACGAACACTGCAGGACTACTTCCAATAGCCAAGACACACAACCAGGAAAATCTCCACCAAGATTAAAGCTTAAGCAAGATATTGTACATATATATGGTAGACTATTTCTCACTCCTAAAAAACTGCCACCGAAATTAGAGAATTATGACACTGGGAGCCACAGGGATGGACCTGGAAGAATCATGCACTAAGGCAGACAGAGGAAGATGATGGTATATGAGTTACCTTCCAGGAAAAATAAAAATAGACATACAAGGAAACAAATTTACAACCCAAAGAGGGACTTTGAGAATTCAAAGTCAAACAAAGGGTTCCAGAAACAAAAAAAAATTGAAGGGTCTGGAATGAGTTAGGAGGTAGAATCCTACATGGACAAGAAATCTGTATCTGTAATAGATACCCCACAAGGATTATCCTCTTCCTTCCTTCCACATATACACAGAAATCTGTGTCTCTAACCTATACGAAGAACTCTATATCTCTAAAAAATAATTCACAAAAATGATCATCTGAGATAGATCTTCCACAAGGACCTGATACTCAGCACTTCACTTGAACTTCTATGGCAAAGGTCCAAAAAACACAATAGAGATACCCCGTAGGTATGTAATACTGAGTCAGGTGGCTGTACATTGATAACAATCACAACACTATCAACTATTCTGCAAAGTAGCATCAGCAAGAGATTAAAGAAAAGGAAAGGAGTGCCTGCTCTCTTATCTACCTCCCTGACTTGGGATGCAAGCCCACCCCTGGAGGTTGAGCAGGCTGGGGTCCCACTGCTTGACTGGGGTGGGGTTGACACAGCCTGGCACAGCCCTTCGTTGAACCCTTTCTAAAGGACTACTCTCTGCTATGTTCCGGGACCAGAGTCCCATGTGGCATGAAGGCCTCCAGGAATTTGAAGGCAAGATTCAGTTTACCTCAAACTCTCCTGGTGCTAGGGTTCCCCCAAAGCCTCTTTCCTGAGAGGGCAGCCTCCTAGACACCTAAGTGCCCTCAGCAGTGTGCCCTGGACCTGGAAGGCATTAGTCTGGACAGGATGCTTGTGTGAGGCTTTAGGGGGAAAGTAGTGAGTCTCAAGCCCCTTTCCTTCTTGCTCAGGCAGACTCCCCTCTATTTCATAGCCCAGGAAACCAACTGGCCCTAAGGATCTGGCTGCCCCGGGAACCAATGTTGGGCAGGCAAAAGTGCTGCCGCCTTGTGGACATTTTCTGTAACTACAACTTGATCACCAGTGCACACAGGCACCTCAGTCCAGAAAGGCTGTGGTTCTGTTAACGACAGCTGCCCTCAGGAAAGGCCATGGGGCAGGTATCGGAGAAATATATTTCAAAACCAGCCAACTCTCAGGAAGTCAACTGCCAAAGGTAATTGTCCTCACACCCTTTAAAGGAAAAAAACTAAAAACAAATGTCCTCCACAAGACAATATGCTCAGCATCCCTAACGGCTGCAGGAATGCCAATCAAAACAAAAACGGGAAATCAAATCCCACCACACACAATAGCAGTTGTCAAAATTCAACAATCTATAAATACGGGAGACAGTGTGGAAGGAAAATAATCCCCTAAGCTGTCTATGAAAATATACACTAGCTACAGACAATAATATATGGACAGTCTCCGAATGTTCAAAAAAAAAAAAGCTATCAAGAAGGTCTAAGGTGGAAAAAGTGATGCTATCAAGAAGGGTGTGTGTGTGATGTGTTAAGAGAAAAGACCAGTGAGACACAAGCCCTTCAGTGGTTGCTCAGGAACATTCCACTCTATTTCACAGCCGGGAAGCCGACTTATCCGAAGCCTCTGCTTGTCCTAAGAACCAGAGGTGGGCATCAAAAGTGCTGCCACCTTGTGGACATTTCCTGTAACTACAACTGACCACCAGCGCTTACCCGCACCTCTAATTCACAAGGGCTGGGCGGCTGCTCTTGACCTCTGCCCTCAGGAAATGTCTCGTGGCCGGAACTGCAAGATAAATTCCAAACACAAGCAACTTTCAGGAAGCCAACGGCCATAGGTCTATTTTCCTCACATCCTTAAAGGGTGAAAAAAAAAACACAAAAACAAACCCCATACCTCTACCTAGGACAGGAAGCTCAGCATGCCCAATCATTACAGGAGGTATGCCAATCAAAATGACAATGAGAAATCAAATCCCACCAGTCAGAATGGCCGTACTCACGTCTACAAACAATAAATGCAGGAGTGAGTTTGGAGTAAAGGGAAACCTCCTACACTGTCAGTGGGAATGTACACTGGCAACAACCACAGTAAACAACAATGTCTGCATGCCAGAATAAAAGCTATCAAGACACTAAGCCTAGGATCTGACATTACCACAGCTGGGGCTTATGCTATCCTATGCGAAATACAGAAAATTCTATTTTTATATATGAAATATGCAACTACATTTTCAACGGTGACATAGAAAATTCTGTTTTCATATAGGAAATTTGCACCTATCTTTTCATTTATGAAATACAGAAAATTCTCTTTTACATATGAAATATGCACCTATATTTTCATCTGTGGGATATAGATAATCCTCTATTCATATGAAATATACACCTATATTTACACCTGTGAAATATAGAAAAGTCAATTTTCATATATGAAATGTGTACATATATTTTCACCTGTGAAATACAGAAAATTGTCTTTTCATGTGTGAAATATACAAATATATTTTGCTCTGTAAAATGTGAAAAAATGTTTTCATATATGAAATATGCATCTATATATTAATCTATGAAATATAGAAAATTCTATTTCTATGTATGACATGCATTCCTATTTTCATATGAGAAATATGTAAAACTTATGTTTATATATGAAATATGTACCCATTGTCATTATGAAATATAAAAAATTCTATTTTCATATAAAATGCACCCATAGCTTCACATATGAACTATCAAAAACTCTATTTTCATATATGAAACATGCACCCATGTTTTCATACATGTAATACAGAAAGTTCTATGTTCATCTATGAAATATACATCCATGTTTTCATATATATAATATTAAAAATCCATTTTCATCCATGAAATATGCACTCATGTTTTCATATATGACATATAGAAAGTTCAATTTTCATCCTTGAAATATGCACCCATGATTTATATATGAAATACAGAAAATTCTATTTTCATATATGAAATATACACTCATGTTTTCATATATAAAATGTTGAAAATTCCATTTTGAGCCACAAAATATGCACCTATGTTTTCATATATGAATTATAGAAAACTATATTTTCATTCACAAAATATGCACCCATCTCTTCATGTATGAAATATTGAAAATTCTATTTTCATCCATGAAATATGCATACATCTTTTAACATATGAAAATTCACACATATTTTCATGTAAGAAATATAGAAAATTCTATTTTTAGACATGAAATATGCACACATTTTCATATATGAAATATAGAAAATTATATTTTCATTCATTAAATTTGCACTCATGTGTTCATACAGGATATATTGTTGTTCAGCCACTCAGTCATGTCCGACTCTTTGTGACCCCATGGACTGCAGCACTCTAGGCTTCCCTGTTCTTTACCATCTTACAGAGCTTGCTCAAACTCATGTCCATTGAATCGGTGATGCCATCCAACCATCTCATCCTCAGAAATGAAACATTCACCTGAGGTGGGCTTCCATCCCATTTCTGGGGCCTCAGCAGGCTGTTTTCATGGCTGGACTGTGGTGGGGTTGAATTGACTGGGCTGGTTGCTCTTCATTAAGGCCCCTCGTAAATCTGTACTTTATGGTTTGATCTGGCAGGGACCACAGTCCCTAGGGCACACAATTGATGGTGTCCTGACACTCTGGCCTCGGTGATCTTGGAAAAGTCACCCAGCTTCCACATCTTCTGGTGCTGGGGTCCCCAGGTCAAGCCTTCTTCCTGAGAGTGCAGCCTCCTAGGCATCTCATCAGGGTGCTGTGGTCCAAGTTGGAATTAGTCTGCAGGAAAGGGGTGAAGCTTTAGGGAGAAGAAGTATTGAGATTAAGCCCGTGGGTGTTTGCTCAGGCAACTCCAGTCTAATTCACAGCCTAGGAAGCCAGCTCTTCTTCAGGCTTTGGTTGCCTGAGGAATCAGAGTTGGGTGTGAGAGAAAGTGCTGCCATCTTGTGGACATTTTCTGTAACTACAACTTGACCACTTGCCCTTACTGGTACCTCCAATTCAACGGATCTTGGGGACTGTTAATGACAGTTACATTCAGGAAAGGTCCTAGGGAGAATATTGCATAAAAAATACAAACACACACACACACAAATAAGAACACAACTGACTTTAAAAAAATGAACTACAACTGGCAAATTTTTCTCACAACCTTGAAAAAAAAAGTAAAACACTTACTACCACAAGACAAGATGCTGAGCATCCCCAATTATTACAGGAAGAATGCCAACCAGAATAACAACGAGAAATCAGATCTCACCAGGTTGGCCATCCTCACAAGTCTACAAACAATAAATGCAAGCTAAGCCTACCATCGGACTGGAAGAAGCACAAGCTGGAATCAAGATTGCCAGGAGAAATATCAATAACCTCACATATGCAGATGACACCACCCTTATGGCAGAAAGTGAAGAGGAACTAAAAAGCCTCTTGATGAAAGTGAAAGAGGAGAGAGAAAAAGTTGGCTTAAAGCTCAACATTCAAAAACTAAGATCATGGCATCTGATCCCATCACTTCATGGCAAATAGATGGGGAAACAGTGGAAACAGTGTCAGACTCCAAAATCACTGCAGATGGTGACTGCAGCCATGAAATTAAAAGATGCTTACTCCTTGGAAGGAAAGTTATGACCAACCTAGACAGCATATTAAAAAGCAGAGACATTACTTTGCCAACAAAGGTCCGTCTAGTCAAGGCTATGGTTTTTCCAGTAGTCATGTATGGATGTGAGAGTTGGACTGTGAAGAAAGCTTGATGCTTTTGAACTGTAGTGTTGGAGAAGACTCTTGAGAGTTCCTTGGACTGCAAGGAGATCCAACCAATCCATCCTAAAGGAGATCAGTCCTGGGTGTTCATTGGAAGGACAGATGCTGAGGCTGAAACTCCAATACTTTGGCTAACTCATGCGAAGAGCTGACTCATGTGAAAAGACCCTGATGCTGGGAAGGATTGAGGGCAGGAGGAAAAGGGGATGATGGAGGATGAGATGGCTGGATGGCATTACCGACTCTATGGGCATGAGTTTGGGTGAACTCCGGGAGTTGGTGAAGGACAGGGAGGCCTGGCGTGCTGTGATTCATGGGGTCGCAGAGTCGGACACGGCTGAGCAACTGAACTGAACTGAAGCCTACCATCTGACATCCCCACATGTTGGCCTATATCCCAAGAAAATCGTCTTTCAAGCAGCCACATGCACCCCAATGTTCACTTCAGCACTAGTTAAAGTAGCCTGACCACAGACCCAGCAAAGTGTCCATCTTCAGATTAAAGCTTAAAAACAATGTGGTACATACAGAAAATGAAATATTACTCAGCCATGAAAAACTACTACTGAAATCATGAAATGATGCCACTGGAAGTCACAAGGATAGACCTTGGAGGATCATACACTAAGTGAAGTCAGCCAGACAGAGGAAATATAGCATGTGATATCCTTTCTAGGTAAAAGAAAAAAAGAGGTTCAAAGGAATTCAATTACAACATAAAGAGAGACTGAGAATTCAAATACAAATGCAGAATTCAAATAAATAAATAAAACCAAAGAAGAGCCAGGGATGAATTAGGAAGTCAGGACTAACAAATATACAGAAATGTGTGTTGGTCATAGGTAATCCACAAGGATTACCCCCTTTTCTTTCTTCATTCCTTCCACAGAAAACTGTATATATAACAGATATTCCACAACGACACGATATTCAGCACAGGGAACTTTGCTCCACCTTCTGCAATAACTTCTACAGCAGATGAATCCAGAAAAGAATACAGGTGCTTTACATACATGTCGTAACTCAATCAGGTGGCTGGATACTGACAACAGGCACATTGCACGCCAGCGATACTGCGGTGTACATGAAATTAAATAAAAGAATAAAAAAGAAAAGCCTTGCCTAGTTTATTCCTGCTGACTTTCCTGACCCAGGCTGCTATCTCATCACTGCAGCCTGAACAGGCTTTGGTCCAAAGGCTGGACTGGGGTGGGGTTGAAACCACCAGACAGCATGCCCTTAACTGAGCCCCTCTTAAACTTACACCTTCTGGTTTGCTCTGACAGGGCTCCTAGTCCCTAGTGCACCCAAAGGATGTTGTGATGACTGTCTGGCCTCAAGGACCTGGAAATGCCATCTAGCTTTCAGTTCTCCTGGGGCTGTGGTTCCCAGCTTAAACCTCCTTCTTGAGAGTGTAGCCTCCTAGCACCTCAGCAGGGTGCTGTGGCCCCGGTTGGGATGAGTCTGGAAGAAAGGGGTGAAGCTTTAAGGGGAACAAGTAGTGAGACACAAGCCCTTGGGTGTTTGCTCAGGCACATTCCACTCCAGTTCACAGCCTAGGAAGCCAACTCCTTAGGTTCTGGTTGCCCCAAGAACCAGAGTTGGGAATGAGAACTGCTGCCACCATGTGGCCACTTTCTGTAACTACAACTTGACCACCTGTGCTTACCTGCCAGGCTCCTCTGTCCATGGGATTCTCCAGGTAAGGATACTGGAGTGGGTTGCCATGCCCTTCTCCGGGGGATCTCCCCCACCCAGCATTCAAACCCAGGTCTCCTGCATTGAAGGTGGATTCTTTACCATCTTAGCCACCAGGGAAGCCTGATCTGTGCTTAATGGCACCTCCAGTTAAAGACTTGGGGGCTGTTAATGACAATCGCCCTCAGAAAAGACCCTAGGGAGAATACTGCAGAAATAAATTACAAACACAACCCACTATCAAAAAGTTAACTGCAACAGGTATATTTCCCTCACAACCATGAAGGACAAAAAAAAAAAAAAGAAACCCATACTTTCACAAGACAAGATGCTCAGCATCCCAAATTATTACAGGAGGAATGCCAATCAAAACAACTTCAAGAAATCAAATTCCACCAGTCAGAATGACCACCCTCACAAGTCCACAAACAATAAATGGGGGACAGGGCCAGGAGGAGAGGGAACCCTCCTGCGTGGTTGGTGGGAAGGGGTTCTGGCAACAGCCACTAGAAAAGACAGTCTTCACATGCCAAAAAAAAAGAAAAAACTTCCAAGGAAACTATACCTAGGATCTGACATTCTCACACCTGGGCCTGGCATCCTGATATCCTGATAAAACCATCATTCAAAATAACACACGCGCCCCAATGTTCACAGCAGCACTACTTACTATAGCTGAGACACACAACCATCAAAATGTCCACTGATAGATTAAAGCTTAAAGAAGATGTGGTACATATAGGCATGTGGAACTTTGCTTGACCTTCTGCAGCAAATTCTATGGAAAAAGAATCCAAAGAAGAACAGTCATCCTGTATATGTCAATACTGAATCAAGTGGTGTACACTCACAGTAAGCGCAAAACTATAAATTGACTATACTCCAACATAGGATCAGCATGAGAAAAAGAAAAAAATCAATTCCTAGTTAATTCCCTGCAACCTTCTTCTCTTGGGCTGCTATC
Organism: Odocoileus virginianus; assembly: GCF_023699985.2. Classification (NCBI taxonomy): domain Eukaryota; kingdom Metazoa; phylum Chordata; class Mammalia; order Artiodactyla; family Cervidae; genus Odocoileus; species Odocoileus virginianus. The sequence continues at coordinate 55,003,286 of NC_069689.1, forward strand.
CCATCCCTGGAGCCTGAGCAGGCTGTGTCTCATGTTTGGACTGGGATGGGGTTGAGAAAGCCAGGTGGAGACAACCAAAATTTTAAGAGAGATGGGTCTTTCAAAGAGATGGGCGTGCGATTTTGGCCCACTACATACAATAACCAAGACAGGGAAAATCAAGTTAATTGTGGAAGAAAAGATGAATGGATACAGAGAATGGGGTACATACATAAACAATATTTTTCAACAATAAAGAAATAGGAAATAATGCCATATTCAGCCACGGGAAAGAAACTAGAGATGATCATTCCAAGTGAATTAAGGCAGACAGGGAGAGACTAGTATCCTATGATATTGCTCCTAGGTGGAATCTAAAGATGGATATAAATGAACTTCTTGCCTAGAGACACTGCCTCATAGACTTAGAAATTTCCAGTCATTAAGATATAAAGATGTGGGGCATGGAGAAATGAGTAACTTCAGACTAATATATGGACAATGCTGCTTATAAAATAAATGACCAGGACCCACTGTATAACACAAGGAACCTTACTCCACACTCTGTAATAACCTCTATGGAGAAAAACCAAAACATATACACATTTATGTATTAGTAGAAGTGAAACAAGTTGTGGTAGAAGAAAAAAAAAACACCCACAAGAAAGTAATTCACCTACATTCTCCAGTTCAAATGGTGGAAAAAATGAAAAAGAAATGCTGACTCTGATCAGAGACACTGATGTAAAGAACAGACTTTTGGACTCAGTGGGAGAAGGCAAGTGTGGGATGATTTGAGAGAGAGAATATTGTTGAAACATGTACATTAGCACATGTAAAGCAGATGACCAGCACAGATTCGATGCATGAAGCAGGGCACCCAAGCTGGTACTCTGGGAGAACTCAGAGGCATATGGTGGGGAGTGGGGGTTCAGGATGGGGGGATGCATGTATACCTGTGGCTGATTCATGCTGGCATATGGCAGAAATCACCCAATATTGTAAAGTACTTATTCTCCAACTAAAATAAGTTAATTAAAAAATGAAAAAAAAAAAAGTCTCCTGTCACATCCCTGGAGCCTGATTGGCTTGGAGTGTCCTGGGGCTGAGAGAGCTGGAAGCATGTAGCAGGCCATGTGCCTCCACAATGGACCTGGAGTGCCTGTTGTCCTCCAGATGCAGGTGGGATAATTTAAGGGATTGGAATTAACATATACTCATTAATGTACATCAAATAGAAGATCAACAAGTACCAATGGAATAACATAGGGAAATTTATTGAACACCCTCTAATCATCTATATGAAAAAAGAATCCAAATGAGAATAAATATTATGTATTAACATAACTGAACTGAGTTCCTGTGCACCCAAAACAAACGCATACAAATCACTAGTCCAGCTCAATATAAGCAACAACAGCAAAAAAACTTGCCCAAACAACAAAAAATTGCCCAAAGATCTAGATGCACATTTCTCCAGAGAGGTCATAGAAATGGCCATAAAGGACATAAAAAGATGCTTAGCATCACAAGTTCTTAAAGAAAAACAATCAAATGTACAACGAGGTGTTACCTCCCATTGATCAGAATGGCCGTATAAGAAAAGCTACAGCAATAAATTCTGCAGAGGATGTGAAGAGAAGGAAACCCCCCTACACTGTTGGTAGGATTATAAAATGGTACACCCAGTAGGAAAAACATTGTGGAGGGTCTTTAAAAACGAAACATAGAGGTACCAAGTAATGCAGCAATTTCATACTCAGACTGAGAAAACCAAAATTTAAAAACACACCTGCACTCCAAAGATCATGGCAGCACTAGACACAATAGCCAAGATAAGTTGCTTCTTTAAGTATATGAGGACAGATGAAAGGATACAGGAAATGGAGTACATATACCCAGTGCAGTCCTTTATCGAACCCATCTTTGCATGAAATGTTCCCTTGGTATCCCTAATTTTCTTGAACAGCTCTCTAGTCTTTCCCATTCTATTGTTTTCCTCTGTTTCTTTGCATTGATTGCTGAGGAAGTCTTTCTTATCTCTCCTTGCTATTCTTTGAAATTCTGCATTCAAATGGGTATATCTTTCCTTTTCTCCTTTGCTTTTCACTTCTCTTCTTTTTACAGCTATTGTAAGACCTCCTCAGACAGCCATTTTGCTTTTCTGCATTTCTTTTTCTTGGGGATGGTCTTGATCCCTGTCTCCTATACAATGTCGCGAACCTTTGTCATAGTTCATCAGGCACTTTATCAGATCTAGTCCCTTAAAGCTATTTCTCACTTTCACTGTATAATCATAAGGGATTTATTTAGGTCATACCTGAATAGTCTAGTGGTTTCCCCACTTTCTTCAATTTAAGTCTGAATTTGGCAATAAGGAGTTCATGATCTGAGCCACAGTCAGCTCCCAGTCTTGTTGTTGCTGACTGTATAGAGCTTCTCCATCTTTGGCTGCAAAGAATATCTAGTGATGTCCATCTGGTGATGTCCATGTGTAGAGTCTTCTCTTGTGTTGTTGGAAGAGGGTGTTTGCTATGACCAGTGTGTTCTCTTGTCCTAAAAAGAAGGCAATGCCAAAGAATGCTGAAACTACCCCACAATTGCATTCATAACACATGCTAGTAAAGTAATGCTCAAAATTCTCCAAGCCAGGCTTCAGCAATACGTGAACATCCAGATGTTCAAGCTGGGTTTAGAAAAGGCAGAGGAATGAGAGATCAAATTGCCAACATCTGCTGGATCATTGAAAAAGCAAGAGAGTTCCAGAAAAACATCTACTTCTGCTTTATTGACTATGCCAAAGCCTTCGACTGTGTGGATCACAATAAACTGGAAAATTCTGAAAGAGATGGGAATACCAGACCACCTGACCTGCCTCTTGAGAAACTTGTATGCAGGTCAGGAAGCAACAGTTACAACTGGACATGGAAAAACAGACTGGTTCCAAATAGGGAAAGGAATAAGTCAAGGCTGTATATTGTCACCCTGCTTATTAACTTATATGTGAAATGCTGGGCTGGAAGAAGCACAAGCTGGAATCAAGATTGCTGGGAGAAATATCAATAACCTCACATATGCAGATGACACCACCCTTATGGCAGAAAGAGAAGAAGAACTAAAAAGCCTCTTGATGAAAGTGAAAGAGGAGAGTGAAAAAGTTGGTTTAAAGCTCAACATTCAGAAAACTAGGATCATGGCATCTCGTTCTATCACTTTATGGGAAGTAGATGGGGAAACAGTGGAAACTGTGACTGGCTTTATTTTTCTGGGCTCCAAAATCACTGCAGATGGTGATTGCAGCCATGAAATTAAAAGACGCTTACTCCTTGGAAGGAAAGTTATGACCAACCTAGATAGCATATTAAAAAGCAGAGACATTACTTTGTCAACAGAGGTCTGTCTAGTCAAGGCTATGGTTTTTCCAGTGGTCATGTATGGATGTGAGAGTTGGACTGTGAAGAAAGCTGAGTGCTGAAGAATTGATGCTTTTGAACTGTGGTGTTGGAGAAGAGTCTTGCGAGTCCCCTGGACTGCAAGGAGATCCAACCAGTCCATCCTAAAGGAGATCAGTCCTGGGTGTTCATTGGAAGGACTGATGTTGAAGCTGAAACTCTAATACTTTGGCCACCTGATGCAAAGAGCTGACTCATTTGAAAAGACCCTGATGCTGGGAGGGATTGGTGGCAGGAGGAGAAGGGGACAACAGAGGATGAGATGGTTGGATGGCATCACTGATTCAATGGACATGATTTGGGTGGACTCCGGGAGTTGGTGATGGACAGGGAGGCCTGCGTGCTGCTGTTAATGGGGTCACAAAGAGTTGGACATGACTGAGCAACTGAACTGAGCCCAGTGCAGTATTACTCAGACATATATAAGGATGAAACAATGCCATGTCCAGTTACAGGGAAGAAACCATAGATGATCATACTAAGTGAAGTAAGTGAGACAGGGAAGACAGGTATCATAGAATACCCTTCTGGTGGAATCTAAAAATGGATACAAATGAACTTCACTACAAAACAGAAACAGATACACAGACTTAGGAAAGAAAGTTATGGCCGCCAAAATGGAAAGGGGGAGCAGGGACTAATTAGCTGGTTCAGATCAATATATACACCTACCTTAAAACAGGTGCTGTTGTAGTTTAGTTGCTCAGTTGTGTCCAATTCTCTGGGACCCCATGGTCTGCAGCCCATCAAGCCATTCCATCCATGGGATTTCCCAGGTAGGAATACTTGAATGAGTTGCCATTTCCTGCTCCAGGGGATCTTCCTGACCCAGGGATTGAACCTGTGTCTCCTGCAAGTCTCCTTCATTGCAGGTGCATTCTTTACTACTGAGGCACCTGGGAAGCCATAAAACAGGTGCTGAAGGGCTATTAATAGTCACAAGTCAGACAGGGCTATAAATGAAATCTCTCAAGAAATGTCCTGGGATAAGTAATGAGAAAAGAATTCCAAATACGGCCAAGTTTCAAGAGGTAAATTGTACTCATAAGACATAAAATAATAAAAGCACAAGGAAAGATACTCTACATCAGCAATTATTAAATCAATGCCAATCAAACTACAGTGAGGTATTACCTCACACTGGTCATAATGTCCGTCATCAAAAAGATCTACAAAGAATAGTACTGCAGAAGATGTACAGATAAGGGAATCCTCCTAGAGTCTTGGTGGGAATGTAAATGGTGAAGCCACTACAGAAAACAGCAAGGAGGTTCTCTGAAAAACTAAACATAGATGTATCATATGATCCAGCAATCTGTTTTCAGACTTAGATCTGGAGAAATTCATCATTTGACATGACACATGCACTCCAATTTTTAGGGTAGCACTATTCACAATAGCCAAGACACAGCCACCAAAATATCCAGTGACAGAAAAATGAAGACTGCATGGTACGTCTATATGCTGAAATACTACTCAGTCAAAAAACAGAAAAAGTAATGATATTGGCAGCAGCATAGATGTACCAAGACATTATTATACTAAGTAAGGTAAGTCAGGCAGAAAGACAAATATTCAAAGATATCACAGACAGGTGGGATCTATAAATTCATACCAATAAACTAGTGTACAAAACAGAAACAGACTCATAGACTGAGAAAACCAAATTATGATTATCAAAACAAAGTTAGAAGGGAGGAATAAATTAAGAGTTTGGAATGAAGATATACACACTGATATATATCAAGTTGATAATGAAAAAGGACCTATGGAAAAGAACAGGCAACTCCACTGAAAAAGATGGTAATATCCTATATGAGGGAAAAAACAGTAAAACGATAGATATATGTCTATGTATAACTGAATGAAGTTCATATATACCTAAAACAAACAAAACACCAGAAATCAACTAGGCTCCAATATAAAATAATAATTAAATTACAAATTAAATTACCTGAGCTCAGTCTAGAGGAGACCAGACAGTGGTGACACTTATGATTAGACACGGGATACACTGATATTAATATGACACCACCAAAGGTTTTCACTTGGCAGAACACAGAGCAGCAACCCACCTGACCTCATGTGAAGGCGACAGGATGAAGAGAAAGAAAAGGACCATAGATTAGTCAGGGCAACACCCTCAATTCAGATGCTGGGAATCTCCGAGGGGACAGGACACACTGCCGGTAAAGAGCAGATGTGTGGTCTCTGTGTACACAGGGTCCTGACCCATGTGGATGGTGTGAGACCCACACAATCCCCAGACCCTGCACCTGGGGTCCCACGACCTTTGGTTAGGACACCATGTCTCTGCTGGGCCCCTAAGGTGGAAATGAGTGTTCCTATAACCCCCTGGGATGGTAGAAAGAAGTGTAGGGTTGGTCTCCTCTCCCCACACTTGTCCTGAGAAGTCCTCGTCTCCTCCCTTTGGTTCTCTGTGATATTAACTGTTTTTACAGCTGTCATGCTAATGTTGAACACACTACCTTGGTTCTGGCAGGCTCGGTCCTTTCTTGTTCCACTGAGGTGTTGAGAAAACATGCCAGATGCAGGGCTGGGAGACGAGGGGCAGGTCTGCTCTCTGCTGAGCAGGGATGGTCACCTGGAAGGAAATCACAGCAGCAACGTCACCTGCTGCCCATTGGCTTTTTGCCTGGTCCGTGTGCCCTACAATCAATTCACCAGGTGAACCTGCCTCCCTACTAAACCTGAAGGTACTGGAAAAATGGAATAGTTACCAGGTAGCCACCTAAGGGGTCCCCAGGAGCCCCAGGGAAGGTGAACCTCACAGGGGTAAAGAGGCAAACAGGCACAGGCCTGTATAAAGTGAATACCATAAAGCATTAATTCCTGCACACAAGTGAAGCTCTCATGTATTCTTCCCTTTTTATTAGCTTTGTGTGTGTGTGGTCTCCCCATACAGGTGATCCTGACCCATGCAGATGGGGTGAGACTCACACGGTCCCCAGGCCCCCCACCTGGGGTCACACGTCCCCTCAGTCAGGACAAGGACACCATGGCTGAGGTCAGGGGGCCCCCAATGTGTAAACAAGCCAGGTCTCTGGGACCCCCTGGGATCCTAGAAAGAAGTGTAGTGACTGTCTCCTCTCCCCACAATTGTCCCTGAGAAGTCAGGCCCCTCCTGTTTTCATTTTGGTTCTGTATGATTTTTTTGCTGGTTTGAAAGCTCACGCTAGAGGTGAACACACTACCTTGGTTCTGGCAGGCTCTGTCTTTCTCGTCCCGCTGAGGTGCTGAGAAAACAGGAGAGCTGGGCTGAGAGACGAGGGCCAGCTCTGTTCTCTTCGGAGGAGAGAGTCGACTGGAAGGAGAGCAGAGCAGCAACCTCACCTGCTGCCCATTGACTTTTTGCCCGATCCCTGTGCCCTGGAACCAATTCACCAGGTGAACCTGCCTCCCTACTCAACCTGAATGTGCTGGAAAATTGGAATGATTACCAGGTAGCCCACCTGAGGGGTCGCCAGGCGCCCCAGGAAGGTGAACCTGGCAGGGGACAGACTAGGAGCCCTACCGCAGCGCTGACCCTCGGGAGGGCCATGGAACCCCAGAGGAGAGCACGGTTACCCAGAGAAGCCCACCTCAGCCCCAGAGCCCAGATATCTGAGCACAGACATTCAGATGCAGGCACAGAGTTTTCCGGCAGGTCAGGTCTCTACCCAGGTCTCCATGTCCCGGTGCACACAGAACATGGTCAGGTCTAAATGTTCTCATTGCAGAAAGCACATGGTCTTATTAAATATAATCAGTGTAGACAGGACTTGAACAGTAAAATGAAAGTGTTATCATGTCTGACACTTGTGACCCCATGGACTGTAGCCTGCCAGGCTCCTCTATGCATGGAATTCCCCAGGCAAGAATATTGGTAGTGGGTAGCCATTCACTTCTCCAGGTGATCCTCCCAACCCAGGGATTGAACCCAGGTCTCCTGCATTGCAGGCAGATTCTTTTTCATCTGAGCTACAAGGGAACCCCTAGACAGGACTTGGAGAGGTCTCAGTCTACCACATAGACAGAACTTGGTCGGGTTTAGACTAGCGTAAAGCTGCTCTCTAGAAGGCACAGGCTACACACATGCAGGGTCTCTCATCGTTGGACATGGGGCTCACCCTCATGTGGGAACTAGGATGTACATTTCTTAAAGAAATCATTACTGGGCTCCACACTTCACCCACATCAGGAATTGAAAGAACCTTTGTCATTAAACATTTCAACAGGCAAAGCAAAACTGGTACCAATTTCTGTGGTCCCGTGATGGTCTGGATCCTCAGGAGAGCCAAGATATTCTTAGAGTGCAGCCCAGTTGTCCTGTAATGACCAACAGGAAGTGGCCTGATTCCAGCATCCCAGGCTTCCAGCAGGAGGCACACTAGAAGTGTTCTGGAAAAGTTTATTATTTATCAGAGTAAGAATATACTCTTGAAAAAACAAGCATACTGGTTATTATTTGCAAACCTAAAATATTCTTAAAAGCTTGGCACCCTGATCTTTGTGGTTCACATTGGTTCCTTTGTGTTCAGATTTTCTGAGTAGAAGCAAGTCATCATTTCAAATTAGTTTCTTCAATTTCTGTTATTTGTTATTATATGAATGAAAGATCACACTTGAAAACAAATACAAGGAAATTCCTGCAAAAAATTAGTGACTCAAAGAGCCCACAAGCTGCATGTACTTTGTCTTCTAACAGATTCCTTTCTCTCCCTAAAGAAACCTGAAACAACTGGCCCCCTCATTTTTTTGCTTCTCTGTTCAAACTGAGCTAAAATGAAATTGTTCATCATATCAGCAAGTAAGAGTTTCTGAGTTTTGAGATGTCATACCAGGGTAACAGGGGCTGGAGAAAATGGAACATTCCTATGCTGCTGGTAGGCAAACCACATCCTTAAAATAAAGCTTTGTTTCTAATTGTATTTAATTACCACAGTACATGGTTACATGGAGTATGAACCAAGAGTCTAAATATAGCAGACAATTTGTGAAGACAAATTTGATATCCCATATGTGAGAGTAAAAACTACCTGTTTTTCCAGCAGTCGTATATGGCTGTGAGAGTTGGACCAAAAAGAAGGTTGAGCAGTGAAGAATTGATGCTTTCGAATTGTGGTGCTAGAGAAGACTCTTGAGTCCTTTGGGGTGCGTGGAGATCAAACCAGTCAATATTAAAGGAAATCAACCCTGTATATTCATTGGAAGGGCTGATACAGAAAATAAAGCTCCAATATTTTGGCCACCTGATGTGAAGAGCTGACTCAATGGAAAAGACCCTGATTCTGGGAATGACTGAGGGCAAGAGGAGAAGGGGACAACAGAGGATTAGATTGTTGGATGGCATCACCGACTCAAACGACATGAGTTTGAGCAAACTCTGGGAGATGGTGAAGGAAAGGGAAGCCTGGTGTGCTGCAGTCCATGAGCTCGCAAAGAGTCAGACATGACTGAACAACTGAAGAAATATTTGTCATAGCTTGTCTTCCAAGGAGCAAGTGTCTGTTAATTTTATGGCTGCAGTCATCATCTGCAGTGATTATGGAGCCCTAGAAAATAAAGTCTGTCACTGTTTCCACTTTTTCCCATCTATTTGCCATGAAGTTATGGGAGGAGATGCCATGATTTTAGCTTTTTGGATGTTGAGTTTTAATTTTCACTCTCCTCTTTTACCCTCATCAGGAAGGTCTTTAGTTGCTCTTCACTTTCTGCCATTAGAGTGGTATCATTTGCACATCTGTGGTTGTTGATATTTCTTCTGGCAATCTTAATTCCAGCTTGTGATGCATCCAGCCCAGCATTTTGCATAATGCACTCTGCATATAAGTTAAATAGCAGGGTGACAATATACAGCCATGATGTACTCCTTTCCCAATTTGAAACCCGTCTGTCATTCCATGTCCAGTTCTAACTTGCTTTTGATCTGCATACAGGTGTCTCAGGAGGCAGGTAAGGTAGTCTGGTATTCCCTACTATTTAAGAATTTTTCACAATTTGTTTTGATCCACACAGTCAAAGGCTTTAAAGCAGAAGTAGATGTTCTTCTGGAATTCCCTTGTTTTCTTTATGATCCAAAGAATGTTGGCAATCAACTACTTCACCCCAAATATGGTGGAGCCTCTGGGCTGGAAAGCTTTGCGTGGTCCCCTAGGGAACCACGTGTCCCCTAGGCTGGATTTCCCAACTCCAGCCTCTGTCCTTAGGGCTGCCCCAGTGACAGATGATAGCACCCTCTGCGGAGTGGTGTTCCAAAAACTGGAATGTGTTCCGGGGATAAAGGGTAAGGGGGAGGAGAAAGGAGACACAAGCCTTGGGTGTTTCTTCTGGCACATTCTCCATAGCTGACGATCCAGGAGCAGGGTTTTCCATAAGACTCATTGCCTGAGGACCTGAGTTGGGCAGGAAGCAATGCTGTTTCTTCAGTACTGCTTTCCAGAACAACTTTAAAACTTGTGCTGTTGGGCTCTGAATATTCACAAGGCTTCAGTTCAGTTCAATCGCTCAATAGTGTCCGACTCTTTGTGATCCCATGAATCGCAGCATGCCAGGCCTCCCTGTCCATCACCAACTCCCAGAGTTTACTCAAACTCATGTCCATCAAGTCAATGATGCCATCCAGCCATCTCATCCTCTGTCATCCCCTTCTCCTCCTGCCCTCAATCTTTCCCAGCATCAGGGTCTTTTCCAATGAGTCAGCTCTTCAAATGAGGTGGCCAAAGTATTGGAGTTTCAGCTTCAACATCAGTCCTTCCAATCAACACGCAGGACTGATCTTTAGGATGGACTGGTTGGATCTCCTTGCAGTCCAAGGGACTCTCAAGAGTCTTCTCCAACACTACAGTTCAAAAGCACCAATTCTTTGGTGCTCAGCTTTCTTCACAGTCCAACTCTCACATCCATACATGACCACTAGAAAAACCATAGCCTTGACTAGATGGACCTTTGTTGGCAAAGTAATGTCTCTGCTTTTTAATATGCTATCTAGTTTGGTCATAACTTTCCTTCCAAGGAGTAAGCGTCTTTTAATTTCATGGCTGCAATCACCATCTGCAGTGACTTTGGAGCCCAGAAAAATAAAGTCTGATATTGTTTCCACTGTTTCCCCATCTATTTGCCATGAGGTGATGGGACCAGACGCCATAATCTTAGTTTTCTGAATGTTGAGCTTTAAGCCAAAGTTTTCACTCTCTTCTTTCACTTTCATCAAGAGGCTTTCTAGTTCCTCTTCACTTTCTGCCATAAGGGTGGTGTCATCTGCATATCTGAGGTTATTGATAATTCTCCTGGCAATCTTGATTCCAGCCTGTGCTTCTTCCAGCCCAGCTTTTCTAATGATTTACTCTGCATATAACTTAAATAAGCATGGTGACAATATACAGCCTCGATGTACTCCTTTTCCTATTTGGAACCAGTCTCTTGTTCCATGTCCAGTTGTAACTGTTGCTTCCTGACCTGCATACAGGTTTTTCAAGAGGTGGGTCAGGTGGTCTGGCATTCCCATCTCTTTCAGAATTTTCCACAGTTTATTGTGATCCACACAGTCAAATGCTTTGGCATAGTCAATAAAGCAGAAATAGATGTTTTTCTGGAACTCTCTTGCTTTTTTGATGATCCAGTGGATATTGCCAATTTGATCTCTGGTTCCTGTCCCTTTTCTAAAATCACCTTGAACATCTGGAAGTTCACGGTTCACGTATTGCTGAAGCCTGGCTTGGAGAATTTTGAGCATTACTTTACTAGCATGTGAGATGAATGCAATTGTGTGGTAGTTTGAGCATTCTTGGGATTGCCTTTCTTTGGGATTGGAATGAAAACTGACCTTTTCCAGTCCTGTGGCCACTGCTGAGTTTTCCAAATTTGCTGGCATATTGAGTGCAGCACTTTCACAGCATCATCTTTCAGGATTTGAAATAGCTCAACTGGAATTCCATCACCTCCACTAGCTTTGTTCATAGTGATGATTTCTAAGGCCCACTTGACTTCACATTCTAGGATATCTGGCTCTAGGTGAGTGATCACACCACTGTGATTATCTGGGTCATGAAGATCTTTTTTGTACAGTTCTTCTGTGTATTCTTGCCACCTCTTCTTAATATCTTTTGCTTCTGTTAGGTCCATACCATTTCTGTCCTTTATCAAGCCCGTCTTTGCATGAAATGTTCTTGGTATCTCTTATTTTCTTGAAGAGATCTCGTCTTTCCTATTCTATTGTTTTCCTCTATTTCTTTGCATTGATCACTGAGGAAGGCTTTCTTATCTTTCCTTGCTCTTCTTTGGAACTCTGCATTCAAATGGGAATATCTTTCCTTTTCTCCTTTGCTTTTTGCTTCTCTTCTATTCACAGCTATTTGTAAGGCCTCCTCAGATAGCCATTTTGCTTTTCTACATTTCTTTTCCATGGGGATGATCTTAATCCCTGTCTCCTGTACAATGTCATGAACCTCCATCCATAGTTCATCAGACACTCTGTCTATCAGATCTAGTCCCTTAAATCTATTTCTAACTTCCACTGTATGATCATAAGGGATTTGATTTAGGTCATACCTGAATGGTCTAGTGGTTTTCCCTACTTTCTTCAATTTAAGTCTGAATTTGACAATAAGGAGTTCATGACCTGAGCCACATTCAGCTCCCGGTCTTGTTTTTGCTGACTGTCTAGAGCTTCTCCATCTTTGGCTGCAAAGAATATAATCAATCTGATTTCGGGGTTGACCATCTGGTGATGTCCCTGTGTAGAGTCTCCTCTTGTGTTGTTGGAAGAGGGTGTTTGCTATGACCAGTGTGTTCTCTTGGCAAAACTCCATTAGCCTTTGCCCTGCTTCATTCCATACTCCAAGGCCAAATTTGCCTGTTACTCCAGGTGTTTTTTGACTTCCTACTTTTGCATTCCAGTCCCCTATAATGAAAAGGACATCTTTTTGGGGTGTTAGTTCTAAAAGGTCTTGTAGGTTTTCATAGAACCGTTCAACTTCAGCTTCTTCAGCGTTACTGGTTGGGGCATAGCCTTGGATTACCATGATATTGAATGGTTTGCCTTGGAAATGAAGAGAGATCATTCTGTCGTTTTTGAGATTGCATCCAAGTACTGCATTTCAGACTCTTTTGTTGACCATGATGGCTACTCCATTTCTTCTAAGTGATTCCTGCCCACAGTAGTAGATATAATGGTCATCTGAGTTAAATTCACCCATTCCAGTCCATTTTAGTTTGCTGATTCCTAGAATGTTGATGTTCACTCTTGCCATCTCCTGTTTGACTACTTCCAATTTGCTTTGATTCATGGACCTAACATTCCAGGTTCCTATGCAATATTGCTCTTTACAGCATCTTTACAGCTCTTTACAGCATTGCTTCTATCACCAGTCACATCCACAACTGGGTATTATTTTTGCTTTGGGTCCATCCCTTCATTCTTTCTGGAGTTATTTCTACACTGATCTCCAGTAGCATATTGGGCACCTACCAGTCCAAGGAGTTCCCCTTTCAGTGTCCTATCATTTTGCCTTTTCATACTGTTCATGGGATTCTCAAGGCAAGAATACTGAAGTGGTTTGCCATTCCCTTCTCCGGTGGACCACATTCTGTCAGAGCTCTCCACCATGACCCATCCATCTTGGGTGGCCCCACATGTCATGGCTTAGTTTCATTTAGTTAGACAAGGCTGTGGGCCTGTGATCAGATTGGCCAGTTTTCTGTGATTATGGTTTTAGTGTGTCTGCCCTCTGATGCCCTCTCGCAACACCTACCATCTTACTTAGGTTTCTCTTACCTTGGACGTGGGTATCTCTTCAAGACTGCTCCAGCAAAGTGCAGTGGCTACTCCTTATCTTGGACGAGAGGTATTTCTGCATGGCCACCCCTCCTGACCTTGAACATGGAGTAGCTCCTCTCGGCCCTCACAAGGCTTGGGGTCTATAAATGACACCTGCCCTTTAGTCACCTGCCCTTTATCAGAAGACGTGGGAAAGGAATTCAAACAGGGCCATCTTTCAAGAAGACAATTTCAAGAGGCAAACTATACTCACAGTGTATAAGATCAAAAAGCACCGGGAAAGATACTCCCGCTGACTAACTTCTAAGCCCAGGCAAATCAAAACTAACGTGAGAAAGCCCCTCACACAGGTCAGAATGGCCACCATCTAAAACATCTACAGAGAATCCAACTGGCAGAGCATGGAGGCAAAAGGGACTCCTACACTCTTGGTGTGGATGTAAACGGGTGTAGAAACTATAAAAACCAGCAAGAAGGTTCCTTATAAACTAAACATCCAGAAACCGTAAGGTCTGACAATCCCACATCTGGGCTTAGACCCAGAGAAGATCAGAATTCACAATGACCCATGCACCCTTGTTTTCAGGGCAGCATGGTTGACAATGCCCAAAAAGCTAGAACTGCTGCTGGCCAAAATCTTGACTTTCTTTGCCAGGTGAAGCCAAATTAAAAATATGGAGACAGAGTTTGGAGGAAATAGAAAGGTAGCTTTAATTCTCAGCTGGTGAAGCGGAGAACACAGTACGTGCCTCAAGAACTGTGCCCCGGATGAGGAGTTTACGGGCTTATATAAGATAGGGTTTGAAGTCAGTGATGAGGAACAAAGGGGATAGGATCTTGATTTCTTTCTCATGCATTTTTTCAAAGATAGTCATAAAGTTACTGGCATCAGCAACCCAGTTATTGGTCTGGCAGTTCGGTGGCTCTGCAGCCTTCTTTCTGATGTGCAACTACAAGGGGAAGGGTGTTGTAAGAGTAAACACCAGATGGGGATGCATTTAGCATAGAGTCAAAGGAAAATAGGTGCAAAGTATAGCTCCTGCAGAGTTAGAGGGCAGAAAAGCAAACTTCGCCACAGATATGCAGAGTTAGGAGCAGTTAAAGTAAAAAAACTAGGAACTTTCAGGCCCGCTCACTGTTTCTTCATCTTCTTTGTTCCTAAGAAAGAGAAATAAAAAAAAAAAAAAACTCAATCCTCCTTTTTTCCTTTTCACTGCAACAGATTCAACCAAGATATCCATTGACAGGAAAATGAGGACTAAGTGGTGCACCTCGGCACTGGAATAATACTGCTGCTGCTGCTGCTGCTGCTAACTCGCTTCAGTTGTGTCCGACTCTGTGCGACTCCATAGACGGCAGCCCACCAGGCTCCCCTGTCCCTGGAGTTCTCCTGGAAAGAACACTGGAGTGGGTTGCCGTTTCCTTCTCCAATGCTTGAAAGTGAAAAGTGAAAGTGAAGTTGCTCAGTTGTGTCCGACTCTTCACGACCCCATGGACTGCAGCCTACCAGGCTCCTCCGTCCATGGGATTTTCCAGGCAAGAATGTGTTGCCATTTCCTTCTCCAACACTGGAATGCTACTCAGTCATGAATCAGAACAGAATAATGCCTTTGACAGCAGTGTGGATGGACAGAATGATTACCTTACTAAGTAAAGGAAGTCAGAGAGAGAAAGATAAATATCACAGGGTATCACTGACAGTTGTATTCTTGAAATGAATGCAAATGTCGGATATTACATGATAGAAACAGACTCACAAACTTAGAAAACAAATGTATGATTACCAAAAAAAATCTTGGAATTGAGGGATAAATTAAGACTTTGCTAATAACATATGCTAATTAATATATATCAAACTATGTATCATTAATATAGTTGTTTGATACAATCAACTAATGCATTGAATAGTACAGAGAAGTCTATGGAACACATTTTAATCATTTATATGAGAAAGAGAACCCTCAAAAGAACTGATAAACATCTGTGTCTAAGTGAATCAAGCGCCCATACACCTGAAACAAATACAATATCAGAAATCAATTCTACTCCAAAGTAAAATAACAGTGTACAGAAACAGGAAAAATGAAAGTAGAACATGAAGAAATGCTGCCTCCTTGTGCTGTTTTTTGTAATAGCAACTATAAAAGCTGCACTGATTGGCACTTTGTATTCCCAAGGACCTGGGACTGGAAGTAAACAACTGCCCTCCAGGCGTCCCCCAGGGGTGGTCACTGAAAAAGAATTAAAAACTGGGCAGATGTTCAGGGAGCCAATTTCAGCAGGTACCTTTAACTCACATCCTTTAAGAAGAATCATGTGACGTGATGTCACCATCGCTAAATATTAGAGAAATGCAAATCAATGCTACAAGAAGGAATAGCCTCACGGCAGTCAGAACAGCCTCTGTTAAATACTCCACAAACGTTAAATGCTGCCGACGCTGTGGAGGAAGGGGAACCCTCCTCCTCTGCTGCTGGAAATACAATTGGTGACAGCCACTCTGGAGGACAGTGTACTCGTCATTTCCGATGTGCCCAGCTCTAAGCGGCAGTGAGCAGTAGCTGGAAGCAGGGTCTTAGTTTCCCAGACCTGGAGTCCTAACCACTGGACCACAGGAGCCAGCAGTCAGGGCTAAGGTCCCGTGTCTTGTCTGCCTAGTCAAGGATGAATTCAGGTGAGGAGGCAGAAGGTAAAGAGTAAAGTAAAAAGTTTATTGAAAAAAAAAGTACACGTGGAAAGGTGCACAGGTGAGCTCAGAGAGTCATACCTTTGGAAGTTTATATCCCTTATAATAGGCCAGTTATCCAAGTCTTTGTCTTCCCTCAGGCCAATCATCTTGCTTTGTAACCGCCCCCCCATCCCCGGTTAATTTGTCTCAGGACCCTCCCCTGGGGTGCACATACAAACCTTAGCCAAGGTGTATCTTGAAGTGGGAGGCTTCTGGGAGGAGCATGACTCTTTATGGCCTGGAATTATCCTCTGACTTTTGACTCCAAGGAGTCTTTCTGCACATGTGTAGTGTTCTCCCTAATCCTTTACTCAGACAGGGTTTTGCCTGTCTTTGTCCTTGCCAAGATTATTCCCTGGAGGTGTTTACAAGAGACAAAGACTGGCTACTTACTCTGTTTCTATTGTTACTTCAATTTCTGAGAGCAAACAGGGGGCTGGTTTTAAATTTCTCAACTGGGTGCTCACTTCGGCAGCACATATACTAAAATTGGAACGATACAGAGAAGATTAGCATGGCCCCTGCGCAAGGATGATACGCAAATTCGTGAAGCGTTCCATATTTTAAATACATACATACATACATACATACCTCAACTGGAACCCACCTATGTTGCCTCAGGAAATGCAGAGCGGAGGCTGGCTGATTGTGAATTTCCAACCTGGAGCCCATCTATCTCCTACCTCACTGGTTCCTTGAACAGTGAAAATGAAAATGAAATTAGAATAGTCCCGAATACCATACACAAGAATAAACTCCAAATAAGATCAAGATCCCATCTTAGTATGGCTCAGTGGTAAAGAACCCACCTGTCAATGCAACAGACTCAGGTTTGGATCCCTGGGTCAGGAAGATCCCCTGGAGAAGCGAATGGCAACCCACTCCAGTATTCTTGCCTGGGAAATCCCATGGACAGAGAAGCATGGTGGGCTACAGTCCATGGGGTCACAAAAGAGTCAGAATGGCTTAGCAACAGATTTTAAAGATCAAGATCTAAGTGTAAGTTCAGTCTCTTGTGACCCCATGGACTGTAGCCCGCCTGGCTCCTCTGTCCAGGGGATTTCTCAAGGAAGAATACTGGAGTGGGTTGCCATTCCCTTCTCCAGGGGATATTCCTGACCCAGGGATGGAATCTGCATCTCCTGCATTGTGGGTAGATTCATTTACCACTGAACCACCAGGGAAGTCCCACCTCCTGGAGGGGAGTGTTTATAAAGACCTCAACCCAGGCATTGCTGAGAAGGGCTGGCTGACTCATCCAGGTCAGCCAATCCTCACAGCCCAGGGGCTCATAGTTGAGAAAATCAGGCTTGTTGTGCTGGCCAGGTGCAAGGAGCAGAAGTGCAGTCTTGAGGGTCAGGATGGACATGGGGCTGAAGCTCTGGCCTGATTTCTAATCATTTTTTCTGGGCCATGAGTGAAGGAGTCTTTTGGGCCTAGAAAAGAGAACAGCAGTCTCGAAGGCCCCTTGCTGAATCATCTAACTTCAGAGAAAACAAAGCACAACTTTAGTTCCATCCTGATGCTCCAGGCCAGTTGCATCTGTCTGGGACTTACCACCCCCTGTCCGGATACCTACCACCCCCTACACCCGCCCAGAAGACTTATCACCCCCTGCCCAACTGCAGGTGTCATTTCAACAAAAGAATACTCAAAATATCCCACCTGATTGATGTTTCCTTTATCACTTCCGCAAACCTCCCTATAAGTATGAAGCCTCCCTGATCCCTTTCAGCGCTCAGCCTGGTCGTTAGGCCGACTGTCGCCCCTCCTTGCCTAAATAAAGGTAACCTACTTCTGTTGAGGTCGTCTTTCCTTTTCTGCCTCGCCGGAACTGTACCTTACAATGAGTGGGAGAGAATTTCAAGGAGGCTTTCTCCTAAGGAGAGGAACCCAGGAGTCAGGCAAAAGAGGGGTGGTGGGTGGAAAGAGGTGCCCAGGGTCCTGGTGCAGTGGAAGCCTCTGGAAGACCTGGTGGAGGGAGGCTGCATCGAATGAAGCCCAGGGTCACTGAACTGTCCAGGAGCGGCTGTTAGTTAGTCCAGATCCTGCTCTGAGGTGCTCGGGGCCAGCTCTGCCCAGGAAGAGGGCTGGGGTGCTCTTCAACGAGGGCTCTGTGCACGGTTCCTGTGTGCTGAGTCCTGCCCAGACGGGCCCCCTGCCCTGGGAGGGGTCTGCCCAGGAAGAGGGCTGGGGTGCTCTTCAACGAGGGCTCTGTGCACGGTTCCTGTGTGCTGAGTCCTGCCCAGACGGGCCCCCTGCCCTGGGAGGGGTCTGCCCATGTGAGCCCTGTGCCCTGGGAGGGGCTTGGGAACAAGCTCCCTCCCTTTGTAGCAGGCACAGAGTTGCTTAGGATGCAGTTTAAAATCAGCTGCAGACAGAGGTCAGGAGCAGGGTCAACCGTCCAAGCTCGCTATGCTTACCACTTGACATGAGGTGTGGAGGCAAAGAATACAGCTGCATTCTGAGGGCTGGCTGACCAAGAAGACGGCCAATTAATGTCTCCAAATAACCATCTTGTTGGGTTCTGGATGCCAGGTTCTTTTATGAATTAGAGATAGAAGAGGTAAGGAGACAAACTAAAAAGGCTGTTAATCTTGCAAATATCTTGTAGAATGGCAAGTCGCAGGCAGGGGATGTGTTAATTTCTTCTTTCCTGCCATCCACAGGTGGACAGAGTTCTGAACAAAGGCACTTTAGTTTAACAGTCAGGCGGAGGGGCAGGATTCTCTGAGGCAGGCCATTATGTATGATTATTGTAACAACAGTAACAGAGAAAGTCAAAGAGCACATGCAAGAAGGGTGAGTCCTGCAGATGCATGTGAATCAGAGCAGGAGCTCTGCTCCAGGAGACTGGACTGCACGTGGCGGGTCACTGCCCCCCTCCCAGGCACATCTGCCCTGTGAAGTCCTCTGCCCTTTGTCAGATTCAAACCTTTCATCTCACATTCCAAACTCATCATTTCCCCCACTTCCAAGGTGGATAATCCATACACAGAAACCCAGGCAGAACCAAATATTCTTGCCTGGCTGTGTGTCACGTGGCACGTCTCTGGCTCAGATTCTCTACAGGAAGTTCCCATTGCTGTCGAAGAACTCTTGTCCCCTCTGCACAACTCTGTTGCTGAAGATCTTGTCCCCTGGGTCCCCAGCCTTCAGCTCTTCCAGCTTCTTGTGGCTGGGCAGTCTATCACTGTCAGTTCCTCTGGTGCCCCCACAGTCGCTGGTGGGGTGACCTAGAGCAGCAGCAAAAGGCATAAAGCACTTCCCCTCCTCCAGCCCTGGACTCCTTTATTCCTTTCCTTCTGTCTCCTTGGTGTATCGGTACTGTGAGTGTTCAATTCAATTGCTTTCAAAGCTGTGCTGTGACCATGGCCTTTGGATGAGGCTTCATCCCCAGGCATCAGCAAAGAGCCTGATACAGACTGGCTTGCAGAAAGTGGTTTTGAGGAATCTCCAGGGCCTGGGAGCTCCTGGAGCAAGTGGGCAAGTCCAGTTTCTTAAGGACTTTTTGATCCTGCTTCAGTTTTTGTTCCAGTGTGGTTACTGGAAGGCGAGCGCAGAGAAAAAGAGAGTGAGCTGGGCTTTCAGGCAGAGAAAGATTTATTATAGGAAGAGAGGAAGTGACTGGCTTTAGAGAGAAACCAGTGATCTGCCTTACAGCCAACCCTTCTTATACCCTATCGATGGGAAATTGTGCCCTGAAGGGAGGGGGCCTTAGTTTATCTTCAACCTGCAGCTGGGGTCTTGTGATCACGTAGTCAGAGGGGTCTCACAGGCAGGTGGTCACGTAGTCTTGAGAAACTGGCACCAGCAGGGAAAAACAGGACATTGCCTTAAGGAAAAACAGGATGCCACCAGGGCGATGCGGCCATTGTGACATCATCCCTTGTTTGTCAGGTCACTGCAATGGTCCATTTTTAAATAATATGCTCTGAGCCCCTTGTGGACCCTAACAGGTACAACTTGTTTTCTAAAACCCTTTGGGTTTTGTTTTGTGTGCGTGTGTGTATAATCCAAATGATTGACTTAAGCTTTGCTTGCCAAGGCATGCATTTTGAAGATGACTGTCTTCAATAAACACACTGCCAGCCACACAACTGGATAAAAAGCCTGGCTCCTCCCATCCCCACCCCCCACCTCCACACTGAGGCCCTTTGTTTTAGAGATTATCGTTTACTTCAATGATTAACCACTTGGGCCACTTGCTTTTTCTCTTCCTGTGTCTTAAATTCCTGTTAAATTCACCAATAATGAGTGAGCCCTCAAAATCCTAGGCTCCACCCCCCAAAAAACCCTAGACGCCAGTGCTCAACCCCAATAAAAGTAGAACTGCAGGCTCTTGCAGTTCTCTCTACCCAAGACTGTGCTGTGTGGCCTCAGGTTCGCCATGTAATTTCCAGGTCCTGTAAGTGTTAAACTTCCCCCCACCCCTCTGCCAACGTTTCTTGATGGTTATTGAAAGGCATCTTGTCATTTTAAGACCCACAAGGGCTGATCCAGTCACAGCACTGGTTATTGATAGACTGAGCCTGACCCACAACACCAGCAACATTAAATTGACACATTGAGGTCCCTGAGGAATTATGTAGGGATTTGATCTAGAGCACCCAGAGGACTGGTCCTAGACAAGTGAAGGACTGCCACTTCCCCAGTGATGTGAACAGAATACAAGACGGAGAGTGGAAGATAAGGAGGAAGCCAAGACACTTTAATAACTTTTTACCTAAAGGCCTTACTTTTCTCTGAATAAAAAGATATTTACTGGTCCCCAAGGGGAGGTGATAGATAAGAAGATGGAAATGTTGAAAAGGCTGGTATTCAATACACGAGAGGAAGCTGAAAAAGAGAGGTGTTATAGGCTTATAAAATCTTGATCGTCTCTATAAAACCCCCCTTATTCTAGTCTCAACTCCAGAGTTATTCTGATGAGAATGAAAAATGGAATATGACCCATGGAGGACTATTTAGCAATGTTTATCAAGATGCAAATACATTTACCTTTGGGTTCAGCAGCCCTACTTCTGGCAGATATGTAGACTGATGTGTACACAATGTTATGCCCTGGAGCACTATATGTTAAAGTGAATGAGTGAAAACAATTAAAGTGTCCACTGTTAGGAAGGAAGTTAGAAATGAGCAACAAGGGGAGGCCTGGCTGAAAGGATGTAAATCCCCATGGACGGCAGCAAGCCAGGCTTCCCTGTCCTTCACTAGCTATCCGAGTTTGTTCAAACTCCTGTCCACTGAATCAGTGATGCCATCCCACCGTTTCATCCTCTGCCACCCCCTTCTCCTCCTGCCCTCAATCTTTCCCAGTAACAGTGTCTTTTCCAATGAGTCAGCATTTATGTCAGGTAGCCAAAGTATTGGAGTTTCAGCTTCAGCATCAATCCTTTCGATGAATATTCAGGGTCGATTTCCTTCAGGAAGCCTCACTAGAAGGATTTTGAACATTACCTTGCTAGCATGTGCAATGAGTGCAATTGTGTGGTAAACAGTTTTTGACATTGCCCTTCTTTGGGATTGAAATGAAAACTGACCTTTTTCCAGTCCTGTGGCCGCTATGAGTTTTCCAAATTTGCTGGCATATTGACTGCAGCACTTTAACAGCATCATCTTTTAGATTTGAAACAATTCAGTTGAAATTCCATCACCTCCACTAGCTTTGTTCTTAGTAATGCTTCCTTAGGACAATTCGACTTCACACTCTAGGATATCTGGCTCTAGGTGAGTGATCACACCATCATAGTTACCCAGGTCATGACTTAGTTTGGAGTAATAAAATTCATACTGAAAAAATGATTTAAAATAAGTAGCAAGATGACGAAAACCAGGAGAGACCTTTCTGACTCAGATAAGAAATTCAGAGTAGTAAACAACAAACAATGGGCAGAACTCCCCTGGTGGTTCAGTGGCTAAGACTCTGCACTCCCAATGCAGGGGACTCAAGACTGACCCCTGGTCAGAGAAGTAGATCCCATATGCCACAACTAACTAAAACCTCACAGCTAAATAAATAAATATTTGAAAAAGAAAAGCAATGGGTATATTTTTTCACATAAGTTTTTTTAAATATGGAAATAGTTGTATGAAAATTCAAGCTTCTTTAAGAGTATATCATTATAAACTTTTAGACTGTAAAATATGTCTTGACCTTTCCTCTAATAAGAGGCTTTGTGTTAGTTGTTCAGTCATGTCCAGCTTTTGCAATCCCATGGACTGTAGTGCAGCAGGCTCTTCTGTTCATGGAAATCTCCAGGCAAGAATACTGGAGTGGGTAGCCATTCCCTTCTCCAAGGGATTTTCCCAACCCAGGAATGGAACCCAGATTTCCCACATTGTAGGCAAATTCTTTACTCTCTGAGCTACCAGGAAAGCCCAATAAGAGGCTATAGAACAATGCAAAAGGCTCCAGCTTTCCTTACTAGGAAAGAGTTGGGGGTGTCATTAATTCACTGGATATTTGTTCTGTAGTGCTGGGTACTCTTTTAAGTGAGTGATGACCACTTGAAGGTCTTGCTCTCATGGAGCACATGTCCAAATGGTTAACAATAAAAGATGACAATGATGAAGCAATGTGAAATCTTCTGAAAAACTCATGGATGCTCAAATCCTTTTCATAAAATGGTGTAGTACTTGCATAAAACCTACACACACCTTCCTGTATACTTTAAATCATCTCTAAATTATTTATAATAACCTCAGACATGCAGATGACACCATCCTTATGGCAGAAAGCAAAGGGGAACTAAAGAGCCTCTTTTTAAAAAAATTATTTATTTTTTAATTGACAGATAATTGCTTTACAGAATTTTGTTGTTTTCTGTCAAACCTCAATATGAATCAGCCATAGGTATACATATATCCCCTCCCTTTTGAACATCCCTCCCATCTCCCTCCCTACCCTACCTCTCTAGGTTGATACAGAGGCCCTGTTTGAGTTTCCTGAGCCATACAGCAAGTTCACATTGGCTCTCTATTTTACATATGGTAATGTAAGTTTCCATGTTACTCTTTCCAAACATCTCACACTCCCATCCCCTCTCCCCAAGTCCATAATTCTATTCGCTATGTCTGTTTCTCTATTAAGTTCAGTTCAGTTTAGTCACTCAGTCATGTCCGACTCTTTGCGACCCCATGGACTGCAGCATGCCAGGCTTCCCTGTCCATCACCAACTCCTGGAGTTTACTCAAACTCATGTCCATTGAGTCGGTGATGCCATCAACCATCTCATCCTCTGTCATCCCCTTCTCCTCCCGCCTTCAAACATTCCCAGCATCAGAGTCTTTTCAAATGAGTCAGTTCTTCGCATCAGGTGGCCAAAGTATTGGAGTTTCAGCTTCAGCATCAGTCCTTCCATTGAATATTCAGGACTGATTTCCTTTAGGATGGACTGGCTGGATCTCCTTGCAGTCCCAGGGACTCTCAAGAGCCTTCTCCAACAGCACAGTTCAGAAACATTGGTTCTGTGTAGGAGCTGGTCTGTTCTCTGCTCGTTATTTCTGAAGGAGAGTGTGACAGCAGGGATAAAAGTAGCTGCTATTTGATTTGATATAAAAACACATGTCTGGAGAGAAAACAGAAGGAGTGAAAGATTAGACAAAGACTTTAGGAAAAAATTAGCCAGGAGGGCAACTCTTTCTCCTTTGAACCCATCCTACACACACACACTCACACATATGCATTTACCTGGGGCCTGAAGGATGATGAAATGCTAGGAGGGAAGTGATGAACAGAGGAGCCAGCAGAGGCTGGGGCAGGGGCATACTAAGTATAGCAATAGGTCACTTTTACAGATTGTTTGACCTGGCTTTAAGTAAGGACCCTGACCACCATGTGAGCCCAGAGGCCATGTCTGTTACCTTTTTAACCAGTGTTCCTCTGACCGCAGGCAACACTTTGCCCATTAGTAATGCAGCAACAGGGTTTCCCCGGTGGCTCAGCATAAAGAATCTGCCTGCATGCAGGAGCCACAGGAGACTCAGGTTCCATCCCTGGGTCAGGAAGATCCCCCTGCAAGAGAGCATGGCAAGCCATTCCAGTATTCTTGCCTGGAGAATCCCACGGACAGAGGAACCTGGTAGGCTACAGTCCATGGGGTTGCAGAGAGTCAGACATGACTGAAGTGACTGAGCACACACACAGAAGGATTGAGCAAGAAGGATTCCCTTTGCATCTTACCACTTAAAACCCCTGGTATCATCCCAGGACACTTATGTGTCTACTGAAGCCCATGACCCTGGTCACCAAGTTTAGTGAGGCTAGGGATGATGTGCAAAGGACATATTCAGAGCTGGGTTACTCAGACTCAATCCAGGGCAAGAACTAGAGATGAATACGTCTTAAGGTCGCAGATGGCTACTCACAGCCTGCTATTCTGTTGTTGTTCAGGCACTAAGTCATGTCCTACTCTTTGACACCCAATTGACTGCATCCTGCAAGGCTTCTCTGTCCTCCACTATCTCCCGGAGTTTGCTCCAATTCATGTCCTTTGAGTCAGTGATGCCATCCAACCATCTCATTCTCTGCTGCCCCCTTCTCCTCCTGCCTTCAACCTTTTCCAGCATCAGGGTCTTTTCTAATGAGTCAGCTGTTCACATCAGGTAGCCAAAGTATTGGAGTTTCAGCTTCAGCAACGGTCCTTCCAATAAATATTTGGGGTTGATTTCCTTTGATTGTTTGTTTTGATCTCCTTGCTGTCCAAGGGACTCTCAAGAGTCTTCTCCAGCACCACAGTTCAAAAGCATGACAAAACCCACTTCAATATTGCAAAGTGATTAGCCTCCAACTAGTAAAAATAAATGAAAAAAAAAATCCTTTCTAGACAAAAAAAAAACAAAAAAAAAAAACCTTATGCAAAAGGCAGCTGAGAGATGACCCTCTTCTTCCCATCAGCACCAACAATTTTGCTGAGATTTTGGAGATACCCACCTTGTCTCTTCAGTGGCCCATGGTTGCCATCATTCCCAATCTAAGCTGTGAACTTGAGGTTTTCAGAGCTTTCAGAGTGGTTGGTGCTCCCTTGATCTGGTCCTGTGTGTGTCTATCCTGTAGAAGTTCCCCAAAGTTTCTGGCATACTAAGGTCATTTTCCCTTTCTAAGTCCTGAGACTGGTTTTCTCTGCCTGTTTCCATATTTCTCTGGTTATTTCAATGAAACTTGGAAGGCATAGGCTTTACCCAGGTGGACTAAATTGCCTCTCTTGAAATTCGACTGTGCATTAAATTTCCCCTTAAGGGAAATTCAGCTGTGCATTGATTTGTCACTTTAACTTCATCATGGTTTGTAAAATGTTTTTGAAGTTTCTGGAATTCGAGTGATGGTACAAACCCTTCCCCATCCATGGTCGTTTTAAGGTGAATGTGTGAGAAGCATACGTTTATGAATATGTGGCCTCAGATTGCCACGTCTCCGTGTTTTCACCAGATTCAAGAGATTTCATTTACATTCCAGCTCTAAGTCGACAAAGTGGAGAGGATATCTGTTCTGGGATAATTTCTGCTGTCTTAGACATGACTTACAGATGCTCTTTGAAGAATTCTGATATTGACAGAAACTAACAAAACTTTTAAATGAAAAGAAAGAAAAGACATTCTCTTGTGCAACCCCAACATGTACAACTGCCTGCTTCATTTTCTCCACTGCCATGAGAACAGCAAACTAGAATTCATTCCCCTCTTTGTACCTCCTTCAATTCTTTCCTTTTTTTATTGGCACTTTGCATGAGAGAAAATGTGCAGAGTTAAGAAGGCATTTTAGGATCTTTCTCTTTGCCAAATTTGCTTGCAAATTCTGCTTCTGCTGGAGAATAAAATGGAACACTCTTGACATTGCCAATATTCCTGTCTATAAGATCAGTTAAGGTATTACATTCCCTCTTAGCAATCCCTGAAAGTTGTCCTCCTCTGTGATTTGAGATAGACTTTTGCCAATTTGCTTTCTCTCTCTTTTTTCTCCCACTTCTAGTATATTTCCATGCCATATACAAATATCTGTGTGCAAATCATCCAGAAGTATTCATATCCTAAAATAAAGCTCGTTTTCTTTTCCTGTGGGATGGTAAAGCTGAAAGTAAAGTTTAGGGAAAAGAACAAGAATACACCAAGCCCAGATGGATTGTTTTCATTTTTCTCTGCTTGCTTAGTATTACAGGGGGTGATTTTTTCAGTCTGCCCTGACCACATGGTGAAACTCCTTGCAGGCTGACACAGAGCAGGACATGCAAAGGAAGGATGTGGGGTTTTTTGTTGTTTACTTGTTTTCTTTTTTGACTTTTTGTTTTATATTGGAGTATAGCTGATGAACAATGTTGTAATAGTTTCAGGTGGACAGAAAATGGAATCAGCAATACATATACATATCTATGCTCCCTTAAACTCTCCCATCCAGGCCGCCACATAACACTGAGCAGAGTTCCTTGTGCTATATAGCAGGTCCTTGCTGGTTGCGTGGGTGTGTGCTAAGTTACTTCAGTCATGTCCGACTCTTTGTGACCCTATGGACCATAACCCGCCAGGCTCCTTTGTCCATTGGATTCTGTAGGCAAGAATACTGGAGTGGGTTGCCATGCCCTCCTCTAGGGGATCTTCCCAATCCAAGGATCCAACCTACATCTCCTGCATTGGCAGGCAGATTCTTTACCACTGAGCCGCCTGGAAAGCCCATCTGATAGTTTCCAAAATTAGTCATTTGGGACTTATTTTAGGGAATGATTACTGGAAAAGATCAGTTTTCATTCCAATCCCAGAGAAAGGCAATGCCAAAGAATGTTCACACTACTGTAAAATTGCACTCATCTCACACATTAGCAAAGTAAAGTTCAAAATTCTCCAAGCTAGGCTTCAAAGGTACGTGAACCGAGAACTTACAGATGTCCAAGCTGGATTTAAAAAGGCAGAGGAACCAGAAAGCAAACTGCCAACATCTGTTGGATCACTGAAAAGGCAAGAGAGTTCCAGAAAAACATCTACTTCTGCTTTATTGATTATGCCAAAGCCTTTGACCATATGGATCACAACAAACTGGGAAAATTCTTAAAGAGATGGGAATACCAGACCACCTTACGTGCCTCCTGAGAAACCTGTATGCAGGTCAAAAGCAGCAGTTAGAACTGGACATGGAACAACAGATGGTTACAAATTGGGAAAGGAGTGTGTCAAGACTGTATATTGTCACCCTGCTTATTTAACTTATATGCAGAGTACATCATAAGAAATGCCCGGCCAGATGAAGCACAAGCTAGAAACAAGATTGCTGGGAGAAATATCAATAACCTCAGATATGCAGATGACATCACCGTTATGGCAGAAACTGAGGAGGAACTAAAGAGCCTTTTGATGAAAGTGAAAGAGGAGAGTGGAAAAAGTTGGCTTAAAAATCGACATTCAAAAAACTAAGATCATGGCATCTGGTTTCATCACTTCATGGCAAATAGATGGGGAAACAATGGTAACAGCGACAGATTTTATTTTCTTGGGCTCCAAAATCACTGCAGATGGTGACTGCAGCCATGAAATTAAAAGATGCTTGCTTCTTGGAAGAAAAGCTATGACTAACCTAGACAACATATTAAAAAGTAGAGACATTACTTTGCAGACAAGGGTCCATCTAGTCAAAGCTTTGGTTTTTCCAGTAGTCATGTGTGGATGTGAGAGTTGGATCATGAAGAAAGCTGAGCACTGAAGAATTGATGCTTTTGAACTGTGGTGTTGGAAAAGACTCTTGAGAGTCCCTTGGGCAGCAAGGAGATCCAACCAGTCAATCCTAAAAGAAATCAGTCCTGAATATCCATTGGCAAGACTGATATTGAAACTGAAACTCCAATACTTTGGCCACCTGATGAGAAAAACCGACACATTGGAAAAGACCCTGATGCTGGGAAAGAATGAGGGCAGGAGGAGAAGAGGACAGCAGAGGATGAGATGGTTGGATGGCATCACTGACTCAATGGACATGAGTTTGGGTAAACTCTGGGAGTAGGTTATGGACAGGGAGGCCGGCTACAGTCCATGGGGTCACAAAGAGTCGGACATGACTGAGCGACTGAACTGAACTATTGTCAAGAGCTGACCTCAGCCAGGCACTGTGTTCACTGCAGTGACCTCACTTATCTCCACAACTCCCCTCCCACAAATAGGAACCATGATTATCCACTTTCTACAAATCTGACAAGTAGGAGGCAGATTAGTGGTATGCTCATGGCCATACCAACAGTAAGTGATCACTCCCAATGTGTGCTTGTACCACTATGCTTTTTGGTTTCTTAATGTTGAACTAATACATTTCTTTTAAAGTGCCTTAATTTGTCTCATCTCACTTTAACCTATTAAGCTTTCAAGATTTCATAATCCCTTTTATCTCTCATTTTTATAGTCCTTTAAAATGTGTGTCTATTTGTCCATTAAATATTTTATATATTTTATTATTTACCCTTTAATAATTTAACTGCAGCATCATTTTTATGTCCTTTGATGTCTGAGTTTTCATTCCCAGCAATGAGCACTTTTCCTGGCACAGAGAAAAATTCAAATAAATATTTTTTGAATATTGAGTGAGCTTCTAGCATTCATACTTTTGATTTGTTAATCTTCTTTATAAATTTCCTTTTAGTTATTTATCATCTTTAATTTTTATTATTCACCCTTTGGTAGTTTAACTTTGACACAATCAGTTCACTGTAAGTGCTGAACAAGTGGTTTATCTCTTGTGATTGTTTTAATTTCTCCATAGACTACTAATGTTTTAAACTTTTAATATTAAAGTTCAAGGTCCTGATATAGCATTATTTTGCCCCCACCTCAATTTCCTTATATTTAACTTTTAAATTCTTAAGTTTTGTTTTTCTTCCTTAAATTTTCAGTTTCTTTCTTTTCCCAAGCTACCATGCTGTCTCATCTTTTTATTTACTTATTTTTAATTAGTTATATGAAAACACTTTTCTTTATGATGTTTGCCACAATATGTTTTTATTAATAATAACTTTAATGTCAACTAACGGTTTTTACTGTATCAGAAACTGTAAATTGCCTTTCATAGTATCTCATTATTTACTCATTTTTTTGTTCTTGTTGTTTAGTCACTTCAATCATGTCCGACTCTTTGCAACCCCATGGACTGTAGCCCGCCAGGCTCCTCTAGCCACAGGATTTCCCAGGAAAGACTACTGGAGTGGGTTGCCATTTCCTTCTCCAGGGGATCTTCAAGACCCAGGGATCAAACCTGCATCTCCTGCATTGGCAGGTGGACTTTTTTTTTTTTTTTTTTTTTTTTAACCACTGAGCCACATGGGAAGCCCCTTTCTAAGTGATACCTGTTCAAAATTTTGCCTATTTTTCTATGAGCTATTTTCTTTTTCAAATTCATCAGTTAAAATTATTTATATATTCTAGATAGTATACATTGTCCCATCACTTTATCAATGAGCCTTTTGTTAAACACAAATTCTTGATTTAATGTAGTCAAGTGTTATCAGCCTTGTTCTCTGGCGTGTGCGTTGTGTGTCTTGGGTAAGAATTCCTCCCACATGCCGAATTCACAACCATATTCTCTTGTACTTTCTTTTAAAAGTTTTATAGCTTTGTCTTCTACATATAAGACTTCATTGAAGAACTAACTTTTGACTTTGTTCTTTCTATTATACACTTTGTTTCTACTTCATTAATCTCTCTTTCTGTGTGGTATAAACATTGATGATCCTAAAACTAAACATAAGATTAAAATGAGCCTATATACAAATAAAAAAATTTCAAGTTCTGAAGTACTTTAGTTTAGAGGATATGAAAGGGCTTTCTTAATACACATGCAAGTATAGATAATGACACCTCACTTAATTCTTCAGATCATGGAGAATTACCAAGATCTACCAAACCTTTTAGTGACCAGAACTGCATCTGAAAAATATAACTCTGGGACTTCCCTGGTGGTCCATGGTTAAGACGCCATGATTCCAGTGCTTCCACTGCAGTGGGCATGGGTTCGATCCCCGGTCAGGGAACTAAGATCCCACACACTGTGTGGCAAGGCCAAAAAAATTAAATAAGTAATAAAAATATAACTCAGGCTGAAGTAAGTGAGATCATGGAATTCTGAATGATGTCACTGACAACAGGCAGTCAAGAAGAGGATTTAGCCAGGTCTTATGGGTGTGAGGTATGCCAGAGAATGGGCCAGTATTCAGTTTCAGTGTTAGTAAAGCATACACTTAGTGACTATTAAATGGGGAAAGGAAGCTCAATAAACTGAAGCCTGTGCTTTTGTATTTTGAAAAATAATTTTTTTTCAGTAGATGCCAACTTTTTTTAAAAATTTGAGTATAATTACTGTACAATGGTGTGTTAGTTTCTGGTATAAAACAAAGTAAACTGGCTGTTTATATACATATATCCCCTTTCTCTTGAGCCTCCCACCCAACATGCCCCATCCCACTAGGTCATGACCTTCTTGGTCATCACAGAGCACCAAGCTGACTTCCCTGTGTTAAAAGCAGCTTCCCACTAGCTGTCTGTTTTACACATGATAGTTTATGTATGTCAGGACCAGTCTCTCAATTCATCCCATCCTCTCCTTCCCCTACTGTGTCCACAAGTCCCTTCTCTTTGTCTGCATCTCTATTCTTGCCCTGCAAATAGGTTTTCTGAAATTCTGAAAGTAAAAGGAAAAAGAAGAAGGAAGAGGAGAGGCAGGAAGAGGAGGAGGGAGCTGTAATTCTAGCCCCATTAAAAGTTAAACCTTGTACATACATTATAGTCGGTATGTGTTTTGCTTTCTCACTGTGGGAAGTTCCCGTTAGTGCTTAATGAAAGCATTGTAATAGCTGCAAAGAGAATATAATCAGCCTCAGAAAAAGATGCAGGGAAGCCAAGACACAATGGAAGTCTGACCGTTAGATTGTTGGTGAGCAGAAAGGGGAAGAGAGGGTTCCACGAAAACAAGGACAAAAAACACAGCCCTGCTGAATATCAGCCCACTCTCAGACCACATGGGCAACAGGGGGAGTAACTGATCAACTACTATATGGAGTTGAAGGAGAAATAGCAGCCCCAGAAGACATTGTCTTGTTCTCCAAGGTAAGCGGTGGTCAGTTTGGAAAGGAGGATGGAAATGAAGCAGCCCATGGAGCTGGAATAACATCCTTCTGGTAAGAAGGACAGCATTTTCTACCTCAAAGCCCCTGAATACACACCCTCACAGGGAACACCTGGGGGATCCTGGACTATCTCATTTGAGTTTGGTTTTGAATTTCCAAAAACGTTGCTCACTCCTTAAAAAATAAGATGTAGAAACCAAGGTGGGCTCAATATGAGTCAGGTCTTACTAAGATTGGATTCTGAGCTGGATGGTGTAGCTTAGACATGTTCATTGAGATCCAGGTCAGAATCACAAAATTGACAGACTTCTTCTAAAAGTGTATATATAGATAGATAGATATAGATGATATAGTTATAGATAGGGGCTTCCCCGGTGGCTCGGTGGTAAAGAACCTGCCTGCCAATCGGGAGATTCACGTTCCAACCCTGGGTCGGGAAGATCCCCTGGAGAAGAAAATGACAATCCACTCCAGTATTCTTGCCTGGGAAGTCCCAAGGACAGAGGTGCCCTGGGGTCACAAAAAGTCAGACAAGACTTAGAGACCAAACAGCAACAACGTAGGTATATATGTGTAGATACAGATATAGTTTTCTCATTCTGTAGGTTAGTGTTTATGCACACAGAATTTGGTGTCAGATAAATTTGAATTTAAATTCTAAATACTAACTGTTGGCAAGTTGTTTAATTGTATCAGAAAAGGGAGGGCATCATAGATGTATCTAATTTACAAGGTTGTTGAGGAGATTAAATGCACAGAAAGAGGCAGAAAATAGTTAAGATCTCAATTAATATTATCTGTGATTAATTTCCCATTGTCTTTGAATACCAAATGTGCGAGGCATTTAACCTACATTTTATTTGGTCTTCATAATAACCATCAAATTATGCCAAATCACTTTAACATTCAGTGAACCAGGCTCAATTTGTTAAATAAATCCTTGATTATTCAGTTAGGAAATTGGGGGAATCACAGTTTTAATATGAGTCTATTTGACTCAGAAACTGTGGGAAATTTTCACTACATGTGGCTGAATTATATTTCAAGTGATCCAGAGAATTTATTTCAAAATGAAGCAGTGCCTAGATATGGATTAATTTATTAGGTACTAAGTTCAATTTCTATCTGAATATTGTTTTTCCTGCTTTAATAAAGACGTGAGTTTTTAAAGGAAATGTGAAAAATCAGGAATGAAAGGAGCGAACATCACAGATTAATAAACAAGTCAAGTGAATTGAACTTACTCTTTAAAATATAATTTTATTATAAAAGCTTTAAAATATTCAAATGATACAGAGAATGTGTGTGTGTGTATGTTAGTCAGTCAGTCACGTCTGACTCTTTGCAGCCCCATGGACTGTAGCCCACCAGGCTCCTCTGTCCAAGGAATTCTGTAGGCAAGAATACTGGAGCGAGATGCCATTCCCTCCTTCAGGGGATCTTCTTGACCCAGGGGTCAAACCCAAGTCTCCTGAATTGCAGGGAGATTCTTTAGCATCTGAGTCACCAGGGAAGCCCATAATACAGAGAACAGTATTGTGAAATCTCATGTATCTATAGCCAGATTTGACACATGTCAACAATTTTCCATATTTTTTAAGAAGCAAGGCACTGGTAGAGTTGAACCTTTAATATCATTGTCCATTTTGCTTTTCTTCCCCAGTAGTAATGACCTCATCTTGAAGCTGGTATATATCTTTTTCCAGCTTCTCTTAGCAGAAATAATCATTTCCTTGATTTTATTTATTTTTTTCTACTTTAAATTTCATATAAACAATCAGACTGTACATATTCTACAACTTGCTTTGGCTTTTTCAATAACTGTTATAGTTAATATATATATATATATAGTTGTAATGCATTCATTTTACTGTATTATAATATCCATACAATATGTAGTATATTTATAGATTTTGCTACAAATTAATTTGTTCTACTATTGTTGGGCCTTGGAGCTGTTTCCAGTTATTTGCATTATAACAGTTACAGTGCACACCTTGGCAAGTGTCTCCTTGAATATGTGTCTCTAATTGTGGGGTGCTAGTGTCTTAGCACATTTCCTTCTTCAGGTAATTTGAGTATTTCCTGGATATTGTAACTCTGTTTCAAAATTTTACCCTTATAAAGAGAATCTGTGGTGTATATTTTGCACGCTTTCCCCATGACTTTCTTAATTTGTGTACTTGTTTTTCCCCTACCTTCTAACTCCTTCCAAACTATGTTGTTTAGTTTCTAAGTTGTGTTCAGCTCTTTGTGACTAAAAGCAATTCTTTTTAGGGAATTGCTCTGACATCACTGAATATTAAATAACCTAAACTTTCCCACAGTAGGCAAAGTGAAGCCACCCCACTACTTTATTATGACATTTAATAAATACATAAATTTTGCAGTACCCCATTATCTAACTCAATAATAGAAGAGTACACAGTGGTGACCAGGTGGTCCAGTGTCCCTTTAAAAGATGCTCTCTGCTCCATCTTCCCACTGAAGCTGTCCTGTGCTCTGTTATTTCCTGGAAAGAACACTCAATCTTGTAAACTTGAGAAACATTGCCATGTTTCATTTCACTAGGATAGTGAGTCTTCAGGTAGTCGCATGAAATTTAATCTGAAAGAGAATAAAAATCTCCAATGCATTTCCTGTCTGGTGTGTAAGGAAGTCAGAATGTGCACACTTTTTCCTTAGTCTTCACCAAGGCTGTGTGTTTTAGAACATAATCTACGAGGAGAAATCGGGTCTAAGTTACACGGCGTTTCCTCAAAGAAAATTTTGCTGTCGCAGGTGGTCTGACGACTCTATTTCCAGCACTGTGAAATCTTATAGTTTTTCCTGAATCCAGCCAACCAATCTTTTATCCTGTTAATGTGTACTTTCAACTTTATTAACAAGGATGACTTACCAAACAAGGCTTTTTGAGAGCAGCAAAATCAATGGCTTTCCTTCACTCTGACTCTTGGAGGCTGAAAAAAATGGAGCCTGATGTTCCTATCGTGTGCATTTTTTGGAAAGCTAGGCAGGGATATGTGAGCTTTAAAAGTGGTTATTAAGAACAGCTAGTGCACATTTTCATCTGCATACATAATTTATGCTAATAGCAAATATCTCCTGTGGGTGTGAACAACAATCTAGCAGGCTGAATCGTGTTAGTGGCTAGATAAAATCAGGACACCGTGTCTGGGGTATTTTCCTCTCCTGTGATTTCAAATTTGTAATCGAAAACCTAGAACAACTGAACAATGATCATAAATGTGTGCTACATGGCAGAGATAACTGCTTTTGCACTTTGTCTGTTATTTGCTAGCATAATCTTCTCTCAGTGTGGATTTCTTCCCAAATGACTTCCAAATGAGTATTTAAAGTCACCATTTACAATTCACTATAAGCCCGCACCTACTGCAGTCAGGCAATATTCAGTTCAGTTCAGTTCAGTCACTCAGTCGTGTCCGACTATTTGCGACCCCATGAATCGCAGCACGCCAGGCTTCCCTGTCCATCACCAACTCCTGGAGTTTACTCAAACTCATGCCCATCACGTTGGTGAGGCCATCTAGCCATCTCATCTGCTGTCGTCCCCTTCTCCTCCTGCCGCCAATCGCCCCCAGCATCAGGGTCTTTTCCAATGAGTCAACTCTTCGCATGAGGTGGTCAAAGCACTGGAGTTTCAGCTTTAGCATCAGTCCTTCCAATGAATACCCAAGACTGATCTCCTTTAGGATGGACTGGTTGGATCTCCTTGCAGTCCAAGGGACTCTCAAGAGTCTTCTCCAACACCACAGTTCAAAAGCATCAATTCTTCGGTGCTCAGTTTTCTTCACAGTCCAACTCTCACATCCATACATGACCACTGGAAAAACCATAGCCTTGACCAGAAGGACCTTGTTGGCAAAGTAATGTCTCTGCTTTATAATATGCTGTCTAGTTTGGTCATAACTTTCCTTCCAAGGAGTAAGCGTCTTTTAATTTCATGGCTGCAGTCACCATCCGCAGTGATTTTGGAGTCCAAAAAGATAAAGTCTGACACTGTTTCCACTGTCTCCCCATCTATTTCCCATGAGGTGATGGGACCAGATGCCATGATCTTAGTTTTCTGAATTTTAAGCTTTAAGCCAACTTTTTCACTTTCCTCTTTCACTTTCATCAAGAGGCTTTTTAGTTCCTCTTCACTCTCTGCCATAAGGGTGGTGTCATCTGCATATCTGAGGTTATTGATATTTCTCCCGGCAACCTTGATTCCAGCTTGTGCTTCTTCCAGCCCAGCGTTTCTCATGATGTACTCTGCATATAAGTTAAATAAGCAGGGTGACAATATACAGCCTTGACGTACTCCTTTTCCTATTTGGAACCAGTCTCTTGTTCCATGTCCAGTTGTAACTGTTGCTTCCTGACCTGCATACAGGCTTCTCAAGAGGCAGGTCAGGTGTTCTGGTATTCTCATCTCTTTCAGAATTTTCCACAGTTTATTGTGATCCACACAGTCAAATGCTTTGGCATAGTCAATAAAGCAGAAATAGATGTTTTTCTGGAACTCTCTTGCTTTTTCGATGATCCAGTGGATATTGGCAATTTGATCTCTGGTTCCTCTCCCTTTTCTAAAACCAGCTTGAACATCTGGAAGTTCTCGGTTCACGTATTGCTGAAGCCTGGCTTGGAGAATTTTGAGCATTATTTTACTAGCGTGTGAGATGAATGCAATTGTGTGGTAGTTTGAGCATTCTTTGGGATTGCCTTTCTTAGGGATTGGAATGAAAACTGACCTTTTCCAGTCCTGTGGCCACTGCTGAGTTTTCCAAATTTGCTGGCATATTGAGTGCAGCACTTTCACAGCATCATCTTTCAGGATTTGAAATAGCTTAACTGGAATTCCATCACATCCACTAGCTTTTTTCGTAGTGATGCTTTCTAAGGTCCACTTGACTTCACATTCCAGGATGTCTGGCTCTAGGTCAGTGAAGAGAAGACTGTACACATGGACATCACTGGATGGTCAACACTGAAATCAGATTGATTATATTCTTTGCAGCCAAAGATGGAGAAGCTCTAGACAGTCAGCAAAAACAACACTGGGAGCTGACTGTGGCTCAGATCATGAACTCTTTATTGCCAAATTCAGACTTAAACTGAAGAAAGTAGGGAAAACCACCAGACCATTCAGGTATGGCCTAAATCAAATCCCTTATGACTATACAGTGGAAGTGAGAAATAGATTTAAGGGACTAGATCTGATAGACAGAGAACCTGATGAACTATGGACGGAGGTTCGTGACATTGTACAGGAGACAAGGATCAAGACCATCCCCAAGGAAAAGAAATGCAATAAGGCAAAATGGTTGTCTGAGGAGGCCTTACAAATAGCTGTGAAAAGAAGAGAAGCGAAAAGCAAAGGAGAAAAGGAAAGATATTCCCATTTGAATGCAGAGTTCCAAAGAATAGCCAGGAGAGATAAGAAACCCTTCCTCAGCAATCAATGCAAAGAAATAGAGGAAAACAACAGAATGGGAAAAACTAGAGATCTCTTCAAGAAAATTAGGGATATCAAGGGAACATTTCAGGCAAAGATGGGTTCGATAAAGGACCGAAATGGTATGGACCTAACAGAAGCAGAAGATATTAAGAAGAGGTGGCAAGAATACACAGAAGAACTGTACAAAAAAGATCTTCACAACCCAGATAATCACGACGGTGTGATCACTGACCTAGAGCCAGACATCCTGGAATGTGAAGTCAAGTGGGCCTTAGAACACATCAGGCAATATTAGAACACTTTATACACTGGCATTTCTCAAATTCTGTGTGGAAAGAAACAAAAGTCTTTTTCTGCCCAATGCATCATTAACTAATCATCTTCAAAAAGATAACAAAAGTGAATTGTTATATAGATGAAATTTAAAAGATACAAAGTAGGGACTTCCCTGGTTGGTCCAGCAGTTGACACTTCCTTTCCAGTGCAGGGGATGTGGGTTCAATCCCTGGTCAGGGAGTTAAGATCTCACATGCCTCATGGCCAAAACACCAAAAACATACAAAACAGAAGCAATATTGTAGCAAAAATCAATAAACACTTTAAAAATGGCCCACATCAAAAAAAATTTTCTAAAACAAAGGTACAAAATATAATCCTCATAGATTTGTTTAAATATTTAGATTAAACAGATGTAAAATTACTCACTCTGTCCAACTGATGTAAAAGTTCTAACACTTACTCTCAATTTCTATATTTATCTCACTGCAGGTCAGTGAAAAATATTTCAGGAGGGGCTCATATTCACAAGCCCTATTTTGAGAAGCACTGCCCTAAATAATGACTGATAAAGGAACACGTGTGACTTTCAAGGTCTACTCTGTTAGGCGATGCTTAGAAAGTTAATAAAAACGTCCCTGTCTTTATCTAAACCATGTAAGCTTATTGGAGCTGTTACTTTGCTCTTGACACTTTTTCTGATGAGCTAACTGAGATAAGAGAGCCCCTGGGTTCAGGACTTTTTTCCAAAATCACGTTTGGATAACATCTGAAGATGTGAATACATCTCTTTGAGATCTTGTTAAAGAAGCATAATTTAGGAAAAAAGCTTCCTGAGATTGGGTGCTCTCCAAGTACAAGAAGTTGTTTTCGTATCCAACTTTTTCCGACCCCATGGGTTATAGCCTGCCAAGCTCCAACGTCCATGAGATTTCCCAAGCAAGAATACTGGAGTGGGTTGCTACTTCTATCTTCCTGAAGATCCCCTGGAGAAGGAAATGGCAACCCACTCCAGTATTCTTCTCTGGGAATTCCCATAGACAGAGGAGCATGGTGGGCTACAGTCCATAGAATGGCAAAATAGTTGGATACAACTTAGAGGCCAAATAGCAATGACAATGTATGGGATATTACAGGAGCAGAGTGATGAGCACATTTCCTATTTTTCTGGGGATGGGGGGTGGGAAGCATTAGTGAAGGTGATACATGTCACCTGTCCCTGAAGAGGAAGCCTGCTTCTCTAGCAGATTTACTAAAGCGCAGCATAGCCCTGGCCCCTGGATCAAGGCTCCGATCCCAGACCCTGGCATCTTTTTCCTTCCTAAATGTGCGCCTCAGTTAGGTTGGGGAGTAAAGATTACATTTCACTCTTGGCTCCAAAATCAGAGAAACGGGTTTTTTAAAGGCTTTGGAGGAATTCAACACTACAGTGGACTGTGTCTGATGCTGGGGTGAGAACCTTAACTCAGTGTAAAAGAAAAGAAAGGAAGAGTGTGTGGCAAATCCATCCTGGGGGAAAAAAACCCCCAAAAATGTTAAGTCTCCTTCAAATTACTGGGAATCAAGCCTTTGAAGTTCAAAAGACATGATTTATTTTTTCCTTCATTGTTCTGTACATTTAAAGCCATTTGGGGAAACGTCTCAGGAAGGCAAATGAGCAGATAAAAGGATTCTCTCAGCCTCTTTTCCTCTAGTCTCAGAGCTGAATTTACCTGAACTGGATATCAAGTGATATAACTTCACTCCCATCACTTGCAGAATATTAAGCAACTAACTGAAAACATTTAAAGAATTTAAAGCGAGTCATCATTGGAGAACACAAAAATAAATATTAATACCATGAACCAAAATGCAAACCAAAGGAAACCATGAAACACATAAGTCATATGAAGTCATATAAAAGGAAATACAACAGATATCAGCATATGAACACACTGAAATATAATTATACATGGTATATTTGCATATGTATAAACAGAAAACCGACTGTAATCTAAAGTGTCAACAGTGCCTTTATCTGTGGAATAGAAACAGAAACAAAAATGTAAGAGCATTCATTTCTAACCGTATCTAGTATCATATTATTTAGATAGAGCATATTATCATAGTGCTCTGTGGCGACCTAAATGGAGGGAAATCAAAAAAAGAGAGGATATATGTGTACCTATAGCTGATTCATTTTGTTGTATAGCAGAAACTAGCATAACATTGTACAGAAACTATACGCTAATAAAAATTAATTTTAAACACACACACACACAAAATAAGAAAGGAGATTGAGAGAGTGACTGGAAATAATTTTAGAGAGGTCAGGAGCGATCTCTTCAGTGAGGTGACATATGAACTGAGACATGAGACGGAGCCAGGAGGCAAGCCAAAGATGGAACCTTCCAGGAAGCTCTCCCCTTGCAGGCTGGGGTCTGCCTGTGGTGAGTGTCTTGGTGTTACAGAATTCAACCACGAATGTAGGATCAAAGGTAGTGATGTTGCCGGGAGGTGGAGGGGAATGTTGACTGTGCCCATTAGTCCCTAGCATGTGACTTCTTTACAGAAGGCTAGATGTGCAGTATAGCAGGGGTGGGGTGCAGGTGAGGGTGACTCTGGTTTTTTTGGGTAAAACCTGTGTTTGCAAGATCAGCTAGTAACAGGGACTTCCCTGGTGATCCAGTGGCTAGAACTCCAAGCTCCCAATGCAGGGGACCCAGGTTCAATCCTTGGTCAGGGAACTAAATCTTGCATGCCACAATTAAAAAAAAAAAAAACCCACACGTCACAGTGAAAATCGAAGATCTCATGTGTGGCAACTAAGGCCCGGTATGCTCAGTCAATTCGGTTGTGTCTGACTCTTTGTGACCCCTTGGACTGCAGCCTGCCAGGTTCCTCTGTCCCTGGGATTCTCCAGGCAAGAATATTGGAGGGGGCTGCCATGCCCTCAATACTGGAGTGGGTTGCCATGTCCTCCTCCAGGGGATCTTCCCAACCAGGGAATGAATCCATGTCTCCGCACTGCAGGCAGATTCTTTACCTTCTGAGCCACCAGGGAAGACCCAAGACCCAGCACAGCCAAATAAATAAAAATATTTAAAATATCAGCTAATAACAGATGGGGGAACGTAAGGTAGGAAGCAACTATTGCTCAGAACTAGTTCTCCTGCCAGCTCAGCCAGGCTTTTTCCTTCATGGGTTTAGGAGACAGAGTGTATGCAGGTCTCTGAGTGTAGGTTGATGCAATCAAATTCACCCTGTGAATTGTCCGCCAGACTTGTCGCCACCTTCAGTTTTCAATCTGGTCTTTTGCCATCATGTGATGAACTCCCTAGCAGAACTCATTATCTCAAAACAGAAGAAATCACAGGAAGTCTAAATTCATGTAGACCTTTTATGTTCCTGCTTTTCTAGCAGATGTTTATGTACATCTGACACTTTGCAACAAGAATGTTCATAAGTCAGCTCTGCAGTGACAGATATCTAAGCAGTTTCCCAGGTGTGATTTAAAGAGAGTTGAGAGACTCTACCTCTAGAGGTTAGGGTTAGGGTTTTTTGTTTGTTTGTGTAACACATCAATCTTTATTGAAAATGGCAGTATTATTTGGCTTCCCTGGTAGCTCACTGGTAATGAATCCACCTGCCAAGGCAGGAAACATGCACTCAATCCCTGGGTCAGGAAGATACCCTGGAGGAGGAAATGGCAACCCTCTCCAGTATTCTTGCCTGGGAAATCCCATGGACAGGGGAGCCTAGAGAGCTACAGTCCACAGGGTCTCAAAGAGTCTACATGATTGAGCGACTGAGCATGCACACACAAAATATTGCCATATACATTTCTTGTTGCAATAAACATGCTTTTAAGAATTTCAAATCAGAGTTCATCTACTTGTCAGACTGCATAAAATATTAAAACAGTTTGAATTTACACATAATGGAATTGGCTCAGAATGGACGTTCCATTCCTTTGTACTGACTGACACCTTAAGTTTATTTATTTATTTATTTTTTCATTTATTTTTATTAGTTGGAGGCTAATTACTTTATAATATTGTAGTGGTTTTTGCCATACATTGACATGAATCAGCCATGGATTTACATGTGTTCCCCATCCTGAGCCCCCCTCCCACCTCCCTCCCCATCCCATCCCTCTGGGTCATCCCAGTGCACCAGCCCTGAGCACTTGTCTCATGCATCCAACCTGGACTGGTGATCTGTTTCACACTTGACAATATACATGTTTTGATGCTGTTCTCTCAGATCATCCCACCCTCGCCTTCTCCCATAGAGTCCAAAAGTCTGTTCTATACATCTGTGTCTCTTTTTGTCTTGCATGTAGGATTATCTTTACCATCTTTCTAAATTCCATATATATATGTGTTAGTATACTGTATTGGTGTTTATCTTTCTGGCTTACTTCACTCTGTATAATGGGCTCCAGTTTTATCCCTCTCATTAGAACTGATTCAAATGTATTCTTTTTAATGGCTGAGTAATATTCCATTGTGTATATGTACCACAGCTTTCTTATCCATTCATCTGCTGATGGGCATATAGGTTGCTTCCATGTCCTGGCTATTATAAACAGTGCTGCAATGGACATTGGGGTACATGTGTGTGTCTCTTTCAGTTCTGGATTCCTCGGTGTGTATGCCCAGAAGTGGGATTGCTGGGTCATATGGCAGTGCTATTTCCAGTTTTTTAAGAAATCTCCACACTGTTCTCCACAGTGGCTGTACTAGTTTGCATTCCCACCAACAGTGTAAGAGGGTTTCCTTTTCTCCACACCCTCTCCAGCATTTATTGCTTGTAGACTTTTGGATAACAGCCATTCTGACTGGCATGTAATAGTACCTCATTGGGGTTTGGATTTGCATTTCTCTGATAATGAGTGATGTTGAGCTTTTTTTCGTGTGTTTGTTAGCCATCTGTATGTCTTCTTTGGAGAAATGTCCGTTTAGTTCTTTGGCCCATTTTTTGACTGGGTCATTTATTTTTCTGGAATTGAGCTTCAGGAGTTGCTTGTATATTTTTGAGATTAATCCTTTGTCTGTTTCTTCATTTGCTATTCTTTTCTCCCATTCCGAAGGCTGTCTTTTCACCTTGCTTATAGTTTCCTTTGTTGTGCAAAACCTTTTAAGTTTCATTAGGTCCCATTTATTTTTGCTTTTATTTCCAATATTCTGGGAGGTGGGTCATAGAAGATCCTGCTGTGATTTATGTCAGAGAGTGTTTTGCCTATGTTCTCCTCTCGGAGTTTTATTGTTTCTGGTCTTACATTTAGATCTTTAATCCATTTTGAGTTTATTTTTGTGTATGGTGTTAGAAAGTGTTCTAGTTTCATTCTTTTACAAGTGGTTGACCAGTTTTCCCAGCACCACTTGTTAAAGAGGTTGTCTTTTTTCCATTGTATATCCTTGCCTCCTTTGTCGAAGATAAGGTGTCCATAGGTACGTGGATTTATCTCTGAGCTTTCTATTTTGTTACATTGATCTGTATTTCTGTCTTTGTGCCAGTACCATACTGTCTTGATGACTGTGGCTTTGTAGTAGAGCCTGAAGTCAGGCAGGTTGATTCCTCCAGTTCTATTCTTCTTTCTCAAGATTGCTTTGGCTATTCAAGGTTTTTTGTATTTCCATACAAATTGTGAAATTATTTGTTCTACTTCTGTGAAGAATACCATTGGTAACTTGATAGGGATTGCATTGAATCCATAGATTGCTTTGGGTAGTATACTCATTTTCACAATATTGATTCTTGAAACCCATGAACATGGTATATTTCTCCATCTATTTGTGTCCTCTTTGATTTCTTTCATCAATGTCTTATAGTTTTCTATGTATAGGTCTTTTGTTTCTTTAGGTAGATATACTCCTAAGTATTTTATTCCTTTTGCTTCAATGGTGAATGGTATTTTTCCCGTAATTTCTCTTTCTGTTTTCTCATTGTTAGTGTATAGGAATGCAAGGGATTTCTGTGTGTTAATTTTACATCCTTCAACTTTACTATATTCATTGATTAGCTCTAGTAATTTTGTGGTAGAGTCTTTAGGGTTTTCTATCTAGAGGATCATGTCATCTGCAAACAGTGAGAGTTTCACTTCTTCTTTTCCTACCTGGATTCCTTTTACTTCTTTTTCTGCTCTGATTGCTGTGGCCAAAACTTCCAAAACTATGTTGAATAGTAGTGGTGAGAGTGGGCACCCTTGTCTTGTTCCTGATTTTAGGGGAAATGCTTTCAATTTTTCACCATTGAGGATAATGTTTGCTGGGGGTTTGTCATATATAGCTTTTATTATGTTGAGGTATGTTCCTTCTATTCCTGCTTTCTGGAGCGTTTTTTATCATA
Organism: Odocoileus virginianus; assembly: GCF_023699985.2. Taxonomy (NCBI): domain Eukaryota; kingdom Metazoa; phylum Chordata; class Mammalia; order Artiodactyla; family Cervidae; genus Odocoileus; species Odocoileus virginianus. The sequence goes on from NC_069689.1 coordinate 55,046,382, forward strand.
AATGGATGTTGAATTTTGTCAAAGGCTTTTTCTGCATCTATTGAGATAATCATATAGTTTTTATCTTTCAATTTGTTAATGTGGTGTATTACATTGATTGATTTGTGGATATTAAAGAATCCTTGCATTCCTGGGATAAAGACACCTTAAGTTTAATGCAGAATTAAGGTAGGCCTTTAACACTGAAGACAATGCTGACATAAGTACTAAGATAATAGGCTTTTTAAAAAAAAGTTACTCTAACCATGTAAGAAGACAAAGCCTGCATCTTTTTTTTTTTTTGCATCAGAGATTTCTGCCATCACAAATCTATAACAACAACGGGCATAAGCAAAGAGTCTCTGTGCCTCCTTACATAGGAGGGTGTCACAGATGGTGACAACACAAAAGCTCTTTGGAAATGTAATTTTTGTTTTCTGCCTCTCTGGTGCCCTCTGGAGGTCTGATACTACATTCACATCCAATCACTTATTTCAGTGAAACAGGTCCAGATGTGTGGCAAAGAGCAGAGGTCCCCAACATTTCTGGCACCAGGAACCAGTTTTGTGGAAGATAATTATTCCATGGACCCAGGTAGTGGGGGTTTGGGATGATTCAAGCTAATTACATTTATTGTGGACTTTTTATCTAATATTATTACATCATCTTCACCTCAGATTATCAGGAATTAGATCCTGGAGGCTAGGGACCCCTGACAAAGAGAAATGAGTATGTAATTCATAAATTAAGACTCTTTGTTGAATCCTTATAAATGAAGTGAAGCACAGGACTGACGAGATTATTTACATACTTTTGGCCATGTCTTTCCAGGCATCCAAGAATGCAAAGTCAAGTGGGCCTTAGGAAAATTCACTATGAACAAAGCTAGTGGAGGTGATGGAAATCCAATTGAGCTATTTAAAATCTTAAAAGATGATCAATATTCTTGCTTGGAGAATCCCATGGACAGAGAAGCCTGGTGGGCTATAGTCCATGGGGTTTCAAGAGTTGGGCAAGACTTAGTGACTAAATCACCACCACCAAAACATGATGTTGTGAAAGTGTTGCACTCAATATGCCAGCAAATTGGAAAACTTAGTAGTGGCCACAGGACTGAAAAAGGTCAGTTTTCATTCTAAACCCAAACAAAAGAGATGCCAAAAAATGCTCAAACTACCGAACAATTGCACTTGCCAGGGTCCAGCCTCAGCAGGATCCAGGGGTACCCTTAGGAAGAATGGCATCGGCAAGGAGAGAGAGAGGGAGAGGGAGAGAGAGAGAGAGAGAAGGAGAGAGAGACAGACTGACAGACAGACCAGACTGGGGGTGTGCAGCAGGGTCTGGCAATGCTTTATTTTTTGCCATAGCTTTTATATTTTAAGTTAGTACATTTTTAAGGGGAAGATAGTTTAACATTACATCAGCTTGTCCTTCACGAAACCAGGGTGTTTTCTGCATACTTCTTTGTTTTTGAGAGTCTAGTACATTATCTTCTGGCCACGGGGCCTATTGACATTTTATGACCTAGGTGAACGCAAAACTGTTTTCCATAATCTATTCTTTAATGTTTCATTTTGCCTTTAACAGAAAACAGAGAAGTTGCAGTGTCATGGCACAGCAGGGTGCAATATAGTAGCAATTCAATCCTGTTAACACAAAGGTCAGTCCTTTTGCAGAAGTTGTCAGTTAAATTTATCTAAAAGGTTTACCAGACAAAGACTCTGTGGCTCCGGTGAGGCAGCCCCTGATTAGCATTCCTGGTTAAAGTTAACAGTTTTCTTATTGTTTCCACACTAAGGCTAAACTCTTATTTTTTTAAATCTTTAACTATATTAACAATAGTTTCCACTGCACAACCTCAGCACATTAAGAGCAAAAACACAGCAAGCAAGCATTGACCCAATAACCACTTTTAGAATAATATATTTTGTGTTCTCTAATGGGGCTTCCTCACCCCTGAAGGGCTCTGTGCCTATTAAGGCCTTTTGTGTGATCAGGTTTTTTATGCTGTTTAGGATTAAGGTGTTGTGAGCAGTCATGTGCATTAGTACATATTTGCCAAGCAGACTAGAATGCCAGCAAAGGGGTCTAAATTGAAACACTCCTTTCATCCTGGATGGTCTTATAGGATACCACCGTCCGGCGGATATATAGATTAAAGTCCTAAGTTGATTCTGTGTGGAGAGAGATCTGGGAAGGCTGTCTAGCTGTGTCACAAAAATTAGGAAGTAGTCTAATATAGCAAGCATCAGAAAGACAGATATCATCTTTAAGGTGAGCGCTGGGGCAGCTTTTCAAAATCCCTGGAGTCCTGATCTGCCTTGCCTGTCAGGTCTTCTCCTCATGACCTTGTCATGGGTGGGATCCCGTGTGCTGGCTCCTGGCACGCACTCATCTCAAATGCTAGTAAAATAATGCTCATAATTCTCCAAGCCAGGCTTCAACAGCACACGAACTGTGAACTCCAGATGTTCAAGCTGGATTTAGAAAAGGCAGAGGAAGTAGAGATCAAATTGCCAACATCCATTGGATCATTGAAAAAGGAAGAGAGATCCAGAAAAACATCTACTTCTGTTTCATTGACTATGCCAAAGCCTTTGACTGTGTGGATCACAACAAACTGTGGAAAATTCTTAAAGAGATGAGAATACCAGACCATCTTACCTCCCTCTTGAGAAATCTGTGTGCAGGTCAGGAAGCAACAGTTGACATGGAACAACAGCGTGGTTCCAAATAGGGAAAGGAATCAGTCAAGGCTGTATATTGTCATCCTGCCTATTTAATGTATATGCAGAGTACATCATGAGAAACTCTGGGCTGGATGAAGCACAACCTGGAAACAAGATTGCCGGGAGAAATATTAATAACCTCAGATATACAGATGACACCACCCCTATGGCAGAAAGCAAAGAAGAACTAAAGAGCCTCTTGATGAAAGTGAAAGAGGAGAGTGAAAATATTGGCTTAAAAATCAATATTCAGAAAACTAAGACCATGGCATCTGGTCCCATCACTTCATAGCAAATAGATGGGGAAACAATGGAAACAGTGACAGACTTCATTTTTTTGTGCTCCAAAACCACTGCCAATGGTGATTGAAGCCATGAAATTAAAAGATGCTTGTTGCTTGGAAGAAAAGTTATGACTAACCTAGACAGCATATTAAAAAGCAGAGACATTACTTTGCCAACAAAGGCCCATCTACTCAAGGCTATGCTTTTTCCAGTGGTCATGTATGGATGTCAGATTTGGACCATAAAAAAGCTGGGTGTTGAAGAATTGATGTTTTTGAACTGTGGTGTTGGAGAAGACTCTTGAGAGTCTCTTGGACTGTAAGGAGATCCAACCAGTCAATCCTAAAGGAGATCAGTCCTGGATGCTCATTGGAAGGACTGATGTTGAAGTTGAAACTCCAATACTTTGGCCAGTTGAATGGAAGAACTGACTCGTTGGAAAAAGACCCTGATGCTGGGAAAGATTGAAGGCAGGAGGAGAAGGGGATGACAGAGGATGACATGGTCGGATGGCATCACTGACTCAGTGGACTTGAGTTTCGAGTAAACTCTGGGAGTTGGTGATGGACAGGGAGGACAGGTGTGCTGCAGTCCATGGGGTTGCAAAGAGTCAGACTCAGCTGATTGACTGAACTGAACTGAACTAAATGTAAAATCAAATAGCACAGCTTATCATCTGTTCAAGGAGTGAGAAAGAAGGAGGTAAGCAGATGGACTGCCTACCCTGAAAGGACTCACTAGACAATGATTTAGTGCTCAAGTAGACTCAGGCTGAAACTACACTAGCCCAAGTCCAAGTGTTAGGAGAACACCAGGAAAACAGAAAAAGCATTCTTATTTAATAGCGTGAGTTCTGAAGACAGTTTGCATCAGTTCAAATACCACTGCCAGCTTTTACAAACTGTGGTAGTAAAAGAGCTATATAAATTATCTTTTTTGGACTTCTGTGGTGGTCCAGTGGTTAAGAATCCACCTGCCAATGCAGGAGACACAGGTTCAATCCCTGGTCCAGGAAGATCCCACATGCCACGGAGCAACTAAACCCTTAAGCCACAACTACTGAAGCCCTTGTGCTCTACAGCCCGTGCTTCGCAAGAAGAGAAGCCACAGTAATGAGAAGCCCGTGTACCACAACTACAGAGCGCCCCCCCCCCAACTCACTGCAACTAGAGAGAAAGTCCACAAGCAACAATGAAGACTTAGTGCAGCCAAAAATAAATAAAACAAGTAAATAAATTTTTGTAAAAACAGTAGTTATTTTTTTCTCTCCAAAATGAGCTATATAGTCTGTACCCTATAGGGTCTTTGTGAGAATTAAACGACATAAAATGCGGAAAGCGCTTCCCATGGACCCTAGTGTTCAGCGCTCAACAAATACCAGGACATACTTGGGTGACATGAGACCCTTCTGAGCCCTCCACCCAATGGCCCTTGAATAATGAAGTCTTTTAGTTCAGCTGGTGGGAGCAGGTTCTATGCCTGTGAAGACAGTGAGGTCTGGGGAGTGAGCACTTCCTGAAAGAATTGTGTTCAGCTGACCACACTGGTCACGTGTGGAGGGGTAGCATCAAGGCATGAGGTCAAGTTGAATGTAGGCAGATGATTTTGCTTTTGAAAACAAACTGCTGGAGTTCCCTCTTGCTATTGGAAATGACACCCATTGCAATTCTAGTGAAGTCAACCCAGGGGATTTAATGTGATGGATGCTGGACGGGGAACAAGATCTGATCCTGCCCAAGGAGAAGTATCTTCATGCTTCACAATCCAGCTGGGGACATTGTACCAACAGGCAGGATTCAGGATTAGTATGGAGAACTCCATCACAGGTGCACAAGAAAGAACGTCTAGACATACACAGAAGGAAGCCGAAATCCCCAGATATGGATGAGATGGAAAGTATGGCCTCCAATGGACTGCTCATTGAAGAGGCAACAAGATAGGGTGTGAGTAAAAAACAAGCTGCACAGAAGGTTTGCTTCTTTTTCTTAAATTCACATTAACATAACACACAAGTTAACTTCTGAAACAAGACAGCATTCTTATTATAGTAGTGACTGTACAGCCCGCCAGGCTCCTCTGTCCATGGAATTCTCCAGGCAAGAATACTGGAGTGGATTGTCTTTCCTTTCTCCAGGGCATCTTCCTGACCCAGGGATCCAACCCTTGTCTCTTGCGTCTCCTGCATTGGCAGGCAGATTCTTTACCATTATCGCCACCTAAGAAGCCCACATTAGTGATTATTAGTCTTATAATGGTCTTCCCCATTAGATGGTAAAGAATCTGCCTGCAACACAGGAGACCTGGGTTTGATGCTGGGAAAAATTGAAGGCAGGGAAAGATTGAAGGCAGGAGGAGAAGGGGGCGGCAGAGGATGAGATAGTTGGATGGCATCATCAACTCGATGGACGTGAGTCTGAGCAAACTAGAGGAGACGATGAAGGACAGTGAAGCCTGGACAGCTAAGCATTAACAGTTATATTTTGCCAAAGACAGTCAGTTAAGTAGGAATCAATTTGAAAAAGAATTACCCCAAGACTTCACTGGTGGTCCAGTAGCTAAGACTCTGAGCTCCCAGTGCAGAGGGGCCTGGGTTTGATCCCTGGTCAGGGAACTAGATCCCACATGCCACAACTAAGAGCTGATGTAGTCAAATAAATAAATAAATATAAATATTTTAAAAATAAAAATATATTAAAAATTTCCCCAATAATAAAATGAGATACAAAATGAAGAAACATAATTGGCTAATGACTATTTAAGAGATTATACATTTCATTTAGCTATTACTAAACAAATACAAACTTAAACCACACCACAATTGCATTTTCACATAACAAATGCTCCAAGATTAAAATAGTTGCCTGATATTTGGGAAATAAATGTTCACTCTTGTAACATGCTTACTGAGAAGTAAACTACTGCAGACTTTCTAGAGAACAATTTGTAATTCAATACCAAATCTCTTTAAAATGTGCATTCTGAAAAATATATATATTTAAATAAAAGCTAAAAAAATAAGTATTCTGTTGAATTAGCTACCCCACCTTTAGGAATTTATCTTTAGGAAATAATCATGAACATGTGTAACATTTAACTTTAGCCATAAGAATGTACTGAGTAGAATGTTTATAACAGCAAAAAAAAAAAAAAAAATTAAATGGTAGAAGTAATGTATGGGTGAAATAACTTATGCTCTATCCACACCGTATATTATTTAACTCCTGTTTGCCAAATTCCAGAAAAGCATCCTTTACCTCACTGTCCTTGCACAAATCTGTTTTCTATTAGTCTTAATATCTTAGTTTTACTTCCATCTTCCAGGCAATCATCTAGTCACAATTTAATAAAATTTAAAGCTTTTATCTCCTAAGAAAGGTAAAAACCAACTGGTTCAGCCCTATTCCCAGGCCCATTACATGTTAACACATTCTTGAGATTCTTTTTCTTGTCTTCTATCACCAGCTTCAATGATGTGCTTTTTTTCTAAAACTGCATATCACAGAGAATAGTGATTTATCCCTTCATGAGATCTACGCTCCTCACAGCTGAAAGTAAACAGTGTTCTTCCTGAAACAGATGTTGGGACTTTGGCAGCCCCACTGGAGAGGTGTGAAGATTAGTTTCCTGCATTAACTGTGCACACTTCAGAGTTGAAACATGTACTTCTCTCTCTCATGGAATGTTTTCTGGTCTTGGGACTGCAACTCCTGTTTGGTTTTGCTTCAATTTGCCTTGTATACCTTTGCCTATCTTTTTTGCTAATTTTATAATGTACTTACTTTATTGTTTATTTTTGGTTGCATTGGATCTTCATTGCGGTGCAGAGGCTTTCTCCAATTTCGGCAACTGGGACTACTCTCTAGTTGCGGTTTACAGATTTCTAGTTGCAGTGGTTTCTCTTTTTGGGACGCACAGGCTCAGTAGTTGTGTAACTTTTCCTGCAATTCTGATACCATCGTGATATTTTAGAGTCTTTAAAGAGTTACAGAGCTGAGTTCACATCTCCCAGAGGTAGAGTGGTGATAGTGGTACAGTCACACAGCTGAGTGAGCTTGGGCGTCACACATGGTGTCAGTCGCTCAGTCATGTCTGACTCTTTGCAACACCAGGGACTATAGCCCACCAGTCTCCTCTGTCATGGGATTTCCCAGGCAAGAATACTGGAGTGGGTTGCCACTTCCTCTTCCAGGAGATCTCCCTGACTCAGGGATTGAACCCATATCTCCTGCATTGCAGACAGATTCTTTACTGCTGAGCCATTAGAGAAGTCTTGATTATGCTAGGTCCTACAGCAAAGAAGATGACAACATCATATTACATGAAACTCCATCTTATTAGACAGAAAGGAGGGGTTCCCCCCACAACATTGACCCAGAAGAAATAAGCAGCTCTGATGTGAACAGCTTACAGACAGGGCCACAAACCTGGGGACCAGAGGAGTGGAGGGCTTCTTTCCTACAACTGCAGGGAACTAAATTCTACCATCAACCACATGAGCTTTGAAGAGGACCCCAAATGCCAATGAGAACACAGCACCAACTAACACTTGATTCCAGTCTTGTGATGCCCTGAACAAGAAATTCAGTTGAATTCAGAATGCCCAGACTTCTGACCTATGGAAATTATGAGATTACAAAAAAAAGGTGTTATTTTAATCCAGTAGATTTGTAGTAGTTTATTACATAGAACAGAAAACTAATGCAACTCTGATACACAGTTTAGCAGCTTAGATGCTGCCACCCCACACAAGAACCACCCAGCCATCCTCCTGACCTTTGAGTTTCTCAAACCCTTTCAATTCCCATCACTTTTAAAATTGTTATCCCACCTTGGCTACCACTATTGTAAGAGCGCCGAGGACCTGGTCAGAGCCCAGATCTAACCCACTTCTGTATCCTTCCCTCCATCCTTCCTGCTGCTCTCTTAGTTGGACCACTGTTAGCTCTTCAGCTTCGCTTGCTCTCCGGATCCATTTCCCGAAACACCAGGTGTTCTTTCTAAATGCATACAATTTAAATGTCGACCCTCAGGACAAAACCTAAGCTCCTGGTAGGCATTTACATTGTGGTCGAAGATTTTGTTCCTTTTAAAAATTCTACCCAGGGATTTCCCTGATGGTCCAGTGGTTAAAATTCTGTGCTTCCGCCTCAGGGTTCCATCCCCGGTTAGGGAACTAAGATCCTGCTTGCAGCAAGGTGTGGCATAAAATAAAATAAAAAGAAATAAAATAAAGTAAATGAAATGAAATAGAATAGAATAAATGAATAGAATAGAATAGAATAAATGAAATAAAATAAAGAAATAAAAATAAATGAAATAGAGAAATAAAATAGAATAAAATAAGTGAAATAAAATAAGAAAATAGAATAAAAAATGAAATGAAATAAATAAAAAATAAAATACGTGAAATAAAATAAATGAAATAAACAAATTAAATTAAATCCTACCCACTCTTACCTCATGTGTGATGACCAACCACTCTCTCCTGCATCGCGATGCATTTTCCTGGTTAACTCCTACACCTCCCTGAGGGGTCAGTTCAGGTTTCTCCTGTTCTAGAATACCTGCTGGTGTCCCCAGGTACCCCAGAATCTCCCCAGCACACCCTACCTCCATAGTGTCGAATCCCCTAGACTTCCCTGTCTGTGCACCTGCCCCACTAGACTGTGATATCACTGGGGGCAGGGGCTGTGCCGTGTTCACCAGTGTATCCTCAATTCCCCGCACATAGTAGGCCCTCTCGTGAGTAAAAGAATGAACAGTTGTCTTTGCACAGTTCACTGTACAAGTTGGAATTCTGTCCTGAATGGCTGAACGAAGCTTCTTCTGTTGGATCAAAGCTGACACACCTTATTTATGCTTCTCATGGAAGGCATTGACCACCTAGCTGCTCCTCTTAAGTTTGCAATTACTGAGGGTGATTGCAGAGCTGAATTTAGCCACAAGATGGAGACTCTATCCTGGTCCTGGAATGCATCCCAGCGCCTGGAATTTCTGTACTTACTATTTCAGAATGAAATACCTTAATTAATTTCTAGTCCAGTCTCTGGTCCCATCTATAAAATGGAGAGGTCACGGAGAAGTCACGAGTCAGTTTTCAGCAGACAGGAAGGAGAGATTTTCTCGCTGATATCACCTGGCTCAAACTCTTAACCCACTTAATCACAGTTGGTCTTTCTTCCAGGACCAGCCCCCTTCCTAAGTCATCTCTTTAGCATGCGTGCATGTGTGCGTGCTCAGTTGTTCAGTTGTGTCTGACTCTTTGTGACCCCGTGGACTGTAGCCCGCCAGGCTCCTCTGTCCGTGGAATTTCCCAGGCAAGAATACTGGAGTGGGTTGCCATTCCCTCCTCCTGGGAATCTTCCCAACGCAGGGATCGAACCCGTGTCTTCTGCTTTGGCAGGCGGACTCGGAGATGAGGGGGGTTATAATGGAAGGTTGGCTGTGGCCTGAAGAGGCAACAGATTATTCATTTACCAGGAAGTCAGAATTCTAATGCAAATTTATAGGTTTTTCCCCAAAGGAGCTTTGTTTGTGTTGACCTCTTATGTTCATTTGAAATGGCTTTCCCGTGATCCCTGGTCTCCAGGAGCCAATGATATCTTTGGAACAAGGCAGTTTTGAGACTGATAGCCAACTTCTTTCTGTTCTGAGTAGCAGACCCTGAGGACTGCCTTGGGAAGACACTTGGCTAGACTTCCTCCTATTTATCTGCATCAGGGCTGGCGGACACTGTAATTGCATTTGCTTCATTTCCTATACGATTTATAGGAAGATCATCAAGCAACGGGAAAGAACAGAGGTCAGAATATGTGAGAATGACACTGAAAGGTTAGGCTGGCTGTTGAAATTAGAAAGAACCAGAAGGGTCCGCTTCAAGGACTTACCCAAAGGTATGAAACAGGCCTGCAGTTCTCTCAGTGATTGTCCTTCCTTGAGCCAATATTCTTCAAGAGGTTTTTATTACAAAACAGATCATCCATCATATCAATAAAGACTATGTTGTGATTACATAGTAGATATTATACCTTAAGTCTCAGCTCTGTGAGAGTCATCATTAAAGAGGCTGTGTTCAACACAATCAAAACTAGTATCTGGAGGAATTCGCTTGTGGTCCAGTGGCTAATATTCTGAGCTCCCAATGCAGGGGGCCTGGGTTCAATCCCTAGTCAGGAAAGTAGATCCCACATATCACAGCAAAGATCAAAGAGCCTGCATGCCGCAACCAAGACCCAGCTCTGTTGTTGCTGCTCAGCTGCTCAGTTGTGTCCAACTCTGCGACCCCACGGACTATAGACCACCAGGCTCTTCTGTCCATGGCATTTCCCTGGCAAGAATACAGGAGCAGGTTTGCCATTTCCTTCTCCAGGGGATCTTCCTCACCCAGGGATTGAACCCATGTCTCTTGCACTGGCAGGAGGATTCTTTATCTCTGAGCCACTTGGGAAGCCCACATGACCTGGACTAATCACAAAAGTTCTGGGAAATATAGTCTTTCTGTGTGTCCCTGAAGGACAGAAAAACAGATATGGGTGAGTCCTGGTTGACCCTTACTTATTGCCTCATAACTGTCCTTATTATCAGAGTTATATGAGAGATGCTATTATAGTTAATAGGTGTGTGTGTAAATAGTACACAGGAGGTACTTAGAGAAAGTTAACTTTATCATTATTTATTATTCCATGTCAGTGAACATGTGGTTTGCACATAAGAAATATAAAAATCAAAGGAAGAAATGACATTTGAAAAGGCTGCTTAAGAACTTCCCTGGTGGTCCAGTGGTTAAGAAACTGTGCTTCCGCTTCAGAGGAAAATTGCTTTACAATATTGGTTTCATTTCTGCCATCCATCAATGTGAATCAGCCACAGGTATACACGTCTCCTCTCTCTTCAACCTTCCTCCCACCTCTCACCCCATCCCACCCCTCTAGGTTGTCACAGAGCACTGGGTTTGAGCTCCCTGCATCATGCAGCAAATTCCCACAGGCTCATTCTATGAAGCATCAAGTTGCTTTAAAGAGAGGCTGGTGTCTTGTTTTCCATTTCATCCCTAAGGAAGTGTGGACCAAGCACAAAGCAGGCACAGAGCAGACATTCAGCAAGTGCCTGATGAGCAAACACAGGAACCAAGGGGCTGGTTTACAGCTGACATCCTGGCTGGTCTGCTCGTCCTCCCTGCCCCAGCCAGGTCAGCTCGTCCCAGGACAGGCCAAATTTGAGAATTCTACCTTGGCCTTGACATTAGGTTGGAGTGGAGGGGACAGAGCAGAAAAGCAGTGGACAGTTGCAGAGGAACAAAAAAAAAAATTTTTTTTAAATGACGATGCCAAAGAATTTCTGCCCAAAGGGAAAAAGAATAGAAAAGGATCAACGGAGTTTTCAGAATAAACAAATCTGGATTTAATAAGAAAAAACCTTTTTTCCCCCCTCCTCCTGCTTGTCTGTGGACTGCCTTCTCTATTTGATGACCATTTGGAGATCATTTCAAGTCCAATCCATAATTGTTTTCTTGCTAAGCTTCCTTTATGCAGAAAAATGATAATATGGTTAGGATGCTTTCAAAAGTCCCCAGGGAAATTAATTTGTTTACAGGATCGTGTATCATATGGTTAAACCAACAAGGAGGAACAGAAGGCTCTCTTTCTCAGCTGTGCTAAAACCACTGTCCTGTGAGGTCACAGGTAGGTGATGCTCTCAGGGCCCCAGTGGGCTCAATAGGTGTTCTCTGTTTTTTGTTTGTTTTTATTTTTGTCTTCTTCACACTTCTAAAAATTAAATGTTATTGGAAAACACTTGTTTAAAATGTTGTGGTAGCTTCTGCTGTACAGCAAATGAATCACATAAACCGATACATGTGTGAAAGGGAAAGTGTTAGCGGCTCATTCGTGTCTGACTCTGCGACCCCATGGACATCAGGCTCCCTCATCCATGGGATTCTCCTGGCAAGAATACTGGAGTGGGTAGTCATCCCCTTCTCCAGGGGATCTTCCCAACAGAGGGATTGAACCTGGGTCTCCTGCATCGCAGGCTGACTCTTTACCATCTGAGCTCTTTACCAGGGGAGTCCATGAGGTACCTAGCATGGTGGTCAAATGCACTGAGACAGAAAGCAGAATTATGGCTGCCAGGGGCTGAGGAGAAGGGCGGGTGGGGGGACTGACTGCTTAAAGGGTACAGAGTTTTCATTTTGCACCCTGAAGAGAATTCTGGAAATGGATGGGAATGATGGTTGCACAGCAGTGTGAATGTTCTTAATACCACTGAACTGCACGCTTGAACTGGTTACAGTGACAAATACTATGAATACTCATAATTACATTATCGAGACAGAGGTGATCCAAGCAAGAGTGGCCATTCCGAATAGGAAATCTCCAGCGTGGGTATTTTGCACAGATTAGAACTCTCTCCACAAGAAGGCGAGGGTGGGATGTTTCGAGAGAACAGCATGTATATTATCTATAGTGAAACAGATCACCAGCCCAGGTGGGATGCATGAGACAAGTGCTCGGGCCTGGTGCACCGGTAAGACCCAGAGGAATCGGGTGGAGAGGGAGGTGGGAGAGGGGATCGGGATGGGGCATACATGTAACTCTATGGCTGATTCATGTCAATGTATGACAAAACCCACTGCAAAGATGTAAAGTAATTAGCCTCCAACTAATAAAAATAAATGAAAAAAAAAAAAAGAGAGAACTCTCTCCACAGTGATGAGATCTTCCTGCTGTGGAAAATTTCCTAACAGAGAAGGAAAGGAGACAGACAAAGCCACATAGGTATCTGAGGAAGAGGCCATGTGAACAAAGAACGGAAGGAGAGAACTACCCACGAGTGCAAGAAGGGCGGACTTAACAGAACAAATCCCCAGTTCTTCTTTCCAGGATACTGTCAAACTAAAAAAATGCACAATGTGAGAGTTGCACGTTACATTTTATTTGGGGGTAAAATGAGGACTGAAGCCTGGGAGACAGCACCTCGATATCTCTGAGAAACTGCTCCAAAGAGGCAGGGGGGAAAAGACAGTAGAGATGTGATTTCGGTGAAGTGGGAATACGTGCAAGCAAGCATGTTTTTTTTTAGTGGAAAGTTTCTGCCGGTCTCGTGAAGCTTCTGCTAATCATGAGAAAAAATCGTCACCATGAAAGATTTTAGTGCCTTTCTAGCTATGAGGAGGTACAAGAATTGGGTTCATAAAATCAGTTCCTGAGAATATCTAATTATCTGAAGACCTGTTCAACCAGTTGCTCCAGAGCACAGAGTGCCTGATTTCTGCTCTGCACCCTGAACTCCTTTCAGGGGGTGTTGAGGTCAGCAGCTGCAGCAAAACCTGATTTAATCCTTGTGGAAGTAGACAGCAAGTGCCCATGGCAAGTGCCAATTTGTGGCTGACAATGCTCCTAGTTTCCCACCCCTTCCATTGCCTCTTACAAATAGCTGTGAAAAGAAGAGATATGAAAAGCAAAGGAGAAAAGGAAAGATATGCCCACTTGAATGCAGAATTCCAAAGAAAAGCAAGGAGAGATAAGAAAGCCTTCCTTACTGATCAGTGCAAAGAAATAGAGGAAAACAATAGAATGGGAAGGACTTAGAGATCTCTTCAAGAAAATTAGAGATACCAAGGGAACATTTCATGCAAAGATGGGCTCAAAAAGGACAGAAATGTTATGGACCTAACAGAAGCAGAAGAGATTAAGAAGAGATAGCAAGAAGACACAGAAGAGCTAAACAGAAAAGATCTTCATGACCCAGAAAATCATGATGGTACACTCACTCACCTAGAGCCAGATATCTTTGAATGCAAAGTCAAGTGGGCCTTAGGTAGCATCACTATGAACAAAGCGAGTGGAGGTGATGGAATTCCAGTTGAGCTATTTCAAAGCCTAAAAGATGATGCTGTGAAAGTGTTGCACTCAATATGCCAGCAAATTTGGAAAACTCAGCAGTGGCCACAGGACTGGAAAAGGTCAGTTTTCATTCCAATCCCAAAGAAAGGCAATCCCAAAGAATGTTTAAATTACTGCACAATTGCACTCATCTCACACACTAGCAAAGTAATGCTCAAAATTCTCCAAGCCAGGTTTCAACAGTATGTGAACCATGAACTTCCAGATGTCCAAGCTGGTTTTAGAAAGGCAGAGGAACCAGATATCAAATTGCCAACATCTGTTGGATTATGGAAAAAGTGAGAAAGCTCCAGAAAAACATCTATTTCTGCTTTACTGACTATGCTAAAACCTTTGACTATGTGGACACAACAAACTGTAAAATTCTGAAAGAGATAGGAATACCAGACCGCCTGACCTGCCTCTTGAGAAATCTGTATGCAGGTCAGGAAGTAACAGTTAGAACTGGACATGGAACAACAGACTAGCTCCAAATAGGGAAAGGAGTACGTCAAGGATGTATATTGTCACCCTGCTTATTTAACTTATATACAGAGTACATCATGAGAAATGCTGGGCTGGATGAAGTATAAGCTGGAATCAAGATTGCCAGGAGAAATATCAATAACCTCAGATATGAAGATGACACCACCCTTATGGCAGAAAGTAAACAAGAACAAAAGAGCCTCTTGATGAAAGTGAAAGAGGAGAGTGAAAAAGTTGGCTTCAAACTCAGTATTCAGAAAACTAAGACCATGGCATCTGGCCCCATCACTTCATGGCAAATAGATGGGAAAACAATGAGAGGTTTTTTTTTTTTTTTGGACTCCAAAATGACTGAAGATGGTGCCTGAAGCCATGAAATTAAAAGACGCTTACTCCTTGGAAGAAAAGTTACGACCAACCTAGACAGCATATTAAAAAGCAGAGATGTTACTTTGTCAACAAAGGTCTGTCTAGTCAAGGCAATGGTTTTTCCGGTAGTCATGTATGGATGTGAGAGTTGGACTATAAAGAAAGCTGAGTGCTAAAGAATTGATGCTTTTGAAGTGTGGTGTTGGAGAAGACTCTTGAGAGTCCCTTGGACTGCAAGGAGATACAACTAGTCCATCCTAAAAGAATTCAGTCCTGAATATCCACTGGAAGGACTGATGTTGAAACTGAAACTCCAACACTCTGGCCACCTGATGCGAAGAACTGAATCATTTGAAAAGACCCTGATGCTGGGAAAGAATGAAGGTGGGAGGAGAAGGGGATGACAGAGGATAAGCTGGTTAGATGGCATCACCGACTAAATGACCATGAGTTTGAGTAAACTATGGGAGTTGGTGATGGACAGGGAGGTCTGGTGTGCTGCAGTCCATGGGGTTACAAAGAGTTGGACACAACAGAATGACTGAACTGAACCAAACTGAACCACTGCCTCACCCCACAGAGTCATCACCCAGCAGTCTCCTCCAGTGACAAGCTGAAATGCTGCATCTAACAGCATCCTTGAAGCAGTGAGGAAAATTAAAGAACATTATTGGGGAACAAATACCAAACAACAAGAACACTGGATATTCAAGGAGCAAGGACAAAGAAAGAATTAACTAAAAATCCCATAACATTAAAAAAGGAAATGAACATGAAACACGCAAGAGGTAGAGAAAAAGCATATTTTAGGAGATTTACTACAGAAAACAAAATGTAATTCTTAGCCCATACTGACTTCTCTCAATGAAATAAAATCAAAGCATTCTTTCAGAAACAATAGAAGCAAAATTGAAGTAATAAGAAAAGAGTTATAAAGAAAGGCCAGAAGGGTTAAAAAGAATGTGAGTGGAAATTGACATGGCAAAAATAAAAACCAGATTTGCAGAATGTCAAGAAATAGGATGAGGGTAATCCAAGCTCTTTGGTAGCCTTGAGTGAAAGGTTAAGGTCAAGGGTTGTCAAAATAAGCGAAAGCTTTAAACATGGTAGAAGCGAGTATCAGTCACATAACCCATATTTCAACGAGCTTTTTAAGGATACATCATAAACTACTAACCCATAGTGGGTCATCAATAATCTAGTTACAATTCTCACTTGGCTTTTATTTCTTTAATTTAATTTTATCACTTTTTAAAAATATTTATTTATTTAGGCTGTGCTGGGTCTCTGTTTCAGGCTTCTCTAGTTGTGATGCACGAGCTTCTCTAGCTGTGACCTCCCGACTTATTTGCCCCACGGCACTTGAGATCTTAGTTCACCGACCAAGGATTGGACCTGCATCCCTGCATTGGGAAGCAGATTCTTTACCACTGGGATCACCAGGGAAGTCCCCTTAGAGCAGTTTATGCGTTTAGATATAATCATCTACGAAAAAGAATTTCTTTTTTTTTTGAGAAAGCACAACTGCAGAGCAGGACAGGAGATTTCTATTTTCGTATCCCAGTTGCAACCCCTCTAACAGTCACTGCCTTCTTCCACAGGATTTTGTTGGGGTGGTGATAATCTGTCTTCACTTACTGCAGGGGCAAGTCTAGCAGAGAACAACCCCACCCTCCTGCCCTGTGGTCAACCTCTCATAACTAAATGAGTAACAAAGTTTTGCAATCTCCCTCAGGGAAATCTCAGGGTCTGCTCAGTTTCAACTTCTATCTGTAGGAGATGACTTCAGGAGGAATTCAACAACAGTAATTTGCTCTCATGTCTCAACAAATTCCCTTGTTATTTAGATCGTCTCCCCTAAATAGCATTTTTTGGACCCAAATTGTAATTCTAAACTTCAAACAAAAGCTTTTAGTGTCACTCAGACAATATAACAGGCACGTAAATACATCTCAGAAATGGAAACGTCTCTCTTGTAAAATCCAGAGCTAAACACTTGATAACTTAGAAAGGGGAGCTTGGCTTCGCTGATGGGACTCAGATAGTGCCTTAGGGGTATTAGTATTCACTTAGCAGCGAGTGGGGAATGTCTTTTGTAGATGATGAAGGGAATCAATGTTATTTTGCCTGTAAACTAAGCCGCCTCATGATTTCTGTTAAAACCTCCTGGGATTTATAACAAATTTTTATTTCTTTTCCAACTGAAAGGGATTTGTATGTTATACAAATAGACCTCCACATGATTTTTCTCTCCTTTCAATCTTGTTTATCTTCCTCCTTCTCACACCACCCAGAATTTGTAAGCAGTCAATTTAGAAAATAATGGTTTTAGTGTGTCTTGACATTGGATCCTTTCTCATTTTTTTAAGTATTTCCACTATTAGTATTGGAAGGCTTTTTAGTCATTTATCTACATACACATGCTGGCTTAATTTAAAACCATCCAGCACATCTAAAGCCGCTAATCAGATTGTCAGAGGAAGTCAGATGCAAGCCCAGTCATTTATCCCCAGCACTCAGAAATTATCATCTCCTGCCTGCACTTCCTCTTTCTAACCAGCCCCGGGGAGCCCAGAGGAGCTGGGGGCCCAGAGAGGAGCTAGGCGGGAGCAGGGTGTGTGTGAATCTGAGTCCCTTGTGCTGGGGCTAAGGAGCGGCAACGATCCCCTCACCTGGTGCTCATCACCACAATGACTGCCCGGTGGACTCAAAAAGAACTTTAAAAATCAGGAGAAGGAAACCATAAAAAGACCACACACACATCGGAGCACATTAAAGCTCATTCTACCAATATTCAAAAAACACAGCATAATTTGTTTTAATAAATCCCTGTAGAATCCTTTAAAATTTGCTATCAGTACCTTTTCCTATCTCTCTAAATGACAGAGGAACCTGGCGGGCTACAATCCATGGGGTCGCAGAGTTGGACACGACTCAGTGACTAACTTTCAATTTCACCCCTCTAAAAACACAAATATATGTATATATATAAATACACATGTGTATATGTGTGTGTGTGTGTATATATATATATATATATATATATATATATATATATATATAGTCGCTCAGTTGTGTTCAACTCTTTGCGACTCTTTGGACTGTAGCCGGCGAGGTTCCTCTGTCCATGGGATTTCCCAGGCAAGAATAGTGGAATGGATTGCCATTTCCTAAAAAAAATAACACGCACACAAACCAACCAATAGAAGCAATTCTATTATATATGCCACTTTGTACATTTGATAAACACAAATTTTATCTAATATTACTAGATGGATTATCAGGTCAAATGACCTCAGGCAGATTAACAGACAGGTGACCAGATGTCACAATGCCCCAAGTCCATCTTGAGTGAGGGCAGCTCTGGTGTCCAGGCCTCTATTTCATTCCCACACCCTGAACCCCAGGATCTAAACTCCTGTCTGCGGCAGCCCATGAACCCCAAGATCCCAGGCTAGGGTTCTGGCTTTGCTTGTCAGACCTGTGCATGACAGACAGGAAGAGGAATCTAATGACTTGCTAAAAAATAAATAGAAGAACAAAAGAATGCATGAATGCAGTCTCCCTCCTAAGCCCCAGGCCTGGAGTTGCCAACAGATTTCCTTTCTTCCCGGTTGTCTAGTGCTTGGCCGGTTCCAAGACTCACCTCTTTGTGGTGTCTCTAGTGTAGTGACAGTGCAGAGTCTTCAACAGAAAGAGCCTTTTCTAGTTCAGTTCAACCAACCTACTGCAAGCAAATAATTTCTTGGGTCAATTTTTTTTTTTTTAATGGAGGTTTATGTGGTGAAACTATTGGAAAGTCCTGGACTTAAGGATGAATTCAAAAGTTAAAGTGAAAGAAACAAATCTAATAAGGAGTTAGATTTATTCTTCCCTATTACATGAACAGGGACAAGTTTCTTATCTTCTCTAAGATACTTTCTTGATGTGCATTCGTGCTAAGTCACTTCAGTCATGTCCAACTCTGTGCGACAATATGAACTGTAGCCCAGCAGGCTGCTCTGTCTGTGGGATTCTCCAGGCAAGAATACTGGAGTGGGTTGCTATTTCCTTCTTCAGGGATCTTCCCAACCCAAGGATCGAACCTGCATCTCTTATGTCTCCTGCAGTGGTAGGCAGTTTCTCTACCACTAGCACCACCTGGGAAGCCCACTTTTTTGATAGTTAACTTTTTATTTTAATGTACCGCATGGCATGTGGGATCTGGTTTCCCGACCTGGGATCAAACCTGCATCCCCTGCATTGGAAGCATGGAGTCTTAACCACTGGACCACCAGGGAAGTCCCCTCTAGTTACTTTTAAATGGTGTAGGGTGGAAATGTATAGATAAAAATTAAAGCAAATGTGACAAAATGTTAGCAATTGGTGGGTCTAGATTAAGAGTATATAGTACTTGTATGCTTTGTATTGTTCTATCAACATTTCCGTAGGTTAGACTTTTTTCAAAACAGAAAAATAAAGCTGAGAATATTGGTAGTGGTAAAGAGGGGTAATTAGTGGTAAAATAGAGCTAGTGGTAAAGAACCCGCCTGTCAATGCAGGAGACATAAGAGATACTTCTCTTATGAGAAGTGTTCTCTGGGGGTTCAATCTCTGGGGGGAAGATCCCTTGGAGGAAAGCATGGCAACCCACTCCAGTATTCTTTCCTGGAGAATCCCATAGACAGAGAAGCCTGGCAGGCTACCATCCATGGGGTCACAAAGAATCACAGGCGACTGAAGCAACAGTGCACACAACAGGGGAGGAGGCATGGTTGATTGTTGCAAAGTCTTGGTATAGGAGTCCTTTGTTCCCACAGCTGTCCAGACAGATCAAGTATTAACAAGACAAACTGTTTTCTGTTCTGCAACTTTTCATCTCTATAGGAATGGAAAAGTGTTACACCCTTAAATATCAGGGCCTTAAGAATGGGCTCTCCTGTGTATTTCAAGCTATAGGTGACATTCTTAACTCAACACAATAGAATACAAAGGTTAAAATAAAAGAAACAGATTTAATATGGAATCAGATTTATTCTTCCCTATTACACGGACACGGACAAGATTCTTACTGTCTCTAAAGTATTTCTTGATAATTAAAAAACCAAACAAACAAGCTATGCCTTGCATCCTCCCTAAATATTTTCTGAACACCAGTCATGGTAACAGATATAAAGTGCTTTGCAAACGGCAGAGCCCTTCCTGGCACAAGGGGTCACCCACGTGATTATTTGGGCAGCACCAAGTGGTCTTAGATCACTTGGCCAACCCTCTTGCCTTTGGCTGTCTTAACTCCAGCCAATCTCTGCGGCTACAGCCACCTTAACATGCATATGCATGAGTGGCTTCCTGGCTTCTCTGCTCAGAGCATCACTGCAGACGCACAGACCTGGTCCTGAGAACTGGAGGGCAAAGCAACTAGCACAGCAGACTCCTGCCTGCCTGCTTCTCAGCGCCCTGCCCACCCCTCCTGATCCCTGGCCTCCAGCTGGCTCCCATGAAACCACCGAAGGCATCCCAGCATTTTAGAAGCATTCGGAGAAACGCCAACCAGCACTACTTCTATCAGGAGTCCCTGCTGCTCAGGTGAGACGTCCCGCCCATCCACCGGGCAGTTAAGGCAGGTGTGTGAGGAGGAAAAGCCTGGGTCCCCCTTTGCTTGCATCTCTCCAGAGGACCAAGTGCCCATCTTCCTGGGTTCTCCTTCAGAATAAGCTCAGAAACTCCTTTATCCAGGTCCTTATCTGTCAAGGAAGACAACCTCAGCCAAGTGCACAGAGGGTAGTGTCTACCTGCTTCTGATCAGCATCAAAAAGCTTACACCCCAACCTGCCTTTATTGCTGGCCAAACCTACAGACGTGCTTTATCTGTTTTCTCTTCTCTTTACTCCATCAGCAATATTAAGAGAGAGCAGATGATACATCTGACACAATAAATGAGGTTTCTGTTGGAATATAGACTAGTTAGAAGTGGGGGAGTGTTACTTGAATTTGTTAAACACTTACAACGGTATATTAAAACCTCCATAAATTCGGAGAAGCTGGAGAAAATTCTCCTTGGAGTAAGTAAAAATGATCTGAATTAGAAAAAACAAAGGAATTATTTCCCCTTACCTTTAAGTGCTTCCTTGAAGAAATATCCATAGCACAATACTCTATCCCCTCCTGAAAAGTTGCTTTAGGGTACATATGTCCTTTTGAATTAAGCTTTGTATTAAGCACAGGAAGCTCAGCTCAGGTGCTCTGTGATGATCTAGAAGGGTGGACGGGCTGGGATGGGGGACGGTCCAAGGGGAGGGGATATATCTTATACTTTAAGCTGATTCACTTCGTTGTACAGCAGAAACTGTTACGGAGTCCAAGCTGACTCTGCTTGCCAAACGACAGGCCAATGAATCTGAGAGAGGAGGGGTTGAGGCAAGGAACAGATTTTAATTGGGGAGCCAGCTGTCGGAGAAGACGGCAGGCTAGCGCCTCAAAATAACCATCTTGTTAGGGCTTGGTTGCCAGGTCCTTTCCTCGATCAGAGATGGGGGGAAGTGAGTAAGCCAAAGTAAAAAGACCTCGGTCCTTACAGATTTCCCCTAGAATGACAAGCCTCAGGCAGGGGGATGTGTTAGTTTCACTTCCTTGCAGTCCTTCATAGGTGGGCGGCTCAGGCAGGCCATTATGTATGTTTAATAACAAAAAAGGGTTAAAGTCACAGAAGCAGTTCCAACATAAATTCAAAATTAACCTTTCCCAGTTACAAAACTAACACAACATTGTAAAGCAATTATATTCCAATAGATAAGAAATAATATGTTACATTACGGAAAAAAAATTGCATTAAAATTAGTGTATTCATTTTCACTGGGAATAAATGTTGCTACACACTGGAAAGTTGTTCTCCTTAGAGAGTAACTAATACCCTGAAATATTTGCCTGTGAAAATTTGTTTAGCTAATCTGTTCATAGAAACAGCTGCCTGTTTCCCATCCTTATCTCAGATTTCAAATGAATCCAAGCAGGAGTGCGGAGTGCGGGGCTCTCTAGATGAGATAGTTTGGTTTTTATTTATTTTACATCCAGAGTTAGGGAGCAGGAAGAGTCCTTTCTTTGAAATTAAGCTGATTATTTCAGTTAGCCTGTAAAAGAAATTGTTTTGCCACCAAAGATGCTGCTCTTCAGGAATCCTACCTAAGTACTCTCTTGGTTCCTTTTACGACAGCTTCTGATAGCATCTTTTATCCTTCAAAGCTCTTGTCTTTTATTGACCCATCAAAGTTATAGAACCCAGTGAATATGTTCCAGTGGCTGCTAACACTCCTGGATTCTCTCTCCAATGCCCCAGATCCCTCTCCTCTTCTTCCACACACACTAGCTTCATACAAATGACCCCCAGAGAGCAAGAGGCTGAACTTACCCAGGGCAAGATCTTGGCTGGAAGTAATTCTACTAATCTGATTTCCTCCTTAATGCTTTGATCCATTCAGCAACTTGGAGGACAGCTTTTCTGCCGATGAAACGGGGGACAGCCATGACCCAGAACAAATCTTCCAGAACATACAGTTCCAGAAAGATCTCATGGCAAACATTCGCTGTCGACCCTGGACCATGGGGCAGAAGCTGAGGGCGCTGAGGTAAGGGCCCCGACAACACCAATTGGTTATTGCAAGTGTAGGTGTGATAATCTGTTTCAGCCCTGATTGACTCTCTGTGACCCCAAGGACTGTAGCCCGCCAGGCTCCTCTGTCCATGGGATTCTCCAGGCAAGAACACTGGAGACGGTTGCCAAGGCCTTCTCCAGAAATCAACTCTACTTCAAAAAAACACAAAAAGTCATGTAGGGACTTCACTGGTGGTCCAGTGGTTGGGACTTTGCCTTACAATGCAGAGGCTGTGGGTTCCTTTCCTGGTCAAGGAATGAAGATCCCACTGCCTCAGGGCCAACAAAAACCCAAAACATAAAACAGAAGCAATATTGAAACATAATAATGATAAAGTCTTTAAAAATGGTCCACATCAAAAAAAAATCTAAGTCATGTATTCTATCAGAATTTTGAAAAGCATACAGAAACTCTGATGATTAATAATTATCTGAACTGTAAGAGAGTGAGTTTTTTTTAACCAGCAGGCAGAGCAAAGCAAATGATAACTTTTCAGTCAGGATTCAAGGAATGAACCAGGCCTTTCTCCATAAGTGTAGCCAGGGCTCTGAGACACCGATACCAGGGAGGCCCAGGCCATCCATCAAGCTCTCGGAGAATAGCTCGCCCTTCAAGACCTGCATTTATCATCCCCCGTCACCTGTCTCCTCCCAGTCACCTTGAGAAACTACTGAAGCAATGGTCCAATAATTGAACATGCAGAGACTCACCAGGTCTGTGGAAGGCAGAGAGAGCAATGGACCCTGACTGCTCCAGGCTCAAGACAATGTTGCTGAGGCGAAGAAAGCAGGGAACTCCAGCTTTGGGTCTGGACCTACAGCCACCTGTCTGGGAGGACAGAGCATGTATCTGTTACCTGTAGAGAGGCTGGTCTGTGGTGGGGCCTGGGTTAGGAACTGTCCCCACTGCTGTTACTGACCAGGGTCCTTGGCATCCTTCAGTTCAGTTCAGTTCAGTTCAGTCACTCAGTCATGTCTGACTGTTTGTGACTCCATGGACGGTAAAATGCCAGGCCTCCCTGTCCATCACCAACTCCCAGATTTTACACAAATTCATGTCCATTGAGTCAGTGATGCCATCCAATCATCTCATCCTCTATCATCCCCTTCTCCTCCTGCCTTCAATCTTTCCCAGCATCAGGGTCTTTTCCAATGAGTCAGCTCTTCGCATAAGGTGGCCAAAGTATTGGAGTTTCAGCTTCAACATCAGTCCCTCCAATGAACACTCAGGATTGACGTTTGGGATGGACTGGATGGATCTCCTTATAGTCCGAGGGACTCTCAAGAGACTTCTCCAACACCACAGTTCAAAAGCATCAATTTTTTGGCACCCAGATTTCTTTATAATCCAACTTTCACATCCATACATTACTACTGGAAAAACCATAGCCTTGACTAGACAGCTAATGTAATGTCTCTGTTTTTTAATATGCTATCTAGGTTGGTTATAACTTTCCTTCCAAGGAGTAAGCATCTTTTAATTTCATGGCTGCAGTCACCATCTGCAGTGACTTTGGAGCCCCCAAAATAAAGTCTGCCACCGTTTCCACATCTATTTGCCATGAAGTGATGAGACCAGATGCCATGATCTTAGTTTTCTAAATGTTGAGATTTAAGTCAACTTTTTCATTCTCCTCTTTCACTTTCATCAAGAGGCTCTTTGGTTCTTCTTCTCCTTCTGCCATAAGGGTGGTGTCATTTGTATATCTGAGGTTATTGATATTTCTTCTGGCAATCTTGATTCCAGCTTGTGCTTCATTCAGCCAGTGTTTCTCATGATGTACCCTGCATGTAAGTTAAACAAGCAGGGTGACAAGATACATCCTTGATGTACTCCTTTTCCTATTTGGAACCAGTTTGTTGTTCCATGTTCAGTTCTAACTCTTGCTTCCTGACCTGCATACAGGTTTCTCAAGAGGCAGGTCAGGTGGTCTGGTATTCCCATCTCTTTCAGAATTTTCCACAGTTTATTGTGATCTACACAGTCAAAGGTTTTGGCATAGTCAATAAAGCAGAAATAGATGTTTTTCTGGAACTCTCTTGCTTTTTCAATGATCCAATGGATGTTAGCAATTGGATCTCTACTTCCTCTGCCTTTTCTAAATCCAGCTTGAACATCTGGAATTTCATGGTTCATGTACTGTTGAAGCCTGGCTTGGAGAATTTTGAGCATTACTTTGCTAGTGTGTGAGATGAGTGCAATTGTGCAGTAATTTAAACATTCTTTGGGATTGGAATGAAAACTGACCTTTTCCAGTCCTGTGGCCACTGCTGAGTTTTTCAAATTTGCTGGCATATTGAGTGCAGCACTTTCACAGCATC
Organism: Odocoileus virginianus; assembly: GCF_023699985.2. Classification (NCBI taxonomy): domain Eukaryota; kingdom Metazoa; phylum Chordata; class Mammalia; order Artiodactyla; family Cervidae; genus Odocoileus; species Odocoileus virginianus. Next base: position 55,071,059 of record NC_069689.1, read on the forward strand.
ATCTTTCAGGATTTGAAATAGCTCAGCTGGAATTCCATCACCTCCACTAGCTTTGTGTTCATAGTGATGCTTCCTAAGGCCCACTTGACTTCATATTCCGGGATGTCTGGCTCTAGGTGAGTGATCACACCATTGTGATTATCTGGGTCATGAAGATCTTTTTTGTACAATTCTTCTGTGTATTCTTGCCACCTCTTCTTAATATCTTTTGCTTCTGTTAGGTCCATACCATTTCTGTCCTTTACCAAGCCCGTCTTTCATCTTTGCATGAAATGTTCCCTTGGTATCTCTAATTTTCTTGAAGAGATATCTAGTCTTTCCCGTTCTATTGTTTTCCTCTATTTTTTTGCACTGATCACTGAGGAAGACTTTCTTATCTCTCCTTGCTATTCTTTGGAACTCTGCATTCAGATGCTTATGTCTTTCCTTTTCTCCTTTGCTTTTCACTTCTCTTCTTTTCACAGCTATTTGTAAGGCCTCCTCAGACAGTCATTTTGCTTTTCTACATTTCTTTTTCTTGGGGATGGTCTCAATCCCTATCTCCTGTACAGTGTCATGAATGTCCATCCATAGTTCATCAGGCACTCTGTCTATCAGATTGAGTCCCTTAAATCTATTTCTCACTTCCACTGCATAATTGTAAAGGAGTTGATTTAGGTCATACCTGAATGGTCTAGTGGTTTTCCCTACTTTCTTCAACTTAGATCTGAATTTGGCAATAAAGAGTTCATGATCTGAGCCACAGTCAGCTCCCAGTCTTGTTTTTGCTGACTGTATAGAGCTTCTCCATCTTTGGCTGCAAAAAATATAATCAATCTGATTTTGGTGTTGGCCATCTGGTGATGTCCATGTGTAGAGTCTTCTCTTGTGTTGTTGGAAGAGAATGTTTGCTCTGACCTGTGTGTTCCCTTGGCAAAACTCTATTAACCTTTGCCCTGCTTCATTCAGTTCTTCAAGGCCAAATTTGTCTATTACTCCAGGTGTTTCTTGACTTCCTACTTTTGCATTCCAGTCCCCTATAATGAAAAAGACATCTTTTTTGGGTGTTAGTTCTAAAAGGTCTTGTAGGTCTTCATAGAACTGTTCAACTTCAGCTTCTTCAGCATTACTGATCAGGGCATAGACTTGGATTAACATGATATTGAATGGTTTGCCTTGGAAATGAAGAGAGATCATTCTGTCATTTTTGAGACTGCATCCAAGTACTGCATTTCGGATTCGTTGATCATGATGGCTACTCCATTTCTTCTAAGGGATTCTTGCCCACAGTAGTAGATATAATGGTCATCTGAGTTAAATTCACCCATTCCAGTCCATTTTAGTTTGCTGATTCCTAAAATGTTGACATTCACTCTTGGCATCTCCTGTTTGATCACTTCCAATTTGCCTTGATTCATGGGCCTGACATTCCAGGTCCCTATGTAATACTGCTCTTTACAGCATCAGACCTTGCTTCTATCACTAGTCACATCCACAACTGGGTGTTGGCCTCCTTAATCAACAGAATTTAACCAGAGGCCAGACAAGAAATTCAGGTGAGGCTTTATTGGGGTCTCTGCTGAAGCAGGGGAGAACAAGAACAGACAACAGATTCCCTTGTTTGCCAACTTGTTGAAGCGGGGGAGGTTACAAGTTTGCCTCTTTTATTCAGGGAGGGTAGGGTGTGTTCAGGGGTCAGGCCAGAGGGGTGGCTTAGGTGTCTGCCCACCTGAGGTGGTGCTGTGTGCAGGGGGTTTGCACAGTACCCTGTTTTTGTCCCTAACTCTTTAGAAGTGACAGTTGGGATTTTGGTCTCTTTGTATCTCATTGTCCATAATTTGCCCCAACTGTGCATGCAAGCAGCTATTTTTAGTCCTTTATAGTTTCTTTGTATTTTGTTGCCTGGGAGGTGTGTCCAGGTGCACACACTATAGGAAACAGTCCCAGGACCCAGCCTGGCTCACTGCTGCCTCGGCCCCCTACTCAGTCCTTACTCACCCACCCTCTCCCACGGTTGCTTGAAGTCTCTGTCATCCTTATTAGCTAGTGGGTTATTCCAAGGGAACTGTATTTTATGCACCTCTGTGTTCCACTGTACTTGACCCAAACAGGTGTGCAGAAAGTTGCTTTCATGGAAAAATGTAATGAATGAATTGGGAGAATAGCACTGTCATATACACACTACCATGTGTCAAATAAACAGCCAGTGGGAAGCTCCACTGCTGTAACACAGAGCTGAACTGGGGCTGGGTGCTCTGTGATGACCTAGAGGGGTTGGATGGGGGTGGGGAGGAAGGGACAAGAGGGAAGGGATATATGTATACATACAGTTGATTCACATCATCGAATAGCAGAAACTAACACAACATCATAAAGCACCTATATCCCAATCAGAAAAGAAAAACTTGACCTAAAATTTTATAATGAGTGAATGAAATGAAATGAATTATTATTTCACTGATATAGGCCCTGTCTCTGTTGTTGTTATTCAGTCACCAAGTCGTGTTTGACATGACTCATGGACTGCAGCATACCAGGCTCTTCTGTCCTCCGCTATCTCCTAGAGTTTGCTCAAATTTATGTCCATTGAATTGGTGATGCCATCTAACCATCTTATCCTCTGCTGCTCTCCTCCTTTTGCCTTCAGTCTTTCCCAGCAACAGGGTCTTTTCCAGTGAGTCAGCTCTTCTCACCAGGTGGCCAAAGTATTGGAGCTTCAGCTTCAGCTTCAGCCCTTCCAATGAATATTCAGGTTTATTTCTTTTAGGATTGACTGGTTTGATCTAGGATTGACTGGAAAGATTGAGGGCAGGAGGGAAAGGGGGTGGCAGAGGATGAGCTGGTTTGATGGCATCACCGACTCAATGAACCTGAGTTTGAGGGACTCTGGGAGATAGCGGATTACAGGGGAGCCTGGTGTGCTGCAGTCCTTGGGGTCTCGAAGAGTCAAACACAACTTGGAGACTGAACAGCAACTGGTTATCAAAAGTTAGGAAATGCAAGATTTGCATAAGCACATCTCTTCTCCACAGTTTGGCTATCTATTCCTACTGCACATTCACATGTGTTGCCGAGATTACCAGGGTGATAAACTTGTGCTAACCACCATGTTTTATTTCCTCTCTCAGGAGAGCGAAGGACATTGTGCTGAAGTTTGAAGGGCGGTTGACCAGGACTCGAGGCTACCAAGCAGCCAGTGCAAAGGTAAAGAATACACACACGCAGGTGCCCACCCTTCCTCTGGTCCCCTAGCCCAGGCAGTTGTACTTAACCTTGAACTTGCTATACTACATGGGTTATAAACGTCCGTCATTAATAGTTGTTGAACAGTATGGTAAGCTTGAAGGTCCGAGTTTCCCAAAACTTGCATTTGAAGTCCTGATGATGTTACTTAACAAATTGTGTGCCCCCAAGGAAGCCCAACTCATCAGCAAAAGGAGATCTTCCCTTGGAAGAATGATCTGGCCTCTTTCCCAAGTGAAGCCCACTTATGTGTGTGGGTTTTCTTCACTAATGAGAAAGTTGCAGGCATATTCCAACACTCATTTTATAATACAGTGCTATATTATTGCTTGTTACTTTTCCCATCCAGTTACTTACAGTTTAACTTTGGTATACATTGAAAGTATCTATTAATAAAGACATTCCAATAATTTTCATAAATGCTTGAAAAGCAACAACAAAAAAATATTTCTTCCACTATAATCCTCTACTTTCCATTGTATCTTTTGGTGGGGGATGAAGTAGAAAAGAATAACTTTTACTGCTTTGCTAGTATCTTTTTTTAAACTTCACATTTCAGTCATTGGATATACAGTTTTCACATCAGACTAATTATGTTGTTGCTGTTTAGTCACTAACTCATGTCCAACACTTTGCAACCCCATGGACTGTAGCCACCAGGCTCCTCTGTCCATGGAATTTCCCAGGCAAATCTATTGGAGTGGGTTGCCATTTCCTTCTCCAGGGGATCTTCCCAACTCAGGGGTTGAACCCACAGTTTCTGCATTGACAGGTGAATTCTTTACCATCTGAGCCACCAGGGAAGCCTCAGAGTAATTATAGTATACAAATATTTTTGTCTTGCTTTTTTTCACTTAACACCATAACAAGGATTTTTCTCCATGTTTCTATGTTTATTTTTCACCATGTTTTTATACTTATTGTTTTCTATGACTCTGTAATATTCCATCAGGAAGATGGATGTTAATTTAATTAGTTACTTGCCTGCTGGTGATATTTAAATAGCTTCTAATTTTTCATTAGTGTTAACAGACCTTCAAAGATTGTCTTTGTGCAGATGGCTTTTCTAGTCTTTTAAAAGTCTTTTTCTAGGATACATGTCAAAACTATGACCTCTGTAGAAAAAAAGATGATCCATGTTTTTTGGTTCTTGATAAATATTAATCAATTGTTTCCCCTGTTAATCAATTAATCAATTGTTACCATCCACTATGAAGACAGCAGATTTTTTCATTCTGACACTTCAGTTCTTCCCCTCTTCATTCATAACATCATTCCTCTACCCCTTTTTTTTTTTTTTTCGGGGTTGACTTTATTTATTCTTATGTCTCGTATGATAGTGATCAATGATTGTGTTTTTTTTTATTGGAATATAATTGCTTTACAATGTTGTGTTAATTTCTGCTGTACAAGAAAGTGAATCAACGATGTATATACATATAGCCTCTCCCACTCACCCTCATCCCTCCTCTCTAGGTCATCAAAGAGCACCAGGTTGAACTCCCTGTACTATACAACATCTTCTCATTAGCTATCTATTTTATGCATGGTAGTATATACATATATCAATCCCAATCTCCCAGTTTGTCCCACCCATCTCCCCCCGCCACGTCCACATGTCCCTTCTCTATAAGTATGTCTATATATCTGCCCGGGAAATAGGTTCATCTGTACCATTTTTCTAGATTCCATACATATGCATTAGTATATGATATTTGTTTTTCTCTTTCTGACTTCAGTTCAGTTCCTTAGCTGTGTCCGACTCTTTGCGACCCCATGGACTGCAGCACGCCAGGCCTCCCTGTCCATCACCAACTCCCAGAGCTTGCTCAAACTCATGCCCATCAAGTCGGTGATGCCATCCAACCATCTCATCCTCTGTCATCCCCTTCTCCTCCTGCCTTCAATCTTTCCCAGCATCAGGGTCTTTTCCAATGAGTCAGTTCTTCCCATCAGGTGGCCAAAGTATTGGAGTTTCAGCTTCAACATCAGTCCTTCCAATGAATATTCAGGACTAATTTCCTTTGGGATTGACTGGTTTGATCTCCTTGCAGTCCAAGGGACTCTCAAGAATCTTCTCCAACACCACATTTCAAAAGCATCAATTCTTCAGCACTCACCTTTCTTTATAGCCCAACTCTCACATCCATATATGACCACTGAAAAAACCATAGCTTTGAGTAGACAGACCTTTGTTGGCAAAGTAATGACTCTGCTTTTTAATATGTTGTCTAGGTTCGTCACAGCTTTTCTTCCAAGGAGCAAGCATCTTTTAATTTCATGGCTTCAGTCACCATCTGCAGTCACTTTGGAGCTAGAAAAATAAAGCCTCTCACCACTTCCACTGTTTCCCCATCTATTTGCCATGAAATGATGGGACCAGATGCCATGATCTTAGTTTTCTGAATGTTGAGTTTTAAGCCAACTTTTTCACTCTCCTCTTTCACTTTCATCAAGAGGCTCTTTAGTTCTTTGCTTTCTGCCATAAGGGTGGTGTCATCTGCATAGAGGTTATTGATATTTCTCCCGGCTATCTTGATTCCAGCTTGTACTTCATCCAGCCCAGCATTTCTCACGATGTACTCTGCATGTAAGTTAAATAAGCAGGGTGACAAAATACAACCTTGACGTACTTTCTCTCTGACTTACTTCACTGTACATGATAGACTTTAGGTCCATCCATAGCTCTCCAAATGACCCAATTTTGTTCCTTTTTATGGCTGGGTAATATTCCATCTTACTTACATTAATGTACATTGTGCACATGTTACATTTAGAGTTAAATCCAGACTCCTTCCTCTGACCCACCAGATCAGCCATTTCCTACCTTTTTGACCTCATCACATTCCTTTCTACTTATTCTTTTCTGTAACATGCCCAGCTCATGCTGACCCACAGGCTTCTCCTGGCTATTCTCCCTTTTTAGGTAGCTCCTCTAAGGACTTATTATTTTTTGAACTATTGATTAACTTTCATTCACATCTCAGCTCAAGTATGACCTCCCCAGATAGACCTTCCTTGACCCTTTGTTTCAAAAAGCTATGCCCCAGTTCTAATGAGTTGAATTCTTTGTTGTTTCCTCCCCTCTACTTGTATGCAAACTCCACACCAGCTGATACCTTGCATGTCTTGCTCATGATTTGTATCCAAGGTACTGGAAACACAACATAGGTGCTCAGTGCACACTCCGGATGGACAGATTGTTCATAAGCTATAATACATGTTGTTAGTACATATCTGCTCTCGATGATCTTAGAAGCCTTACCAAATCTCAATAACCCAGGCCTGAAATTAGGACCCATTTCTTCCTTGGTTTTGCTTTATTTTGTGTTCACTTTGCTCTTAAAAGGCTTCCCGAGTGGCTCAGATGGTACAGAGGCTGCCTGCAGTGTAGGACACCTGGGTTTGATTCCTGGGCTGGGATGATCCTCTGGAAAAGGGCATGGCAACCCACTTCAGTATTGTTGCCTGGAGAATCCCATGGACAGAGAATCCTGGTGGCTACAGTTCATGGGGTTGAAAAGTCGGACATGATTGAGCGACAGCATGCCTGCTGGGAGCCTCACCTGCACGTAGGACCTGGGCTCCACACAGTCACTGCCACCCTCATGGATGTCAAGTCCACTAATCCTGCTCTCTCCTCTCTAGCTGTGGCGGAAGTTTGCTCGTCTGGCCTGTAACTTTGTGGTCATCTTCATCCCCTGGGAAATGAGGATAAAGAGAATCGAAAGTAAGTGCTGGCACTTGGAGGAGTGGGGTGGGAGGCAGTGCTGGTGGCAGCCAGCAGTGAGGTTTGAGATGGGTCTGGGGCAGACTGGTTCCCACGCTGGGCAGTCAGGGCCCTTGTACACACAGTGCTGACTGAGGCTGCCCAGGGGTCTGTGGAGGCAGAGACACAGTGCTTGTCTGTCCCTGCCACCTCCCAGGCTAAAAACAGCCCCACATTCCGCTGGGGCTCTGTCAGTTATCTGTCAGTTCATGCCTTAGACACAATATAAACCCAGAAACAATAGGGAGGAAAAACTGTTAGATGAATAGAAGGATAACATGGGTGACTGCAAAACAGAATGCAAAGATTAACATTTTGAGAGAGGTGACTGTACTCATTTAGAAAAATACCCCCCCCCCCCCAATTAAATCAATCACAGTAACATTTGCAAGCACACACACAGGGGGACTTCCCTGGTGGTTCAGTGGTTAAGAATTTAACACTCCCAACACAGGGGTCATGGGTTTGATCCCTGCTCAGGGAACTAAGATCCCAAATGCTGCACAGCACAGATGAGATAAATAAATGTTTAAAAGAATAAAAACCCACACAGTACAAACACACAAATGCAACACATAGGAATAAATATAACCAGACATCTGAAATGAAAACTAAAATTTGATCATGAGATATTTAAAACTTTTTGTGAAGAGACATAGAATGATTTAATATTTGGGAGGTATTGATTTTCTCAATATCAATTTGTAAGTTTTAATGCAATTTCAATAAAATTACAATACAGTGTGTTTTGTGTATTACTCATAGAGAAAAAAAAAAACTAACTGAAAACCTTTTTAAAAGGAAAAACTCAAATGAACTTGTATAACCAAAATGTTAAATAAAATACGTTATAGAAACTACAGGAATTGAAACATGTAGCATAGAGACATAATTGATGCTGGAACAATTGATGTAACTGTTTTAAAGAATAACCTAGATCTTTCACTTTAAAGCTCCATTAGGTCAGTTCAGATGCTGAGTAGTGTTCGACTCTGCCACCCCATGGACTGCAGCACACCAGGCTTCCCTGTCCACCACCAACTCCCAGAGCTTGCTCAAACTCATGCCCACCAAGTTGGTGATGCCATCCAACCATCTCCTCCTCTGTCATCCCCTTCTCCTCCCGCCTTCAATCTTTCCCAGCATCAGGGTCTTTTCCAATGAGTCAGTTCTTCCCATCAGGTGGCCAAATTATTGGAGTTTCAGCTTCAACATCAGTCCTTCCAATGAACACTCAGGACTGATCTCCTTTAGGATGGACTGGTTGGATCTCCTTGCAGTCCAAGGGACTCTCAAGAGTCTTCTCCAACACCACAGTTCAAAAGCATCCATTTTTCGGCACCCAGCTTTCTTTATAGTCCAACTCTGACATCCATACATGACCACTGGAAGAACCACAGTTTTGACTAGATGGACCTTTGTCGGTAATGTGCAGCTTTTTAATATGCTGTCTAGATTGCTCATAGCTTTTCTTCCAAGGAGCAAGCGTCTTTTAATTTCATGGCTGCAGTCACCATCTGCAGTGATTTTGGAGCCCAAGAAAATAAAGTCTCTCACTGTTTGCATTGTTTCCCCATCTATTTGCCATCAAGTGATGGCACCAGATGCCAAGATCTTAGTTTTCTGAATGTTGAATTTTAAGCCAACTTTTTCATTCTCTTTCACTTTCATCAAAAAGCTCTTTAGTTCTTCTTCTCTTTCTGCCATAAGGGTGGTGTCAACTGCATATCTAAGTTTATTGATATTTCTCCTGGTAATCTTGATTGCAGCTTGTGCTTCATCCAGCCCCAGATTTCTCATGATGTACTCTGCATATAAGTTAAATAAGCAGGGTGACAATATGCAGCCTTGACTTACTCCTTTCCCTATTTGGAACCAGTCTGTTTTTGCATGTCCAGTTCTAACTGCTGCTTCTTGACCTGCATACAGATTTCTCAGAAGTCAGGTCAGGTGATCTGGTATTCCCATCTCTTAAAGATTTTCCATAGTTTGTTGTGATCCACATAGTCAAAGGTTTTGGCATGGTCAATAAAGCAGAAGAAATAGATGTTTTTCTAGAACTCTCTTTCTTTTTTGATGATTCAATGGATGTTGGCAATTTGATTTCTCGTTCCTCTCCCTTTTTTAAATCCAGCTTGAACATCTGGAAGTTCACGGTTCGTGTACTGTTGAAGCCTGGGTTGGAGAATTTTGAGCATTACTTTGCTAGCGTGTGAGATGTGTGCATTTCTGCGGTAGTTTGAACATTCTTTGGCATTGCCTTTCCTTGGGATTGGAATGAAAACTGACCTTTTCCAGTCCTGTGGCCACTGCTGAGTTTTCTAAATTTGCTGGTATATTGAGTGCAGCACTTTCACAGTGTCATCTTTTAAGATTTGAAATAGCTCAACTGGAATACCATCATCTTCACTAGCTTTGTTCATAGTAACATTACCTAAGGCCCACTTGACTTTGCATTCCAGGACGTCTGGCTCTAGGTGAGGGATCACACCACCATGCTTATCTGGGTCATGAAGATATTTTTTTGTACAGTTCTTCTGTGTATTCTTGCCACCTCTTCTTAATATCTTCTGCTTCTGTTAGGCCCATACCATTTCTGTCCTTTATTGTGCCTATCTTTGCACGAAATGTTCCCTTGGTATCTCTAATTTTTTTGAAGAGATCTCTAGTCTTTCCCATTCTATTGTCTTCCTCTATTTCTTTGTATTGATCACTGAGGAAGGCTTTTTTTTAATCTCTTCTTGCTATTCTTTGGAGCTCTGCATTCAAATGGGTATATTTTTCCTTTTCTCCTTTGCCTTTCCCTTGTCTTCTTTTCACAGCTTTTTTTAAGGCCTCCTCAGACAACCATTTTGCCTTTTTGTATTTTTTTTTCTTGGGGATGATCTTGATCACTGTCTCCTGTACAATGTCATGATCCTCCATCCGTAGTTCTTCAGGCACATTGTCTAACAGATCTAATCTCTTGGATCTATTTGTCACTTCCACTGTATAATCGTAAGGGATTTGATTTAAATAGGAAACCATGAGGGAATAAAAGAAATACAAGTAATGTGATATCAGAATGGAAGCCTGTCAAATTCTGAAAGTAAAGAAGGAATCATCCAAGAAAGTACTGTTATATTTAACTACACATAAAAGTAATTTTACATACATAAAAAATAGAGGTAAAAGTTAGATGACAAATTGAGGAGGGGAAAAGTATTTTTAACATTTAAGTGATATTAATCCCTTTCGTACCAGTGGTAGAAATGTCCATTGGGATGCTATTTCTAGGGGAAAGTGGTAATTTGAACCAAACACCTTCAAAATGTTTATACTATTTGATAGAACCCTTCCATTCCCTAACAACCAGAGGAAACAGCAGCCACAACAAAATCAGTCACACTTGGTCCCCTGCCCAGATCCCTTTACTTGTCTGGTCCACCCTTTTTCAGCTGTTCCAAGTGCTGGCTGCTATGTCTTCTGGCCACTCCCTTCTCTCGAGGATTAGTCTTGGCCCACATTGTTCCAGATGTTGGGCACTCATATCCATCAAGTTGGTGATGCCATCCTACCATCTCATCCTCTGTCATTCCCTTCTCCTCCTGCCTTCATTCTTTCCCAGCATCAGGGTCTTTTCCAATGCGTCAGTTCTTCCCATCAGGTGGCCAAAGTATTGGAGTTTCAACTTTAGCATCAGTCCTTCCAATGAATATTCAGGACTGATTTCCTTTAGGATGGACTGGTTGGATCTCCTTGCAGCCCAAGGGACTCTCAAGAACCTTCTCCAATACCACAGTTCAAAACATCAGCTCTTCATCACTCAGCTTTCTTTATAGTTCAGTTCTCACATCCATACTTGTCCACTGGAAAAACCATAGTTTTGACTAGATGGACCTTTGTTGGCAAAGTAATGCCTCTGCTTTTTATTTTTTATTTATGTTTTTTTTAAAGGCTTGTCTTTTATTGAATGAGTGATCTATGCAATTGCCGAGGCCACTATGTACAGAGAAGAGGGGGAGAACTTTATTTCTTGGTCTCTTCCTCCTTGGACAGAGTCTTGATGATTTCCTCCTTCTTGGCCTGGAGCTGCTCTTCCCGGCGCTTGCGGGCTTCCTTGGTCTTAGACCTGCGGGCCTCAGCCTGGTCCGCCAGAAGCTTCTTGCGAGCCTTGTCTGCCTTCAGCTTGTGGATATGTTCCATGAGAATCTGTTTGTTTTTGACCACGTTACCCTTCACTTTCAGGTACAGGCTGTGATACATGTGGCAGTCAATCTTCTTAGATTCACGGTATCGTCTGAGCAGCCGGCGCAGAATTCTCATCCTCCTCATCCAGGTTACCTTCTCAGGCATTCGAGCATTAGCAGTACCCTTTCGCTTACCTATACCCATATGCCTGCCCTTCCGGCCAGCCAAGGTATTTTTCTGGCATCGAGCCCGGGAATGGACAGTCACAGGCTTCCGGATGATCAGCCCATCTTTGATCAGCTTCTGGATCTGCTGGCCCCAAGAACTCACGGGAGTTGGCATTGGCAATTTCATTATTCTCACTGGGGTCCAACCAGACCTTCTTTTTGCCACAGCGAAGGACGCTGGAGGCAAACCTCTTCTGAAGCCTGAGCATACTCATGGCCATGGCCGCAGCAGTGAAAGGCTGCCTCTGCTTTTTAATATGCTGTCTAGGTTGGTCATAGATTTTCTTCCAAGGAGCAAGCGTCTTTTAATTGCATGGCTGCAGTCACCATTTGCAGTGATTTTGGAGTAAAAAAAAAAAATTCTCTCACTGTTTCCCCATCTATTTGCCATGAAGTGATGGAACCAGATGCCACGATCTTAGTTTTCTGAATGTTGAGTTTTAAGCCAACTTTTTTACTCTCCTCCTTCACTTTCATCGAGAGGCTCTTTAGTTCTTCTCTTTCTGCCATGAGGGTGGTATCATCTGCATATCTGAAGTTATTGATATTTTTCCTGGTTATCTTGACTCCAGCTTGTGCTTTATCCAGCCCAGCACTTCACATGATATACTCTGCATGTAAGTTAAATAAGCAGGGTGAAAATGTACAGCCTTGACGTACTCCTTTCCTGATTAGGAGCCAGTCTGTTGTTCCATGTCCAGTTCTAACTGTTACTTCCTGACTTGCATACAGATTTCTCAGGAATCAGGTCAGGTGGTCTGGTATTTCCATCTCTTTAAGAATTTTCCACAGTTTGTTGTAATTCACACAGTCAAAGGCTTTGGTGTAGTCAATAAAGCAGAAGTAGATGTTTTTCTGGAACTCTCTTGTTTTTTCGATGATCCAACAGATGTTGGCAATTTGATCTCTGGTTCCTCTGCCTTTTCTCAATCCAGCTTGAACATCTGGAAGTTCATGGTTCATGTACTGTTGAAGCCTGGATTGGAGAATTTTGAGCAATACTTTGCTAGCATGTGAGATGAGTGAAATCGTGCAGTAATCTGAACATTCTTTGGCATTGCCTTTCTTTGAGATATATATATCATGTTAGTTGAACCCTTTTCTCAGGCTCTGCTTTTAGGAAGTCTGACCTTAGAAACTGATTTCTGCAGAATCATTTATGCTAGCAAATACTCTACCTAGTGAAAAGTTAGAAACTTCCAAAGAGTCAGGGAGTGGGGTTTAAGTTAAATAAATTATGTAAAATTCATTGGATGGAACAATAAAATTCATTTTATAGGGAAATATTTCATATGAGAAAATGTTTATAATAGATTGTTAACCCTAGATGTGTAGAGATATGACAGTTTTATACCAAAAAATACACATATGGTTGACACATATGGATGACAATGGATGGTTCCACTAAAAATTACTAGAAAGTAATTCTAGTAGTGATTTTAATTTAGTAGCCTTGGAGTAGGTGACTTTTTTTTTGGCTTTCTTTGTGATGTTTTGTTTTCCTACTTATTATGAAACATAAGCTAGATTTGAAATAAAATTTCAAGATGCTACTTTTCCAAAGTATGATACAAGTCCACCTGCTCCAGAAGGTCATCACAAGTGTCACCTATATCCCCATCCAACTTTCTCTAAGCCCCCTTGTTTTCTCAATGGAAATTTGTTTTTACTCATTTTTTGGCCATGTTGCGGGGCACATGGGACCCTCAGTTCCAGGACAAGGGAGTGGTCCACCTACCACCTGTCACCTTCCACTGTGCCACTTGCAGTGGAAGTAGGGAGTCTTAACCATTAGACCACCAGGGAAGTCCCAGAAATTTGTTTTTAAATGCACTTTTTATTTTAGAATAAGTTTAGATGTATGGAAAAGTGGCAAGGGGAATTCTTATAATCCCTTCGACCACTTTTCCCTAATGTTAACATTTAACACACTGTTATTTCTTTTGAAATTAAGACAAAAGAATCCTTACAATATCCTTGGAATTTTCCTAACTATGCAAAGTGAAAAAGAAATCTTTTAAATCTCAAAAATAGGCCAATATTTCTGAACATAGGTGGAATATAAATCTGATAAAAGCATTTTAGACCCATATGATATTAGGGAAAGTATGACATTAGGGATTAAGGATGTATGTGTGTAACTGGTAGGTATTAAGGAATGTGTTAATCCTTCTGAATGATCATCATGGGTCAACACTCTGACAGGGACATTATGGCATTCTTAGTCTATGCCCTGCTGATATAAGAAAAAAAAATCAGTGCTGCTTTACAGAGAGCTTCTTGCACTGGGGGGATTTTCTTTAAACTGTGCTCCTTACCTTGTCTTTCTTTAGGTCATTTTGGATCTGGTGTTGCCTCTTATTTCATATTCTTGAGATGGTTATTTGGAATCAATATTGTGCTCATGATTATGACAGGTGCTTTTATTGTTCTTCCAGAGGTAAGAACTATATCAGGAGAGTTTAAAAGTGCCATTTGTTATAATGAAGAGATGTTTAAAGCTGTAGTATAAGACAGGCACCCTCATTATCCTCGTGGGAAGGATAATCTGTGTGTCCAAACAGGGCTTGGTGAACTTTTTTCAGTAAAGGGCCAGATAGTAAATATTTCAGTCTTCGTGGGCTTCTTAAATTTGCCACATCATACAAAAGTAACTAATAAGCCCTAGGTCACTAGTAAGTATGGCTGCATTCTGATAAAATTTTATTTATGAGTACTGAGTCACTCAGTCGTGTCTGACTCTTTGCGACCCCATAGACTGTAGCCCCCGGACTCCTCTGTCCATGGGATTCTCTAGGCAAGAATATTGGAGTGGGTAGCCATTCCCTTCTCCAGGGGATCTTCCTGACCCAGGGACTGAACCCAGGTCTCCTGCATAGCATACAGATTCTTTACCATCTGAGCCACCTGGGAAGCAATTTTGGATTTTTTTCCAACCATTTAAAAATGTGCAATGGTCTCCCCAGATGGTTCAGTGGTAAAGAATCCAACTGTCAAGCAGGAGATGTGGAGTTGATTCCTGGGTTAGGAAGATCCTCCAGAGAAGAAAATGGCAACCTACTCCAGCATTCTTGCCTGGGAAATCCCAAGGGCAGAGGAGCCTGGGGGTCTATAGTCCATGGGGTCGCAAAGAGTTGGATATGACTTAGCCGCTAAACCACCACCACTCAAACCTTCCTTAGCTCTTGGGCCACACAAAAGGAAGTGTTAGGCTGGATTTGGCTTATGGGCCAGTGTGTAGACATTGTGTTAAAGTAAAATCCATTTCTCAACTAAACTTTATCTTTGCAAAGCAAATGGGACCATTTCCTATGCCATTATAGAAAGCCAGTGGCTTCAATCATCCTCCCTTAGAAGCCATGTCCAGCCTAGAGAGTACACTCAGACTGGCCGCAATCAGGCAAATGAAAGTCTGGCTACTCATGATGAATTCCTTATCAATAAGTATCAAGCAGAATCCACCTCCTAAGAGTCTTGTAGGTGCAGCATCTTCACAGGTGCATGGAGATCAGTGGCCCCTTTTCTTCTGGTCCCTTACCACCCAGAGGACTGCATGATCGCCCTTCCTCTGTCACCAGCTCATTGCAGGCCAACCATTTGGAAGCACAGCCAGCAAGACCATCCCCAAGGAGCATATTGCATCTGCCCAAGATCTGGACACCGTTTGGTCTCTAGGGGTGAGGTTCATGCCCAGCCACACTCTTGTCTCGAAGTGGGAGGGGGTTGTGAATGTTCTAGAACCTAGGAGTCAGAAATGACACCAAGTGCTCTCTCTGCAGGGTTACCTCCAGTACTCAGTCCTCTTCTATGGCTACTACGGCAGGGAGAGACGGATCGGGAGAGCTGGCTACCGGCTGCCCTTGGCCTATTTCCTGGTGGGGATGGCGGTGTTTGCTTACAGCTTTATCATCCTCTTAAAAAAGTATGTCCGTTCAGTTCCTCAAAATCCATGCCAAAATGCTGTGGATGATCTCATTTCATCTTGTCACTAACCCTGCAAAATCAGGGCATACATCTGCCCATGTTACAGATTAGGTGTGGCCTCCCTGCTTAGTTGTATCTGACTCTGCAACGACTGTATGAATAACATACAGGTTATTCTGTCCATGTAATTTTCCAGGCATGAAAGGATTGGGTTCCCATTTCCTTCTCCAAGGGGATCTTTCCAATCCAAGGATTAAATCTGTGCCTCCTGCATTGGCATGCGGATTCTTTAGCACTAGTGCCATCAGGGAAGCTCTGATCTGTGAACACTCCAGCTTGTCTTCATCACACTGCCCCTTGCGTCATCATAACAAAGTTCAGGGAGAAGGGATTAGGATAAAGATAAAACAGTCATCATCATCATTATCATCAAGCAGATAAAACCTAGATGCGCAGTGACTTGAGTAACTTAAGAGTTCACACAAAAATGGGTACATGTTATGTACATGTATGTTACATGTTAGGAACATGATATGACTGAGTCCCTTCGCTCTGCACCTGAAACTATCACAGCATTGTTAATCTGCTATCAGTTCAGTTGATGTCCAACTCATTTCAACCCCATGGACTATGCCACACTAGGCTTCCCCGTCTATCACCAACTCCTGGAGCTTGCTCAAACTCATATCCATTGTGTCAGTGATGCCATCCAACCATCTCATCTTCTGTCATCCTCTTCTCCTCCTGCCTTCAATCTTCCCCAGCATCAGGGTCTTTTCCAATGAGTCAGTTCTTTGCATCAGGTGGCCAAAGTATTTGAGTTGCAGCTTTAGCATCAGTCTTTCCAATGAATATTCAGGACTGATTTCCTTTAGGATTGACTGGTTTGATCCCCTTGCAGTCCAAAACCCCAATAAGAAATAAAAAGTTAAAGAAAAACAGGAACATGATAAAAATCAGCAAATAAGAATATTGTTGAAATATGTTTATTGATATGTAAGGTTATGTTTATAATTATGGTTATAATTAGATTATTATAAAACAGAAAAAACAGCAGGTGGTGCTAGTGGTAAAGAATCTGCCTGCCAGTGCAAAAGAAGCAAGAGATGTGCATTCCATCTCTGGGTTGGGAAGATCTGCTGGAGAAGGAAATGGAAGCCCACTCTAGTATTCTTGCCTGGATAAATTCCATGGACAGAGGAACCTAGTGGGCTATATATAGTCCATGGGGCTGCAGAGAGTCAGACACAACTGAGTGACTGAGCATACATACTCACATACAGGGAGATGCAGAGTGACTTGAGGACCGAAAGTTCACAGGAAGCTTTCCAGCTTAGCCTCTGGGGGGCCTCAAGACCCCACCTACAACACAAACCCTTTGCTGGATGTTAGAGTTTAAGAGACAAATTGCTGTCAACTCTGGAGCAGGAAACGTGGATAGACAGAGAGGGAAAAGCTTCTAAGAGGAGAGATGCTCTAGAGCAGCAGACTTTTGGCACTGGGGACCAGTTTCATGGAAGACCATTTTCCCATGGACAGGGTAGGGGATGGTTTTGGGATAATTCAAGCACATTACATTTATTGTGCATTTTATTTCTATTATTATTACATTGTGATATGAAATAATTATACACCTCACCATAATGCACACTCTGGGAGCCCTGAGCTTGTTTTCCTACAACTAGACAGTCCCATCTCAGGGTGATGAGAGGGATGGGGTGCAAGTGAAGTAGAGATGAAGCTTCGTTAGCAGCCCAGTGCAGCCTGGTTCTTAATAGGCCACGGACTGGTACTGGTGCTTGGCCCAGGGGTTGGGGACTGCTGGCCTGAAGGACAGAATCATGACTCCTGCCTTACATCTGATGCAAAGTCCTGTATAAGAGGTATCTGACAGGCTCCCACTTGGTGGGGTGGTTGCTTCATTGGGCAGGGGCTCCAAGGAGAACTGATTCAGTTCAAAGTAAAAAGGTTTGTTTCACAACCACAGCTGCACCAGTGCAGTGAGTGCACACACTCACAGGGACCTCCTGACCACTAGTGATGGGAGAGCTTATGCAAAGGACTCACCCAAGAATTTGCTGTTTTCATACTGTTCAAAGCGGGTGGTGAGTTCACAAGCCACAAGCGGGGCTGAACCCAGTCAGGGTTCTGCCTGTCCACACGTAGATGGGGCTCCTTGCTCCACATGGACCCACAGCAGCACCCAGTGGCTGAGCCTGTTTCCGACACTGTTCTTGCATGACCCTTTCTGGTCTTTTTGTAAAAAATTTTAATTAGTGTTTAGTTGACTTTTCAATATTGTGTAAGTTTAAGGTGTACAGCAAAGTGAATCAGTTACACCTATATATGTGTGCTCATGTGCTCAGTCGCTCAGTCCTGTCTGACTCTCTGTGACCCTATAGACTGTAACCCACCAGGCTCCTCTGTCCATGGAATTCTCCAAGTAAGAATACTGGAGTGGGTTGCCACTTCCTACTCCAGGGGATCTTTCTGACCCAGAGACTGAACCCACCTCTCTTGCATCTCCTGCATTGGCAGGTGGATTCTTTACCACTAGCGCCACCTGGGGGAAACTTACATATACACATGTTCACAGATTGTTTTCCAATATAGGCAATTACAGAGTATTGAGTAGCATTCCCTGTGGTATGCAGCAGATCCTTATTAATTACCTGTTTTATATATATCAATGTGTATGTGTCAATCCCAGTGTTCCAGTTTATCCCCTCCCCCACTCTTATCCCACCCCCAGTAACCCTAAGTTTATGTTATACATCTTAACTCTGCTTTGGTTTTGTAGGTAAGTTCATTTGTAGATTTTTTGTTTTTTAAGATTCCACATAGAAGTGATATCATAAGATATTTGTCTTTACCTGACCTACTTCACTTAGTATGAGGATCTCTAGTTGCATCCATGTTACTGCAAATGGCATTGTTATTCTTTTTATGGTTGAGTAATACTCCATTGTTTATACACACCACATATTCATCTATTCCTCTGTTGGTGGATGTTTAGGTTGCTTCCATGTGCTGGCTGTTGTGAGTGGTGCTGCAGTGAACACTGGGGGCATGTGTCTTTTTTGAATTACGTTTTCTCTGGTCCTCTCGTGCAGGATGGCTAAGAACTCCCGCACGAGCCTCGCCAGCGCTTCCAGTGAAAACTACACGTTCTGCTGGCGGGTGTTCTGCGCTTGGGATTACCTCATTGGCAACCCAGAGGCGGCCGAGAGCAAAACCGCAGCCATCGTGAACAGCATCAGGGTGAGTTAGGGAGCCGTCCAGGCTGCCAGGAGTCGGGGCTCTGCAGACCACAGCCTTTACAGCAAGAGCCGCTGGCCCTCTGTCGGGGGTCAGCGTGGTCCCGTTCCCACGGCACTCAGACCAAGGCAGCCACAGCCTCCAACGTCACGTGACATGATGTGTCCCCCACATGCCCCCAAACAATTCGATGGTGTGCAGGAGAGAAACACTGGAACTTTAAAAAAAAATTTCATCCTTCTAAAATTTCCATGTGTGTATCTGTGTTAATTTGCATAATGGATTACTACCTTGTTGCATGCATATAACTTGTAAATGAATAAATACATCTATGTGGGAGCTACAACCTCTTAGTGTTGACTTAGAAGATAACACAGTAAAAAGCATTCAGAGACAGAGCTCCTGAACAACATTACAGCTAAATGGTGCCACTTCTGAGAAAAACATGATTTAGATCATTTTGATGATCTCAATAATTTATTTCTCCATTTCTTCTTTCCATTCTCCAGTTGCCTTTTTTAGTCTATTATTATACAAAGTGCTGATATAGAATGAAGTCTAGATGTTGAATTTATGATTAAAAATACTGGATAAGTCATTTCTCTCATAAGCTATTTGTAAAAACTTATGATTAATGAAAATACTAAGCTTTCAATACTGTATGTGTCTTTCTTTAAAGGAGGCTATACTGGAAGAACAGGAAAAGAAGAAAAGCAAAAACCTGTATGTATGACAAACTCCCCATACTAGAGTCATTGATAAGCTGTTTTAATTTGGTGCCAAAATCACCAGAGTCTATCTTATTTTCATACCACGTCAGGCAGTTCTTTTTTCTTAAAATCTATCCATCTCTTAATGTGGTATGTAGGAACCCTATAATTTTTCCCTCTTTAAGCATATTTACGATTTATTTATTTGGCTGTGACCGGTCTTAGTTGTGGCATGCGGGATGTAGTGCTCTGTTGACTATTTAGTTGCTCAGTCATGTCTGACTCTTTGCGACCCAATGGTCTGTAGCACACCAGGCTCCCCTGTCCTTCACTATCTTCTGGAGTTTACTCAAATTCATGTCCATTGAGTTGGTGATCCTATCTAACCATCTTCTCCTTCTGCCTTTGATCTTTCCCAGCATCAGGGTCTCTTAAATGATTTGGCTCTTTGAATCTGGTGTCATAAGTATTGGAGCTTTAGCTTCAGCATCAGTCCTTCCAATGAATATTCAGGGTTGATCTCCATTAGGATTGACTGGTATACAGAGCAGTGTTTATATGTTGATCCCAACCTCTCAATTCATCCTACCCCCTTGGGGTCTAGGCATTTGTTCTCTACATCAGTCTCTCTTTCTGCTCTGCAAATAAGTCATCTCTACCATTTTTCTAAATGCCACATATAAGTGATAATTGTGCTGTGTTTTTTTCTCTGTCTGACTTAACCTCACTTTGAATGGCAGTCTCTAGGTCCATCCTCACTGGTGGTTTAAGCTCATGGTTAGTTCCTGAGATGCAGAAAAAGCCTGTCCAGGGGATGCTGGAGACCTGGGGAGTTGAGGAAACACCAGCCCCTGAGAGGAAGCAGTTGTTATGGGGAGATGGACTCTCCATAGGGTGTTGAAAAATGGATTCTAGCCCTCTCTTTGTCATTAATTTCTATGACCCCGAAATGCCCTTGACTCTTCAGGGCCACTGCTTCCTCAGCTACGAAATGAAAGGATGGGACTCCATCTATGTTCTCAGGGGGCAGAGAGCCACCCACATGAGGATTACCTGCAAGGTGCTGCAAATGCAGATCCCTCCAATGCCCACCTTGACTGACAGAATTAACATCTCTGAGAGTGAGACCCAAGACTCCACATTCTTAGCATGTCTCACAGAGCAAACCTCACAGGTGATTTAGATGTTCCCTCAAATGTGAAAGCTGCAGCCATCCTGAACTCATCCCCATTCAAAAATGTCTCATTTGGTGATTCATTATTACAAGCAAACAAATCAGCAGAAAGCCCAGTTCTCATTTCTCTCCCACACACAAATTCTGAATCCTGATTCTGTCAAAATGTGAGGAAGATATGCATATGGACGCCCTGTGTGGAGCCTGGCGTACTGTCCCCACACCTGCCTCTCCCTGCAGGGCAGTGACCATCTGCCTGCGGGTCGTGGCCAACATCCTGGTGCTTGTCTCACTTGCTGGGAGCATCTATCTCATCTACTTCGTGGTGGACCGGTCTCAGAAGCTGGCACAGTCCAAGAAGGAGCTGACACTCTGGGAGAAGAACGAGGTACCCACACACAGTGGCAGACCCTCCTCTGTTTCCTGGGTGTTTCTTATTTTTTGTTTTTAATGAATTAATTAATTTGCACCAGGTCTTAGTTGCAGCATGCAGGATTTTTAGTTGCAGCATGTGGGATCTAGTTCCCCAACCAGGGATGAAACCCATGCCCTCTGTACTGGGAGTGCAGAGTCTTAGCCACTGGACCACCAGGGAAGTCCCCCCTGTGGTGTTTCTTAAGTGGATTCACTGGAAGTATCTCCATGGAAAAACTGTAGTCCTCTTATTCTAGAGCATGGATCACAAGGGCTTGGAACCAGAGTGGCAACACTCGAGCTTGGCTGAATGATATCCCCAGTCTTAATGAGGAAGGTTTTGATTCAAAACCACCCTCAAGATCTGTACATTCTTTCCCTTGGAGTTGCACTGCTGACTGTGCTTTGCTTTCTTGGCTTTGTGTTTCTTTATATGCATGTTTCCAGAAACTGACTTCACCAGGATTTGAATTAGCAATTGCATTGTCTTCCATTGCATGTGTCGAAGTTGACCACATGGGGATTGTTGAACATTTAGGTGGTTTCCATATTTTTATATTTTGCCTGTGCTGGGTCTTCGCTGCAGTGTGCAGGCTTCTCTTGTTGCAGTATATGGGTTTAATTGCCCCAAGGCATGTGGGATCTTAGTTCCCCAACCAGGGATCGAACCTGCATCCCCTGCACTGGAAGGTGGATTCTTAACTATTGGACCACCAGGAAAGTCCCTCTGTATTTCTAAGTCACAATATTGCTTCCCAAAATAGCCTCACACCAATGGCTCATTTTTGTAAAAGTCCTTTCCCCTCCATTTATGTGACTATTCCCACGAATAGAAGATTACCAAGAGAAAGGTTACAAACAGTTTTATAATTCTTACTCATTATTATAAGACTCTGGTCCTGAAAGTTTGGTTTGATTTACCTGT
The DNA here is from genome assembly GCF_023699985.2 of Odocoileus virginianus. Lineage (NCBI taxonomy): Eukaryota > Metazoa > Chordata > Mammalia > Artiodactyla > Cervidae > Odocoileus > Odocoileus virginianus. Next base: position 55,092,852 of record NC_069689.1, read on the forward strand.
AAATATTTGAATTGCAGAAGTAGCACAAATGCCACCTCTCAGACCACTTCTATGAAAATGACTAAAAACAAAGTGTGCAGGCAATATATTCATCCCCAATGTACAATAATTTTCCAGAATAGACTGCATTACAGAGTCTCTTCTCATACCTCTGTATTTTATGTCAGTTAAGTGGGTTATAGAAATATGTTCTTGTGTGTGGATAGTTAGATAAATTTTTGAAAGATAAATTCAGAAATTATTTCTTCTTTAGCTCACAGCTCTCATGTACCAGCTAAGCCTCTGCTTTCACTTACCATAAATACAGAGAAACAAGAGTCATTTGAAAGTAATGCTCTAGATAATTTTGCATGTGCAGAAAGAATATTTATTACCTCTCAGACTTTCCTTTTCTGTTCTTAACAGCTACACTTATTTTCTTCTTCCATCCAAGGTAAGGAAAGTATACATAGAATAAGACAGTAATTTAAGAAGGTGACCAAAACACCAGTGAATCCCAAATGGCACATATGAGAGTCTTCAGTTTAAGGAAGGTTCCTAGAAAGAATAGGGCTTCCCTGGGGGCTCAGTTGGTAAAGAATCTGCCTGCAATGCAGGAGACATGGATTGGATCCCTGGCTTGGGAAGATCCCCTGGAGAAGGAAATGGCAACCCACTCCAGTATTCTTGCCTGAAAGAATATCATGGACAGAGGAGCCTGGTGGACTGGAGTCCATGGGGTTGCAAAGAGTCGAACATGACTTAGCGACTAAACTACCACTGCCATCACTGCAAAGAATAAACCCATGGCAAACTGGCCTTGTCAAACAGCTATTAGCTAAGATCTGGGGGAGGTTTTCCATGTAAGAACTGCAGGATTCTCTGAATACCCCTCTCCCCTACCAAACATTAGGCTATGAGATCAACTGTCAGGTGATGAAGCCTGAGATTTGGGGGTGGGGAGCCCTCGGAGGAGCTTGGTGGGGCATGCATTCTCTTGTAGGTGAGTGTGGTGGTCTCCCTTGTCACCATGCTGGCACCATCGGCCTTCGACCTTATCGCCGCCTTGGAGATGTACCACCCACGAACCACACTGCGCTTCCAGCTGGCAAGGTACGGCCACCGTGCTGGGAGGTTTCCTTATGGGTCCACTGTCTGGCCACCCACTGTGGAAACTCAGTCTCTCAGGAGCCAGGGCTTGCTTTGCCCCTCCCCGCCAGTCTTAGCACAGGACTAGCCCTATGGAGTGTCTTAGCTACCAGGGTTGAACGATGGGAAGGAGGGGGAAGAGGAGGTAGGGAGAGAGGAGGGGGCTGGAGAGGAAAGACCAGGAGGACTGAATGGAAGAGATGGATGAAAGGGTGGTGATGAGATAAGAGGAAAAGAGGAGGAGGGCGGGAGGGATGGAGAAGATGAGAAGAGGGGGAGACAGGCAGAAAAAGTAGATGCGAGAGAAAGGACCAGAAGATGAAGGAAAGGCTGCCCTGTTTTGCCCACACTTGGAGTCCCTCGGTTGGATTGACCACAAGAGGTGAGAGACTCTTGCTGTCTTTCCAGATGTGAGATGAACATAATGCTTTACTCATAATTCCCCAAAGCACAGACCCATAGAGGTTCTTGTGGGTAAGTCAGGGGGCCATGGGGGCTGTGTCAGGATGGTCAGTGGGTGTTCAGCAGGTGGTAGATGCAGATGTGAGCCACAGCAGTCTGAGGACAGGGGAGATCAGAGGGGCTGGCCTCATGAAACCACATTTCATTGCTAGCATTGGCTTCAACACTGTCTTACTGAAAAATCTCCGTCTCCTCCCTGGAGCAGCCTCTTTGTCAGGAGACGTGCAGCTTTAGGGGAGGTTCTGTTAGGGTGATGGTTGCAGAGGGCAGGGATATTAGAACATGGCTTACTTGTCTCCCAACCCTCTGGGGCCTCCAGTGCTTTGATTGTATTTCCTCTTGTAACACTGGATCATGTTCTACAGAACAGATTTCCCCCAGATCACTTTGTGAAGAATGACTCTCTTTCAGGAGTAGGCAAATATTTTCTGTAAAGGACCAAGTACCTCTTTTTGATTGTGCTGGTCTATGAAATCTCTGAAGAGAGAATATGAAGGCCTATGAAGGCTCAATTCTGAGGTCATAGTAGGGAAGTGACCATGGACCATACAGCATCTATGGGGTGTGGCTGTGTTTCTTGCAGTTTTATTTCCAGAAATAGAAGAGGGTAGGATTTGGCTAAAAGGCTGTTATTTGCCAGCCTTGAAGTCCAACGGAAGTCCAATTGTCATTTCAAAGATAGAAAAACAACACTTGAAAGATCAGGGGATGGCATGTGTAAACCCCTCATCCAGGGTGGCTCTGGGGAGATGGGTGGTCCAGCCCCCGGGCTCGAACCCTTGCCTCTGTGCTGCGCTCAGCACCTCCTCTGTCAACCCAGGAGAGAGAAGAGCATTCCTCAGCAGCTCCCTCACAGGTAGACATCAGGGAGAAGCAATACTATGATTGCATTCTTAGTATACAGATTGGCCTCGTTGTTCTTGCTCAAAACTAGAGAAACAGAGGCATCGATACACTTGCCCCTCATGAGTTCAGGCTACCATTTTTTTTTTTTTACATAATCTGATTCTGAAGGAAACCAAGGGTGACAACCAACCACTGTCTTAGCCTAAGCATGATAGTCACTCCAGAATCATGGTAGAAGCATGGATCAGACAGAAGCATGGATTTTGTGTGGTGGTCTGCTCATTCAAGGTGGGTTTGTGGCTTTCAGGGTCCTTGTACTCTATCTGGGGAACCTCTACAGTCTGATCATCGCCCTCCTGGACAAAGTTAACAGCATGAGCATTGAGGTGAGTGCTCTGCCCTGGGAACTTGCCCAGCTGCCCACTGCCTCCCCCATACCACACACAGGCACATGTTCACATATACATATACACACACACACAAACATTTACACACATATATGCACATGCACACACACATGCATACACATATATGTGTGAACACACAGGTGCATACATATATACACATACACATGTGTGTGCACACATATGCGTGCACATAAACACATGCATATATATGCATACACACACACACACACACACACACACATTGGGCTTCCTAGGTGGCGCTAGTGGTAAAGAACCTGCCTGCCAGTGCAACAGATGGAAGAGGTGCAGGTGAATCCCTGGGTCGTGAAGATCCCTTGGAGGAGGAAATGGCAACCCACTCCAGTATTCTTGCCTGGAGAATTCCATGGACAGAGGATCCTGGTGGGCTACAGTTCATGGGGTTGCAAAGAGTCATACATGACTGAAGTGACTTAGCATGCAGCACGTATACAAATATACATACATATGCATGCATACACACAAACAGATGTACACATATATACACAGTACACACAGAGACACACATACACACATGCACACACACATATACACACACATAAGGGCAATCGTCAATATTGTCAGCATTACTGCTTATACTTGCACTCCATTCTTCATGTTGGAAATTCAATTCAGTTGTGGTCTTCTCAACATAAGAATGGGAAAATTAGTCCCAAGATAGAGAAACTGAGGCCAGAATTGATGGCTAGTCACTGATAAGTGCTAGAATGAGAATCTGGGCTTCCTGACTCTCTTTCCTGGAATTCCACCAGAAAAAGCCATCAACAGCTCTGGTAAATGATCCTGGAAGAACTGCAGGCCATGTGACCCACTCAGAAAATCAGGAGAATATAAACATCTTATGGAGAACAGTTCAGAGCAGCCCCCTCCCAATACCCACCAGGGGATCCACTCCCAGCCTAGGATAGGTTTGGAGCTCATGTTAAACCTGATCCACCTGTGAGAATATCCCAAAGGGTAGGGGGAGGCGAGGCAGGGAAGAGGAGCTTTCTTAGGGTTGTTTATATAAGCCATACCTGACTAACATCAAATCTTGCAGCTTGTAAGACAGCAGAGGCCATGGGGAGTAATGGTTCTGCATCAGGGCTTCGGTGTTGCAAAGACGGGGTCCCCACCTGCCACCTACTAGCATCTTACTTCATTTAGCTGAGCTTCATCTCATCTATCACATCTATAACATCCATTCCTAGTATGGAGCACTCATCTCATCTATCACATCTATCTTATCTATCACATCTCATCTATCACGTGGAATAATCATTCTCACCTGACACTCTCGTGAGAATGAGAAATAGAACAGGCCATAACTTAGGACAGCCTCTGACACTCACTAGTGACCAATAAACACTATTCATTACAATGTTCATTCCTGGACCCTTCCTAGTCAAGTGGTTATCAACCAAGCTAGAGAGAGTGGGAGAGTGAGAGAGAGAGAGATGGAGACAGAAACAGAGATGTAGAAAGAGATTATTTCAAAGCATTGCAATGATACCCTTGGTGTTCATGACAGATTGTTATTTACAAATACAGTAAGTCCCCTACATATGAACCTTCAAGTTGTGTACTTTCAAAGATGTGAATGTGCTACTGTGTGCTAGCTAAATTTAAGTGTACTACTGTACTTTTCAAGGTCCTGTACTGTTAGAATAAAAATGTTTTCTTTATTTTTTGGGTCTTATTTAATGTATTATTTGTGTGAAAAGTATTATAAACCTATGACCGTACAGTACTATACAGCAGATTGTGTTTGTTGGATACCTAGACTGACTTTGTTGGACTTTCGAACTCGATCTCATAACTGAACTTGTTCACATGTTGGGAACTAACTGTAACTGAGCAACCTCTTTTCTTCCTTCTCTCTGTCTGCAGGAAGCCACTCCCCAAAATAGCACAAGTCACTGGATAGATTCTACCTTTGCCACCAGGGCAGCCCCCGGAGAAGAGAGATGGTCCACACTTGGGCCTGGAATAGGGCTCAGGGGAAACAGCACGTGGGCCTTGGAAGAGGCCAACATTCCAACTTACATCTCACCTCTCTCAGGAGCCAACAAGACCACAGTCTCCACCCGGAGTCCGCAAGACCAATGCTGGGAGACCTACGTTGGACAGGTAGGTTGCTGTCCTTTATAAAACCCTTTTGAGTCGATTTCATCACTTGACTCTAGCAATTCTCTGACTGCCATTATGCCTCTTTTATAGAAAAGGAAAATAAGTTAATTGGGGGTTTAAGATTGCCCAGGTCTCAAAACAAATAATAATAATCAGAGTAAAAACTCCTGCAGTATTAACCATGTGCTTGACCCTGTTGTCAGTGCTTAGTCTAGAATTTTATTGTTATTATCCTTAGAACCAGAGATGAGGAAATTGAAGCACAAGAGGTTAAGTAACTTGCCCACATGACAGATAGTTAAGAGGCTTCCTTGATGGCTTAGTGGTAAAGAATCCTCCTGCAATGCAGGAGACACAGGAGATGTGGGTTTGATCCCTGGATCAGGAAGATCCCCTGTAGGAGGAAATGGTGACTCACTCCAGTATTCTTGCCCGGAAAATCCCGTGGACAGAGGAACCTGGTGGGCTATAGTCCATGGGGTCACAAAGGGTCGAACATGACTGAGCATACACACACGCACACGGATAATAAAAGCAGAGTGATGCCCCAAATGCAGGCATCTGCTCTAAACTGTGCTCTGAACCCATCTGCCTTTCACATTTGCTCTATTGTCTTGTACAGAGAATCTCCCTCCCCAGGTATTATCCCATAATCATGCCTCAAGTGGTCTCCTACTAAATGGCTCCCAATCATAGGTTTTTTTTTTTTTTTTCCTGGTTTGGTGTAATGCTGGCCTCAAATATAAAAATTCAAATGAACAAATTTTTTTTAAAGATTTTTTTTGATGTGGACCATTTTTTAGTCTTCCCAGTTTTGGGCTTCCCAGGTGACCCAGTGGTAAAGAATCAGCCTGTCAAGGCAGGAAACATAGGTTCCATCCCTGGGTTGAGAAAATCCCCTGGAGAAGGACATGGCAACCCACTCGAGTATTCCTGCCTGGAAAATTCCATGGACAGAAGAGCCTAGCAGGCTACAGTTCATGGAGTTGTAAAAAGTCGGACATGACTGAACACGCACATGCACAATTTTTTAGTCTTTATTGAATTTATGTTTTACAATATTGGTTCTGATCTATGTTTTGGTTTTTTGGCCCCGAGGCATATGGGATCTTAGCTCCCCAACCAAGGATTGAACCTGGCCTCCCTACATTGGAAGATGAAGTCTATACCACTGGACCACCAGGGAAGTCCCCAGATGAACAAATATTTATTGAGTGCCCATTGTGTACCAGAAATGGAGTCACCATTGGAGGGGGCCCAGTGGCTCAAGTCACAGAAATGAACAGAGATGGGAGGATCCTGACGAGAAAGTGGCCATGGGGAGGGCTGGGCATGGTGGCACACAAGGATGCCTTGTGTTTCAGGAGATGCTGAAGCTGTCTATCATCGACATGCTCTTCACCGTGGCCAGCATTCTGCTCATAGACTTCTTCCGAGGACTTTTCGTTCGGTACTTAAGTGACTACTGGTGCTGGGACCTGGAAAGCAAGTTTGTAAGTAAGATGCTGCTGGATCCACCCTTTCCTGATGGCCAGGCTGGGAAACTGACATGGCTGAGAGAAAACATGTGAGGGATGAGAGAAAGAATGTACAAAACCAAGTTTCCATTTCTTTTTTTTTTCCCCATTCACTATTTTCTGGGATGGCCACACAGACAATGGGAGCAAAGAATTCTATGCATGTCATGATAATGAACCAGTTTACACAAAGAACTTGGAATGTTTTTTAATGCAGAAGTTCATTTTCCCTTGTAGCCTGAATATGGGGAATTCAAAATTGCAGAGAACGTGTTACATTTAGTCTACAACCAAGGAATGATTTGGTATGTATCAAAACTTCTTCTTCCTGCCTGTGCTCACATCTAATCTGGGCTGAGATTTTTATTTACTTCGACTGGATGGGGTGTGACCATAGTAAACACAGTCATAAGAATTAAGAAAGGACATAAACAGTTTATGACTGAAGGATTTCATATGAATAGTCATTTCGGTAATGGTTTTTGAAGCATTTTGTGGAAAGGAATGATGAAAGAAATAGTCCATTTTTAGGCCACTATCAGTCCCTGCAAAACAAATAAGCAAACAAAACCGCACAAGAACCAAGAGCCAGTAGAATAAACTGTTGGGGAAGGTGGGGCTGGTGGCAGGGGGAGGCTAGGAGGAGCGGCTGCTGACCCCTCAGGAGGATTTCCTTCAGTAGCTGTGTCCCAGCGGGGAGCCTACCCTCAGCTCCCCATTCTCCTTTCATATTTTTTTTTGAGAATATTTATTTATTTTTTGGCTGTACTGGGTCTTGGTTGCTTTGTGCAGCCTTTCTCTAGTTGCAGTGAGTGTGGCTACTCTTTATTGCAGTACACGAGCTTCTCATTGTGGTGGCTTCTCATTGTGGAGCATGGGTTTTATAGCACAGATTCAGTAGTTGCAGTGCACGGGATTAGTTACTCCAAAGCATGTGGGATCTTCCTGGACCGAACAGCGACACAGGACCTTCCCGGACTGAACCTGTGTCCCCTGCATTGACAGGTGGATTCTTACCCACTGTGCCACCAGGGAAGTCCTCTTGTTTCATCTTTTCACTAAGCCCAGGTGCATGACCATCCATCCACCGGATAGACAGACCCGTCCTAGGGGAAGGCTGCTCACCCAGGTTAACTCCCAGCCATGGCAATTATGTTCATAAAGATGCTAAAGGCTGGAAGGGACCATCTGATCCGCATGGACAGATGTGTCCCTGGGGGCATGCCGGAGAGCTCCCTATTCATTCCTCCACCTCTGGCTTCCCCTCCTGGATCCCCTAAAGTGCCCTCTGTTCAAATACAAGCAAAGAAAGAAAAGGAAGAAGTGCCTGAATGTTCCATACATTCACAAGACACAATCTCTACATCATCATACAGTAAAATGCAGGAGAAATGGAGAATCAAGTAATACTCCTTTATTCAAATTCTGTGTTCTTGGGACTTCCCTGATGGTCTGGGAGCTAAGACTCCAAGCTCCCAATGCAGGGGGCCCGGACTCAATCCCTGGTCAGAGAACTAGATCCCGAGTGTCACAACTAAGACCCAGTGCAGCCAAATAAATATATTTTTTGTAAGTTCTCATTGCAAGAAAAAAAAACCTAATTCTGTGTTCTTATAGTCCACTTATTTTGAAAAATATTTTCATAAGTATAGTATTAAAATAATATATAACATTTATTTAACATTTGCTAGATATTGGGCACTTTTTTTTTAACCTATAATAATTGGTTAAATTCTTATAGAGCTCCTACAAGGTAATTAGTATTTTCTTCTCCATTTTAAATATGAGGAAACTGAAGAAAAGAGAAGCTAAGTGTCTTGCCTAACATCACATGGACAGTGATCTTTTTGCCTGGTGTGAGAAACCAAAAGCTTTTTTAAAGAGTTCTACTTATCAAACCTATCCTTGTATCTATATTTATTTTCCTGCTGCTAAATCCAAATTTGACAAGTATTGTATAGAATGAGCATCTAGTACAAGCAGATTAGCCTTAAGTCAGAAGATCTGGGTTTCTTTCCCTATTTGGCACTTATTTGCAGGATAATTGTATCTCTGTTTCCCTGGTATTTTATCCCAGGCCTGTCATTCCCAAAAGCACTCAATTTGGTTGATACAGGTCACCCTTTTATTATCAGTCTTTGAGCAAATCACCTAATTTTCCCAGACCCAACTTTGGATACTAACCCCTCCTTTTATTTTATTTTTAGATTAATATGTTTATTTATTTTTATTTCTGACTGTGTTGGGTCTTCATTGCTGTGTGTGGTTTTCTCTCTAATTGCAGCATGAGGGATTAGTTGTCGCTTAGCATGTGGGATCTTAGTTTCCCAACCAGGGATTGAACTTGTGTCCCCTACAGTGGAAGGCAGATTCTTAACCACTGGATCACCAGAGAAGTCCCTACTCCTCCTCTATGATTGCAGAAGGTTAAATGGGCCAAAATGTGTGAGGATGCTTAGCCCAAGGTGCAACAAAAGTAGCTGTGCTGCACATACGTTGATGGAAACTGAAAGTCAACAACTGATTAATGTAGCCCTCACCACGGATGCTTAGATTCTTAGTCGCTTCAGTTGTGTCCAACTCTTTGTGACTCCATGTAGCCCACCAGGCTCCTCTGTCCATGGGATTCTCCAGGCAAGAATACTGGAGTGGGTGGCCATGCCCTCCTCCAGGGGATCTTCCTGACCCAGGGATTGAACCCACATACCTTGCATCTCCTGCATTGCAGGCAGGAGACACCAGGGAAGCCCTAGCCCTCACCATAGACAGGCAAAATCTAGAGCCTACTCAGAACCGTAGTTATCCACTGTTTGCATCTTGACCGGAAGAGGGTCTTCCCTTTGCTAACTGTGAAAAGACACTCAGCATTCCTGTGTGAAGAGAATTTCTTTTAGGCCACACTGTGCAGCATGTGGCATCTTAGTTCCCCAACCAGGGATGGAACCTGTGCCCTCTACATTGGGAGCTTGCAGTCTTAACCACTGGACCACCAGAGAAGTCCTTTCTGGTTTTTTCTTAAGAGGCTATTTTAAAATAGGCTCTCAGCTCATCTGCAGAAGTGACTAGTCTTACTTCCAGAAAGTGGAGGTTTTGGATCTCAGATCTCCAGGGGCTTCCTCAGTTATTTAAGCACAGAGTACACATCTCGAACTCTCAGAACCAAGGCAGACCAGAGGAGAACAGTAGCTAACTGGGCTCCCTTTGTGGTTTCAGGATGGGAGCCTTCTTCTCCCCATGTCTCCCTGCCTTCAACGTCCTCAAGCTCATTGGGCTGATGTACCTGCGCAGCTGGGCTGTGCTGACCTGCAATGCGCCGCACCAGCAAGTCTTCCGGGCCTCCAGGTCAGTGAGTGGAGAGAACTCACACCAACCACACTCACCTTATCCGGGGGTGGGGGGGGGGGGTCTCTCCAGCTCTCTGCCTGTCAAAATCTTGTTCACCCTCCATTTGCATTTCCTCCCTGAAGCCATTGCCAATGCTCACTGCTCCCCTCCACCCCGACCTTGGAAGGAATCACAACTCTCCTTTAAGCTCATGACACTTCCTTTACAACTTTTTCCTGAAGTTTAATCATCATCTGGTGTCAGTCACTCAGTCATGGCCGACTCCCCATGGACTGTAGCCCACCAGGCGGCTCTGTCCATGGAATTCTCCAGGCAAGAATACTGGAGTGGGTTGCCATTCCCTTCTCCAGGGCATCTTCCCAACTCAGATTGAACCCAGGTCTTCTGCATTGAAGACAGATTCTTTACCGTCTGAGCTTTCTCAGCTCCTATATATATATACATATACATATTTATATGTGTATATATATATTTTTTTTATATAAAATGTGTGGGCTTCCTGCATGGCACTAGTGGTAAAGAACCTGCCAGCCAATGCAGGAGACATAAGAGACACAGGTTCGATCCCTGGGTTGGGAAGATCCCCTGGAGTAGGGCACTGTAACCCACTCCAGTATTCTTGCCTGGGAAATCCCATAGACAGAGGAGCCTGGTGGGCTATGGTCCATAGGGTTGCACAGAGTCTCACACAATTGAAGCAACTTTGCATGCATGCATAAAGAATGTGTATACATAAATAGAGAAAGGCCTCACAGATTAACACTCACCTACTTACTATGATCTAAGTGGCCCGATATTTTCTTTACTCTTCTAATCAGTCTGTTTCATTAGAGAGAACATGCTGTCTGAGAATCTTTAGGTGAACAGATCATTCATTCTCTTTTCAGGACTGTTTACAGTCCTAAGAACACCAAAGAGGCCTGCACTGTCCTCATGGGAAGCCTGAGTGGCCAAGCTTTCAGATACTAACTTAGGGCCCAGGGCCAAGGGCTTAATCAGGCAGAGACTATTTTTCACCCTGAGCAGCCAGGAGCAGAGCAGATGAAAAGCTGAGAGACACAACCAAGGGAGAGAGTTAAGAACCACAATGAAGGAGTCACACCATCCTCAGACATAGGGGACAAGCTCAAGGCTGGCGACTGGAGAGGGAATCACTACTTAAGGACTCAGGTGGGTGGGACAAAGGTTCTAAGATTTTTTCCATGAATTAGGTTTACTATGTGATGGCCATGGGATCACCTCTCTCTTGGTTTGAGGTGGACAGATGCTCAGCAAGTGTTTAGTAGATGAGCAGGTTGGGCTGGGTGATCATTAATTTCCTTGGAGTATCCATTTCTAGTTTGCTAAGTTGCCTGTGACCCTCTGACAGACCCTTTCCTTAGCAGTAATGGGAGGAGGATATTTTTTCTGTTTGCAGAGAATTAGGGCTACAGTTTCTGTGTTGGTGTTTTGGGGGGCAGGAGAGGTGCGGTGATACATACGCATCAGTGGCAGCTGGCCAGGAAATGAACTCAACACCTGGCACTTGTTTTCTTTGCAGATCCAACAATTTCTATTTGGCAATGCTCCTGTTTATGCTCTTCCTATGCATGCTGCCAACAATTTTTGCTATTGTCCGGTACAAACCATCTCTAAATTGTGGACCATTCAGGTAAGTCAGGGCTTCCCAGATGGTGCTAGTGGTAAAGATCCTGCCTGCCAATGCAGGATACGCAAGAGACTCGGGTCAGATCCCTGGGTAGGGAAGATTCTCTGGCATAGGAAATGGCATCCTACTACAGTATTCTTGCCATTAATAGAGGAGCATCCCATGGACAGAGAAGCCTGGAGGGCTACAGTCCCTGGGGTCTCAGAAGAGTTGGACATGACTGAACGTGCAAGCATGGGTAAGTTGTTTTAGTTTAGTTGGCTCTGCCTGGAGCTACTGACAGCAGAAGGGAAAGGACTCCTGTATTGAACTGAATTCTCCTGGCTCACAAAGCAGGTCAACAGCAGAGAGAAACTGCAAATTCACATCTTTTGAATCCATGACCAGTGTTCTTCTCTTGCTAAGCCAGCTGCCCTCAAATATGATCATCTTTGTGCTCATCTTAAAGTCCACTTAAAATCCAAATGGGGAAAGGTCTTGCTCCAGTGCTGGAAAGAAATTCTCCCTGGTCAGCCTTACCCTTCTAGAACTCAGTCCGTGTCACTTTTTTTAAAAAAGATATTTTTGATGTGGACCATTTTTTTAAGTCTTTATTGAGTTTGTTTCAACACTGCTTCTGTTTTTTATGCTTTGGTTTTTTTGGCCATGAGGCATGTAGGATCCTAGCTCCCTGACCAGGGATCGAACCCACACCGCCTGCATTGGAAGTATGGAGTCTTAACCACTGGGTGGCCAGGGAAGTCCCCAGTGTCACTTCTGATTCTACACTTATCTAGCTGCATCAAGACAGAAGTCCCTAGAGTTCTCTCCACCTAGGATTTGCTTTCAATTAGGGTTTTTTTAATTTTTTTTAAAATTTTATTTTTTGGCTGTGTAGCCTATGGGATCTTAGTTCCCCCAACCAGGGATCGAACCTGTGCCCCCTGCATTGGAAGCATAGAGTCAACCACTGGACCACTGGGGAAATCACATTAAGTCAGTTTTGATACATTTATGTAACATTTACAGTCTGTCTTTGTATACATTATACACACACACACATACCCCCATGTAGTTATTGACTTCATCTTCAAGCCTACATGTTAATTAAATGAATACTTCAGATAGCATCATCTTAGGAACCCTACATATCATCCACATTCATCGGATACTTATTTTAGCTTTGAAACTGACTTGAGGATTGGCCTCTGGTCAACTAGCCGCCCCCCGCCCCCTCCATTTTTTAAAGGCTCACAGGATCCTTCTGCCAAAAGCAATTTAATCTGGAATTATGGTTTTCTTTCTCACAGTGGACAAGAGAAAATTTATGACATCGTGTCAGAAACTATTGAGAAGGACTTTCCCGCGTGGTTTGGCTCTGTGATTGGGTACATCAGTAGCCCTGTGGTCATCCTGCCAGCCGTACTGCTACTTTTGTGAGTACTTTCCTGCCAGTTCTAGGGGGACTTCTATGTGTTTGGCCAACAAGAAAATCACTGCTTCCCAGTTAGAGTATAAATTCAGTGAGTTCATTCAAAAGTCACTTATGGAGCCTGATGATCTGAACAGGAACACTGAATACCATGGGGACCAGGGAGGCAGAGCATGATGGATTCATCACCAGCATTTGGGCCATCGCTGTGGCCATTATCTTGGTGTTCAGTGTCATTATCATTATTTTACTTTCCAGAGGTTTAATCTCAACATGGAATTTTACAGTGCAGCTTGGTAGCATCTGTTTTGACTTAAAGGGAAAAGAACATCAAATAGTGGATCCAAGATTCCTGGCATGATGCACTGTAAATGCCTCACCCATCTTCACTCCTTCCTTACTGTTGTCACCTGTAAAGAATTTCAGGTCCATGGAGGTGGCTTTGAAAATCAGGAGAGAGAAAAAGAATGCCGCCCCTTCCTGGTGCTCACCAGCCTGAGAACTTGCTGATACCTTTTGTCCCCAGAGGGTGGGCTGGGATGGGAGTGGGGGTTGGTTGGTCGCCCACATCTGGCGGGGAACACAGCCAGAAAAGCTGAGAAAGGAGATGAAGTACACTCACCACCCTGTGCTCTTCCACCCTAGCATGCTCATCTATTACCTGCAGAGCATCGCAAGATCCTTAAAACTCAGCAACCACCAGCTCAGAATGCAGATCCAAAATGCAAGTATTGTGTAACCTTTGCTATTGTGAATGTGTGTCAGCCATCTGACTGATGTCCCTGGCCAGGGAATACAAGTGAGGTCATGCTTGGACTCTTGGCCCTCCCTCCCCCTGTCAGGACCTCCCAGGGCTATATAGTTACAAGAATACCCAGGCCTTCTGGTGTCAGAATGAGCCTCCTATCCCAGAGGCTTTGTTGATACCCTCAGCATTTCAGCATCCTCTCCTGTGGCCACATGGAGCTTACAATGGACTAAGCTCTTCTCCTGGCTCTGCTGATGGGGAGGGGAGAAAGGATTCCTCCCCAGCCCCATGTCAAGTTGGAATCTGAGCCCAAAGACACTGTTTAGACTCAAAGACCCACCTTTTCCCTATCTTTTAATTTCTGGTTGTCATTACAGTAAGTCCCCTACATAACGAACAAGTTCTGTTCAGAGAGCATATTTGTAAGTCCAGTTTGTAAGTCCAACAAAGTTAGCATAGGTACCCAGCTAGCATAATTGGCTATATATCACTGTTCTGTCGTAGGTTTATCATGCTTTTCACATAAAAAGTACATAACAAACAGACATACAAAATAAAAAAGCATTTTTAATCCTACAGTACAGTACCCTGAAAAGTATATTAGCACAGTACAACAGCTGGCACACAGGGGCTCTCATCAAGTGAACAGGCAAGAAGAGTTATTGACTAGAGGAGGGAGTGGAGGTGGGAGATGGTAGAGCTGAAGGATCATCAGCAATAGGAAACAGAGGTTAAGCTGAGGTGTCACTCAGGCCAGATGTTGATGGAATGTGTGTTCACATCTTTGAAAGTATGTAACAGCCCCAAGAGTGAGCTCCTCCTTAAATTTGGCCCCTGGAGATCTCACTTGCTTCACCCCAGCCCCAGAACCCCATGTGAAAAACTCCCACCTTTCTTTTTTTAAAAACTCTCATAAATATCAATTAATGTAAAGAAACACTAACTCATTTCATAACTAACTCATTTCATAATAAAAAAATGTATCTGGGGACTTCCCTGGCAGTCACATGGTTAAGACTGGGTTTCCACTGCAGGGGGCACAGGTTCAATCCCTGATGTGGGGACTAAGATCCTACAGGTGGCATGGCTTGGCCACTAAAATAAAAAAGAAAAAGAGAGAGAAAGAAAGGAAAGAGAGAGAGAGAGATGCAGCCAGAGTTGCAAAGTGCATTTTTATGAAAACATACATCTCCCATACGGTGGATCCATATTTCTCTTTTGTGTCTCAGGCAAACTATTCTTAGCAGAATCTCAACAAAATCTATCAAAGAGCTGCCCCTAAAAGTGAAACTTGCCAGGGATTAAAGTTCAGCTTTCAGGTGTCAGCATGTATTCATTCAAGTCACAGGCTTAGTGTCAGCAGATGCTGTCCTCAGGTGATGGTAGTAGCTTGGCCATGGCCCAACTATGAGCAATGATGGCCCAACTACCAGCACCTTCCCCAGTCCCCGTAAGAATAGTATTTGTTATTCCTTCCTGCTAAATCCAAAACAAATGTATGATTATCATTTATATTTTAGGCAAGATCTGAAGATAGGAAAAAGGTTGCCCAAATGGTAGAAGGTAAGTACAAACAAGAGTTCCTGATGTCTCAGTTGGTGGGTATTTTTTAAAAAAACAGCCATTTAAGGTTCAATATTAACCAAAACAACAACAAAAAGACTTCCTACTCTAGTTCAGTTTTCACAATTAATTAGACCCAATAAAAATCTAGGGATAGGCAAATACCTGGTGGTCCGGTGGTTAAGATTCTGTGCTCCCAAAGCAGGGGGTGTAGGTTCGATCTTTGATTGGGGAACCAATCCCACATACCTCAAGGTGTGGTCAAAAATAAATAAAATAAAAATGAAACAAAAACTATAACCTAAAGCCTTCTTTAAAAAAATAATCTTAGGATATAAATGTTGGTCTGTATCTGTAATTTTTACATCAGATCTAGGCCTGTGAATAATCCCCAAACATGCCTGAAATCAGAAGGAAATATTGAAATAGGCAAGCAAAAGCAGCACAAAATTCTGGAGGAAGCCCATAAGAATGTCTTGGCCTTGTTTACATCCGTGTACTTCCTCTCAGTGGCTCATTTCTTCCTTGCAAGATGCCCTCCCCTGTCTGTGCCCCTTGGGTCATATCCCCCATGATCCTGTGGGGGCCTCTGTGTCCCCCACCTGCAGAACAATGTCAGGTGGGCAGGTCCAGCCATGAATACAGATTTCCCAGTAAGGAATCCAAGCCCAGTGGGCTCACCTCTTCCTGTCTTGCCCAGCAGTTCCTGGACACACTTGTTCCCATTTAGGCTTATCCAAGGAGAAGGAAAGAACATCCCTGTAGAAAGAATGAAAATATAAAGAGGATTGTGGGCTGAAGGGAGGGGAAAGTGGACAGGTACAGCTCAAAGGAAACACATCTGCCACTTGGAGCCACTGACAGGTCATGGCATGAGCCAGAAGGATCACCAGACAATGGCAAAATTGTGTGGCTCGTGTTCTCCTGCAGAAAATGAATGAGAAGATGACCCAGAAGGCTCTGCTGGCCGGTTCTTTTGTCTGCTTTTCCTTTTTTTTTAAACTCTATGGCTCTTTGATATTTATTTATTTCTTTATTTGGCAGCCCCAGGTCTTAGTTTTGGCACATGGGATTTTTAGTCATGACATGCAAGCTCTTAGTTCCCTGACCAGGGGTGGAACCTGTCCCCTGCACCGAGAGCTCAGAGTCTTAGCCGCTGGACCACCAGGGAAGTCCCGTTTCATCTGCTTTAATCCAGAACTAATTGGGAGGGATGTGTTTCCTTCCAGGAAAATGCCTGATTAAGAGTCTTGAGGCCTCAGGGTTGTGTTCGCTCCAACCACTTTCTCAGAGAGCAAGCCTACACATAACAACTGCTGTGGGAAGAGACTGTAGCTTATGTTACAAAATTCCACTGTTTCATTGTCGTTCAGTCACTAAGTCGTGTCCCACTCTGCAACCCCTGGACTGCAGACCACCAGGCTCCCCTGTTCTTGACTATTGTCCGGAGCTTGCTTAGATTCATATCCATTGAGTCAGTGATGCATGTAACCATCTAATCCTCTGCCACCTCCTTCTCCTCTTGCCCTCAATCTTTCCCAACATCAGGGTCTTTTCTAATGAGTCAGCTCTTCGCATCAGGTGGCCAAATTCCACTGTCATTGTCAAGTATTATTTGCCAATGGAGCATAATTCAGCTTAGTTCCAGTTACCTTCAAAAATTAGGATTTCTATAAATTTTCTCAGAATAGCAGTATCATCCTCTTGTGTCCATTTTCCAGCCCAAGACCACATTTGTTTTTCACAGTGTTCTCTGAATTGTTTCTAAAACATCATAATTATCATCCAAGCTCCATTGTATCCATTACATAGACAAACAACCAGAGCCCCAGAGCTAATGGGGGCCATTATATGGTGCAGCTAAAAAGGCTTGGGGTTCATTTGATTCCTCCTACACTCCTTTCTGGCTTCCTTGGTTGCTCAGTGGTGAAGAATCTGCCTGCCAATGCAGGAGACATGGTCCAGTCCCTGGGTTGGTAAGATCCCCTGGAGGAGGAAATGGCAACACACTCCTGTGTTCTTGCCTGGGAAATCCCATGAACAGAGGAGCCTGGCAGGCTACAGTCCATGGGGTCGCAGAGTCAGACATGACTGAGCGACTAAACAACACTTCCTTCCAACTCCAACTCTCAGTGAAGAAATGATTTGAATGATAAAGTTTCACCTATCCGGCTAGGAGTATCCACAAGTGCACACAACTCTAGATCCACCTGCAGCGAGTCAGGATACTGGCAGTGACACCAACCTGAGTGTGTCTTCCTCTTGCCCTCCCTCTTCCTGCAGCCCGAATCCAAACCCAGGATGAAACCACCAAGAGGTTTCCCAAGGACAGTGATCTCGGCAGCCAGCTGTCCTCGGCTCACTCAGCGACACCCCAGAACAACGGCACTGTGGTCAATTTTGACTCATCAAGCAGCAGGAGTAGTAGGGTGGAGACCGTTGCCCAGCCCACGACTCCGAGCCCCCAGCCAGGGCCTGGCAGCCCCAGCTCCCCTCTTCCTGGCTTCTCCAGGTCTAGGCACTATTCTACCAGGTGAGTCATCTGCAACTCGGCAGAAAATCTGCCTTCTTGGTGATACCTTCAGTGATGGCCCAGGGCCGTAAAGAGCAGCATAAAAAGCCATTAAGGCTTCAAAGGCCCTAATAGTTTCCAAGGAAGTGAGAGCCATTACATTCCATTTCTGCTGAACATCACAAGGCCACTTCTTCCTGTAACAGCTGCTATTGAGGAAGAAATGAAAGGACAAAGTTTATCAAGCAAGACAAATTCTTCCTTCTCAGCCTTCTGCCATATAACCTATAAGCAGACCTTCCTGCCAGCCTAGGGTATTTATTTCTATAGCCTATGAAAAGAAAATGCCTTAAAAAAATTTTTTTTCCACTGGGGACTTACTTTAATGAAGGGCAGGATTAATTTTATTTTATCCTTTTAAATCAATATTTTTCTAAGATTTTTAAAAATATGGACCATATTTAAAGTCTTTTATTGAATTTGTTACAATATTGCTTCTGTTTCTTGTTTTGGTTCTTTGGCCAGGAGGCATGTGGGATCTTAGTTCCCCAACCAGGGATTGAACCTGCACCCCCTGCATTGGGAGGTGAAATCTTAACCACTGGACCACCGGAGAAATCCCAGAGGGATTAATTTTAATTTGTGTGTCAGTTGTTTGCTTATCAATGGCAGCAACACTCTAACTCGTGAATTCCCAAAACAAATTTATTGTAAAGAATTCTCTAATGTCTAATTCAACAAGCTTTTATTGAGAATCAACTCTATCCTAGTCTCTGTGGTTACTATAGCTGCAGAGATGATCAGACACATCTCTGCCTCAAGGAGTTGACAGAATAGTGAGAGAGTGATGTAGGTAATTTTTATATAATGTGATAAATGCTATACTTCTGTGATAAACATGTACTCTCAGAGGACGGGGTAAGTCTACGTGGAGAATGCATAAATATTTCATAGGAGAAATAATATTGGACTTCAGCCTTAAAGACTAAGTAAGAGCTCACTAATGGAGAAAAGCCAAGAATAGTATTGAGTAATAAACTGTTTTTTTAAAACTTTTATTTATTTATTTGGCTGCACCAGGTCTTAATTGCAGCATGTGGGATCTATTTCCCCTGTACAGGGATCAAACCCATGCTCCCTGCATCAGGAACACAGAGTCTTAACCACTGGACCACAAGGAAAATCCCATAAACTAGTATTGATGAAAAGCCACTTTTTAAATTGATTTAAAAGAAACAATTCTTATATTTCTGGGATAAAACAAACCTGGTGACAATGTACAATTCTTTTTATTTATTAAGAAACAAACTAGAATATGTTCCTGAGCATTCTTGGTTGGTTATAGACAGTATTGCCTAAGACCTACACCAGTTAAAAAAAAAGTTTGCAGTTCTTAGTCAATTAAATCCCTCCATTAAAAGGAGACAATGGCATTGAAAAAAATGAAATAATGCTATTTGCAGCAATGTGGATGGACCAGGAGATTGACATACTGAGCGAAGTAAGTTAGACAGAGAGGGAGAAATACCGTATGATATACTTTATATGTGGAATCTAAAAAGAAATGATACAAATGGACTTACAAACCAGAAAGAGACTCATAGACTTAGAGAACAAACCTATGGTTGCCAGGGGGTTGAGGGGAAAGAATGAGGGGAAGGGATACTTAGGAACTTTGGGATGGACATGTACACACTGCTATATTTAAATGGATAACCAACAAGAACCTACTACTGTATAGCACAGGGAAATCTGCTCAATGTTGTATGGCAGCCTGGATGAGAGAGGAGTTTGGAGGAGAATGGATACATGTATATGTAAAGGCTAAATCTCTTTGCTGTGCATCTGAAACTATCACAACCTTGTTAATCTGCTATACTCCAATACAAAATAAAAAGTTAAAAAAAAAAGGGGGACACTGCAGTAGAGTAAAAAAAATGAAGACAATGGTATTTGTGTAAAAAAAGTGGTTACTATCTGAGGTGATGAATATGTTCTTTAGCTTGAGTGTGGTAATTATTTCACAATATATACATATATTAAATCAAGTTATGTACTTGAAACATATAATTTTTATATGTCAATTATACCTCAATAAAGATGAGGTATATATTACTATACTAGTAATTGAAAAGGTCCATTACTATTCCACTATACAGACACACCATGATTTATTTAACCAGTTTCCATTTAGTATATTTTTGCTTTGGGGATATAGAGAGAATGTTATAAAGAAAAAACAAAAAAAAAAGTAAAAATAAAAAACAAAAAAATTAAAGAATGTACCATAGCAGAGAATAAGCATGAACAAATGTATGATGTTATAAGGAAGTGAAGCATCTTTGGAAAATGACCATAGAAAAGGGTCGAGGGGTTCCCCTGGTGGCTCAGGAGTAAAGAATCCACCAGCAATGCAGGAGACGTGGGTTCGATTCCTGGGTGGGGAAGATCCCCTGGAGATGGAGATGGCAACCCACTCCAGTATTCTTGCCTGGAGAATCCCATGGACAGAGCACACCTGAGAGAGGGGTCTAAGGGGTCACAGAGTCAGACACGACTAAGCAACTGAACACACACATACAAGGAGAGCCTGGGAGGGGGCAGGAGATGAGTCTGGAAAGAAGTGGGATGCTGAACCACTAAGGCCTTTGAGTCTCTTTGGAATTAGAACATTGTCTCTTTATTATTATTATAAGTAAAGTTGATTTACAAAGTCACATTAGTAAGTGATTCAGTTATATAAACATAGATATATACATATAACTTTCCTGGTGACTCAGAGGGTAGAGAATCTTCCTGTAATGCGGGAGACTTGGGTTCAATACTTGGGTCAGGAAGACCCCCTGGAGAAGAGAATGGCTAACCAGTCCAGTATTCTTGCCTAGAGAATCCCATGGACAGAGGAGTCTGGTGAGCTACAGTCCGTGGGGTCACAAAGAGTCAGACAAGTGACTTTCACTTTCTTTTCACCTTATTCTTTTGCAGATTATTTTTCATGATAGGTTATTACAAAATACTGACTATTGTTCCCTGTACTGTACAGTAGGTCCTTGTTGTTTAAACTTTTTATCTTTTTTTGTTTGTTTTCACTCCAGGCTGACTATATTATTGGCAAGATCTTTTATATTTTAGTTCTAGGCTGGCTAAGCTATTGGCAAGACCATTTCTGCATTATATGGGTCAATTATTTCAACTGTACCTACACATAAGAAAGCAGAACCCTGCAGTCTTTTCATGGAGACTGGATATCGAAAAGGCGCACTGCCCCTAACTTATATGGAGGATTCTATTTGATCAGAATGTAACACAGTGAAAACAATATAGGTAAAATATAGGAGGGTTATTTGGCAGGGGGGATTGTCTTGTTTTAAAGACAGTAAATTAACAGGAATTGTCTTTGTGTATATATTGGGTTCTGGCAAGGAGGAGGGATTCTAATAGTCCTGGAGAGGTGTCGGTTGAAAATAAAACAAACAAAAAAAACGCACAACCTAAAGTTTGAGACTTATGTTTTAGTCAGCAGACTTACTGAGGACTGGGCTTCCCTGGTAACTCAAATGATAAAGAATCCACTTGCAATGCAGGAGACCCAGGCTCAATTCCTGGGTCAGGAAAATCCCCTAGAGAAGGGAATGACAACCCACTCCAGTATTCTTGCCTGGAGAACTCCGTGGGTAGAGGAACCTGATGGACCACAGTCCATGGGGTCGCAGAATCAGACATGACTGAGTGACTAACACACACACACACACACACACACACACACACACGCAGTGAGGACTATGGCCTAGGACATGGCATCTCAGATAGTTCTGAGGGACTGTTCCAAAGAGGTAAGGGAGAAGTCAGAATACACCGGAAGATTTGCTGGAAAAAAAAACATGCAGTGGAACATCAAAGGATAACTGCTAGTTGCAAAATACAGATGTCTCAACTTAATGACTTTAGTGCTTTAAAAAAATTTTTTTTTTATTGGAGTATAATTGCTTTTCAATATTGTGTTTATTTTTGCTGCACAACAACATGAGTCAGTCATATGTATACATATATCCCCTCCCTCTTGAGCCTCCTTCCATACACTCATCCCACTTTTCTAGGTCATCACGGAGCACCGAGCTGAGCTCCCTGTTCCTCTATGGAAAGATGCAAGAATCTGGGCTCATTGAAATCATTCATTTGATTTGAATCTCAACTACCTAGGGCCAGTATCTTGTTTTTCTCTATTCTGAAACTCCTTCAGGGTACACTGTTTTGGGTAGCTGCTGATGGCTTTACATTCTTGGTTTAAAGAAATGGCAGGTGACATTCTTTTTCTTTTTTTTTTTTTTTTTTAGTGCAACAATAGAAATGTATTGTCTCTTGGTTATGTAGACTGGAAATCTGAGCCTAAGTTGTTGGCAGGGCCCTGTTCCCACTGAAGGCTCTAGAGAAGGATCTGTTCCAAGCCTGTCCTGGCTTCTGGTAGTTTCTTGACTTGTGGCAGCGTAACTGAAGGTGACAATCTTTGTCCATACATTATGGGGAGGAACTGTCCCAGAATCTGGACAGCTACATGGCAGAGATGATCAGGGGCAATGTTCACAGAATGCACTCCACAATCCCTAGACACACTATGTTGTCCTTGTGGTTTAGTCACTCAGTCATGTCTGACTCTTTGTGATCCCATGGACTGTAGTGCACCAGGCTCCTCTGTCCATGGGATTTCCCAGGCAAGAAAACTCTAGTGGGTTTCCATTTCCTCCTCCAGGGAAGCTTCTCAACCCAAGGATCCAACATGCATCTCCTGTGTCTCCTTTATTGCAGGTGAATTCTTTACCTCTGAGTCACTGGGGAAGCCCCTAGGCCTAAAGAATTCTGGAGATGTTGAATGGGGTGTGTGTTCTTCACATGAGAAGGACATGAATTTGGGGGGCCAAAAGCCAGAATGCTATGGACCAAACTGTATCCCCTCAAAATTTATATACTGAAGCCCTAACCACCTGTATTTGGAGACAGGGTCTATAAGGAGGTTAGAGGTTAAATGGGGCCAAACCGGGAGGGAGGGGTGGCTTAATCCAATAGGAAACGTCCTTATAAGAAGTGGAAGAGACACCCAGAACTCTCTCCTTCTGTGTGTACACAGAGAAGAGGTCATGTGAGGATGGAGACAGAGGAGCCTGGCGGGCTCAGTCCTGTCCATGGGGTTGCAAAAGAGTAGGATACGACTTAGCAACTAAACAAGAGCTACAATGTTAGAAAAGGACTATCAACAAGCCAGTAAAAGAAGTCTGACCAAAACCAACCCTAAGAACACCTTGATTTTGGACTTCTAGTTGCTAGAGCTGTGAAAAAATAAATTTCTGCTGTTTAAGACATCCAGTGTGTGCTTTTCTTTTATGGTGCCCTGCAGACTATTGGGGCTCCCCAGGTGGCGAAAGTGATAAAGACCCACCTGCCAATGCAGGAGACGTGAGAGATGCAAGAGAACACAGGTTCGATCCCTGGGTTGGGAAGATCCCTTGGCAGAGGGCATGGCAACCTACTCCAGTTTTCTTGCCTGGAGAATCCTGTGGACAGAGGAGCTTGGCAGGCTGCAGTCCATGGGATTGCAAGAGTCAGACACTGCTGAGTGACTAACACTCCACAGGCTATTACTAATACAGGGTCCTGCACATTGCTTAAAAATTTTTCCTAGATGTTTTTTATTATGATGTTATTCAAGGTGGCATTTGGAATAGGGGTTCTGAGACTTTTGTGCACCTATTAATAGTGGTCCTTTGTTCCTTTTCTTGAAGCCTGCTCTTACTGCTATTGCCTCACATCAGTCTACCTTGTAGCTTCTGTTACTGAGCTGCTGCATTCAAAGGGACCTGACCCTGGTTTACCTTCATATTGGAGGACAAAGACAGTACGATTTCCAAATGCTATCCTTGAGGTTATGACTGGGAAGTTTAGGATAGGATAGTAAGTCCCCTGAACCAGCTGGTGTGCAGTGTGGTCAGCAAACTGTGCAGATGAGTTTCCTGAATGTCCTGCAGGAGATGGGCGCTCTCCTCTCCCCTGTCAGGGAGCGGCCCTGATGAGTGGGGTTTGATTTGTTACAATATTGTTTCTTTGCTCCTCTGCCAGTGATGAAACCCGCACCCCCTGCAGTGGAAACGTGGAGTCTTAACCACTGGACCACCAGGGAGGTCCCCACTGGACTCACTGATACTTCAGAGCAGGTTTTGGTGAAAATGTAGTGGCAGCGGCCACCTGTCCTGCAACACTTGGATGGCTTGGGGCTCTGAGAACACCAAAGCCACAGGTGTCTAACTACCTCTGTTTTTCAGGTATCCATGTGGCCCATGTATGAGCACAAGTGACCTTCATAGGAGCAGATCCTGCACACCTGGGATGTTTACAAAACACATTGAAGATGTTCACTCAGAACCTCTTTTCCGAAAAGATCTTCAGCCAATCAACCATGGGTCAGGGGTCTCAGCCTTGGTGCCACATAGTCCTCGGTCCCATGCCCCCAGATACTATCTCATTAATGAACGTGACTCTCAGCAAAAGAAACATTCAACTTTCTGGCCAGAAAGACATTTCAAGATAGACACCTCCGGAGACACTGTGGATATGTACCCCAGGAACATGAGACGGTGTGCACCCCTGGCCTCTCCACAGCTCAGTGAAGAAGAGGAGGAGGTTCCGAGGAGACAGGTGAGCAGACGGGCCTTCCACCCTCGCTCCTTGACCGACCTCCACGGGGTGCATCATTTTTATGTTGGCGAAAGTTCAGGAAGTCAGGCCCTGACTCCTGAGCTCCAGAGACCAACACATTATACATCTTGGAATGATGGCTTTGGGGGTCAACTTGACAGGCCAATGTACATGCACAAAAAAGCACGCTCCCAGAATTTCCAATACCCCCAGCACCCTCTGAAGCCCAGGGCTAAGGCCAAGTTTGAACCATCCATCACAGAATCTGACTTCATGTCAGCGGCATCCAGCAGGGACCAGCAGAACAGTGGCACCAACCAGTACTTCCAGGTCACCCACAGCCAGCCCAAGTGCCCAAAGTCTGCGGGCCAGTTTGGCCGGAGGAAGGCAATATCGAGGCAGGAGTTGACTGCAGGTCTGAATGACCTGATTTGTTCAAACGTCTAGGGCTTTCTTCTGGCATCCTGTTCCTAGAAATCACTCCTACTGGTGGAGTGTGGTGTGGTTGACAATGCATGGTCCCTCCCCTTCTGGGAAGACAGACAAACACACCCAGCAGTTGTGATCAGTGGGGCATATCCAGGCACGTCGTCTGCTGGTTGTGGCCCAGAGACCCACAGGGCCATGACTCCCTATCTACAGCAACCAAACACAAGTGGGCTGTGTTCGGGGGTCTCTGGGTCCAGACACTTTAGGAGATTGTTTCAAAAAACATCAACCTTTGACCTCCATTCAGTGTGACTCCAGATCATAAGCAAGCCAGGCAGCTCACCTAATTGCAAAACCCTTACGTGACATGTCTACCCTTGTCCTGAATCTTAGGAGTGACCTGTTTGTGTTATAATGTTCTCTTGCAGCACACATAACTCAGTCCCCCCCCTGATAAGCACCCCAAAATGAGTTGGCTGCCCTTAAAGATTTCACAGTGCTTAATTACTTCATATTAATAATCAGTTTGATAGTGACCAGAGTAATTAAAATTTATTAAGAATGTAAGATGTTGAAGCTGAAAGTCCAATATTTTGGCCACCTGATGGGAAGAGCTGACTCATTTGAAAAGACCCTGATGCTGGGAAAGATTGAAGGCGGGAGGAGAAGGGGACAACAGAGGAGGAGATGGTTGGATGGCATCACCAACTCAATGGACATGAGTTTGAGTCAACTCCGGGAGTTGGTGATGGACAGGGAGGCCTGGCATGCTGCAGTCCATGGGGTTGCAAAGAGTTGGACACGACTGAGCAACTCAACTGAACTGAACTGAAGAATGTACCATACTGTTTACCCAACTATGTATCTGTATTAGGGCTTCCCCCATGGCTCAATGGGTAAAGAATATGCCTGCAATGCTGGAGACAGGAGACAGGTTGGATTCCTGGGTCCAGCAAGATCCCCTGGAGGAAGAAATGGCAACCCTCTCCAGTGTTCTTGCCTGAAAAATCCCATGGACAGAGGAACCTGGTTGGCTACAGTCCATGGGGTTGCAAAGAGTCAGACATAACTAAGTGATGAAGCACACACATATATCTGTATTAATTAGTCAGGACCCTTGGGTTGGAGGTAACAAAATCCCCAAGGTTTATTAGTTCCTTTAACTAGGGATGAGAATCAAGCTAGCTTCAGGCTCAGCTGGACCTGGCTATCAAACATCTTCTGGATTTTGTCTTTTCACCTCTCAGCTCTACTTCTGTTTGTTGACCCTGTTTTCTCTTACTGCCAACAGGCTTTCTCCATGTAGTAGGTGAAGGAGGAATGCACAGACACAGAAAATTCCAGGTTGATGGCACCCAGCCAATAAGCCCCAAGGAAAGAACAGAGCTATACCCATTTGCACTCCTGTTTCCATGATAACTCTTTCACTTTAAATTTATCTTTTTTCTGTCTCGTCCATCAGACTGTTGAGTTCCTTTGAGAGAGGAATGGTGTTTATTCATTTCTGCAGAACTGGTAACTGATACATAACACATTTTGTACTTGTTTTCTCCCTCTCACTACATAACAAACTTAGTAACTTAAAACAACACTTATTTATCAACTCAGTTTCCATAGTTCACCTGGATGCTCAGCTAGGGTCTCAAGCAAGGTGTCATCCAAGAGCCTGCATCTCATCTGGGGCTAGGGGGTCACCTTCCAATGTTGTGTGGCTGTTGGCAGCATTCACTTCCTTGGGGTTGTAGGACTGAGGTGTTCTGCTCCCAGGGGCAGCCTGCATTTCCCTACCACATGATCCTCTCCATAGTGTGGCTGTTTGTATCTTCAAGGCCAGCAAGAAAAGGCCTTCTCACATTTGAATCTCTCTCTTGGCAAGACATGGATTATCTTTTAAAGGACTCACCTGATTAGGTCAGGCCCATTCAGGATAATGTCCTTTTGATTCATTCAAAGTTAATTAGTCAGAGATCTTAATTATATCTAAATAAATTCACCTTTACCATATAATAGAACCTCATCATGAGAGTGAAATCTTATCAGATTCACAAGTGCCAACACAACAAATTTTCAAGAAATGTACAACAGGGGCAGGAATTCTGGGGGGCATCTCAGAAGGCTGCCTATCCTAGGTATTTCATGAAACATCTGTTGAGTGTAAATGGATGGATAAATAAATGACTGGACTGGAGTAATGAATAAATTATAAATGACATGGTAACAAGATTATCTTCCAAGATCTACAGCTAATTCTAACCTCAGAGAAAAATCTAGTATAAATAATGCCATTTTAAAAATAGACAGAGGTCTTCCCTGGTGACTCAGTGGTAAAGGACCCACCTGCCAATGCAGGAACCACAGCAGGAAGAGAAGCCACTGCAAAGAAACGCCTGAGTACTGCAACTAGAGAGTGCCACAACTAGAGAAAAGCCTGTGCAGCAATGAAGACTGAGCACAGCCAAAAATAAATAAAACTTTTAAAAATAAAAAGTAGACCCAGGTTAACACTCCTCACAAAAACCATGAAAAAATGTGCAGTATTTTCACATTTCTTGACAGTGCTTAATTACTTCACATCATGCCCTCCAATTCTTTGGCTACCTGATGCAAAAAGCCAAGTCGTTGGAAAAGACCCTGATGCTGGAAAAGACTGAGGGCAGGAAGAGAAGGGGAGGACAGAGGTAAGATGTTTGGATGGCATCACCAACTCAATGAACATGAGTTTGAGCAAGCTCCAGGAGGTGGTGAAGGACATGGAAGCCTGATGTGCAGCAGTCCATGGGGTTGCAAAGAGGCAGACATGACTGAGTGACTCAACAACAACAAAATGCCCTCCCAACCACGACAGACCCAGGAGGTTGTGGCGTGTTCCAGATGAAAAGCTTACCCTGCCATGGGAACATCCCTTTGTGGTACAGGTGCCTGCAGGAATTTGTCCATGTGGGTACTCTAGTTCACATGCTTGGTCTTGGGGCTGTAGCCTAGAGCTCCCTGGGACATTGAAAAAGCCTAGCTCTGCCCCAGGCAGCAGTACCTGTGTCTGTGTGCAGGTAGGGGAGCATTCCATCCGGCAGGCCTTGCAGCATTCCTAAGAAAACACGAGTTTAGCCAATATTTATCCAGGGTTGCAGATGTGTTCATCAACTTTCAGTGAGCAACACAGCTCACATACACTCCAGCATTTAGTATCAGGTATGACTTTAATTTAGAGCAATTTAAAAGATGCAGAATAGTACAGAGACTAGTGTGACAAGCACTCATACTTCTATTATGTCAACAACTGTTGACATTTTATTTCCATCTAGTCATTTTGTTATTAAAATATTACAGATACCAAAATTTACTCTAATCCCCACACTTAGTTGCTTTCCCCTCATGCTACTAAGTTCAGCATGTGTCCATTCACCATTTGTTTACAGTTACATATGTTGTATGCATATAACTATATATGTATGAACATCCATAAACAATATGTAAGTACGTCTTAAGTAAGTACTATAATACTGCATGTATTGTACATACTTACCTTTTTAATGTCCGTTGAAGAAATAAACAGATCAAGCTCACTTATTGTAACTGCTATGTAGTGTTTCATCATGAATAAACTACACGATATTTATCCATTTCTTACTGATGGACATTGAGGTCATTCCCACTTCTTTGCAGCTAAAAATAATGTTACACTATTCTATACAGTGTCTACTGCACATGTGCCCATGATGAGTTTGAAGTGGATACTGGTACTTTTTAAAAATTATTTTTAAAAAGATTTTTATTGAAATATAGTTGATTTACAGTGTATTAGTTTCAGGTGTACAGCAAAGTGATTCAGTTACATACACAAATATATACATATATAAACAAATATATATTATATAATAATATATAATAATAATTACATATATATATATATTCTCTTTTAGATTCTTTTCTATTAGAGGTTACTACAAGATACTAAGTATAGTTTTTGTCCTCTACTACAATATACTGAGTAGAGTTCCTGTTCCAGTAAATCTTTTTTAATTATCTATTATACATGTAGTAGTGTATGTATTTTGGAGCTTCCCAGCTGGCCCAGTGGGTAAAGAATTCACCTGCAATTCAGGAAATGCAAACAGATGGGAGTTCCATTCCTGGGTCAGGAAGATCCCCTGGAGGAGGGCATGGCAACCCACTGCAGTATTGCCTGGAGAATCCCATGGACAGAGGAGCCTGGTGGGCTACAGTCCATGCGGTCACAAAGAGTCGGACATGACTGACACTAAGTGTACACATATCACTATATATAAAATAGATAAACAACAAGGACCTACTGTATAGTGCAGGAACTATAGTCAATATCTTGTAATAACCTATAATGGAAAAGAATCTGAATCACTTTGCTGTAAAAATGTTAGCGACTTAAGGATGATTCTCTTGGTCACTCCCCTGCCCCGCCTTTTTTTTTTTTTTTCTGCTGCATTGTGAGGCATGTGGGATCTTAGTTCCCTAACCAGGGGTTGAACCAATGCCCCATGGTTTGGTAGCACAGAATCTTAACCACTGGGCCACTAAGGAAGTCCATCTTGGTCATGTTAGATAGTTAGGATAGGGAAAAGGAGTCCAAAATGTCGGTGGCTAAAAGACAAGGAAGGGAGAAGCCTGCGAAAATAGAACAAAGGAAGGTCAAAGGAAGGTCTGAGGACTGGAGTGAAGACCTCAAGTAGGACAAACAGCACTCCTGGCTAAGCCCAATTTGCATGGGGCAGGCCCAGGGGGAGGAAAAACATTTAAAAGGAGGAGCCAAAGCGCTTTCTCTCTCTCTCCCCCACGTGCATATGCTCTCTCTCTCTCTCCCACGTGCGTGCACGCTTTCTCTCTCCCATGTGCATGCGTGCTTTCTCTCTCTCTCTCCCACGTGCGTGCGCTCTTTCTGTCTCTCTCTCTTTCTCTCCCCCGCGCGCTGTGGCACTCTTCTCTTTGCGTCTTTGGGTTGACACGCCCTCACGCCTTGAAGATGGATTTTCCTGCCATTATCTAAATAAAACAGAGCTGCAACAACACTGATTTGTCTAAGAACTCTAACATGGTCCATTCGAGACCTGAGAGCTATGACACGGTCTGTCCAAGACCTGAGAGCTGTGACACACCGAGGGCTTTAATGTCCGTCACTCCAAATCTTTGGTGTGATGACACAAGAACCAAGGAGCATACACTCACCTGACAGTCACTTGTTACATTTCTGGATTCATGAATGCCATGAAATTCAAAGAAAAGTTTTCTACACACCTCTAGAAGACTAACTTCCCTAATCTGTGGTAGCATTCCTGTTTTCCTGATACTCTGTAGTTGCGTTTTTGTGTTTTTCCTCCTTTTTAGGGTTCATATGTTATTGTACGTGTTTTAACCTTTGCCCATTTCATAGTAAACACTGCATATCCTTACAGGACGTGGGAATCAGTAAAGCATATGAGTCAACATGTGACCTTCAGAAATATAAACAGGTGTGGTGTGTACCATAGTTCTGCCACTTATTAGCTATGTTGCCTTGGTCACCCTTACCTGTGTGATACTCTGTTTTTAAAATTATTTATTTTTATTTTTGGCTGTGCTGGATCTTCATTGCTGCACAGGCCACTCTAGTTGCCATGCGTGGGCTTCTCATTTCAGTGGTTTCTCTTGGTGTGGAGCGTGGGCTCTAGGGCACGTGGGCTCAGTAGTTGTGGCTCCTGGACTCTAGAGCACAGGCTAAATAGTTGTGGTGTACAGGCTGAGTTGCTCAGCAGCATGTGGGATCTTCCCTGTTCAGGGATCAAACCCATGTTCTCTGCATTGGCAGATGAATTCTTAACCACTGGATGATAGATAAGTGTTGGCAGTTTCTTAACCCAGGTTGTTCAGTCACTCAGTCATGTCTGACTTTTTTCAACCCCATAGACTGCAGGCAATTGGAGACGGTTGTCTCTACCCGTGAGGGTTAAATGGCACAACACAGGTAAAGTGGTTGGGACAGTGGCCTGCCAGTGAATAAAGAAGTACCTGTATGCCGACAGAGTAGATCACCTAGCACCTGCCTGCCTAAGTAAACATGCATACAATTCTTAATCAATGTCTACGTAGAAAGCAAATACTCCATTTAGGAGCTTTTAGGATCAGAGCACTTGGACACTTGGCCCACCCCTTGGTAGTCTGGTGGTGGCTTGAGTTAGGAATCTCTGGGCCTCCTGCACCATAGGCACTTAGTTAAAATTCATCTTGGACTTCGGTGAGGTGTGCCCTGGACAACTGAGTGACTTGGAGGCCTGAAAACCTCGAGGGTGGGGCCTGATCAATGGGATCTACAGATGTCAGTCATTCTTTCTGCCCTGGTGGCTCTGAATGAGCCTCCAGCAGACTGCTAAACAGGCCAGCTGAGCAGCTCTGGTGGGCGGGTGGTGCCCAGCCGCTCATCCTGCCCTGTCCCAGGCTCTGGAGACAAAACAGATGAGAGCCTGCCCTCGGCTGGCCCTACTTCACCCAGCCCCTGCTGCCAGTGTGTGAAGACCTCGGGGATGAACAGTTCGCCTCTCTGAATATTTCACATATACCCAGGACTGGCATTTTCTGGCAGCAAAGATTAAAGTGTCTTACAGTGCTAGAAAAATTTTAAAGCCATGCTCCATTTTATAAGTATCAGTTCAGTTCAATTCAGTTGCTCAGTCGTGTCTGACTCTTTGTGACCCCATGAATCACAGCACGCCAGGCCTCCCTGTCCATCACAAACTCCCGGAGTTTACCCAAACTCATGTCCATCAAGTCGGTGATGCCATCCAACCATCTCATCCTCTGTCGTCCCCTTCTCCTCCTGCCCCCAATCCCTCCCAGCATCAGGGTCTTTTCCAATGAGTTTGTAAGTATAAAAATCTCTTTAATGTTCGATGTCTAAAAGTTACTTTCTAGAGTAAAACTTACTTTCCCTCAGCTTTGTTTTCACAGTGTTTTATCCCCAAACAAAATTCTAATAAGCTCCAGACTATGAGAGTTCAAAGCTGCGACTTTAAGAATTATTCTACATTGAATTTTTTAATGATGCTTTTAAATTTAAGAAAACCTACATGTCAGTAATTAATAGAGTAAGCAGTAGATAATGCTATAAAGTGAAAAAATGTCTTTTGGCATTACCCCCTCCTGTTAACAGTTTATTCTATGCCTTTTTAGCAGTGAATATTCCAAACTAAAGTACATATATCAACATATATAACATATATGTAGACATAGAAATATAAGCATATACAAACACAACTTGAGTTATTTCTCTTTCTCACTCAAGATATATATACATGATCTATGACATATATATTATATACATTTACTTACTGTATGCCATGCACCATTCTCATTGCTTTTTATTTATTAAATTCTTTAACCCATATGTCAACCCAATGACTTAGTATTACTATTGTTTTTATTTTCCAAATGAGGATGAAAAATTCTGGAATGGTCAATTATGTACCGAAGTCACAGCTAACAAATGGGGACACTGAGATTTGAACTAGGGCACTCTGACCTGAGCCCTGACTCTTATCTGTAGCGCCGTTCTCCTTCAACTTATATATATATATATGTATGTATATATATATATGACATTTTTCCTGTTACTACACATATAAACATTTGTCCTGTGTCAGGAAGATCCCCTGGATGAAGAAATGGCAACCCACTCCAGTATTCTTACCTGGGAAATTCTGTGGACAGAGGAGCCTGGCAGGCTACAGGTCCATGAGGCTGCAAGCAGTCAGACAAGACTGAGTGACTAAGCATGCACCCATGGGGTAGTTGGTGGGGATAAAAATTTAAATAATTTTAAGTTATTTTAGAGTTAAGGTTGAAATACCATTTTATTTCCTTACTAGAGAGTGAACTGCTCTTGAATAAAATAGTTGACTCATATTTACTCATACTTCTAGTTGCCTAGGCTCTTTTGAGCATTTCCTATCTGTTCCAGCCCCACCTTTGTTCATCTGGGCCACATTATATGAATGGCTACATAACAGTCCAATAAATGGATATCCTGTAACTTTGTTTAACCTACTGACAAATAATAGGCTGTTTCCAGTCGTAAAATCAACTTTATACACCTGTGTGCAGGAGTTGCTGGGTCAAAAAACAAATAAACTAAAATTTTAATATATTATTCTATTCCCAGAAGGTTACAAAAATTGACACTCTCACCCACAACTGTTTATCCATATGCTTACCAACATAGGGAATTAACAAACCTCTTCAGAGTTGTCTCTCAGATAGGTGTAAAAAGTGCCCCTTGTTTAAATTTGTAACTCCCTATCAGTGAGGGTGGTTCTGCATCTTCTCATATCTTTGTTAGCTGTGCTTATTTTTCTGTAGTGTCTGTTCATGTCTAATGCATCCTTTTTGTCTGTGGGGTTATTTGAAAATGATTTAGTGATTTCCAAGAGCACTTTGTACATTAAGAAAACTTCCTTTTAGTTAAAATAGGCGAATTTCCCCTCAGACTGTGCTCTGACTTTTTATGATATTTTGATGTGTTAATTTTTTAACCATGGTTAACTTACTGGTCTTAAAAAAAATACATATATATATATATGTGTGTGTGTGTATGTATTTGATGTGGACTATTTTTAAAAGTCTTCATTGAATGTTACAATATTGTTTCTGCTTTCTGTTTTGGGGTTTTTTGACCCAAGACGTGGGATTTTAATTCCCTGAACAGGGATCAAACTGATACCCTCTGCATTGGAAGGCGAAGTCCTAATCACTGGACCTCCAAGGAAGTCTTTTTTTTTTTTTTTTTTGTGGCTTCAAGGAACATTCACATGCATTACTTCACCTGGCATTACTTCGCCTGGCATTACTTCACCTGGCATTACTTCGCCATCACACTGGCATGGGACAACATCTACCATGGTCTTGCTTCACCTATAAGCAAACAGACTGAGTGACTTGCTCAAAAGCACACAGTGAATTGTGCATGAAGCCAGGTTTAGAACTCTCTAATTCCGCATCCGGCCTCTCAACACCTGGCAGTCCATCACATCTTCCATGAAATGGTTTCAAGTAGTCATTTTCTTTACACCATTTTTTTAAAAACTTGAGATGAAACAATATGCACCCAAAACAGAAAATAAAAACTGATCTCAGTGTTGATCTTCTCAAATATTTAGTTGGTTATAGCTCTGAAAAGGGGGTCCCGGGTGGCTCAGTGGCTTCCCTTGTAGCTCAGTCAATAAAGAGTCTGCCTGCAGTGCAGGAGACCTGGGTTCCATTCCTGGGTCAGAAAGATCCCCTTGAGAAGGAAATGGCAACCCACTCCAGTATTCTTGCCTGGAGAATCGCATACACAGAGGAGCCTGGCAGGCAGTGTCTAGATAGTGTGTCTTGATAGTCTATGGGGTTGCCAGAGTCAGACACGACTAAGCACACACAGCAGCAGCAGCTGCACTTGGGCTCCATCCCTGGGTGGGGAAGATGACCTGGGGAAGGGAATGGCAACCCACTCCAGTGTTCTTGCCTGGGAAATCCGATGGACAGAGGAGCCTGGCAGGCCACAGTCCATAGGGTCGCAGAAGAGTTGGATACGACTGAGGGATTAAACGACAACAACCACGCAGTGACGGAGGGAAGGAGCTGAGGGGATGTGATCTCCACTCACTCCCCCAAGGTGGAGGCCACCAGAGGCACAGAACTCTGCCATCTCTTAGCTGCGCCCAGCTCCGTGCCAGATGCCAGCGCATCCCAGTGTCTCCCAGACATCCCTTAGAGGTCTTTCAGGCACCTCCTACTGAATAAGACCAGAACTGAACGCACCATGTCCCCCCCAACCCTGTCTCTGGCCTCCCTCGCAGTTAAGCTACCAGTGGCTCAAGCCAGGAGGTGGGAGTCATGAGCTTCCTACTCCTCCAGTCTCCACCATCTGTCACAGAGATCTCTATGTTCTAGCTTTCTAAACACTTTCCGAGGGTCCTCCTCTCTCCACCTGCACCACCACCCCCTGCTCCAGGCCACCCCCATCTCTCCCATGACCGCTGCAGCTTCCTAACTGCCCCCACCTCCACCCCCGTCTCAGGGCACACTGCCTCTCCCACCCCTACAACAGCCGCCCTAGAAAGGAATATCTGATTGCAATTTCACCATCATCCGCCCTGGCAGAAAGCCTCTGCGCACTCAAGACAAAAGTCCACTATGCTTACACAAGCCTACGACGTCGTCCAAGACCTCTTCCCGCCCTCTTGGCTCTCCACCACAGTCCCTCCCAGGTTCCGGCGGCCCCAAGCCCCTCCCTGAGCTGGGACGTGCTAAAGGCGGATCCCGCTGGACCTTGCAGGGGGCGCCCTGGACCAGCCCAGGCTGAGCTCGTAGTGCGCGCTGCAGGGCCGGTCTATCTCTGGCCCTGCTAATCTCAGAGTAGGGCGGGACCTATCAGACGGTCTAAACCAATCCTAGATCGGGGGCGGGGCTGGGGCGGGACTCTGGGCTCCAAGCCAAGCCCCGGTTTTCCGGCTTTCCAAACCCAAGTGCGGGGCCGCAACCGCACACCCCGCCTGCGACCCCTAGGCCTCGCGCATCTTTCCGCGCAATGGACCCGGCGACGGCCGCGCAGGTGAGCGAGGCGGTGGCGGAGAAGATGCTCCAGTACCGGCGAGACAACTCGGGCTGGAAGATTTGCCGGGAAGGCGTGAGTGAGGAACGGGGCAGAAAGGGGTCGTGGGGCCTTTGCTCACTGGTGCTAGGGTCTCAGAAGCCCCTAGGCTCCTCCTCTCCCAAGAGGTTTTCTGCATTCTATTCCCTGGAGCTAGATTGAAGAGGAGATTCCACTGGGGGTTATTTCCTTAAAAAAAAAAAAAAAAAAAAGGGCCAGTTGTGCACACAATGACCCCCGGGGGTTGAGTGTGTGTCCATTTCACTAAATGACTTAGCCAAGGTCACCTGCTGGCAAATGGTTAGGGTGGAGCGGGAAGCACCAAACAGACCTAAATTGTCTGAGAAAACAAGATGCATGATGGTTTTTAAAGTGATTTGAAAATCTCCAGTGCTCTAAAGCTCTTCCAGTAGCCACACGAGATCCCTTTGTCCACTGCATCCTCCTGGAGGCAGCTTTGTTCAGGACTAGTCCCCACTCTGTCACAAATCAGTTGGGTCTCACTTTGGAAACTTGCATCTATTGAGGCTCTTGACTTTTCTTCCATAAAACAGGGGATCGGGCTCTATCTCCCAAGAGCCCTTCTAGCTCTAAAATTGTGCGATTCTGTGCCTTTTGACAGAACGGAGTTTCAGTTTCCTGGAGGCCATCTGTGGAGTTTCCAGGGAACCTGTAAGTGCATGCCTTGCTCAGAGCTCCTTAGGGTGTCACACCTCTCCTGATGTTTCTGTGGGTTTGCTTCCTCTGAGACGGCAGTCCATCCTAGCACCTGGAATCAACTTGCCAGTCATCCTTCGGAAAAGCTTCTGCATCTAACTAAATCATTTCCTCAAACTGTATTCTTGTGAAAGCTTAGCATCTGTCTGTTTCTGCAGGCCCATGGGGAGGTGGGCCAGTAGATGTCAGCCCCTTCTCTGCAAGGCTGTCTTAAAGAAGAGTGGCACACATGGCTTCTAGTCCTTCTGCGTAATCCCAGGATAAACAAGTCTGGTTGATGCCTTAGGGTCAATTGCTCTTTGTGCTCCAGGTACAGAGGAAAAGGCATTGTGAACGGGACACCAGAGCAGGTGTGGGACTGCGTGAAGCCACTTGCTGGGACTTTACGAGCTCAGTGGGATGAGAATGTGAACAGTTTTGAAATTATTGAAAGCCTCACTGATGTAAGTCTTTCCAAGCACTGTTATCCAGAGACAGTAAGCTGACTCTGTCCCCTCTGTGAAGGGTCAGTGACACCTTTAGGCAAGGGGTTGTTGTTTTGTTGCTAAGTTGTGTCTGACTCTTTGCAACTGTAGCCAGCCAGGCTTCTCTGTCCATTGCATTTCCCAGGCAAGAATACTGGTGTGGGTTGCCATTTCCTTCTCAAGGAATTTTTGACGACTCAGGGATCAAACCTGCCTCTCTTGCATCTCCTGCATTGGTAGGTGGATGCTTTACCACTGTGGCACCTGGAAAGCCCTTAGGCAAGGGGAGTGCCCAGCAAATAGGTTGTGCACTGTTCAACACTTAAACCCAGCTTCAGCCCAGGTATAGGTATGTAACAGTGAGACCCAGAGAGGTAGAGCTGCCCTAGACAGAGCTGAGAGAACCCTGCAGTGGCTAATGAAGGCAGGAGTGCAGAGTGAATGTGAGCTCTGAGAATGGTGAAGCAGCCTGGATTGGACGCATCAGCTCTAGTTTGAAATACTGCCCTTTGATGGGACCATGATAATGAGTCCTGGCCAAAGACTCAGGATCCTCTGCCAGCTGTGAGGCTGTGCTGGGGGAAAATTATGGATGCCAGGTTCTCTGCTGATAAAATATGTGGTATCTAGCCTAGTGCTGCCCAGTAGAACTTTCTGCTGTGATGAAAATATTCTACAACAGCGCTATTCAATACAGTAGCCACTGGCCCCAAGTGGCCACAGACATTTGAAAGGTGTCTAGTTTGAAGAAATAGTTAATTTTATATAATTTTCATTATTCAGTGTAAATTTAAATTGCCATGTGGAACTTGTGGCTGCCATATTGGACAGCAGAGATCTAACTGGTCCTGCCCTGGGATCCTCTGTAGTGTTAAGCATGTGTGTGTGTGTGCTAAGTTGCTTTGGTTGTGTCTGACTGTTTACAACCCCATGAACTGTAGCCGCCAGGCTCCTCTGTCCATGAGATTTCCCAGGCAAGAATGCTGGAGTGGGTTGCCATTTCCTCTTCCAGAGTGATCTTCCCAACCCTGGAATTCAACCCGGGTCTCTTGCATTGGCAGGTGGATTCTTTACCACTGAGCCACTTGGGAAGCCCCGTAGTGTTAAGAATCCACCTCATTTTGATTATAGAAGTTAAGGAGGAAAAAAAAAAAAAGAGCCAAAAGAAATGAAAAAGTACCTCTCCGCCCCGGGTCGCCGCAGCCTCCACCACTTTCAGGCCTAGTAGCCTGAAGCAAAATAGAAAAAAAAGATAAAAGAAATGAAAAAGTTGCCTTGAGGAAATGTTGGTTTTTTTTTTTTTTTGAATAGTGCCTTGATTTTGACATCTGTGGACCTAGTACCCTCTTGGGTGCTTCTATAGCAGGTATTAGGAAACCTCAAGCCATAATTCTTTACTACTTGATCGGCAGGAGCCAAGTATTCTTAACCTTCACCAGGAATTCACATTTCAATTCATCATCACAGGAGTTTATGTCAGTGTTTTGTGAAGGGTGAGGCACAAGGTGATAGGTCTTTAACATTTGAAGCTGAAGTTCAATCACACCTAGTGAGGTCACTCCATTTCAAGCCTTCAATCTCTCTGATAACTTGAAGCAGAAAGTCTCAAGGGCTGATGTGCCTTTGACACCTTGCTAATCTCCATGATGACAGACAGCTGGCCTCAGGCCCAGAAACAGAACCCAAGAATTCCGTGTGTGTGTGTGTGTGTGTGTGTGTGTGTGTGTGTGTTTGTAGCAGTTGTCTTTTATTTATGCCAACTGATACCTTCTTTTTCACTTCCAGCAGTTAGCTTCCTTTTAAAATAAGTTTAAGTTTTAAAAAGTGAACACATTTAGATAAAAAATATTAAGTGAATGGGCTTCCCTGGTGGCTTAGATGGAAAAGAATCTGCCTGCAATACAGGAGACCTGGCTTCAATCCCTGGGTTGGGAAGATCCTCTGGAGAAGGGAATGGCTACCCACTCTAGTATTCTGGAGAATCCCATGGACAGAGGAACCTGGCAGGCTACAGTCCATGGGATCACAAAGAGTCAGACACAACTGAATAATTAACACACATTAAGTGAATAATGGGATAGGCTCTCCCTGGGACTGTCCCATCTTGGGGCCTGATCTTATGACTCTGAAAGGACTGACATCCTGCTGGAGTAGGGGAACCATGGGATAAAGCATGGGCTTGGGGCGTCCTTGACTTGTAAAGTGGGGGAATGGACTTGGTGGAATATTCTGAGACTGGGTGAAGTTCTAGGGGTGTTCCCTTCCAGGGCTGGGACTGGGGGAAACCAGAAAGCTGTGCAGGACACATATTTAAGGAGGCACTGTTCTCAGGGTTGGGCAAGAAGAGCAAAGGCAGCCTAAGAAAGGAATGGCCTCTCTTGCCTCAGCCTAGACTCGGCCAAGTTCAAGTCTCTCCTCTCCACCCTGAGCTTTGCAGTCAATTCCTTCATCTCTACAAACCTCAGTTTTCTTCTTTGGTCAAATGGGTAAATGAAACGAGTTTCTCAGTTGTGCGGGACCACTGAGAGCATTGTCCATAGACTCAGTGGACATGAGTTTGAACAAACTCTGGGAGATAGTGAAGGACAGGGAAGCCTGGTGTGTGTTAGTCCATGGAGTCGGTGCAGAGAGTCGGACAAGACTTAGTGACTGAACAATGCAGAGCTTTGTCCAGCCAGACTCTTATTACATGCTCCACCAGTGACAACTCTCATGATCCTTTTTATTTTTTAAAATATTTATTTGTTTTTACTTTTGCCTGAGTCAAGTCTTAGTTGCCGCAGGCCAGCTCTTTGTTGCATCATTCGGGCTGCCCTTGTTGCCCAGGTCACAACCCAAGATTTTGCCAACTGGGTGTGTTCCCGTGACCCTTGGCACCTCCATCCGGGGAAGTTCACTCCAGACCCTCTAGGTCACAACGCCACCTTGCTGTCAGTGCTGTTCCCGTCTTCCAGAGCCGGGGTTATTGGGACCAGATGCAGGGGTGGGTGAGCTCCGAGGAGTCAGGGCAGGGAGCAGACACCTCGCCATTGCACGCAGCTGGAGCCCTCTTTCTCTGACAGAC
Source organism: Odocoileus virginianus (assembly GCF_023699985.2). Taxonomy (NCBI): domain Eukaryota; kingdom Metazoa; phylum Chordata; class Mammalia; order Artiodactyla; family Cervidae; genus Odocoileus; species Odocoileus virginianus. Next base: position 55,132,575 of record NC_069689.1, read on the forward strand.
CCTGCTCTTCAGTAGAACCACCACGCCCTCAGCTGTCATGAAGCTTATTTCCCCCAGAGACTTCGTGGACCTGGTGCTAGTCAGGACATATGAGGACGGCACCATCAGTTCCAACGGTGAGTGACGGTGGCCCTGCTTTGAGGTGTTAGTGGGCTGCTGGTCTCTGTCTCCCTCACACCCACCCAGTTCCTCAAAGAAAGCCCACCAGCTAGAAATCCCTGGGGCATGCACAGCCTGGGCTCGTTTTTCTGTGTTCCCCTCCCCTTGTCAGGTTTGGGGGGATTCTGTGCCAGGGAGATCTGAGATGAGAGCATCTATACACATTATTTTAGTTTGAAGATACAGATTACATCAGCACTCTGTTTTCATTCCTGCTGAGGTGCATAGTTCGTACCCCAGACACGTGGGCTATGGTTTGGCTCCAGGGAACCCCAGGGTGTGATGATCCCCTGCACCCATGGAGCACCTTCCCATGAGGACTGTGGCGCTGTCAGCTCCCCCACTTCCAGCCAGAAGCAAAGTTCCTGCCTCTGCACTTTTTACGGTTCCTCCTGCAGAAAGTGCTAGCCTGGCTGCTGTCCTGAATATCCCATGTGGGGGCAGGTGGTGGCACGTCCACACCTCTGTTGGCTGGGATTTGAGAGGGGGACCTTCTTCCTTCTACCCTCAAGCCTGACGTCTGAAATTTTCTCTCTTTTAAAAAGATAAAATTGTATTTATTTGGCTATGCTAGGTCTTAGTTATGGCATTTGGAATCTAGATCCCTGCACGTGTGTATGCTCAGTAATGTCCAACTCTTTGTGACCCCCTGGACTGTAGCCCACCAGGCTCCTCTGTCCATGGGATTCTCCAGGCAAGAATATTGGAGAGGGTTGCCATGCCCTCCTCCATGGGATCTTTCTGACCCAGGGATGGAACCCACCTCTCCTGCATTGGCAGGTGGGTTCTTTACCACTGGGCCACCAGGGAAGACCCTGAAATATTCTTTCCTCTAATACACTGGCAGGTTGGAGAGGGTGTGTGTGCATGTGTGAGTGCAAAAATGTGTAGGCACACATATGTGTGAACGCGTGTGTGCAAGGGACAGTGGGGCAGCAGTAGGGAGAGCTCAGGCTCCAGGTGACTGGTCTGCATACACTCTGGGTGCCTGGTAAGGCCCTTCAGCCACTGGGGCCCGATTGCCCAAAGCTGTAGCTCCCTGACCCTTTACTCTCTCTTCCAGCTACCAATGTGGAGCATCCATCTTGTCCCCCGAAACCGGGTTACGTGAGAGGATTTAACCATCCCTGTGGTTGTTTCTGTGAACCTCTGCCAGGGTAAGGACAGCCTCCAGAATGAATGACGTGCCAGGACCTCACTGCAGCTTCACTGAAGATGTCCTGTTGTTGTTGTTGAGTCAATCAGTCGTGTCCGACTCTTTGCAACCCCAGGGACTGCAGCATGCCAGGCTGCTCTGTGCCTCACCATCTCCTAGAGTTTGTTCAGACTCACGTCCACTGAATCGGTGATACCATCCAGCTGTCTCATCCTCTGCCTTCCTCTTCTCCTTCAGTATTTTTCTAGTAAGTCAGCTCTTTGCATCAGGCGGCCAAGTATTGGAGCCTCAGCTTCAGCATCAGTCCTTCCAGTGAATATTCAGGGTTGATTTCCTTTAGGATTGACAGGTTTCATCTCCTTTCTGTCCAAGGTGGAGGATGTTCTACTCAATGGCAACATTAATGATGATTCCCAATAATTAAAATGCCTTACACCTCTGGAGGCCTTGCTGTTACAGTCTGTGCAGGGTCACAGGCTGGCCATGTAGGGTCTGGGCACCCAGTCTTCTTGGGGTTCTGAGAGCGCTCCACCAGCTGGGACCAGCCAGTAGCTTAGCTGTCACCACCCTCAGTCCCCCCACTGGTGCTCATCTTGTGTCCCCTCAGTGAGGAATGAGGTTGAAATGCTCTGGCCTAATGGGTGATTGAGAGCACAGCATGAGTCAGCCCCAGAACTGAGCTCAGAAATGGTTCTGTCCCCATGTTCTCACAGGTCATGGCCAGGTTTGGTTTTTATTTTTATTTTTTGCCATACCGAGCAGCATGCAGGATCTTACTTCTCATATTTTTGGTCTGAGTCTCCATTGTTACTGTTTAGTCACTCGGTTATGTCCAACTCTTTTGTGATCCCATGGACTGTAGCCCGCCATGCTTCTCTGTCCATGGGATTTCCCAGGCAAGAATACTGGAATGGGTTGCCAGTTTCTTCTCCAGGACATCTTCCCGACCCAGCAATCAAACCCACATCTCCTAAATTGGCAGGTGGGTTCTTTACCACTGAGCTATCAGGGAAGTCCTCATTTACACTCTTCAGTATTATTCAGGGCATCAAAGTGTTTTGTTCATGTGGATTATATCCATCAATATTTACTATATTTGACATTAAACCTGGGACATTTTAAAATATTTATTTTAAAATAATGATACATTCATTAGAAGTGACTCATTGGAAAAGACCCTGATGCTATGAAAGATGGAAGGTGAAAGGAGAAGGAGATGGTGGAGGATGAAATGGTTAGATAGCATCACCAACTCAATATGAATTTGAGCAAACTCCAGGAGACAGTGAAGGACAGGGAAGCCTGTTGTGCTGCAGTCCAAGGGGTTGCAAAAAGTCAGACATGATTTATCGACTGAACAACAACAACAGCAATTACATGATAACATAAATATTGTTGTGAAAAATAACTATATTTTTCAAAATAAAAAAATAGTGGAGAGTGGCCTTGTTTTACATTTGAGGAAATATTAATGTCAGGCTTACTAGAAGCTCACATCTGCTTCTACATTCAGTCTGTTGTGATGCACACATCAAAGAGCCTTTGGAAACTGCCCCCCACCACCGCCCCAGCAGCGAAGCTGTTAACAATTCCATTCAAATAAAATTCTCAGGAACCTCCCTGGTGGTCCAATGGCTAAGACTCCATACTTCCAATACAGGGGATGCAGATTTGATCCCAGGCTGGGAAAGTAAAGATCCCACATTCTGTGAGGCATGGCCTCCAAAAATTAAAAATAAATAAATAAACAAATAAAAATGCTTGGTCTCCACAAAGCCCATGCCTTCGTTGTGCTGGCCATGGGAAAAATTTGTGAGAATAAAGTACAGGCTGAGAGAATGGGAGTGGAAAGGCAAATGACATCTTAGTGCTGTGAGAAAAATAGCCTTGACTTTGAAAAGCCCTTGAAAGGGTGTTAGGAACCCCCAGGAGTTGCCAGACCTCTCACAGAATCACTGCCCTCAATGGTCGGAGGGCAGCATTGTGTCTCTTTCTCCCAGGACCCAGAACTGGAGTAAATTCTCTGAAAGACTTTCCCGAGTGAATCAGGCACAGGGAATGAATGGCCTTGCTGGGATGGAAATGGGGGCATGTCCTCGCTGGCCGTCCATGTGGGGCCAGGGAATCATGCTTGAGAGGACCCGCTTCCATCCTGAAAAGAGGCAGGCCCAGAGGGGACCCCTGGGCAGTGAACCCAGCAAAATCCCTGGGTTTGGACCACTTCCCTGAGTGGGCCTCGGTTCTAGATACCTAACAGCCCTATTTTTGTTTTCACAGGGAGCCAAACAAAACCAGCCTGGTCACGTTCTTCCAGACCGACCTCAGTGGTTACCTCCCACAGGGCGTGGTGGACTCCTTCTTCCCCCGCAGCATGGCTGGGTTCTATGCCAACCTTGAGAAAGCAGTGAAGAAATTCTTCGGCTGACAGCCTGGCCGGTTGGCCGAGAACTGCCATGGCTCGTGCAGAAGGGCAGTTGTTGGGACACCCCTGGAGAGCCTGGGAGCACATGGGCTCCTTTGGAAGACATCAGCCAGGGGCAACCCTGGGTCCCCTGCTCCTCCATCTACTCGGGTGGGGCTGTTGTCATCCAAGTACACCTTCTCCGGCAGGTGCATCTGAGCCCCTGACCACCAGACGGGGACTCTGCCTGGGCACTGTGGGACACACTAGGGTCCAAAGCCTTCCTCTGCCGGTCACTCCCCCAAAACCTGGCTCAGCCCCTTTGTTGCGTCCGAGCTCTCAGTCCTGTACCACAGACCCCTAGATGTATGGTGCTGCGCCAGCCTTCCCCTTAAAGACGTCAACTTGATGTTTAAAAAATGAGATGAACCTTCAGGAAAAACACTTTCAATATTCCTTTTGTTGTCTCTTTTATTCAAATCATTTTTCTTTCTTTTCCCCCTGCATGAGTTAAATTTCATGTGCCCCAGGGAAACCAGGCAGTTTGAATCTGGCCCTGGAAGCACTCTGGAATTGATTCTGGATGGAGCAAGCCTACAAGTGGGATTTGAGCAGAACCTCCCCTCCCTTGGGCATTTGCCTTTTCTTGTCCTTGGTTATGGAAGGTGGAGCAGGAGTCTTCTGGCCTCCAAGCCCTGGTAGGGCCATACGGCTGTTACCAAGTCCATGGGATTTCCCAGGCAAGAATACTGGAGTGGGTTGCCATTTCCTTCTCCAGGGGAGCTTCCCAACCCAGAGATCAAACCCATGTTCTCTTACATCGGCAGGCAGATTCTTTACTGCTGAGCCACCAGAGAAGCCCCGGTCAGGGGATACTAGGTGTTGCTAATCAATTTCCTTGCCCCGAGCTCAGCAGTCAGGCACTAAGTAATGACCACAGCGGTAGCCTCCCCACAATGTTCTGTCTGCATTTAAAAGCATCCTGACCTCTTGTGCACATGCTTGTTGCTCAGTTGTGTCCGACTCTTTGTGAATCCACAGACTGTGGCCCACCAGGCTCCTCTGTCCATGGCATTCTCCAGGCAAAAATACTAGAGTGGGTTGCCATAACCTCCTGGCAGGGAATCAAACCCAAGTCTCTTGTGTCTCCTGTATTGCAGGCGGATTCTCTACCTGCTGAACCATCAGGGAAGCCCCATCTTGGCCTATTGGTCTCAACCAAATCACAGAAGAAAGGACTCACTCTGTATCATTTACCAGCTGGACAAGTTTCTCACTGTCCTCGGGTCTCAGTGTTCTCATCTATATAACAGGATGATATCATGCTCTGTAGACACTGCTCTGATTACTGAAGACAATGTCCACTTAATACCAACACGGTGCTTGGCACATGGGAGGTGCATGGCAGCCATGTGTATTTCACCCTGTCAGACTCAGGCTGGTCTATTCTGTTGGCACAGCTGAGCACACATGGAGTTTCACTTGTCTGGTTACTTGCTCTGTCACTGGGTACCACCCCAGCTAGGAGTGCTTCTCCAACCCCAACCAAAAAGTTTTGCAAATGCGCTATGTGATAGACCATATTTTTCAAAAAATAGCCCAAGCTGCTTTTCCCCTCCCCTTAAACCTGAGCAAGTCTGGGCCAGCTCTGACTGATGGAGCACAAGAGAAGTGATGCTCTTCAACTTTGGAGATAAGGTCACACCAAGGATGCAGCTCCTACCTGGCTCTCACACTCGGGGGACACGCAGTCATGTATTGTGAGGAAGCCCTGGCCACAGGGAGAGGCTGCCTCCCAAGTATCCAGGCCAATGGCTCCAGCTGAGTTCCAAGCCAGCAGCCAACCTCAGTGACCTGTGTGTGAGTGGATGACCCTTCCAGTGGTTCTAGCCTCCAGCCTGTGAGTTGGCGCCAGCTGATGTCAAGTGGAGCAGGATGAAGGGAACCCCCTCCAAGCAGGCCAGCATTGCAGACTCGTGAGAAAAACAAAGGTTAGGGTGGATCTTCACCCAGAGACAGGCCTTAGAAAATCTGCAGAACAAGCCATGGATTTCATGTCCAATCATATATCCATTTTATTTACAGCACCACAGTATTATCACTAAGCTCTCTAGATGCAGTCTGTCATTTGTATCAGCCACCCCACCGTGACTGTGCCCTAACTTCTGGGGCCAACCTCTTACTGGGTGGGGTCCCAGAAGGTCCAGACCTAGGCAAGCAGCCACTGGGAAGCACACCTGTGCATTCCCCCATTGGGTGGGGTTAGCCGTGACCCTGAGAATTAGCAGTTCGGGGACCTGCATGTGGTAGGCTCTGGCGTCTGCACTGGTGCTGGGCCTAGGGATCTCCAGCAGCTGGGGTCCCCTTGGACTGCAGGCTCTTCCTCCTGAGGACGATCGTCACAGGGCCATCAGGCAACACCTTGATGATGTTCCAGGCTTCAAACCGCGTGAGTCCCTGCATGGCGGTGCCGGCCAGGTGTAAGATTTCATCTCCCGGCTGGACTGTGTCACTCTGTTCTGAGGCCACCCCTGGGATGAGAGAGGAGAGTGGGTGCCTTGAGTGACAAGGGAACAAGCAGTCACCACCTACCCTGGCCTCTGAGGAGCCAGGACAGCTCAGAAGGAAACTGGAGCCCATCCCTCTGGAGCTCAGTGGTCGATCTAAAGCGAGGCATCCCAGGACTTCCCTGGTGGCCCAGTGGTTAGGGCTTCACCTTCCAGTGCAGGGGGCACAGGGTCAGTCCGTGGTCAGGGAGCCAAGATCCTGCATGTTGTGCAGTGTGGCCAATAAATGAACAAATAAAACAGATCAAGCATCTAAACAGACATTTCTAAAAAAAAAAAAAAGCTAAAATATACTGGGCAATTATATATCACAGGCTTTGTGTTAACACTCAGCACTTATGGCAAGAGTCCTAGGACTCTAGTAGCTCTGTTACTGTTCCCTTTTCATGTGGGAGGAAACCAAGGACTCAGGTAACTCACCTGAGCTACGAAGCTGCTGCGTGATGGGGTCTAGGTTTGAACCAGACTTTGTGGCTTTAGAGTCCACATCCCTTGGCCCCACATCACCCTGCAGCTGGCAGGCTCATCCCCGTGTAAGCCAATGGGACCAAGATGGTGAAGTGACTTGCGTAAGGTCGTGCTGTCATTGGTGGCAGAACTAACACTAGAATCCAGGTCCAGTGACCTGGAGATGTAAGCTCATCTCAAATCAACTTTCAAAAGTTAAAAATATTGGGAATTCCCTGGTGGTCCAGCAGTTAAGGCTTGAAGCTTCCACTGCAAGGGGTGTGGGTTTGATCCCTAATTGGTAATTAAGATTCTGCAAGGAAATAGCAACCCACTCCAGTGTTCTTACCTGGGAAATCCCATGGACAGAGGACCCTGGCAGGCTACAGTCCACGGGGTTGCAAAGAGTCGGACATGACCGAGCACACATACACACGTGCTGTGCAGTGTGGTCAAAAATTAAAATAAAAAGTTAAAAATATCTTTCCCAGAATTGAGGATTTCCCAGGTGGTCCAGAGATTAAGAATTCACCTTCCAATGCAGCGATTAAGGTTGGGGAACTAAGATCCCACAGGCCTTGGGGCAACTAAGCCCATATGACAACTAAGCCCTGCATGACACAACTAGAGAGAAGCCCATGTGCCATAACTAAGACCTGATGCAGCCATAAATAAATAAGGTGAAGTCTTAGTTAAGGATAAAAGAAAAACCCAATTCTATATATACATATATATTATATATATATAGCTTCTCCAGAGTTGGAGTAAACATAGCATCCTTTGGAAGCTCCCATGTGAGCCTCAGCAGTTGTAGCAGGCCTCCCAGAAACAAAACTAGTCTGCAGTGGGGCCTCCCTGGGGCACAGGGAGAGAGCTAGGAGGGCCTTTGCGTCGCAACATTAAGAGCCCAAAGAACCCCGTCCACAGCTCTTCTTATAGATCAGGAGCCTCAGGCCCAGAAGACAATAGTCACTTGGCAGTTAGAAGCAGAGCTGGAGGGCTTCCCTGGTGGCTCAGTGGTAAAGAATCTGCCTGTCAACGCAGGAGACATGGGTTCGATCCCTGATAGGGGGAGATCCCACATACTGTGGAGCAACTAAGCCCATACACCACAACTACTGAGCCTGTGCTTTAGAGCTTGGGAGCCTCATGTGCTGCTACTATTGAAGCTTTCGTGTTACGGAGCCTGTGCTCTGCAACAAGACGCCATTGTAATGAGAAGCCCATGAACTTGCAACTAGAGAAGAGCGTGCATACAGCAATGAAGACCCAGCATAGCCAAAAATTTTAAAAAAGAAGCAGAACTGGACCAGATCCCAGACCATGTGACCCCTAGTCTACATCTCCTGGCTCTGGGACTCAGGGGGTCCAGCTTGAGAAGCAGTGAAGAATTAGGGGTGATTGTATGTGACAGCTGCAGGCCATACATTATCTTCCCAGGAAAACCCAAGTAACCTCCAACTAGGGTTGGCTTGCTCCCCAATCCATGATGAACAAAATCTCAACATTTTGAATAACAGTAGGAGCTGATGGGTCCAGGATTAGAATGAGGTGAGTGGGGCTGGGTTCTGCTAGTGGAAAGTCGGACTCTGTGTTTTGTTCATTGTGGGCTTTTTGAATTAATTTTGATTTAAAAAAATATTGCATTGAAACAGTCTGTATCTTGATTACTGAATATTTCGGCACCCCCTTCAATATTGCACCCAGGACTTCCCTGGTGGACCAGTGGATAAGAATCTGCCTGCTAATGCAGGAGACGTGGGTTCGATCCCTGGTCCAGGAGGATTCCATATGCCAAGGGGCAATTAAGCCTGTGCACCACAACTACTAAGCCTGAGTGCTCTAGAGCCCCAGCTCTGCAATGAGAGAAGCCACCACAATGAGATGCCTGCACACCACAACCAGAGAGTAGCCCCCGCTCTCTGCAACTAGAGAAAGCCCACGAGGAGCAAAAAACACTCAGCATAGAAAAAATAAATAAATAACAAATAATTTTAAAAAATTTAAAAAATGACATTCAGGGCCTCACGTACTTCACCTTGGTCCCATCCCTGCCAGGCTGAAGCCAGAGCAGGCTGGGTCACTTACAAGGACCCAGCAAAATAGAGGGATTACAGGGATGTCTGAGCCAAGGAGAACAGGGAGAAAAAGCAAAGTCAAGTTCGTAAGAGGTCTGCCTGCCTCCCAAAAGGGCCTGGGGTTGTGGGAAACCGGTAAGCCCTGTAGGGCCCTCAGAAGCCTGTGGGCTGCCTGGTCCAACACACAACTAGAGCTGAAGCCAAAAGGGGGACCCACATCGCACCTTTGAAGATCCTATTAACCGTCAGAGGCTTGTCCCCATGCAGGGAGCCCTTCCCTCCTTCCAGGCTGAAGCCCAGTCCCGCAGAGGTCTTTTCCAGGGTCACTGTGCAGACTGTGCCCTCTGCTGCTGAGAAAACACAGAGGTTTGTTAGGGATGTTCTCCTTCTGGGTATCAGGTGAGCCTGGCTGATGCTGCCAGGGAACTTGTGCGCATATGTGGATTCACCCGTGTGTGTGCATCGCCCAGCTGGCTAAGTGTTCTGAGGACCAGGAATGGCCCTGCCAGCACTGGCCTCACACATCCAAAAGTGATGTGGCCCACAAGGCTTCTACCAGGCAAGGAGAACTTACTGGATTCTATGGAGACATCACTGGCCACAGAGGCTGAGCCTGAGGAATCAGTGGAGGAGTTGAGGTCGGTCGTGGCCTCCAGAGTCGGCCTCCTGGTGACGATCACAGCTTGCCTGGGCTCCCGAGCTTGGCGGAGGATAGCCAGGGCATCATTGTGTGTGGCTCCTTTGAGAGACTTGCCGTTGATGGAGAGAACCTCATTGCCTTTCTGAATGGTCCCTTCCTGGGAGGCCAGCCCATTAGGGAACACCCTGTGAACCTGAGCAAACCAGAGGAGGTCAGGACCCAGGACTTACCATATTGGATCTGGATTCTTGCTGGAGGAGGATCACGACCAGTTAAACCCAGGTTCTTGTTGTTTAGTTGCTAAGTGACCACCTCTTTTGTGACCCAATGAACAGCAGTCTGCCAGGCTCCTATGTCCATGGGATTTTCCAGGCAAGAATACTGGAAGGGGTGCCACTTCCTTCTTCTGTGCATCTTCCCCACCCGGGAATCGAACCTATATCTCCTGCATTGGCAGGCAGGTTCTTTACCACTGAGCCACCAGGAAGCCCAGAAGATTCTTTCAAAGAAAATGAAAGGTGTCCTAGCTCAGGGCTGCTAGCCAGCTTCACCCCCTTCTCTACCCACAGCAGAGATCACTAGCAAAAATGGCCAGACTGGCCCTCAAAATTCTTTCCAACACAACGTCCTAGACTGTATTGCTACAATCCTAGTTAACATTTGGTCACACTCTTTTGCCCTTTGTGCTCTGCATCAGCATTCTCCCAGGGAAACTTTCTTCAAGCACTGATTTTGTGCCATATTAATAGATATTGTGTTAGAAAAGTTTCCAAGGTCTAAGAAAATTAAGAACATTGGATAAAATACAAGCTCTGAAAATGTCTACTGTTTAAAAAAAAACATTAGAGACTCTATAGTGCAGGCTGGCATGATAATTCTCTAAGAACAGGCCAAATAATATAGTGATCCCCAAAAGGTTCAGCAAAGCATTCTTTTTTTCATAGAGAAATTCTCAGGCCACATGTTTCACAGAATGCAGAATTATTATCCTAGGAAGTCTGAATATTTTTAAAGCTCCTCCCCTAGAAATTCTGATCCTTAATTCCAATTAAGAGACCATCACCCACCTAAGTTCCCTTTCTGAAAAATGTGTAGTATTAAAAAAAATAAAAAACCTCATGTCTTTGCGACAGTTGTCTTCTTTTTTTTTCTGTAATACATTTTTTTTTTAAACATGTATGGGGCTTTTTATTTTTTGGCTCCACAGTATGTGGGATCTTAGTTCCCTGACTCAGGATCAAACCCACCACCTCTGCAATGGAGGCACAGAGTCTTAACCACTGGACTCCCAAACAAGACCTGCCTCAGCCTTTTTAATGATGTAAATTCTAATGTGCTTAATTAGGAGGACTGAATGACAGCATGAGTAGGCAATCGCTAAACTGTGCTATGTGTTGTTTTGCTGTTATCCTTTGATCAAGGTTCTTTGTTTCTCTAAACAGTTTCAGTGTTGGAAAAATTCTGTTATGGGGTCAGATGTAGTCAAGATCCTCTGATTACGAGACCCGAGTAGGAGGCAGAATTTCTGTTCTGCATCTCCATCCATCCTCCACAAGTGAAGCAAGCATGCCAACGATCCCCCATCCTGAGGCATGGGGAAGAAAACTTGCACATGTCAGTGGGAACCCAGCTTGTTCTTGATAAAGGACGGTACTCAAAATTAGTTCTCTTTGAATGAATCTGGAAAGGAACAGAAGCGCTCAAACATGGAAGGAGAAAGGGGAAGTTCGGTGCACAGGATCAGCCGATGTGTACCGCTCCCGGCTTTTGAGGCAGTGTCAGGGGTGGCAGCCGAAATGGGGGCAGAAAACTCCCCACTCCAGGGCAGACCCACAGATCCAAAGTGTTGTTCCCACAGGCAAGCTCTCTTTTCTGCTCTTCAATTAGGGAGCAGACTGTACCGTCCAGAACGTCTTTATGGTGATCTGCCAGTGCTCAGTGTCAGAACTGAGTGTCTAATAAGTGTCTAATACTTTTTAGACAATCACCAACCCAAGATCCTCATGGGTTTTATGTGCTTTTTTGTGGTGGAGAGCTTGCTTGCAAAGAAGGAAGTTGCTGCTCACACATGACTGACTCTGAAATGACTGAAAGCAGTGTGCCGAGTTACCCTGCGTACCAGCTGGTCCCGCGAGAACAGGGGGCTGGACCTCGAGATCTGAAGCCTTGGGTACAGCCTGAGCTGTGCTCTGTGAATAGCAACAGAAACAGCTTCCTGACCTTTCCAGGTGGGCCCCACCGCCCACCACCAACCATCAGATTTGCTTTACCACCGTCTGTGTTAACACACCCCATCTCCCAGTGGGCAAACCCAGGAAAACAGCCTCCTGTACCACACCTGCCTGCCCAAGGCCTCTTTCTGTCCAGGTGAGACCTCTTTCCATCTAGATGTGCTGTGCTATGTGTCACAGCCAGGCCTTCAATCCTTCCTGTAAAGCCTTTGGCAAAGGCTCCTGTGGTCATAAATCATTCTTGTCTAAACGTTGGTGGCATATGTATGTCAAGCACAGGGAGCTCAGGTCAGTGCTCTGTGATGACCTAGATGGGTGAGATGGGGTGGGGAGTTGGGAGGGACATCCAAGAGGGATGTATATATGTATACATGTATACATGTATATATGTATATACATATATGTATATGCATATATATGTATATATATACATATATGTATACCTATAGCTGATTTGCCTTGTTGTACAGCAGAAACTAACACAAACATCATAAAGCAATTATACTCCAGTAATAAGATAAAATGTTGGTTGCTCAGTTGTATCCAATTCTTTGTGACTCTATGGACTGTAGCTTCTCTGCCTATGGGATTCTCCAGGCAAGAATGCTGGAGTGGGCTGCCATTTCCTACTACAGGGGATCTTCCTGACCCAGGGATCAAACCTGGGCAGGTCTTTTGCATTGTAGGCATATTCTTTACCGTCTGAGCCACTGGGGAAGCCCAGTGGCTTATAAAGTTAAAAAAAATTTTAAATGTTGGTGGCTAATAGGTTACTGATCTCTATTTCCAAGAGACATGACACTGAAAAAAATTTGTTTTGAAATTTCTTCCTGTTTTCTTGTTGTTGAGATGAAATTCACATAACATTCAATTAACCTGATAGCTAAGTTGGTAAAGAATCCGCTTGCAATGCAGGAGACCCTGGTTTGATTCCTGGGTCGGGAAGATCTGCTGGAGAAGGGATAGGCTATCCATTCTAGTATTCTTGGGCTTCCCTGGTGGCTCAGCTGGTAAAGAATCTGCCTGCAATGTGGAAGACCTGGGTTTGATCCCTGGGTTGGGAAGATACCCTGGAGAAGGGAAAGGCTACCCACTACAGTATTCTGGCCTAGAGAATTCCATGGACTGTATAGTCCATGGGGTTGCAAAGAGTTGGACATGACTAAGCAACTTTCATATCACTTCACTTCACTTCAATGCAGTGACATTTACTGTGTTGGAATTTTTTAAATGTCTCTCCAGGACCTTCAAAAATGGAGGCATTAAGGCTTTGACTTCAAGAAATTCTGATAAAACAGCTCTGGGGTGAGGCTGAGATGCCTGTAATATTTTTTAAAGTTCCATAAGTGATTCAGATTTCTTTGGGTAAATTAAAGTTGTTTTGTGTACCCAGAGACCTTTTTAAAGTTAAGGATCATGGGACTTCCCTCCTGGTCCAGTGGATAAGTTATCTATGCTTCTCTAAGTATCTTAAACTCCTGCAGTAACCTCCCTGCCCAGGGCCTGGGGTTATGCATTCCTTTGATCCCTCTCCTGATAAGTGCTCCCCTCTCCAAGGGTCATTGCCTCTGGCTCTGATGAACCCCATGACTGGGCCACTCACCGTGATCACCTTGTTTTCTAGATCTGCTCCTCCTGCCAAGCTGAACCCAAGGCCGGCCCCTTCCTCCTTGTGCAAGATGGTGACATGGATGCTGTCTAATTGCTGCAGAAGGAAAATATATATATTAAAAACATTGTATTGCAACAGCATGAACAATTTACAAGTATTCTTCTTCCCCTCTGTTCAACTTTAATAAAACTACAGAAGATCAAGATTTAACAAGTGTTCTAACATCAGGCTGTGTGTGTGCTTAATCATGTCTGACTCTTTGCAACCCCATGGACTGTAGCCCACCAGGCTCCTCTGTCCATGGGATTCTCCAGGCAAGAATACTGAAGTGGGTGGCCATTTCTTACTCCAGGGGATCTTCCTGACCCAGAGTTCAAACCCACGTCTCTTGCATCTCTGGCATTGGCAAGTCAATGCTTTACCACTAGTGCCACCTGAGAAGCGTAACATCAGGCTGATTTGCTCTCAAATCGCAGCTTGTCCATGTTCCCAGTTGTGTCAAACCCATCTCATTATTTAGAAAAAGAAAACTTTCTGGGAAATCATGGGAAGCTCAAAAGAAAAAGAAAATGCATGTACGGCGACCTGTAGAGTTCTTTTCCTCTCCTGTGCACCCATCCACACCCACATCTGTATAGATGGGGCTGGGTGCTACTGAGTTAGCTGGAAATCGAAGTTGGGACAACACAGCTCTGCCACCTGGTGTGGGATGGGGTCAGCCTGGAGAACTCTGGGTCAGCAAAGCTGGGGTGGTGCAGTTTTGCAGGAGTTGGTGGTTCTGTTTTACACCTGCTGCTCCATGGGGCCAGCAGCAGCATTAAGGAGCCCAGCTGGCTTCTCACCCTAGAACACACATGTGTACACATACACACACAAACACACATGCCCACCCAGGCACACACACAGACACACACAGAGTACTTCCCAGCCTGGACCTGGGCTCACCTGGAGCCAGAACAATCCCTCTGCAGTGTCTAAAGTCAGAGACCCTCGTCTGGTTTTAATGGCGGTGGGGGGGGGGGGGGTGTCTCAAACTCAAGTGCATCCAGGGCCCAGGCTGACCACTTAAAAGAGCAAAGGGGACAGATGTGAGAGAGCGAGGGGAACTACAGAGAATGGAGAGCACATCGGCTCGAGAGGACCCTCTGCTCCTAGGAATGCAGACCAGTGCTCCAGGACCATTCATGCCCTTTGTTAAAAGAGAGAAGCCAAGAGACTTCCCTAATGGTCCAGTGGTTCCACGGATCTGCCTTGCAATACAGGGAATGTGGGTTCCATCCCTGCTCGGGGAACTAAGATCCCACAAGCCACAGGGCAACTAAACCTGCAAGTTACAACTAGAGAGTCTGTGAGCCATGGCTAAGACCTGATGCAGCCAAATAAATAAATATTTAAAAAGAGAGAGAGGGGGAAGCCAGAATCCAGGTTTTGATTCGGGTTTGATGATATTTAGAATATTAATATAATACTGAGCTTCCCTGGTGACTCAGATGATAAAGAATCTGCCTGCAATGTAAGAGACTTGGGTTGGATCCCTGGGTCAGGAAGATCCCCTGGAGAAGGGAATGGCTGCCTGTTCCAGTATTCCTGCCTGGAGAATTCCATGGACAGAGGAGCCTGGTGGGCTACAGACCATGGGGTCGCAAAGAGTCAGACATGACTTAGCAACTACACACACACACACACACACACACACAATATAATACTTTTTAGACAATCACCAAGCAGACCAAATACAATACACCTGCAGGCTCTCAGGCCACCAGTTTGTGCCCTGGCACAAAGGAATAACCTTAAATCAAAAATTCACTTGCTCTGGCACCACCAGAGCCTCTGCTGTGCCGCTAGCTCCACGAGCCTTTGATCTGGAGTCCCCAAGACCCAGGGGGGGATGAAGGGATGAATGGACTTCACGGTCCCCACCTCTACTGCAGCACTGGCCCAAACCTCCCAACTTGTCCCCAGGCATCAGCTTACTTGCCTTGTAAGAGCACTTTGTCAAGTTTAAAAGCAAATACTCTCCCAGGGAGGCCCCAAGAAGGACAGCTATGTATTTTACACAGTACTTTGTTGCTGTTGTTCAGTTGCCAAGTCATGTCGACTCTTTGCGACTCCATGGACTGAAGCACGCCAGCCTTCCCTGTCCTTCACTATCTCCCGGAATTTGCTCAAACTAATGTTCATTGAATCCTTGATGCCATCCAACCATCTCATCCTCTGTCACCCCCTTCTCCTCCTGCCCTCAGTCTTTCCCAGAATCAGTGTCTTTTCCAGTTAGTTGGCTCTTCACATCAGATGGCCACAGTATTGGAGCTTCAGTTTCAGCATCAGTTTCAGTCCTTCCAATGAATATTCAGGGTTGATCTCCTTTAGGATTGACTGGTTTGATCTCCTTGCAGTCCAACGGACTCTCAAGAGTCTTTTTCAGCACCACAATTTGAAAGCATCAATTGCTCAGTGCTCAGCCTTCTTTATGGTTCAACTCTCACATCTGTACATGACTACTGGAAAAACCATAGCTTAGCCTCTGTTATTTTGTTGAAATCAGGCTCTGGGTAAGATGGTGTCAGTGCACAGGTGATGAGAAAGAGCCCCAGAGGCCCAGGACATCTTCTCAGGCTCACCCATGCCCTTGATCTAGAGCAGCAGTCCCCAACCTTTTTGGCACCAGGGACCAGTTTCATAAAAGACAATTTCCCCACAGACTAGGGGAGGGTGATGGTTTCAGGGTGATCCAAGTGCACTACATTTACTGTGTACTTTATTTCTATTATCATTATATCAGCTCCACCTCCGATCATCAGGCATTAGATCCTGGAGGCTGGGGACCCCTACTGTACGGAATGCTGGCTGTGATGCCTCCTTACCCTCTCCTCCCAGTCTGGATAACTCCAGTGTAAACAGCCTTCATGGACTGGGGTCTCCTAGACAGATGCAAGGCCCGTGAGGCTGTGCTTGTCTGAGCTGAATGAGCCTCAGCTCTGCCTGACCACTTCCTCTCCACAGACTTTTGGGTCATGCTCAGAAGGCATAGGGGAAGTGGGACTTTCAGAATGACTTGACTGAGTGTGGGAGCCTTTGCAAGTCCTGGGATCAGTCACCTCTCGGTGAGCAGGGCAAGTCTTCAGGCAAGAACTCAGAATTTATGATGGACAGCTTACTCGTAAGCAGCATCACCCTGGAGATGCAGGCCAGGCAGGCAGCCAGGGGAAAGTGGAGATAGAAAACCTTGACTCTGTGACCTTGAACCTCACTTTCTCCTTTATTAAACTATCAAAAAGATACAACTCTATGACTGAAATCACTTCATGAGTGACAAAGCTCCCTACACTGGAAGGTCTGATTTTGGTCCAGTGATACAGCGCCCCTCTGCCCTGGGCAGGGCACAATCTTACTCTGGTATCTGCCCCTGGGAACCACTGTCTCGACTTCAAGGATCCCAGGGCCACATGGGTTGCTTCTCCTCCGACCTAACTGAGGTGACCACATTGCTCTGAGCAAGGCCTTCATCTCTGTAAGAGCTAAGTCACTCAGTCATGTTCAACTCTGAGACCCATGGACTGTAGCCCACCAGGCTCCTCTGTCCATGGGGTTCTGCAGGCAAGAGTACTGGAGTGGGTTCCCATTCCCTTTTCCAGGGGCTCTTCCCGATCCAGGGATCAAACCCATGTCTCTTAACGTCTCCTGCATTGGCAGGTGGGTTCTTTACCACTCATGCCACCTGGGAAGCCCTTCATCTTGGTAAATGCCCATAAAAAAGAAACCTACCTTTAATGTAGCTTCATCCAGAACCTTCACTTCCTCTATGAGCTTCTTTAGTTCCTCTGTGCTCAGCAGGGAGATAACTGATTGACCGGGCTGAGGGGTGCAGTGGTCACAGTCGTTGGCTTCCGTGGACTCATTAAGACCTTCCGTGTATTCTCTCAGCTCCGAAAGGCTTGGCAGGGAGGCGAAGCACACAGTATGAGTTGTGATGCTAACAAGAGCTAACAGCCTTTGCATACCTACTGTACTACCGGAGGGTGCTAATGTTCATTCTACAAGTACATGCAACAAGTCTATGAATAGATACTAGCATTTCTTCACCATAGAGATACAGACATTGGGGTTCAGGGAGGTGGGGAAACTTGTCTATGGTCATGTTGTTATGAAATGCCAAGATCTGGAATTTGAAATCACAGATTGTGGTGTGTCTGACTCTGAAGTCTGTGTTCAAAACTTCACCCTGAAGTATAACTGATGTTTTGGGCAAATCTGCGTTTATATGACTACCAAGAGTGAGTCCTCTCTCTCACACACACCCACATACTCACCCACACACTCACAAGACCCATACACTCTCACACCCACATATTCTCTCTCACACACACACACATATGCTCATAAGAACAGGTGGTGACTTCCTTGGTGGTCCAGTGGTTAAGAATCCACCTTGCATTGCAAGGCACATGGACTCAATCCTTGTTCTGGGAAGATCCCACATGCCACAGAGCAACTAAGTCTGTTTGCCACAACTACTGAGCCTATGCTCTAGGGCCTTCGAGCCACAACTACTGAAGCTCATCTGCCTAGAGCCCATGCTCTGCAACAAGAGAAGTCACTGCAATGAGAAGCCCGCTCACCACAACTAGAGAAAAGCCT
Organism: Odocoileus virginianus; assembly: GCF_023699985.2. NCBI lineage: Eukaryota > Metazoa > Chordata > Mammalia > Artiodactyla > Cervidae > Odocoileus > Odocoileus virginianus. Next base: position 55,150,507 of record NC_069689.1, read on the forward strand.
TTGAAAAGCAATGAAGACCCAGTGCAGTCAAAAAATAAAATAAACACTTAAAAAAGAGAGAGACAGAACAGGTGGAACAATCCTTTAGCAAACCTGAGAAACTTTTTAAAGACACAGGATTGTAAGAGGACGAAAGATGAGAGAGGTGGACTCTGGACGGAGACACTCACTTGAGAGAGAAGCCGGTGTCTGAGGCAGGAGCTTCGGCAGAACTATTTGTGGGGTCTTCACCGAATGCTGCGGGAGGCAACACCCCTTCTTTGGGGCTGCAGGGGGTCTGGCCGAGAGAGATGGAAGACGGGAGGCAGAGCAGGGACTTCATGACAGCCGAGGACACCTGGCTGCTGATGGAGTAGAGTTTACTGGTCTTCTCGTCCAGTGGCTTCATCTCGCAGGACTGGGTCCGGCTCAGGGGGAAGCTCCGAGCCCGCTGACTTGGCATCTTGACCACTGGGCCTCGGGGTCCCTCCATCTGTGTCGCCAGCAGCCTTGAGAGAGGGTCGGGGTCGGGGGAGAGGGTTTTCTGGCCGGGCTGCTGTTCCAGGGCAGTGTGCCCCGACACGCTGGGGTCGCTGGCCTCTGAGGTGGCCGGGGAGGCGGGGGGCAGCTGCTCTGGCTCTGGCCGCTGCTGCTCCATGGTGGGGGGAGCCCCTCGCCCTGAGGGACCAGAAGCCCGCCCTCCCTCTTGCTTCCCGGGAAGTTCTGCTGCTTCACCCGAGGAGCTGGAGGCCTGGAGGCTCAGTCTCTGGGCTCCTCTGTCAGGCGGGTGAGTGGAGCCGAAGGTTTCGAAGGAGCTGATCCTCTGCTTGATAGAGGACGAGGCCCGCGGGGGTGGCCCGGGGCGCTCCCTGGAGGCGGGGGTCGGCTGGCAGGAGGCGGCCATCTCTCGCCTGGAGTCCGGAGCACGATTGCTCAAACCTCTCAAGCTTTGGCGAAACCAGGCTGGCTTGGGGGCTACTGGAGGGCCCTTCTTCGCGGTGCTGCCGCCTGCCGGCTTGTAAGCTTTGGGGCCGCCACCCGTGGTGTCCAGCTTCGCGGCAGCCCCGTCTGGGTGACCTCGCATCCCGTCTTCCTCACCCCGCGGGGCGTCGGGCTGCAGCGGCACGTGGTTATGGCTCTCACTCATGATGGGGCTAAAGAGATTTTTGATGCAGTCAGAAATTCTAACCCAAGGGTCTTCGGCTGTGGTCTCAAGGCTATAGTCCATCCGAGCCTGTCTCCTAAGCAATGGGTGTTTTACTGGGGACGTTTGCGTCCCTAGGGGGCAGAAAGAAGGCCAGAGCTGTGTGTTACACCTCGTTGTGGGTTTTCCTCCTAAGTTCTACTTTCAAAGATGAACAGCAAGGATTTTAGGGGAGGAGATGAGCAGAGTGGGAGATCCCTAGCTGGATAAGCTGCTACCCCAGGTGTTATCACCTGGCTGAAGCGCACACAGAACCAGGGGACCAGGGGCGTGAGTTAATGCCACAGCATCCTAGTGTTTTACAGCTAGAAAGGTTCCCACAGAATACCCAGTCTGATCTCTGATGCTGTGTAATTGAGGAACCCAACATTCACAAGGATAAGGGGTCACCTGTTGGCAGAGCCAAGACCCTCGTCTCCTGACTCCCCACTTTTGTGTCCTTTTGTAAGTCCCCTCCATACAAACCTTCAAGTTGCAAACTTTCAAAGATGCAAATGTGTGTTCTCATGTCCAATCACGTGAGTTAGTTCATATGTCTGGTGTACATTGTCACATGTGTGCATCCTCTACAAGTGGTTGTGCTTGCGTACACTTTACTGGATAGGACTGTACAGAGGACAGTAGTGCAGTGTCTTTATTTCAAGCTCAGAATGTCTGGAAGCAAGCGTAAAAGCAGTGGTGATGTAGCTGGCACTACTGTACTTTTCAAGGTACTGTACTGCCAGATTTAAAATGTTTTACTTTTTGTGTTTATTTTTTATGCATTATTTTTGTGAAAAATATTATAAATCCATTACAGTACAGTACTATGTCGCAGACTGTGTTAGCTAGGTACCTAGGCTAACTTTGTTGGACTTAGGAACAAATTGGACTCACGAACTGTGCTCTCAGAACGGAACTCATTAGTATGTAGCGGACTTACTGTGCTAAGTAGCCTCTTGGATAACTCATTAAAACTTTAAAGGTCAAAACAATTCTCAATTCTCTTACCATTTAAACTTTTAAGCCATGAGTCACACACTGACAGCCTTAATTGGTTTGGACCACCTACGTCGCTGAAAAGCAATGCAGGCCTGAAGGACTTTAGACAGGTTGCACCCCAGTTCAATGGGTTTACAGCCCTCTTTCTCACCCAGTCAGCATTTCACACATTGAAGTATCATCTGGTCCCTGCAGTCATGTCAGTTTGCTACTCTCCCTACTCGAAGACTTAACCAGCTTGCTCAGCAGAGGAGCGTTCCCAGCCCAAAGAGTCAACGAGAGATGAGAAGGCTCCAGGGAGAAAGAAGCGCTGTACCAGTGATTTCCCAAACTGGGCTGCACACTGGAAACTGGAGGATCTAAAATATACTGGGTCTGATTTAATACACCTGGGATGAGCCTGGGTGTTGGCATTGGGGCAGCCCCACAGGTCCTTCCAGCCTGCTCTAGCAGGCATGCCCAGTCAAGTTCAGGCCCTCACCCCTGGGGTCAGAAGAAGGGGAGCATATGTTGGTCTTTCTTGGAAGTCCATCTTGAACAAGCCAGGACAGGGGAGGCTCTGCCACCCACCACTCTTTCCCAGGGGCAGAGGGAGGCTGGCCGCCAGGTCCCGCACAGCCGAGAAGCCAAGTGCGTGTGTGGCCCTTCGGTCACCCCAGGCCTCATTGCTCTGGTGCCACGCTCTGGGCGGTGCCTGGTATCAGAATTCAGCCCGGTGTAAGGAAGACATTGATTACTCCCGCTTGTTGTCCCAAGGCCAGCCCTCAAGCTGCAAACCACGCAGGGCATTAAGCCTGGAAGACCCCAACGAGACCTTCTGCACTGTCCCAGCGGCCGGGGTGGTTAGTACTGACTCTGGGGCTTTACTAGGTGTGTTTGGCCCTCTCAGCCTGGTCCTGCATTTATGCACTGCTCTGCTGTAAGGCCTGTTGTAAGACTCAGCAGTCAGACTCTCTCTGTGAGAGCCTTATGCAAACTGGGGCGAGGAGCTCTCGCCGGTAGAGCGCTGAGACGTTCCCTGGTGTGTTCCTCAGTTGGGGTGACTAAAGGGTGGGGAGGAGCCTCTAGTAGTAGGGCCCCTGCTCCGGGCGAGATGTGCCAGGTATTTCCATTGACAGCGTTCCTGGGCCTCCAAGAGCCTTCTGTGAGCTTTGCATGTGGTTATTGTTGTTTAGTCGCTAAGTCACAATGGACTCTTTTGCAAATACCACGGACTGTAGCCCGCCAGGCTCCTATGTCCATGGGGTTCCGCAGTCAAGAATACTGGAGTGGGTGGCTATTTGCATGTAGTGCTACTCAAACAGGCTGAGCAATAAATATGTAAGTGTGTAGCCTATATATTTATAATTCCGCCACCACCACTATTGGGAGCTCCCTGATGGCAGGGACTGGTCTGTCTTCTTTCAGTCATGCTCCTTCACATTCAGTCTCATCTCTCTCTGTGCGTCTCCCTCTTCATGTGTCTCTCTCTCCCAGTGTCTGTCTCTTCCTCTGCCTTGCTCCTTCCTGAGAAGCCAGCACAGGGACCCATGAAGGCAGCATTCAATACACACTTACTGAATTGAATCACTTGTTGGGGTTCTATGTGATTTCCCACTTGCTGATGAGAAAACTGAGGCTCACACACAAAAAAGTTGAGTTGCCCCAGATCACATTGGTGAAGGACAGAGCCAGGTTTCCCACCCTGGTCTCCCTGACCCCAAATCCCATGCTCTGTCCTCAAAGCTCTAAATATTCAGCTCACATCTCAGCACTTTCAGTGGCAGCATGGGGCACACCCCGGTCATCCCCCGCATGGGGGTGGTGACCACCAGCAACCTGCTATTCACTCATGCCTCTCTGACCCCCATTCCCAGACTTGGAAATGCTGGAAGCAGCTTTCTAGAAGGCTGTCACCCTGGAGGCAGCGGTTGCTTGCTGTGGTTGGATAGGCGTGTCTGGGACCTTTCCCAAGGGCTCCCTTCTCCAGCTGACTCTCTGGATTGGCCCGCATTGCCCCCACATTGCCCCCGTACATCCCCCCACCCCCCCACCCCGCATCACAGCATCACTACTCCAGCCAAGAGGTTCCCAACCTGGATGGCACCCCCATGGTCCTGCTGCCCCACCACCTCAGGGGGAGCCCTGACTGCTCACCAGCCCAGGTCCAGCTGTCCAGCCATGCAGGATGCTCTAACGCTCCAGACAGTCTTCCCCTAGTGCTGGACCTTGACCCAGAAGGTCCCTCCTCCTGGCAGATAGCAATGAAGACCTACCTGGGCTGGCTGCCCTCCTCCCTGGCTGGCCCTCTGAGAAGGATGTCGTGTGTGGCCCGACTGCAGGTCCTGGGTGGCCAGCAGCGGCGTGAGGGGTTCTCCCTGCTGCGTCTTCCTGCGGAGGCGGCGGTGGCAGCAGTTCTCTGGCTTCCTGTGGTGTAAACAGGAAGTGAGACTGTGTCAAAACGGTAGCCTCCAGCTGTGAGAAAGTAAGGAGCCCTCTGATTGGGACTGGGGGGCCGACATCGAGCCGCTTTAATGAGTAGTCCAATAGCAGCCCAGCTGGTCAAGAGGGTCCTTTCCTTCATGGCGCTGCCTGCATGGGTGACCAGGGAGCTGGCACCTCCTGGAGGCCCAGAGCACCCCTCTGCTTCCTGGACACATGAGCCGGCATCCAGGACAAGGGCTTATCCACTTGATACATGTGAAGATCCTGGGGGGAATGGGGCTGGCACTGCCTCACGTACCACTCAGTTCAGTTCAATGCAGGTGCTCTGTCGTGTCTGACTCTTTGCGACCCCATGAATCACAGCACGCCAGGCCTCCTTGTCCATCACCAACTCTTGGAGTTCATTCAAACCCATGTCCACTGAGTCGGTGATGCCATCCAACCATCTCATCCTCTGTCGTCCCCTTCTCCTCCTGCTGCCAATCCCTCCCAGCATCAGGGTCTTTTCCAATGACTCAACTCTTCGCATGAGGTGGCCAAAGTATTGGAGTTTCAGCTTCAGCATCAGTCCTTCCAATCAACACCCAGGACTGATCTCCTTTAGGATGGACTGGTTGGATCTCCTTGCGGTCCAAGGGACTCTCAAGAGTCTTCTCCAAGACCACAGTTCAAAAGCATCAATTCTTCAGCACTCAGCTTTCTTCATAGTCCAACTCTCACATCCATACATGACCACTGGAAAAACCATAGCCTTGACCAGAAGGACCTTTGTTGTCAAAGTAATGTCTCTGCTTTTTAATATGCTGTCTAGGTTGGTCATAACTTTCCTTCCAAGGAGTAAGCATCTTTTAATTTCATGGCTGTAATCATCATCTGCAGTGATTTTGGAGCCCCCCAAAATAAAGTCTGACACTGTTTCCACTGTCTCCCCATCTATTTCCCATGACCAGATGCCATGATCTTAGTTTTCTGAATGTTGAGCTTTAAGCCAACTTTTTCACTCTCCTCTTTCACTTTCATCAAGAGGCTTTTTAGTTCCTCTTCACTCTCTGCCATAAGGGTGGTGTCATCTGCATATCTGAGGTTATTGATATTTCTCCCGGCAATCTTGATTCCAGCTTGTGCTTCTTCCAGCCCAGCGTTTCTCATGATGTACTCTGCATATAAGTTAAATAAGCAGGGTGACAATATACAGCCTTGACATACTCCTTTTCCTATTTGGAACCAGTGTGTTGTTCCATGTCCAGTTCTAACTGTTGCTTCCTGACCTGCATACAGGTTTCTCAAGAGGCAAGTCAGGTGGTCTGGTATTCCCATCTCTTTCAGAATTTTCCACAGCTTATTGTGATCCACACAGTTAAAGGCTTTGGCATAGTCAATAAAGCAGAAATAGATGTTTTTCTGGAACTCTCTTGCTTTTTCGATGATCCAGTGGATGTTGGCAATTTGATCTCTGGTTCCTCTGCCTTCTCTAAAACCAGCTTGAACATCTGGAAGTTCACGATTCACGTATTGCTGAAGCCTGGCTTGGAGAATTTTGAGCATTACTTTACTAGTGTGTGAGATGAGTGCAATTGTGTGGTAGTTTGAGCATTCTTTGGGATTGCCTTTCTTTGGGATTGGAATGAAAACTGACCTTTTCCAGTCCTGTGGCCACTGCTGAGTTTTCCAAATTTGCTGGCATATTGAGTGCATATGACTTTCACAGCGTCATCTTTCAGGATTTGAAATAACTCAACTGGAATTCCGTGTAGCACTACATCTGGCTAAACTTCTCCTCCCAGGGGGGAAGACAATGAGGCAAAGATCTGCACCCCTCCCCCACCCCGAGTCTTCACTAAGTTAAGGTTAGAACCCTTGGAGGAAAACTTGTATCTGTTGCTTTCTACATTGTGATTCATTATTTGGTTATTTATGGTCTTCCTTGATGGCTCAGTGGTTGGAAAAAAAAGAAAATCCACATTCCAATGCAGGAGACCTGGGTTTGATCCCTGGGTCAGGAATATCCTCTGGAGAAGGAAATGGCTACCCACTCTAGTATTCTTGCCTGGAGAATCCCATGGGCAGAGGAGCCTAGCAGGCTACAGTCCATGACGTCACAGAGACCTGGACATGACTGAGCGACCAGAAAACAACATGCAGCTATTTAGAAAGGATGTTAATAAGGATGACAGGAACTCTGGAACTGCGCCATATCTCCCCTCTGCTGCCCCTAGAGTGACCCGATCAGTTTAGGGCAGGACGGTTTTCCTGTTAAGCATGGATGTGGCCTCAGGCTGCTTCACAAACCAGTTCAGGGATGAGCTGGACCAAGCACCAAGTCACTCTCTAATGCTTGAGTAGAGTTTGGGTTTTCATACAGCATGAAAGACATGTTGCCAGGGCCCAGAGGCAGGGACCAGCACCAGTTCTGTCCAGAGCGGGGCAGAAAGCTTCCCAGGAGAAGTGCTTCTTGTCTGGCTCTTGAGCAAAGGGTAAGAACTTTCCAGGCAGAGAAGCCAAGGAAAAGTGTTCCAGAGAGATAAACATCCATGGTAGAAGCAAAAAGCAGAGCAACAATCCAGAAAGAAAAGAAGGCCAATATCAAAATGATGCTATATTATAGGGCTTCTCTGGTGTCCAGTGGTTAAGAATCCACCTGCTAATGCAGGGGACATGAGTTCGATCCCTGGTCTTGGAAGATCCCCTATGCCTCAGGGCAACTAAGCCCATGTGCCCTAACTACTGAAGCCAGAGTGCCCTAGAGCCGATGTCCTGCAACAAGAGAAGCCACTGCAATGAGAAGCCCACTCGCTGCACCTAGGTAGACCCAACACAGCCACAAAATAAAATAAATAAATAATTTAAAGAAAGATGCTGCCAACATTTTTCTGCAGGGGAAATACTCTGCCACACTGCAGTTAATGGTATCTCTTTTCTGCTCTTTCCAGGGTCAGGTGGAATGATGGGTTGGCTATAGACAAGGCTGTGAACTCCCTTCCAAAAGGAAGGAAAGAAGGAGGAACAAATGCCATGTGGGACTAAAAGAGAAACTGAAAATATTTGTGGCCTGAGATTTGTATCTACTTTGTCAATAAACATTCTTTAGGAAGGATAAGTCTATACAAGTTAGAAATGTGTTCACCAAGCATTGTCCCAGCCCAGGGTTCCCTATTTAGAACTGAGTTCTACGGTAGCACTTTGGAAACACCGAGAGACCAACCAACCCAAAGGAATCACTGTGTCTCTTGAACTAGTCCTTCATAAAAGCAAGGCTTGGCTATGACATTAGAAGCTTAAAATATCAGACTGATACCACTCATCAGCAGGAAAAAAAAAAAAAAAGACATGCGTCTGAAACTTAACTGCACCCAGGGAACTCAGCACCCAGTCTATATCCGTGAATGGTTGACACTTTCATAGGCTGATGCTCTGGGTACCAACCACAGTGGTGAAAGCAACTTTACATGTTGGAACAGACTCGGATGTGTTTTGTCTTTTCATCAACACACCTGATACTGCACCCTCTTCATGGGAGGTTTTTTTTTCAATTAGCTCCTGAAGTAAGATTGATTTCACTTGAATTTTGCTGTAAATAGTTTTTCCTGGTACAGGGCTTGGTAGTGAACGATGGAGAGAGATGGGAAAGAAGACAGAGGAGATGACTTAGGGGAAAAAGTGATTTTTAACCAAAAGTGATCATTGAAGCTGATTTTCTAGAAGGGAGAGAACTGGGCCTCTGTTGAAAGAAATATCCTGAAGGTCATTTTGGTTGTGGAAGTCCCCTTGAATTACAGTAGGTGAAAAAGACTTTGGGGTTGTCATAAAAGCTTGAGAAAGGTCATGGGACCCTGGAGAGGAAAGACTGGAGGAGGTGGAGGGTAGAGGACAGAGAGACAGAGAAAAAGAAGGAGGAGGAGCTGGAGGGAGGAAGGGAGGAAAGAATGGAGAGAGATTACACACTGGGGCCACAGAGAAAAACACCCAGTGAGAAATCCCCAGACATGGTGGAGGATATTTTAATAAGGATGACATGCAGCAAACAGCCCCTGTTTTTATGGTGCTGTCATCCCTTCTCTGCTCCCCCAACACCCAGGAAAATAATATGGTGCTGGCTGTGCCTTTGTAAAAGGCTGTGGAAGGGTCTGTGGGCCATGTGGGACAAAGCAGGAGGACAGAGAACTGCAGCTGCGGAAGTGGGGAGGGTGCAGGCAGGAGCGACGGATGCCCAAGAGGCAGCCAGGGCGGGAAAGACGGGGGACTTCTACCTGCAGCAGAGTCCCTGTCTGCCTTCTTCTTCCCCAGCAGCCTTGCTTGGGGAGATTTCCTCCCCATATCTGGTCCAACCCGGCCAGAGGGCACAAGGGCATCAGCAGGGCAGCCTCTGTGACTTCCACAGACCCTCTCTGGGTCTCCAGGAACAAAGTAGATAGCCTGGTTTCCCAGCTTCTCTGTTCCTAATTTGCCCTCTGGGACTCACAGGTCTTAGGCTCAAAGGAAAAGGAAATGTTTGCTTAAAATGGAGGCGCACAAGGTGAGGGTGTCTGTTCTGAAACCTTAACTGGACAGAGACTAGGTATCTTCAAGATTCATAAGCTGTCTGGCTGTAAGTTCATTTCAGTAGCAGACCTCACAAGTATTTGAGGTCAAAACCCTACCATGTGATTAAAAAAAATTTTTTATACCATGTTAATAAAATATTCTTTTGCTTGGAAAGAATTAAAAAAAAAAAAAAGGAGCAGGGGAACAGAGCCTCCTGGGCAACGCCACCACGAATTGCTAATGAGCCCACATCCTGCCAGCTCTCTGCAAGATGGTACTTCCTCTTCAGTAACCTGGCTTCCTCTCCCTCCTCTGCTCTCTCACTCCTCCTCCTCAACACCTTCCTCTCTGGGGTTTCTTGCTCCTCCTGAAGCTTCCCAACCCTCATTGCAGACTGTTCGAGGGGATTACCAGAGGCCCCAGTTCTACCTACCCTGTGAACTCTGCCAAAGAAGAAGTGAAAGACAGCCAAGCCTAAATAAAGTGATAAAGAAGGCAGTGATAAAGTGACCCACAGGCGATGTGAACTTGAGCAAGTCCCTCAGCTTTCTCTTCGCATGAAAGGGACTGTTATCCCCAGATGTCAGGCTTAACTGAAACATAGCACAGAATCTGGGTCTAAAAATGGCTCAAGATACAGCAATTGCCTGGCCAGGAGCCTGCCCTCCTGTGAGGGAGGGGGATGGGGCTGCAGAGAAAGGAAACGGAGGTCTGCAGGGGTGTGAGGGACGCACTGTCACAGCAATGAACGCCGATATGCCCGAGAGCCTGTAAGGCATCCGCTGGGTTGGTTCCATTGAATCCTCACCTTAGCCCATGGAGGGAGCTCTAGATTCAGCCGCAGGGACTTCCCTGGCAGTGGGATGGTTAGGACTTTGCCTTCCAGTGCAGGGGATATGGGTTCGCTTCCTGCTCAGGGGGCTAAGATCCCACAGGCCTTATGACCAAAAAAGCAATATTGTAACAAATTTAATAAAGACTTTTTAAATGGTCCACATAAAAAAAAGAAATCCTGGGGTTTCCCTGGTGGCTCAGTGGTAAAGAATTCGCTTGCCAATGCAGGAGATTTGAGTTCGATCCTCAATCCGGGAAGATTCCACATGCTGCAGAACAATTAAGCCCACGCACCACAACTCCTGACCCTGTGATCTAGAGCCCAGGAGGCTCAACTACTGAGCCCACATGCCCTAGAGCCCATGCCATTACTGCAATGAGAAGCTCATGCACCATAACTAGAGTAGCCCCCGCTCACTCACAACTAGAAAAAAGCCTGTGCAGCAATGAAGACTGCTATGAAGACTGAAGCACAATGAAGAGTGCTACCAAAAATAAATAAATAAATAACGTTTAAAAACCCCAATGCTTGTAAAAATGAAATAAAACTTAAAATAAAATTTAAAAACTTCGACCCAATTAACAGATAAGGAAACTGAGGCTTAGAGACCTGTGAGAGCAGCCTTGCATTCCAGTGTGTCATGGATGGCAACGCAGACGTCATTCAGCAAGACTGGGGCTTCAGCTGAGATCCGCCAAGCTGCAAAGCTCTCTCTCTGAAGTCAGCCTTAAGCTTGAGCCCAGCCCCTTCTCTCTGATGGAGGAGAAACCCCTTCTTTGCCCTCAGTTGACACTCTACTAACGCCCCAGTCAACCCTGCTTGGTGCAAGAGAATGCTCAACCCTCTCTTACCTGGCCACAGGTGGGCAAGGTGTGTCCAGAAGGGCACATGGAGTCCTTTCTCTCTTCCAGACTCTTCTGAGGGTCACTGTCACTTTTAAAGTATTTTCTGGGTGGAGGCTTGGGCTTGGAGGATGTAGGCTTTCTCACCAAAATTTCAAAGGATTTCTTGAGTCTCAGTGGCGGGTGGCTGCCCTGGCTTGCAGGGAGGGGCAGGTTCTCCTGGGGGTGCCTGGATGAGGCCCCAGGAGGCACCCCTGGTTCCCGCCCCAGGGGCAGGCTGGGGCTGTGCGCACTGACTTCCAGGTCGGAGGGTGGCTGCTCCCCGCTGCTGCTGGGACTACCCCCGGGGGATCCTGACATGTAGCTGCTGTCGCTGCTGGAACGGATCATGACCTTCTGCGCCCGGCGATGCGGGGGTGCAGAGTTCTTGTCCCGCTCCTTCTCCAAGGTGGGCCGCCCGTGCCAGCTGCTCTCCAGTCTTTTGACACCTGCATTGGAAGCACAAATAAACTCCATTCCTGGTCTGGCTCAGGACTGCTGCCAGGGGTATGCTGCTTGCCCAGGCTGTCTGCTTCTCCCCAGAGGTCACTTTGGAGTGAAGCTCAGAAGTCTCGGGTCTGGCGTCCAGCACCAGTGACATCAGGCTGGGAGAATCATTCAAACTTTCTGAGTCTCCAGGTGTAGAGACGGAGATGCATCCCCAAGGTTGCCCTTCAAGGAAGGGCTTGATGTCCTGGCTGTCAGCCCCTTCAGGGACCACCTCACCCAAGAGGCAGCCCACATCCAGTGCCTGATGGAGACGGGGCTAGAAAGACCCAACCAATTCTACACACAAGACATCTCCAATGGGCCATGTTAGCTCCATGGCTGGGCAGAAGTAGTCTGGTAGGGGCAGTCTGGTATCATCTCTGCTCAACTGACCACTCTGCTCAGCCCTGTGACCCCCCTTGCTCCATAGGTGTGGAGCCTCCAGATGCTTCTGAATCAACATTCTGACCATGCCCCATTTCAAAGCCTGCTGGCCTTTGGGGGAACCCAAACTTCCACCCTCCATTTCCTATCTGTAAAATGGAGATCCTCATTTCAGAGTCACTGGACATTTCGAGGTTCAAAATCAAACAGAGAAAATGTCTGTGAAGGCACTTTGAGCTTTGTACCAAGAGGTCAGGGCTTTCATGGTGGCTCAGTGGTAAAAAAAAAAACAAAAAACAAAAAACCCACCTGCCAATGCAGGAGACTCAGGTTCAACCCTGGGTTGGGAAGATTCCCCTGGAGGAGGAAATGGCAATCCACTCTACTATTCCTGCCTGGGAAATCCCATGAGCAGAGGAGCTTTGTGGGCTGTAGTCCTTGGAGTCGCAGAGAGTTGGACATGACTTAGTGACTGAGCAACAATAATTAAGAGGCTACCTTTCTTTCCAAAAATGAGGATGAAGCAAGGCCAGAAAACCACTGTGCCTTAGGCAGACTCTCCTCTTCCTTTTCTTCCTATGCAGCCCTTCCTCCTGGTTCTGAGTCCCGCTCTGAAACCTCCTCATATTCTGAGCACTAGGGCCAACCACACACCCTCCACTGACCCTTCTTTGTCTCTAGTAGTAGAAGATGCCCCTTGCCTAGCACCACAGATCAGAGGAGCGGGAGCAGACCGAGGCCCAGGCTCTCGCTCAAATGTCAGCACATTCTGCAAGTCCAGGAGCAACAGGGGAGCCCCACAGGCGAGCATCTCAGACCTCAGTACAGAACCAAGGCCGACCAAGCTCATAATTCAAATTGTCTTTAGAGAAAAAGCTTCTCTTTTGCTTTTTCCTGATCATAAAATAAAAATGCATCTTTGTTTAAAGTCAGCTGCAAAAAGGAAGAAATGAAAGCAAAAATTCACCCTCAGCCTATCAGAGGTAACCGCTGTCAAACTTTTTTTCTCTGTCCTCCTCCCTTGAGCATAGAAGCATGTTGACCGGGTGGAAATGGGAGAACACCACTGAAATAAAATTCTGGGTCCTGTCCTTTTGTCTGGATACTTTTCAGACTGTGCAACATCCTTATGAATATCAGTGCTAAAGTCTGCACATTATTCTATAATATGGACATTCCACAAAGACCTGGCCAATGCCCACCAGCTGTACATTGGAGTTGGCCAGCCTGGTTCCCACCCCAGATCATCTGCACTCTGTGGCTGATCTGGGGTAAGGGAGCCTCTCAGGGCCCCACATTTTTCTAAAAATATGCATAAAAATCATATGGGAAGATTCAGAGAAATAGTGTATTAAATAGCATGCCTAACATGATAGAACTCAATACATGTCAGAAACTCTATTAACAGATATTACTCTTTCTAAGGAACCTATTATCATGGGCTACTGGTTGAAATCTCAAATGCCCATAGGGACAGAGGTGAGACAGGCAACCTGGTAAAATAAGATAACAGGGAATGGTGAGGACTGTAAAGAACTAGAGAAAGTTTGTGGATTTAAAACAATTCAAATTCAGATGATTTTAAACTCTTGTGCCTCTGAAACAGAGTAAAATGGGACCCCAATTTAGCTGGTGGACTGCTAGTTTTCAATCCTTGTCTATGAACCAGGCTTGTCTGTGATGACTACTACGTGTTCCTGGGGTGGAGAGTAAGTTAGTGGCTAGACTCAAAGCTTTCTAAGAAGACAAAGATGCTGCAAATGCAAGTTCACTGTCTCCTTACCTTCTAGACTCCACTGGTGCCGCTCCTTTCCAAACTTGATGTTCTCCACAGCCTGGGCCACAGCTTCTTTGAGCTGCTGTTCAGAGACCTGGAAAATATACATCACCTCCTCAAGCAAATAGTGGGAACTTCTGCATCAGGTTGTGAGTCCTGTACCAATTCCCTAGCTGGGCCCCTGGATTTTGCTGTCTTTTATTCACACCCACTCCACAAAGAGTTGACATTCCCAGAAACACCCTGCATCAGTGGTTCCCTAATTTGGACAAAGTCCAAACTCTGTCAATAAAGGGATTCTCAAGGTGGCCCCTCTGAACTCCCAAACCTTCTTTCCACTACTTGCTGCCGAACTGGGCAGAGTGACCATTTCAGAGTTTACCTCTGGGAAGTTCTTCCACACTTAATGCTGCCATGACATCATCATTGCCTTCATTACCAACATTAAGGATGTCATAACTGTAACCATAGCCATCTTATTGCCACAAGTAATTAATCACCTTCGAGTAATAGTTAAAAGTATGAGTTCTGGAGCAAACAGACTCATGTGCAAGTCCCAGTCCCCTCATTTTGTAACCACACACTCACACAAGGAACTTAAGCTTTTAACCCTCAATATTTTCCCTGCAAAACAGTGACAATAATAGAACCTACTTCACAGTAAAATCAGAGGGTTTTTAAAAAGAACTTTTTGGACACCAAAAGCACAAGAAACAAAAGAAAAAAAAAGCAGATAAATTGGACAATCTCAATATGAAAATATTCTGCATATCAAAGAACTATGATATAAATTGGACAGAAAATATAGATACAATTAGATGACAAAAAAGAAAAAGATAGATAAAAAGAAAGAAAAAGAGACAAATCGGATAACATCAAAATGAAAATGTTCCATGTATCAATCAACAAAGGGCAAAATCAGCAGAGTGAAATGGGACTCACAGAATGGGAGAAGGCTTAGGCAAATCAGATTCCTACAACTCAACAGCGAGAGCAATCAAACCATCCAAGTAAAAATGGGCAAAGGATTTGAATAGATATTTCCCAAAGAAGACAGACAAATGGCCAATAAGCATGTGGAAAGATGTTCAACATCAGTAATCATTAAGGAAATGCAGATCAAAACCAAGAGAGAACTTCCCTGGTGGTCCGGTGGTTGGGACTTCCCCTTCCAAAGCAGGGGGAAGAGGTGCTAAGATCCCACATGTTTCAAGGCCAAAAACCAAAACAAAAAACAGTATTGTAACAATAGGAAGCAGTATTGTAACAAATTCAATAAAGATTTTAAAAATGGTCCATATAAAAAAAATCTTAAAAAAAACTCAAAAACACAACAAGATATCACTTCACACCCATGAGGATGGCTAGGTGGTCCAGTGGTTAGGAATCAGCCTGCCAATTCAGGGAACACAGGTTCAAGCCCTGGTCTAGGATGGTCCCAATTGCCTCAGGGAAACTAAGCCCATGGGCCACAACTGCTGAAGCCCACACACCTTAGAGCCCATCCTCTGCAATAAGAGAACCCTGTGCAACTAGGGTTGTAGAGAGTGCAACCTACAACTAGAGAGTAGCCCTTGAACAGCAACAAAGACCCAGTGCAGCCAAAACTAAAAATCAAGTCATTAAAATAAATAAATAAACAAAAAGTGACAAGTGTTGATAAGGATATGGAGAAATTGAAACACTTGTGTGTTGCTGGTGTGAATGTAAAATGAGACAGCCAAGATAGAAAACAGTATGGCAGTTTCTCAAAAAATTAAAAATAGAATTACTATATGATCCAGCAATTCTACTTCTGTATATTACCCACATAGAATGGAAAGCAGGGACTCGAATAGGTATTTGCACACTCAGGTTCATAGCAACAGGATTCACAATAGCCAAAAGGTGGGAGCCACCCAAGTGTCCATCAACACATGAAGGGATGTGCAAAATATGGCCTCTATATACAATGGAATCTTATTCAGCCTTAAAAAGGAAGGAAATGCTGACACAGTCCATAGCACAGGTGAGCCTAATGGACACCATGCTAAGTGAAAGAGCCCAGTCACATATGACACCACTTAGATGAGGTATGCAGAGTTGTCAAAATCAGAGAGCAAACAGTGGGAGCTCTGGGACACAGTGGGAGGCAGAAAGTAAGCAGAAGAGTCATCTCCAGAGCGGGGTATGAGGACTGTTTAAGGGGTAGAGAGTGTCACTTCTTCAAAATGAAGAGTCCTGGGAATGGCTGATGGTTATGGCTGCAAAACAAATGTGAATGTCAATCACATCACTGGACTCCATGCTTCAAAATGGCTAAGACTGGGGACTTCCCTGGTGGTCCAGTGGCTAAGACTCTGTGTTCCCACTGCAGGGTTCCATCCCTCATCAGGGAACTAGATTCCACCCACAAGTAAGAGTCTGCATGCTGAAACAAAGATAGAAGATCCCACGTGTTGCAATTAAGACCCAGTGCAGCCAAATAATACATAAATATTTCCTCCAGTGTGCTCACTGTCAGTGCTCACTAACTAAGCAGGGCTGCATTTGAACCCTGCCACACAGGCCTGTGTGGATGTTACCCACCATCCCCTTCTCTGTCCTATTTCTGCTGGGAGTTCAGAAATCCACTAATTAATAACATAGGCTATCATGGGGTTAAATCCTAGCCTCTCCACTTCGTAGCTCCACCATTGGGCAAGTGCCTTTTCCCTTCTAAGCCTCAGTTTTCTCATCTGTGAGATGGAGGGGAAAATCACACCAGCTTCAGAGTTGGACAACAACTAAATGCCACTGTGTATGTCAGGTCTTTGGCAAACCCACCTGGAACACATTGAGTGAAGTAAAGACTGATGGTGATTATCACCAGGGTCCCCAAAGTCATCACACCCATGCCCATGGCTGCACTTCCCAACTCCCACCTGCATCTCACTTGCCAGCCACTCAGTTCAGTTCAGTTGCTCAGTCATGTCTGACTCTGTGACCCCATGGACTACAGCACACCAGTCTTCTATGTTCATCACCAACTCTCGGAGCTTGCTCAAACTCATGTCCATTGAGTTGGTCATGCCATCCAACTATCTCATCCTCTGTCATCCCCTTCTCCTCCTGCCTTCAATCATTCCCAGCACCAGGATCTTTTCCAATGAGTCAGTTCTTCGCATCAGATGGCCAAAGTATTGGAGCTTCAGCTTCAACATCAGTCTTTCTAATGAATATTCAGGACTGATTTCCTTTAGGATTGACTGATTTTATCTCCTTGCAGTCCAAGGGACTCTCAAGAGTCTTCTCCAGCACCACAGTTCAAAAGCATCAATTCTTCAGCACTCAGTTTTCTTTATAGTACAACTCACACATCCATACATGACTACTGGAAAAACCATAGCTTTGACTAGATGGACCTTTGTCAGAAAAGTAATGTCTCTGCTTTTTAACATGGTGTCTAGGTTGGTCATAGCTTTTCTTCCAAAGAGCAAGCATCTTTTAATTTCATGGCTACAGTCACCATCTGCAATGATTTTGGAGCCCAAGAAAATAAAGTCTCTCATGGTTTTCATTGTTTCCCCATCTATGTGCCATGAAGAGATGATACCAGATGCCATGATCTTCATTTTTTGAATGTTGAGTTTTAAGCCAACTTTTTCACTCTCTCCTTTCACTTTTATCAAGAGGCTCTTTAGTTCTTCTTCTCTTTCTGTCATAAGGGTGGTGTCATCTGCATATCTAAGGTTATTGATATTTCTCCCAACAATACTGATTACAGCTTGTAATCCAACCTAGCATTTCGCATGATGTACTCTGCATAGAAGTAAGCAGGGTGACAATATACAGCCTTAACGTACTCCTTTCCCAATTTGAAGCCAGTCTGTTGTTCCAAATCTGGTTCTAACTGTTTCTTCCTGACCTGCATACAGATTTCTCAGGAGGCAGGTAAGGTGGTCTGTAAGGTAAGGTGGCAGGTAAGGTGGCAGGTAAGTTGTATTCCCACCTCTTTAAGAATTTTCCACAGTGTGTTGTTATCCACACAGTTAAAGACTTCGTTATAGTCAATAAAGCAGAAGTAGATGTTTTTCTGGAATTCTCTTGCTTTTTCGGTGATCCAATGGATGTTGGCAATTTGATCTCTGGTTCCTCTGCCTTTTCTAAAGTCAACCATTATCAGTCCTAAAGCTAACTGCCTGCTAGCCTGTCTAACTAAACACCCTACAGTGCCTCCATCTTACTGGTCCCCAACTGAGATCATTCTTGTTGAGTTCTGCCCCAAGGTCACAGGTGTTAGGCCTCCTCAGAAGTGAAGCCCAGAATCAAGGTCACCTCTGAAGCTGACTGAACCCCTTTGGCTTTGCCAAAAGCCTCCTGATCATCACTAACAAACTTCCTGACTCCCAATTAGGCAAAGATGCCCACTCCAGTAAACAACCTATGGCGCCCCAACCAATCGCCTAACACCAACCGTCCAGCAGGAATTTTCTTTGTCTTGAGGCTATAAAGATTGACTATCAACCCACGGAAACTGTAGGCTCCTCCTGGTCTGCCAGGTCTGCCTGGAGGTTGGCCTGCTGTGCTCCCATTGCCCACATATCTCTGCTCTTTGTTCTTAAAACACTCACTCCCTTCTGAACTGTTCTGTGTCTGGAAATTCTTTTCCAACTCGAGCTTGGACTGCCTCAACAATTCTCTTTCCTCCCAAGTACACTCCCTTCTCCAGTTCTCTGTTCTGGCTGTGGTGTTGCCTTCGCTCCATCTTTCAGTCTAAAACCACTCCAGTCCTCCTAGGTTCCCCTCTCTCTTATCCCAAACCTAATCAGCCAATAGATCTCTTTTATTCCCTCAACATCTGGGAATTGAAGATGGTTTTTAAAATCCTTGTTGCTGGTCTATTTCATTTATTTATTTGTTTATTTTTTGGCCATGCCACAAGGCATGTGGGATCTTAGTTCCCCGACCAGGGATCGAAACTGTACCCCCTGCATTGAAAGTGCAGAGCCTTAACCAGTGGACTGCCAGGAAAGTCCCCAAGAGCAGATTTTGTTGATTCTTTCCATGTTGCCTTCTGCTGCCCCTTCTGCTATATTCTCCTCCCACATCTGCTGCTTAATTCAGGCCCCATCATCTGTTTCCTTCCTCTGAAAAACTCCAACTCCACCTACTCCATCCTGTCCTCTGCAGAGCAATCAAAGGGTAAGAAGAAAAATCAGAACATGTTACAGCTAGAGCTTCAGACTCCCCTAGCTCATCACCACCCATAGAATGCAAACACCTTAGCATGCTGTGGAAAGCCCTTGGCATGTGACCCCAATGCCTCACCAAACTCCATTCTCAACCCTCTGCTCCCGTCTCTGCACCCAGTCCTGAAAAGCTACCCCTCCCTCCTTCCACGGCAGGTGACTTCACAACTCTGCAACTTAACTCTGTGTCCCTGCTGCCTGGAATGACCTTCCACAAAGTCTTTGCCTGGAGAAAACTAACTTCTGTACATCTTGCTTTTATCTAGCCTTCCCTTCTGTATCCCTGTGTTCTTATAGTACCGACCATGCAATTTTGCAATATTGCAATCATTTCTCTGCCAGTCTCATGGGAATGTAGGGATCTGGAGGGCAGAACTGTGTGCTATGAGCTCACTCACTCTCCCTGTGTGCCCAGCACCCAGCTCCAGAGAGTCACATAGTGGGGACCTGCTGGATGCATGGACGAGTGAATCTCTTCTACCTGTTAACAGAAACTCTGGGTCTATGTTTTCCAGCCCTCGGGCCTATAAATCAGCTACAAGAACCTCCCTGAGCTAATGCCAAGTGCCTCAGTTTCTAGGAGCTTGCATAGGACTTCTGCTGCAGAAACTTGTTAGTACAGATGTTTGGTTCAAACTCAGTTAACAATGTCTGCATGTTCATCCACTTCTTGTTCCTATGGGAGTCCTGTGACAGTGGGCCTGGGAGGGAGAGGATGCTCAGGGGGAGTCACCTGTGGGTCCGGATGGCGGCTAACCATGATGGGGATGGGACCCGGGTTACAGTGACTCAGGATGGCATAGACTTCGTTGAGTGTCATGCAGTGAACGGGGGAGTCGTTGATCTCCACCAGCTCATCTCCGCATCTGCAAAAGGCAGCAACAGGGAGCCGTCAGGCAGCTCATTCACAGGGTGTGTGCACGGCTGAGTCCCCAAGGCTGAGTCCCCACTCCTTCCTAGGCTACGTGATGAGACCCCGGGATCTCCTAAAAATGCTGGTTTCAATTCAGTGAGTCGGGGAGGGCCCTGGAATTCTGCATGTCCAAGGGATTCCCAAGGGATGTCAATGCCGCTGGTCCAGGAACCACACTTTGAGGATCAAGGTTCTGAGCTATCGCTGGACAATTCTAAAGATCTCATCTTCCGATCAATCTCCTGACACACTAAGGAATTCCTTCCCTAAGATCTTCTCCAAAACATGATCGGGACATACCGCAGTCGACCGTCCAGATGTGCCACGGATCCTGGAGACAGTGTGTGAACGAAGATGCCAGAAATGCACTGGAAATAGGGGATGCTGCACAGTCCGATGCCCAGCCCGACACCAGCCTCTGGAAGAGAGAACAGGGTGGAGGCTGAGGCTTGTGATTGCACTAGACCAGGTGTGCGCTGGTCTGTCAGGGGCCCAAACTTGTCCTGGGTTAGCTGGTGTCTCCTATTGATCAATGCATTCACTACATGCATAGTCACAGAGCATCACTGTGAACAGGCACTGCTCGGGGGTCAGAAACTAGTGACCAAGGCAGATGAGGATGCTGAGATCAAATAGGGAAAGAGAAGGAAGGAAGACATGGAGGGAGAAGGAAAAATGGGAAAAAGGAAAGGAGGAAGGGACAGATGGAGGGAGGGAAGGAAGGAGGAAAGAGGGAAGATGGGAGGCAGGGAAGAAGGAAGGAGAGCAGGCCAGGTTGCAGAACCAAAAAGGAGGCCAGCCAGTACGGCTGGAACATAGCTTATCATGGAGACAGTACCCAGAAGTCCCTCAAGGATTTCCAATTGCAATTAGCAGAGAATCAATCAAGGAGATCAAACCAGTGAATTCTAAAGGAAATCAATCCTGAATATTCACTGAAGGACTGATGCTGAAGCTGAAGCTTCAAATACTTTGGCCACCTGATGCAAAGAGCCAATTCACTGGAAAAGACCCTGATGCTGGGAAACATTGAGGGCAGGAGGAGAAGACAGTGACAGAGGATGAGATGGTTGGATGGCATCACCAACTCAATGGACATGAATTTGAACAAACTCTGGAAGATAGTGAAGGACAGGAAAACCTGGTGTGCTGCAGTCCATGGTGTCACAAAGAGTCAAACACAACTGAGCAACTGAACAACAACAAAAAAACTACAAAGGCCTGCAGGTTCTTTCTCTCTGTCCCCACCAAGGGCTCCAAAACCACTTCTCACCCTTCCCACCTTGCTGCAGGCACACTGGCCTTCCCTCTCTCCCAACAGTCTGGGCTGGCCACCTCCTCTTCACCCTCCAGGTCTCAGCCTGGCTGCACTCTGGCGGGGAGGGGCTGCTGAGCCCGTCGCTGTCAGCATCCACCCTGAGTGGTGAAGGGACTGGATGTTGATCTTCAAATGTCTGAGTGTGAAAGCATCTCAATTCTCTGTTGCAAGTAAGAAAAAGATCCCAGAGAGGGCAAGTGACCTATCCAAGGTCCCAGCAGATTAGCCATAGAGCTGTAACTCCTGGTCGTGTGTGTGTGTGTGTATGTGTGTGTATGCATGAGAGAGAGACCTGTGCTTGCTTCACTCTGTTTTATTTTAACCACTGCACCAGAACACACTGACTGAATTGACTGAATTTGGATGCTGTGTCCTGGGTTTCTGTTAACAAACAGAGCCCTAGACCCTGGGGCTAAACAATAATCATAAAATATTGGAAAATCATAAACAGAGACACAGACATTGAGGACAATCGTATGGGCACCAAGGGGGAAAGGGAGGTGGGATGAACCGGGAGACTGGGATTGACATATATACACTACTATGTATAAAATAGCTAACTAATGAGAACCTACTGTAGAGCACAGAAACTCTCCTCATTGCTCTCTGGTGATTTAAGTGGGAAGGAAACCCCAAAAAGAGGGATATATGTATATGCACAGCTGATTCACTTTCCTGTACAGCAGAAACTAACACAATATTGTAAAGCAACCATGTGTGTCCTTGGTCGCTTGGCTGTGTCTGACTTTTGCAACCCCATGGACTGTATGTAGATGGGATTTCCCAGGCAAGAACAGTGAGGTAGGTTGATATTGCCTTCTCCAGGAGAACTTCCTGGCCCCGGGACCAAACCCACGTCTACTGCATTGGCAGGTGGATTCTTCACCATCTGAGCCACCTGGGAAGCCATAAGGCAACTATAGGCCAACAACAAAAATCTGTTTAAGGACAGCAGCCCGGCCTGATTCCCCCTAGGAAAGTCTGGGAGACAGCTCAGAAGTGGGGGGTCCAGTCAGAGGGTGGAGGAGGACAGTGAGGCCCCGGGAGGCAGCACCTGCCTACCTTTCTTCAGCGACACCTCCACCAGGATCCTGTCGTTGGGCTTGGTGCTGCTGGCGGGCGCCCCGGGGCTCTCCAGGACGAAGGGGCCGCAGTCCTTGGTGATGCAGGTACTGGAGCTCAGGGAACGGCACAGTGGGGGTGACAGGTGGCTGCCCAGGGAGTGGGGGGCCGTCAGGCGGGTCCTGACCGTGAGGGTGAGCAGCCCCTTTTTGGCTTGCTGAAATAGACAGGGTCACAGCTTAGAGCAGCAGCTCAGGGCAAGGCCGATATTTTCTTTATTACTATTTTTTTGTAAATAACAGTAGCGGAAGAACACTTTTTTGAAGAACATGTAGCAGTGTGTGTGTGTGTGTGTGTGTGATATGGAAACCTGTATATACATATGCAGTTGTTTAGTTATTCAGTCACGTCTGACTCTTTGGGACCCCATGGACTGTAGCCTGTCAGGCTCCTCTATTCATGGGATTCTCCAGGCAAGAATACTGGAGTGTGTTGCCATTCCCTTCTCTAGGGGGTGTTCCTGACTCAGGGATCAAACCTGTTTCTCCTACACTGACAGGGGGATTTTTTTTTTTACACTATTGAATCACCAGGGAAGCCCATGTATACATATACATGATATATATTTGTATGTCTGAATATGGATATGACATCTTATATACCACATATATTCCCAGGTGAAAGTGAAAGTTGCTCAGTCGTGTCTCTTTGCAATCCCATGGACTATACAGTCCGTGGAATTCTTCAGGCCAGAATACTGGAGCGGGTAGCTGTTCCCTTCTCCAGTGGATCTTCCTGACCCAGGAATCAAACTGGGGTCTCCTGCATTGCAGGTGGATTCTTTACCAGATGAGCTATATGGAAGCCCATCCCCAGGTGGCTCAGTAGTGAAGAATCCTCCCACCAATGCAGAAGATGCAAGAGACACGGGTTCAATCCCTGGGTCCGGACAATTCCCTGGAGAAGGAATTGGCAACCTACTCCAATATTCTTGCCTGGGATATGCCATGGACAGAGGAGCCTGGCAGGCTGCAGTCCATGGGGTCATAAAGAACTGGACACAACTGAACATGTGTGTACAAATACTACATATATACATATATATGCCAAAAAGATAGTCTTGAACTAACTAGTCAGAGACTCAGAAAATACCTTTCAGTGACTGTCTTCAAAACTTAAAACAGATTGTAACAGAAATACACAGAATGTTTTGCTGCTGCTGCTGCTAAGTCACTTCAGTCGTGTCCGACTCTGTGTAACCCCATCCCTGGGATTCTCCAGGCAAGAACACTGGAATGGGTTGCCATTTCCTTCTCCAATGCATAAAAGTGAAAAGTGAAAGTGAAGTCGCTCAGTCATGTCTGACTCTTCGAGACCCCATGGACTGCAGCCTACCAGGCTCCTGCATCCATGGGATTTTCCAGGCAAGAGTACTGGAGTGGGGTGCCATTGCCTTCTCGGCAGAACATTTTGAAACAGTGTTATAAACCTTAGATAGTTGATGTGGCCTCTGACAACAGTCCTGACCACACTGTGATTTCCTGAATGAGGCCTCTTTTGGGCACTGTGCCAAGATTGGTGTCAGTGGGGTGCCCCATGCAAAGGAGTCCATGGTTCGTGTGTAGGTTTGAAGTAAGGAGGGTGATGTTGGGAGCTCGATTCCTTTGTCTGGAGGCCCCAGCGTTTGGCCAGAGAGGGACAACAAACGGTCACCTTGAATTTCTGTAAAGCGTCCTGATGTGTCAGGCCAGCCATCGATTCCCCATTGAGTTCCAGAATTTCATCACCTGTTGGGAGAGGGAGGAGGGAGGAATCGTAGCTGAGAAGAGTGTGGCCCCCACAGGGGGCGTTACCCCCACCTTAAACTCTAGTGCCCTCCCCCACCCCCTGTCCAGCTCTCTGTGTGATGCACAAACCACCACAGAGCACATTACTCACCCAGGTCTCTCCCAATGAGAGGCGGGCAGGGCAGCAGGGCTGAGCCTTCTCTGGCCCCTCTTACGGTCCAGGGTGGGACCCAGGGCCCTTAGCCAAGGCCTGGCCCAGTCAGCTCCCTGTCCACCTCCTGGCTTCACCTCTTCCCCTCCAGCTTCAGCCCCTCATGCCGCCCTCTCCCCTGGACCGTTTGCTGAAACATCATACACCTGCCTTTCCACTGTCATCTGTGAAGCTCTGTGCTTATTTCCTTGGATCTTCTCAACTACAACATGTGTCTCCTACATTTTCCAGCTACCATCTCTTTATTTTTTGTTGCACTGGGTCTTTGTTGTGGTCCACAAGCTTTCTTTAGTTGACATGAGTGGGCTTAGTTGCCCTGTGGCATGTGGGATCTTGGTTCCTCAATCAGGGATCGAACCCGTGTCCCCTGCATTAGAAGATAGATTCTTAACCACTGGACCACCAGGGAAGTCCCAGCTACTGACTCTTTTTTTTTTTTCCATTTATTTTTATTAGTTGGAGGCTAATTACTTTAAATCATTGCAGTGGTTTTTGTCATACATTGAAATGAATTAGCCATGGATTTACATGTATTCCCCATCCTGGTCCCCCCTCCCACCTCCCTCTCCACCCGATCCCTCTGGGTCTTCCCAGTGCACCAGGCCCGAGCACTTGTCTCATGCACCCAACCTGGGCTGGTGATCTGTTTCACCCCAGATAATATACATGTTTCGATGCTGTTCTCTTGAAACATCCCACCCTCGCCTTCTCCCAGAGTCCACAAGTCTGTTCTATACATCTGAGTCTCTTTTTCTGTTTTGCATATAGGGTTATCGTTACCATCTTTCTAAATTCCATATATATGCGTTAGTATACTGTAATGGTCTTTATCTTTCTGGCTTACTTCGCTCTGTATAATGGGCTCCAGTTTCATCCATCTCATTAGAACTGATTCAAATGAATTCTTTTTAATGGCTGAGTAATATTCCATGGTGTATATGTACCACAGCTTCCTCATCCATTCATCTGCTGATGGGCATCTAGGTTGCTTCCATGTCCTGGCTATTATAAACAGTGCTGTGATGAACATTGGGGTGCACGTGTCTCTTTCAGATCTTGTTTCCTCGGTGTGTATGCCCAGAAGTGGGATTGCTGAGTCATATGGCAGTTCTATTTCCAGCTTTTTAAGAAATCTCCACACTGTTTTCCATAGTGGCTGTACTAATTTGCATTCCCACCAACAGTGTAAGAGGGTTCCCTTTTCTCCACACCCTCTCCAGCATTTATTGCTTGTAGACTTTTGGATAGCAGCCATCCTGACTGGCGTGTAATGGTACCTCATTGTGGTTTTGATTTGCATTTCTCTGATAATGAGTGATGTTGAGCATCTTTTCATGTGTTTGTTAGCCATCTGTATGTCTTCCTTGGAGAAATGTCTGTTGAGTTCTTTGGCCCATTTTTTGGTTTGGTCATTTATTTTTCTAGAGTTGAGCTGGAGGAGTTGCTTGTATATTTTTGAGATTAATCCTTTGTCTGTTGCTTCGTTTGCTATTCTTTTCTCCCATTCTGAAGGCTGTCTTTTCACCTTGCTTATAGTTTCCTTTGTTGTGAAAAAGCTTTTAAGTTTCATTAGGTCCCATTTGTTTATTTTTGCTTTTGTTTCTAAAATTCTGGGATGTGGGTCATAGAGGATCCTGCTGTGATTTATGTCGGAGAGTGTTTTGCCTATGTTCTCCTCTAGGAGTTTTATAGTTTCTGGTCTTACATTTAGATCTTTAATCCATTTTGAGTTTATTTTTGTGTATGGTGTTAGAAAGTGTTCTAGTTTCATTCTTTCACAAGTGGTTGACCAGTTTTCCCAGCACCACTTGTTAAAGAGGTTGTCTTTTTTCCATTGTATATCTATCCTTGCCTCCTTTGTCGAAGATAAGGTGACCATAGGTTCGTGGATTTATCTCTGGGCTTTCTATTCTGTTCCATTGATCTATATTTCTGTCTTTGTGCCAGTACCATACTGTCTTGATGACTGTGGCTTTGTAGTATAGTCTGAAGTCAGGCAGGTTGATTCCTCCAGTTCCATTCTTCTTTCTCAAGGTTACTTTGGCTACTTGAGGCTTTTTGTATTTCCATACAAATTGTGAAATTATTTGTTCTAGTTCTGTGAAAAATACCGTTGGTAGTTTGATAGGGATTGCATTGAATCTATAGATTGCTTTGGGTGGTATAGCCATTTTGACAATGTTGATTCTTCTAATCCATGAACACGGTATATTTCTCCATCTGTTTGTGTCCTCTTTGATTTCTTTCATCAGTGTTTTATAGTTTTCTATGTATAGGTCTTTTGTTTCTTTAGGTAGATATACTCCTAAGTATTTTATTCTTTTTGTTGCAATGGTGAATGATATCGTTTCCTTAATTTCTCTTTCTGTTTTCTCATTGTTAGTGTATAGGAATGCAAGAGATTTCTGTGTGTTAATTTTATATCCTGCAACTTTACTGTATTTGTTGATTAGCTCTTGTAATCTTCTGGTAGAGTCTTTAGGGTTTTCTATGTAGAGGATCATGTCATCTGCAAACAGAGAGAGTTTCACTTCTTCTTTTCCTATCTGGATTCCTTTTACTTCTTTTTCTGCCCTGATTGCTGTGGCCAACACTTCCAAAACTATGTTGAATAGGAGTGGTGAGAGTGGGCACCCTTGTCTTGTTCCTGATTTCAGGGGAAATGCTTTCAATTTTTCACCATTGAGGGTGATGCTTGCTGTGGGTTTGTCATATATAGCTTTTATTATGTTGAGGTATGTTCCTTCTATTCTTGCTTTCTGGAGAGTTTTAATCATAAATGGATGTTGAGTTTTGTCAAAGGCTTTTTCTGCATCTATTGAGATAATCATATAGTTTTTATCTTTCAATTTGTTAATGTGGTGTATTACATTGATTGATTTGCAGATATTAAAGAATCCTTGCATTCCTGGGATAAAGCCCACTTGGTCATGGTGTATGATTTTTTTAATATGTTGTTGTATTCTGTTTGCTAGAATTTTGTTAAGGATTTTTGCATCTATGTTCATCAGTGATATTGGCCTGTAGTTTTCTTTTTTGAACCCCAGGGTTAGTAGAAGGAAAGAAATCTTAAAAATTAGGGCAGAAATAAATGCAAGAGAAACTAAAGAGACCATAGCAAAAATCAACAAAGCTAAAAGCTGGTTTTTTGAAAAAATAAACAAAATTGACAAACCATTAGCAAGACTCATTAAGAAACAAAGGGAGAAGAACCAAATTAACAAAATTAGAAACGAAAATGGAGAGATCGCAACAGACAACACTGAAATACAAAGGATCATAAGAGACTACTACCAGCAGCTCTATGCCAATAAAATGGACAACTTGGAAGAAATGGACAAGTTCTTAGAGAAGTATAACTTTCCAAAATTGAACCAGGAAGAAATAGAAGATCTTAACAAACCCATCACAAGCAAGGAAGTCGAAACTGTAATCAGAAATCTTCCAGCAAACAAAAGCCCAGGACCAGATGGCTTCACAGCTGAATTCTACCAAAAATTTAGACAAGAGCTAACACCTATCTTACTCAAACTCTTCCAGAAAATTGCAGAAGAAGGTAAACTTCCAAACTCATTCTATGAGGCCACCATCACCCTAATTCCAAAACCAGACAAAGATGCCAGCTACTGACTCTTAACCTCTCAGTCTCTTCCGATTTTGTGCTCTTGGGGCACCTGGCACCTCCCACTCTCAGAGCTCTCATCATCCCAGTGGTTACTGATAGCCCGAGAGTCCCTCCCTGAAGATGGGGCTTTGTAACAGCAGACGCTGTACCCCCAGGGCCAGTTCTGGGTGAGGCCTCCCTAGTACTTACTAAATGTGGGTTGGATGTGATGTTTCCAGAATGCCATGAAGATCCTGTCTTACAGAAGAGGAAAGTGAGCTCAGAGAAGTCTGAAGTTCATATGTTAACAAGAATTAGGACTGGGGGCTTTTTACTCCAAGTCCTGTCTCCACAACACTAACACACCTAAGAGAAGAATTTTTTCTGTATCTAGAAATCCACTTTTATGTGCACGGAAAATCACTTTCTCCCATTCATTCAATCTATTCAATACACCAACAGACAGCACAGTCTATGTTTTGTTTTTTTTTGTTGTTGTTTTGTTTTGTTTGACCACACTGCAAGGCAAGTGGGATTTTAGTTCCCCAACCAGGGATTGAACCTGTGCCCTCTACAGTGGAAGCACAGAGTCTTAACCACTGGACCCCGAGGGAAGTCCTCCACTTCTGTATTTTTAACATGACTTTCGGGCCTGATTGCTGTTGCTGAATCTGCAGTCACTTAATTATGGGTCCATTATACGTCTATTTCTGCTTTATTGACTATGCCAAAGCCTTTGACTGTGTGGATCACAATAAACTGTGGAAAATTCTGAAAGAGATGGGAATACCAGACCACCTGACCTGCCTCTTGAGAAACCTATATGCAGGTCAGGAAGCAACAGTTAGAACTGGAGAGGGAACAACACACTGGTTCCAAATAGGAAAAGGAGTACGTCAAGGCTGTATATTGTCACCCTGCTTATTTAACTTATATGCAGTGTACATCATGAGAAATGCTGGGCTGGAAGAAGCACAAGCTGGAATCAAGATTGCCAGGAGAAATATCAATAACCTCAGATATGCAGATGACACCACCCTTATGGCAGAAAGTGAAGAGGAACTAAAAAGCCTCTTGATGAAAGTGAAAGAGGAGAGTGAAAAAGTTGGCTTAAGGCTCAACATTCAGAAAACTAAGATCATGGCATCTGGTCCCATCAATTCATGGGAAATAGATGGGGAAACAGTGGAAACAGTGTCAGACTTTATTTTTTGGGCTCCAAAATCACTGCAGATGGTGATTACAGCCATGAAATTAAAAGACGCTTACTCCTTGGAAGGAAAGTTATGACCAACGTAGATAGCATATTAAAAAGCAGAGACAGTACTTTGCCAACAAAGGTCCATCTGGTCAAGGCTATGGTTTTTCCAGTGGTCATGTATGGATGTGAGAGTTGGACTGTGAAGAAAGCTGAGTGCTGAAGAATTGATGCTTTTGAACTGTGGTGTTGGAGAAGACTCTTGAGATTCCCTTGGACCACAAGGAGATCCAACCAGTGCATCCTAAAGGAGATCAGTCCTGGGTGTTCATTGGAAGGAGTGATGCTGAAGCTGAAGCTCCAATACTTTGGCCACCTCGTGCGAAGTGTTGGCTCACTGGAAAAGACCCTGATGCTGGGAGGGATTGGGGGCAGGAGGAGAAGGGGATGACAGAGGATGAGATGGATGAATGGCATTACCGACTCGATGGGCACGGGTTTGGGTAAACTCTGGGAGTTGGTGATGGACAGGGAGGCCTGGTGTGCTGTGATTCATGGGGTCACAAAGAGTTGGACACAACTGAGTGACTGAACTGAACTGAACTGATAGACAATCCATCTTTTTTTCTCTGGTTGTTTTAAATATACTTTTTCCTTTGTCTTCAATAGCCTGAAGTTTAACTAGAATGTATTGGGGTGCTTCCTCATATTGAAATTCTGGGCTTTGAAATAATTATAGAATATTCTTAACCATGCTCTCATTACCTATCACTCCCCTGCTTTCATGATGCTCTTTCTTTCTAGAATTCTCATTAGATTATTCTGGATCTTCTCAACCTATTCTCCATGTTTCTCTAGTGCTCATCTTTTTCTTCTCCATTGCTCTGTGTGGCCTCCTGGATAATTTCCAGTTCACATATTCTCCCGACAGTTGCATTTATCTGCTGTCTAACCCATTCACCAAGGTTTGTTTGTTTTTAAATTTCAATGACTTTACTTTTTTTAATTTCTAAGTTATTTTTTCACATTTATCTTTTCACTGTGTTCTATTCTTTCCTTATTGTTTTTCAGTTCTTTTATTTTTTTTCAGCATATTATACACTGAGAAATAATCACCACAATATTGTTGTTGTTCAGTTGCTAAGTCATGTCTGATTCTTTTTGACCCAATGGACTGTAGCACCCCAGGTTTTCCTGTCCTTCACCATCTCCTGGAGTTTGCTTAACTCATAATCTAGTTAATATTAGTCACCACACCTGGTTACAAGTTTTTTTTTTTTCATTGTGATGAGAAAACTTTCAAGATCTACTATCTAAAGAGGTATGTGGTTGTCAAAGCAGTGGAGGGCTGGAAGAGGGAAGGAGTGGGAGTTTGGGATTGGCAGATGCAAACTAGTATATAGAGGATGGATAAACAGGAAGGTCCTACTGTACAGCACAGGGAACTATACTCAGTATCCTGTGATAAACCATAATGGAGAAGAATATGAAAAAGAATATAAATGTGTATCACTGAGTTGCTTTGTTATACAGCAGAAATTAGCACAACACTGTAAATCATCTATACTTCAATAAAAAAAAAAAACTTTCGAAAAGCTCTACTCTCTCAGCAACTTTCAAACGCACAATACATTATTAACTAAAGTCACCATGATTGATTCATTTTATAACTGGAAGTTCATGACTTCTGACCACCTCCAGAAACCACCCATTTAGTCTCTGAATCTGTGAGTTCAGGTTTTTTGTTTTGTTTTTAGTCCACATGTAAATAAGATCATGTACTGTCTTTCTCTGTCTGACTTATCTCACACAGCATAATGTCTTCAAGGTCCATGCATGCTGTCCTAAGTGGCAGGATTTAATTCTTTTTATGGCTGAAAAGTTATAGTCTTTATTTTCAACCCATTTTTCAAGGGGAGCTTGTTAACTAGTGGAACTCCCATAGCCCTCAGACTGCTTTTATTTTTTCCCTTTTTTTCCAGTAGGCACCCAGGGGTCTCAGGACTGGTTTAGGACTAGTTGTAACATAAGCTCGGTGGTGTGGAAGTCCTGAGACCCAGGTTCTGATGGGAAAGCTGCAGACTCACCCAGACACAGGCTGATTCTTTGTTTTCTTGAGGGAGATGTCTTTCCTCCACCCAAGAGCTGAGGACAAAGTTATATTTCCCCCTTGCTTCCCTTAGCTTGCTGGCTCATGAGCACAAAGGCTTTCTGCAGGTTCTCAGAGGTTTCCAGGGCCCATGGCCACCTCCCCTGTCCCTGTGTGGGCATCAAGCCCCAGCCCCTGGGCCTTATGCCCCATAAGCAGCTTCCTGTGCTATTGACAGGGGCAGAGTGAAGAGACAAAGTAGGTGATTAAATAGTTAATCCCACTAGGGGACTGTGAGTAGAAAAAATATGGGAGAGCCTGTCAGCTAATGATTACTTAGGAAAGCAGGTTTGTTTAACCACAGAACCAAGCAGGCCTGTTTAGCAACAAAACCATGCAACAGAAGCTGGAGACATGCCCCCAAACAGAAAAACAACAGTGGCGTGAGCCCCACATCCTGCCCAGTGAGCTAAGTTAATAATCCCCAGGACACGCTCTCTGCACACATGAAAAAGAGTAATGTGTGGACCTAGCTTGACCTATAGGGACAAGAAAACGTGCCTGGCCAACCTGGAGGAGGAGCTGATGATGGACGCACGACGTCTACTCAAGAAAGAGAAAGAAGGTCTTCTTCTACCCACGTTTCCTTATTATTATAAAACTGTAGCCCCGTAAGTTCTCAGGGTGTGGCATTTCTCATCTGCCTACCTATAGAACTCACAAGTGTCCTATTCTAATAAACCACACCTTTACCTCTTTGTCTCTCACTGAATTCTTTCTGTGCTGAGACATAAAGAACAATGGTACCAGAGCTTTCTGGAGCCCTGGAAACGACACCAGTCAGTTTCACTATCACATCATCAACTCCTGGGAATGTCATACTTGAGATTAAGCGGTTTCTTTGTGTCTGAAAAGCTGGGCGTTTCCATTTCTTTCTCTAGAATTTGAAAGTGCTGTTTTATCCAATGTGTCTGTGACAATAAAAGAGGTGGGGAGAATATTCAAATCAGCTTGATATGTTCAGTTGCTAAAACTAGAGGAGAAAAACAAAAGGCTCAGTCCTCGTCCTTAGAAGATGCCAAGTTGAGGAATGAAAACTCACAAATTAAAAAAATAATCACAATATAACTAAGTGCATGCTGAAGGAAGGATTTATAAAGCACATACTTCATACTTCACTACCCATTCTTCATTACATAAAATCCTGAACTTGTCTTCAAATTATTAGAAGGTCCATCCCAAGGGAGCCACGGAGCCCAACTCTGGGACTCCCCAGTCTTTATTCCTTATTTGGTCATTTCTGGTGGGAGGTGATTAGCCTTGGTTTCGCCATATAAATCTTACACAATCATTTTTTTGCAAGGGGAATAGAGATAAAATATATTAGCCTTAATCTGGACACAACAGTTTTGCTGCACCTGTCAGCTACAAATTGGCACCTGCCAAGGGCATCTGCCACCTGCCTCTGCGGAGACTGAACCCTGTGCCGCTGCAGCTGTGGACTTTTGACACACCCTGAAGCGAGTCCAGGGTAGAGAGTGAGGCACTTTGAGCTCTAGCGAAACTGGTGGAACAGATCTTTATAGATAGTTAGATAATTTCAGGAACTGATTTTATGACCCCAATCCTCACATTTCCTCATATCTAGAAAAGCACTAAGATTAGCTCTTAGTGACATTAGCTCCTCGTAACTAGCAGAAAGCCTCTAGTAAAGTGAGTGCTTGATTGCACTGAATGCCGTCTTCACCAAAATCTTACATACTGACCTTCCCCACTACCTGTTTGGAGCAGTCTCTCAGAACTACGTAAGGTGCTGTCTCCTGGGCTGCAGCCCTCATTTTGCCCCAAATGAAACTTAACTCTAACTCTCACCTTGTGCATCTTCTTTTTTTCAGTTGGCACAATAGATATATCTCCTGTGAATTCAAGGCCCTATTCCTTTTTTTAAAAATTGATTAATTTATTTTTGGGCGTGCTGGGTCTTTGTTGCTATGTGGGCTTTTCTCTAGTTGCCGGTGGGCCACACTCTAGTTGTGGTGCGTGGGCTTCTCATCGTGGTGGTTTCTCTAGTTGCAGAGCATGAGCTCTGGGGTGAGAGGGCTTTCATAGCTGTGGCACACAGGATTAGCTGTTCCTCACTATGTGGGATCTTCCCTGACCAGGGATCGAACCTGTGTCTCCTGCATCGGCAGACAGATTCTTTACCACTGAGCCACCATGGAAGCACCTCGAGGCCCTATGCTTAAGCTTCACTTTTGAAAGAAGTTACAAAATGGGATTCAGTTAATTATCTGAGGCTAGAATCAAGGACTGCAAACTAGTTGACCGTCTTTTTCACCGAACTCTTACGATTGCTATGAACTAAGGGAGACAAAAACCTGGAAAGCAAATCCATGAAGCTGGTTTCTCCTGGCCAGTTCAGTTCTTCCTCCACCTTTTATTCAAACACAGAAAAGTTCAGCAGATATAAATCAGAGTCTCAAGATTCTGATCCACTTGCCTCTTTTTCTCTCAGGCACTCCTCTGCAGGCCTCTGGATTCAGTTATTCTCCTAAAGCTGTGCCTCAGCCCTCTTCACTCTCCTCTCTTCCCTGCCTCCTTTATCCACTCTGTAACTTCAGCTATTTTCCACATGACCCTATAAACAATTCAACAAGCTTAACTCCCTTCTTGAACTGGGACCCAAATTTTCATTCGCCTGTTGGACTGCGCCACCTAGTGGTCACCTGGAGACCTGACTCCACTCAGCTGTTTAAAACTGAATATCTTCATTTGGTCCTCTTCCTTCACCTTCTTGTGGTTGCTGTTCAGTCACTAAGTCGTGTTTAACTGTTTGCAACCCCATGGACTGCAGCACACCAGGCTTCCCTGTCCTTCTCTTGGAGTTTTCTCAAACTCATGTCCATTGAGTCGGTGATGCCATCCAACCATCTCATTCTCTGTTGCCCCTAATCCTCCTGCCCTCAATCTTTCCCAGCACCAGGGTCTTTTCCAATGAGTCTGCTCTTCACATCAGGTGGCCAAAGTATTGGAGCTTCAGCTTCAGAGTCAGTCTTTCCAATGAATATTCAGGGTTGATTTCCTTTAGGATTGATTGGTTTGAGCTCCTTGCAGTCCAAGGGACTCTCAAAAGTCTTCTTCAGCACCGCAGTTTGAAAGCATCAGTTCTTTGGGACTCAGCTTTCTTTATGGTCCAACTCTCATATCCATACATGACTACTGGAAAAACCATAGCTTTGACTAGATGGACCATTGTCAGTGAAGTGGTCTCCGCTTTTTAATATGCTGTCTTGGTTTGTCATAACTTTTCTTTTAAGGAGCATGCATCTTTTAATTTTGTGGCTGCAGTCACTGTCTGCAGTGATTCTGGAGCCCAAGAAAATAAAATCTGTCACTGTTTTCACTTTTTCCCCATCTATTTGCATGAAATGTTGGCACCGGATGCTATGATCTTCGTTTTTTGAATGTTGAGTTTTAAGCCAGTTTTTTCACTCTCCTCTTTCACCCTCATCAAGAAGCTCTTTAGTTCCTCTTCACTTTCTGGCATTAAAATTGTATCATCTGCATATCTGTGGTTGTTGATATTTTTCTGGGCAATCTTGATTCCAGCTTGTGATTTATCCAGTCCTCCGCCTCTTTTCTATGTCATTCATCATCGTTCTCTAGTTCACTAAGATCAGACACCTTCAGGGGTTCTCTGGCCTCATCTGCCACCTCCACAGAAGCCACTGCTTCACCCTTCAGCATCTGTCTCCTCCCAAGTTTACGGCCTCAGGAAAGACCCTGAAGAGCTGGGAGCCTGGCTCTTCAGCCTCTGAACAGCCTCTGAACTGGTTTTACTCTTTCTGGTGTCTGGCCAGTCCACTTCGTCTTACACTCAGCTTCCTGAATCATCTTTAAGAAAAAACAAACAAAAAAACCCTGGTCCTGGCTGGTCCCTCCAATATTAGGAAAAGCTTCCAACACTCCCACTGTCCATATAATAAAATCCATATGCATAACCCTGTATAATGTTACAATTGGCAAACTTTTCCTATAAAGAGCCAGACAGAAAACGTTTTAAACTTTGCAAGCACAAGCTGTCTGTAGAAACTACTCAATGCTGCCCAAGAGCAGCTGTAGACCAGAGGTCAATGAATGAGCATGGTTGTGTCCCAGTAAAGCTTTTCTATGGAGACTGAAATTTGAATTTAATTTGTCACAAAAGCATCAAAACCTCTTTTGACTTTTTTTCAGTCATTGAAGAAACAGGAAAACTGTCCTTCGTTCGTGAGCCTTATAAACATAGGCAGTGGCCCAGCCGTGGCCTGCAAGGCTCTAGTTGGTAGACCCTACCCTGAACAAGTTAGATTATTAAAAGTGGTGAGGCTTCCAGCAGAGTATACAGAAACTGGCCTGGTAGGGAAGAGAAGGAAGGTTGTGAAGTCTATTGTCTTTAAAGATCCATTTGTAGCCCAGTGCCAGGTCTGCAGGGTTTTCAGTCTGCTCCCTAACCATCTGCCCCCAAATTCTGCCTTCCAGTTAGAACATGGGGTCAAGCCTCTTGTCCAATAACTGGGGGGGGGTGACTGTGGGGTAGGACTGGGTGGGGAGAAAACCCTCCCCTCCAGGACAAGGAGACAGAGAGGGGCACTCGGGGAGCATCTCAGGCCCTTTAACCCCTTCCTCTCAGGGGCTTCCCTCCCCAAAAGAGATGAAAAAGCTGAAGGGAGGCAGTTGATAGCACAGCGTGGGCAGAAGGGGAAGGAGAGCAGCGGGTGGACCATTAGCTCCTCAGTAGAAGGACCCCGTCTGATAACCCTCTGCACTCCTAGGGTCCAGAACGGGGCAGGCCCGCAGAGAACGTTCACCCAACTCATTAGAGCACTGGGTCTGGCTCCCCATGGTTGTGGGCTGGGGTGGGCAGACAACAGAAAAGAAAGGATGTTAATGGGGGGGGGGGTGGTGCCAGCAACTGAGAGGAGCCTTGAAAAGCAAAGGCACAATAGGAATGCAAGGGGCAGAGCAAATGCCTTGATCCTCTGTCCCAGGCCAGTGACAGGACTGAGACTGAGTGTGCAAACACACCCAGCCAATGGGCCAGGCATGACACAGCCATCACGGCCATGTACCCCACTGCCTGCAGACTCTGCAGAATCCATGCAAGCTGGATTCTGAAGGCTTGAGACACATGTAACGTTCCCAAGAGCTTCTACTGAGGCTTCCCTAGTGGTCCAGTGACTAAGACTTTGCCATCCAATGCAGGGGGTCTGGGTTCAATTCGTGGTTGGGGAATTAAAATCCCACATGCCTCACGGCCAAGAAACCAAAACATAAAACAGAAGCAATTTTGTAATAAATTCAATAAAGACTTTAAAATGGTCCACACAAACAGTTCCTACTGGAAGCCTGGGGATTCTCTTTTGATTCCTCCAACGTCACCTAGTAAAGCCCGGGAGATCTACCTTCTTGTAGCCTTCCATCAGCTGCTGCTGCTCCTCCTGCAAAGATGGTTTTAACATAAATTCCAATGGGGCCGTAAATGCTGTCCTTGCCTCCAACAATGCTGAAGCCCAGGCCCTGGGAAAGAAGAGGAGAAGGTCAGACTGAGGCGTGTTCCATGCCATTCATAGGGGTTTCCCCGGTGGCTCAGTTATAAAGGAGCCCACCTGCCAGTGCAGGAAACTCACATTCGCTCCCTGGGTGGGGGAGATCCCCTAAGAAAGCAAATGGCAACCCACTGCAGTATACTTGCCTGGGAAATCCCATGAACAGAGATGCCTGGTGGGCACAGGTCACGGGGTCACAGAGAGTCAGACATGATTAAACAACAGCAACAACTTCCCAAGAAGGCTTAGCTTGGGTCGCAGGGAGCTCCTCTTGAGACTGTGAGCTCACGGGAGGCAGTGGGTGCATCTTATCTGTCAGGGCCTGGCCTCTGGAGGCAGATACTCAGGAAACATATGTTGTATAGTGAAGGCATGAATGCTGGCTGGAGGCTGGGCCTCTGGATTCAGCTCACAAGCATGCCAGGGCGTGGTCAGCAGCATGGCTCCCAGGAAGATCCCTCCAAGTGATGGCTGCCAGGTAACAGCATCACTGCTGCTGGGCAATTTCTCCTAGGCTCCTCGGAGAAGTTCATGCATCACCCAGCATCACAGAGGTGGCAGGCCTGAGAGCCACCTTCAGATCCTAAGAGAACCCAGTGAGCAGGGGCCAGACAGGAAAGCAGTGTGGACACAGTGCTGGAGTGAGCTTCTGGTGAAGGTGGTAGGTGTTGCAGGATGGGGGAGACCAGTGGTGTCCAGGAGAAGCACAGTGGTAGGAAAATGAGAAAGGGGTGGATGGGCTCCTGTGTGGGCTCCCAGCTTCTTCCTGGCTCAAATAATTGCTCTAGACCCAAACTTTCACCTGCCCTAGTGAGGCAGGATGGGTGCAGTGGGGAGGAACAAGATCCCGGGGTCAGAACATCTTCAGTAACTGTCATGTCAGCTGCTCACTAACAAGTGATCGTGGCAAGTCCTGTGAGTCCCAGATTCTCAGCTCCTTGTCTGCGTTGTTATTCAGGCATCAGTTGTGTTTGACTCTTTGCGACCCCATGGACTGTAGCCCGCCAGGCTTCTCTGTCCCTGGGATTCTCCAGGCAAGAATACTGGCATGGATTGCCATTTCCTTCTCCAGGGGATTTTCCCGACCCAGGGATCAAACTCAGGTCTCTTGCATTGGCAGGCGGATTCCTGACTGCTGAACCACCAGGTAGGCCCTCCTCATCTATTAGCAGAAAATAACAGGGTTTTGCTAGAATTGATGGAAGGGTCCCTGCAAATCCCCTGGTGCCATGCCTGGGTTTTGGCAGCTGGTTTTGTGGTTTGACTTTGACTCTATCTCAAGCGCTGGTGGATCCTTCCAGCTCTGCTTCTTCCTCCTCCTCAACTCAGTTCTGGCGTCACTCCTACTCATGCCTGTTAATGATGAGGTCTTGTGTGTGGAGGTTGTATCAGGGAGAGAGTGGGAGGCCTGCCCTATTTCTGAAGCCACCACTCCTGCTCTGCACTCCAGGCTGCCTATGCCAAATACCTTCCTGCTTCCCTTCAAGGCCGATTCAATCTGCCCAGTGATGCAAATGCCTATGAAGTCTACTCACTGACTGTACAATCTATGCACACTGAGATAGCTGACACCATTTTTAATCATCTTTGCTAGAGAGTTGGTGTCCTTTTCCATTCTGCTTTCTTTTATATATGTACACAATTTTTATTGTTTAGGCCATGCCATGCACACATAGGATCTGCTTTCTTTTTTATATGTACACAATTTTTATTGTTTAGGCCGCGCCATGCACACATAGGATCTTAGTTCCCCAACCAGGGATCGAACCCTCATCCCTTGCATTGGAAGCACAGACTGTTAACTGCTGGACATCAGGGGAGTCCTTGCCTTCTTTTGAGCACTGCAAAAGACAATCTCAAAAACAATCTCAAAGTCAACTGCATTAAAATGCATCTCCCCAAATGCAAGAGATGATGAAGGACAGGAAAGCCTGGTGTGCTACAGTCCATGGGGTCACAAAGAGTCGGACACGACTGAGCAACTGAACAACAAAAAAAGCAAGAAGGTAAGAGCATTGTGATTTACGAATCAGGAAGAAGAGCTGTTTGGAGAAAATCGGGCACTGGAGAAAGTGACTCCCTTGTGACTAGAGGGACAGTCATCTTAGCTCTTCCCACTGGTGTCTCCTCGTTTGCCTCTGCTGAGCCCCAAAGAGGTAGAAGTGATGGGGGTTGGAGAGGAGGACTTCAGACGTGTGGAGCCTTCCTCTAGGAAGACCATTGCGGTGAATAGCTCTTCCCTTACACGACACGCCAAAATCATGAGGTGGGTAGAAAGCTACCTTTCCATTAAGCATCTTGGTCACTTTGGCTGGCCTGAGAACTCTGCAGCTACCTGTAGCTGCGTCTACTCTGGAAGTTCTTTGGTGCCCATGTTAGCTCCTCGCTCGGGGCAGCATGCTCTGCGGGGCGTGCCCAGGAGCACTGGGGCAGTCCCACCACCTCCACTGCTTTTCTCCCTATCTTTCAGTATTTCTCAACTGTGAGGCAAAAATCAGTCTGCATATCTGAATTTGGGGAGACACATGGGCTGAATGTGTGTCCCCCCCATCAAATCAATACATTGGGGGGAAACTTTCAGAGATGACTAGGCCATAAAGGTGGAGCCCTCATGAAGGGGGCAGGGGCAAGACAGGAGGAGGAGATAAAGAACCATAACCACTGTGTGTGAAATAAGTCGGCTATAAGGAGACATTGCACAGTCCAGGGAACAGGGCCACTATTTTACAGTAACTGTGAATAGAATATAATCTTTAAAAGTTGTGAGTCATTATGTTGTATACCTGCAACATACAATATTGTACATCAACTATGTGTGTGCTCAGTTGCTCGGTCGTGTCCAACTCAGCGACCCAAGGACAGTAGCCTGCCAGGCTCCTCTGTCCATGGGATTCTCCAGGCAAGAACATGGGAGTGGGTTGCCATGCCCTCCTCTAGGGGATCTTCCCAACCCAGGGATCAAACCTGGGTCTCTTGCATTGCAGGCAGATTCTTTACCATCTTAGTCACTGTAAAATCATGGAAGAAGTACTCAACATGTGTGTCAACTGCCAGCACCTTCTACTTGGACTCCCAGCCTCCAGAGCCATGAAATAAACATATGCTGTTTAAGCTACCCAGTCTATGGTATTTTTGTTACAGCACCTGAACTATGACAACAATTTGAACTGAATCATTGGGTAAAACTGTTTTCAAAAACAGCAAACCAGGGACAAACTGGAGAACATTCATCTTCCTGTGACCTGCTTTGTGCAGAGCTAGCCTGCCTGCCCCTCCCTGAACCCGCCTGCATGACAGCATCTGACACTCCTGTTCCAAGCCCGGATCCCCAGCACCGCTCCCTATCCCCAATGGGACATGACAGCTCCCTGGGAACACGTGTCCATCCAGAAGCCTCCCCTGGCCATGGTCCTTGCTCACCTTGGCCTGGCCCTTCATCAGCACGATGTTGGAGATGACAGACGCCTGCAGGCCCCCTGAGGGCTGCACAAGCTGAGCTGTGCTGAGCGACCGTGTTGGTCTCGACAAGCCCTGGAAAAAGGATGAGGTGGAGAAAGGATGAGTCCAAGGATGTCAGCTCACTCCCCCAGGAAGGGGGAAAGCCCATGGAGGAGAAGACCTTGATGCCTGCTCTTCTGAGTGTCCGCCGCATGGCGGCTGCAGTGTGGTGAATGCAGGGCAGATGGTTGGGAATCCAGTGCAAGGGTCTGTTTTGGTGGCCCCAAGAGACAGCTTTGCTGAGCCCAGGCTCCCTTTCAACCAGTGAGCATCTGGCAGATGCTCACTAAGATTTGTTACAGGAGTGAGTCCTGAGTCACAGACCACACATCACAGACCACAGACAGTGAGTCCTATACACAGAGTCCCCCAGCAGAGGCTGGGGGGCCAATGGCCAAGAATGTCCTCAACAGAATCCAAGACACATTTACGGAGATCCTCATCTGGGCCAGGCACAGGGTGATAGGCAGAGGGTCAGGAACCCCAAGATGTGGGACTTCCCTGGTAGGCTGGTGGTTAAGAATCTGCCATGACAGGGACATAGGTTTGATCCCTGGTCAGGGAACTAAGATCCC
This sequence comes from Odocoileus virginianus, assembly GCF_023699985.2. Classification (NCBI taxonomy): domain Eukaryota; kingdom Metazoa; phylum Chordata; class Mammalia; order Artiodactyla; family Cervidae; genus Odocoileus; species Odocoileus virginianus. Next base: position 55,191,035 of record NC_069689.1, read on the forward strand.
ACATGCTTGCAGTGCAGTCAAATAAATATATAGAACTCTTTAAAAAAATTGTTTTTTAAAATGTGAACTCCCATGCCTTCCTTAACTTGCCCCCACTTCCCTCGACAACCTCTTAGGGTCGCTATACAGATGAAATAAAGGGATCCACGTAAAGCCCCACTTCAGGGTTTGCACAGGTGGAGTGCTCTCCGCCCATGAGATCCTAATAACATGGAAGCAGCCATGGGCAATGATCACAGGTGACCATTCTTCACGTGGTTCTTTGCCCCCAAGCCAGCTCCTCACCACTGTAACCCTGTGGACATCAAACCGCCAGGAAGGTTCTTCAGGAAGTCCTCCCCTCACTCCCTCTTTTCGGGGCTCCCCACCCTTCATTCTTACCACAAACTTTGCTGCGGAAAAGTCCAGTTGTTGAGAGAGAGACTTCCTGCCGCTGCAGAGGGAATAAGGCTGCCTGTCCCCGGAAGCCGCTGACTTCTTGGTCGTCGAAAAATCTGTCTCTCCTGTGCAATAGGGATTGACACCTAACCCAGGAGAGGAAAGAAAGGGAGAAATCATTTGTGCTCTCAGAGAGTGAAGCTCTCTGAGATAGAACATCATCCTTGCCCACAGCCAGCCCTCACGAGCTGGGGGCCAGAGTGAACTTGAAGGATAGTCGCCAGGTACATGATAGGGGAGGGCAGAGGAAGAAGTAGCCAGTATTCTGGCTACCTTCGTCCATGCTGTGTGCACCACAAGATGAGGGTGGGACTGTCACTTCCATTTCGACTCAGCTCAACTCAATGAGGGTTGATGTGCCCTCTCCTAAGTGTCAAGTAGGATGCTGGGTGCTCAGGAAACCACAATGATCTGTCAACTCCAGTCCCTGCTGCCAGGGGTGAGGAGGGGGGCATTTCAACAGAGAGGAGGAAAGCAGAAATAATGCCCCATACAGGCAGGGCCAGAGGAGAGATGGGGCAGAAGCCTGGATGATCTGCCTCTTACACACACATTTGCACACAGGCACATAAACACCCCTAACGCGAGTGCGTGCTCAGTCATGTCTGACTCTTTGTGACCCCATGGACTGTAGTCCACCAGGCTCCTCTGTCCATGGGATTCTCCAGACAAGAATACTGCAGTGGGTTGCCATGCCCTCCCCAGGGATCAAACCTGGGTCTCCTGCATTGGCAGGTGGATTCTGTACCATTGCAGGACCAGGGAAGGCCACACATCCCTAACACAGGCAGGCAAAGAGTCAACTCTTGAGTCCTTGGGGATCTAAGAAAATGCATGGCAAACATCTTCTCTTCCTTTAGGGGGAAACTCAGACTTCCTTTTACCCAACCAGGAAATCTACTCTACTGCTTCCAGCTGGAAAAATCTTCAGAGATTATCTGCCATGGCTCCTCACTGTCTAAGACCAGTGCTTCCCAACTGAAATACAATGCAAGTCATATATGTAATCTGAAAATTTCTAGTAGCAACATTTTTAAAAGTAAAAGAAAAAGAGTTAATGTTAATAATTTTTTTTTTTTTTTTTTTGATCATGCTTCACAGCTTGAGGGATGCTAGTTCCCTGACCAGGATCAAACCTGTGTCTCCTGCAGAGGAACTGCAGAGTCTTAACCACTAGACTTCCAGGGAAGTTCCTAATAATATATTTTATTTAGTTCAATATACCTAAACTCTGTCATTTCAACATATAAATAATCTGCAAAGTTATTAATGAGGTATTTCTTTAGTTTTGTGCTTAGTCTTTTCAATGGGCACATCTTTTACCCTTCTGAGCATCTCCATTTGGATAAGCCACATTCCAAGTGAGCAGGATGTGGACGCTGGCCACTGTGCTGGACAGCAGGCACCCAGAGAAGGGCGGGGCCTTCCCAGTGTCCCTCCACACAAGTGGCTTTGGTGGGAAATTCCCCAAGAGAAAGATGTGAGATTGGTGGTGGTTCAGAGGGAAGAAGGCAGGTTGGCACAGAGCTTTGGTTTGCATTTATTCTTAGGGTCGGAAAGACTTAAATTGGTTTATAGGCTGGAGAAAGGAAGCCACTACCCAGAGTGGGCTGAGAAAATGGGACACAACCGGCTTTCCTGGAGATGTGAGATCTTTGAGGGAGGAGGAGGAAAGGGATGAAGGCCTGGGGGAGAAAGGAGGTGTTGTGGTTCACTGGCGATCCGAGTGGCTGGGGAAACACTCCCCTGCCAGGACAGCTGCTCCCAGCATCTCTCCACACTAGGAGGTGATTCTCCCCAACGCACAGGGACCAACTGACCCCAGAGGGGCCAGGAGAGAGAGGAAGCCGAGAGGTTCAGAAAACCATGCTCCAGAAAGAGGGGACAAAGAATCATGGGGCGGAGTTGGGAAGTGTAGCTATAGATGGTCCTAAATCTGCCTGGGCATCATGTTTTTTAAAAATATATAATTTTGTTTATTTATTTATTTTTGGCCGTGCTGGGTCTTTGTTGCTGTGAAGGCTTTTCTCTAGTTGCAGCAAGCAGTGGCTACTCTCTGGTTGCGGTGCACGGGCTTCTCTTGTTGAGGAGCACAGACTGCAGGGCGCATGGGCTCAGTAGTTGCGGCTCCTGGGCTCTAGAGCACAGGCTCAGCAGCTGTGGTGCATGGGCTTAGTTGCCCCCAGGTATGTGGGATCTTCCCAGACCAGGGATTGAACCTGCGTCTCCTGCATTGGCAGGTGGATTGTTAACCAGTGAGCCACCAAGGAAGCCCAGGCAATGTGTTTATTGGGTGTTTTATCATAAGTGGCTCAAATTTCAATGCCCCACCCAGACCAGCTGAATCCATGCCTGCACAGATGGAGTCTGGGGGAGTCTTGTGTGTTTATCAAGCTCCCCCAGTGATGTGTCCAGCCCTTCAGTGGTCCTTTGGGGAAACTCAAAAGTCCAATCCTTACTTTATCGTGAGGAAATGGATCCCAGTCTCCCATTCTCCTGCCCTCAGCAGGGCAAGGGGACTACAGTATCAAGAAGGGCAGCCATGCATGGCTTGGGTTCAGGGAATATGGACAAGTAAACATGAGGCCAACTTGGATCAGCCCATAGGACAGAAGCACCTAAAGTCACTGGCTGGCACCATGGGAGCAAGACAGGCCACGCCAGCTCCACTTCTGCCTTCACTGAGCCAGGCAGAAAGAGAAAAAAAAAACCAACTCAGGTTTTCTGAGGTTCCTGCTCCCACTGTGAGTTCAGATCAGCAAGGACACAGGCCTGGAGTCAGGACAGAACAGACTCTCCAAAGCACCAACTGGTGGTCTGAGTCCTCTCCTGTCCCTTCTGAAAATTACTAGATATGTTCCAACATCAAGGAAATACATCAAAATTATCACCTTGGCTGGAATGGGAGGGAGCTGAAACCAGTTAACATGTAGCCCTGAGTTCACTGAAAATGGGGTTATAAAATCCAAATGCAAAAGCCAAAACAATTTTTGACAGGGAAACTATGTGTTTTGATGGTTATATAATAACCTGCTTTCAAATTGTGGTCCCTTGGACAGAAGGAGATCAAACCAGTCAATCCTAAAGGGAATCAATCTTGAATATTCATTGGAAGGGCTGATGCTGAAGCTGAAGCTCCAAAACTTTGGCTACCTGATGTGAAGAAGTGAGTCATTGGAAAAGACCCTGATGCTGGGAAAGATTGAAGGCAGGAGGAGAAGAGGGTGACAGAGGATGAAATCATTGGATGGCATCACCGACCCAATGGATAAAAGTTTGAGCAAACTCCAGGAGATAGTGAATGACAGGGAAGCCGGGTGTGTTGCAGTCCAGGGGGTTGCAAAGAGTCAGACATGACTGAACAACTGAACAACAATAATAACATGAGCTTTTATTTAAGTTTACATGGAATTATGAAATGGGGAAATAAATGGGAAAGGGTCTAGAGATCAACAACCCCATCTCCTATAAGGCAGACAATTCGGAAAAATACAGTCTCAAGTATTATTATCAATAATTGATTAAGCCTGATTGATTAGACTTAATCAATGAAGAAGTGGTGATAAAAAACTAAATAAACCTTCCAAATCACTGCAAAAACTAAACACAGAAAACAAATGACAAATGACCATAAAAACAGAGACTCTTCGAAACCCCATGGACCATAGTCTGCCAGGCTCCTCTGTCCATGGCATTTCCCCAGCAAGAACACTGGAGTGAGTTGCCATGCCCTCCTCCAGAGGATCTTCCCAACCCAAGGACTGAACTCTTATGTCTCCTGCACTGGCAGGCAGATTCTTTACCACTCGCACCACCTGGGAAACCCTAAAAAGAATATGAGTAAGAGCAAATATTAGTTATAATACTAAAGTCAATGGCTTAAGCCTCTCTCTCAGAAAGACTGCCAGATTTGCTTTCAAGATATAAGTGCATATCATTTACAAGAGATAAACAAAGTAAACAAAAAGAATGAAATAAGAGGATGGGCAAAAACTACCAATGACTGATGCTGAAACCAGCCACTTAGGAAAAAGAAAAAAATCTATCTAGATTCTTGTTTCATATCAAACATCAAAAGTAAAGTACAAAGAGAGTAAATTTAGGGGGAAGGCAAATAATTTAAAAACTAGAATAAAATACTGTGTAGAAATAGTTTAATCAATATGGTTCTACACAAAATAATCTTCATATTATATAACCTCTGTGGTTATCTCCTAAATCTGTAATCAAATATGATTTAAGAAACATGTGCAAGCATATATCTATAATTACCTTGTAAATCTTGATAAATTGGAGGCACTTTAAAAGTATCATAGTGTAATAATTAAATAAGTGTACACGAGAAGAAGACTGGGAGAAAACATCACCAAGTATTTAATAGCTCTCTACATGTGGAAGAAACTTTTAGGATTAGACAGGAAAAATTTGATGGATTTGATTAGATCAGATGAGAACATCTTCATGTTAAAAAAGTAAAAGAGAAAGAATAAACTGAAAAAAGTATGTTCAGCAAATACGGCAGCCAAATATGAATTTAACCAAGACACTTTTTAGAAATAACTGACAAAATGATGATCATCCGAATAGAAGAACAGGAGCACACCAAAGAAGAGAAGTAAATAATGAAGGGGTGTTGAACTGCACCTGTGCAGAAAACTATTCTTTCCACTGAGTTTATAGGCACGTGGACCAGTGAGAGTTTGACAGAAGCAAAAAGCACACTGAGCTAGGACTTTGAGAAATTGAATGAAGGGGCCATTTACAAATGGTAGATGGGGCTTAAGAAAACAACAAAGCCCAGTGAGGTACTCTGGAGTTGGCATAAGCTGAAAGCTGTTACCAAGGCTTCCCTTGTGGCTCAGTGGTAAAGAATCTGCCTGCCAATCAGGAGATGCAGATGGTCTCTAATATTCAGATCTGGCATGGTTTTAACTTGATGCTTTTCTGCATTCTTCACATTTTCCTGAATTTTGAGTTAGTGTTATCCTATTCGCAACAACCAAGAATCATGACATCTTTCAGTCCTAACTCCTATCCTGCAACAGGTGAGGTGATAGAAGCTCTGGGAGAGACCACGGACTTCCTAAGACTAAGGAGCCTGTCAGATGACAGAGCAGGAGTAAAGCCCTTGCCTTCTATCCTCAAGTGTCAGCTCTTCCCAACTTGGAACTTGAGATTCACCTAGAAGAGGAGTTGACCAACCCACAGAAAGCTCTATAGACAAAAGCAGAGATGCTCCAGCCCCAGGGCCCACACATGCAATGTAGGATGCTCCAGAAAAGCTGCGGATACCGTCTTGGGGCAGTCTGGCTGGGCGAGCAGAGACCCACCCTCCCCGAAACCTCCCACATCACTGATATTCCCAATGCAGTAAGCTGACTACATACAAATGAGTTCTGTTCTGAGAGCGCATTCATAAGTCCAATTTGTTCAAAAGTCCAACAAAGTTGGTCTAGGTACCCAACTAACACAATTGGCTGTACTGTAATAGGTTTACAACACTTTTCACACAAATAATACGTACATTAAAAAAACACCAAAAATAAACAAAACACTTTAAATCTTACGGTGCAGTGCCTTGAAAAGTACAGTAGGCCAGCTACATCACTACTGCTTTTACACTTGCTTCCAGACATGCTGGGCTTGAAATTAAGATACTACTGTCCTCTATACAGTCCTATACACTAAAGGACACAACCATTTGTAGAGGATGCATGCACATGACAATGTATGCCAGACACGTGAACTAACTTCCAGGATTGGACTTGGGAATACACATTTGCATCTTTGACAGTTCACAACTTAAAGGTTAATATGTAGGAGACTTACTGCATTCAGCAATATCTAAGCCCTGCTCCTGAGGATGGTTCAATGACACTTACTGGTTGAGTTGCTGCGTGTTCTTTGATGACACGCTTTGGGAAACAGGAAGTTATTACTTTGTGGGTCCAGTTTTCCAGACTTTTCTCGAGAGGAAGTTGTAGTAGTTTCCTGCAAAACAATTTCCATTTTTTATTCAGAAAGTTAGAATAGAAAAAAAAAATGAGATCTCCACACTGACCATGGAAATACTCGTCAGATGGTCTGTTTCTTCCTCTGTATTACAGGCTCTATGAAGGCAGGAATTTAGAATTACTGCCATCCATTAACTCATTGATACAGTAATTCATTTTGTCATCCACTAACTCATAGATATAATAATTCACTTAATAAAGAATATGAAATGAGTATCTTTATATTATGAAGAATACAAATTACAATAATGAATAGACATTGCATAAATTTTGAACTAACACAATAAATGTTGAATGATGGAAACTTTCCTGGTGGTCCAGTGGTTGAGAATCTACCTTTCAATTCAGGGCACGCAGGTTTGATCCCTAATCAAGGAACTAAGATCCCACATGCTGCAAGGCAACTAAGCCCATGCACTGCAACTACTGAGTCTGGGGACTCTGGAGTCAGGCCTCACACCTGGAGAGAAGTCTGTGCCTCAGTGAAAGGTCCTCCAAGATGAAACTAAGGCCAGACACAGCCGGAAGTAAATAATTACATGTTGAGAGTTTACGTCAGCTATTACATGTCAGGTTCTCTGTTAGGCACTAGGAATATAGCTGTGACCAAGACAAAGGAGGACACTGATTTTGGAGAAAGGGCATTTTAGTGATGGAAGACCAACAGCAAACAAACAAAAAGTTGAAAAATAATAAGAGAGAATAACACGTGCTGTGAAGAAAAGAACTAGAGAGTGACACCAATGAGAGGCCAGGATCTATGATTTAGAGAAGATGACCAAGTAAGTTCCATTGTTCTGGCTTCTCATAGGCACTTAGAAACAGTCACTGAATACATGTTATATAAAGAGATTTCTCGATATTGAACCATCCTTGCATTCTTGAGTGTATCACATTTTTCTTATACTGCTGATTTCTGCCTGTGAAGATTGCATTTAGGACTTGAAAAATCAATATTCTTAAGTTAAATTTAGTTATTATTCTGTTATTGTTTTTCTACTTTGCCATACTGATCAAATTTTACCTGCTTCTTTTTTATACTAATAATTCAGAAACTCTGTACTGAATCTAGAAGCAGTACATACTAAACCACACACTTGAACTCATCTCTCTATCAGGCCAGTGATAAAAGAAAAAATAAATGACCCTTTCTCAGATAAGAGGAGAACTTGAAACAACTTGCACTCACTCCCCTCTCCTCACCCTGGTGTTTTACAACCAGGACAGGGGAACAGAAGACTAGAGGCTGATAATGAGCATGATGGTGTTAATTCTTTTACTTCTCTTTTCAGAACTATTTTTATATTGTTTTCCTATTGCATAACTTTACTAGCCACAATGATTGTGACTTAATTCTTGAGTTATGTTGGCTTTATTAGTCACGACCATAATCCTTAGGAGAGAAAGACAGAGAGTGTGTGTATGTTCTCTGAAAAACTATGCAGATGGAAAGCTCTCTGAATATTTGCATGTCTGAGAATGTCTTCCTGTGGTCATCACACTCGAGTGATTTGCTGAGTATAGGATTTTGGAATATTGGTTATTCTATCTAGAAACTTCAGCTGGCTCAAACCTGGGATTTAATGTCTTAGCATAGAGCTTTGCTCAGGGTATCTGCCACCCTTTTCTGACAGGTTTATCTCATTCAAGGCCAGGGTTGGCAGTGCTGATTTTCATGTGCCAAGTGCCTGCTGGCTTCCAGCACCTGGTGCACTTCCCGAGAGGAAGGAGGACCTACTGCTCTTCTCCCTATGCTCCACGTAGCCCATCTTCCCTTCCAGCCCCTGGCACTGGAGGAGGCAGTTCAGCTGGCCTCTGTCAGACTCAGTCCCCAGGCCAGTCCTTCCTGTGTGGTCAACGGCAGGCTAATGAGCCCTTCCCTCAATCCAATCTCACCTGCACCATGTCACGCAGAAGGTTCTCATTGATTCCAGAATATGGTTGGCCCCTTTCCATGGCTTCCCATTCTGACATGCATTTCTCCCTGTTGGTACTTTTTTTTTTTTTGATAGAAATTTCTAAGAGGTGGGGGAGTTAATAAAGTGTACTCAGTAACTGTGTAACCATATGGAGCCAGAAGTCTACTCACAACCTTTTTTTCTTATTAAAACTGTATCTAGTTCTGACACAAGGGGATCCTGCAAGAAATTCCACATATCAATTCCTTTTTACTTGTACACATCAATGTCCAAAACCAGAGAACTTATCTTCCTAGACATTCATTTTCCCTTTTTCAGCAGTAGATGGCACTATATTAACTTGAACAAAATTATCTTCTCTAACAAGGGTAGACCAGGAAATGTGTTAAAGGAGAGAGATTATATAAGAGGGGACTTATATATATTTAAAGAGATTATTGGTCTTCCTCAGTGGCTCAGATGGTAAGACTCTGCACGCCCAGTGCTGGGGTCCTGGGTTAAATCCCTGGGCAGGGAACTAGATCCCACATGCCACTATTAAGAGTTCTCATGCCACAACTAAACATCCAGCATGTGGCAACTAAGACCCAGGGCAGTCAAACAAATAAGTTTTCAAAAAATTATATTTATTGTTAAATTTCTTTACTTTAATCCTCTTGACAAAGCCCCACATTCAAAACATGATTTAGAAACTGCTTGACATAAAAAGCCAATTGATAGCAGAAAAATCATAGAAGTGGAGCATTTTTGGTGGGGGGGGGGGGGGTCCAGATTACCTGATGTCACATCCAGAAGTGTGTGCGAAGTTTCTTCAATTGTGTCCAGCTCTTTGAGACCCCATGGACTGTAGCCCACCAGGCTCCTTTGTCCGTGGGATTCTCCAGGCAAAAAACTAGAGTGGGTTGCCATGCCCTGCATCAGGGGATCTTCCTGACCCAGGGGATGAACCCACGTTTCTTGCGTCTCCTGCCTTGTCTGGGAGGTTCTTTACCACTAGTGCCACTGGGGCAGCCCAACCAGAAGAGGGAATCTTACATGACTTTGGGCCCTTAAAGAAATAGAGCCAAGACAGATCAACTGTCTTGGCTTCAGGAGCAGTAATCTCACTGTGCACAGACCAGCCATGGAGTCTCTTCTGTGGGCCAAGGCTTTCTAGGCCAGTCTTTCTTCACAACTCCATGTCCTGCTGTCTCAGACATAAGACATGTGGCCTCTGCCATGAAGCCATCATCTGAACACCTGGAGGCTTTGATAAGTTGCCTCTAACCAGGTGGCTGTCAACTCTTGGACAGTCATGAAGACTGAGGTGCTTCACTTTGACACCCTCTGCTGTGAATCTGCTCTCTGGATGACTGCTACATGGAAGAACAGAAATGTACCACCGTAAACAGAAGATGAGATCCACATAGCAATTTTCTATCAGACATGTATGTAAGAAGCTACATAGTGAGACTTCCCTGGTGGTCTAGTGGTTAAGACTTCACTTTCCAAAGCAGGGGATGCAGATTTGATCCCTGGTCGGGGAGCTAAGATCCCACATGCCTCATGGCCAAAAATCAAAAAAGTAAAACACAAAAAATGTTGTAACAAATTTAATGAACACTGTAAAAATGGTCCACACCAAACTTCTAAAATGTGACACAAATGAACCCAACTATGAAACAGAAACAGAACCAGGGACATAAAGAATAGACGGGTGGTTGCCAAGGGGGTGGGGCACAGGAGAGGGCTGGGTTGGGAGTTTTGGATTAGCAGATGCAAACTAGTATATATAGGATGGATAGACAAAAAGACCCTATGATATAGCACAGGGCACTGTATTCAATATCTTGTGATAAACTTTAATGGAAAAGATTATGAAAAAGAATGTGTATCTATCTATCTATATAACTGATTCATTTTGCTGGACAGCAATAATTAACACAACACTGTAATTCAATTATACAAAACAAATACAAGTAAAATTTAAAACAATGGTCCACATCAAAAAACCTTGTCTTGTTGTTCAGTCTTTAAGGTCGTGTCCAACTCTTTGTGACTCCATGTACTGCAGCACACCAGACTTCCCTGTCCTTCACTATCTCCTGGAGTTTGTTCCAGTTCATGTCCATTGAGTCAGTGATGCCATCCAACCATCTCATCCTCAGCCACCCTCTTCTCCTCCTGCCTTCAGTCTTTCCCAGCATCAGGGTCTTTTCCAATGAGTCAACTCTGCATCAGGTGACCAGAGTATTGGAGCTTCAACTTCAGTATCAGTCTTTCCAATGAATATTCAGTGTTGAATCTTAACAAACAAAAGATCTATATGGCCCCTAAAAGCTCCAAAATAGAGGCAATGCACAAGTTCAATGGGAAGGAAAGCATGATAGCCCACTCCAGTATTCTTGCCTGGAGAATCCCATGGACAGAGGAGCCTGGCAGGCTAGAGTCCATGGAGTTGCATAGAACTGGACATGACTAAAGTGACTTAGCATGCACGCAGGAGGGCACAAGTTCTATGGACCTTATATTTCCTGGACATCAACAAGGATCCAGTGCTCACCCAGACTCTGGGATCATCTCAAGGTATATATTCACTCTTTTAAATTCATAAACCCTGAGCATAATGTTTCCCCCACCAGAAAAGCACAGTGGGCCTAGAGCAGAAAAAAGGGTCATGAGATGAGCCGCATTAAGCCTCTTATGACCCTGGGCTGGTCAGTTAATCGTTTGGTCTCAGTGTCCTCTTTTGTAGGCTGAAGGGGTGAACTTAACGCTTCTATAATCACTTTCAGCTCTATACTTTTTAATGTAACAGATGATTATGTTTAAAGAGTCAAATGACTATTGTCCTCTCTGAAGTGATCACATGGCAGAAGGTCTCTCACGAGGAGAAAATATCTTCCCTTGGTTCTTGGGGGGAGCCTGGCTAGTCTCCAGCAAGGATGTCCTGGGTGGAGTAGTGTCTCATCAAAGGAATCTCTGTAGGAGCCCCTGTGAATGCTTGCATAGTACAGCTCCCCCGTCAGTCCACAGAACAGAACTCTTCTGTTCTTGCTCCCAAGGTGGGGCTGCTCTTGAGGTCGAGGGTTTCTCACTGAGGTCATAGTCTGGCAAAGTCATTTCCAGACACATTGCTCCTTGTTCTCATCAGAGGCTGTGACCCAGAACCACAGTTCTGTGGGTGGCATGCCCCCTCATTACCTGGGTGGTAGTCTCTATAGGTATCTGTCCCCTTGGTGCCTGAGTGGGAAACAGGGTAGACTGACCAGGGAGCTCTCCTCAAGTAAGGACGAGTCATGTAACTGCTAGGACTGAACAGTCAACCTCAAGAAATGGGGGGAAAAAAAAACACAAAAAACCACAATCCACATGTAGCCAAGGAATAAACCCAGAATGAAGATTCAGAATTCTGCAGCATTTTGTACTACAAGCAACATTATTCTGGAATCTAAACTCCTCCCCAAAAGTTAGAAGGCTCTATTACTCTCTAAGAAGGGTTCATTTTGCATACAGACCCCCAACATTGCTGACACAGCTTGATGCTTCTGGAGTTCGGTGACTGTACTCCTCTTAAATACAAGCCTTCCCATTTTCTCTTTGAACTGAGATGCTATAGCTGTTCTAGTCTAAAGGAGCCACAAAATAGAATTCACTGCCCTCCTGGTCAAGACTTGTCTCCTGTGGTTGGGTTGATCACCCAGCAGTAGACTTGAACTTTAAGCCATAAAGATAAATAACTGTCCCCAGCAGATTGGTTCTGGGGTGGTCACGTCGTCATGTGGGATGCTGAGGCCACATGCATCCTGATATGGAGAGCAAGGGTGGAAACCAGAAACCTAGGAGTCCTCCAAAAGTCCTCCTTCTCCTGTGGTCCCTCCATGACCACAGCCACCAAGTCCTTATAATTCTATCTTCTCAAATTTCCCTATTCTTGCTGCTTATGTTCTAGTTCATAGTATTCCTTTTAGATTAGACTATTACAGTGGCCTGTGGGGTCTAGGAAAAGTATTCTTAAGAAAATTTTTAACACACGGCCTGGTACAACTGGATAGCCACATGTAAATGAATGAAGTTGAACCCCTTCCTCACACCATATGCAACAATTAACTCAAAGTAAATCACAGACCTACAAGTAAGAGCTACAACTATAAAACGCTTAGAAAAAAATATAGGAGTAAATATTGATGAGACTATTTCTCTAGAATCTTGGGCTAGAGAAAGACTTGGTTGATATGATATCAAAAGCACAAGTGCCAAAAGAAAATATAGGTAAATGGACCTCTTTGAAATTAAAAACCATTGTGCTTTAAGAGATACCATCAAGAAAGTGAAAAGACAAACCACAGAATTGAAGAAAATTTTACAGTTGAAGAATATTTTACAATTCATATATATGATAAGAGACTTGCATCAAGAATATATAGAGTTTTACAATTCCATTATGGAAAGACAGATAATCCAGTTTTTAAATGGACAAAGAATCTGATTTTGTATCTTCTCAAAGATATACAAGATGCCAAGAGACACAAGAAAACATAGTGAACACCATTAGCCATCAAGGAAATGTGAATCAAAACCACAATGAAATACCATTTTACACCAGCTAGGATGGCTACCATCACACTTGCTTAATATCCACTAATATATGAAGGATTTAGAAAAATTAGAACCCTCATACATTGCTGGTAGAAATGTAAAATGATGCAGATGCTTAGGAAACAGCTTGGCAGTCCTTCAAAAAGTTAAATATAGAGCTATCAGGTGATACAGCAATTCCAATCTTAGGTATATATTTAAGAGAAAGGAAAATACACATCCACACAAAAACTTGTGCACAAATGTTTAAAGTAGCATTATACATTATGGCCTCAAAGTAGAAAAAACCCAAGCACCCATAAGCAAATGAAAAGATGAATAAAATGTGATATATCTATACAATGAAATATTATTTGGTGATAAAAAGGAATGAGGTACTAATATATTCTGCAAGCATAGATTCCTGAAAACATTACTCTAAGTGCAAAAAGTCAGTGACAAAAGACCACATACTATATGATTCCATGTATAGTAAATGTCCAAAATAGGCAAATCTATAGAGACAGAAAATAGATTAGCAGAGGGTTATGGATGGAGCAGTAGTGTGGTAAGGAGGTGGGAATGAGGAATGACTGCTAATGGCTATTAGATGGTTTTAGGGGTGATGAAAACATTCAAAAATCAGATAGTGGTGGGACCTCCCTGGTAGTCCAGTGGTTAAGAATCTGCCTTGCAGTGCAAGGGACATGGCTCAATCCCTGATCAGGGAACTAAGATCCCACATGCTGCAGAGCAATAAGCCTGCACACCACAACTAGAGTCCTCTTGCTTTAACCAAAGATTCCACATGATGCAGTGACAAGCTCTGGTGCTGCAACAAAGATCCCTTAGTGTTGCAACTAAGACCAGACACAGTCTGATAAATAATGAAATCAGAGTGAAGGTTACACCACTCTGAAAATACACTAAAACCCACTTAGCCCCACCACGTGCATGCTCAGTCCTGTCTGACTCTTTGTGACCCCAGACTGTAACCCATCAGGCTTTTCTGTCCGTGGGATTTCCCAGGCAAGAATACTGAAGTGGGTTGCCATTTCCTGCTCCAGGGGCTCTTCCCACCCCAGGGATTGAACTTGAATCTCCCCCCGTCTCCTGCACTGGCAGGCAGATTCTTTCCCACTGCACTACCTGGGAAGCAAAAACCACTTAATAGTGTACTTCAAATAAGTGAACCATATAGTGTGTGAATTATATCTCATCAAAACCATTTAAAATGGGATATTCACCTATTAATTCATTGACTCACAAGTTCCCTGTCCCCAAGCTGCACTTTGATGCTTCTGCACTCAGCTGACATGATTTTACAAAAATGCAGATGGTACTCGCCCGACTTCCTAATTAAACCTATGATGATTCAAGATCAAATTCAAACTCCTTGGCATATCATTGTAGGTCCTTCCTTCTCTAATGCTATCCAAACTGACTCAAGCCTCCATTTGCACCCAGTTATACTTCCTATCTGTGGGCCCTCATGTGTCCTGTCCTATCTATTCCATTACCCATCTTGACTCTTCTTTATTCTTCAAGAATCAACATAGATGTCACTATCCTTGTAGTGATGTTTCCATGCAAAATAGCTGCCCCTGAGACAATAATGGGCTTTCTTTCCCAATAAGAGTCAAGGAAGGCTTAAAAGTAAAGAGGCATTGAGATGGTTGTCTACATTTTTTTTTAATTGGAATATAGTTGATTTATAATATTGTTGTGCTAATTTCTGCTTGCAGTAAAGACAATCAACCATACATATACATATATCCCCTCTATGTCACCACAGGGCACTGCATGCATGCTATACAGTATGTTCTCATTAGTTATCTGTTTTATACCCAGTAGTGTATATATGTCAGTCTAAGTCTACAAAGTCATTCCGCTAAGACCATCCCTTCATTACACTTCTTCTCAACTATTCTTACATGTTTGTTTTTCCAAACACATCATCAAGTTATATTGTGTGGTTTAAAAAATATTGTTCTTACTAATTTTGGGAGAACAACCCTAAATCTAAAAATAACTCCTGAGAATACCACTTTTCTAAAAAGTAACTATTTTTCTCCAAAACCAGAGTCTGTATTTCTAATTGTCTAATAGAAATGACCCCTCAATGGAACTTCTATCATATTATATAACAATGGGATTTTTGGAAAGATGAAATAATATATGCAAAGTACCTGGTTTATTGACTAGCAAGAACCCTGAGAAACCAATTAGTTACAAGAGTGTCAATCTATCTCCCAAATATTTTTCAATTCTATTGTTTCCTTTTAATAGTCTAGAAATGCATTATAGTAAATAATATGGCAAAATACACAAAGGTGTGTGTACAAAGATCTTTATCACCATATTATTTGTAATAGAAAACATGAGGGGAAATGTTCCATGATGGGGAAGTGATTGAAGATGTTACAGCAGGTTCATCAGTACCATCTTTCTAGATTCCATATATGAGTTAATATAAGATACCTACTTTTCTCTTTCAAGTGAACATTTCAACTGAACATTTGTGCACTTACTTCATTCTGTATGACAGGCTATAGGTTCATCCACCTCCCTAGAACTGATTCAAATTCATTATTTTTTATGGCTGAGTAATATTCCATTGCCTGGAGAATCTCACGGACAGAAGAGCCTGGAGGGCTGCACTCCATGGGGTCACAAAGAGTCGGGCACACTTGGATGACTAACACTTACTAACTTACTAATATTCCATTGCATATATATACCACATCTTCTTTATCCATTCATCTGTCAATGGACATCTAGGTTGCTTTCAAATGGAGACATGGATGTACAGAATGGATTTGTGGAAACAGTCAGGGAGGGAGAGACTGGGATGAATGGAGAAAGTAGCATCAACATATATACACTATCATGTGTAAATGGCTAGCTGGTGAGAAGTTGCCAGGGAACCCAGTCTGGTGCACTATGATGACTTAGAGGAATAAGATGGTTGTGGGGGAGGGAAGGGAGGCTCAATAGGGAGGGAATATATGTATAATTATGGCTGATTCATGTCGTTGTATGGCAGAAACCAACACAATATTGTAAAAAATTTTTTAAATAAAGTAAATAAAAAGATGTTATAATAGGAGGTTTCTGTTTCTGGAAGTAGGATGGATTTGTTACTTTGATCCCTCTGCTTACAACAAATAAAAGTGTTGGATGGAAATGTAAAGGTATCAATGAAATAGCAAATGAGTAAGAAATTCTTGAAGGCTAAAAAGTAAATAAATTCTGCACCAAAACTTTCCCAAGAAGTAAGCAGATCCCTGAAGCTGGCTGTTGCCCTGAATCATTTTATGAACTGACTAAATGTAAACTTCATCTTCTATAGCTTTATGGGTATTGGGAGCAGACAGGAAGTCCTAGTTCCCTCTCAAGATGAGAAGTTTAATAGGATTCTCCTCTTACATAGAGGGAGCCCCAAAGGATTTTAACCTCATTTTAAATGTGAACTGGAAGTAAATCCATCCCACCCTCAGGAACTGCATGAAAATTGTCAGTCTGGAAATGGCCTTAAATGGAAGGGGGGAAAGCCTTTCCGATTTGCTGGGGAATAATAATTACCAGATGGCCCTCACAAGAGTTGGCAACCCTAATTCATACCACATGGATGTCTTTAAAAACCTCTAGATGAGAATTTAGTTTAAAATGGTTCCAGGCTAGTAGTGTCCCAACCACCTGGTGGAAGCAAATTCTAATCTTCTCTGGGGAAACGAACCAGCTTTGACTTAAATCACTGAGAGTCCAGCAGAAAAAGTGACAGGTCTTATGAGATTTCAGAGAAAAAAGTAAAAATAAATTTTTTTTTTAACGTAAAATACACATTGGAACGAGGCACCATGAGACAGAACCAGAAGTAGCAACACACATCAAAATCAGGCCTGCAAAGACTTCAAATGGTGGGAATATCAGATGCAGAATTAAAAATAAATATATGTAATATTTTGAAGAAATAAAAGAAGTGACTGAAAATTTTGAGAAACTATGAAAATTTGAGCAGATCTGAAAAAGAACTAAGATAGTTAAAAATAAAATTAATAATATTAAGAAATAAGTAAAAAATTTAAACAGTAGGTTGGATGACACTGATGGGAAGATCAAAGAAATGAAATATGGATCAGAAAAAACACTACCCAGATGGCAGCAAAAAGAGGTGAAAAATATGAAAAAGAGATTAAGAAATATTAAGACAGAGTGAGAAAGCATAACATCTAATCCAAGTTCCAGAAAGAGGGAATAGAAATCACTGGAAGAGACACACTGCATGTGATAATGTCTGAAATTTCCAGTCTTGATGAAAGATATCAACCCACAGATCAATGAAACCCAATGAATCTCAAATAAGATGAAAAATAACAAATGCATACTTAGTTCCTAGTGAAACTACTGAACATCAAAATATATTAAAGGTTTCTCTGGAGAGAAAAGACAATCTTTGAGCAAGCAACAATTAAACTTAAAACT
The DNA here is from genome assembly GCF_023699985.2 of Odocoileus virginianus. Taxonomy (NCBI): domain Eukaryota; kingdom Metazoa; phylum Chordata; class Mammalia; order Artiodactyla; family Cervidae; genus Odocoileus; species Odocoileus virginianus. The sequence continues at coordinate 55,208,448 of NC_069689.1, forward strand.
CACAGTTCAACTGCAATTATCTATGTCCAATGAACGTGAAATAATTAATTCACTGTGTCAAGAGAAAATAATCATCAACATAAAATTGTACACCAGCTAAAACACCTTTAAAGAATGATTAAAGTAAAGGTCTTCTCATATAGAAAATCTGAGGAAATTTGCCACCAGCATATTCTCACTAAAGAAAATCCCCCCAAAAAATGTTTTAGGGGGAGGCAAAGTGATCCCAGATTGAAAGCCTGTAGTACAAAGAATGGTGATAATAGGAAAGAGTAAATATTTGGGTAAATCTAAACAAAAATATGACTTTGAAATAATAATACCTGTGGCTTTATAAATTAAAATAGAGCAAATCACCTGAAAACAATATAAGCCAGGAAAGAGTGCTTTTGGAATGAAAATGTTCAATGACTTTTGTATTGTTCAGAAAGGAGGGCAATTAGCCAATAAGAGGAAATATAAAACATAAAGATCAGAAAAGAGGAAAAAACCATCCTCATTTGTAGATGGCATGATTGTCTACGCTGAAAATCCCTAGTCATCTACAAAAATAATTCCTAGAAATATGAGTTCAGCACTTCATAGGATACAAAATAAACATACAAAAATCAATAGCATTTCTATCTACTAGCAATGAATATGTGGACACCAAAATTAAAATGTATACCCATTGCAATCACTCAAAAATAAATACTTTAGGTATAAATGTAACAAAATATGTATAGGACTTGTATGCTGCAAACCTCAAAATACTAATGAAATAAGTCAAAGTGAAAAAGTGAAAGTGTTAGTCACTCAGTCATGTTCAACACTTTGCAACCCCGTGGATTGGGGCCCACCAGGCTCCTCTATCCACAGGATTTCCCAGGCAAGAATATAGGAGTGGGTTGCCATTTCCTTCTCCAGGGGATCATTTCAACTCAGGGATTGAACCCATGACTCCTGCCTCATCTCCTGCATTGTAGACAGATTCCCTACCAGTGAGCTACTCTACTCAAGGCACTGTGAGGGCCTAAATGGGAAGGAATCCAAAAGAGAATAAATATATGTATACACATAACTGAATCACTTTTCTGTACAGCAGGAAACTAACACAGCATTGTAAAGCAACTATACTCCAATAAAATATTTTTTTAAAAAGTAGAACTGAGATTTCCAGTTCTAAGACACAATAGAGTCAACTCACTTTCCTCCTCCCTTAGAAATACAACTAAATGCCCTGAAAACTATTCAACAGACAATAAAAAGATTCTGAATGCCAGCAAGAAGAAGCTAACTGGCAAGAGACCCCGGGACTTACTGAATGATAATATCATGAATTCTTTGTGCCATCTTATTAAGCACTATATACCCAGTGGAGAAGAATATTCCAATATTCTTGCCTGGAGAAACCCATGGACAGAGGAGCCTGATGGGCTGCAGTCCCTGGGGTTGCAAAGAGGCAGACATGACTGAGTGACTGAACAACAATTATACGCCCAGACCAAGTGCTGGAGACCTGCAACCCAGAACGGCCAGTAGGCAGACAAGAAACAAGAAAACAAACAACAGTGCTCTCTCTGCTCTTTCAAAAGACCAGGAAATGGGAAACACCAATACCAGCACCTAGCAAAATCCCCAGCCCTTGCCCGACAACCAGGGAACTAACAGGAGATGTGACTTGCCTGCTGTGGCAGGTGTCCCAGCCCCGGTCCTACAGCTCGGGCATCACTGGCAGGTGGTCTGATCTACCTGCAGCAGTGGCAGCAGCCAAGCCCCAGGCCAACCCAGCCCCCACTCTATTACTGGGCACAAGCAGGAGTCGACCTATCTACTGGGGCAGGATCAGCTGCGTGTTTCATTTTCCTGCCCTCCACCAGGTGGCCAAAGAGACCCAGGCCCAGCAGCTTCTGCACATCCCCACCCTGAGTGGCAGATGGTCACCAGTGACACCAGGCAGGCCAGAGAGGCTGAGCTGCAGGGAGTAAGGGAGAAATCTAGCTGTGCCAGAAAAATGAAGCAGACCAGAATAGCATTGCAAGGGCTCTGAAAACTAAAATGTTATTACTACAAAAGCCCACAAGAGCAGTACAGAACTATATGCTAAAACGGCAGATTTAAACCAGATCAAGAGATCCCCTCCCAACATAATCATGAAAATGTCCAAGATACAATCAAAAGTCATTTCTAACATCAAGAACCAGGAAAGACATGATTTGAATAAGAAAAAACAATCACCAATGCCAGTACCAAGATGAATCAAATGTCAGAATTACCTGATGAGGATTATAAAGCAGTCATTGTAAAAATGCTTCAACCATCATTGACAAATTCTCTTGATACCAATGAAAAACTGAGAAACATCAACCAAGAACTATAAATTTTTTTTTAAAGAATCAAATGGAGGTTAGAGAACTGAATTCAAGAAACTCAAAAAATTAGCACCAAGATACCTCATAATTAAACTTCTGCAAACCTGAAGACAAAGAAAGAAGTTCTTTAAAAAAAGAGAGAGAGAAATGATTCACTACTCCCTCCCCCAGAAAAGACCAAGTCAAAAGACAGGTTTCACATCTACATGGAAAGTAACAGGAAAGGAAAGAATATTTTTCAAGAGCAGAAAAATTCATGCCAAATATAAATCCCATAATCATCGAGATGAAAGACCCTTCAGAAACGAAGGGGAAATAAAGATATTCTCAGAGGTAGGAAAAACTGAAAGAATGTGTATCTAGATGTACCCTTAAAGAACGGTTCAGAGAAGCTATCCAAATAAAAAGAAAATAATAAAACATCTGAAAACTTCAGATAGGAAAGAATAGCCGAAGGGTAAAAGGATTAGTCACTCAGTGTCCAGCTCTTTGTGACCCCATGGACTCATGGAGGGGCTCACCAGGCCCCTCTGTCCATGGAATTCTCCAAGCAAGAATACTGGAGTGGGTTGCCATTCCCTTCTCCAGGGGATCTTCCCAACCCTGGGATTGAACCTGGGTCTCCTGCACTGCAGGCAGATTCTTTACTGCTTGAGCCACCAGGGAAACCAAGGAGTAAACATAATAGATAAGTTTTTCTCTTCATGCATCTCTTTAACCATATTTTATGGTTGAAGCAAAAGTTATAATGTCATCTGATGAGGTACTCAATGGATGTAGAGGAAATATTTAAGACAAGGGAGAGTGAAAGTGAAGTCGCTCAGTCATGTCCGACTCTTTATGACCCCATGGACTGTAGCTTACCAGGCTCCTCAGTCCGTGAGGGAGAGTAAAGGAGTATAAATGAAGTCAGTTTTCTACACTTCACTCAAAATAGGAAAATGTTTTTACCAATATGGTAATATCCAATACATATGCAATATGATAATATTGTAATATTGATAATATAGCAACCACAATGAAAATTATAGAGATATACTGAAGAATTTTATAAATAAATCAAAATAGAACCCTGAAAAATGTGCAAGTAATCCACAGGAGGGCAAAAGAAAAGCAACGAAGGAACAAGAAATAGAGTGAACAAACAAAAAAATACAGTAAGTCCTTTACATACAAATGAGTTCCATTCTGAGAGCGTGTTCATAGGTACAATTTGCTTATGAGTTCAACAAAGTTAGCCTAGGTACCCAACTAACACAGTCAGCTATATAGTACTGTACTGTTATAGGGTTATAATACTTTTCACCCAAATAATACACTCAAAAACAAAACAAAAAATAAACCACTTAAAATCTTACAGTATAGAACATTGAGAAGTACAGGAGTACAGTACAACAGCGAGCACACAGAGGCTGGCATTGAGTGAACAGGCAAGAAGAGTTACTGACCGGAGGAGGGAGAGGAGGTGGGAGATGGTGGAGCGGAAGGAAGGGTCATCAGAAAGTAGGAGATGGAGGGCAAGCTGAGATGTCATTCACGCCTGATGCTGATGACATAGGTTCTGGTAACTTGTTGGATTAAATTCTATTACGCTCTTGCTTCCAGACATCCTGGGCTTGAAATAAAGATCCTGCACTACTGTTCTCTACATAGTCAGTCAGTCAGTTCAGTTGCTCAGTCGTGTCCGACCCTTTGCGACCCCATGGACTACAGCACGCCAGGCTTCCCTGTCCATCACCAACTCCCAGAGTTTACTCAAACTCATGTCTGCTGAGTCGGTGATGCCATCCACATAGTACTGTACAGTAAAATTGCACACAAGCACACCACTTGTAGAGGATGCACGCATGTGACAGTGTACGCCAGATACGCCAGAACGTATGCAACGGGACATGAGCATGTACGTTTGCATCTTCGAAAGTTCACAAGTTGAAGGTTCGTATGTGAAGGGGGACAGTAAGGCGACTTACTGTCATAAAGCGGCAGACTTAAGGCCTAACACATTTACCACGGAGCCACCTGGGAATCCCAGCAACCAGGGGGCTGGATACAAAGAATAAGGAGAAGCTTCAGGTGGTTTTAAATGTACACATGAAGAGCCATAGTGAAAACAGAGTAGGAGGGCTTCCCTGGTGGTCCAGTGGTTAAGACTTTGCCTTCCAATGCAGGGCATGTGGGTTTGATCCCCGGTTGGGGAGAAGAAGGGGACGACAGAGGATGAGGTGGTTGGATGGCATCACTGACTCAATGGACATGAATTTGAGCAAGCTCCGGGAGTTGGTGATGGACAGGGAAGCCTGGCTTGCTGCAGTCCATGATTGAGCGACTGAATTGACTGGTGAACTATGATCTTACCTGGCCCATAGCCAAAAAACACCAAAACATAAAACAGAAGCAATGTTGTAACGAATTCATAAAGACTTTTAAAAAATGGTCCACATTAAAAAGAAAATCTTTTTAAAAGAAAAAAAAAGAAAATCTTTTTAAAAGAAAAAAAAAGAAAGAACACAGAGTAGAAAATGTAGATGGTTTACTGCAGCTTCACAATGCCCCTTCTTCTCTTGCTTTTCTTTCCACCAAACCCCTTTTCCCTAACCAAATGCTGTCCTGTCAGAACTAATGAAACTCAAAAGACCAGCTTCCAGGCAAATAGCTCCAGATGTCTTTGACAACAGGAAGAACGACCAGAAATCACGTGAAGTTTTGGAGACAGCAAGTGCCCCAAACCGTACCTGTGGGCCGCCCCTCCCGCTTCCTGCACGTGGACCACCTAGGCTCCCTCCCCATCGTCCCCCCACACTGGGGATGCGGCTGGCTCCGTGGGAGTCCTGGAGCCCCGAGCATCCCTCCCAGGGGCTGCTCCCAGTCTCCACAAGCTGCTCTTCTGTGGCAGGAAAGGGCAGGCAGCCAGAGGATTGGGTTTCCCACTTGCCAAGGAAGCCTAGGCCTCAAAGCCACAGGCTGAGCGGGCTCGCAGGCAGCTAAATGAAGGGACCCGTCTGCTCCCGGAGGGCCCTGACCACCCTCTCTCCACCCGACAGCACATGCCAGAGATTGAGACGGCTGCTCCGACCTCAGTCCCTCCTGAGTCACTCTGCGTGAGTAGTGAGTTGCCCTAACCAGTAATTTGAATTCATAAAGAGAAGCAGGGTCTTCCACAAAACAAAGGCTGTTCCCATGTGGATCAAAGCATCCTGAGTCCTCTTAAGAAGGTGGCCCCAGAGGGAGGACCTGCCCCAGGTCTGATCTAATCTGCTGTCATCCTATTCCCAGAAGGAGTGTCCAGTGACTCCAGACCCCAACCAGTGGGAATGTCCAAAGCAATGTCCAATGTAAACCTATGGGTTGGCTCAAAAAAAAAAAAAAAAAAAAACCAACACAAGCTCAGGCTATGTCAATAGACACTCGACGTCAAGGGTGGCCTCATTATGTTCATTTATGCAACCATTCTTTCCACAAATATTTATAGAGTGACTACCAGCAGTACCCAATCACAGCCAGTGCCATGAAGAGCGCCAGCTCTCAGATGGATAAACACTGCTTCAGGCCTCTTTGGTGATCTGCTAATACTTAGCTAGAGAGAAACTGAGAAACAAATGAGGTGGGAGGGGTCAGACTGCATCCAGAGACCTTCGTGTCCCCAGCCCCATAATCTCTCTCCCCTGAATCTATCCAATCAAGAGCAAATATTACCACTCTGTGTACAGTCTGAGGCTGGAGAGGTGCCAGGGTGGTTACTTCCTAGATTAGAGAATTGCAGGTGTCCACGTGCTTGCAGGTAAGACCTCTTGTGGTACTGAGCAGTGTAGGGGCTAGAAGGAGAAAGAGGCGCATGGCCAGGGGCCAAGAGCCAGGGCCCCCACATCCCAGTGCAGAACACTGAGAAATCCAGTAGCAGGGACTGCTTTGGTGGTCCAGTGGCTAAGACTCTGTGCTCTCAATGCAGGGGGCCTGGGTTCGATCCCTGGGCAGGGAACTAGATCCCCACATGCCGTAACTATAAGACCCTATGTGCCCCAACTAAGACCTGGAGCAGCCAAATAAAACAATATTTTTAAAAAAGGGAGAGAGAGAAAGAAATCCAAGAACTTATTTGACGGTTGTCCAAGTACTTGTGTTTGTCAAGGGAGGAGGATAGAACATGTATCTTAAAAAATATTTTACCTTGATTTATAACTTTAATGTTTTTAATTTCAAAAAAGTTTTTACTGGAGTAGAGCTGTTTCACAATGTTGTGTCATTTTCTGTTGTACAAAAAAGTGACTCAGCTGTACGTTCACATTTTGTTGTTCAGTTGCTAATCATGTCCGAACCTTTTCAACCCCATGGACTACAGCATGTCAGGCTCTGCCTCCTTCAATATCTCCAGGAGTTTGCTCAAATTCATGTCCATATGGATTTCGTTTTTGGGATTTCCTTTCCATTTAGGTCACCACAGAGCACTGAATAGTGCTTCCTGTGCCATACGGGAGGTTCTCATTAGTTAGTTATCTGTTTTATACGTAGTATCAGTAGTGTATATATGTCAATCCCAATCTCTCAATGCATTCCATATTCTACTTAGAGGGTATTAAAAAATACTCTTTCCATTTGGAAAAAGAGCCGAGGAGTCTGTGCATTCCTTCCTTTGAAAAGTCGAGGTCTATGAAATGTTTGCACCTTGTTTTATGGCCCCTGATATGTCCTAGTGTGTCCCAGTTTATAGTCCATGGGAACTTGAATAGAATTTGTATGTTACTGTTGTGTGAAAATTGTGTAAATCTTAATTATGTTGAACTGGTTCAGGGTGATTTTCAGTTCTACCATATCCTTCTACTTTTCTGTATATTCATTCTATTAATTTTCAGAGTTTGATACTGAAACCCCAACTGCTGCTGCTGCTAAGTCGCTTCAGTCCTGTCCGACTCTGTGCGACGCCATAGATGGTAGCCCACCAGGCTCCCCCGTCCCTGGGATTCTTCAGGCGAGAACACTGGAGTGGGTTGCCATTTCCTTCCCCAAAGCATGAAAGTGAAAAGTGAAAGTGAAGTCACTCAGTCGTGTCTGACTCTTAGCGACCCCATGGACTGCAGCCTGCCAGGCTCCTCCGTCCATGGGATTTTCCAAGCAAGAGTACAGGAGTGGGTTGCCATTTCCTTCTCCGGAAATCCCAGCTCAAAATCTTAATTTATCTACTTAAAAAAATTATTGCAATATATAGTAGGACTATGTGTAACTTTGTTCTGTATTTTCCAAGTCTCTTTTAAATGTGTTACCATACTTTCATAATTTAGAAAATAAAAAAGAAAGAGAGGAAAAAAAGACATGTTCTTAGTCCAAACTGAGATGTTATGTAAGTAATATGCCTGGTTTCAAAAGATTTAGTACAAAAAAAGAGATGTAAAATACTTTGACCATTATTTGATATTATTTGATAATAATTTTATATTAATGAAATAATGTTTTGGATATATTGGATTAAATAAAATATGTATCAAAGTTTTTTTTTTTAAGAAAAATCCATAAAAAATAATAAAAAATAAAGTCCAGGCCTGATACATTGAGTTTCTATTTACTAGGTTGGGGAATCTGACTTTGAACACTCTTCCCCAGGGCTCTGGACGCTACCCTGAAAAAGAAGCCCCTTTGGACCCTCAAGCACAGCACAGATCCAAATGTCTGCTTCAGGTTCTACACGTCCCTGCCCAGCTCTGGCACATCCCTGGGCGGTGACTGACTTAGTCCCGGTCGTGCCAAACACAACACATCCAATAAGGCTTTTATTCCTTTTTTCAGTTGGCTGTTTATCTAACTTCCTCTTTTTTAATTTTCATATTAGGCGTTTCTAGAGACAGGCATGATGTCATAGGGCCTCTTTCCAGACGCTGTTTTGAAGTCAGTGTAACCATGGCATTGTTGGAGGCTGAGGAGTCCCCCTGGGCCAAGGGAGTCACGCCTGGGCGCCGGGCAGGGTAGGAGCCAGGACAGGGAGTGGCGAGCCCCTGCGAGGAGGGACAGGGCGGAGGGTGCTCCTGAGGACACAGAGGCTCCTCCAGGAAAGGACACTGGGACCAGCTGTCAACTTGGACCTTCCTGCCCTGGCACTTTTGACACAGGATGGTGGCCCAGATGTTCAAGAATCTGCCTGCAATGCAGGAGACGTGGGTTTGATCCCTGGGTGGGGAAGATTCCCTGGATGAGGAAATGGCAACTCACTCCAGTATCCTTTCCTGGAGAATCCCATGGACAGAGGAGTCTACAGTTCATCCGGTTGCAAAAAAGTCTGACACAGTTTAGTGACTAAAAACAACAATAACAACAATGCGCATTGCATGGTGGATTTTCTTGTATAAATACTTATAACTGTGTCCTCATAAAACTCATCTGAGGAGTGTATCATTACATTACTAAAAGTCTCCATCTCAGAGATGAGCAAACTGACACACAAAAAGTTAAAGCAATCAATAAGGACCTACTGTGTAGCACAGGGAACTCTTTCTCAATATTATGTAACAACCTAGATGGGAAAAGAATTTGCAAATGAATAGATACATGTATAGGGGCTTCCCAGGTGGCACTCGTGGTAAAAGAATCCACCTGCCAATGCAGGTAACAAGAGACACAGTTTGATCCTTGAGTCACGAACATCCCCCAGAGAAGAAAATGGCAACCCACCCCAGTATTCTTGCCTAGAGAATCCTACGGACAGAGGACCCCGGCAGGCTCCAGTCCATAGGATTGCAAAGAGTAGAACACGAGTGAAGAGACTTAGCACACAGATACATCTGTATGTGTAATGACTTTGCTGTAAATCTGACACTATCAATATCATGACACTGTTTATCAACTATCCGCTTAGTTGCTCAGTCATGTCTGACTCTTTGCAACCCCCTGGACTGAAGTCTGCCAGTCTCCTCTGTCCAAGGTGATTCTCCAGGCAAGAATACTGGAGTGGATTGCCATGCCCTCCTCCAGTTTATCAACTATACTTCAATATAAATTAAAAAAAAATTTTTTTTAAAGATAAAGTGAATTTTCCAGGAAAACACAGTTTACTAATTGGGAAAGTTGGACTCAAACCCAAGCAATCAGACTAATGAGCCCACACCTCCAGCCCCTAGGCCGTACTTCACCCCACTGCCTCTGAAATACAAATGCTGCTGTAATCTCCTTCTTCCCTGGAAAGGGTCAGTGAGATAGAACTGTGAAAACACTGTCTAAACCAAAGTATTTAGTGCACACGTGACTCACAGAGAGACGAGAAGGTGAGGCTTGCCCCAGACGTCTTACCAGTCTCCTGCCCTCTGCCTGTTCATCTGGCCTCCCCAGGTCTCCAGCATCTTGCCACTAGACAGGTGCCCAGAACATAGCTCCAGACACACCATTCTGTGCATGGAGCCCATACATCAGCACTGGGGCCTCCTCATTGCTGCATCTATGCTCATGCAGTTCCCTCCACCTGGGAGTCTCTCCCACCCACCTCTGCGTTGTCAAATCCTATGTCCTTCTGATGGCATCTCACCTTTTACTGGTCATTTCTGCAGCTCTGAGTATTTCCCATCTTAGAACACACCATCTTCCTTTCCTGGGGTTGGTCAGGACAGAACTTGCAGTTAAACTTGCCACCTTTCATCCTCCCACGGACAAATCATGCTGGCACGGACAAATCATGCTGGCTTTGCCTTGAAAGTAAATACCTACCCTGACCATCCACAGTACCACTGCCATGACCCTCTCAGTAAAACCACATCACTTCTGGCTTGGGTTATGGTCGAATCTCTGCTCACTGGCCTCCCTAGGCTCCACTCTCTGCTTGGGAGCCAGAGTGCTTGTTAAAATTATTGAGGTGGCTCAGTTGGTAAAGAATCCTCCTGCAAGAGACCACCTGCAATGCAGGAGATGCAGGTTCGATCCTGGGATTGGGAATATCCCTTGGAGAAGGAAATGGCAACTCGCTCAAGTATTCTTGCCTGGGAAATTCCATGGACAAAGGAGCCTGGTGGGCTACAGTCCCTGGGGTCACAAAGAGCTGGATATGACTTAGCAATTAAACCACCAGCACCCCTGCTCCATCTTCCCATGTTTTCCCATTCTTCTGAGAGTAAAGCTCCGTGTATGGTGGACACTGGCTCCCACCCTGACTCCATCCTCCCCACTCCCCTCTTCCCTGGATACCCCGTGCACACTCTCCTCTTCCTGTCTTTGCACATGCTGTTCCCTCTGCCTGGATGCTCTTCCCCCAGATGTTCACATGACTCACTTCTCTGCTCTCTTCATTCAGGTCCTGAATGTCCCTTCTTTACAGAAGCCTTCATGATCACCTTTTCAGAAAGGGCAGGGACCCCTCCTCATCTCCCTCTCTATCCCTTTATTCTGCTTAATATTCCTTCACTATGAATATTTTATCACATGCTGAGTTGTTAACATCTGTATTTCCCCCACTAGAATAAAAATTGCCCACAGGCTGGGACTGAGTCTGCCTACTCTCTAGAACAGTACCTAACCTAGGTTGGTACTCTGTAAACATTGACTAAATGTACCCATGGGCTTCGCTGGTGGCTCAGATGGCAACGAAACCATCTGCCAATGCAGGAGACCCAGGTTTGATCCCTGGGTTGGGAAGATCCTCTGGAGGAGGGCATGGCAACCCACTCCAATATTCTTGCCTGGAGAATCCCATGTGCAGAGGGGCCTGGCGGGCTACAGTCCATGGAGTCGCAAAGAGTCGGACATGACTTACTGACTAAGCACAGCAAACCCTACTTAGCTTCCCCTCTCCTGCCTCCCTGTGGCTCTGCTGGCCATGCCTCATACAGACCTGTGTTGGAACTGGCAGGGGGCACCTGGAGAACATTCAAGGTTGGCATTCCAGTGCGGACTCACTCAGCCTGAAGTCCTTGCCCTGCTCAATATACCGGCTCCTGCCGGGTCTGGGCCCTGTAAGTCAGCTTCTATTAATATCAGGCTCTCGACTGGTGTGAATCGAGCTGCCTGTCTGGAGACATGACCTCCCTGGTGTATAGCACCTGGCATTTTCCAGCAGGGATCTAGGCTCCGTTTACCTGGGTGGGGGGCTTACACAGAACCTCCATGAGTCCCTCAGGCAGGAAGGTCAACTGAGCCTGACTCATTGTTATCGTTCCAGTGGGTGCTGCCCCAACCTCTTCCCTACTCTTGTTCAGAATGTGAACTTGGTGCCTCCCTGACTTTGGACTAGGACGATGTGTTGACTTTCATTCACGGCCCCAGGAGCCACCGGGGACTCCTCCCGCCCCACACACACCCTGGCGCACCTTCATGAAGAACATCCTCCTGCAGGCCTTGCCTCGATCGTTCCCAGCTGCCTGGAGTTGTGTGGCCTCAGAGGACAATGTGAGGTCAGGAACGCTGCGGGGCGCGGCCTCTGACGTGTCTGCCAGCTGCACGGATGAATGGAAAATTCCCTCCTTGCCCTGGCCCAGGGAAATCTCAAAGGGGTCAGGGTATCTCTCATCAGGGCTTGAGCTGTCATCACTGGTCTGGGCGTTACAGAGGATCAGGGAGCGGGAGATGGACCGCAACTTGGTGGATTTTCTGCTCTTTCCGGAACGGCTGTGAGGCTCCATCCTCAGGGAGGAGGTAAAGCTGCCCTTCTTCCTTTCCTGATCTCTGGCCCTTGGCTGACGAGTGGTGACTGGACTGGGTTTAGCCACCACTTCGTGGGTCCCTGGAGGAGAAAGGAAATGGGAAGAGGCAATGGAACTTGCTGCAGACAAGTGGAGCGAGACACAAGTCCTGGAACTGAGCCACGATGTCTGTGAAGCAGGACAGATGGAGAGATCATCATTCGATGTGACTGGCCCTTCCAGGGTGCCCGCCACATGGAGGGATCAAGTGTTCACCACACCCTCCTGAAGCTCCAGTACTTTGGCCACCCAATGTGAAGAGCTGAGTCATTTGAAAAGACCCTGATCTGGGAGAGATTGGAGGCAGGAGGAGAAGGGGACAACAGAGGATGAGATGGTTGGATGGCATCACTGACTCAACCAACATGAGTTTGAACAAACTCTGGGAGACGGTGAAGGACAGGGAAGACTGGCGTGCTGCAGTCCATGAAGGTCTCAAAGAGTCAGACACGACTTAGCAACTGAACAACAACAATCACTCTCAGGCTCACAGAGCGCAGAGCTTCTCTTATCCAAACCCTCCTTCTACACACAGGGACACTGAGACAGAGAGAAAGAGGTTCAAATGCAAAGCCACAACATGCATTTGCAGGACAGTCAGTGATCAGATCCCGGGTAGGAGTTTAGAGCTCACAGAGACCTGCGAGACTTTTAAATGTAAAAGCCATTCTTCAGACAAGAGTGCACGGGGTACTCCAGCCTATAGAGCAGGTCAGAGTGAAGAAAAGGACTGGGCTCAACCTGCCAGTCCCCTCTGCTACCTCTGGTCACTCCTGTAGCATCTCCAAGTAAACCTGGGGATTCAGAGCCCAGGCTGAAGATTGCTGATGTCTATGCCCTCAATTTCCAGATGCTGCTGCCGTTTAGTTACTCAGGCATGTCTCACTCTTTGGACCCCATGAAATGTAGCCCACCAGACTCCACTGTCCATGGAATTCTCCAGACAAGAATACAGGAGTGGGTTGCCATTTCCTCCTCCAGGGGCTATTCCCGACCCAGGGGTCAAACCTGTGTCTCCCGCTTGGCACGTGGATTCTTTACCATTGAGCTACCTGGGAAGCCCAATTCCCAGATAAAGAGCCTACAAGGAGGCTGGGAGGCTCACCTAACGTAGACCCACCAGGCTTGTTTTGAGCATAAAAGAAGGTGAATCTTAGATGGTTCATGCCAAAGGGCTTAGCACACAGCAGGTACTTGGCAAACGTGTGTGCCCTTCCCCAGGACTAAGGTCACACCTGGTCAGCATCTCAGCCAGGCTGACGGTCTCCTCTCTCATCTTTCCCCATGGGATCAAACCCTGGGATGAGTAAAAAACTGGCTTTACTCATCAGGTCAACAGCATCACTCTCAGCACAGCTCAGCTCCACTTCACTGAGAAGTGCCTGTCATGGATTCAGGCATGAATCCTGTCCATGAGGCAGGTGGTTAAGGGGCTCTGATGCTGCAGAGTTCTGACTCAGGCCCAAGCCACAAAATAAAGCCTGTTGCCAGAATAACAGACTGTGGGATGCTCTTGGCCCACGGGTACTGCTGTTGGTGCACAGCTAGTACTGAACAAGGAAAAGCAGAGGTCTTCCAGCATTTCATTATGCAGAAACCCTTTCACATTATATAATCTCGCCAAGAGAACATCTTCTTGAACGAAGACAGAGTTTTTCAATACCCAGGTGCATTGTATTGTTTTCTCTATTAGTATTTTAATTTTATCAATTTATCTACCAACTTCAATGGCTCAGTGATAAGGAATCTGTCTGCAATGTAGGAAACACAGTAGTCGAATGTTCAGGAAGATCCCATAGAGGAGAAAATGGCAATGCACTCCAGTATTCTTGCCTGGCAAATCCCATGGACAGAAGAGCCTGGGGGTGGGGTGGAGGCTACAGTCTATGGAGTCACAAAGAGTTGGACATGACAGAACACAGACATACATGTCTATAGCAACCAATAACAATGAATCGAAATGAATGAATGAATAACTATTTGAGAGCGTACCCTATCTATCAGGCACTCTTCTTGATGCTTTAGTATAAAGTAACTCAGTGGGTTTCCCTGGTGATTCAGACAGTAAACTAAGCGAAAGTCAAAGTCAGTCGCTCAGTCATGTCCTACTCTTTGTGACCCCATGGATTATACAGTCCATGGAATTCTCCTGGCCAAAATACTGGAGTGGGTAGCCTTTCCCTCCTCCAGGGGACCTTCCCAACCCAGGGATGGAACCCAGGTCTCTGGCATTGCAGGCAGATTCTTTACCAGTTGAGCCACAAGGGAAGTCCAGTAAAGAAACTGCCTGCAATGCAGAAGACTCGGGTTCAAACCCTGGATCTGGAAGATCCCCTGGAGAACAGAATGGCCACCCATTCTAGTATTCTTGCCTGGAGAATCCCATGGAAAGAGGAACCTGGCGGGCTACAGTCCATGGGGTTAAAAAGAGTCAGACATGACTGAGCAATTAACACAGCTAAATATTGGTCCATTTTATCAAACACCCTCTTGCCAGTATCCCAAAGTCCTGTACTCTGTGTCTTTCCATCTAGAAAACAATAAGTCCCCTGTATTCAAATCAGTTCTGTTCTGAGAGTGTGTTCATAAGTCCAATTTGTTCTTAAGTCCAAGTTAGCTGAGGTACCCAGCTAACCCAATCGGCTATGGAGCAATGTACTGTGTCGCTAGGTCGTGTCCGACTCTTTGTGACCTCATGGGCCACATCCTGCCATGCTCCTCTATCCATGGGATTCTCTAGGCAAGAATACTGGAGTGGGTTGCCATTCCCTTCTCCAGGGGATCCTCCCAACCCAGGGAATGAACTCCGGTCTCCTGCATTGCAGGCAGATTTTCACCATCTGAGCCACCCGAGAAGACCCTACTGTACTGTAATAGGTTTATAGTACTTTTCACACAAGTAATATATAAAGAAAAAACAAAAAAAATTAAGAAAATTTTAATCTCACAGCACAATACCTTGAAAAGTACAGTAGGATCAGCTATATCACCACTGCTTTTACACTTGCTTCTGGACATCCCGGGCTTGAAATAAAGACGCTGCACTACTGCCCTCTACACAGGACTGTACAGTAAAGTGCACACAGCACAACCACGTGCAGAGGATGCACACACGTGACAGTGTATACCAGAGTTCACAAGTCCATTTGCCATCCATCCTTACCTGTCCATACCCTTCATAGTGAAACATGTGCCCTCCTATGGAGCACATCCAATCCACCCATCTGTTTTCTGGATTCCACTCCTCAGTTTCTTCAGACTTAAAAACAATAAAAATGATGGTATCTATGGTCATAGCTTCCCTCATAGCTCAGCTGGTAAGGAATCCACCTGCAATGCAGGAGACCCCGGGTCGATTCCTGGGTCAGGAATATTCGCTGGAGTAGGGAAAGGCTATCTACTCCAGCATTCTTGGGCTTCCCTGGTGACTCAGATGGGAAAGAATCCTCCTGCAGTGTGAGAGACCTGGGTTCGATCCCTGGATTGGGAAGATTCCCTGGAGAAGGGAAGGGCTACTCACTCCAGTATTCTGGGCTGGAGAATTCCATGGAATGTATAGTCCATGGGGTCACAAAGAGTTGGACACGACTGAGCTACTTTCACTCACTCACAGTCATAGCAAACACTTTCTTCCAACAACACAAGAGACTCTACACATGGATATCACCAGATAGTCAATATTGAAATCAGACTGATTATATTCTTTACAGCCGAAGATGGAGAAGCTCTACACAGTCAGCAAAAACAAGATCAGGAGCTGACTGTGGCTCAAATCATGAACTCCTTACTGCAAAATTCAGACTTAAATTGAAGAAACTAGGGAAAACCACTAGGCCATTCAGGTATGATCTAAATCAAATCCCTTATGATTATACAGTAGAAGTGACAAATAGAGTCAAAGGATTAGATGTGATAGAGTGTCTGAAGAACTATGGACAGAGGTTCCTAACATTCTATAGGAGGCAGGGATCAAAACCATCCCCAAGAAAAAGAAATGCAAAAAGGCAAAATGGTTGTCTGAGGAGGCCTTACAAATAGCTGAGAAAAGAAGAGAAGCTAAAGGCAAATGAGAAAAGATATACCCATCTGAATGCAGAACTCCAAAGAATAACAAGGAGAGATAACAAAGACTTTCTAAGTGATCAGTGCAAAGAAATAGAGGAAAACAATAGAATGGGAAAGATTAGAGATCTCTTCAAGAAAATTAGAGATATCAAGGGAACATTTCATGCTAAGATGGGCACAATAAAGGACTGAAATGGTATGGACCTAACAGAAGCAGAATATATTAAGAAAAGGTGGCAAGAATACACAGAAGAACTGTACAAAAAAGATCTTAATGACAGATAACCACAATGGTGTGATCGCTCACCTAGAGCCAGACATCCTGGAATATGAAGTCAAGTGGGCCTTAGGAAGTATCACCATGAACACAGCTAGTGGAGGTGATAGAATTCCAGCTGAGCTATTTCAAATTCTAAAAGATGATGCTGTGTAAGTGTTGCACTCATTATGCCAGCAAATTTGGAAAACTCAGCAGTGGCCACAGGACTGGAAAAGGTCAACCAAAGAAAGGCAACGCCAAAGAATGCTCAAACTACCACACAACTACACTCATTTCACATGCTAGAAAAGTAGTGCTCAAAATTCTCCAAGCTAGGCTTCAATAGTACGTGAACCAAGAACTTCCAGATGTTCAAGCTGGATTTAGAAAAGGCAGAGGAAACAGAGATCAAATTGCCAACATCCGCTGGATCATCGAAAAAGCAACAGAATTCAAGAAAAACATCTTCTTCTGCTTCATTGACTATACTAAAGTCTTTAACTGTGTGGATCACCACAAACTGTGGAAAATTTTTAAAGAGATGGGAATACCAGACCATCTTACCTGCTTCCTGAGAAACTTGTATGCAGGCCAAGAAGCAACAGTTAGAATCAGACATGGAACAATGGGCTGGTTCCAAATTGGGAAAGAAGTAGGTCAAGGCTGTATATTGTAACCCTGATTATTTAACTTATATGCAGAGTACATCATGTGACAGCATATTAATAAGCAGAGACATTACTTTGCCAACAAAGGTCCACATAGTCAAAGCTATGGTTTTTCCAGTAGACATGTATGGATGTGAGAGGTGGATGATAAAGAAGGCTGAACGCCAAAGAATTGATGCTTTTGAACTGTGGTGTTGGAGAAGACTCTTGAGAGTCCCTTGGACTGCAAAGATATCAAACCAGTCAATCCTAAAGGAGATCCACCCTGAATATTCATTGGAAGGACGAATGCTAAAGCTGAAACTCCAATACTTTGGCCACCTGATTTGAAGTGCTGAATCATTAGAAAAGACCCTGCTGCTGGGAAAGATTGAAGGCAGGAGGAGAAGGGGACAACAGAGGAAGAGATGGCTCGATGCCATCACTGACTCAGTGGACATGAGTTTGAGCAAGCTCTGGGACATGATGAAGGACAGGGAAACCTGTTGTGCTGCAGTCCATGGACTCAGAAAGAGTTGGACATGACTGAGCGACTGAACAACATCAACAACAACACTTATTTAGTGTTTATGATGTACTGTTCTAATTGCTTTACCATTTAGTTCTCATAAAATCTATTGTAGGCTCCATCAACATCCTAGTTTTGCACACACACACACACACACAAAAAATGGAATTCATGGGGACTTTCCTGGTGGTCTAGAGGCTAAGACTCTGTGCTCCCAATGAAGTGAGCCTAGGTTCAATTCCTGGTGAGGGAACTAGATCCCATATGGCACAACTAAGAGTTTGCATGCCTCAACTGAAGATCCCAAATACTGAAATGAAGATCAAACATCCTCTGTGCCACAATTAAGACACAGTACAGCCAAAAAATAAGCAAGAGATTTTTTTAAAAAGATAACTGAGGCACAGATAGGTTAGGTCAGTTTCCCAATATTGTACAGCCAGAACTCAGTGAAAGCAGGAATTTAAGCAAGCAGTCTGACTCTGGGGTCTGCATCTTTGCCATGGTTCTGCACAGTCATTGATTAATGTCTTTCTTTAACCTCAATCTCTCCCTCTCTTCTGGGTTTTATCCTCAGCATGTAAACATACTCAAATTGTCCATCTTTGAAAAAATTACATGTTGTATATACATCCTCTTCTTGTTACCTGCCTCTCTTTATGCCTTTCATATCGTCCCCTCACCTTTTTAAAATTATGGTAAGAACATTTAACATGAGATCTGCCAGGCTTCCCTGTAACTCAGTTGCTAAAGAATCCACCTGCAATGTAGGAGACCTCAGTTTGATTCCTGGGTCGGGAAGATCCCTTGGAGAAGGGATAGGCTACCCACTCCAATCTTCTTGGGCTTCTCTGTTGGCTCAGATGGTGAAGAATTTGCCTGTAATGCAGGAGACGTGGGTTTGATCCCTGGGTTGGGAAGATCTCCCTGGAGAAGGGAACGGCTACCCCCTCCAGTGGGAGAATTCTTTCCTGGAGAATTCCATGGACAGAGGACCCTGGTGCGTCCATAGGGTCACAAAAGAGTCAGACACAACTGAGCGACTCATTTTTCACTTTCACTGCTACCTTACCAGATTTTTAAAAATATTTACTTATTTATTTGGATGCACCAGGTCTTAGTTGTGACATGCGGGATCTTTAGTTGCGGCATGTGAACTCTTAGTTGTAGCATGTGAGATCTAATTCCGTGATCACAAATCAAACTCAGGCTCCTGTATTGGGAGCACAGAGTCTTAGCCACTGGACCACCAAGGAAGTTCCTTAACAGATTGTAAAGCATACAAACCAACACTGTTAACAACAAGCATGGTTTTGACAATGGACCATTCTTCGGCCCTTCCTCTTCCTGAACAAAATGTTTTACACTCGGCACTTTCTACCCTCAGGCTCACCATCTCTTTGAGCTACAGACCACAGAGTCAGCTTCCTCCCCCAAAACCACTGAAACTTTTTTTTTCTTATCACTTCTGCATTTTACCAAAGTCATGAACCCAAGTCCAGAGGGCATGGTCTGCTTGCTCAAAGCCTGCCTTATTTCTAGAGGATTCATTAATCTGAATATCGATGCTCATATCTATTGGTTGAAGAATACACAGAAATCAAGATTTTAGAGTAGCTCTTTTTCCCCCCATCTTCTCATTACTAGCCTTTACTTCTGGGTGTCATCTTTCAAATCCAAATTGTAAATGCTCTCCTCCCTGCCACCATAACCCTACACAGGCATTCCTTTGCATTCTGTCAATTCAACTTCCCAGAACTATAAGCTCTCAACACCAGCACCACTGTAAAGATTAATGTACCCAAACCTCGTTGCATTTTGTTCAACTTCATGAGGATTCCCCGTAGTTCACCTGGGACTCATGGAGAAGGAAGTGTGTGTGTGTGTGTGTGCGTGTGTGTGTGTGTGTGTCACAGTCAACACTGGTCCACTAGGCATTTGAAATACTGAAAGACAATCAAAGTTTAAAACCCTTCTGGACTTCCGTTGGTGCTGTACGGAGAACCTATAAATATGGAGTTGCCCGTACCACCTCATGGAAAGGGCTGTCTGAGAGTGAAGCCAACACAGAAGGTCCAGAACTCACAGAGGAAGATGAAGATAGAAAGGAAGACAGAAAGAAAAGGATGAGCCTAGATGATATAATACCAATACCTAGATACAGCCATGCCTGAAGTCATACTATACCTGAAGCCATGCTATCTAGTCACTTAGACAAATGAATAAAATGTCCTCTTTGTTGCTTAAAAAAAAAAAAAAATCCTCCTGGCATAGTTATTCTTTCTGATGCCACTGGCATAAGTTATGGAAAATAGTGACATTCAAAGGCCGAGAGGCTTTTTGAAACTGTCTTTTATCCCATCCAAGTCTAGTAGAGGAGCCAGTCACCCCCAGTCAAGGCCCAAATTCTCCCCTTCAGTGCTTGGCTCTGGAATAAAGGCCTCTTGCCTTCTTTTTCACCAAGCATTACCACCATCTGTGTGTATTCTTAGACTGCAAACCCAGTTCCCTTCCCCCCTCTATCCCCCCACCCTTTGCAGCCTACAAGAGCTCTCCCAGTAAAGGTGAGCTCACTCAGTGAGCATTTTCCAAGACACAAACATGTGGAGACCTTTGGGACCCAGTAAAATGCATGTCCTGCCCTCAGTGGTGGAAATGTTAGCTGCATGTAGGGTTTAGGAGACCAGAAGGATCGAATTCCTCAGTGGAAACTGGGCTAATCCCAGAGGACCGTTGCAGGAGTGTCTGATGAGTACAGTCAGTTTTTAAAAATAAGCTTTTCCAGAGAGAACCGCGACTTCTGCGGCTGTTGCTGTCACGTGGGATGTCCAGTGGAGCCCCGGAATCGGAGGCTGGTGATGTACTGAGGACCAGGGATTAACCCTTCAGTTTAGAGCAAAGAGGGTTTGCAAAATGAGCCTTGTTACTGTGGAAAATGTAAAAAAGAAAGGGAACAATTGCAAAAGGACTGTAGAGGAGAAGCCAGGATCGGACTTCTGTGGGAGCCTGTGTTCCCTCTAGGCCTGGCATAGTAAGAGAGGAGAGAGAGAATAATTGAAAACACAGCACCATGGTCACACGGTTCAACTTAGCTTTGGTAATTGTGCTCAGGACATTGAAACCAGCTCCTGCTCCCTAATGGAACCAAATGTCAGCAGAGCTGGTGGGCAAGCCCGTGCCATTGCCCAATTCCAGTCTTCAAAAGGTCAGAAGTAATGAGCTTTCTCTGATTTTACCCCAGGGCTGTAGGAGCATTTGCCAAGCTCTTGTCAGCCTTGCTCTGCCCGCATGCGTCCTCTGCAAGGCTGTCTTTCAGGTCTCTTCCAAGGATGCACAGCTAAGGCTTCCAATATGGCTGTGCTAAAAAGGACCAGCTGCTCCCCTTACCCAACAGAAAACTCTGAAGGATCCGCTTCACCCCAGGAATCAGCTCTCCTACTCCTTGGAGGCCTTTCCTCCCAAACCATGACCATACTCACTTTAGTTAGAGCTTCCATAGAATGCTTGGGCTGGGAGGGTCTCCATATGACCCACACGAGGAGATCCTGTGGCCAAAAGAGACACAAACTGACTCACCATCATAGTTTCAGTGTACTTTAGACCCACCTCGGCTAAGCTGTCATCTGTATAGAAAATGCAGAACTGGGACTTCCCTGGTGGTCCAGTGGTTAAGAAGCTGCTGCATATTGCATAGATCGTGGATTTGATTCCTGGTCGGGGAACTACATGCCACGGAGCAACTAAGCCCAAGAGCCACAGCTACTGAGTCCGGGTGCTCCAGCTACAGAATCCATACACAGCAATGAAAGATCTCGTATGCCACAACTGAGACCCGGACAGTCAAATAAATACATTTTTTTTTTTTAAGAAAGAAAATGCAGTGTCAAAAGCATAAAGTTGAAGGGCAAAAAAACCCAGATGGTTCTTCCTTTAAAGGGACTTGAAGAATTTCCAGACTGGGGGCCAGGGAGCTGCATCAGTTAAGTCCTCCTTTCTCTCCTTCTTTCTGGTCTTCTTTCTTCTTTCCTTCCTTCCTTCACACTTGTTGACTTTGCAAGCACTTGCTGAGAAAAACTCTTATGTGCTTGCCTCTCTGCTGGGCATAGCTAACCCACTAGAGAAGAAACCATGGTATTTCCATCTGGTTAAAATACACTTAATTCACTGGAGAACTTTGCAAGGGTGCATAACCATATGGAGAGAGGGGAAATAGCTGATAAAATGTGTTTCAAATTTCTGAGTTCTCCGACAGTGTTCTGTATCAAAGGCAATTTTTAAAGTTTGGTCACTCCAGCCCAGGGGTAATTTTTTTGTTTTCAGCTGAGGAGTGACTCAGAGATAAGAAATGAAGGGAGGAAACTGATGGCTCCTTTTCTTTCTAAAAAAGTGTCTTTAACAGGATTCCAAGGAGCTGCGGCTGGAGTCAGTGGGGTGTATGTCTGTATACATCGGTCACGGGACAAGACGAACGGCACAGCGCCCCTCAGCCTCTTTCCCAACTGGTAGAGTGAGCGGGCTGTGTTGACGTGAGTTTTATACATTGATCTTTCTTCCTCTGCACTGTTACTTCCCAGAGGGAAGAGACCATATCTCATCATTTTGTGTCCCCAGAGCTCTGTCAAGGCTTGCCACACACAGAGTAGGGGCATCTGCATGTCCAGTGAATGAATGAACAGTGGGTAAGCATCTCAAAGGTTCCTTTGCCCTCAATGGACCTTTCCCACTGCAAAATAAGGTGAAATGATCCCAGGTGTGATGGTTAATTTTATGTGTCAACTCCACTGGGCTAAGGGGTGCCCATATAGTTGCTGGGCTTCCCAGGTGGCTCAAGTGGTAAAGAATCCGCCTGCCACTGCTGGAGATGTGGGCTCAATCCCTCCATCGGAAAGATCCCCTGGAGAAGGAAATGGCTACCCACTCCAGTATTCTTACCTGGAGAGTTCCACGGACAGAGGAGCCTGGCGGGCTACAGTCCATGGGGTCACAAAGAGTCGGACATGACTGAACAACTGCGCATGCAAACACACACGCAGTCACTGGAAAGACATTCTGAAGTCTGCTCTGAGGAAAATTCTAAAGGCAAGTGTGAGATTTCAAGAGGAGGCCCTCACAGGGGATGCTACACTTTCAAGCACCCTGGCAGGTGATCGAATCCATCAATAGGCAGGCACAAGTGGGGTCACCAGGATGCCCTCCAAAAAGTGCAGGCCTCTGAGACAAAAGATAAAGATGAACAGGACTATTACCTCATCAGTGTGTATTCCCTCCAAGAGAGAAAAGGGTGAAGATATAATTAACCTCAACAAGAATCTAGATAAACCTCAAGGAAGGCATCTCCACCCACCACTGTTCTGAAGGGATTGGCTAAGATGGATTCCTCATTAAACCTCAGTGCTTGGGGACTTCCCTGGCAGTCCGGCGGTTAAGAATCCAACTTGCAATGATGGGGACATGGGTTCGATCCCTAGTTGAGGAACTAAGATCCTACATGATGCAGAGCAACTAAGCCCCCACTCTGCATCTAGAGAGAAGCCCACAGTCACAACTGCTGGATACACAGGCCACAACTAGAAAGTCTGTGAGCGGCAAATGAAGATCTGTGTGGTACAATGAAGATCCCACGTGCTGCAACTAAGACCCAATGCAGACAAAGAAATAACAAATATTTTTAGAGATCTCAGTGCTTGGAAGAAGGCTTCACAGGTAGGAGACACTCAATAAATACTGTTGCCATGAAAAAAGCAGTCAGCTGCCTAGCACTAGCCACAAGGATGCTTGTAACTGGGAGGAAAGACAAGCAGGTGCAGAAATGTCCTGGCCGACAGCTTAGACTCTGGAGGTGGCTTGAGTTTGCCTGCCAGGTTTGCCCCTTATCTGTGCAACCTCAAACCAAGTATTGAACTCCTTTATGACTTAGCTGATCACCCATAAAATGGAGATGACAGTGCTAACCACTTGGGAACGAGACCAGAGAGTTCTGAGAAAGTCTTGGACAAGTACCGGACACATACATGTACTAAAACAGAAAGAGAAAGTAGTAGAATAGTGGGCATAATTTAAATGTACATCAAGGAGAGGTTTTTATTAAAAATATTATGGTACACTCACACACAGAACATTATGTGACCAATCTCAAGAATAAAATATATGGATATGGAAAGAAGTTTACGGTATGTTGTAAAGCTAAGAAACACCATAAAATAGTCATAGCGGCTAGATTGGGTTATAAAAATGTACTTGCCTGAATAGACATCAAACTGTGAACAGTGTTTTTTGGCAGGTGAAGATGCTGGGGGGGGGGGGGGGTGAAATTTACAAGGAGTTTTTCCTTTTTACTTATTAATTTCTTATTTCTGATTTCTTATGACAGTTACAAGAAAATTTAATTTTAAATTAAATTTTAATTATAAGTTTCCATCACAATTACAACCAGAAAAATAAAAAGTTTTTATTGTGAAAAATAAAATAGAAATTTATGGCTAATTTCTGTTAGCTAGTATTTCTGACTAACTTGAATAATAATTTTCTCAAATTTGAAAATGTCTGGTTGACATTTTTACTGAGATTTATAGATGAATCTGGGGAGAAAATCTTCCCATCCAGGAACATTTTTAAAACTTTTGCTTTGTTTTTATAGTTGCTCAGCTTTTTTTCTCAGACCTTCAGTCAAATTTTATGTTCTTCATCATATAGAGCTTAAATATCTCTAATAACATTTATCCCTCTGCACTTTCTTTTCTATTTTTAATAGACCATTATTAAAATATTTTTCTAGTTGTTCATAACTTATCTATAAGTTATGACTTTTGCACATTTATTTCATAACCAGCAGTTTTACAGATCTCTCCTATCCAGAAGCTATTCAACAGTTCCCCTTGTGTTTCCAATTGTCTGATATCTGGATATTAACAAATTTGCTTCATCTTATAATATTTCTTATCACTTGTTTCATTTTATTTTCTAAGTCTACTGACTAAAGTTTCCAGGACTTTAATAAATAATGATAACAATAGAGGAGTTCCATGTCTTTTTCTAGATGTTCATGGATATTCTCTAGCCTTTCACAGTTGAGTAGAATATTGATGGCTATATTGAGATAAAGTTATTTTTATTATATTAAAGAAATCATCCAAATTACTAATTGCAATTTGGGAAGTATTTTCTCCAAGAATGGTGTTGCCTGTTAAATGCTTTTTTAACTCCTCAGCCATGTTGTGTATCATTCTTCTGAGTTCTCAGTGTGAAGAAACATATCACTGGCTTTTTTAAGACTGAGCCTCTAATATTGTGATCCTTCTGGACCCCAATTCTTCTCACAGAGAAATGAACTTAGTTTGCTAATATTTTGTTTAGGATCGTTATATCTGTGCTCACAAAAAGAAATGGTGGACTTCCTTAGTGGCACAGTGAATAAGAATTTGCCTGCCAGTGCAGGGGACACAGGTTTGATTGCTGGTCTGGGAAGATCCCCTGCAGAAGGAAATGGCAACCCACTCCAGTATTCTTACTTGGAGAATCTCATGGACAGAGGAGCCTGGTGGGCTACAGTTCATGGAGTCACAAAGAGTTGGACATGACTGAGCAACTAATACACACTCAACACAATTTAAAATACACTCAGTAAAAGTTTGAAGTAGTTTTCCAGAAAATCTCTTGGTCCTGTCATCATGTTTGAGGTGGTTCTTTGAAACTTTCCATTGTTTCCTTGGTTGTTGTCTATTTAATTAAAAAAAAAAAAAAACTTAGTTTTTATTTTATGTTTTAGGCCAGACCATGTGCAGCATGTGAGATCTTAGTTCCCTGACCAGGGATGGAACCCGTATCCCCTGCATCATTAGTGCAGAGTCTTAACCACCGAACCACCAGGGAAGTCCCTGATCTATTCAATTTTTTAAAAAATATTTTCCTTTGTCAGTTTTGTTCACTTACATTGTTGATAAGATGGATGACCTTTCATCAAGATTTTCAAATTTATTAGTATAGAGATGTCTTTTACAATTTCACAATTTAAATTTTTTTTCTGAACTACATAGAGACCACTGATGTGCATTTCAGTTGGTCCTTTGGTCCTTCTTCCTATTTTACTCACCTGATTGAAGACAGCAATTCTACTGGTCCTCTCAAAGGACTCAGAATTAGTAAAAACATCTACTCTTTTCAGTTTACTTTCTAATGTATTTACTTCTGCTTTGGTTTTATTCCTTTTTCCTTCTTGATTTTCTGATGTTCATTTTGTCCTTGTGTCCATCTTCTAGAGTGTAATATTTAGTTCCCTCAAATCCATTCTTTCTATTTTAGAAATAACAGCATATCATGCAGTGGTTACCTGCTTAGCTTTGAGCCCAACTAGATCTGAGTTTACACCTCTGTCTGATTATTTACTAAATATCTGACTTGGAAAATCTACCAAACTTTCCTGTGACTCCAGTTTCATTATCTGGAAGATGGGGATGATTGTAGGATCCCCCTTGCAGCAGTTTTGTGACAGATAGTAAATTGAAATACCAGCTGTAAATCCCTTAGCACAGTTGGTTGGCTAGTACAGTTACTATAGCCACCACTGTCAGCATAACCATTATTATAAAAAGCTAGAAATTTTCCTCTGAATGACCCTTTGGCCACAACCCATGGATTTTAAAACATGATGACCTAATTGTTGTTATTTTAGAAATGGCCTGTAACTGCAGCTTTGATTTCCAATTTAAACCCAGATTTTTAGAAGACTGTTGCTGTTATTGTTAGTTTCTTGTGGTTAAATTTCCAAGATTTAACCTTGTTGTTCTTGTAATTTTTTTATTAGAAAATTCCAGTTTCATTGCATCGTGGCCACAGGATGTGTCCTGGACACTTTTTATTTGTTGGAATTTATTGAGGCTTATTTTATGAGCCAGAATTTGTTGTAGCTAAATATTTTAAATGTTCAGTGCCCATTTGAAAAGAATGATTATTCTGTTTGGAGTTTCCGATATGGATATACTCAAATGTGATCTTAAAATATGTATATATTCCATCTTATAAGTCATCAACTAATTATATTTTGGTCTAATCTGTAAACGCTTTGAGTGGTCTTCATTGAAATCTGGTACCATATCTGTAAGACATTTTCAAAAATTTTGCTTTACATATTTCAATGTCTTTAGTAGAAGAAATTTTTACAAAATGATAGAAGAGTACACCATAAAGTTCTCAATTTTCATATCTCCATGGTGCACTCTTCTTTTATCATTCTGTGAAAATTTCTTGTAATTGTTGCCTCAGCTTTTGTCTGACAGAATTAACATTGTTACCCCTTCTTTTAATCTGCATTTGCATGGTTTTTACCCATCACTTTATTTTTAACCTCATATGATTTCATTTTAAATGTATCTATTACAAGTGGGGTATAATTTGGAGTGAGAGAGAATTCCTTTCCTTTTTTTTAAATGCAAGGTTTTAATATTTCTGTTTATTTTTGGCTGCACTGGGTCTTCATTGCCACGCTTGGGCTTTTCCTAGTTAGCGCGATCGGGGACTACCGTCGAGCTGCGGTGGCTCCTCTTGCGTGGAGTACAGGTTCTAGGGCACACGGGGCACACGGGCTCCGCAGGTGCAGGTCCCAGGCTCTAGAGCACAGGCTCAGTAGTTGCTCTGTGCAACAAAGACTAGGGATCGAACCCATGTCCCTTGCACTGCAAGTTGGGTTCTTAATCACTGGACTGCCAGGGAAGCCCTCTTTCAATACTTTAGTTTCCCTTTTTCAAGCTGAATCTGGGAGACTTCCTTTTTAAATATAAACCTTGTATTTGATACTATGTTTTATATATCTTATACACATTTAATGGACAACCTTGTATCTTATATCTTAATTGAGACATCTTCCTTCCCATCTGTTTTGGTTTGGTCTTTCTGTAGCTTCTTACTGTCTCCTTTTCTTGCTTTTCAGGCAACCCATTCATTCTTTCCTGTCCTTAATCAATCAGAGGCTTTACGTTCTATTTTTGTATTATTGATGGCTCTGTAAAGAATTTTTGAAAGTGATGTTTGAGCATAGATGTTCCCTCTTCATCCATTCCAAGAAAGACACTATCTGATGCCTCTTCCTACACGTTCAGGGAAACCTCTCACTTCCTCCTGATACCAACCTCTCCATTTAGAGGTTTGGGGGACATTATGTATTATCTCTTTCAAAATTATTTTTATCACTTGTATTGATATTATTTCAAAATCTTGTTGAGAACAGTCAATGATTGAGATTAACTTAAAGTTAGCCTCCTTTTGTGGCCCAAATATGTATGTATACAGCGATTGGTTGGGGTTTGGGTTTTGCTAAGAGATTATGTATCATCTCTTTCATATTATTCTCTATTTCTCTCAACACACACACATGCTTTTATTGTTTCTTTTTTTTCAACTTTTATTTTATATTGGAGTATAGTTGATTAACAATAATGTGATACACTGCTAAAATTAAATGGATAACTAACAAGGACCTACTGTCTAGCCCAGAGAACTCTGCTCAATGTTATGTGGCGGCCTGGATGGAAGGCGAGTTTGGGGGAGAATGGATATATGTATATGTATGACTGAGTCCCTCTGCTATGCACCTGGGCTTCCCAGGTGATGCTAGTGGTAAAGAACCTGTCTGCCAATGCAGGAGACATAAGAGATGCGAGTTCAATCCCTGGGTCGGGAAGATCCCTTGGAGGAGGACAAGGCAACATGCTCCAGTATTCTTGCCTGGAGAATTCCATGGACAGAGGAGCCTGGTGGGCTACAGTTCATGGGTGTCACAAAGAGTCAGACGTGACTGAGTGACTAACACTTTCACAGACACTGAAATTCCTGCTCAGATTGCTCAGATCTTTCTCACGCAGACGGGAGCCTGAGGAAGGGGCTCAGGCTGACTCTCATTGGATGAGAGCTGCTAGGATCAGCAGGGAGGAGAGCTTGTGCATCATCTGGAGAGCATGTCTGGGGCAGGATGGTGGAGGCACCTTCCACCCACCAGGCAGGGCGGCCTTGTCCTTGCTGCTGCAGCTGTCTACCCAGAAGCATTTCTAGCCTAGATGTGCATGCCTAGTCTCAGCCAGAAGCAGGAACGGTGGGATCCCCTCGGGTGGTCCCCAGTGTCTGGGGCACTTCACAGAGCCACCAGCAGCATTACCAGTTGTTCCCACCCAATGCACACACTCTTCCAGCATCTCCAAGTGTGGCCAACACAGCAGCTCCCAATGGGCTCCGCCCTCCCACCCAAGCACCCTGCTCCCTCCCCCACAAGCCACCCCAACACCCTGTCTGTTCTACACTCTTTCATGCAGACCTCTCCATCTTTCTGCCACAACTTGCTGAGCTTACAACACCAACATAGATTTGTTCTTATTTAAACTGGGATCCAAAAGAAGAACTTGAAGTAAATTCCTCATTTCAGGCTGCCTTCCTAACCAAACTCCAAGCCCTTAGTTTGTCTTGCCTCATTGGGTATTTTCCTCCCTGCATATACAAGCATGTTGTTATTCACACTGATTTGGGTCTTAGTATCAAAAACATCTTCTATATTAAAACAGGTTGCCAGCCCAAAGAGACAGTGCACATAATAAGGTGCTATTGTCAGACTTAAGGTTGTTGTCATGTTGATGATGTTCATTCAATTTTTATCTTTTAAGATTTTTTTTACTGGGATATGGTTGCCTTACAATGCTGTGTTAGTTTCTGCAGTACAGCAGATTGAATCATTCATATGTCAGACACACCCCTCCCTGTGCCATAGAGCAGCTTCCCGCTAGCTATATATTTTACACATGGTAGTGTACACATGTCAAACTCAATCTCCCAATTCATCCTACTCGCAGCCCCCCCCCCCCCCCACCCCTGTGTCCACACTTTCATTTTCTACAGGAACGAAGTTGGGTCATTTGTGGAGAGGTGTATACTTCACGGCATGCTGAGTGAAGTAAGTCAGAAAGAGAGAAGCGTATCACATATTAATGCATATATGTGGAAGCTAGAAAAATGGGTGAACCTAGTTGCAGGGCAGGAATAAAGATGAAGGCACCAAGAACAGACATGTGGATATTGTTCATTCATTTCTGCAACAACTATTTTCTGAGATTCATCATGTGCCAGGCAATGATGATGTAAAGGATGAAGACATGGTCCTTTCCAGCCAGCTGGAGAAGACAGATGTGTATCTGGGTAATATTCTTGGTGCAGGAAGTTTGATAATAAAGGTTTGAATCAAGTGCCACAGTCTGAAGTAACTTTATGTGTGGTATCACCAAGGAATCAGCCCATGAGCTGAGGCTTGAAAGCTGAATGAGGGTTTTCCATGTGTGGAAAGAAAGGAGATTTGGGAGTGAGCATCTCCAGCAGATGGAATGACATGCAAAGTCACAGAGCTGTAAAAGACCCTCCATATTCAGATCAGAGCAGATTTCTGGGCGACACCTGAGCCTGGGGCTGTGAGCAGTGGGGAAGGGCCAGATGGCCAGTTCAGGGAGGCATGCAGCCATGGTGAAGGAATGAAGATCTGGTCCTGCTGGTGAGAGGACTTCATTTCAAAGTGCACCCTCTCCTCTTCACCTCCAAATCCTAGAGCCCCAAATGGGGCCCAGAAAGAGAAACGGAGAGTTCGGCAAGAAGGCAGGTCTCAAACTTCTGGTCTGCCTTCAGTTTGAATGTTTCTGCTTCTAATTGCTTACAAATGAATTTTTATGGTGGTGATTTAGTCGCTAAGTCAAGTTCAACTGTTTGTGATCCCAGGGACTGTAGCCGCCAGGCTCCTCTGTCCATGGGATTCTCAGGAAAGAATACTAGAGTAGGTTGCCATTTCCTTCTCCAGGGAATCTTCCTGATCCAGGGATCGAACCAATGTCTCCTGCATTGGCAGCCAGATTCTTTACTCACTGAACCACCTAGGAAGCCATTGGCAGTGCGTGAAGGTTCCCTAAGCTTCCTCAGCCTGGACTGTGATGCAGGCCCCAGAGACAGGGAGGGGGCCTCGGACAGACTCACTTATCGGGAATGGTCACCATGTAATTGAAGAGCTGCCAGAGGATGCCCTGCAGGATGGCCTTCCTGAAGCTGGTGTGGTTCAGGACCTGCCTGGGCCTCCCGTCAATCACCACCACCTGGATGCCATTTTCCGAGCCGAGGTAATTCTTTCCGTCCACTGGAAACCATAGTAAACACCAGTGGGGTGGATAAATGAATATCTCTGGCTTCGAGGAGGGGGCTGGCCCACCCTGATAGCTCATGCCCTCGTCATGTTTGGAATACAGGAGGTGCCCTCAACTGTGGTCATACAAGTTGACTGCCACTTAACTTGGGGACATAAAAGAGAACAGAAGGGACTTCCCTGGTGGTCAAATGGTTAAGAACCTGTCTGCCAATGCAGGGGACAAGGGTTCATGCCCTGGTCCCGGGAGATTGCACATGCCATTGGGCAACTACACCAGTGTGCCACAACTACTGAGCCTGAGCCCTAGAGCCTGTGCTCTGCAACAAGAGAAGGCATCGCAAGGAGAAGCCTGTGCATCACTACTAAAGAGTAGCCCCCACTTGCCTCAACTAGAGAAAGCCTGCACACCGCAACGAAGACCCAGTACAACCAAAAATAAGTAAATCACTTTTAAAAGGGGAGTGAACGGAAGAGAGGAAAGGAATGGAGCCAAGGAATGGAGCCATCCTGTCCTCAGCAACCCGGACCAAGGGCTGCTCGGGGAAATGGGGAAGGCTTGGCACTGGGCTCTTGGGACAAAGGTGCAGCCTTCAAGGGGCTCAGCCAGAACCGGGAGGATTGCACTTGGCATGAGAAGGAAGTGGATGTTTCCTTGTGTCCATAGGGAGCAAGAAATCTGCTGAGTCCTCTGACAACAGAGAAAGCACATTCATCAACCAACAAGCACCAGCCCAACTGTGTGAGTGAAACCACACGGAATTAGTCCAAAGCAAGTGGACCCTCATCTAGAACAAGTGCAGTGACTGACAGCCTTCCCAAGGCCAGTGTCACAGCTGTCCATGCACCGTGCCTACCTCGGGGAGAGGAAGCTTGGCAGGCAGCAGGGGAAGTCTCCTCTGGGCTGCCTCCACCCCCTCCTCTCCACGCTTCCTCCTACCTCTTCGCACATCTCCAGCCCCAGGATGAGGTCTTGGCTGTTAAGGTAGGAATCCCCGAACCAGTAGCTCCCAGGGCTGCAAAGTGAGGACAAACGACTGCCCGCAACACATCTGACCTCTCGGATGGCTTCCTCCTCCCCTCACCCTGCAGAGGTGGTCCACGAGTCCCACCCCAGTGACCGGCTCCTGTTCTTGCCCAACCCCAGCACAGCTGCCAAATAGGAAGCCAAGATTCAGCAACCACGCCCTGCCCCCATGCAGGTCAGAGAAGCCAGCCTCCTGCCTCTGTGAACTGCCTCCTGGTCAGAACTGCTGCTCGAGGGACATTTTCTCTCCCGGGCCCACCTACCTCTCTGCTCACAGCCCCTGGGGCTGTGCCCTCCTTGGCTTCCCTCTCCAACTGCCCAGCCGGGACCACGGCATCATTTATCCCGGGAGAGCCAGGGCCCAGGCTGGGGTCAGAGGCGGCAAGAAATGAGAAATGGATGCTCCTTTCTTACCCAGAGGCTGCTCTCTGAATCAGATCCTGAGATCTGACACCGTTCTCAGCACCTGCTCTGGACAGGTGACTCTGGGCGAATGTGGCCAACCTGTCATTGGCCAGCTCAGAGACTCCCGACCTGAGCCATCTGACTTCTCCATGGGAAGAGGCTTGGTCCAAAAGGGCCGGGCTGCCAGCGCTGGGAAGCTCGGACTCAGAACAAAGTCCACCATCTGCTGGACTGGCAGAGAACAGGCATGAGGCCAGGGCTGCCCAGAAGCCCAGAACCCAGCGAGGCGCCTCCTTGTGGTCCCAGGAGACCCCTGCCTTCCCTGGGTAACCCAGAAGTGGCTGGGAGGGCAGGAAGGTTATGAACACGACCCAGTGTCTCAGAGAGCCTGGCATAAGGTCAGCTCACACCATCCTGCCATGGATCTTTTAATATCACTACATTCATTTTACAGGTGAAAAGTCACTGCATAGAAATTCATTGAGCACCTACTAAGTGCCAGACCTGGGCACCCAGGGTCATAGCCCATTGCTGGTTCAGCAAAATCCAGTGACTTCCCAGAGGCCATGTAGCTAGCAAGATGTCAAGCCAGGTGTCTAATCAAGATCCACCCAACCCCAAACCCCTGGCTCTCTTCATGGCATTGTATTGGGACTTCCCTGGTGGTCCAGAGGGTAAGACTCCATGCTCCCACTGCAGGGGGCCTAGATTCAATCCCTGGTTGGAGAACTAGATCCCACATGCCACAACTAAGAGTTTGCATGGCACAATGAAGATGTTGTGCATGCACGCATGCTAAGTTGCTTCAGTGTGTCCAACTGTTTGTGATTCCATGGACTATAGACTGCCAGGTTCCTCTGTTCATGGAATTCTTCCCGACCCAGGGATCAAACCCATGTCTCTTGTGTCTCCTGCATTAGCAGGCAGGTTCTTTACCACTAGCACTACCTGGGAAGACCTAAAGCATGGTACAGCCAAATGCATATTTTAAAAAAAGAGAAAGAGAGAAAGAAACTGGCTTTTGGGAGCCTGTCTGGTCCCCAAGTCAGTTGTGGGCATCAATAGGGATGCCTCTGGGAAAACAATGGAAAAAATAAGTTATGTAACAAGTTTGAACCCATGGAAGATTCTTCTAGAAATACCAATTCTTAAGCTGCACCTTATCCTCCAGAATCAGAATCTCTGAGCATGGGGCCTGGCCTGGCACTCCGTTTTTACAAGCCCTCTAGGATCATCTGGTGCCTGCTCGATTTCAAGGGAGTTTCCCAGATGGCTCAGTGGTAAAGAATCCATCTGCCAATGCAGGAGACACAAGCTGGATCCCTGCATTGGGAAGATCCCCTGGAGAAGGAAATAGCAAACCACACCAGTATTCTTGCCTGGAGAATCCCATAGACAGAGGAGCCTGGCAGGCTGCAGTCCACAGGGTCACAAACAGTCAGCCATGACTGAGCACACAGACATGAGTTAAGGAACCAGGGACTTCACTTACGTAGAGCGAGTTGAGAACCACAGCATCAGCGGACAAGGCACTTCTGTGTGTCCTACGGGGATTCTCATCACGTGGGCAGAGTGCTTTTCCCCCGCATGTGCCCCTGGAGAGCCTGATCTAAGGGTGACATTTAACCCGTCTGCCCCTTAAAGACCATCCCACACTTTTGTCTTAAGCACGGCCTCTATGAGCTGTTTGTATGGACCAGGCTGGGACTTTTGTGTGACCCTCTCTTCTAACAAACGGAATGCTTTCTGACGCTCACCACCAAATGTTTTAGGGCTGGCTGGGGGCTTTAATGAGGGTGTAGGTGCAATCCGTGGGAAGCCCCCGGAATGCCATGCAAGGCTTTGGAAATCTGACCATCGCTGGGACAGGGGCCCGTGGTCACAAGGGAGGCGCGGTGGAGATAAAGCTGCCTTTGTCAACGGGTGTGGGGGGCAGTTCCACATGGCAGGGCTGAGTCTGGGGTGCAGTGGAGTAACTTCTCAAGTGCAGGGAGGGCTTCCCTGGTGGCTCAGTGGTAAAGAATCCGCCTGCAATGCAGGAGACGCTGGTTTGATCCCTGGGTTGGGAAGATCTCCCATGCCGTGGAGCAAGTAAGCACTACAACTGCTGAGCCTGTGCTCTAGAGTCCGGGAGCAGCAACTACTGAAGCCTGTGTGGCCTAGAGCCTGTGCTCCACAACAAGAGAAGTCACTGCAATGAGAAGCCCAAGCACCACAACTAGAGAGGAGCCCCTGCTCATCCCAACTGGAGAAAGCCTGTGCAGCAATGAAGACCCAGCACAGCCAAAAACAAATAAAACTGTATAAAGTGCAGGGAACCTTGGTCAGTGTTGCCTGCTCTGCTCACGCCTGTGATGCAGTCAGGGCTCAAGCCCGGGGGTACAACACCAAGGCTGCTTCAATGGCAGAGAAAGACTGGGGGTGATCCGGCAGCCCAGGAGGCCAACCTGGCCCTTCCAGTCCCCACAGTCTCTGCAGGCCCTACAGCCTCCCTCCCACACCTTGTCCTTGTGTCTGAATCCAGGTGCTTCTCCTGCTCGCTCTCAGCAGATGAATTCATTCCAGCCCAGACCTTCACTGACACAGTGCAGTTTCTCTCCTGGTGTAGACATCTGTGCCACCTGGGACTCTTCCAGGAAAAGGAGAACCTCCCCTCTGCTTCTGACACTCCCCAAAGGTGAGCTTGTGCCTGAAGAAAGCTGGGAGGATGCAGCCGGAGAGCCCCACGGGGGTGAGAGGTAGGGGCCCCTGAACCACACACCAAGATTGGCCAGCTCCTACCGGAGGATGTCCGTCATGTCTCAGCCTTGGTTCACTCAGCTGCCAAATGGAATTAAAAACTCCCACCGTGAGGGCCAACAAACACATGAAGAGATGCTCAACATCACTACTTATTAGGGAAATACAATTAAAACTGCAATGAGCTATCACCTCACTCCCATCAGAATGGCCATAATTTAAAAAAAAAAGAAATCTACAAACAATAAATGCTGGAGACGGTGTGGAGAAAAGGGAACTCTACTACATTGTTGGTGAGAATGTAAGATGGTACAGCCACTATGGAGAAGAGTGCAGAAATTCCTTAAAAAACTAAAAATAGAGCTACCATATGACCGAGCAATCCCACTTGTGGGCATAAACCCAGAGAAAACCATGATTCAGAAAAGACACTTGCACCTCAATGTTCATTGCCGCACTGTTTACAATAGCCAGGACATGGAAGCAACCTAGATGTCCATCGACAGAGGAATGGATAAAAAAGATGTGGTATATCTCCTTTACTTTCTTCATAGAACTCATCACCATCTGAAGGTGTCCTGTAGTCTATTTGGTATGTGGTTTGTATCTCTATGTCCCGTTTAGAGTGCAAACGCCCCAGACAGGAGGAATTCATCAGATTTCTTCACTGTGGGGTCTGCAGCCCTAGGGCATGGCTGTTCCAGAGGAGCTCAGTAAACAGTTACTGAGTGAATCAACCCCAAACTGAATGAACAAATAAATGACGAATGCCATGTAATGAGCATCTACATTTGTTTGTATTTCAGAGTCTACAGGGAGTTCTGGAAGACATTTTCTTAATCTAATATAGGTGACTATGCTCAGGTTTAGATGGAACTTAACCTATTCGACCCTCTCTCCTAGTTTCTCAAGGCCACAGATGAGAAAAGAGAGAGCAAGTTCTCTCCGAGAGAAGAGAGCTTATTTCTGAGCGCATCAGTGGCCCTTTGGATTGGACAATCAGTCACTTGGTTTAACTCACAGCTACAGGATGAAGAACACTTGGAGGTACAGAAGCTTGACTGGTTAATAACAGTAACAACTGGGACTTCCCTAGCAGTCCAGTGGTTATGACTCTGAGCTCCCACTGCAGGGGGCATGAGTTTGATCCCTGTTCAGGGAACTAAGATCCTATAAGCTGTGTGGTGCAGCCAAAAATAATAATAATAGCAACGACTGTCATTCGCAAAGCACTTGCTCTGAGCGACCCTCCTAAGTACTGTTGACACAGTATCCATCTCCACAATTAACTTATAGGGTTGGTGCTATTCGTTATTCCTATTTTCTGGATGAGGAAGGGAGAAAGAGGAGGCACCAGCTGGTAACAGGCTTTCCCAAGGCACAGAGCCAGCGTTTGAGCCCAAGGTTATCTGACGACAAAGTCCAGGCCATTCTGGCCCTTGGAATAAACATTGAATAAATAAACCAGGCGGAGTTGAGCAATCTGGAAATTCCTACCCAGCCCGGCAGCCCAGGCACAGGGGTTGGAGGTTGAGAAAGGGTTGAGCACCAAAGAGAGAGGGAAAGGCTGGTGTTTGGGTGTTGCTTTTTCAAGGCCCTGATCAGGAAGGTTTGCACACGGTGTGCTTGCTTGCCCTCCACCCAGCCACAAGAAAAGGCCAGGTTTTCATGAATGACTGACACTCCCAGGACAGGATGGAGGTGGGGGAACCATGTGTTCAGTCTGGGGTCTCGCCTCTTATAAGGGTGTAGAGATAGTCGAGTCCCTCATCTTTTCTGGCTCTTATAGGATGCTGGAGCTCTCTGAGCCAGCGGCCCGGCAGCTCTGTTCAGTATGTGTTCAGACAGGACGAGGGGCGAGCCAGGGGTGGGAGGGAACAGCCAGGCCCCCTCCTGCAGTCCTCCTGCCCACACAGTTATCGCAGGAAAGCCACTTCCTGACTTGCTTCAGAAAGCAACGTTTTTAAAGATGAAGAAATCCCTGCTTTCTTTTCTTAATTTGTTATTGTCATGACATGACTGACTCAATAAGTAAAAATGTTCAATTCCTGCCCGAGGTCACAGGCTCATCTCCCCCAGGCTTGAAGCTCCTCCGGAGGCTTCATGCCTTTTCCCACTTCCGCACCTCAGCACACGCACATGCTGCCCTTTTCTAACTCACAGAGCCCCTGCTTCCCAGCCGGCTCTTATGTTTGGCTTAGAGCCACCTCCTCCAGGAAGTCTCCCATGACACCTCCATCCCAATTCACTGATGGAATTAGCGGCTGCTCTTCTGTCATCTCAAAGCTCTCTCATCAAGGTCTTATCCATTTACTGTGAGATCCCTGATGCCAGGGACTGTGTCTTCTCTCCCTCTCTCTCTCTCTCTGTAGCCCTGCATAGTCCCTGGATGTTAAATAGCTGTTGGAGGAAGGAACGAGAAGAACAACAACAAAAAAAAAAAAACAGGAAAAAAAAGCAGGAGGAAGGAGGGAGAGAGGGGTCTCTGTGGTCAGATGCATAGACAGATATATGCATATGTCAGATATAATAGAGACAGAGACAGACAGATATAACTAACTGCATGCCCAGGTATGTGTATGCACCCTCAGTCACAGGAAGGGTATGGCAGGAAAAGTCCACCATGGTCCAGGAGTTCAGAGGCCTGAACTCTTACTCTCAGGTTGTTGCTGACTGGCTGTGCGACCTGGGATAAGCCATGCCCTCTTCTGAGCTTCAGCTATCTCCTTTATAAAATGTGTTATTATAAGCCTTTCAAGGGCTTCCCTGGTGGCTCAGTGGTAAAGAATCCACCTGCCGGCAGCAATGGAGACACAGACATGGAGAACAGACTTAGGACACGAGGTGGGGCAGGGGCGGTGGAAGGAGGAGAGAGTGGGATGTGTGGAGGGTAAAATGGAAACATACACTCAGTTCAATTCAGTTCAGTCCCTCATTTGTGTCCAACTCTTTGCGACCCCATGGACTGCAGCATGCCAGGCCTCCCTGTACATCACCAGCTCCTGGAGCCTACTCAAACTCATGTCCATTGAGTCGGTGATGCCATCCAACCATCTCATCCTCCATCGTCCCCGTCTCCTCCCACCTTCAATCTTTCCCAGCATCAGGGTCTTTTCAAATGAGTCAGTTCTTTGCATTAGGTGGTCAGAGTGCTGGAGTTTCAGCTTCAGCATCAGTCCTTCTAATGAATACTCAGGATAGATCTCCTTTAGGATGGACTGGTTGGATCTCCTTGCTGTCCAAGGGACTCTCGTGGAAACGTATATTACCAGATGTAAAACAGAGAGCCAATGTGAATCTGCTCAGAGAACTCAAATGGGGGCTCGGTAACAACCTAGAAGGGTGGGGTGGGGAGGAAGGTGGGAGGGAGGTTCAAGAGGGACGGGACATACATATGCCTATGGCTGATTCATGTTGATGTTTGGCAGAAACCAACATAATACTCTAAAGCAATTATCCTTCCATTAAAAATAAATATTAAAAAAAAAACTAACAAAAAAAAAGAAAAAAGAACCCACATCCAATGCAGGAGACACGGGTTCAATCCTTGGTCCAAGAGAATCCCATATGCCATGGAGCAACTAAGCCCATGCATCACAACTACCGAGCCCAATCACTTCAATTATTGAAATTGTGTGTCTAGAGCCTGTGTGTCTAGAGCCCATGCTCCACAAGAGAAGCCACCACAATGAGAAGCACTCACACTGTGATGACTAGAGGCCGCCGCTCACTGCAACTACAGAAAAGTCTGCACAGCAGTGAATACCCAGCACAGCCATAGTAAATAAAAATCAATTTTCAAAAAAGATTTCAGTAAGAAGGTTCTCACTGCCTGACGTGTGGTGCTGTTCCAAGAAGCATCAGTGTTGCCTTCCTCCAGTGGCACTCCACCTATGGTACCCTAGATGCCATCCTCAACCAGGACAGAAGGCAGGGTGCAGGAGCCAGAAGTCCGTTTTCATCTCATACCATCTCAGCTATTCACATGTTGAAATGTATATGCCCTACACTGCGTGATACCAATTCTGGCTGCTTCCGTGTTATCTTCCCAGGGACAGATGTCGCACTGGCTCCAATTCCTGGGCCAGCCTGGTCTGCAGCAGGACATACAGGGCATCTCCTGTGAAAAAAGCTTGGGGAGGGGACCACAGGTGAGGCCCTGGGACAGTGAGTATATACAGAGCCTTGACATGGTTCTCTTTGCCACCCAAGCGTCCAGTTCCCACGAAGGGCACCTGCTCTGTCTCCTCCATCCTGGCCTATTCCTAACCTTGCTGTCAGACCCCGGAGCCCCACTCCAACCCTACACCAAGACTGCACCATTATCTGTACCTGCTTCTCCTCTGCCCCCCAAAACCATCTGCTTGATGCTGCTCCCTTGTCCCCAAACCCCAGCCAAAATCTGCACTTGAACTCACAGTGAGGTCCACCCAGTGGAGCTGAATGCTTTTCCCACCAAGGGCTTTGCCCATAAGGCCAGCAAAGGATGAAGCAGTGCTGTACTTTATTGCTGTTGTTCAGTCTCTCAGTGGTGTCTGCCTCTGCCACTCCACGGACAGCAGCACACCAGGCTTCCCTGCCCTTCACTATCTCCTGGAGTTTGCTCAAACTCATGTCCATTGAGTCGGTGATGCATCCAACCATCTCATCCTCTGTAGTTCTCTTCTCCTCCTATCCCCAATCTTTCCCAGCATCAGGGTCTTTTCTAATGAGTCAGCTCATCGCATCAGGTGGCCAAAGTATTAGAGCTTCAGCTTCAACATCAGTCCTTCCAAGGAATATTCAGGGTTGATTTCTTTTAGGATCGACTGGTCTGCTCTCTTTGTAGTCCAAGGGACTCTCGAGAGTCTTCTCAGCAACACAATTCTAAAGCATCAGTTCTTCGGTGCTCAGCCTTCTTTATGGTCCAACTCTCACTGTATTTTATTAAATTAGGTCTTTATATCTAGTGATACATAGTATATTATTAATATTAGGAAAAATTGAAAGCAACTGAGGAAGGACATGGGAGAGCCTTCTGGGGTGAAAGTAATGTTCCTGACAAGCTAAGTTTGTCAGATGTTATCTCTTTTTCAAAACTAATAGAATGGTACATACATTTCACTGTGTGAAAACTTTACCTGAAAGAAGAATAGTCACCAAATACTGAGCTTGTTTTCATTATATACATGCTGAAGTGTTTAGAAGTGAAGGGTAGGGGTGCCTGAAACTTATTTGGAAATGTATTAAAAACAAAAGATGGGAACTTTCCTGGTGGTCCAGTGGTTAAGAATCCACCTTGCAAGGCAGGGGACATGAGTTCCATCCCTGGTCTGGAAGATCCCACGTACAGATGGGCAACTAAGCCCGTTCACAGCTACTGAGCCCATGTGCCCTAGAGTCCGTGCTCTGCAACAAGAGAAGCCACTGCAAGAAGAAGCCTGTGCACAGCAACAACGACCCAGTGCAGTCAAAATAAATGAATAGACTTAAAATTTTTTTTAAATAAGATGGATGCATGGGTGGTGGATAGAGGGTTGGTGGGATGGATAGTCACGTAACAAGGCAAAAAAATGTTGTTTGTAGAATCAAATAGTGGGTATATGCTTGTTGACTACAATTCTTTCCACTTTCCTATATGTTTGAACATTTTTGACAATAATATTTTGGAAAGAATACAATTGAAAGCAAGCTAAGTTGATAACTGGGGTAGGTATGAAATCAATTGTGTCCCTGATGTGGTTTTCTGAGGCCATAATGGTGATGGTTCCGATAACGTCACAGGAACTGAGAAGCCTAACGCCAAATAGAAATATCAGCATGGCAATTGGTCTGTTATGTGTTTAAGGATCGCTGTAGTTATTTTTCAGCCACATGCTAAGAAGTCACACTTTAGCATGAAACAGAGCTGCTTGGGTTCAAACCTCAGTCCTTCTGCTCACCGTTTGGATAAGCTCCCCAGGCCCCATTTCTGCTCACCTTACAATAAAGACAAGGCTTTCCCCAGTGGCTCAGACTGTAAAGAATTGGCCTGCAATATGGGAGACCTGGGTTTGATCCCTGGGTCGGGAAGATCCCCTGGAGAAGGGTATGGCAACGCACTCCAGTATTCTTGCCTGGAGAATTCCATGGACAGAGGAATCTGGTGGGCTACAGTCCATGGGGTCGCAGAAAGTCAGACACGACTGAGTGACTAATGCACACATCACCTCATAGGGATGCAGGGGAAGCTCCAGTGAGTCCATGCCCATCAGGGTCCTAAATCAGCGCCTGTGCTGAAAGCCCCCAGGTGGAGGGAGGTGCTGGTATTTATAGAGAGATTTCCAAGAGGCACCCTCTGGGGTTGGCCAGCAGATGTGGGGAAGAGAGATAAGGGGCTGACACACAGAGAGAAGGGCTTTTGAGGCCTGGCCCCACCAGCAAAACCTCTGTTTTCCCTGTGCTGACAAGTCACCAGGATGCTTTTTAAAATTTTATTTGACTGCCTCGGTCTTAGTTGAAGCATGCAGGATCTTTTGTTGTGGCTTGAGGGCTTAGTCGCCCCAAGGAATGTGGGCTCTTCCCAGACCAGGCATTGAACCCATGTCCCCTGCGTTGCAAGGCAGATACTCAGGCACTGGACCAACAGGGAAGTCCCACCAGGATGATTTTTTGAAAGATGCTGTGAGGAAAACAGACTCGATGGACAGATGTTTACAAAGCTCACAGAGGCAATGTTAAGCTCATAAGATCTGAGACAGTTCATTTCTCATTGCTTCTCTACCTCTGCACCCAACCTAACTCCCAAAGCTCCATACACAACTCAACTGGCGCCTTCTTAGGGAGGCCCACCCTGACCACCAGACTAGGCCAGTTCCCCAGTGAGAGCCTCTCATAGTGATGAATCCTCTTGTCATCCTATTGATGTGTGTGTGTGATATTTTATCTCCAGTTTCCCAGTAGATCCTCAGAGCCCAGCACAGTGCCT
This sequence comes from Odocoileus virginianus, assembly GCF_023699985.2. Lineage (NCBI taxonomy): Eukaryota > Metazoa > Chordata > Mammalia > Artiodactyla > Cervidae > Odocoileus > Odocoileus virginianus. The sequence continues at coordinate 55,250,213 of NC_069689.1, forward strand.
GAAGCAGAGACTGCGCTAAATAATCTGTTGAGAATGAATTCCAAGTGTCTGAGAGAGCAACTGCACTCTCTGTAGATTGACAAATAGAAAATTGGTGATGGGGTGAAGTGTTATTGGTTCAGTCGTGTCTGACTCTTTGCAACCCCATGGACTGTAGCCCACCAGGCTCCTCTGTCCATGGGATTCTCCAGGCAAGAATACTGGAGTGGGTAGTCATGCCCTCCTCCAGGGGATCTTCCCAAACCAGGGATATCGAACCCGTGTCTCCTGTACAGGCAAGCAGATTCTTTAGCACTGAGCCAACAGGGAAGCCCTGAGAGGTTAATTACCTTCCCCCAAACCAACTAGCCCATTCATCTCAGAGCTAAGGCTCCATCTCAGCAGCCAGACCCTGCAGCCCTGGGGTCTTGGTCCCTATGCTGCACTGCCTTTCTTCTGAAGTCAGAGACACTTTAATGGAACCTAACCAAATGGATCTCAGGGTTCCAGCCTCTCAGCAGTATCTTCCTCCTATAACTAGGAAAGTCAGAAATGTGCCTTTGACTTGCTTCTCTTTCTTTTTTAAAAGAAAACCACGTGTTTATTCTCTTCTGCCAAAGTTACAACAGAGCTGAAGCTTTGCCAGTGTTGACTTAAAAGCTGGGCTGAGGGGTTAAAATCCTTTCCCCTGATGCCTGTTTGTTTATGTTTCCGGAGTGAAAGGAGGAGGTTGTTATAAGAAACCATCTGACCGATTGCAGAGGCTGTACCTGCAGCAAGGCAGGGAGTCTGGCCCGAGGACCTGGCGCCCCTCCCAGCACTTAGATCCGAGAAGGCTCAGAGGGGGGTCCCTGCTCCAGAGACCTGCTCTTCTGTCTCGCCCAGATGCCGAGCAGCGCCCCCTCCTGTTCTGCATCCTGTTAGAAGCAGAGCACAGCCGTGGGGACCCTGACAACTTTGGACATTTAGACATCGACGCCCTTGTCCCTGAAAGTTGGCAGGACCCCTCACAGAGGAAGGAAGGGCAGGTAGAAACCGGCTGCCCTAGCCAGGGCTTTCTCTCATCCCCTTTGGGGGGTTCTGCAATAAAGTCCACCCTTCACCCTTCTGACAAGCAGCCTAGTGAGCACTCAACCAGCTTCCGCAAGGACAACGCAGACAGACAGGGAGGGACTGCACCACACACGCGCACGCACACACGCGCACACAAACACAACACAGTATAACCAGAACGATGCTTTTCTGTGCTTCCTCCCCTCTGGGAGAGTGTCAAAAAGAAAAAGTCAAACCCTCCCTCTCCACCTCCCGTGATTCAGTCCCACTCACCATTCTCCTTCCGTGGGAAGACCCTCTTCTGCAAACTCATGTCGGGGGGCTCTGAGGATGTGGGAGAGCCGTGACTGGTCCCTCTGGGTCCGGATCAAGAAGTCTTGGGGGATCAACAGCAGCTTCTAGGGCTGGGACTATTTGAATGGGAGTTAAAATTACAAAGTAACTCCTCGTTAGAACTGTTTTTCCCCCCGCCGGCAGGGAGGGAGGAAAAAAAATCCCTTTCCCTCTGCCAGCAAATCTTTAACGTCTCAAAACAGTCGCTTCCAACTCCTGCCCTCCTTGTGAAGCGAATGTGTAGAAGGCGATGTAATTTCACTGAATCAAGCCCTCAGATCACAAGCCTTTTCCTGTACCACAAACAGAAATGTAAAACCTCAAACTTTCCCTTGGACTGGGAGTCTGTTGCGAGCGGGCAGAACATGATGCTCTCTGAGGTCTAATGTATGGAAAACGTGCTGAACTTTTCAGATCATCCCAAGGGCTGGAGTCAGTTCCCCCCCACTTCCCACCCTCAGTCGTTTTTGTTTGTTTTTTTTCTTTTTAATGAGTTCTGATGTGTTCATGTCATTGCAAGGGACAAACACGACACCTCCAGTCCTTGCCCAAAGTCGAAGTGATTCATTTTCTCCTTCACACACACCACACACACACACAGCGCCTGTTGAATCCCAGTGAAAACGGCTTTCATAAAATTTGCGCGGGGCTGGGGCGGAGTGAGGCGGGGTGAATGCAGTCTGTGTCCTGAGAAGGGCAGTTGGGCTCGGGGGAAGGTGGAGGCTGACTTGAATCAAGACAAACAGAAGGCGCCCTGACTCCCGCCCTTGTCAAGAGGAGGAGGGATGAAAGAAAAGTGGACACAAGCCCTGGGGAACTGGGCTCCGAAACTTTCGCAGTGCTCTCTGTCCAACTTCCCCTTGTTAGCCTTCCCATACCCTGAAGGATCTATTTTTAGACTTGGACAGGCATACTATTATTTTAAATGACCGATTTGATTGCTGGGTTAAAGAAATCCTTGGATTCCCCCCACCAGAAAGACCAAAAGAATATACAGTAAGTGGGCAAAGAGTTGGGGCTGAAAGCTGGGGAAGAATTTGATGGTTTTCAGGACATGGCAATGTGACAGCAGACGCAAGGAAAAGCCTGCTATGTTTGATAGAGAAAAAGCCGCCAGGGAAGCAGGAGTGACAGACCCTGAGTCAGCTCCTGGGTTACCTGTCACCTGCCAAGTGGCCCAGGTCTTCCAGGGATGGGCCCCTGCCATGGATGCCTCTGGCCTCCTGACCGATGTCACTCCCCCCATTCATAGCCTTTTAAAAAATATTTATTTACTTATTTGGCTGCACCGGGTCTTAGTTGCATGAGGAATCTAGTTCCCTGACCAGGGATCAAACCTGGGCCCCCTGCCTTGGGAGTGCGGAGTCTTAGCCACTGGACCACCAGGGAAGTCCCCATTCATAGCCTTTTTTAAATAAAACTTTTTAAATTTTGTATTGGGGCATAGCCGATTAACAATGCTATGATAGTTTCAGGTGGACAGCAAAGGGACTCAGCCATACATATACATGTATTCATTCTCCCCCAAACTCCCCTCCTGTCCAGGCTGCCGTATAACATTGAGCAGAGTTCCCATGCTATACAGTAGATCCTTGTTGGTTATCCATTTTAAATATAGCAGTTAGGTACATGTCCATCCCAAACTCCCTAACTATCCCTTCCCTATATCCTTCCCTCTGGCAACCATAAGATCCTTCTCTAAGTCTGTGACTCTGTTTTGTAAATAAGTTCATTCTTATCACCCCTTTTTAAAGATTCTGCCCATAAGGGATGTCAAGCAATATTCCTCCTTCTCTGTCTAACTTCACTCAGCACCACTGTTCAGAGTCTTGAATCACCATCACTCAATTAAACCACCTCCAGGTCACTGTGACCACTCCACCTTTCCCCCACCTCCCCACCTACCACCTCCCTCAAATAATCATTTCTCTGGGCAGTGCTGCAGGGTGCCAGGGGGAAAAAAATTTTAAAAACCTCTGCTGTCAACACCTGGAGTCAGAACAGCTCCCTGAGGGTCATCCTTCTCCCAGGATAAGGGTTGGGATCCAGAGCTGGCACTTCCTGCTGCCTGCTCTACCTTGCACATAGTAGCCAACTGACTGCCCAGGCCACGCTGCAGGTACTCTATGCACAAAGAGCCACGAGGGCCAGACCCTGGCCTTGCATTCTAGTGGTTCCCAGGTGCACCAACAATGGGAAGCCAGCCAGACAGGGGAATACTCTGCAGAAATTAAAATGATGTAATAAAGATTAATTGTCATAGAAGAGCTTTCCTGGTGGCTCAGGGGTAATGAACCCACCTGCTAGTGGCAGGAGAGTTGGGTTTGATCCCTGGGTCAGTAAGATCCCCTGGAGAAGAAGATGGCATCCCACTCTAGTATTCCTGCCTGAAGAATTCCATGGACAGAGGAGCCTGGTGGGCTACAGTCCATGGACTCGAAAAAGAGTCAGACACAACTGAGTGACTAAACAACAATAACATTGTCAGAAATGTATTACATCACTAAGCGAATTAAATCAGGTAACAAACACAGAGTGTATAGTGTGATCCATATGCACGAAGCAAAATTAAATTTGGAGAACTAAAATTGAGGGATTTGGGGTGGATGTCCCTGGTGGTTCAGTGGTTAAGACCCTCTACTCCCACTGCAGGGGCCACAGATTCCATCCTGATTGAAGAACTAAGATCACACATGTCAAGGCATGGCCAAAAAAAAAAAAAGAGGGATTTTTATTTTTCTTCATGGGCTTCCCAGTATCCATTAAGTTTTCCAATATCCATTAGGTTATTCTCAAAGTCAGAGAATAGCAATAGCTTTCAATTCATAACACTTATAGGATGATAGAAACATTTCTAAATTTAAAAAAAATTAGTTCAAATCACTGGCTTTGGGACTCCAAAGTAAATTTTCTTAAATCAGTAACAAAGACTATACTTCTGAAGGTCATAGGTTTTGATCATATGAATTAAGCCTTTGACAAAGGAATTATTATTTGATTAGTAGGTAGAAGAGTGGCCCCTCCAAAGATGTCCACATGCTATTTTCAGGGACCTGTGAACATGTTATGTGACATGCAAGAGGGGATTAAGGTTGCTAATCAGCTGACTTTAAAACAGTGGGACAAACTGAGAGAGTAGCATTGACCTTTACACACGACCATGTGTAAAAAGATAGCTGGTAGGAAGCTGCTGTATAAGGCAGGGAGCTCAGCTCAGTGCTCTGTGATGACCTAGAGGGGTGGGATGGACAGTGTGGGAGGGAGGCTCAAGAGGGAGAAGATGTACATATATACAAAAACATACAGGTGATTCACTTTGTGGTAGAGCAGAAACTAGCACAACAATGTAAAGCAACTATATTCCAATTAAAGTAGAGGGATTATCCTGGATGGCCCAGGTGGGCCAAATAAAGCCAGAAGTGTCTTTAAAAGTGGGAGAGGGAGGCAGAAGAGGAGGTCAGAGTTAGAGAGAGTCTTGAAGAAGCGATACTGCTGTCTTTGATGATGCAGACGGGGGCCATAAGCCGAGGATGGAGACAGCCTCCAGGAGCCAGCAATAGCAGGGGAAAGGATTCTCCCCTCCAATGCCCAGATAAGAATGCTAACTCTGCCAACACTTTTCATTCTAGCCCATGGAGACCCAATGTGGACTTTTGACTTCCAGCACTCTAAGATGGTTTTGGTATTTTTAAATAAATTTATTTATTTACGGCTGTGCTGGGTCTTCACTGCTGCACATGAGCTTTCTCTAGTTGCAATGAGCAAGGACTACTCTCTAGTTGCAGTGCTCAGGCTTCTCACTGAAGTGGCTTCTCTTATTGTAGAGCATGGGCTCTAGGGTGTGCAGGCTTCAGTAGTTACGGCTCACAGTCTCTAGAGCACGTGCTCAGTAGCTGGGATGCATGGGCTTAGTTACCCCGTGGCACATGGGATCTTCCCGGATCAGGAATCGAACTCACGTCGCCTGCATTGGCAGGCAGAGTCTCAACCACTGGACCACCAGGGAAGTCCCACTATGTATTGTTTTAAGCTACTCATTTTGTAGCAATTTGTTACCTCAGCAATAGGACACTGACACATTTGAATTTGTGTGTATTTTGTTTGTTTCTTCAGTGATGAAAGCTTGGCTTGGATTACAAAGAGCAGGGCCTGGAGGATACAGAGCACAACATTTATACCATAAACCCACAGATTTGGGCAAAACTCTTGATGATATAAGAGAGGCTACTTTCTTATTTGAGAGAAGATAAAATTCTGCCCAACTGAAGGGAGGATGAGTTTCAAAGAACAGCGGCTGCAGGGGCGCGCCTCACTTCTGCCCCTTTGTGGCTGGCACCAAGACACACAGATAGTACAGATTGGGGATAAGACATGACTCAGAGACCTGGGTCCCACATTCAGCCTGAAATGCTGGCAGGAAAGAGCCTCATTTGAGTGTCCTGAGCCAACTCGGATTGGAAATGTCCACGTGGGATGGTTAGACCAAGATCCTGGAACCATCCCCTGAGTTCCCATGGGAGGGTGGAGGTAGGGTGGGAGAGAGGAGCTCAAAGTTTCCTGAAGAGGTAAACTTGGAAGAGATGCCCGGAATAACCCGAAGGCCCCAGCTGACCTAGGAGCTCTGGATGGCTGGATGTGGACAAAGCAGTGTGACCTTTGTGGTGAGATAATCAGATCCCTGGGTGGCTAACACGGAGTGGGTGGAACCTCTCGGACAAAGGAGAAGCTGGCAGCTCCCTCTACAGAGAATGCCTCAAAGAGGGGACCACAGGCTCTGTACACCTTCCTCAGGGCCACCATCTCACATAACAACCAGGCAGGGAGACACTCAACTGGCTGCAGGAACCCAGAGGAGACCTGACTAAGATCAGGAGTAAACCAGGAATGACTAAATTTACTTTCGATTAGCAAAATCCATTTTCCATCTTCAGGATTTGCCTGGTGGTCCAGTGTTGAAGACTCCACACTCCCAATGCCAGGGGCCTGGGTTCAGTCCCTGGTTGGGGAACTAGATCCCACATGCCGCAGCTAAAAGTCCCAAGTGCTGCAACTAAGACCCAGTGCAGTCAGATAAATAAATATTTTTAAAAACTCACAGTCCAGGAAACTGGGGGTTAAAGAGTTAAGTTCAATAACAGAGAAATATGGAAAATGGCAATTTTTTCTGAAAATAGATTATTATTGATAGTATATGCCACAACATAAACAGAGATTATCTCTGGCTAGTGAGAGAGATTATAAGTGCTTTTCATTTCTTTTTCTCTACACTTCCTACTTTTCCAAAAGGAACATGTCTATATATGTAGAGATGTTAGAGCTGAACAATAAAGAAGGCAGAGTGCTGAAGAATTGATGCTTTTGAACTATGGTGCTGGAGAAGACTCTTGAGAGTCCCCTGGAAGACAAGGAGATCAAAACAGTCAATCCTAAAGGAAATCAACCCTGAATATTCATTGGAAGGATCGATGCTGCAGCTGAAGCTCCAATGCTTAGGCCACCTGATGTGAACAGCCGATTCATTGGAAAAGACCCTGATGCTGGGAAAGATTGTGGGCGGGAGGAGAAGAGGATGACCGAGGACGAGATGGTTGGATGGCATCATCGCATCTTTGGACATGTACTTGGGCAAACTCTGGGAGATGGTGAGGGACAGGGAGGCCTGGTGTGCTGCAGTCCATGGGGTCACAAAGAGTCAGACATGACTCAGCAACTGAACAATGACAGCTCCTTCCTCTCTGAAGACACCCCTAACCCAAGTGAATGGAGATGGGGTCAAATGACACAATCTCAATTATAAACACAGAATATAAGAGAATATGGGGTTTCCCAGGTGTCTCAGTGGTAAAGAACACTCCTGCCAATGCAGGAGGCACACTTAGTCCTTCCTTGACTCAGCAAGATCCCCTGGAGAAGGAAATGGCAACCCATTCCAGCATTCCTGCCTGGGAATTCCCATGGACAGAGGAGCCTGGCGGGCTACAGTCCATGGGGTCACAAAGAGTCGGACACAACTTAGTAACTAAACTACCACATAGCTGATTCACTTTGTAGTATAGCAGAAACTAATACAACACTGTGAAGCAACTACATTCCAATAAAATAAAATTTAAAAAAGCATGGTTACCTCCTCCAACCTAGACAAGAAGGTAGGAAAGGAACTAACAAGTTGTCCACAGATTCTAGAGGCCACCCTCTGGCTGGCTTGCGGACCATGAGCTTCAGCCAGGCTGTGTGCTGCAGCGCAGGGAGCAAGAAGGACAGAGACAGCAGCGCCAGCCCAGGCAGGGATGCAGGAAGTATCCGGGGACCCAGTGGGGCACAGAGATGACTTGGGAACCAGAACAAACATGAAAGTCTCATGGTAAGCCCTGGGATGTCCTGCCTTTGCTCTCCCTAGAGGTGATGGATAGGTAACAAGCCCACTATTTGGAAGGTCGTGTGAGTTCAGCCTTGCAATGGAGAGATTACTCAGTGGTCCAGCTGGGGAGACCTGGGAGAGGCTCAGCAGGGATGCTGAAATGGATGCTGAGTGCTAAGCCAGGGAGACAAAGGACCACTGTCTGAATTCCACCTCTCCAGGGGGAACTGGATGTGCCTGGATGGATGCCAACTCAAAAGAGGCCCAGGGTCCACCCAAGGCCAGGCGTCCTCTCCGAGGCAGTCTGAAGTAGAGGGAGGCAGCACCAAAGGCCAGAGCTTATTCTCAAGGGAAGTCCAAGAGCCAAGTAGTGAAGCCTAGATCCAGTCCAGTGTCCAAAAGGCAGAGTGGGAGGACAGTGGGGAGCTGAGGACGCAAAGTCGGGGAGGACTGGACTGGCTTAAGGGTCTGGAGCGTGCTCAAGGAGGGACAGGAACTCCAGTGATGAGAACACACAGTGGTTCCCAACCTTTTGGGCACTATGGATGGATTTCGTGGAAGATAGTTTTTCCACAGACTGAAAATGCCAGGGATGGTTTAGGGTTGATTCAAGCACGTTACATATTTTTAATTAATTTATTTTTTATGGGAGGATAACTGCTTTACAACATTGTGTTGGTTTCCACCATCCATCAACATGAATCAGCCATAGGTACACATAGGTCCCCTCCTTCTTGAACCTGCTTCCCACCTCCCTCCCCATCCCACCCCTCTAGGTTGTCACAGAGCACCGCCTTGCGCTCCCTATGTCATATAGCAAATTCCCGCTGGCTGTCTGTATGGCAGTGTATATGTTTCTCTGCTACTCTCTCCATTCGTCCCTCCCTTTCCTTCCCCTCCTCAACCTCTGTCCACAAATCTGTTCTTTATGTCTGTGTCTTCACTGCTGTGAAGACAGCAGTCTTCAGTACCATCTTTCTGGATTCCATATATATGCGTTAATAAACAAGATTTGTATTTCTGCTTACTTCATTCTGGATAATAGGCTCTAGGTTCATCCACCTTATTCGAACTGAGTCAAATGCATTCCTTTTATGGCTGAGTAATATTCCATTGTATGTATGTACCACAGATTCTTTATTCAGTCATCTGTCAATGGACATCTAGGTGGCTTCCACATCCTGGCTGTTGTAAATAGTGCTACATGAACATTGGGGTACATGGGCACATTACATTTGTTGTGCACTTTATTTCTAATATAATGCCACCGCTGATCTGACAGAAGGTACCCACCGGTCCATGACCTGGAGGTTGGGGACCCCTGCTGTAGACTGGACTTCATGGAGGAGATGGCATTACATTTGATCTTGAAGGCAGTCTCACTCCCCGGCCACCTCACACCTCCTTCCCCTGACACTGGCCCCAGGAGAAACACCAGGGAGCCGTCAGCCTCCCTGCCGGCCTGGAGCTCTCTTGGTGGTTGTCTCTGAGTCTGTGCTGTCTGCGGGGGACACAGCAGCTGTTCCTCTAGGGCCATGGGTCCCCTTTCCTCTTCCTTCCACAGTTCTAGTCTCTGATCCTCCCTAACCCCTGTCCTCCACACCTTAATCAGCTGCTGTCCTTGTTCTCTGCAGGATTCCATTTGCAGCTAAGCAAATGGGGCTTCCCAGGTGGCACTAGAGGTAAGGAACCTACCTGCCGATGCAGGAGACACAAGAGACATGGGTTCAATCCCTGGGTTGGGAAGATCCCCTGGAAGAGGGCATGGCAACCCACTCCAGCATTCTTTCAGGGAAAATCCCCTGGACAGAGGAGCCTGGCGTGCTACAGTCCTTGAGACTGCATAGAGTTGGACATGTCTGAACATGCACAAAATACAATAAGGACAATGGGCTCAGGAGGGAGCCTCAGGAAATTCCAACATTTAAGGGATCAGCAGTGGAAGAGACATGCAACATCAAGGCAGAAAAGAAACTAAAGAGAGAAATAAAAATTAAGAAAGTTCCAACACAGAAGCCAAGGGGAAGGGAGGGTCCGTTTTGTATTTTGTTTAGTCGTTGTTGGCTTTGGGACAAAAGAAATAAACTTCAGGAACCTCTGGCAAATCAAGTTGGCCTCCTGTCTTTCTTGGAGAAGAGACTAGCTTTTAGCATCTCCTGGAACGAAACAGCTGTCATTTCTAGGGTGCTAAGGAGGGGGATTGGGGTGGGTGGGGGTTGGGGAGAGCAGATGGATATAACTAAACTGAGGATCTGGTCAGGGTTTCAACCAATTTCCCAAACCTAGCGCTAATTCATGCAGCCCACAGTCCATTTCCCATAAATTGAAATCCCTGTGTATTTGAACGGAAATATAATCCACGTGTTCATGATTCATTTGCACTTTATGTAACCAAATGTTGGGCTGTCGCTGTTTGATGTCCAAGACACCATCTGAAGAATCTTTGCAGCCAGAAGTCATGAGTTGCCAGAGAATTGAAAAGGAGACAAGACTTGGCCAGCCGCATCTCTAATCGTAAAGCAGTCAGCAGGGAATGAAGAGGTACAGTGTGAAGGGGGGTGCATCTGATATGTACTTATAGATCAGATATATGTTTCGTGCCTCAAGCTGCAAGCATCTGATGCTAAACAAGCCACATCAACAAACAGGCAGCACCTGCAGAGATGCTGTTGGTGATGTAACTGGTTCCTGTTGAACATTTTAGATGATTTCCAACTCCGATATTATAAAGCTAAAACAAAAATCTTTTGTGTATCCGTTTTTGTCCACATCTCTTATTATTGCCTGATGATAAGTTTCCACATATAGAATTACTGGGTCACAGGAAATACACACAGTGTTAAATTGTATTTCAGGAAAATTGCAGTTACCCTTTTATACCAGGCTTCCCAGGTGGCGCTAGTGGTAAAGAACCCACCTGCCAATGCAGGAGACATGAGACGCGGATTTGATCCCTAGGTCCAGAAGACCCACTGGAGGAGGGCATGCAACCCATTCCAGTATTCTTTGCCTGGAGAATCCCAGGGACAGGGAAGCCTGGAAGGCTATGGTCCATAGGGTCACAAAGAGTTGGACACCAGTGAAGCAACACATTTAGCACACATATATGCACCCTTTTACGCACAATGGATGAACTTGTCTTTCTCACCATGCTTTTTTAAGCTCTGTGCATTATCAGAGAAATAATCAATGATGTATTAGAAAGTTATTAAAAGTTGTGTTTCAAAGACTATTTTACATAGCATGCAAAGCTATTAATTTATAAATACAAAATTGCATAACTGAATAATAATTATATACAAGTATAAACTCAATTTTATTTAAATTATTCCATAGTGTGATATATAGTCTATCACACAGAACAGCAGTTTCAGTATATGAAAAGGTGCTCAACACCACTAATCATCAGAGAAATGCAAATCAAAACCACAATAGTATGTCACCTCACACCTGTTAAAATGGCTGGTACCAAAAAGATAAGAAGCAGCAGGTGTTGGTGAGGATGTGGAGAGAAGGGAACCCTTGTGCACTATGTGTGGGAATGTAAGTTGATGCAGCCAGTGTGGAAAACAGTATGGAGGTTCCTCAAGAAATCAAAAATAGAACTACCACATGATCCAACAATTCCACTTCTGATATTTACCCAAAGAAAACAGAAACACTAATTTGGAAAGATATGTTCACTGCAGCATTTTTCACAATAGTCAAGACATGGCAACAAGCTTGGTGTCCATCAATGGATGAATGGATAGAGACAAAAAAAACCTTTATATTTATACACACATATATATACATATATATATATATATATACACACACATACATATATAACACATATATATTTCTTTTATTTAGGGGCTTCCCTGGTGGCTCAGATGGTAAAGAATCTGTCTGCAATGCAGGAGACCTCGGTTCGATCCCTGGGTCAGAAAGATCCCCTGGAGAAGGGAACTGCTACCCACTCCAGTATTCTTGCCTGGAAAATTCCATGGACAGAGGAGCCTGGTGGGCTACAATCCATGGTGTTGCAAAGAGTTGGACTCAAATGAGCAACTTTCACTCACTCACTTATTGCTATGTACACACACACACACAGTGGAATATTATTTACCCATAAAAAGAATGAAATCTTGCTATTTGTGACAACATGGATGGTCCTTGAGAGTAGGATGTTTAATGAAAGAAGTCAGACAGAGAAAAATAGAGTATGATTTCTCTTATGTGTGGAAACTGAAAAAACAACACAAAAGAACCCCCAAGCTCATAGATACAGACAACAGAGTAGTGGTTGCTACAGGTGGGCAGCCAGGGTGGGGTGGTGGAAGGAGTGTGGGCAAAATGAGTGAAGGGAGTTAAGAGATATAAACTTCCAGTTATAAATAAGTCATGTGTATGAGTGTGTTTAGTTGTGTCCAATTTCTTGTGACTTCATGGACGGTAGCCTGCCAGGCTTCTCTGTCCATGGAATTTCCCAGGCAAAAATACTGGAGTGGGTTGCCATTTCCTTTTCTGGGGGATTTTCCCAACTGAAGGATCAAACTCGTGTCTCCTGCATTGGCAGGAAGATTCTTTACCTCTGAGCCACCAGGGAAGCCCAAGGTTAATAATACTGCCTTGCATATTTGAAAGTTACTAAGAATAGATTTTAAAAGTTCTCAACACAAGAAAAACAATTCTGTAACTATGCCTGATGATGAATGTTAACTAGACTTAGTGTGGTGATCATATCACAATATATCCAAATATTGAATCACTGTGTTGTACACCTGAAATTAATGTTGTATGTCAACTGTAATTCAATAAAAATTTTTTCTTAAAGAATATCAGCTTCAGCTGCAATAACAAAATCAATCCTCAACTCTCAGCATTTTAATCCCAATGGAAGTTTATTTCTCATCAGCACAAAATCTGATGCAACCCAGGCCACTCTCCAAGGCAGCCCTTTCCAGGTGGTGACTCAGGGACCCAGGCTGTCTCCTTCCTGTGTCTCCACCATCTCAACACTAGTTGAATTCAGAGTTCCAGAACAGAGGACAAGAGAGCATAGAGACTTACATATGGGCTTTTCAAGGCCTCAGGCCAGACCTGACACATGTCATTTTCATTCATGATCAACTGTCTAGAACTTACCCTCTGACCATGCTCAACCGCGGGGCAGCTAGAAAGAGCACAAGGATGTTCAGTGCGCACTCAATGTCTCAGCTACAGTCTGGTCACCAAATATTCTTTTTCTCCGTTCTCCCACAAAGAAAACACTTCCAACCCATGAGCAATGACCCATTACCCCATCAATTTATAGCCCCCAGCTCAAAAGCTCAGAATCTCCAGCAGACACACGGCTCCTTGTATAAAGCCAGAAGTGGCTGCTCTCAGTTCTGAGAAGCACCTTTCTAGAGCAGGAGTTGGCAAACTTCTTCTTCAGGGCCAGAAAGTAAATATGTGAGGATTGCAGGCCATGAGGTCTCTGCTACAGCTATTCAACCCTGCCATTGTAATGCAAAAACAGTCACTGATACTCTGTATTTGAACAGGCATGGCAGAGAATGAGATGGTTGAAATGGCATCACCGATGCAATGGACATGAGTCTGAGAAACTGCGGGAGATAGTGAAGGACAGGAAAGGCTGGTGTGCTGCAGTCCATGGGGTCATGAAGAGATGGACATGACTGAGTGACTGAACAACAACTGCTCTCAGAGGGCCCTGCATTTATTTACTGCTCATCAAGGACACTTTTTGGAAAGTTCTCCATTTTCCATTGCCTCCTTGGCCACCTGTGCAGTAGACGTTGGAAAGCCTATGTCCCTTGGGGGCTGCTTTCCTCAGCCTGTTCGATGCCTGTGCATGATCAGAGTTTCAGGGTGCTTAGAGGGTTAAAAGTCTTGAATAATCACAGGCTTTCTAAGGCCAGGGTTCTTATTTCATTTTTTTTTTTTTTTTTTTTTGGCAGTCTGACTCTCAGACGACTCAGTAGTCACTTTCCGGTTCCATCTTCCAGGAACCACACCCACTGTTCTTTCAAGACTTGGTTCCTAGAGCTGCTGTATTTGTTTATTTCACATCCCCAAGCCTCTTTCATGAAATACAACAGTGGCTGCCTTCAGGCCACCTACAGCCACAAGCGTGAAATTCCGGTCCTTCCTCTGTTTGCTCTGAGACATAAAAACCAGAGGGAAATTTTAATTATAGGTGTCAGACCCGCACCTTTCATTTGATTCTTGCCCTGCTTCCACCTGGACACGGCACTGGGTACCACACCCTGAATCTGCATTTGCCTTTGGCCACTCTGAAGTCTTTCTCAATCCCACTTCTGACGCTATCATCTCAAGGCGGTTCATTTTTCCAACCTTCATTTCTGGCCTTTCTCCATTGCCTGTTATTACTCTTGGAAATGAGTCTATTCTTCTCTGTGTGCATCTTTTCCTTGTAACACCTTGTTAAACACAGCCAGCAACAACTAATGCGATTACCACCATTCCGATTTTCCAACCACTTTCCCCAGAGCTACAAGTTCATTAGGAACCAAATGTGCCTTCCAGGTATCACAGAAGACTAATCATAAATATTTCACCACTGCATAAGAGGGACTGAGAGTTCCTCCAGTCCCATTTCCTTACTGCCATTTACCTAACCAATATATGGATATGCACTGCAGGTTTTTGTTACAGCAGCATCTTACTTTTTTTTAACAACTTCTAAATTTGTCCAAATAAGCTAGGGTGTATTATGGGCACCCCCTAATTCAGTGGTTTAACACTGGCTTGCTCACATAAAGTCATAGATAAATCTGGCTGCATTCTGTGGCATATACAATATACTAATGATTAAGGTTTCCACCCAAGTGGGTGATGGAAGCCCTGGACCCTGCTATAGAGGGGTCCAGGGAGCCACAGTTGGATGCTAAGGCCGCAGTCACCAGCCAGCTCAGAGATTTTCAGTGGAAGCTGGGGGTGGCTGTGAGGTCGACAGTTGCCGATTGCTTAAGTGTCCTTATGTTTCAAAGTGGCAGATCATATAGGTCAAGTAAAGAAAAAGTTTTTTTGAAATGACAATTCCACATTTTCTGAATTTCTACAGACTGTTCAAGGAAGTTGTTGTAATTATTGAAACTATGTGAAAACTGATTACTTGGTTGATGAATTGCTACCATCATTCTAAAATCATGGACTTCATGGGACTTCCCTGGTGGTCCAGTTAGGACTTCTTTCAATACAGGGGGTGTGGGTTTGATCCCTGGTCAGGGAGCTAGGACCCCACATGCCTTGTGGCCAAAAAAGAAACAAAGCATAAAACAGAAGCAATATTGTAACAAATTCAATAAAGACTTTAAAAATGGTCCACATTCCAAAAAAAAAAAAATTAAAATAAAAAAAAACTACCACTTAATTAAAAAAAACAAAAAACATGGACTTCACTTTCTGCAACAAAACGGCCTAAGGATCAAATGATAAGTACTGAATGAAAATTACACCTTGGGTTTTCCACTTTTTAAGTAATTTTTTAAAAAATCAAACAGGAAAAAATATAAAAATAAAATATATGTTAAGGAAACACACTAAAAATTAGGGAAACATTTTCTTTTCCTCAGTCTTCCACATTGAGTATTTATCACTTCGTAATCAGAATATGGACTTCCCATGTGACTCAGTGTTAAAGAATCTGCCTGCCAATGCAGGAGACACAGGTTCAATCCCTGGGTTAGGAAGACCCTTGGAGAAGGAAGTGGCAACCTATTCCAGTATCCTTGCCTGGCAAATTCCATGGACAGAGGAGCCTGGCGGGCTACAGTCCATGGGGTCATAGAGAGTCAGACACAACAAACAACTAAACAATAACAATCAGAAGAAGATTACAAATACTTAAATCAACAGGTTATTCAGCTACTTGGGAGATACGGTTCTTAACAGTTCAGCTGACCCGATCCTTTGAAAACTGAATTCTCTGTATGGGCCTTTCAAGAATCTCTTTTAGGATAATACACGACCCCTGAAATTATCACAACATTGTTAGTCGGCTATATTCCAAAACAAAATAAAAAGTTGAAAAAAAAAAGAGTATAGAAAGAAACAACCCACCAGTTAAAAGAGCAAAATATATAGTTAAGTTTACCTTTACTCTTCATGGCACAAGGGATGAAGAACTGTGTCTTGGTGTTGGATGGTGGGCCTTTTATGCCTGTATATGTTTGCTCAGTGTAAAACACTCCATGAACCAAGTTCAAGGACATTAGCAGCAAAAGGGCTATTTGTGGCAGCATGTTCTCAGATGGATTCTGAAAAACAGGAAAGAGTAACTTCATACAGCTTCGTCATTGACCTGTTTTATTTTTCTAATGTTGTATAGATGAATTCTTTAGTTATGTACTTGTGCTAGCCTTATCCTATATATTCTGAATATATTCCAAAAATTAATGAACATTATAATTTTGTTAATCATACAAATATATGTCTTATTTGGTTTTGAAAACCATATCCAGGTAACCAAGTAAAATTAAAGTGATTTAAGTAAAAGGAAAAAAAAATGATGCTCTGGTATATAGGCCCTTCCTTCTCCTGGGATGGCCTTTCCTATGAGAAGTCTTTTTGTTTTTATTTTATTATTATTCTTTTTACTGGAGATAATTGCTTTACAATGTTGTACTAGCTCCTGCTATACAACAATGAATCAGCTATATAAATACATATATCCCCTCCCTCCTAAGCCTCTACCCCAACCCCCATCCCACCCCTCTAGGTCATCACAGAGCACCAAGCTGAGCTCCCTGTATTATACTATACTAGCCATCTATTTTACACAAGGCCCTGCATATATGTCTGTGCTACTCTCTCAGTTTGTCCCACCCTCCCCTTTCCCTGGTTCATCTGTACCTATTTTTCTAGATTCCATATATACGGGTTAATATATAATACTTGTTTTATGAGAAGTCTTTCCAATCTCCAAAGCATCCTGGAGTCTGTTCTCCCAATAGTCCTATGTATTTAATGGTCACATTGGGATATGGTAGTAATACTTTAAATTTACCTGCATGCTAAATCACTTCAGTCACGTCCGACTCTCTGCAACACCATGGACTCTAGTCCACCAGGCTCCTCTGTCCATGGGATTCTCCAGGCAAGGATACTGGAGTGGGTTTTTGGGCCCTCCTTCAGGGGCTCTTCCTAACCCTGGAATCAAATCCTCATCTCTTACATCTACCTGCATTGGCAGGCGGGTTCTTTACCATGAGCACCCCTTGGGAAGACCATCTGCTGTGCTGGGGGAGAGCAGAGGGACTACCTCTGCCTAGAAGGCCGAGGGAAGCTGTCATGACCACTAAACATAGGCAGCTGCACTGGGACAGGCCTGTGTGTCTAAAATTTGCTGGGACTCTAAGAATCCATGACTGATCCAGAAGCCAGTCACATCAGAGAAAGAACGTGGGCATCTTAGTCCTGTCCAGAAGGTGTCCTGGAAGAGTAAACAGACCTCAGCAGGATAGACTCAGAAACATGGGGGATTCCCAGGGACTGAGAGCATTTGTCTTCCATGGAAAACTCTAGAAAAGATCCCAGGAGTGGGAGATATGCCCACAGATAACATCCTCAAGATAGATGCTCACAGGAACTTCCCTAGTGGTCCAGGAACCCGCCCTTTCACCGCAGGGGGCATGGGTTCCATCCCTGGAACTAAGATTCCAGGTGCTTCTCGGTTTGGTCAGGAAAAAAAAAAAGAAGAAAGAAAGAAAAGAAAAACACTCATCGTGGCCACTGGCCAAGATGGGAGAACAAAGAAGCTGGGTCTCTTAGCACTTACTATCAGGGAAGAAGTTTTCTCATGTCCTAATCTCTTTTTCTCCCCCCAAGCTCTTACCCCCAAAGGGTTAGAAAGTGCAGTGGGTAAGATGGGAGAGAAGACCTAGGGAGGGACCTCCTGCCAGCAAGGGGCCAAGCTGAGAGAGAAGGGCTGGCTCAATTTTCCATCAAGTCCAGAATTTGATTATTACCTGGGAAAAATTACTTTTTAATCACTAACTGGAGTCCATGTTTAAGTGTTCAGCAACACAAAGTAGCTATAGGACACTTTAGAACTGAAGAGATTCATTGAGTGTTCATCCAGGGGACAGGGAGGAAATACTTAGTCCCCTAGAATAAGACGAAGGGCCAGCCCTTGGGAGACAGTATGAAGTCCCTTTATGATCCCATCCCTTCTCTGTTCAGGATTGCTGCTACTACTGCTAAGTCACTTCAGTCATGTCCGACTCTGTGCGACCCCATAGACGGCAGCCCACCAGCCTCCCCCATCCCTGGGATTCTCCAGGCAAGAACACTGGAGTGGGCTGCCATTTCCTTCTCCAATGTGTGAAAGTGAAAAGTGAAAGTGAAGTCGCTCAGTCGTGTCCAACTCTTAGCGACCCCATGGACTGCAGCCTACCAGGCTCCTCCATCCATGGGATTTTCCAGGCGAGAGTACTGGAGTGGGGTGCCATTGCCTTCAGGATTAGGGCTACATAAATAAAACAATCGACTCGCTGGCAAAGACCCTGATGCTGGGAAAGATTGAAGGCAGAAGGAGAAGAGGGCAGCATAGGATGAAATGGTTGGATGGCATCACAGAAGTCAGTGATATGAACTTGGGCCGACTCTGGGAGATAGTGAGGGACAGGGGAGGCCTGCTGTGCCACAGTCCATGGGGTCGCAAAGAAGCGGACACGACTTAGTAACTGAACAATAAACAACAAGTAAAACAGAGGATAGGTGGATACAAACGGAAAGGTGAGAGTCAGAGAGATGACACGAGAGGGAGAAGGGAGGGGATGACAAGAGAGAGAGGGGAGGAGCAGGGAGGGAGGAGATGGGCAGCTCACAGTGACAGTGGCAGAGAGAATGAGAAAGAAAAAGAGGTGGGGGACTCTTCCTTGGTGGTCCAATGGTTAAGACTTGTTCTTTCAAAGCAGGGAGTGTGGGTTCGAACCCTGGTTGGGGAGCTGAGATCCCACATGCCTCACGACCAAAAAAACCGAAACATAAAACAGAAGCAATACAGTAACAAATTCTATAAAGACTTTTAAAATGGTCCACATTAAAAAAAAAAAAAGAAAGAAAAAGAGAGGAGAGGGAGGAGGAACCACTGCTACGTCAATGCCCAGCTAGCCCCATCCTTGACCTTCATTCGGCCTTAGTGGCAGGGACCATCTGTGTCCTGCCCACCCCCTTGGTGGCTTCCCACTGCCAGCACTGAAGCCCCTGCACCTGCAGGCTTGCTCCCAGCCCACTCCCTGCTGCAGGCAGAAAAACCAGGAAGCTGATGGCCTCGGGGCAGCCCTCAACAATGGCCGAGGGGAGGTGAAGAAGAAATCTACCCCTGTGCTCACCTCCCACAGAGGAGATGAGGCTGTCTTTCTGGCTCCTCCATGGATGGTGTTTTAGGTGCCCCAAGGACACCTGCTCAATAAAACACTTTCTACTGACTTCCTTCTCTTCCTTCTCTTGTTTCCCATCATCTCAAACAGATTCCCATCAAATAAACTACCTGCACTCACATCTTTCTCTCAAGGTCTATTTTCTGGGGCCCTGAGAAGGCCATACTCCTTCCCACACCCATCCTAGGAGTAGAAGCCTGTTCCTCTCGTCTTTGCCTCCCCAGGATAGCGGAGACGGTTTCTAACATATCTGCCCTCTCCTCCCCTCTCTTCCATTGACTGACCAGAGTACCGTCCCTTCTGGGAAAGAGGGGAAAAACACTGACCCCCGAGTTCTCCCATCATCTGGCCAGCCCCCAGAGACCCCAGGGGTCCCACCAGCCCCAGGCAGGCCAGGCAGCATCCCAGAGCAGCTCACACGTCGCCCCTGGCACCTTGGTCTAGGGCAGCGCCGCTTCCTGCCTGTCTGTTGGGAGCACTCACAGGAGACGTGAGCAGATGTCTGGCAGATGTTCAGCCTTGTTCGCACCAGCCAACAATAACAGAGCTGAGAGACGACGCTGGAGAGGGAGGAAGGGAGGCGGCTCTGGCCCCACAGCTGGGGACACGGCCATGGAGACACTGTCTCCCCTCCCTCTGGGGGAGGATGTGGGGTGGGGGGCTCTGTGTGTGACCTGGCTGCAGCGAGTTAAGATACTGGGTGGATCAGCCTATTGCACTCAGTGCCCCCGACAGAACCCCAAAACCAACGACAGGCAGCCTGGCTGCCCTGGGAGACCTAGAGAAGGTGCAGGAATTCCGGTCTCTCAGACAGCAGGTTTGCCCAGCATGGCCAACGATCCCCTCCTACACAGATTAGGACATCTGTCATGCTCTCTGCACTGAGAGTGGACACATCCCCCATCCTGCTCAGCACAGGGCTCCAGAGAGACTTAACTCATCCCCAGAGCTGGTACCCAAGATGAAGCCCAATACCACCCCTCCAGGCTTGCGAGATGCAGTTGAGGGGCTGAACCCCCAGGTATGCCAAGGCATACCTGGCGGGCC
Source organism: Odocoileus virginianus (assembly GCF_023699985.2). NCBI lineage: Eukaryota > Metazoa > Chordata > Mammalia > Artiodactyla > Cervidae > Odocoileus > Odocoileus virginianus. The sequence continues at coordinate 55,270,379 of NC_069689.1, forward strand.
CAGGAAACTGAGCACTGCCCTCTGCTGAGAAAAGTCCCCATGTAGTCCCACCTTGGCTCATGGCAGCTCCCAGTCTTTTCCACTGCTTCCCACTGCCAGGACTGAACAACTCTGGAGAGGCGAGCTCTGCCTTACACTCGCCCTCTCACTCATTCAATCGTGCCCTGCTGTCTTGGTCCTCTCGGCCCCCTTCAGAGGACACCTTCAAAGCAGCTCTGAACGCAGAACTTGAAGGCACACCTAGGGCCGTTCCTCATAGTGAATTGTGTGTGTGCTCCGTCTCTGTCATGTACGACTCTTTGCAACCCCGTGGACTGCAGCCCACCAGGCTCTTCTGTCCATGGGATTTCTCAGGCAAGAATTCTGGAGTGGGTTGTCATTTCCTTCTCCAGGGGATCTTCCTGACCCAGGGATCGAACCCTCTTCTGCATCAGAGGCCTGAGTGGCAGCACCAATTACTGATGCTGTGCTCTGGCCCCCGGTCCAGACAGCCTGGCTCTCCTCCTACTTGGCTGTACAACATCAGGGAAGTTAACCATTCTTTGTCTCTTCTCTTATACATTCAGATACTGATGGTCCCCATCTCACAAGTTATATGTGAGGATTCAACTGATGAACACATGAAGAGATGCTTAGAACAGTGGCTGGCACCTCATGCTCCATAAATGTTAGCGATGATAATGATGACATTCTGACACTAGGAACACAACTCTGAATTGGTTTTCCTGCCCTTGGGGAGCCTGCAGTCAGGCACAGAGAGAAATAAACACACGATGACGACTCAAGAGAGACAAGTGCTCTGCAGGGGGAATGCCAACTTGTGTGCAATACTGGGCAACTCTAGAGAAGGAAATGGCAACCCACTCCAGTATTCTTGCCTTGGAAATACCATGGACAGAGGAGCCTGATGGGCTATATATAGTCCATGGGGTGACAAAGAGTCAGACATAACCTAGTAACTGATGACTGAGGATGCACACTGGGCAACTCAGTTTACCTCTCCAAGTTTTCACCCACTTATCTGTAAACTGGGGAGAAGGGAGGGGGGAGGATCTTAGTAGCATGAACACTGAGGATACAGAGATGAAAATTATGTATGCATACATGCAGCTTCTGTATTTGAAGAGTTCACAGTCACGTGGAGGAGACAGATATTTAAAAATGAGGATGTAGCAACGACAGGCAGCACACAAAGAGCCCAGAGATGCAGGAGGGGCACAAGTCCCCGATAATTGGTACGAAGACTGATATGGTACTGGATGGGACACTGAGCTCAGGATATACAATCACACAGCAAGCCTATGAGATGGGGGACATTTTTGTCATTCTTTCACCTATGAGTGAAGGGAGCCTCAAGGAAGTACAGAGACGTCCAAGGTCACACACCTAGGAAGTGACCAGCGCATGCATGCGTGCTCAGTCGTGTCTGACTCTTTGTGACCCCATGGACTGTAGCCCGCCAAGCTCCTCTGTCCAGGGGACTCCTCAGGCAAGAACACTGGAGATGATTGCCATTTCCTTTTCCAGAGGATCTTTCTTGCCCAGATGTTGACCTTGCGTCTCCTGCACTGGCAGGCAGATTCTTTATCACTGAGCCACGGGGGAAGCCTGAAGTGACCGATCTCCTCTTTGAGTTGTCTGACCCCAGAGCGACTCTTATAACTTATTATCCTCCTGCCATTCGTAAGAATATATTATGTTAATTCATTTAATCTTACAAACAAGTCTGAGAGGAAGTCGATAGTCCAGCAGAGAACACTGAGGCTTGGCAAGGAGGAGGACCAGAGAGAAGCAGAAAGGGCTTGGAATGACCTCCTGGATATCACACTGCTGTCACTCAGGGAAGCTTCAGACCCCAGGATCCCAGGCCTGGGTGCTTAGCACAGTTTCCTGGGGAGAAGTCCAGACTTCAGACAGAATGTCTATACAGAGTCCCAGAGGGGCCATATTCAAAACTGAACGTCCCCTGGCACAACCCCTTGGAATGCTGTTCTTTAAAAGAAGGCTTTACACTCACCTAGTATACCATTTCTTTTACAAGGGAAAAAAATGAACTGATACCCTAACTGCAGTGCTTTTATGATTTTTCCCCTCTTAAAATGTACATTTTTGAAAACTGGAAACTCCCTCTTAATTTGAAAATAAGCTCAACTGCTGAGCCAGGGCATCCGACTTGTTAGCATTTTTAACACTGACATCTTGTGGCCACTTTGGAAAACTGCAAGACTAAATAGGCAGGCGAGAAACCGGTCCCTTTCTGTCTCTCTTTTTCTTTTCTTCCTTCCTTCCTTCCTTCCTTTCTCTTCCTTACTTTTAATTGAAATATAGTTGATGTGCAATATTATGTTAGTTTCAGGTGTACTATGTCACTATTTAACATTTTCACGCATTATGTAATGATCACCACCTGTCCCCATACAAAGTCATTACAATATCCTTGACCTTTATGCTGTACATGATATCATTATGGCTTATTTCATAACAGGAGGTTTGTACCTTTTACTCCCCAATGCCTATTTCACCCATTTCACCACTTCCCTCCCATTCTGGCAACCACCCATTTTTCTCTGTATCTATGAATCTGTTTTCATTTTGTTTTTCAGATTCTACATGTAAGTGGATCATACTGTATTTGTCTTTATCTGACTGATTTCATTTAGCATAATGCCTTCTAGATCATCCAGGAGATTTCAGCATATGTATAAATCTTACAATCCCATGGACGGAAGAGCCTGGTGGGCTACAGTCCACGGGGTCACAAACAGTCAGACACAACTGAGCGACTTCACTTTCCTTTCCTATGAATCTTACCCTAGTTACTTCCATTCTCCAAAGGACTTAACTGATTGTGAGACTAATCAGCTTTGGTCCCTGTGGGCTCTGACACTCTGTGGTTCTGCCACTGCCTTTCTTCAGGAGAAGAAGAAAAAAAAAGGCATCTCATTATCTCCATTGGAACTTGCTTTGAAATGTTTACTGAAGGCTTAAATTATTTCTCATGTAATTTCCAGTTAACGCCTTTTGCCTTATTTTTCTAATGGCATGATTGTGGTTTTCTCTTTCACTTACAAGAGTTCTTTACATATTTTAATTTTTTTTTTTGCCATGCGGCAGGTGGGATCTTAGTTCCCCCACCAGGGATTGAACCCACAACCTTTGCACTGGAAGCACAGAGTCTTAACCACTGCATTCAAGCACATTACATTTTTGTGCACTTTATTTCTATTGTTATTACATCAGCTCCACCTCAGATCCTCAGGCATTAGATCCTGGAAGTTAGGGAGCCCTTTTCCAACCCATCCCGTTCTCTCCACCTTCCCTGACACTGCCTCAGTTCAGAGCCTCATCTCTCCCCAGGGACCCCTTCACTCCCTGCTGCTTCCTTAATAATCTTTCTAAAGCAAAATCATGCCACTTTTCTCCTTAAACCCTTTGAACCCCATCACCTTCCAAATAAAATTCAAGTAACTTGATACATGCAGCCACGAATGATTCAACAACCTGCACAGTTTTTTCTGCCTATCACTGGGCACCAACCAAACAAAACACACTCCAGCCACTCTGGGGTCGGGTCCTCCAGGCTCCCTGCTGGGCCAGACATTCACTCTGAATTTCTGGGCTATGGCCAAGCGTCATTCATTACTAAAGCTCTACAGGTGAATCCAGTGCACAGCCAAGGGCAGTAACTCCTATTGTACTGCAATAGACAGGGTAATGACTGCCTCCTGGAAAACAGTCAAGCCACGTTGGCTTGAAGCTGCATTTATTTAAAATGCATTTATATAACCTGTGACTTACTTTCCGCCTCTGGGCACACAGTTGTTACTCGGTGTCTGCGAGGACAGTTCCAGGGCCCCCACGGACACCAAAACCCTAGGACGCTCAAGTTCCTTAAGCCAGCTTCCCTATCTGCAGGTTCTGCATCCACAGACTCAACCACCCACATATTATAAACATAGCATCAATGCTACACGTTGGGCGGTTGGTTGAATTTGCAGATGCGAAACTGCGGATGGGGAGGGCTGATGGGATTTTTATGCTAACCAGTCATAATCTTCATCTTAATTTCCTGGGTTGGGCATCTCTTCAACACATTATAACACCTTACACATCACAGGTACTTGGTACTCCACAAAGAATGAGTAGTAGATGGACAAACACATGGAAAGATATATATTCATTTTGTCTGATGACATGAATGCCACAACTAATATGCTGGTTTCAAAGATAAGGCAGAAATAAGGAGATTCTGCAATATGAAAATCACTACAAAATACAGGACTGGTCAAATAGAGGTCTTGATTCCCCTAAGCCAAAAGAAGACACAGAAATACGAGAGGGAAAATTGTTTAATGTAAGGCCACAACAGTCCACAGCTACCCACTTTTTATTTCTTAGTACACTGTGCAGGGTTGGGATAAAGAGAGTGGAGCCAGAAATTCAGTAAAGTTCTGATAACTTTATTGCAAAGATATAGCTTTAAAAAGTAACACAGCCCTCGTAGAAGCTGCTGCTACAGAGGATCTAAATATAGGAAGCTGAGTCTTCAGAATTTGCTCATCAACAAAGGAATGTCATCCGGTAACCTTCAAATGCAATTTCTGAGCTATTGCCCACGGCAATTTTTTTCCTGTGTCCTACACCTACACTGTTAATTCAATAGTCTGAATAGAGTCTTTGTTTTAATACAATGTTCGGAGAGTTCTATGCCTTTCTTAAGAATAGCCTGAGGCATGCAAGGTTGATTTCCCATAAAGCTACATTGGAAGTGCGCACTGAGGCACGCAGGCATGCACATCAGGTGTGTTTCCGGCCCCTGGGTCGGAAACCTGCTCTCTGACTTGCTCCAGGGCTCGGGTGTCCTCTGCCGGAGTCTTGGGCAGGTCCAACATGGTGGACAAGTCCTTCCTGGGAGCCCCAGTCACCAACATCCAGTGGTTCTTTGGCTTTTCAACTCTGTGTGAATCCAGATAGGTGTGAGCAGCCACCTCTGCTTCCTTTCCAAAATAGGTTCTGGGGCAGGAAAGAATTAACACACATTGGAAATGGAATTACAACCCTCAGTAAGCTGTTAAGTTCATCTCAAAACCCCTGGTTCAGCAGAGAGCTATATAAAGCCCTTGCGGGGAAGGAGTTTCTCTAAAATAGGATGTTTTTGCCAGCAAGACTCACCAGATTTGGGCATGGACAAGGTGTATAGGACCCCATGATAGCTAAAAATCCTCTATGGGGAAAGACTTGCATACTAGAAAGGGTTCTAAGGTAAGTTTTCACACCATCAAAGTTCTGGGTGGTAATATTTTTTCGTCATCAAAGGACTTTTGTGCGTGGCCATCCTCTTTAAATTGAACTTCTTTGCCTATATTCACAGCCTCCACCCTCCAGCATGGCATTTTGCTGTACCCTGCTATACAGTACCTTAGGAAAAGATGCCGGTGGGCCACCAGCCCGCGATTCGTGTGGCAGTGAGTGATAAGAATCTTTGTGTTTGCCTTTAAAGATAAAGAAAGTGTGTTATTTGAATTATGAATCAAGGCTTTCAGTTTCGAAAAGGCAACACTTTGGAAATATTGTGTGTGTATATATATATAAAAAATATATTTATATATACTATCTATATATAGTATATATGAAAATCACTACCAAATAATGGAATAAATAACATGAAGAGTACCAGTAGTTATTTATATATTATATACATATATAATACTGTATACTATATATAGTATATATGCTATATATATAGTAGTGATATGCCAGTGCACATGCTCAGTCGCTTCAGTCATATCCGACTCTCTGTGACACTATGGACTGTAGCCCTCTGTCCATGGGATTCTCCAGGCAAGAATACTGGAGTAGGTTTCCCTCCTTTCCAAGGGGTCTTTCCGGCCCAGGGATCAAACCTGCGTTTCCTGTGTGTCTTGCATTTAAGGCGGATACTTTACCACTTAGCCACCAGGGAAGCCCAGTAGTTTAATAGATATATATATCAACTGATAATCTTCATATTATTTTTTTACTTTTATGACTTTTCATAAATGAACATATATTGTTTATAATATATAAACAAAAAAGACATTATTTCAAAATCATATATATACACATATATGTGTGTATGTGTGTATATATATATATATATAGTGTGTGTGTGTTAGTCGCTTAGTCATGTCCGACTCTTTGCGACCCCACGAACTGTAGCCCGCCAGGCTTCTCTGTCCATGGAATTCTCCAGGCAAGAATACTGGACTGGATTGCCATGCCATTCTCCAGAGGATCTTCCTGACCCAGGGATTGAACCCTGGGTCAATCTGCATCGCAGGCAGATTCTTTACCACTTGAGCTAGGTAAGTAGAATAGGAAAAAGGAGTCCAGAATGGAAGTGGCTAAAAGACAGAGGGAAAAGCCCACAAAAATAGAACAAAGGAAGGTCTGAGGACCGGAGTGAGGACCTCAGGTAAAACAAACAACCCTCCTGGCTAGCTCAATTTACATAGGGCAGTGACGGGGGAGGAGAAAAGAACATACAAAAAGAGGAGCCAAACGTGACCGGGGGAATTCTCCTCTCTTCAAGTCTTTTCGGGTCAACCCGCCCTCACACCTCAAGGATATATTTTCCTTTGCTTTCTAAATAAAATTGAGTTGTAACACGGAGCTGTAACCCTGGCCTATCTGTCGCTTCAAATTTTTGCTGCAGCGAGACAGACCAAGGCAATTACACACTCCCCCCGGCATATATGGTGCCGTGACTAGGATTTAACCCGGCTCAAACAATTTCGGCTCGGCCCCCATGAGGCAGAAGCCAAGCACAGCAGAGGCCCAACTCGGCAGAAGCTCCTGCGTTGGAAGCTGAATGTGAAGAAAACCCAGCTCAGGGGAAGTGACAAGTGGCCCAGCGTGCTGGAAACCAGGACATCAAAGACAAACTCAGCAGAACGCTCACGCGGCTCGGTCTCAGATTCCAGGAGACCTCTGGTTGGTGTAGGAAGTCCTTGCCCCTATCACTGGAAGGACATTTGGCTAACAAAATCTTAATTCCTTTACAATCACTCATTTCTTGTTTCCTCAAACCACTCTGTGAATGGGCGAGTGACAGTGGGTGCCCCAGGGTGTCCCAAAGGCTCTACTATCTGCTGTGCCTTAGTAGCTATTGCCCAAGTAGGTGGGGGTTCTTCTGCCCTTAATCTTCTTTGTGCCAAGGATCAGGCCAATGAAAACTGTGGGCAGAGGTCAGGTATTTAGCAGATTTTCCGGCAGGTTATGAAGGGGATTCCTCAGCACATTTTTCCCACTGCTTTTTCCACCCATCCTTCAGCTCCTCTCTCCATCTATGCCACTGCTTACAAAGTATTGGGCAGGTCATCATCTTTCCATTTCTGAAAGTTGTGTTTGAAACCATTTACCTAAGACTGGGACTCAAACCCATGTGGCAGGGATTCTGTGCTATGCTTAGTCACTCAGTCATATCCAACTGGGACTTGAGTCTGGCCAAAACCCAGGTTTTATGACCTAATGAAGCTCAGGCTCTTGATGTCTCATTGCAAAAAAATTCAGTGAGAGACACAGCAATAGGTGAGAGGTGGATTTGTTTGGATTTAGAGAGACCACACTCCACAGGGTGTGGGCCTTTGCAGAGGGCAAGTGCAGGGGCCATGGAATGTGGTGTGGTTAGTTTTCTCGAGCTGGGTGATTTCATATGCTAATGAGTGGGATGATCATTCCAACAGTTGTGGAACCACCCACTCCTCGGTCTTTTGACAGTGCCTTGGAACTGTCCTGGTACCTCTGGGTGTGTTATTTAGCTTACAGACTGAGGATCAAGGTTTAGTTGAATTTGACTTGTCATCTTTGATCCATTTTATTTTAATTGGTTTATGTTATGCCCTTGGGCTATGTCATTTTTTCAAAAGTTGTACCCTACCTCCTTCCCTCCTGTTTCATGCTCTTTTCCTGAGCCCTGTCCAGGCCCACAATGTTGCCTCTACAATCTTCTGGAGGGACAACCAGAAAACAGCTGGCCTTTGGGAGAGAAATGCTGTATAATATCCAATCTCTCTAGATATTCAGGCCTTCATCTTCCATGTTTCCTACAACATGCCCAACAACATGCAATTCAGGTTCTAAACTTTTTGGCAGAGAGGGGATATAATGTCTCCCATGCTAAGGCACAAGCGGTCAAGACAAAGGTCACTTACCTGGGAGTTCAGATTACACACAGGTCCAGGAGGCTGTCCTCTGACTGAATACAAGGAATCCTCCAGTTGCCCTCCCCCACGACTCGAAAACAACTGCAAGTTTTCCTGGGGCTAATTGGGTATAGAATCTGGATACCCAACTATGATCTAATTGCCCAGCCCTCATATGAAATCTTGAAGGCACAGGATGATTCAATCCCACTGATGTGGGGAACTCCTTAAAAGAAGGCAGAGGCTACACTAAAACAAGCCTTAACTCAAGTACCTGCCTTGAGGTTGCCAGACCCAGAAAAAGCATTCCAACTTTATGCCCACAAAAAAGAAGGAATAGCCTTGAGAGTGTTAACTCAAAGGTTGGGACCTGAGCCCTAGCCTGTAGCTTACTCATCCAAGAGGCTCAACCCAACCACCTGAGGCTGGCCTCCCTGCCTTTGAAAGTTTGCAGCTATTGCAATCCTGATAGAAGATGCTTTAAAACTCCCTTATGGGGGCAAATTAACTATTTTTATCAGCCACCAAGTGAAACAACTCCTAAATGGGAGAGGCCATTTATGGATGCCTGATCAAAGAATCCTTAGATACCAAGTAATGCTGATGGAAAATCCAGGCCTGACTATATCCCCTTGTGAGGTTCTTAACCCTCCCACCCTCCTGCCTGCCCCTGAGGGCTCTCTCCCCTTTCAGTCTTGCCTAGAAACTTTGGACCACTGGACAAAACCCCAAGAGGGATTGTCAGAAGATCCACTGACCAATCCTGAGGAAATCTGGTACACTGATGGAAGCAGCTTTGTCTTGGATGGAAAAAGAAGAGCTGGATATGCAGTAGTCTCCAATTTTGAGACCACAGAGGCTAAACCTTTGCCACCAGGTACTTCAGCCCAATTAGCTGAGCTCATAGCCCTGACTTGAGCTTTAGAACTGGGAAAAGGAAAAAGAGTAGCCATTTACACTGACTCCAAGAATGCCTTTCTGGTGCTAAATGCACATGCTGCTATTTGGAAAGAAAGAGGCCACTTGACCACCCGAGGGTCCCCAATCAAATATGGTGATCAAATCCTTAGACTCTTAGAGGCAGTCCATCTGCCCACTGAGGTTTCAGCCTACCACTGTAAAGGACACCAAAAAGGGAGCACAGAAGTGGCACGAGGGAACCAAGCAGCTGATGAGTCAGCTAAGAGAGCAGCGTTACAGAACCATGACCTAATAGGGGTTGCCACCCTAGTTCCACAGACTAATTTGCAGAAACACCTTCATATACTGAAGGTGAGACTCTTAAAGCTAAGAGTGAGGGCTTTCAAGATCATATGGGGTGGTGGTTCCAAAAAGAGGGACTCCTTTTTCTCCCTGGGAACTGCCAATGGAAGTTGGTTAACTCCTTACATGACACCACTCATTTAGGGGGGAAGACCCTCCAAAAATTACTAGAAAGGTCCTTCAGAGGAACAGGCCTCCAAATGACCATAAGGCAAGTGGTCTCCTCCTGTCCCACTTGCCAATTAAACAACTCCCAAGGAGCTCAAAGACTGCAGCTGGCCCAGCCCGTCCAATGACATGGGACCTACCCAGGAGAGGGCTGGCTGATGGACTTCACCCAGTTGCCAGTTTCTCAAAGGTAAAAATACCTATTAGTTATGATAGATATATTCACAGGATGGATTGAAGGCTTTCCCACCTGGACTGAGAAGGCTGAGGAGGTGGTAAAAAAAAACTGCTCCATGAAATCATTCTGAGATTCAGTCTGCCCCAGTCATTACAAAGTGACAATGAGACATCATTTACTTCTAAGGTCACCCAAGGGGTCTCTAAAGCATTGGGTATTACTTATTATCTCCATTGTGCCTGGAGGCCTCAGTCTTCAGGAAAAGTAGAAAAAGACAACCAATTCTTAAAATCAGCGATAAAAAAGATAACCCAGGATACCCTTCTGGGATGGAAGGAGGCTTTATCAATAGCTCTCCTCTGCACCCGTATTGCCCCTAAGGAACAGGCTGGTCTTACTCCTTATGAGATGCTATATGAGAGACCTTTCTTTATGTCAACAACCTCTTCCTCAATCCAGAGGCTCAGTCCCTCCAGTTTTATACCATGGCCATTGGGCAATTCCAATTGGATATACACTTGTGGGGTGTCAACCAGGACCCAAAAGATTCTAAGGAGTCACCACTATATGCTCCAGGGACTCAAGTCCAAATTAAAGTCTGGAAAGATGGGTCCCCAAAGGCTCAACTCCAGCCCACATGGAAGGGCCCCTACCCTGTAATACTTTCTACCCCCACAGCAATCAAGGTGGATTGACTCCTGGATTCACTTACTCATGAATCAAGCTATGGAAGAAAACAGAAGAGGACACTCAATACACTGTGAGCCCCTGATAGATCTCAGATACCTCTTCAGGACTGCAAACGAGTTCCATTCTAATGAACACTGCCAAAATTAAGTTTCTGGGGATAAGATTTCTCAGGATAGCGCTAAAGAGCCAATACAGCTTGGCAGGGGTTGTATTCCAAAGCAGACAGGAGATAGATCTGCTGATCCCTAAACAAGGAGGGGCTTGAGCCATCTTGAATGAGATGTGTTGTTTCTGGGTAAATACCTCCAGCTAAGTTAAAAGAAAGTCTCAAAGTCCTCAAGAAAAACATTCAGGTCCTACAGGATCTCAAAGAATGAGCTAGAGAGTTAGGGTGGCTACAATTTCTCTTTGGGGGTTCCTTCTCCTGGCGATGGGGAATTTGGAGTTGGCTAATGCCCCTACTAATCCCTGTCATCACCATATTGATGCTATTTATGATTGCTCCATGTATTATTAATTGTCTAACCCATTTTGTCTCTGCCCAGGTCAACAAGCTATAATATGCAGTGCCAGTTCAACAAGGATATATAAAACTACAGCTGACCATGGAAAATATCACTCACCCTTAGATGGACACTGCTATAAGGACTCTGGGGCTTGAGACTAGCAAGAGGGGGAGGCCCAATGCCCCTTGCCATCCCAATTCAGCAGGAAGTAGCCAGAGAGACCTTGATGCCCCTATTCCCAAAGAATTGGGCCTCCCATCTCTTGAGGGGGCAATGTTAGGTAGTTAGAATAGGAAAAAAGAGACCAGAATGGCGGTAGTTGAAAGACAAACAAGGGAAAAGCCCACAAAAATAGAACAAAAGAAGGTCCGAGGACTGGAGTGAGAACCTCAGGTAAAACAAACAGCCCTCCTGGCTAGCTCAATTTACATAGGGCAGGCCTGGGGGAGGAGAAAGAAACATAAAAAGAGGAGTCAAACGCGATCACCAATCACCGGATTTCACTTCTCTTTGAGTCTTTTGGTCAACCCGCCCTCAGGCCTCAAGGATGTATTTTCCTTTGCTTTCTAAATAAAACTGAGCTGTAACACGGAGCTGTAACACTGGTCTGTCCATCGCTTCAAATTTTTGCTACAGCAAGACAGAACTGAGTAAATTACACACTCCCCCAAGATAGATATAGATATAGAGTGAGCGAGTGAGAGAGATGGAATAACCTAGAAGTCAAACCTTTATAGATTAGTAAATACATTACTATAAATACATATATGATGGAACATTATATAATCATTTAAAGTCAATTTGGAGATGATCCTTGACAATTGGAAATAGGGTCAGTGGTGTTTTTAAGTGGAAAAAATAAGAATATTCCTGATGTCCTAATTTTTTAAAAACATTAAAATTAAATTTTTAGAAAACATAGACATGGAAAAAGAAAAGATAACAGTGGCTCTCTCTGGAAGGTAATTTTCTTATCATTTTTTGTCCTTTTCTGACTTCCCATAAGTGAACATTCATTGTTTATAATCAGAAAATAAAAGACATATTATTTCAAAATCCTGACTCATGTAAGCTAAAGGCAGTGTGAGATGAGAGAAAGCAGCTCTGACACCCAGGAGCTGGGCTGGCACCCCCAGCTATGCCTTAATGTTCCCTTGTGGAATATAATCAATTTCACACAATGCCCACATCAGACAAGGCCATGCTGTGACCACAATGGGTCAAGACAGAAAGAAGACCACTGTGTAACTGTGTCTGAACACAGCAAAACCATGAGCATTGTCCAAACCACAAAATACCAAATGTCCTCCTCTCCCAGAGAACAGGGATGACTGCAGCTTCCTTACTCAGGACAGCTTTGGCCGGGTGCTGGCCTGCCCTCTATAGATAAGATGTGCTGAGACACACCTGCTTCCTGACGGCACCCAACCCCACTTCCTGAGACCCTCCCTAAACTCTCCCACCACAGCCCCAGTTCTGTAGCTTGTCCTTCCTGACAGTCTTTTACTGAGACACCCCACCATTTCCTGTGATGCGTGTTCTCCATCACTGAGACAAGAAATAAAGCTGACTCATTCAACCCCAGGTGCTCCTGACTGAAGGGCACTGACATGTGGATGGCAGTTGGACAGGTATGAAGTGTTCCATTTTGCAGAGGTGTCTGAGTAAGGCTTGAAGACCTGCTTTGGGCGGTGGCTTGAGCTAGCAATGGAGAAACAAGCTCCTGGTGCCTGACAAGCTGTCTAACCTAACAACAGCAACAGAACCACCACCACCATTAAATTAACAACAATTAACACTCGGGAGTGCCCTCTGAGCCAGGCACTTTTCTTTTTTTTAATTTTTATTGGAGTATAAACTCCAGGAGGTAGTGAAGGACAAGGAAGTCTGGCATGCTGCAATCCATGGGCTGGCAAAGAGTCAGAAATGACTTAGAGACTGGACAACAACATAGTTGACTTACATACAATATTGTGCTAGTTTCAGGTGCAAGCAAAGTGAATCAGTTCAATATAATATATATATATCCACGCTTTTTTTCTTGCACCTTTAAAAAAAATTTGTCCATGCTACGCAACATGTGGGATCTTAGTTTGTCGACCAGGGAAGTTTCTTTTTTTGTACTTTTCTAATACGCATGGTAAATGTACTAACCGTTTAATCCTCATAAAACCTTATAAGTTGAAAATCATCATATGTCCTCATTTTATAGATACTGAAGCTGAGATACTGACAGTTTAAACTGTGGTGATGAGAGGCAATTTCAAGGAGAACGAAGCTTGGCAAAGGCCAGTAGAAATCTATCAAGCATGAATCATTGTGGACCACGTGTACATTCCCCGTGCTGAGAGAAAGACCCTTGCAGGGACTTCCCTGGTGGTCCACTGGCTAAGACTCTGCACTCTCAGTCCAGGGGGCTCCAGTTTGATCCCTGGTCAGGGAACTAGATCCCACATTTCACAGCTAAGATCTGATGCAGGGAAATAAATATTTTTAAAAAAGAAAGAAAAAAGACCCTTGCAAACCTGGGTCCAGCTATGGAGCTTCAGAGAGAAGCACACTGCATTGGGTAGATCCAGAGTGGCTGGTAACTGGAAATCCCTGGATGGCCAGCTCTTTAAGTCCTTCCTGGCTATAAGTCTGTAGTCTCCCAATAACCTCTAATGACCCCTCGGTCTTCATCTGCCTAAGGCTGCATGAGCAAATAGCACAGCCTCTGGTACTAAAAACAGCTCTGCACCTCTGCACCTGCCTCCCCATTCAGAACTATGCTGCCATCTGCAGGGCCCAGACTCCTGAGAAAACAGCTAGCCTTGTGCTCACCTGTGCAGCTGCACTGCCCTGTCCTTCATTCCTCTAGATTACCTAGGCTCTTTAGAAGTGAGGACTTAGGAAGCTCCCTGGTGGCCTAGTGGTTAGGATTCCAGGCTTTCACTGCCGTGACCCAAGTCCAATCCCTGTTCAGGGAACTAAGATCCTACAAGCCATGCAGCCAAGAAAAAAAAAAAAAAAAAGATTTTTCAGCTACAACACCAAATGCATAATCCATTAAGAATAAAATGGATAAATCTCTCTGACTTAGTAAAAATGAGGACTTGACAGAGGCCTGAAAGAAAGAAGCAGTAGCATCTTTACAGTGTCAGGGGAGTGGTTCTCAGCCTCATCTCAGGGGCAGGGCCTGGGCCTCTGCATTTTTATAAAGCTGTGTGGGTGACTCTATGTGCAGTCAGCATGGAGAAGCACTGAGGCAGGATGCTACCACCAGGGAAAACATTACTCCCCAAACTTGAGTTAGGAATGAAAGCAAGGGACTGCCCTGGTGGTCCAGTGGCTAAGACTCTGTGCTTCCCATTTGAGTCAGCTCTAATGAGGTGGATGAACCTAGAGCCTGTTAAACAGAGTGAAGTAAGTCAGAAGGAGAAAGACAAATATCCAATATCAACACACATATATGAAATCTAGAAAGATGATACTGATGATCCTGCTTGTAGGGCAGCAAAGGACACACAGACCAAGAGAACAGACTTGTAGACACAGTGGGGGAAGGAGAGGGTGGGCTGATGTGAGAGAGTAGTATTGAAACATATACATTACCATATGTAAAATAGATAGCCAATGGAAAGTGGCTGTGTGATGCAGGGAGCTCAAACCCCGTGCTCTAGGACAACCTAGAGGGGTGGGATGGGGTGGGGGGTGGGAGGGAGGTTTAAGAGGGAGGGGACGTATGTATACCTATGGCTAATTCATGCTGATGTATGGCAGAAACCAGCACAATACTGTAAAGTAATTATCCTCTAATTTAAATTTAAAAAAAAATAGACTGTGCTTCCACTGAAGGGGGCGCAGGTTCAATCTCTGGTCAGGGAACTATTAATAAGATCCCACTGCCACGCAGTGCAGCAAAAAAAAGTTTTTTTAATAAAAACAAATAAATAATGTATTTTTTTAAAGAAATGAAAAAGAGACAGAGTGAAAGTACATGAGGCACAGGAGCCATCAGAGCCCTGACAAGCCTCCATCTCACACACGGGAACGCTTTGCAGCCACTTCACAGCATCGGCACACACAGCTGTGCTCACCGGGACGGGGGAGCCCTCGTACTCCAGGCGAAGCTGGGGATCGGGGAAGGCAGGCTGCCAGCAGTTCAGGTAGGAATCCTCATGCGTCAGGGACACCTCCTGGAGCCAGGACCTCTTGGATGACTTCAGAAGGGTCCTGTGGTCACTTGATAAATATAACTGAAAAGGACAGCAAGCAGATGTTTTCTATCACAGCTATGCGAGCAGCAGTTCACTAGCTGGATGGCCAGTGTGTTCAAAAAATGAAAGTGTTAGTCACTCAGTCATGTCCGACTCTGTGCTACTCCATGGGCTGTAGCCTGTCAGGCTCCTCTGCCCATGGGATTCTCCAGGCAAAAAGTTGTCATTCCCTTCTCCTGGGACCTTCCCAACCCAGGGATTGAACCTGGGTCTCTTAATCTGGCAGGCAGTTTCGTTACCATCTGAGCCACCAGGGAAGGCCAATGTGTTCAAAAGCAGTTTTCCAAAGCCTTGCTCTTACCGATCATATGAGGACACTCAACTTTATCTTGAAAAGGCCGTCTCAAGAGGCTGAGACCACTCACCCTCGCATCACCTCCAACTGCCTTCCCTTTCTTTGAATACCAAACCCAGCCTCCTTCTCCTTCTTCTGCACTCCTCCTCTTGTTCAGGGCATTGGGTTTGGATCAGTATTTTATTCATTATGAATAATGTTACATGAAATGTACTGCGTGAAGTGAATGCTCTTAAAACCAGCACCAGCACAGCTGATACTCATATGTAAGCCTCCAAGGGGGACTCAGCCCCTCCGGAATTGATCTCCACACTTAGGACTTCTGTCAGCTCTCTGGCTGACTTTTTAACTTTGCAGCACCCCATTTTGCTGAAAAGTCCATAACGTTAGTTCCTGGTCAGCTGTTTACCAATATACCTTCCACCCAGCCCCTAGCAGTTGTTTCTGCATATTTTGATCACTGTTCATTAAACATATTTTCTATGCAAAGCTGTGGCATGAAGCACTCTGGGGAAGGTGGAAATGAGTTACTGCCCTCTAGAAGTTTCCCGACTAACAGGAGAGAGGATTGAAATGGGAGCATCTGTAAGATATGGTATCCAGCAGGGATGCCAAGAGCTACAGCAGGGGACAGGTGGGAACACTTGCTCTCCCAGGGGCTCAGAAAGACTCCAAATAGAAGGTGATGTTTTGCCAGGGAGCCGGAGGGGATGAGCATGGGCCAGGATGGAGGGGATATATTGTTGTTCACTTGCTTAGTTGTGTTTGACTCTTCTATGACCCCATAGGCTGCAGCAATCCAGGTTTCTCTGTCCATGGGATTTCCCAGACAAGAATACTGGAGAGGGTGGCCATTTCCTTCTCCAGGGGATCTTCCCAACCCAGGGATGGAACCCTTGTCCCCCTACATTGGCAGGCAGATTCTTTACCACTGAGCCACCAGTGAAGCCCCCGGGACATACTACAGAGGGCCTTAAACGCCAGTCAACAGCAGCACTTAATGCAGAAGGCAGCTGGGAGGTGAGAAGAGGGAGCAGAGCACTACGGACTTTTCATTGGAGATGGGAAGTGAGAAGAGCTGACCTTTTAAAGGATCAACCTGACAGCATCCTGTCAATATGGAATAAAGTCAGGATAGACTGAAGGGATCAAGGTATGGGGAAGTGGCATTGGCAATGCAAAGATGGACCAGACTGCATTATGAAGGAAGAGCCACAGGACCTAACAACTGGCGCTGTATGTGGGTGGGAAAGGAAGATAGGTCCAAGATGTACTGTGGCTTCAGCCTGGCTGATGGGGAGGATGGCCATGCCATTCTGAGCTAATGGAAAATAATATACATCTCAAGTCACAAACATTGCTTTCTTCATATAAAGAAAAATATTAATACAATCAGGAACAAATCTAGATGGCCACCATCACCAGATTTTTCATAAATACCCTGAAAGGGCTTGCTAATTAAAAGATGAGAAATAGAAATAAGAGATATGAGAACTTTGGATGAGATAAAGTTGCCATAATTTGAACATGAGGTGACTGTATACCTAGAAGTCACAAAAGAAGCAACTAGAAATGAGTAAGTGATTTCATCAAAGATGAGTAGAAAAAAATCAATGTTTTTCTTCTATTTTTTACTGCAACTGTCAAAAGGACCTGCCTTAATAGCTTCCAAAATAGAAGATATCAAATAATAACCTTGATGAGATCAGTGTCAGATCTATGGGAAGGAGAGCACAAAACTTTACTGAGATGTAGAAAGGAATAATTGGATAGGGACTTCCCTGGTGGTCCAGTGGTTAAGAGTCTTTGCTCACACTGCAGGGGGTGCAGGTTTGATTCCATTTTGGGGAAGATCCCACATGCCTCACAATGTGGCAAACAAAAAAAAGACAAAGAAACAAAGAAAGAAAAGAATATTTGAAGAAACAGACATCTCAGAAGACAAATACTATAAAGCTACTAAATAGGTGAATGCACTTAATTTTACAATGTCAGTCAAAACACCAAGTGATCCCCCCCCCCCCCCGCCCCCGCCCAGCTACAGGGGCAGAGGGACTTTAAAAAATTGTTACTACATTTAACTGAAAGGTTAATTCCTAACATAATTCAAAGAAGTATCATGAGAAGGAATTAGCCCTACAAGTCCTCAAGGTTGTATTATAAAGCCACAGTTGGGAAATTAAAAAAATAGACAACTTCAGTTCAACAGTCCCAAATAGGAAGCTCAGAAACAGTCATATGTAATAATGTATGCAGCACGCTTCAGTGAAGAAAGGGATAATTACTCAAGAAATAACACAGATACAACCAACAAGTCATTTGGGGGAAATTTAGATGTTCACATTAAGCCCTTGATCAAAATAAATCCCAAGTGGATGAAACAATAAACTTAAGCAATACTTTAAGTTCAGACATCTAAAAATTAATACAAGTTACTCTTTTTATCACATCTTTGGAACAGACTTCAAAGGCTCTGAGCCATGGAAGGAATTACAAAGAAAAGCACTGATAGGTTTGACTCAAACATAGATTAGAACAGCTACAATTTAAAAGCCAAGCAACAAAAGAGATGAAATACTAGCAACACACGTGACACATTCTTATCATCTGTGAAAGAGCAGATATTAAAGCCCAAGGCAATGAACAGGCAAAAAGAATAGATGATTTATAGGAAAGAGAAAGAGAGACGAGATGGAAGGGGGAGGTCGGAAAAGAAGTAGCAGGAAAAGAAAGAGAAAGGGGAAAGGAAAGAAGAAAATAATATCTAAATGTTGTAGAGCTTGTGATCTTCCCTATATTTTAAGATTTTTTCCCTTTATAAAGTAAGCCAAAATGTTAGTAGGCTTCCTCTCTCAATAAAACAGTGATGATTTACTGTCCTTTCTCTGATGAGATATTTCCTCTAATTTTCACATTTAAAATCAGGCTGCACACAGGGAAGTTTATGAAAAAGGAAGCTTGAGAAAAGAATTTTATGCATGGTCAGGATTGATTATGATTAGATTGAATTTAATTATATCAATGAATTTTATTATTAAAAGTAAACTAATACAAAAAAATTCAGCTGTGCATTATGGGTAGACTTAGATATTGTCATACTGAGTGAAAAGTCAGACAGAGAAGGAGAAATATCATATGATATCACTCATCGGCAGAATCTAAAAAGAAATGGTACAAATGAACTTATTTACAAAACAGACTCACAGACTTAGACAATGAACTTACAGTTGCTGGGGGAGGCGAGGTGGGGGAAAGGATCGGGGAAAGGGATAGTTAAGAGAGTTTGGGATGGACATGCACACGCTGCCATATTTAAAATGGGTAACCAATAAGCCCCTACTATATAGCACAGAGAGCTCCACTCAATGTTACGTGGCAACCTGGATGAGAGGGGAGTTTAGGGGAGAGAGGATACATATTTATGTGTGTCTGAGTCCCTCTGACCATCACCTGATGCTATCACAGCATTGTTAATCAACTACACTCTAATATGAAACAAAAAGTTAAAATAAAATCAGGCTGCAGCTTACCATCTATGGTATTTCAGAGTGTAACTGCCAGCATTAATTTCTTAGTACAAAATAATTTAGTATAAAAAACATTTCTTAGTACAAAAATAATAATGATGATGATGATGCCACATCAAACAATAAAGGAATCTTTGAGTCAATGAAAAAATGTTACATTAACACCAGCTCTGCCATTTAGTAGACATGTGACTTGGAACAAAATCAATTAATTTGCTGTGCCTCAGTTTTCCCATCAGTAAAACTGTGGTAAAATAGTCCCTATTTTTAAAGACTTGTTGGGAGGAATAAATGAGTTAACATATGTGAAGCACTACACATGTAGTAAGGTATAACTCGAAAAGGCTTTGATGCTGGGAAAGATTGAAGGCAGGAGGAGAAGGGAGCGACGGAGGATGAGATGGTTGGATGGCATCACTGACTCAATGGAAATTAATTTGAGCAAACTCCCGGAGATAGTGAAAGACAGGGAAGCAGTGTGTGCTGCAGTTCATAAGGTCAAAAAGAGTCGGACATGACTTAGTGACTAAACAACAACAACATGGTATAATAACCTCCATTTTTATAGACAAGATGCAAAAACGTTAAATAACTTACCCAAAGTCCCATCCCATAGGTATGCATCTCAGCTGGAATTCGTATTTGTCTGAATCTCCAAGGTGGAGGTTAAGATCAAAGACTTGTGCTTCCTGATTTATGCAAATATGTTAGCATGGGTGACATTAAACAGCTGTCAGGGCCTCTCACCTTCTGAGATGGCCTACATTCTGTCTATGGAGTATGTATCTCCCTGAATAAACCTTTTTTCACTAAAAAAAAAAGCTGTCAGATTATTACTATTATATAACCTGATCATTTAACTTATAAGTGGAGGTGGTATGAGTTTTTGCTTTTTACCAGATGCATTGCAAAAAAGGTTTTTTCCCCCTTACTCTTTAGCTTTTAAGGATGTATTTTTGTAATCCATGAGGTTGGAAGCAAAAAACTGGCCCAAAACTGCCTTGGAAAAGCTGCACTCTGAGACCAGAGATGGAGATGGAGCCCATACCTGTAGAGTTCTCTGTCCACTTCAGTAAGTAGCCAGTAGCCAGAAACAAAAGTGACTGGTCCCAGTAGACATGCAACATGATGACTCACCATTCTGTCATCAAATCCTCCTGTTATCCCGAGGCGGAAGTTCTGCCCGTATCTAAGGACTTGACCGATGACCTCTCCAGCTGCACTGCCGGTGGAGAATGAATATAATATCAATTTTCTGTATTAGGATTATTCTACTGCTCTATTTTTTTGTGTATGCAGTTTTGTTTATAATTTTCTTGGTGGTTTAGTCGCTAAGTCACGTCCAACTCTTAAAGCCCCATGGACTCTATATACCATGTTGTTGTTCAGTTGCTAAGTCGTGCGATCCCATAGACAGCAGAGACCAGGCTGTGCTATCTATGGGATTTTCCAGGCATACAGAATACTGAGTGGGTTGTCATTTCCTTTTCCAGGGGATCTTTCCAACCCAGAGACCAAACCAGGTGGTGCTAGTGGTAAAGAATCTGCCTGCCAGTGCAGGAGATGCAAGAGACTCGGGTTCAATCCCTAGGTCATGGAAGAGTCCCTGGAATAGGAAAATGGCAACCTCCTCCGGTATTCTTGCCTGGGAAATTCCATGGACCAAGAAGCCTGGCAGGCTACAGCCTATGGGGTCCCAAAGAGTTGAACAGGACTGAGATGATGCCTATTCGTGTACAGTAACTGAAATAAGTCACTAACTAAAAGGTCTTTTCTTTTGACCTTCAAATCTTGCTGGCACCTTATTCACCACCTTCCAACACAGTCAGGACACAGAATGTTCCCACTCTGTGAGCCTAGGATGGACTGAGCACATCATACTGTCCTGCTGCTGCTAAGTCACTTCAGTCGTGTCCGACTCTGTGTGACCCCATAGACGGCAGCCCACCAGGCTCCCCCATCCCTGGGATTCTCCAGGCAAGAACACTGGAGTGGGTTGCCATTTCCTTCTTCAATGCAGGAAAGTGAAAAGTGAGAGTGAAGTAGCTCAGTCGTGTCCGACTCTTCACATACTGTCCTACACTAATGAATTGGCCCAAGTTCAATGACATCTTTTTTTAACTGAGGTACAATTGATATATAATGTTGCACTTAGTTTTAAGTATATACAACATAATTCAACATTTATATACATCATGAGATGATCACCATGATAAATCTAGTTACCACCTGATGCCATTTAAAATTATTATGATATTACTGATTATATTCCCTCATCTATACAAGACATTTCCAAACACTGACATCTTTAGAGAGAAGCAAGGTAACAAATTTGCAGACATTTGGTATACTCTTCCCTCTTAATCTTCCAAGAAACAGAAATTGTGATCAATTCTTAGTTGTTTTAACATAAATAGTTTGCATTAAAAAAAAAAATCTAAAGACTTAAAGGACTGACTATATCCCTATCATATAAACTTGCTATCATTAGTAACAAACTGAAAGCAATAACTTTTGATTGTTATTATGTATCTATTCTCCAAGGACTTAAATGCTCCTCTACAAAAATTTAAGCACATTTTAAGTGGATAATTAATTTTAAAAGAGCAAATATCTGTGTACTATCTTACATTTAACTATATATTTCTGATGCAGAAATAGCATAGCAACATTAAAAATAATGAAAGCACTTGGGTGAGCTCAAAAGCATTAGGAAATGATATTAGGAAAACCCCACTTGGCTTCTCAGGCAGAATCTGAATTTTATTCCCTGGGTCAATACTTTCAAATGAAGCATCTGGAACTTAACTCAAATTACCCATTATCCTGATGTTTATGGTAAAGGAATTGTAAAGATCCCTTGACAATCATTCTCAAGATAAGAAAACAGGATGAGAATCACAGAGAATGTTCATATAACCTCTGACTCCAATCAGCAGTGCTCTCATTCCAGAGGATCCTTAAGCTGCAAGTGAAAAGATATTTCTGATGCAAAGGAGCCTATTATACAATTCAAGTTTCTTTACCACAAAATAGTAAAAGTGTTTCTGCCAACTGGGATCTTGATTTGAGCTGCGCTTAGGCCACAGGGCACCTCTAATTCATTGCTCAGATGGGCTTTAATCTCATCTGGAGTCATACACAGGCTGAGGTCCCCACGCAGAAACAGATCAGCCTCTGTCTCAGGATGGTCGGGACTCACAAGCATCACTTTGTCACCATAGTGAATGTATCCGTCTTCAGATACGGAAAGCTGCATCTGCAATTGAAATAGGAATTTTTCAAATAAATCATGCAATTTCTTCTGCCACCGCAGATGTACCCCATTTTATTTTCCAATCTGCTCCCAATTTGCCAAATTGAAGCCCCTGATAATCCCAAATGAAGTAAAATAAAGCTCATGAGAAATCACATGGATTGATTCCATTACTATTCCATTACATTCCTTGAAAATATCTTGAGCACCAACAAAAGGGCATTTTACTTACGAATGCATCAACCTATTCACTTCTTAATTTGGAGAGGCTTCCCTGGTAGCACAGTTGGTAAAGAGTCTGCCTGCAATGCAGGAGACCCAGGTTAGATCCCTGGGTTGAAAAGACCCCCTGGAGAAGGAAATGACAACCCATTCCAGTATTCTTACTTGGAAAATCCTATGGACAGAGGAGCCTGGCAGGCCACAGTCCATGGGGTCACAAGAGTCTGACATGACTAATTTGGAAAATATAGATAAACGTAATTAGTAGTAAACTTCTCACGTTTCTAAAATCTTGCTTTTGTTGTTTAGTCGCTCAGTCATATCTGACTCTTTTGCCACCGCATGAACTGTAGCCCTCCAGGCTCCTCTGTTCATGGGATTTCTCAAGCAAGAATACTGAAGTGAGTTGCCATTTCCTTCTCCAGATCTTTCTGACCAAGGGATCAAACCCAGGTCTCCTGCATTGGCAGGTGAATTCTTTACCACTGAGCCACCATGGTAGCTCTTCTAAAATCTTAGGGGATTTTAAATATTGTGATTATTTAAAGAGAAAAATGGGAATTTTCCAAATGATCACTCACTTATGGAATATTTGCTTGCTTAACATATTCTCACACTTAATTTGATAAAGTTTTGAAACTATTGTTTGAATTTACAATTACCGGTCTCAAAAGATTCTCTTTTAGTCTTCTGTTTCTCTGTATGAGAAGTTGTCCCTTATCCCTCTTTGCTAAGAAGTCTTTCATGATCTCCTGGTAAAAGAGAAAAATGAATGAAATCCAAACAGTCAACAAGAGTCCTGAATAATACACCCACTTAGAGCTTTTAGGTCACAAGAACATTAAGCTGAAAAAGCAAAATTTTAGAGTGAAAAAAGAAATGTGAGGATAACAGGAGTGGTAGACTTTTCAGCATTATATTTCAGCATTACTTTTTATTTCATTTGGAATGTTTAGAAAAACAAGAAAAACATGAAAAAGAATAATCACCTGTAATTACTTCAACCAGTGACAAACATGAGTAACATTTGAAGGCCATATGCTCCCCCTTCTGAGGTCTCTGCTAGTTCTATGATGATGAACACTAGAAGTCCTCCCTGATGGCCCAGGGTCTAGTTAAGATCGTAGGAGAAATTCAGGGCAATGAGTATAAGATCAGTAGAAGGGATGCTACTAGGAGCCTTAGGAGGTGATGTGTGATGGGGATGGGAGCAGTAATTTTGCTCAGGGTCTGCCTTCTCACCTGGACTGAAGCTTCCAGTCTGTAGGTCTCTAAGGAACAGAGGGAAATTAGTGGGGCTCTGGACTAAGGGAGAGACACAGGATGTTGAGAGTTTGGGAGGCCTAGAGATGCAGTGAACCTAGAGTCTGTCATACAGAGTGAAGTAAGTCAGAGGAAGAAAAACATCATATATTAACATATACATATGGAATCTAGGAAAACGGTACTGATACCGATAAACCTATTTGCAGGGCAGGAATAGAGATGTAGACATAGAAAGTGGACTTGTGAACACAGTGGGGGTGTGGAAGGGAAGGGTGGGATGAATCCAGAAAGTAGCTTTGGCGTATATACACTATCCCGTGTAAAATAGAGAGCTAGTGGGAGGTCGCTGTGCCGCACAGGGAGCTCAGCTGGGTGCTCTGTGATGACCTGGGTGGGGGAGGCGGGGGCGGAATGGGGAGATGGGAGGGAAGTCCAAGAGGGAGGGGGCATATACATATATATACATATAGCTGATTCACTTTGTAGTACGGCAGAAACTGTACGTGGACCTCACAGACTGTAGCAGGAGGCTGCAGAGTCTACATCACAGTGACTGGCCACCACCACCAACACAATTGCTTTGCAGTGTTGTGTTAGTTTCTGCTGTACAATGACTCAGCTCTAAGTACCTATATGTACCCTCCCTCTTGGACCTCCCCCCGCCCTCCCCACTCCCATCCCACCCCTCTAGGTCATCACAGAGCACCCAGCTGAGCTCCCTGTGCTATACAGAAGCTTCCCACTAGCTTTCTGCTTTACACATGGAAGTTAGACTCCAATAAAAGTAAATAAATGTTAAAAGCTAAAAAGAGAGAGAGTAGAAGGGCGTGAACTTGTGGGACAGCCTGTGAGATTCTCAGGGAGTTCATAGGGAGATGGGGTTTTAGGGACATTGGATGTGAGCTGGGTGAGAAAGGAGGCTTGGGACGCTCAAAGAAGGGGCCGGAACTTGGGCCAGGTGTGGGAGTCCCCAGGCCATGGGTGGGCTGTGCCGGGCCGCACCCTTCGTACCTCCTCCAGGTAGACGTCCTCGTTCCAGTTGCCAATCCGGACTCGTGGACCGTACAGGTTCTGCGCCATCGCCCCCAGCTCTCCCACCAACAAGCTTCGGGCACAGCGCCCGCCCGTGTTAGCTTCCTCGTCGCTATGACGACCCAGCGCCCAGCGATTGGTCAAGGGCTGGGACCCTGCTAGCCAATAAGTGAGTCGCGCTGGGCTGAGCGCTGCCGCACCCCGGGGTCTGTCACCCACCCCCAACCTCATTCCGCCTCACTTCCATCCTTAGGTTTTTCTTGAGTTTAATGGCTAAGCAGGAGAGAGATAAAACTCGAGGTTACAGACCCCGTTTTGTCGTAAATGCTCGCAAACTTTTTTTTTTCTTTTAGAATCTAAAAGAAACTGCTTTTTTTTTTTTTCCATTTATTTTTATTAGTTGGAGGCTAATTACTTTACATCATTGCAGTGGTTTTTGTCATACATTGAAATGAATTAGCCATGGATTTACATGTATTCCCCATCCCGGTCCCCCCTCCCACCTCCCTCTCCACCCGATCCCTCTGGGTCTTCCCAGTGCACCAGGCCCGAGCACTTGTCTCATGCATCCAACCTGGGCTGGTGATCTGTTTCACCCTAGATAATATACATGTTTCGATGCTGTTCTCTTGAAACATCCCACCCTCGCCTTCCCCCACAGAGTCCACAAGTCTGTTCTATACATCTGAGTCTCTTTTTCTGTTTTGCATATAGGGTTATCGTTACCATCTTTCTAAATTCCATATATATGTGTTAGTATACTGTAATGGTCTTTATCTTTCTGGCTTACTTCACTCTGTATAATGGGCTCCAGTTTCATCCATCTCATTAGAACTGATTCAAATGAATTCTTTTTAATGGCTGAGTAATATTCCATGGTGTATATGTACCACAGCTTCCTCATCCATTCGTCTGCTGATGGGCATCTAGGTTGCTTCCATGACCTGGCTATTATAAACAGTGCTGCAATGAACATTGGGGTGCACGTGTCTCTTTCAGATCTGGTTTCCTCAGTGTGTATGCCCAGAAGTGGGATTGCTGGGTCATATGACAGTTCTATTTCCAGCTTTTTAAGAAATCTCCACACTGTTTTCCATAGTGGCTGTACTAATTTGCATTCCCACCAACAGTGCAAGAGGGTTCCCTTTTCTCCACACCCTCTCCAGCATTTATTGCTTGTAGACTTTTGGATAGCAGCCATCCTGACTGGCGTGTAATGGTACCTCATTGTGGTTTTGATTTGAATTTCTCTGATAATGAGTGATGTTGAGCATCTTTTCATGTGTTTTTTTGCCATCTGTATGTCTTCCTTGGAGAAATGCCTGTTTAGTTCTTTGGCCCATTTTTTGATTGGGTCATTTATTTTTCTGGAGTTGAGCTGGAGGAGTTGTTTGTATATTTTTGAGATTAATCCTTTGTCTGTTGCTTCATTTGCTATTATTTTCTCCCAATCTGAGGGCTGTCTTTTCACCTTGCTTATAGTTTCCTTTGTTGTGCAAAAGCTTTTAAGTTTCATTAGGTCCCATTTGTTTATTTTTGCTTTTGTTTCTAAAATTCTGGGATGTGGGTCATAGAGGATCCTGCTGTGATTTATGTCAGAGAGTGTTTTGCCTATGTTCTCCTCTAGGAGTTTTATAGTTTCTGGTCTTACATTTAGATCTTTAATCCATTTTGAGTTTATTTTTGTGTATGGTGTTAGAAAGTGTTCTAGTTTCATTCTTTTACAGGTGGTTGACCGGTTTTCCCAGCACCACTTGTTAAAGAGGTTGTCTTTTTTCCATTGTATATCCTTGCCTCCTTTGTCGAAGATAAGGTGACCACAGGTTCGTGGATTTATCTCTGGGCTTTCTATTCTGTTCCATTGATCTATATTTCTGTCTTTGTGCCAGTACCATACTGTCTTGATGACTGTGGCTTTGTAGTATAGTCCGAAGTCAGGCAGGTTGATTCCTCCAGTTCCATTCTTCTTTCTCAAGGTTACTTTGGCTATTCGAGGTTTTTTGTATTTCCATACAAATTGTGAAATTATTTGTTATAGTTCTGTGAAAAATACCATTGGTAGTTTGATGAGGATTGCATTGAATCTATAGATTGCTTTGGGTAGTAGAGCCATTTTGACAATATTGATTCTTCTAATCCATGAACACGGTATATTTCTCCATCTGTTTGTGTCCTCTTTGATTTCTTTCATCAGTGTTTTATGGATTTCTATGTATAGGTCTTTTGTTTCTTTAGGTAGATATACTCCTAAGTATTTTATTCTTTTTGTTGCAATGGTGAATGGTATCATTTCCTTAATTTCTCTTTCTGTTTTCTCATTGTTAGTGTATAGGAATGCAAGAGATTTCTGTGTGTTAATTTTATATCCTGCAACTTTACTGTATTTGTTGATTAGCTCTAGTAATTTTCTGATAGAGTCTTTAGGGTTTTCTATGTAGAGGATCATGTCATCTGCAAACAGAGAGAGTTTCACTTCTTCTTTTCCTATCTGGATTCCTTTTACTTCTTTTTCTGCCCTGATTGCTGTGGCCAACACTTCCAAAACTATGTTGAATAGGAGTGGTGAGAGTGGGCACCCTTGTCTTGTTCCTGATTTCAGGGGAAATGCTTTCAATTTTTCACCATTGAGGGTGATGCTTGCTGTGGGTTTGTCATATATAGCTTTTATTATGTTGAGGTATGTTCCTTCTATTCCTGCTTTCTGGAGAGTTTTAATCATAAATGGATGTTGAGTTTTGTCAAAGGCTTTTTCTGCATCTATTGAGATAATCATATGGTTTTTATCTTTCAATTTGTTAATGTGGTGTATTACATTGATTGACTTACGGATATTAAAGAATCCTTGCATTCCTGGGATAAAGCCCACTTGGTCATGGTGTATGATTTTTTTAATATGTTGTTGGATTCTGTTTGCTAGAATTTTGTTAAGGATTTTTGCATCTATGTTCATCAGTGATATTGGCCTGTAGTTTTCTTTTTTTGTGGCATCTTTGTCTGGTTTTGGAATTAGGGTGATGGTGGCCTCATAGAATGAGTTTGGAAGTTTACCTTCTTCTGCAATTTTCTGGAAGAGTTTGAGTAAGATAGGTGTTAGCTCTTCTCTACATTTTTGGTAGAATTCAGCTGTGAAGCCATCTGGTCCTGGGCTTTTGTTTGCTGGAAGATTTCTGATTACAGTTTCGATTTCCTTGCTTGTGATGGGTTTGTTAAGATCTTCTATTTCTTCCTGGTTCAGTTTTGGAAACTGCTTTTAAGTAGGGTATCGCTTGCTTCGGGGTGGGAGGGCACCAAAGAGGAGCTTTGAAATGGAAGCCGAGCTTGCTTGCAGTCTGTTTTTATAATCAGCAAGCAGCCATTTCATCATAATCATAAAACAATACAGACTTAATGTAGAAATTTGGAAACCAAAATAACATAGAAAAAGGGAGGAAGGGAAAATTACTCACAATTTTCACCTCTTCCAGAGTAAGAAATATATTAGCCTATTTGTGGATTTGTTTCTGAGGTGGTTCTTATTTTCACAGGCTTTACAGCATTCCTTCTCCTTCCCCCAGGTACCAAGTGCAAGAAGAAGCAGATGATTTGCAATAACTGTTGATAAAACCGGAATATACTACAGCCAGTATTTTTACACAAAATATAATTTTTGTAAGTAGGAGGGGGAAGCAATTGCTGCAGGACTCCCTGGGACCTGATGCTGATCGAATGCATTCAGTAATTCACCTTTATTTACTGTCTACTAAGGCAGGACAAAAGACACAGGGATCTTTCTTCTCTTCAGCAACCCCAGACTAAAAAAGAAAAAAAATGACTTTTGAGGAATGAAATGAATGCAGTTAAAGATGTGCCAATGGTCAGAAAGAGAAAAACAAATATTGTACATTAATGCATATATGTGGAATCTAGAAAAATGATATAGATGAACCTATTTACAGGGCAGGAATAGAGATGCAGACATAAAGAACAGACATGTGGACAAGGTGGGATGGGGGAAGGAGTGGGTGGGATGAACTGGGAGATCAGCATTGACATATATACACACTACCATATTTAAATAGATAACTAGTGGAAAGCTGCTGTATTGCTCGGTGCTCTGTGAAGGCCTAGAGGGGTGGGATGGGGATGGAAATGAGGTCCAAGGGGGAGGGGATACATGTATACACAGAGCTGATTCACTTCGTTGTACAGTGAAACTAACACAACATTGTGAAGCAATTATACTCCAATATGTTTTTTAAAGATATAACATGAAGGGCCGTAGTAGCCTAAAGAAAGATTCTTTTCTGCCTTGGGAGGTGGTGAGAACGAGAGTCAGGCTCTATGGGTGGTGACTTAAGGAAGGGGGACTTTGGAGATGAACTTGGATTTGAGCTGGCAGGTTGCAGCCTGGGATACAAACAGGAACCCATGAGCTTTGTGAATACAGCATCACATGCTAGGATCCTTTGAAAGGATAAATGGGACAAAGAAGGTAAGTCAGACATCATACCACTGACTGCACTTGATAAATCAAGGAACTGAGACTCAAAAATGCCATGGCTTATCCAAGTTTAAACTGCTAACGGTGGCTCAAAGCAAGGACTTAACTCAGATTTTCTGAATCCAAAGTCCATGTTTTCTCTTTGTCTACAAATTTCTTGTAAGATTGGGGGTATGATAAGGCTACTTAATAAATTCATATGACTTATTAAGTGTCTAATGATTCAGTTATTTGCTTAACTCAAGACAGCTTCCACCTGTTTTCTTTGTGCTATTATGATCGAATACAGCATACTTCTCTGTTCTACAGGTTCAGCAGTACAGTTATATACATGTTGCTTTATGCGATTGCTTCTTAAATCAGTCAGAATGTAAAATGTTCAATTACACTCTTTTGTAAATTACATACATAATTATCTTTGTGTGTCTGCTCACTCGTTCAGTCGTGTCTGACTCTTTGAGAGCCCATGGATTGTAGCCCACCAAGTTCTTCTGTCCATGGAATTTTTCAGGCAAGAATACTGGAGCAGGTTGCCATTTCCTCCTCCAGGGGATCTTCCTGACCCAGGGCTTGAACCCGTGTCTCTTGCATCTCCTCCTGTATTGACAAGCAGATTCTTTACCACTGTGCCACCTGGGAAGCCCATGATTATCTTTACTGGTACTCTTTAGTTTTTCAAGTGTATACCAATTACAGCCTGGTATTATGTGATTTCAACCTGAAGAATCTCTGTTGGGATTTCTTATAAAGCAAAATTTCTTTTCTCTAAGGCTGTATTCACTTCTCTTTCTTCTTTTTTCTCTCTGTTCTTCAAACTGCATAAAATTTCTATTGATTTATCTTCAAGTTTACTCTTGCCTGGAGAATTCCATGGACGGAGCCTGGCAGGCTACAGTCCATGGGGTTGCAAAGAGTGGACATCTCTGAGCAACTAACACTTTCACTTTGGGCTTCCCTGGTGGCTGAGACAGTAAATAAAGGAGACCCAAATTTGATCCGTGGGTTGGGAGGATCCCCTGGAGAAGGGAATGGCAACCCATGCCAGTAATCTTTCATGGAGAATTCCATGGACAGAGGAGCCTGGAGGGCTAGAGTCCAGCATAGAGAGTCAGACACAACTGAGCGACTAACATACACACACATGCTTATTTCTTCTTCTGCCAGCTCAAGTCTACTACTCCATCTATCTGGTGAGTGTTTCATTTCAGTTATGATACTTAGCTCCAGAATCTCCTTGGGCTTCCCCAGTGGCTCAGTTGGTAAAGAATCTGTCTGCAATGCAGGAGACCTGGGTTCGATCCTTGGGTCAGGAAGATCTCCTGGAGAAGGAAAATAGCAACCCACTCCAATACTCTTGCCTGGAGAATTCCAAGGACAGATGAGCCAGGCAAGCTACAGTCCATGGGATCACAAAGAGTTGGACACGACTATGTGACTTTCACTTTCACTTTCATGATACTTAGCTCCAGAATCTCCACCTGGCTCTCTTTTTTCTTTTTTCATTTATTTTTATTAGTTGGAGGCTAATTACTTTACAAAATTGTAACGGTTTTTGCCATACATTAACATGAATCAGCCATGGATTTACATGTGTTCCCCATCCTGAACCCCGCCTCCCACCTCCCTCCCCATCCCATCCCTCTGGGTCATCCCAGTGCACCAGCCCTGAGCACTTGTCTCATGCATCCAACCTGGACTGGCAATCTGTTTCACACTTGATAATACCCATGTTTCGATGCTGTTCTCTCAGACCATCCCACCCTCGCCTACTCCCATAGAGTCCAAAAGTCTGTTCTATACACCTGTGTCTCTTTTTCTGTCTTGCGTATAGGGTTATTGCTACCATCTTTCTAAATTACTAGAACACTTTATAACACCATACACAAAAATAAACTCAAAATGGATTAAGGATCTAAATGTAAGACCAGAAACTATAAAACTCCTAGAGGAGAACATAGGCAAAACACTCTCTGACATAAATCACAGCAAGATCCTCTATGACCCACCTCCCAGAATATTGGAAATAAAAGCAAAAATAAACAAATGGGACCTAATGAAACTTAAAAGCTTTTGCACAACAAAGGAAACTATAAGCAAGGTGAAAAGACAGCCTTCAGAATGGGAGAAAATAATAGCAAATGAAGCAACAGACAAAGGATTAATCTCAAAAATATACAAGCAACTCCTGCAGCTCAATTCCAGAAAAATAAATGATCCAATCAAAAAATGGGCCAAAGATCTAAACAGACATTTCTCCAGAGAAGACATACAGATGGCTAACAAACACAAGAAAAGATGCTCAACATCACTCATTATCAGAGAAATGCAAATCCCACAATGAGGTACCATTACACGCCAGTCAGGATGGCTGCTATCCAAAAGTCTACAAGCAATAAATGCTGGAGAGGGTGTGGAGAAAAGGGAACCCTCTTACACTGTTGATGGGAATGCAAACTAGTACAGCCACTATGGAGAACAGTGTGGAGATTCCTTAAAAAACTGGAAATAGAACTGTCATATGACTCAGCAATCCCACTCCTGGGCATACACACCAAGGAGACCAGAACTGAAAGAGACACGTGTACCCCAATGTTCATTGCAGCACTGTTTATAATAGCCAGGACATGGAAGCAACCTAGATGCCCATCAGCAGATGAATGGATAAGAAAGCTGTGGTACATATACACAATGGAATATTACTCAGCCATTAAAGAGAATACATTTGAATCAGTTCTAATGAGATGGATGAAACTGGAGCCCCTTATACAGAGTGAAGTAAGGCAGAAAGATAAATACCAATACAGTATACTAACGCATTTGGCTCTTTTTAAATCATTTCTTTTTTGATATTCTATATCTGAGGAGGCATTGTCATCAGACTCTCCTTAAATTCTTTAACTTTGGTTTCTCTTAGTTCTTTGTGCATATTTATAATAACTGCTTTGAAGTCTTTGTTTATTAAGTCCGACATTTGGGCCCTCTCAAAACCTGTTATTTTCCCTGTATCTGGGTCACATGTTCCTGCTTATTTGCAGGTCTCATAATTTGCTGTGAAACCTGAATATTTTAGGTAGCATACTGTAGGAACTCTGTATTCTGGTTCCCCACCCCCAGAGCCTGAGGTTGCTGTTTGCTTATCCACTCATGTATCTATTTAGTGACTCTGGCTGGACTAGTTAGTGAGGTCTACTCCCCAACAGTGTACAGCCCTCTGACATCACTCTTTAGTGTACAGTCCTGAACATACGCAAGTTCCTGGGATCCCCTAAATAAATCTTAGAATGATAAGGTAACATAAAGAAGCATCTCATAACTGACAACACAGGTGTATTTAAGAGTCAGGTGATGGGACTTCCCTGATAGCCCCAGTGGTAAAGAATCCGCCTTACAATCCAGGGGGTGCAGGTTCAATCCCTGGTAGGGAAAATAGAATCCCACCTGACTCGGGGCAACTAAACTCACACTCCACAACTAGAGAGTCTGTGTGCTGCATTAAAAAGATCCCACGTGGAGGATTCCCTGGTGGTCCAGTGATAAAGAATCCACCTTTCGATGCAGGGGATGCTAGCTTGATCCCTGTTCCAGGAAGACCCCACATGCCATGGAGTAACTAAGCCTGTGTGTCACAACTACTGAAGCCCTCACGCCTGGAGTCCATGCTCTGCAACAACAGAAGCCCTGGCAACCAGAAGCCCGCGGACTGCAACAAAGAGCAGCCCCCGCTCACCGTAACTCCACAAGTGGAGGAAGCGTGGGTGCAGCAGCGAAGACCCACCACAGCCAAAAAATTAAAGAAATAAATAAATAAATAAATATTTTAAAAAAAAAAAAAAGAGCTCACATGACACAGCACAGATCCCTTGTGCTGCAACTAAGACCCAATGTAGTCAAATAAATAAATAAAATTTTCAAAAGAAATAAATAAAAGCCAGGTGATACTAACAAAACTATAAACAAACATATAAGGAGTTTTTGGAAAGAGCTTTTGACTAATTTTTACTTTTAATTTGGAAAAGTTATAAAATCTTTAGTTTATGGCAATTGCAGAGCCCTTTAAATTTACATTCTTCAAAACCCCTCAAAGCTACAATAACAAGAATGTGCACATACATTGCTAGTCTCTGAGTCATTTACTCAGTTCATTATGTAGCCATAAGTATTTGTTTAAATTAGGCCACCATTCCCTCCCTTTTAGAAGTATTATAATTTTGACATAAACCAGGTATATATTGAAAAACTCATTTGCTATTTTTTTTCATGATTTGATGAGGCTCTTGGAAAAATTTAATTGGAGTCTTTTGTTACTTTCTTGTGAGACATCTGGCAGGATGAGAAAAGCCAAAGAAATCCTTGGACAGAATCATTTTTAGAAAGGAAAATTAGGATAAAGTTCAGATATTGAGAAAGAGAAATGAGAGTTATCATCTTAGAAACAAGTAACTTCCAGGCTGTTGAAAATAAGTTTTCAAGTCCTCATTGGACAAGACACATTGTAAGTCATCATAGTGTACTAAATTTAAAAATGGGGTTGACACTCCTTTCACTCAGTTTATGCAACTATTTTCGTCTCTGGGCCTTAGCATCTTCATCAATAAAAATGAGTTAAGGATAATTTTACAGATAATTCTTTGAGAAGCATTTCCAAAATATGCTATGTGTGTTAACAGATATGGAGGGGGAAAGAGGTCTCCTATAGATCAGTTTGAGAAATGGTGGGTTAAACAGGCACCTTATTGCAGTCCTTGTCAGAGCCTTGAATGTAATGATGCTCATTATAAACCCTCAAAAAGATGATACGCATGGCATTTCTCAAGCTAAGTTCACCATGGAATACATTTTTAAAAGAATCATTGAACTTCCCTGATGGTCCAGTGTTTAAAAATCCTCCTGTGACTATACGGGACACAGGTTTCATCCCTGATCCAGGAAGATCCCATATGCTTCAGAGCAACTAAGCCTGGGCACCAGAACTACAGAGCCTGAGTGCCCTAGAGCCCGTGCTCTGAAACAAAAGAAGCTACCACAATGAGAAACCCACGCACTGCAACTAGAGTGTAGCCCTCACTGGCCACAAGTAGAGAAAGGCTGTGTTTAGCAACAAAGACCCAACGCAGCCAAAAATAAATAAACAATAGTTTTAAAAATAAATAATAAAATAAGAAGAATCATCTTGCAAGAATAATTTTTATGAGATTTTGTGTGGCTCAAATGACATAATACTGTGTAAAATGGGCAGGACTTGGACGTGTAGATAAAAGAATCAAGATAAGCACTTGCCAGAGGAAGAAAACAGGATGCAGTAGGGCAAAGAAGCTGGAGACTCTCAGGGGCCAGGAAGGAGCAACAAGGTAACGAATGTGAGTGGGGAGAAGACAGAGCGGGAGGGGAGACCTGAGGTACCAAGGCAAGGGCTGTGAATTTCCTTCTTTAAGTCAAAGAGAGCTATGAAAGTTTCCAACTCAAGGATGTCGACAGAGAGCAGAGTGGAGCTTTGGAAGTTTGCTGGGGCTATAGGCTGTGAATCGCAGGCAACCGGGCCAAGTAGAGGGCAGGGAGCCCAGTTAGGAGATGCCCTGATGAGAGGGGATGGGTGCGTTTAAGTAGAGTGGGAGAGGAATGATAATAACACCTCGGGTCAGGAGCTCGTAGAAAAACGACTGTGCAGTGGGGAAAATCCATCATTAACCTACGCAAGAGTCACCGAGTGCCAAGTACTATGGAAATCATGGGCCCTGCCTTTGTGCAGTCAAAAGGTAGACACAATGCTGAACAAGTACGTACACACGTGAAGCCTCATGCCAGAGGGTCAAGGTGAGAAAGTCTTCTCTGAAAGGATGTTGGCTAATAACCATCCTTTGACAAGTAGGTAGGCTTCTGGGCTTCCCTGGTGGCTCATATGGTAAAAAATCCATCTGTAATGCAGAAGACCTGGGAAGATCCCCTGGAGAAGGGAATGGCAACCTACTCCAGTATTCTTGCCTGGGAAATCCAGTGGATAGAAGAACGTGGAAGGCTACAGTTCATGGGGTCGCAAAGAGTGAGATATGACTGAGTGACTAACACTTTCACTTTGACGAGTAGGCAGGCTAATGAAAGTCCTGATCCATCTACATCATCATTTTGGGCTCCAAAATCACTGTGGGTGGTGACTGCAGCCACAAAATTAAAAGATGCTTTCCCCTTGGAAGGAAAACTATGACAAACCTAGACAATGCATTAAAAAGCAGAGACATCTATTTGCTGACAAAGATCCATATAGTCAAAGCTATGGTTTTTCCAGTAGTCATGTACAGATGTGACAGTTGGACCATAAAGAAGACTAAGTACCAAAGAATTTATGCTTTCGAATTGTGGTGCTGAAAAAGACTCTTGAGAGTCCCTTGGACAGCAAGGAGATCAAACTAGTCAATCCTAAAGGAAATGCCCCCTGAATATTCATTGGAAGGACTTTTCTGAAGCTGAAGCTCCAACACTTTGGCCACCTGATGTGAAGAGCTGACTCACTGGAAAAGACCTTGATGCTGGGGAAGATTAAAGGTGAAAGGAGAAGGGGGAGGCAGAGGATGAAATGGTCAGATGGCATCACTGACTCAATAGACATGAGTGTGAGCAAGCTCCGGGAGATGGTGAAGGACAGGGCAGCCTGGCATGCTGCAGTCCATGGAGTCGCAAAGAGTCGGAAACGACTGAGCAACTGAACAACAAGGACCTACTGTGTAGCACAGGGAACTCTGCTCAATGTTACCTGGCAGCCTGGATGAGAGGGGAGTTTGGGGAAGAATGAATACATGTGTATGTATGGCTGAGTCACTTTGTTGTTCACCTGAAACTATCACAACATTGTTAATGTGCTAAACTCCAATATAAAATAAAAAATTATTTAAACAAAGAAAAGAAAGTGCTGGCCTTTATTACTCCAGAAAGATATAAATAGAAGCATTTTACACATCGAGGGCAAGATTTAGAATGCAACAAGGATAAATCCATTTGGGTCCATCTCTCCTATTCTTTTGCAATATGAAAGTTGGTAATTACAAACGTGCTCTGAAAGCAAAGCAACCGCACGAATGCTTACAGTGCACTAGAACATGATGGAGAAATGAACCAGTTCCAGGAACTCCTGGAGAGTGTCAATGCAAAGACACATTTCCCCAAAACATCAGCATTTCCAGTTCCTTTAATCTGATGGGAAAAGAGAGAATGTCCCTTCAATTCACAAATGAGGAAACGGAAGCACAGAAAGGTTACGGGAAATACTCAAGTTAGCATAGGAGCCAGAATTGAAAGCCACCACGAGAATGCAGGAAGAGAGGAGGAAGAAAAAAAGGAGAGAAACCAGAGAAAAATAGGGCCTTGTATCATATTTTTATAGCATCCCCAAGTGTCACATCACTTTACACACATCATTTCACTTGAAAATTACCCTTATAGGAGGTTGGAAAATAAATCTGTGCTCTGTAGCCAGCTCTGTGAATTAAAACACAAGCTCTGGAGCCAAACATTCCTAGTGCAGATCCCCAGAACTAACCACTGGCAGCCTGTGGGACCCTTGAGCAAAGTCATGATCTCTTTGCGACTCAGTTTCTCCATCTGTAAAATGAGGAAATAATAATACCCACTTCCCATGGTTATTGAGAGGCATAAATGGGAGCCTACATGTAACACCCTCAGCACAGTGCACAGGACAGGATATTGCTGCTCATTGAATTACAAATATTGGCATCGGGCATGGCTTGATCAAGGAGTTCTCTGTTTGCAAGATTCACAAGTTTGAAGTTCAAGGGATATTTCATTTAATAAAAGGGAAAACAAAGACTCAGCCAGGGGAAGAGAAGTGGCTATGGTCAGAGAGCTAGTGATCCCAGGATTTCTACTAATTGCTTCTCTTTGACTCTAAGGTTCTGAGTATGATGAGGCTGGGAGATGAAGCATGTTTTCTGTACATAATCCCAACATAGACAGTAATGGTGGTAATGTTTAATATTAGGGCTCTGTGTGGTAGAAAAATTCCATATAGGGAGTTAATTACCTCTGAAGGTATCATTCTGCCTTCTCTTAGGGCGAACTCTGTGGGCCAGTAGGTGGCCTGAACTGCCCAAAAGCACAGAGCCAATGCCCATGCATGACCTGGGTAGAGCCCTGGACCCACTGACTCAAAATTTAGCACTCCCTGAATCATACAGCTCTCACACCCTCCAAGAAATGGGGAGAGAAATTACACGCACCACAGTCCTTGAGTGGTTGAATTCTCCTTCAGTATCTTTAAGGAACTTCTGTGAGCTCCACTAAACTGGGGCTTCAACTAGGGTAGGGATATTGTTTACCCAAATCTGATAAATACCCTGAGAATATCCGAGAAGGTATTTGGGAGATGTTCATAGTATAGTAAAGTAAAGTGAAACTATAAAAGAGTTTATAATGTAGGATGTCCATTTTATGATTAAAATGTATATATTTTTTAAACATATATTTTTACTTTTTTTTTTTGGCCATGCTGCAAGGCATGCAGGATAATAGTTCTCCAATCAGGGACTGAACCTGTGTCCCTTACCTTGGAAGCATGGAGTCCTAACCACTAGACCACCAGGGAATTCCCTAAAATGTGTATTTTTAAATGGACATTTTAAAATGTGTATTCATAGAAAAAATGTTATAATTTATAAACATGTGTGATGATCTATTCATATATGCATATGTAACATATGCATATATGCTAAATATAATACAATATATAGTACTGTATATAATCATGCATACGTGTGTGCTAAGTCAACTTCAGTCATGTCTGACTCTTTGCGACCCTATGGACCATAGCCCACCAATCTCCTCTGTCCATGGGATTCTCCAGGCAAGAATACAGGAGTGGAATGCCATGCCCCTTTCTATGGGATCTTTCTGACCCGCATCTCTTGTACCTCCTGCATTTGCAGGTGGGTTCTTTACCACTAGCATCACCTGGGAGCCCATCATATATAGTCATACACATGTCTAGCCTACATAATCTATACATATATCAACTATACACAACTAAATATTAACCCACATATACACAGCTGATGTGGAGGGAGTATCAGGCTTTCCATAGGAAAATGCTTTTTTTTTTTCTCTATAATGAGCATGCAATTTTTTATAATAGCAAAAAAAAAAGAAAATCTCCTGAAGGCATTCTGGCCCAGTGGTATTCCATACCTAAACTAAAACTCTGAATTGTGTCCCAACAGCAGGACTAGTGATAAAATATCTCAGTGGTTCAAGAAGTTAGGATCAAGAAGGGCAGTCAACTCTCTGCTCGCACTGCCCCAAGCACCTCACTCAGCAGATGTTTGCAGCTTTTATATAATCACTTTGGACCGTTTCTCATGCTCATTGATAATCTGTCAACCAGAAAAGCTTGTGAGGACAAGGTCTTTTCTGACCTTTCTCTAGAGGCGAGTTCAATTCCATAACTAGGCAACTGCGCCCTCGTGTGGCACCTCCCAGGTACAGTTCTTTGTCCGTAAGGAGAAAATCACACAGGGACAAGATGGTCTATGGACTCAGACAGGAGACCCCAATTTACAAGTGGGTCTCTGTTCCCAAAGGGATTTGGTGAGCTGGGTTTCTAGGCATTACAATGTATCTTCCTAGAAGTAATAAACATGGAATTTAAGAACCAGAAAACATCAAAAGCCTATTAAATCATTGTCTACTTTTAATACTATCACCTCCTATAAATGACACTGTTTTACATTATGTTCTAAGAATATCAAAATAGTTGAGGTTTCCCAGAAGGATGCTTGTATTGCCCTTGATGTTTCCTCTATTTGAATCTCCTTACTCCAGACACTTACTTCTCCAAGTCATCTACTCATTCATCAAGACCATCTCCAAAGTCATCTCCCTCAACAACATCCCCAGACTGGACAGAGGAAGCCATTTGCCCCTCCCCTGGCTCTCAACTCACTTTGTATTTTCTCTGCAAATTGCTGTGATTAGAAGTTTTTATTGGACCTGAGCAATTTGAACCAGCGTAAGCTCCTTGAGGTCAAGGACTTTGTGTTTCATTAGTACATCCTTAGTGCTTAGCACACAGCCTCATAAGTAGGTGCTCAAAAGAGCATGTTGACTGTGTCTTCCCTGGTGGTCCAGAAGTTAAGACTTTGCCTTCCAATGCAGGAGGTTAGGGTTTGATCCCTGTCTGGAGAACTAATATCTCACATGCCAGGTAGCCAAAAAATAAGAGAGGTTGTAAAATAAGGGTATTTTTTTTTTAAATGCAAGAGAGATAGCAAGATAAAAATGTAAAAAAGAAAGAAAGAGAGAGAGATGGCAAAATAATAAAAGCACATGCCCTTTGGATTACCAACCTGATTTATGGTACTTCTCTAAGAAAAATAATGACACACGTATAAAATCTATGTACAAGGGTGTATATCAAACAGATGCTGAAAACAGCCAAAATGAAAAATAAAATAGCCTAGATATCAATCCTTAGGAGAAGGGTTTAGGTAAAGAGTGATACATATCTCTGGTGAAATATTATGCTGTCCTCAAAAATAATAGAGTATCTGTTGTTGTTGTTCAGTCATAAGTCATGTGTGACTCTTTGCGATCTCATGGATTGCAGCATGCCAGGCTCCTCTGTCCTCCAATATCTTCTTGAGTTTGCTCAGATTCATGCCCTTTGAGTT
Organism: Odocoileus virginianus; assembly: GCF_023699985.2. Taxonomy (NCBI): domain Eukaryota; kingdom Metazoa; phylum Chordata; class Mammalia; order Artiodactyla; family Cervidae; genus Odocoileus; species Odocoileus virginianus. Next base: position 55,310,374 of record NC_069689.1, read on the forward strand.
GGTGATGCCATCTAACCATCTCATCTTCTGCTGTTCCCTTCTACTTTTGCCTTCAATCTTTCCTAGCATCAGGGGCTGAGTATCTATATTTATTTGTTTACATGAAGAGATGCCCATGTGTACCAGGTTGAATGACATCTCCCTACAATTCAGGTTTACCTGGTACCTATGAGCATGACATTATTTAGACATATGGTCTACACAGATGTAATCAAGTTTAAAAGAGGTCACACTAGATTATGGAGGGTCCTAATCTAATGATTCTGTTTTTTTGTTTGTGGGGTTTTTTTGAGGTCAAAAAGTGAGTTTATTGGGGTCCAGATGCAGGGGGTACCAGTTTAACCCCTGGTCAGGGAACTAAGATCCCACATGCCACGCTGCACGGCAACAAAAAAATTTATTTAGTAAATAAATAAATAATAATTTTTAAAAAATCAAATTGTCACTAGCCCATGATGCAGGGGTTGGGGTGGGGAGTATTTTTATGAGAGAGAATTCTTTTAATTTTTCCACTTCCAATCTGGAAAAATATAAGACTTTGATGTAGGGAATTTGGACAGAATCCTTTTATATGATTCCTCAGTATGTGAACTCTGAAAATAATAATTCTAGAACAGTCCATAGATGGTCAGAAGTGTGCTTTGAACTCATGGGAGCTGTATTCCTGTGGTCCAGAGTAAGGCCCCCCTGTGGGAGGAAACCCCTTCTCTGGAGCTCCCAGTCCCCCTGTGTGTGTCTCCTTACAACCCTTGAGACTTTCCACAGCTCAGGCTGGGGCTATCTCAACCCATTTCCTCACCCTACTCCCAGGGCACAGAGGGAACCAGTTCCCATTGTCCTCAGCTCCTATCTGACCTCACACCCCAGCTGGCACACAAGCAGAGCTGGCAACAGGGCTGAACCCAACTCCACAGCCTGTTGGCAACAACAGTGCATCCAGCTGTCCCAGAAAAGTAAGCTCAGCTGCACCCACCAAGCCTGAATACAACCTGCCCACTGTTTCTCACTCTCACAACTTGTCTAGAAATTCTAGATTCACCAGCATGCCCCTTCCCTGTAAGTTCGTCTCAGGGAACATAGACCAATGACCTCCTACAGAACGAGGTGGTAATGATCTACAGTCCAGCTCTGCCTGGCAAGTGTCTCCAATTCTTTAGTTCTTGGGTCATTGCCCATGACTTTGCCAATCCTGGTGGGAAAGGCTTGGGTTTCCAGGGCGGCTGCCTTGTGGGAAGAATCTGGAGCAGCTGGGCAGAGCTGGACCTACTGGGCTAGGACTCCAGCTGGCCAGAGTCCATGATCTGAAACTCTTTCCTAAAAGGCACAACTCATCAACACCGAGAAGAGACTTTCAATCTGCCATCCCATGTCCATTGCTGCCACGCTGGTAACAAAATATGGTTCTACCTCATGTGGGTGACCTTGAACTTCATTTCAATCCTAGTTCCTCCACTAAAGGGGTTCCAAATGCCCTGTCTTGAAAGTAGCTGCTGGACTTCCCTGGTGGTCCAGTGGTTGAGAATCCATCTGCCAATGCAGGGGGCATGGGTTAGATCCCTGGTCTGGGAAGATCCCACATGCCTTGAGGCAACTAAGCTCATGTGCCACAGCTACTGAGCCAAGGCTCTAGAGCCTGTGTTCTGCAACAGGAGTGGCCACCACAATGAGAAGCCCACACACCACAACTAAAGAATAGCCCCCGCTCATCGCAACTGGACAAAGCCTGAGCGCAGCAACGAAGACCCAGTGCAGAAGAAAAGTAGCTGCCAGCACTCCAGCCTGCCTCTGGTGAGTTGTCAACAAGACTGGATTAAAGGGTTTGAAGCCATGTCCACCGCCCCGTGCCCCCGTCACAGCTTTCTGGCCACTCAGATGCATTGTGTTCTTGAGAGAACAAAAAATTGAGAGAGGAAGTTGGCTAAAACTCCTGTTTCTGGATGTCCCCTGGCAGTATTTGGTTGAGCCAACCCCTGGTTTTTTCATGCTGATTTCTACTCCTATTTTCTCTGCTGTACAGAAAAATTCCTGATTTTTAGTACTTGACAAGGAGTCAGCTTGCCCATTCTTCACCAGGAGAAAAAAACTTGACAACCAACTTCATCTCGTATGCAATCAGTGACTTTGAGGAAGTTTTTGCCCCTCTCTGTGCCTCTATTTTCTCACCTGTAAAATGGGGATAGTACACCACCGAATGGGCTTCCCAGGCAGCGCTAGTGGTAAAGAACTCACTTGCCAATGCAGGGAACATAAGAGACATGGGTTTGATCCCTGGGTCAGGAAGACCCCCTGGAGGAGGGCATGGCAACCCAGTCCAGTATTCTTGCCTGGAGAATCCCATGGACAGAGGAGCCTAGTGGGCTACAGTCCATAGGGTCACAAAGAGTCAGATGCAACTTTGCAACTAAACAACAACAACACAATTAATACCCAATTTAAGAACCCCAGACCAACGGCATCCCTCGCTCCATCACCTCTCCTAGCCTATCAGCCCTGGGTGTTGGGGTGTCCAGCATCCCTTTGAGTTCACCTGTCAAAGACAGCAGTCCTCACTCTCCAGAAGCAATCCAAATGTCTACAGAATTTCTGGCAGCCAATTCCATATTAGGTTTATGTAATGGCAACCCACTCCAGTGTTCTTGCTGGGGAAATCCATTGACAGAGGAGCCTGGCAGGCTGCAGTCCATGGGGTGGCAAAGAGTCGGACATGACTGAGCAAGTAAGGATAATATTCTTCAGAGACCATCTCCTCCCATGTTTCCCGCATGAGGTCTTGTGCAGCACCTGACCTAGATAACTTGGCCATGGCCCAAGTCCCCACACCTTCTCAGACCCAGCCTTCACCCTCGAGCTCAGATGCGAAGACCTCAGCCACTATTTTCTGCTCTTCTCTCTAGATGAGGATGTATTTTTGCCAAATAAATCTGTAAATCCTGGCACCATTCTCCTAACAGTTTGGCTGCAAAGATAGATAGAGTCCATCTCTGGCTCAGCTCTAGGGGAGGACAAGATTCAGGAATGATTAAATGCCTGTCTCTGTTCAAAATCCAGATGGCAGGACTTTCCTAGTGGTCCAAGTGGTTAAGAATCCACCTACCAATGCAGGGGACACAGGTTCCATCCCTGGTCCAGGAAAATTCCACATGTCACGGAGCAACTAAGTCTCAGGGCTGCAACTACTGAAGCCCACATGCCATAGAGCCTGTGCTCCACAAAAAGAGAAGCCACCAAAATGAGAAGCCCATGCATTGCAACTGGAGAGTAGTCCCCGCTCGCCACAACCAGAGAAAGCCTGAGTGCAGCAACAAAGACCCAGTGCAGAAAAAAAAAAAGAGTCAAAAAAATCCAGATGGTGCTTGCCATCCCCCAGATAGCCTCAGAGCAATATTTTCTACTACAGAAGAGAGCAGGAGTACAGCTTGCAATGTGAGGTGGTCAGTTCAGGCACATGCTTAGATTCCCGGAGGATGTCCAGTCATTGTCTGTCCTTACTCTGAGCTTTGGAGGATGTCACTGGTATTCGAGCAGAGTTGCAAAACATCTCTGCCAAAAGGACCCCAAGCAAGCAGCAGATGGAGAACCTGGAGGGACAGGCCAAAGGAGTTATCCTTGACACTCAGGGTTGCACATGCACTGCCATCACTATTCCAGTTTTAACACTGACTGGCTTCCATTCTGTTTGGCAAATAGCTGTTAACGCCAAACTGCTTACCTGTCCCTCTGCCGCAGTAGCTTTCCCAGACCGAGGCCCCAGACCACCCAAACATCACCGCCACCACCATTATTCACCAATTAAGGATAAATATTTGACACAAGAGGAAGTCCCTACATCTCTGTCCCTGTACTACCCGTTTCTTTCTGATTGGTCAGGGCAGGCTGTGAAATATATTGCCTAGGACTTCCCTGGTGGTTCAGTGGTTAAGAATCTGCCTGACAATGCAGGGGACAAGGGTTCAATCTCTGGTCTGGGAAGATTCCAGATGTTGCAGGGCATCTAAGCCCATGCAACACAACTACTGAGCCCTTGCTCTGGAGCCTGTGGGCTGCAACAAGAGAAGCCACTGCAATGAGAAGCCCTCGCACCACAGCTAGAGAGTAGCCCCCACTCACTGTAACTAAAGAAAGCACAAGTGAAGCTATGAAGACCCGCACAGCCAAAAATAAATACATACCAAATAGAAGTAGCTGTCTCCAACCTTTGGGGAGGGGAAAAAAAAAAAAAAAAATATATATATATATATATATATATATGCATAGGCTACCAGCCCAGGCTGGACCCATTCACAAAAGGAAGACTGCACTGATCAGAAATTTGATATGGAAACTTTGCTCCAGTAAAGTAGTATTATGAAAACTGAAACGTACAGATCTAAGGATTTCCTAAACTCTGACCTTGAGCCAACCAAGCTGGTGGCCAACTCCTTGAATTGTAACATAGACATGATCAGCCAGTCCTCCACCACTCCTCCACCACGAAAAACAAAAGAGTCATCCCCATTCAGGATAGATCAACTGGGGGCCTGCTGGGAGGTGGCGGTGGTGGGGGGAGGGTGTCACAAAGCATATTTGGGGAGAAAATACCTGGCTAACTTAAACCTCTTTGGCAAGAATGAGAACTCCTAAGACAGAAAAAGACCTTTCTTTTTTTTTTTTTTGGTAATTCAAGGATAAAGGAAGATGATCTAGGCATATAAAACTTTTTGGCAAAGAAATAAAAATGGAGCTGGTCCCAAACTCCTTGCCGACTGAATCAAAAAAACTCTGAGTGGAAGAAAGTGTGGAAAGCAAGATTTCAAAACCCAGCAAGTTGTTGTTTGTGATTTAAAGCGACAGAAAGACATTCCAAGGTATGTATCAGTTCAAAATACGCCTGCTAGGTACCTTTCCTGAAAAATATTATGCAATTGAGCTATAAATCAAGTTAAAGAACTCAATAATAAGGAGGCTGTTTTATAAAAGGACTCATTATATAAACACTGAGAAGTCTGTATTAATATAAGCATAAAATAATTTAAGCATAGAACTAAGGTGAAATAAGTATAGTGAATAGAGTGACAAAATAATACACTGTTACATCATTCTCAAAGAAAAAGTACTTAATGAACATTCAATTTGAAATTTTTTTCATAGTCAAAAATCCCAGACTATACTAAAAGCTTAAGAGGCAAGCAGAAGTGGAAGAAAATAAAAATTGAAATTTTCTCCCTACAATAACTTCTATGGCATGTTCAGAAACCGTTTTTTAACGCTTTATATGTGTGTATTGTCTTATTTCGGAGAAGGCAATGGCACCCCACTCCAGTACTCTTGCCTGAAAACTCCCATGGATGGAGGAGCCTGGTGGGCTGCCATCCATGGGGTCGCACAGAGTCGGACACAACTGAAGCGACTTAGCAGCAGCAGCATTGTCTTATTTGGGACTTGCCAGCTGGCAAAGTGATAAAGAATCCACCTGCCAATGCAGAAGACCCTGGTTTGATCCCTGGGTCTGTAAGATCCCCTATTGGCAACCCACTCCTGTATTCTTGCCTGGGAAATCCCATGACAGAGGAGCTTAGAGGGCTACAGTACATGGGATTGAGAAGAGTCAGACATGACTGAGCACGCACATCATTGTCTTATTTAGTTTAATCTCACAGGTCTATGAGATAAAGGTCACTCCCATTTCATAGATGACAACGTGGCTGCAGAGAAGTAATTCCTTGTACAAATAAAAGGGAAAAAAATTAGAAGGCCTTCATGTCTCCTAAAATAGTTTTAAAAATAAGGATTTGCAAGGACTTCCCTGGTGGCCCAGTGGCTAAGACTTCGTGCTCCCATCCCTGGTGGCCCAGTGGCTAAGACTTCGTGCTCCCAATTCAGGGGGCCAGGGTTCAATCCTTGGTTAGGGAACTAGATCCTACATGCTGCAACTAAAGATCCTACATGCCATAACTAAGGGTTTGCACGCCACAACTAAGACCAGGAGCAGTCAAATAAATATATTTTAAAAAATAAGGATTTCTGAAATGGTATCGTTAATAAGTTTGACTTAACATACATTTTGCCCCCCTGCCTTTCAGTTTCCTTCTCTGTGACAAAGGGGATGGGACTTCCTTCCCATTGATATGTTCTAAGTGTGCAGACTGGACACTTCATCTCAGCAACCAGGCAGATGAGGCTATTTGTAGAGCTTTCAGAATCACCAGGGCTTCCCTGGTGGCTCAGATGGTAAAGAATCTACCTGCAATGTGGGAAACATGGGTTTGATCCCTGGGTCGGGAAGATCCCCTTGAGGAGAAAATGGCAAAACACTCCAATATTTTTGCCTGGAGAATCCAATGGACAAAGGAGCCTGGGGGGCTATATAGTCCATGGGGTCGCAAAGAGTTGACATGACTGAGTGACTAACACTTTCAGAATCTCTGGCCCATGATTTCTAAGGCCTGAGATGATCATCCCAGAGTTCTGGACTCAATGGGAAGAAAGGACCAGCGTTCCCCTTTGTTCTCAACTTCAGAAGCAGCCTTAGCTTCTCCAGTTCCAATGTCATCAAGGGTCCTGAGAGGGGCTGCCGAGATCCTGCTGAGGGTCCTGGAAGGGTTCCACTTGAACACACCAACGAAAGTGGAAGTCTCCGTGTCACTGGTCCTCAGCGACCACCCTCGCCCTGCCTCCTCTGGCTAACTCATTCCCTCTGGGATAAACAGTTGGGCAGGGCTCCTCTCTGGTCATCTGCTTCTGGTGATAAGTCCTTGATGACTCTCTGCAGCCTCCCGTTGGGGAGATAAATATCCTATTTGGGAGGAAATCACACCCCCTCTTCCCCACCCAAGTGGCCGCATCTCCTCCGCCTTCAGCAATGGTGGGAAGTGACTACACCCACTCTTCCCAACCCTGGGGGATTCCAGCATTTGAAATTGCAGAGCTGGAAAGATAAACATCACTGCTGATCCCTCACTCCCTCTTTGTTCCTCTTCAGTAGCAGAAAAGGAACTGAGAACCACGAGGCACGGAAACTCTCCCCATCTGCTGGCGTTGTTAAGGGAACCAGTGCTTTAATTTACACTCGTAGGCTCCTCCCTTTCTTCTTCATCAACACCCCCAACCATCTCCTTTTTTTTTTTCATTTATTTTTATTAGTTGGAGGCTAATTACTTTACATCATTGCAGTGGTTTTTGTCATACATTGAAATGAATTAGCCATGGATTTACATGTATTCCCCATCCCGGTCCCCCCTCCCACCTCCCTCTCCACCCGATCTCTCTGGGTCTTCCCAGTGCACCAGGCCCGAGCACTTGTCTCATGCACCCAACCTGGGCTGGTGATCTGTTTCACCCTAGATAATATACATGTTTCGATGCTGTTCTCTTGAAACATCCCACCCTCGCCTTCTCCCACAGAGTCCACAAGTCTGTTCTATACATCTGAGTCTCTTTTTCTGTTTTGCATATAGGGTTATCGTTGCCATCTTTCTAAATTCCATGTATATGTGTTAGTAATGGTCTTTATCTTTCTGGCTTACTTCGCTCTGTATAATGGGCTCCAGTTTCATCCATCTCATTAGAACTGATTCAAATGAATTCTTTTTAATGGCTGAGTAATATTCCATGGTGTATATGTACCACAGCTTCCTCATCCATTCGTCTGCTGATGGGCATCTAGGTTGCTTCCATGTCCTGGCTATTATAAATAGTGCTGCGATGAACACTGGGGTGCATGTGTCTCTTTCAGATCTGGTTTCCTTGGTGTGTATGCCCAGAAGTGGGATTGCTGGGTCATATGGCAGTTCTATTTCCAGCTTTTTAAGAAATCTCCACACTGTTTTCCATAGTGGCTGTACTAATTTGCATTCCCACCAACAGTGTAAGAGGGTTCCCTTTTCTCCACACCCTCTCCAGCATTTATTGCTTGTAGACTTTTGGATAGCAGCCATCCTGACTGGCGTATAATGGTACCTCATTGTGGTTTTGATTCCAACCATCTCTTAAGGAAAAAAAAAAAACAAACTTCGATTCTTCTGTCCAAGGTAAGCCTCATGAGCCTGGCCCTTCAAACCCCTCTTGCTCTAATTCCAGAAATGAAGCTTTAAAAAAAAAAAAGGACATATTGATATACTGGAGCCAAATTGTGTTTATCAATTGCAAAGCAAAAGTGAAAATTGCTCAGTTGTGTCCGACTCTTTGTGATTCAATGGACTACAGAGTCCATGGAATTCTCTAGGTCAGAATACTGGAGTGGGTAGCCGTTCCCTTCTCCAGGGAATCTTCACAACTCAGGGATCGAACCCCCATTGCAGGAGGATTCTTTACCAGCTAAGCCACCAAGGAAGCCCAAGAATACTGGAGGGGTAGCCTATCCCTTCTCCAGTGAATCTTCCTGACCCACGAATTGAACCAGGGTCTCCTGCATTGTAGGCAGATTCTTTACCAGCTGAGCTACCAGGGAAGCCATCAATTGCAAAGTACATACTAAGTCGCTTCAGTTGTGCCTGACTCTTTGCCATCCTTTGGACTATAGCCTGCCAGGCTCCTCTGTCCACGGGATTCTCCAGGCAAGAATACTGGAGTGGGTTGCCATGCCCTTCTTCAGGGGATCTCCCCAACCAGGTACCAAACCTGGGTCTCTTCAGTCTCCTGCTTTGGCAGGAGTGTCACCTAAAGTTTAGTCGCTCAGTTGTGTCCGACTCTTTGTGACCCCATGGCCTGTAGCCTACCAGGATCTTCCGCCCACGGGCTTTTCTAGGCAAGAGTACTGGAGTGGGTTGCCATTTCCTTCTCCAGAGGATCTTCCCAACCCAGGGATCGAACCAGGGTCTCCCCCATTGTAGGAAGATGCTTTACCATCTGAGCCACCTAGGGCCACCTGGAAAACCCCATATTGGAAAATACACATCCCCGTAAAGAAAGATGATCCTTCCTTCCCACTGCCTCCTTCGTGGGTCTTACCTACCAACTGAACTAGATTCCTCATGTTTTTGCCAAATAGTGGGGGAGAGGACAGTCTATTTTTTGCGATACCAGTCTTTATTCAAACTGTTCCTTTGATCAGAAATGTCCTTCCTTCTCCATCTCTTTCTTTGAAATCCTTTTCATCATTCCAGCTCAGTTGCTATGTTCTGCCTCCGGAAGCCTTCCCCCATCTTGCTGTCTTTTTCCAGAGTTACGTGGCACGCTCTTTCTTTCAGAACTCCTCCAACCTTTGCTTTGTCCCTTGATGTCAGTGCTGACCCTGTGCTGCCTTGAATGTACTTCTTTGTCCATCTGCTTATCTCCCCAACAGACCAACTGTAAGCAATCCACAGGCAGAGCCATGTCATCATTGCACTCCCAGGGCCTGGCATGGAGCCTGGACGGGGGCCATGGCAGTGGTGATGCTGAGAAAGGGGCAGGGGTGAGAAGGGGGGTAACTGGGACATATATATGTGTGCATGCATGGTGTTTATCAAGGGGACATTTACTCCTCACTCTTTCCTGAAAAACTCTAAGAAACTTTAGAAACCGAACACAACTCCAAGAAAAAGCCAGAGTAAAAGAGAACAATGTGTTTCAAAGCACCTGGGAAGAGTTGTTTACTGCAGTAGATGGCTGGATTTATCTCTCAGTTTCCTGGATGAAAGGGGGAAACGCGCTGGCTTGTGTATTTTGCATTGTACAAAAAAAACCCTCTGGAATCAGATTGGAAAGAGAAATTTTTCCTGGCACTGAGTTCAAGGAGAAATTTATCAAGCAAGTGCTTATATAACAGACATGAGGTAACCCAAGGAGCAGCATCTCCAACTGGCTTTCTACAAAAGGACACAGATGTCCTCAGAAGAGCAATTCTCCTGCTCAGTGCAGCTCGGAGACAGAAGGGATTTCTGCGAGAAAACGAGACAGCGTGGCCCCCATCCAGGGCCTTCCCTATGTCTGTAGAAGTTCTGAGAATCCAGAAAGAAAGAAAAGTCGGTATGAGTCCATTTAATAGAAGATCTCAAAGACCCCATCTAGATTGATCTTAAAGATATTGGTGGCTTGGGCTTCCCTGGTGGTCCAGTGGTTGGGAATCTGCCTGCCAATGCAGGAGACATGGGTTCGATCCCTGATCCGGGAAGATTCCATGTGCCGAAGGCAAATAAGCCCGTGTGCCGCAACTGCTGAAAGCCGCACGCCCTGGAGCGAGTGCTCCACAGCAAAAGAAGCCATGGCAATGAGAAGTCCAAGCCACGCAACTAGAGAGTAGACCCCACTCGCTGCAACTAATGCAGCCATGAAGGCCTAGTGCAGCTAAAAAATCAAAAAACAAAAAAACTTGGTGGCCAGATTGCACAAAGTGCAATCTAGCTCAAAGTGGGCAGAAGCAGAGAGTGAGCCAGAAGTTTAGGCAAGAAACTGCCCCCTCTTAAGGAACTCCAAAGGGGCTGGTGTACACTGAGTGGGCAGGACTCTGTGCTCAAGGACACAGTGTGTGTCCCTCCACAGATGAAGTCAAGGGTCCCATCATTTACCGGGAGGGCATGCCTCAAAGGAGATTTGAGAGAAATATGAGAGCCACACAGATATCCTGAAAGGCAACAAGACACTTGTGCAAAGATGCTGTTCAGGACAATAACACCAGGCCCCAGGCAAGACCACCAACATGGCAGACAAGGATCCTATATCCTGTGTCATGTGAGGTCAAGAGCATTGGGGCACCCATCTGTGAGTGTCACAGGCTGGAAAGAGAGGTGACAGTTGGTCATTTTAACCAACCTCATTACTTTGTATGGGAGGAACTGTTGTTCAGTCATTAAGTTGTGTCCAACTCTCTGCAACCCTATGACTATAGCACATCAGGATCCTCTGTCCTTCACCATCTTCAGGAGTTTGCTCAACTCACATCCACTGAGTCAGTGATGCCATCTAACCATCTCATCCTCTGTCGCCCCCTTATCTTCCTGCCTTCAGTCTTTCCCAGCATCAGGGTCTTTTCCAATGAGTTGGCTGTTCACATCAGGTGGCCACAGTATTGGAGCTTCAGCTTCAGCATCCATCCTTCAAATGAATATTCAGGGTTGGTTTCCTTTAGGATTGACTGGTTTGGTCTCCTTCCTGCCCAAGGGACCCTCAAGAGTCTTCCCCACAATTTGAAAGCATCAATTCTCCAGCTCTCAGCCTTCTCTAGGGTCCAATTCTCACATCTGTACATGACTACTGGAAAAATCATAGCTTTGACAGATAAACGAAAACCTAAGTGCTCACATCTCTGGCCACCACAGAGAAAACTCTGACCATCTTCAATCCTAAGCTGGCTGTTTTGTCTTCACATAAAGATGGGAGCGTTTGCTCTCTGGGGCCTCCCATGCACCTGAGGAACACTGGCTACTCATCACAAGCCCACGGCCAAGATGTCTCTGGGGTTTTCAGCTTGAGATCTGTGTGTCTGGAAGGAACTCATTATACAGCTAGAGCACCTCCTGAAAGGCCTATTCCCTCTTACTCATGTGACTCCAGAAGCCTGAACCCTTCTCTCTGAAGGCATTTCTGGATGAGAAGAAGGGCTGGTCTCTCAGAATATCTGCCTCCAATGAAACCTCAGAATCAAGACCCCATCATCACCTCAGGCCACCACTGACATCATGGGAAAGATAGGCTTCCTGTTGTCCTTATTAGTAGATGCCATGGAAGAGGAGAGTTCAGAGTTGGAACCTCAAAAGGCCCAAGGAGGGGACCACCAGTATACCCAGAAGGAAAAGTACTCCTATATTCCCTTTTCCGGTAGGTGCTTTGGCTTTTTCCTGGGCAGCCCCAATGTGGACATTTTGCAGCTACGCCAGGGCAGTTCTTCCTCTGCATTTACTCAACAGTGTCCAGTTGATAAGGGCTTCCCAGGTGGCACTAGTGGTAAAGAACCTGCCTGCCAATGCAGATGACAAAAGAGACTTGGGTTCGATCCCTGGGTCAGGAAGATCCCCTGGAGGAGAGCATGGCAATCCACTCCAGTGTTCTTGCCTGAAAAATCCCATGGACAGAGGAGCCTGGGGTGCTAAAGTCAATGGGGTCACACAGAATCGGTCACGACTGAAGCAACTTAGTATGCATGCTAAGTTCCAGTTGACAAGACTGAAGATGGACTTCCACTTAAGCCTGAAGTGAGGGCATCAAAACCAGTGTGCCAGTGAGGGTCACCAGGTGGCTGACACAGTGAAGATGCAAGTCCTGTCCTGCTTCATGGGAAGTTGACACTAGAACTTGGTGCAGACCTCAACCTCTCATTCTTTTCATTGCCATTGTCATTACCACTGCTAACAGCAGCAATGGTAAAAGTGGTGTTATAGGTCAGAACAGCTAGGCAGTCAAGTACAAAACTGCAACATGGACTTCCTTGATAATCCAGTGGTTAAGACTCTGTGCTTCCTCTGCAGGGGATATGGGTTCAATCCCTGGTCAGGGAATTTCTACCTGCATTGTGGTATGGCCAAAAAAACCCTGAAATGTCAGCTTTACCTGGTGGTTCAGTGGCTAAGACTCTGCACTCCTCATGTAGGGGGCCAAGATTCAATCCCTGGTGGGGGAATGAGATTCCACATGGCGACTAAAAGTTCACATGTTGCCACTAAAAGATCCCACATGATGCAACTAAGATCTGGTATAGCCAAGTAAATAAATAAATAAAATCTTTTTTAAGATGGCAACACATGTTTTCCCAAAAGAAATTAGATTATGCTTTCATTCAGCTGAAAAGCTCAGAGCATCGAAGTAATGAACCGATTAAATGTTTTCTTTAAAAAAAGAAATCCTTAATAACTCATCCCATTAAATGACTATCACCTTAAGCATCCTCTCTGTGTCCATCACTCTCTTAGGCACTTTCCATGGAGACCGCATCTGATCTCCATGACAACTCTGCAGGCAGATCTACCCACTCTCATTGTAGAGGAAATGGCACTGAGAACTTGGTACCATGGGGCCAAGGGAAGTTAGGCAGCTCTTAAGAAGCTACTGAGGGGCTTCCCCAGTGGCTCAGTAGTAAAGAATCTGCTCTCGATGCAGGAGACTTGCAGGAGATGCAGATTCAATCCCTGGGTGGGGAAGATCCCCTGGAGAAGGAAATGGCAACCCATTCCAGTATTCTTGCCTGGGAAGTCCCATGAACAGAGGAGCCTGGTGGGCTGCCGTCCATGGGGTCACAAGAGTTGGACACAACGGAGTGACTGAACAACAAAGAAACTACTTATCAGGACTGCTCTGGTGGTCCAGTGGTTAAGACTCCATGCAGGGGGCGCTGGTTCGATCCTTGGTCTGGGAATTACGATCCCACATGACACTTGGCCAAAAAACTAAAATTCAAAAAGAGAAGAAGCTACTTGTTACCACTCATGGTCAGAGTACCCTTGGAACTGCTCTCTGCATGCAAACCTAGAAGGGGACTGGGAAAATATGGAATAAAGAAATAACCCTCAGAGTAGCTTCCAATGTAAGTAAGATCTCCTGAGGCTGAATCCAAGACCAGCCAGATCAGAAAATCACCCACAAATGTTTCCAACTAGACCTGAGTTCAGTCAGTCTACCCGAGCACCTCCTGGGTGCCCTCGTATACTTCACTTCATTCCCTATCTCTGAATAACCTTTGAGTTGAATTTCTCTGCGTTGCTTGTAATGAAACAGAGGTCTAGCCAATTAGGGAAGTTGCTCAAGATCCTGGTTCATCTGCAACAAAGCTGGGATTCAAGTCCAGTCTGCTCACAGATAGAGACCAGCTACTGAAATCCCTGATCAGGAAAAATCATTATTGCATTTTTTTGAGATTTTTTTTTGAGTGTTTTCTTTATCTTTGGGGAAGCCCATGGGTACACCACACAGCAGCAAAGACTTATGTATGGTTTTTGTCTTCTTTCCCTCTTTTTTTGTCCTCGTTCTACCTACTCCTCACCTTGTCTAAAAGGGACAGGGTTGGGACTTTCCTGGTAGTCCAGTGGTTACAATTCCCCACTTTCAGTGCAGGGGGCATGGGTTCAATCCCTAGTGGGGGAACTTAGAACACGTATGCCTTGAGTGTGCAGCAAAAAAAAAAAAAAAGGTTAAATAAGAAACTAAAAACAACAAGGAGAGGGTCTCTGTCTCTTTGCAGGGCTAGAGCTCCCTTGCTGCTTGCTGTCTCCGGGCACAAGGTCATCTGGCACCCACGTGACAGCTGCTATAATTATGAGCGCATTTGTGTGGCTCAGGGTGGAGAGAGAAGCGTGAGCTCACCGAGGGGCTGGGAAAGGAATGGCCTTGATCTGAGCTGCAGCCTGGTTCTAATTTTAGCAACGACGGAGCCCGGGACTTCCTGGACAGATCACATTGCCCCGTGCTCTCTGCTCCCTGAGCTGGGCTGACACCAGACATGTGGAAAAGATTCGGATCACAAGAACCACCAAATCGGGTCACACCCATGGCTCATCCGGCCCAGCCGCTGTCTCAGAAAGTGGGGATGGGACGTCTCAGATGGTCAGAACTTAGCCACCTCCTTGTAAAATAACCTTACTTATCAACAAGGGCAGAGGTAAACAGCTACCCACAAGGAACAGCCAGCAGAGCTGGATCTCCAATCCCCAGTCTCCAGCATCCCGGCTTGCATGTTACCTGTCTTGTCACCCTCTCAAGGTTGGGGTTGCAGTCTGAGGTTTGTCTTTCCCTTTTGAAGTATGAGCCATGAGGCATATTTTTAAATAATTTTCCCTCCTAATGCTACATATCTTTAATAAGGTAAAGTTTACATACAGTGAAATTCCCATCTCTTGTGTATATGATGGAATGAATTTGAAAAACATGTATGTCTCCCTGGAGACAAAGAACACAACCAGGGAACTTCCCTGGTGGTCCAGTGGCTAGGACTCTGTGCTCCCAATGCAGGGGGCCCAGGTTTGATCCCTGGTCAGAGAACTAGACCCCATAGGATGCAACTAAGACCCAGCACAGCCAAATAAATAAAAACAAACATAAGTTTAAAAAGAAATAGTCTATCAGCCGCCAAAAATTCCATCATGCCCCCTTTCCAATCAATTTTAAGTCCAGGGACTTCCCTGATGTCCCAGTAGTTAAGACTTCACCTTCCAATGCTGGGGGCGCAGGTTCAATTCGTGGTCAGAGAGGTAAGAGCCCACATGCCTCATGGCCAAAAAAACAAAAACATAAAACAGAAACAATATTGTGGCAAATTCAATAAAGATTTCAGAAATTGTCCATATAGAAAAAAAAATCTTAAAAAAAATATTCCCTGAGTCCTCAACAAAGGCAGGCTTCCCTGGTGGCTCAGAAGGTAAAGAATCTGCCTGCAATGTGGGAGACGTGGGTTCGATCCCTGGGTTGGGAAGATCCCCTGGAGAAGGAAATGGCAATCCACTCCAGTATTCTTGCCTGGAGAATTCCATGGACAGAGGAGCCTGGCAGGCTACAGTCCATGGGGTTGCAAAGAGTGGGACATGACTGAGCAACTAACATTTTCACTTGCAACAAAGGCAATTGCAGTTCTGATTTCCACTGTCATAATTAGTTTTCTGGTTATTCACTTTAAACAGAGGGCATCTTGGTGTCTGGGAGACAGGGAAGATTCTAACCAACCCTCAGCTTCTTGCAGATCCTTCACTGGTCCTTGACAGTTTCCACTGCATGACTCTTATCCAAGCCTCTTCTTCTGGAGCTCAGCGGAAAAGATCCTTAACTCTTGAGTCTCCACCCCCTGAGTCCCAAGTGAGGAAAAGGAATTAAAACAAGGCCCTGTGATCCCTGTTATATAGTCAAGTGAGAAGTCATTCGTCTAGTTTCCAGCCACAAGAGAGGCTGGTCCCCCCTCTTTGCTCCCTCCTTCCAGACCTCCTGGAACAAAGTCTGCAAACCTTCTCGTTACTTAAGAATGAGTGTTCATCCCACAATTAACCTGAATGTTTTTCTCATTAGAACACAAGCCCATTTCTTCATGCTCTCTCTTCCCAGCAAAGCTGTTGAATGTTTGGTCAATAGAGCAAGTAACTCAATGTGAAAGCTCCTTATATTTAATTTCATGATCTCACTGGGCAGAGATTTTCTACATCCACTCTGAAAATAATTCAGCATTGAAATGTTTTGTGTCATAACTGCTCCATCCTCACTTGGGTTTGAACTTTAATTCTACTAGTGACTGGTCCTGTTCTTAAGTGGTCATGTGTGTGTCCCCGGCAAGTCTGTTTTTGCCAGGGGAAAGCATGTGTGCATCAGCAAATGCTACCTCCCTGGGAACATTACTCACTTGGACTCACCTACACTGTCTCTCCTCTCAGTAACAATGAGTCTTGCCTTGTCTTCTTGCATGTATATGACCTCAAAGAACTCTCAAAGTGTTCTCAAGAGCTTCTGAAAGGACACTTCATTTCTATATTCCCAGCGTTCAGAATAAGGAAGGCCTGGCTCAATAAAAGCTAATCAATCAATCAATGAATTACATTGTGAGAGCTGGACCACAAAGAAGGCTGATCACTGAAGAGTTGATGCTTTTGAATTGTGATGTTGGAGAAGACTCTTGAGAGTCAGACTGCAAGGAGATCAAACCTATCAATCCTAAAGGAAATCAACACTGAACATTCATTTGAAAGACAGATGCTGAAGCTGAAGCTCCAATACTGTGGCCACCTAATGTGAAGTGCTGACTCACTGGAAAAGGTCCTGATGCTGGGAAAGATTGTGGGCAGGAGAAGAAAGGGGCAACAGAGGATGAGATGGTTGGATGGTTGAATTTGAGAAAGCTCCGAGAGATAGTGGAGGACAGAGGAGCCTGGTGTGCTGCAGTCCATGGGGTCACAAAGAGTAGGACATGACTGGGTGACTGAACAACAAATAAACTACATTGACTCCATCTGGGGAAGAAGGAGAGACAGGTTCTCCTAAGCATTGTCTCCCCGCTCTCCATGAGCTGGAGTACTGAGGTTGTCCAATGTCACTGAACTGTTGGCCATCCCAGACTTCCCCTCAACTCTCCCCATCACCGGGTGCCCATCTTTCAGGAAATCACCAATGTGCCCCTCTCACCACCTTTTCCTTTGACTCTGTCAGAGGCTTACCTTGGGTACCCAGTTTAATGGACTGCACTGATCACAAGATAAGGAGTAACCAGTTCCTTAAAGAAAGTCTTCCAGGGGCTTCCATGGTGGTCCAGTAGTTGAGCATCTGCCTTGCAATGCAGGGGATACAGGTTTGATCCCTAATCAGAGAACTAAGATCTCACATGCCTCAGAACAAGTGAGCCCCTGAGCCACAACTACTGAGCTATCACACTACAACTAGAGTCCATGCACCGCAATGAAAGATCCTGCATGATGCAACTAAGATTGGACACAGCCAAATTAATCAACCTTTTTAAAGGACTTGTTTTCTTAATGTCATTTCCAGAACCATAATCCCATCAGCAAAGGGTACCATTTCATCAACGGTGAGTTCCACTGAGCCACCATCTTTCCCAGTATCCCTAACAGTTTCCCCTTAGGCTCCTTGAATTCGTGCTTATGGTTCTATCCAATGCTCCTATAAGAGAAAGAGGAGTCTCCTTTCCTTGTCTTACCAGCCCTACCTCCATCCTGAAGTCTGGCCATCCATCACAAGAGTCCTGAGTTGTTCCATGAAGCATGTGATCTTTAGCCAGAAGCAGAACTCTAGCTCTGTTGGGTCTGCTCTGCACTGAAGAGACAAAATGAATAACTCCTTGTGCAGAAAATGGTTGACCTGGAGCCACACACTTCATGAGGCAGGAACACACATTCCTCCTGCTCTGCCCTGAACTGCTGTCCCAGTAGCATCTGAAACCTTCCCCAGGATCATCCGTCATCACATGGCGCAGCATGTCAGCCAACCCCTGATGGGGGAGCTAAGAGCCCACATGCCTTGGGGCCAAAAATCCAAAACATAAAACAAAAGCAATGTTGTAACAGATTCAATAAAGACTTTTAAAAATGGTTCACATTAAAAAAAAAAAGAATGTGTGTGTGGGGGGGGGTGCGTGTGTGCACAAGGGCATGTGCATGTGTTCCTGTGGGCATAGGTTAGGGAGATCAGACCGTACAGAGGAAAGAAAAACGTCAGACAGCAGCACCAAGGTATCTGGATGCCCCTCCTTTGGAAACAAACATGAAAGCAGCATGGCTGCACTGAAGAAAACAAAGAGAAGACAAACCCCCCGAAGTCCTACATTGCTGTAACAACCACTCCCTTTCGCTTCCAATCACCGTCCGAACAGACATTTTCACACACTGCTGTCAGTGTGCAAGTCATTTTGTAACGTCTGTTTATTCAATATGGTATACAGTCAGTCCTCTGTATCCACGGGTTCTGAATCTACAGATTCAACCAACTCAGGATCAAAAACTTTTGAAATGAGGGGCTTCCCTGGTGGCTCAGTGGTAAAGAATCTACCTGCCAATTCAGGAGACATGGGTTCAATCCCTGGTCCAGGAAGAACCCACATGCTACTGTTAGGTAGTTAGAATAGGGAAAAGGAGTCCAGAATGGCAGTGGCTAAAAGATAAGGAAGAGAAAAGCCCATGAAAATAGAACAAAGGAAGGTCCGAGGACTGGAGTGAGGACCTCAGGTACAACAAACAACACTCTTGGCTAACCCAATTTACATAGGGCAGGCCAGGGTGCGGGGTGGGGGGTGGGGGGCATATAAAAAGAGGAGCCAGAGGGCTGGGAGTCCTGCGCGCTGGGGCACTCTTCTCTTCAGTCTTTGGGTCGACATACCTTCACGCCTCAGGATGGATTTTCCTGCTATTATCTAAATAAAATAGAGCTGTAATACAGAGCTGTAACACTGATTTGTCTAAGAGCTATAACATGGTCCGTTCGAGACCTGAGAACTATAACATGGTCTGTCCAAGACCCAAGAGCTGTGACACGCCAAGGGCTTTAATGTCCGTCACTCCAAATCTTTGTTGTGACAAGACTGAACCTAGGAGCACACACTCACCTGACACTACGGAGCAACTAGACCCATACACCACAACTACTGAGCCTGTGTCCAAGAGCCTGTGCTCTGCAACAAGAGAAGCCACTACACTCAGAAGCGCATGCACAGCAATGAAGACTAACCCCCACTCACTGCAACCAGAGAAAGCCTGCATGCAGCCCACCATAGCCAAAAAATAAAATAAATAAATACAAACATATTTGAAAAGAAAAACAATGCCACAAAGTTCCAAAAAGCAAAATTTGATTTTTGCCCCTGCACTGGAAACTATTCACATAGCATTTGCATTGTTATTTACTATTATCTACTTAGCATTTATATTGTATTAACTATTATAAGGAATGTAGAGTTTATTTAATGTGTATGGGAGAATGTGCTCTAGGACATCTTATATAAGGGATTTGGGCATTGCTGGATTTTGGTATCCATAGCGTCTTGGAGCCAATCCCTTGAGGATGTATTATAGGACAACTGTATACATATTTTTTCCAAGTTGATGTCCCAGCTGGGAAGAGAAGATGTATATGGAGGCACCATTATTTTCTAAATAATTCCCTGGGGGTTGGATATTTAAGATGCCTTACAGATTTTACATAGTAAAATTGAAAAGGTGAAGAACCCTTTGGTCCTTGTGCTCCATGTCCTCTGCCTGCCTTTTGTCTGTGGTTAAACTTTAGCCAAAGAATAAGTTTAATCAGAGAAGTGAGAACACATGGAAACAAAGGAAAACAGTCAGAGGAGACCAAATAATAATAATGTAGTCATTAAGCAAAATAAAAGACCTTTATTTATTAGTTCCTTCTCAAGGGCTATAGATAATACTCTGAGCTATATCCTGTGAGATGTCTTATAGATATTAAAACTGTCACCATGTAGAAGAAGTTAACTACATGATGTTAACTACATAACCAGACTGTAGCCATGACATAAGCTGCCAGAATTCCGAGAACTAGCCTTAAGGAAGTGGGAGAAAATCAACCCCAGAACGGATGATTAACTGTACTTAAAACAATCAAGATGATACTGGTCAGACCATCGATGACCAGTTTCAAGATGACTGTCGTGTCTGATTGTGCTGTTTCTGCATGGAGCCCCCTCGCTAAGCCTATAAGAGCTATTGCCCCCTGGTTGTCAGTGGGGGGAGTCAGCCTTTGGACAGCAGTGTATTTCACTTCCCCCCACCAAAATAAAATATTTTCCTTTCCACCAACCTGGGTTCTTTAACGGCTTTTTAGCAGCAAGCGGCCAGACCCCACTTTTGGTTACAAAATGGACAATGACAATGAAGGTGGAGCTTTTTCTCCTTTCAAATTATTTGTTTGGGATAATTCCCAGGAGTGTAGGTCAAAAATGATGCAGTGTTTCGAGTCAAACCCAAATGAATTCCAAACAAGGATAGTTTTACCTGTAGCAAGGAGACTCCATTTCACCAGAACAGTCCTCAGAGACTATTTTAGCAAGACTGTAAAACCCTCATGTGCAAGGACCAAGTCTGCCAGCTCCAGTGATGCATAACACCGAACACAGAGTGGATGACCAAGGCTGATCCAGGCTCATAACACCGGAAGCTTAAACAAATTAAGGAACCATATTTAAGAGGAAGAATATGAAATCACCAAAACAAAACTAGGTATGAGAATGACCTTTTAAAAAATGGTGGGGGTTGGGTGGGTAGGTGTGTTTTAAGTCACATCCGACTCTTTGCAACCCTTTGGACTCTTTGCAACCTGCCAGGCTCCTCTGTCCATGGGATCTCAGGCAAGAATTCTGGAGTGGCTTGCCATTCCCTTCTCCAGTGGATCTTCCTGACCCAGGAAATGAGGAACCTGTGTCTCTTGTGTCTCTTGCATTGGCAGGCAGATTTTTTTATCACTTCACCACCTGGGAAGTGTTGGAAGCAGGGAATCAAAACAAGTTACCATTGTTTAAAGAGCTAAAAATGCAACAAATTCACAAAATTGAAAAAAACACATGAATTCACAAAATTGAAAAAATAACACAATTTTCACAACAAAAAAAACTGTTTGCCTGACACCCCACTGTAACACTTCCCCCTCCCCCTCCGACATCTTTAGCTACATGCTCTTTGGTATCTTTTCCATATGATGACAATTTTCAGTATCCTTTTCTGTAGCAAGAACAGAAAACAAATTCAGTCTTCTCTCTGGCATGGCTGATCAAAATTGTTTATTACTATCATTGTTGTTCAGTCGCTAAGTTGTGTCCAACTCTTTGTGACCCCATGGACTGCAACATGAGAAGCTTCCCTGTCCTTCACGGTCTCCTGGAGTTTGCTCAAACTCATGTCCACTGAGTCAATGATGCCATTCAACCAACTCGTCCTCTGTTGCCCCCTTCTCCTCCTGCCCTCAATCTTCCCAGAATCAGGGTCTTTTCCATTGAGCCAGCTCTTCATATCAGGTGGCCAAAGTACTGGAGCTTCAGCTTCAGCATCAGTCCTTCCAATGAATATTCAGGACTGATTCCCTTTAGGATTGACATGGGTTATAAAAGTCTTTTTCAGCATCACAACTCATTATTAGCAATATCACATACAGTTTTAGAATGGTAAAATTGAGGAAAACCTGTTGGTCAAGTTTTTTTGGTATATGAGAGTAATTTATCTCCATTCATTGATCATAAGTTTAAACCAGAATTTGTTTTCCTGATTTGGGCAGATCTCTTGGAATTGACTTTATGTAACAGTTGCCTGTGGAAAACAAGCTTGGCTTAGTCTGAGTCTATTTCAAACTTTGCTTCTCTCCCAGTATGCATGTGCATCCCGTGCTGCTGGCTGCGGGGCATGTTCACACAGGGCACAACGCCTGCCCCTGCACTCGATGACAACTCAGTTCTGACGAATCGGACAAGTGTCCCTGAAAACCATTCCTACATGGAGGATGGGGAGCGAGGCTGTCACTCTACTTGCAAAGGACTAAATCACAAAAATGTATCTCACCAGACCCAAGCTAGATGCATCACTAAGTCCATTCCAGATCCCAAATAGACCCGAGTCACTCCAATGCCAAGTGACACAAAGGGAAATGAATAGAGAGGAAGTCAGAGTGGAAAGAGATAGCGATCCTAACCAGAGGTGGCTAAAAATATCATGTCTGTTCAGATTGTGCAAACACACACAGCCATGTGCACACATTCCCAGGGCTCTTCCTAGGGCCCTAGAAGGGGTTCACGTGAGGAAGAGCATCTGAGGCTGAAAATGATTTTGCTTCAGAGTAATGTGCATTACTCTGAATTAATTCATCCACGTGTTTGATATACCAGGAATGTTTCATTACCTTCATTGTATTAGGGTGTTCTGTGGATTTTTTTTTTTGAAAAATTTTTTTTAACTGCAGTTGAGAAATTCTGCTGAGGGAAAACACAGCTTGCATTTCAGGTGGTGTTAGTGGTAAAGAACCTGCTTGCCAGTGCAGGAGACATAAGAAATGCAGGTTGGGAAGATCAATCACTGGGTTGGGAAGATCCCCTGGAGGAGGGCATGGCAACCCACTTCACTATTCTTGCCTGGAGAATCCCACGGACAGAGGAGCCTGACGGGCTACAGTCCGTAAGGTCGCAAAGAGTTAGACATGACTGAGGGACTGAGCACAGCACAGAACCTCCCCCCTGCAGAGATGACTAAGAGGAAGCTGAGTTCCATCCTCCTCCTCCTCCCACTCTATCTATTTAGCACACAGTCATGGGGGACTGGGAAGGAAACTGGAAAACCGGTTGGAATCAGAAGCCTCTGAACTATTTAGAAAGTTTGGGGAGGAGGGAGGGTTTACAGCCCCAAAGCCAAATGATGGGTGGTCCAAGCTGTTGTTCTTGTTGTTGTTTAGTTGCTAAGTCATGTCCGACTCTTTGAGACCCCATGATTGTAGGCTGCCAGGCTCCTCTGTCCATGGAATTCTCCAGGCCAGAATACTTGAGTGGGTTGCCATTTCCTTCTCTGGGGGATCTTCCTGATCAGAGTACCATGCATAGTGCTTGGGGAGCTTGACATAAGAGGAAATCAACATCTTCCTCCAGTTGAAGTGTTGCTTAGTCACAGTTGGGTTGAAGTGCTTCCATGCCTTCCATTGAAATGGGAGGGAAAGAGAACTGGAGAGGAATGGCAGGTGGAAGGAGGGGTGGCAAGTGGCTATTTGAATTCCCACAATTTGGAGAATCAAGAAAACATGAATTTCCTTGACCTAGGGACTACCATACAGAGTGAAGGGAGTCAAAGAGAAAACAAATACCGAATATTCATGCATACATGTGGAATCTAGAAAAATGGTATGGATGACCTTATGCAAAACAGACACAGGAGTAGAGAACAAACGTATGGACACCAAGGGGGGAAGGGTAATGGGAAGAGCTGGGAGACTGGAATTGACATATATACACACACTACTGATACTACGTAAAAACTAGATAAGTAATGAAAGCCTCTTGTACAGCACGGGGAACTCTGCTCAGTGCTCTGTAGTCGCCTAAATGGGAAGGAAATCCACCAAAGAGGAGATATATGTACACGTATAGCTCAGCTGGTAAAGAATCCGCCTGTAATGCAGGAGACCCCAGTTCAATTCCTGGGTCGAGAAGATCCCCTGGAGAAGGGATAGACTACCCACTCTAGTGTTATTGGCTTCCCTGGTGGCTCAGCTGGTAAAGAATCTGAAATGAGGGAGACCTGGGTTCAAGACCTGGTTCAATTCCTGTGTTGGGACAACCCCCTGGAGAAGGGAATAGCTACCCACTCCAGTATTCTGGCCTAGAGAATTCCATGGACTGTATAGTCCATTGGGTCACAAAGAGTTGGATACAACTGAGCAACTTTCACTTTCACTTTTACAGCTGATTCACTTTGCCATACAGCATAAACTAACACAACGTTGTAAAGCAACTATACGCCAATAAAAATTAATTAACAAAAAATAAATTTTTTTAAAAAGGATACATAGATTTGTCTTAGAATGGCAGGCACAACAGAAACAGCCAAGACTGTCTTCTTGCTGATATGTCATTCAAAAAGGATGGTCAGCAGGTTGAAAAAACCTCACTAGTGGGAATCTCTAGATAGGTCATCAAGGTGGGAGCTTAGGGGAATCAAAAGAGGTCAGGCCAGGTCAGAATGGATCTCCTATATCAGGGAACTGTGAAAGTCAGTTGTTGTTCAGTCACTCAGTTATGTCTGACTCCTTGTGACCCCATGGACTGCAGCACATTAGGCTTACATGTCCTTCACTATCTCCTGGAGTTTGCTCAAACTCATGTCCATGGAGTTGGTGATGATATTTAACCATCTCATCCTCTGTCACTGCCTTCTCCTCCTGCCCTCGATCTTTCCTAGCATCACGGTCTTTTCCAATGAATTGGCTCTTTGCCTCAGGTGGCCAAAGTATTGCAGCTTCAGCTTCAGAAACAGTCCTTCCAATGAATATTCAGGGTTGATTTCCTTTAGGATTGACTGATTTGATCTCCTTGTAGTCCAAAGGGCTCTCAACAGTCTTTTCCAGCATCAAACTTTGAAAGCATCAGTTCTTCAGCACTCAGCCTTCTTTATGGTCCAACTCTCACATCCATACATGACTACTAGAAAAACCATAGCTTTGACTTCTAAAAGGAACTAGATTCCACTAGATTCACACCTGGGGCCCTCAAAAGCTGTTATCTGAGCACCTGCTACCCAGACAGCCATGACAGGAAAGCACCAACACCCACAGAAACAGGTCCCAAGAAGCATCAATCCCTAGTGCACTGCAGGAAAAGGTGACTCCACAGAGGGAGAGGAGGGCTGTGTACAAGAGAAGCCCAATTCCATCCACTCCAGGCCCCTCATGCTGAACCCAGGCTGGTCAAGGAGAGAAGCAGGAATTCAATTCAATGCGCTCATGACATTTTATACCAAAGCTTCAGATCCGCCTTATCCACCACTAAGGAAAAGGAATGAGCAATCTGTCATAGAACAATTAAAGACAAAGAGCTGAGGTTTTTTTTAAAGAATTGTCTCTGCCACAAGTTCAGACTGTTCAATGAATTATTCATAAGCGTGAAGAATTAGGGAAAATGGATTAGGAAATCTGCTGTGGGACAAGAACCATCTTTCAAACAGGTTTCTCTGTTCTCTTCCACATCCCACAGACGTGCTGGCACAAAGCTGTCACTGTCAGCTTTGGTCTAATGAGCACCCCAGTTTAACAGAAGAAACATTCTCTAACACATCTCTGGTTTCTTCATCAGAGTGATAAGGCATGAAAAAATAATGGTTAAGAAAAATGGGTGCTTTTATTCATATGTTTTATCATACATAAGTCTTCCACACATAGTGGGAAGTTCAGATATACAATGACCTTTTTCTCCTTTGGGAGTTCTCGTGACCATCCAAGCAGTGTGAGGCCACAGGGATGAAAGGGATGGTCCCTGATACACCTGGGTTCCAGGTCCTACTCTGTCGGCTGTGAAGGGGAAATGTTTGCCTCTGTGGCAGACTTTCCCCTGTCTCAAAGGAGGTGTGCGACTTCTCTGGGGTTTCCAGATTGCCAAGGAAACCTACATCTCAGAACCAGGTCTCCTGACTCCAGAGAATCTGTGTGTACCTCTGTTTTAGTGGTCATTCCTATATGGCCTGTGTCCATTCCATACGCTCTGAAGGATGGTGATGACATCTTTTCATAATCATATCCAGCAGCTGTCAATGTCCCTGGTGTTGAGTGGGAGCTCACAAAATGTTAAAACAATGACTGTAAAAGCCACGCAACCGTGTGCAAACAGAAACCGCGCATCAGCATTCACTTAAGTAACTCCCATGATAAACAACAATGAGCCCACCCTTAACCGTCAAAATAAAAAAAAATGGAACTAGTAAAAAGCAGAAAGTGAAGGATGATGTCTTTCATGATGTAGTGGACCAGGGATTTCAACAGTAGCATTGATAAAATGTACCCATCACCCAGCAACATGCCATTTGTATCAGCGAAGGGAAAATTTGCCTTCAAAGCTGGCTGCAGGGGCTTCCCTGGTGGTCTAATGGTTAAGACTTGGCGCTCCCAATGCCAGGGGCCTGGGTTTGATCCCTAGTTAGGGAACCAGAGCCTGCATGCTACATCTAAGACCCAGTACAGCCAAATAAATAAATAAAACAAATATTTTAAATAAATTTGGTGGAACGTAACTGTGTGAATATTTCCATACAAGTGCCCTTTAAGTGCCGCAATACAGATCTCATTCCACCTGCAAACTTTAAGTATTCTTTCTTGCTGTGTGAAACATCTGCTCCTCTTCTTAAAAAAAAAAAAAAATCCATTAGAGGAAGCCAGATGGAGTCCATGATATTTTTATTCGTGACAGTTTGATGACTGGCC
Organism: Odocoileus virginianus; assembly: GCF_023699985.2. NCBI lineage: Eukaryota > Metazoa > Chordata > Mammalia > Artiodactyla > Cervidae > Odocoileus > Odocoileus virginianus. The sequence continues at coordinate 55,336,633 of NC_069689.1, forward strand.
AAAAGGTCTGGAGAACAAGAATCACCCAGCTTGTCCGTATCTGTTCTCTGAGCACTTGATCTTAAGAGTCTCTGGAGGGACTTCTCTGGCAGTGCAGTGGTTAAGACTCTGTGCTTCCACTACAGGGGGTGCAAGTTTGATCCCTAGTTGGGGAACTAGATCCCAGGTGCCAACCAGAAAAAGAAAGAGTCTCTAGAGGCTCCTCCATGCTCATTTCTGTCGATACAAACAGTGGTGCCCACAGGAAGGCTAGACATGGTGGGGGTGCAAGGAAAATGACTTGGCTGCCCCACGCATGGGAAGCTCCCACAAAAGGACCCTCCTGGGACTTCCCTGGTGGTCGAGTGGCTAAGACTGAATGCTTCCAATGCAGGGGGCCTATGTTTGATCTCTGGTCAGGGAATTAGATCTCATACACCACAACTAAAGATCCTGTGTGCCGCAACTAAGACCTGGTGCAGTCAAATAAATAAACAAAAGTAATTAAAAACAATTTTTTTTTTTTAATGGGACCCTGTTGCCATCTTGTTCCAGCTTCTCTGATCTTCTAACCAGTTATTCTCTACACCTCTCTCAGGCTAACTAAGGGTATGGGAAGAGGTGCTGAAATGCACTGTTGGTTGGATGCACAGCGGATCTGAACAGTGGCCAGTGCCTGACTGGGTGCTCCCACAGGACTGCTGGGCCATATTGTCATCTGAGTGCATCCACCGTGGGGTTTCACTTGGCAGTGTCCCAACTTTCTCTGGCTTCCAGTTCAGAATTCCTCACTCTCTGGGCTGGTCTCCCCAACCTTCCCACCTGCCTCAAAGAAGAGTCCCCCTTCTCCAGCATCCACCTTTCAATTGCTACATTTTCCCAACTTTGTCTCTTTTCTCTCAGGTTAAATCCAAACCGCTCTCTCCCTCCTCTTCAGCTCTGTCCATGGTCCACCAGCTCTCACACCAAGACCTCAGGGCCCAGGGAGCTTCCACGTGGCATTACTTCCTTCCCAAGCCTGCCAGAGCTCTCTCCTCAGCCACACAGCCAGCTTGCACATCAGGAACTTCTGAGCCCAATTCAGTACCAGTCCAAGTGTCTGCTACCTCTGCTCCTTCACCCAGCAAGAACCCAGCCAGAGGCAAACAGGAGAACTGCACAAATCTGCATCTTTACTTTCTATTCCTTGCAACTTCTAGGCCGTGACTCTGAGCAAACTTCCTAATCACAAACAACTTTCACTCCTCTCATTTTTTATCCACCCTAGTGAATATCCTTTTTGAGAAACATGTTGGTTCCTTTCTCCTGGGAGGACACGTCCCTGAGATCTGGCTGAATCACTTATCAGGCATGAAAATAACACCTATTATTCACTAACAGCCACTGAGACTGAGACTATTAGCGAGAGAAATGAACCATAACCAGAGTTGGGTGTGGATCTATATTTCATGCCAAGAGTCCCCTTGAAATAGATCATTGGGCAATCCGTGTCCACTTGACTTTATTGATGCCTTACTCCCTTCTAAAATGTTCAGTTCTCTTGGAGAACAAAAGCCTTCACAGTAGTTTGGTAAATAGTCACTTTGGAACCTACTGCATGATTCCATTTCCTTTTGCACTTCAATAAAGTTAGACTATGGCCCAAAAAGCAGTGGTTAGATCTTCTTTTGTTCATGCTGTTCTCATGACAGGACTGAGCGACTGAACTGAACTGAATTGAGGCCTTCTACATCATTAGTAGGAATATAAACTGGTGCAGTCACTATGGAAAGCAATATGGAGGTCCTCACTAAAAGTGGAGTTGCCATGTGCTTAGTTGCTCAGTCATGTCTGACTCTTCGAGACCCTATGGACTATAGCTCACTAGGCTCCTCTGTCCATAGGGATTCTCCAGGCAAGAATACTGGAGTGGGTTGCTATGCCCTCCTCCAGGGGATCTTCCCAATCCAGGGATCGAACCCAGGTCTCCCATATTGCAGGAAGATTCTTTACCACCTGAGCCTCCAGGGAAGCCCAGGAATACTGGGGTGGGTAGCCTTTCCTCTCTTCAGGGGATCTTCCCCACCCAGGAATTGAATCGGAGTCTCCTGCATTGCAGGTGGATTCTTTACCACCTGGGCTACCAGGGAAACCTTGCCATAAGACCCAGAAATTCAACTCCTGGACATACATCTCAACAAAACTATAATTAAAAAAGATACATGCACCCCAATGTACATAACAACACTATTTATAATAGCCAAGACATGGAAGCAACCTAAATGTCCACTGACAGATAAATAGATAAAGAAGATGTGGTGTGTGTGTGTGTGTGTGTATATATATATATATACATATATACATATATATATATATATATATATATATATGCCATAGAAAATAATGAAATAATGCCATTTTCAGCCACAAGGATGGACCTAGAGATTATCATACTAAGTGAAGTAAGTCAGAAAGGGAAAGACAAAGACATAATATCATTTATCTGTGGAATCTAAAATACAACACAAATGAACATATCTATGAAAACAGAAACAGATAAACAAACATAGAGAACAGACTTGTGTTTGCCAAGGGGGATGAGGGGTGGGGGAGAGATGGATTGGGAGTTTGGGATTAGCAGATATAAACTATTATATGTAGGATGAATAAACAACACAGTACTACTCTATAACATAGGAAAATATATTCCATATCTATAATAAACCACGCTGTTGTTCAGTCACTAAGTTGTGTCTGAGTCTTTGTGACCCCATGGACTGTAGCCTTCTGGGGCTCTTCTGTCCATGGGATTTCCCAAGCAAGAATACTGGAGTGGGTTGCTATTTCCCTCTCCAGGCGATCTTCCCAATCCAGGGATTGAAGCTGCATCTCCTACATTAGTAGGTGGATTCTTTACCAGTGAGCTACCTGGACAGCCCTGTAATAAACCATAAAGTAAAAGAAAAAAAGTAGTTAGAGCCTAGGAATGGACAGACAAGAGGACAGACAAAATATTACAAAAGTGACAGATAATCAAGACAAAACTCAGAGCAGGCTGATTTGGGTCAAACCCTAATGCTTCTACTCAAATTTCATAATAACTTTAGGCAGATCATTTAACTTTTCTGAGCTTAGCTTTTATAACTATAAAATGAATATAAGCCAAAGGTTTCCAGTTCCAATCTTTTCCAACTTTTCTGGATCCCTCATTCCTCTGATGTTCAAGTTGAATGGCTTGAGCTCCTAGACCCTAAATTATGAGAAGTCAAACACGATTCTCCCCCCAAAGTTCCTCACATTCCCCTTGCTTTACATTGAGTTGGCAAACATTTATTGAGCATCTACTGTGTGCCAAGTTCATTCAAGTAGAGAACAAGATGAAGGAATTCTGCAGGCATATGTAAGTCCCCCTGGTCTTCTCTCATTCTGGGGATACCTTGGGAAACCCCAATTCTCCCACATGATCAGGCAGAGAAAATTAGTGCTTCCTTCAACTCCTCTCTGGCACCTAGGCTGTGCTCAGGGAGTTTTGTCTTTCTCAACCTCATCAAGATGTTTCTTCAAAAGAAATCATCATTTCGTATGAAACATACCACTCACTCTCCAAGAAGTCAAAAGTGAATGCAGACTATGTTTGTCATAAACAGAAACCAGTATTTCCTAATCTACTTGGGATCTGAGCAGCTCAAGAAGAGCACTGGTGAATTTTACAAAAATATACACTAACTGATGTGTATACAGAGGCTTTCGTTTCACTTTCTCAATGTCTAAGGTTAACATTTCCCTATGTTCTAATGCTTTGTTCTTCCACTTTCTTAACCTGTGAGGGAACAATGGAGTTTGACCAGACAGAATACATTGAACCTTATGGGGACACTTCTTTAAGAAGAAATCTTGTAGGAGTGGTGATTTGGAGAAACGTGACTCCTGGCTCCAGATGTATGATGAGTTAGGCTAATTATGGCTTCCAAACAAGAAACCAACTCTTCCAAATACTTCAGGGGCTGAAGTTCACGTCTGACAAGACCCAGGGGAGACCCTGATTCCTACATGACAGAAGCTGATCAACATCCTAAAGAAACACAGTGGCTCCCTTCTGTTCTCTGTTTCTCTTTACACAGAGTAATAGTTTTGAGCATAATTTGAAAAGACAGAGACCAAAGGGGATTCCAGGGATCGCCTTGGCTTTGAACCTCATTAAACAGCTCTAATTTCTTTCTCCTTTGTTTAAGTAGATAACAATATTGCCAATAAATACAGTCCAGTGAATCCTCTGCCAGAAACTGAATCAGACAGTATTTTAATAAAGTAAAAAATGATCAGGAATAGAAAATTTTACATTCCACAGACAATGAGAGTCCAGAGAGTATGGGGAAACTGGCCTCTGGCCATAAGAGATGTGAAGACAAGGATAACAGAGTTATTGAGCACAGGTAATTCAACATTCAAAAAACTAAGATCACAGCATCTGGTCCCATCACTTCAAGGCAAATAGAAGGGGAAATGTGGAAACAGTGACAGATCTTTTTTTCTTGGGCTCCCAAATCACTGCAGATGGTGACTGTAACCATGAAATCAAAAGACGCTTGCTCCTTGAAAGGAAAGCTATGACAAACCTAGACAGCATATTAAAAAGCAGAGGCATCTCTTTGCTGACAAAGATTCAAATAGTCAAAGCCATGGTTTTTCCAGTAGTCATGTACAGATGTGAGAGCTGTACCATAAAGAAGGCTGAGTGCTAGAGAAATGATGCCTTCAAATTGTGCTGGAGAAAATTCTTGAGAGTCCCTTGGACTGCAAGGAGATCAAACCAGGCAATCCTTAAGGAAATCAACCCTGAATATTCATTGGAAGGACTGATGCTGAAGCTCCAATACTTTGGCTACCTGATGGGAAGAGCCGACTCATTGGAAAAGACCCTGATGCTAGGAAAGATTGAAGACAAAAGGAGACGAGGGAGACAGAGGATAAGGTAGTTGAATAGCATCACTGACTCAATGAACATGAGTTTGAGCAAACCCTGGGAGATAGTGAAAGACAGAGGAGCCTGGCTTTCTACGGTCCATGGCATCAAAAAGAGTCAGACACGACTTAGCAAGTGAACAACAAAGTTCTTAGCAGAAGAAAATGGCCAAGCCATGAACAAGCATAACCAGAAGGAGGAAGGAATGGTAGAGTTTGTAAACATTCCAGATGGAAAGGCAGGCATTGCTGTGGACGGGAACAGCTTTGAAACTGGCATGTAGAATCCTTAGAAGGGTCTGAAGAAAAGAAGAAAAGCCTAATACATTGACCTCCTTCTTCAACATAAATAATTCAATTCATTTCAATCTTACTTAACCATTCCATTCAATACCAAGATTTGATTGTGGTTGCCAAGGGAAGGCAGGTGGGAGAAGGAGAGATTGTGAGTTTGGGGTTAGCAGATGCAAACTATTATATATAGGATGGATAAACAAGGTCCTACTGTAGAGCACAAGGAACTACATTCAATATCCTGTGATAAGTCATAATGGAAAAGGATATGAAAAAGAATATATATATACATATATATTTATATATACATATATACACACATACATGTTATATGTATAACATACATAACATAAATAACAAAATATGTATAACATACATTAAAAAATCTATACAACAAAAATAACATTGTAAATCTACTATGTATATGTGCTAAGTCCCTTCAGTAATGTCCATATCTTTTCGACACTATGGACTGTAGCCCACCAGGCTTTTCTGTCCATGGATTTTCCAGGCAAGGATGCTGGAATGGGTTGCTGTGCCCTTCTCCAGGGGATCTTCCCAACCCAGGGAACAAACCTGCATTTCTTACACCTTGGCAGATGGGTTCTTTACCACTAGTGCCACCTGGGAAATAAACTATACTTCAATAAAAAGAAAGACCAAGATTTGAATTTATGTATTTAATCTTCCTATTCTCCCAAATTTCAATGAAATGACCAAAAAATTTGGCTTTAACCTGGGAAACACCATATGGGCAGTAGCACCTTGGGAAAGGGGTGCTCTTAGCAGCAGTCCATCCAGTGAATCAAGCCTCTGCATGCTGGAGAGCTGTAGGGCTCAGCCTGACCTCTTCCCCACCAATACTCACTCTCCAGCAGGAGCCGTGAAGTGTGGGGCTCTGTGTGTGATGCATTTGCTGTCCCAGGCGTGTCTTGTGTCTTCCTGGACTGTCATTCTTGCCTCCATTCTGGTCCTCCTCCTTCCCACTCTTCACATAGCTGCTAGAGTGCTCCTTCTAAAATCCAAGTTAGGGGACTTCCCTAGCAGTCCAGTGGTTAAGACTCCAAGCTTCCACTGCAAGAGGATCTCTGGTCGGGAATCTATTCATAAGATCCCACATGCCTCCCAGCTGGCGCTAGTGATAAAGAACCCACCTCCCAATGCAGGAGACATAAGAGATGTGGGTTCAATCCCTGGGTTGGGAAGATCCCCTGGAGGAGGAAATAGCAACCCACTCCAGTATTCTTGCCTGGAGAATCCCATGAACAGAGGAGCCTGGCGGGCTACAGTCAAGGGTCACAAAGAGTCGGTTATGACTGAAGTGACTTAGCATGCATGCATGCACATGCTGTGAGGCACAGCCAAAAAAATAAGCAAAAAATAAAAGTTTAAAAGGACGATTTTTTAAAAATAACAGAAACAAAATCCAAGTCAGATCATGTCAGTGTCTCCTCAAACTCAGCCATGGCTCACATCCTGCTCAAGGGAAAAGACAAAACTTACAAGAATCTGCAGGGCCCCACCTGATCTGATCCTGGCTACCTCTGTGACCTAATCCCCCACTGTCTTCCTCCCTCGCTCTCCACTCCACTCCAGCCACACTGATCTCTCTCTAGTTCCTTGAACATGCCAAGCTCCTAGGACCTTTGTCCCTGCTGTGTCCTCTACCTAGAACACGCTTGTCCCAGAGGCTCATATTTATTCTGCCTCCTTTTCCTTCTGGTCTCTGCTCAAATGTCATTTTGTCAGAAAAGCCTTTCAAGGTCCCTGTTTAAAATTATATTCCTGGGACTTCCCTGGTGGCCCAGTGGCTAAGACTCCATGCTCCAAATGCAGGGGGGCATGGGTTTGATCCCTGGTCAGGGAACTAGATCTCACGTGCTGCAAGTAAGAGTTTGCATGCAACAACTAAGACCTGGCACAACCAATAAATAAATACAAAATCTTAAGAAATAAAGTAAGAGTCCCTTAGTTCCCTCATTATCTCTTTAATCTAATTCTATTTTTTTCCCATTTAACGTAGCATTATCTACCACTATATTATGTATTTGTGTGTTATTTTGCTGTCTACCTTCCCTTTTGTTGTTTAGTTGCTAAGTCGTGTCCAACTCTTACGACCCCATGGACTGTAGCCCACCAGGCTCCTTTGTCCGTGGAATTCTCCAGGCGAGAATACTGAAATGGGTTGCCATTGCCTTCTCCAGGGCATTTTCCCAGCCCAGGGGTTGAACCCACCTGCATTTGTAAGCAGGTTCTTTACCACAAGCGCCACCTGGGGAGCATAAGTTTTGAATACTGTATTTCCAAGTCTTGGAACCATGCCTGGGCACACTGTAGGGCACACATGAACAAATGAAATGAGTCAATTAATTGACATGCTAGATATTTTCTTTTTTTGGTTTGTTTTGCCAGCATGGAAGAGGGTTGAATCTGCAGCAGACTTGCAAATGCCTAAAACCTGGCCAGGAAGAAAAGAGGGTCATAGTGCCATAATTTCCCTTGGAAATGCTGGATTCTCCAGGCAGTGAAATAAAAAGACAACTAGCAAGTAAAGTAAAAATAACAAGATAAGCAGTGAACACTGAGATGGGCAGCCCAGATTCCTCTTCAGGACAGATGGCCAGTGTCCCCCAATGGCTGGATTTGCTGCCAGTGGCCAGCCCTCTTCTGAGAGATGCTGGACTGATGAGAGTTGTCCTATCCAAGGCCATACTCCCTTCTTTGGGCTTCTCAAACCCCATGACTGTTAGATGCACAGGTATGTTACTGATCCCAACTCACAGCTCCAGTGGATCCTCATAGTGTCAGAGGCTTCTTTTTTTCTTTTTTTTTTTTTTCCAGAGGCTTCTTAAGACTGACTCAGCCAGTCCTTCCCTCTGCCCATCCTGCCCAGGATGGCAGGATAAGTCCTGTTTTCCTGCCCAGACAGGGAAACAACCTAAGTGTCCATCAGTGGATGAATAAGGAATCTGTGTTCTCCGTATAAGACAGAACGCCACACTCAGCCCTGAGAAGGGAGGAAATTTTGCCATTTGCAACAAAATGAACGACCCCTGAGGGCATTATGCTAAGCAAGATGAGTCAGAAAGAGAAAGACAAATACTGTAGGATCTCATATATGTGTGGAAACTAAAAAAGCTGAACTCTCTAGTGTAGAATAGTGGTTAAAAGGGTCTGGGAAGTGGTGCGGAGGTGGGGGTAGGGGTGGGAGTGGGGGGGTTGGGGGCTGGGGAGGGGGAAACTGGGGAGATGGTGCTTATGCTATAGCCCTGCATTCCGGGAAACAAACTCACTCAGAAGGACAATGCAAATAGTGGAGTACAGTTTATTACACTGGCGGGCCCAAGGCAGAGTCTCCTCTTAGCCAAGGACCCCGACCAGTTTTTGTGAAAACCTTATATACCCTAAGTGTACATGCCCAAACCCACCTCCCCAAATTCCCTGAAACTAGTCTGAACAAAGGAAAAGAAAGATACAATCAAAGTTCACCTGTGATTCATATGCCTTAAGCCTAGGTAGTTAACAGTGGCCAATTCTCAATAGGCCGTGGTCATACCCCAATAAGCATAATAGAGTGCACGATTCTATTCGGTTACACAGGTAATTAGGGTATTCTTTTAGGTGATGGAGATCCCTGGGGCTCTTCCTTCCAGGGGTCTGGTTTTCCAGTTGGTATGTCGTTTCCATAGATACTGGGCATAAAGCTCAAAGTCCACAGTCAGGCCCAAGATGGAGTCCTGCTTTCAAGACAGAGCCTGTTCTGTCTGTTTCCTCCTTCATTTAGGAGGAAAACGTTCAACTAATAGATAGACAAGTCCCAGAGATCTAATGCACAGCATAGAATTTACAGCCAGCAAGACTGTATTATAAATTTCAAAGTTGCTAAGAGACTATATCTTAACTGTTCTCACCACAAAAATGAAATGATAATTATATGAAGCAATGAAGGGGATGAAGAGAAACAGAGTAGCCTCTCATGGCATTATATGAAGCAATGAAAAGGATGAAGAGAAACAGACTAGCCTCTCATGGCCCCTGCTAGTCACAGCATCCTGACACCACCAGTACTTCCTACATGTTGAGATCCTCTCTACAAGGGAACTCTGAATGAATCCTTTTTTTATCTGCTCCCTTGTTCTCTCAAGCATCCACCTTAATTAATTTTTAAAAATTCAGTCCAGTTCAGTCGCTCAGTCCTGTCTGAATCTTTGCGACCCCATGAATTGCAGTCCGCCAGGCCTCCCTGTCCATCACCAACTCCCAGAGTTTACTCAAACTCATGTCCATCGAGTCAGTGATGCCATCCAGCCATCTCATCCTCTGTCATCCCCTTCTCCTCCTGCCCCCAATCCCTCCCAGTATCAGGGTCTTTTCCAATGAGTCAACTCTTCACATGAGGTGGCCAAAGTATTGGAGTTTCAGCTTCAGCATCAGTCCTTCCAATGAACACCCAGGACTCATCTCCTTTAGGATGGACTGGTTGGATCTCCTTGCAGTCCAAGGGACTCTCAAGAGTCTTTTCCAACACCATGGTTCAAAAGCATCAATTCTTCGGCACTCAGCTTTCTTCACAGTTCAAATCTCACATACATACATGACCATTGGAAAAACCATAGCCTTGACTAGATGGACTTTGCTGGCAAAGTAATGTCTCTGCTTTTTAATATGCTATCTAGGTTGGTCATAACTTTGCTTCCAAGGAGCAAGCGTCTTTTAATTTCATGGCTGCAGTCACCATCTGCAGTGATTTTGGAACCACCCAAAATAAAGTCTCTCACTGTTTCCACTGTCTCCCCATCTATTTCCCACGAGGTGATGGGACCGGATGCCATGATCTTAGTTTTCTGAATGTTGAGCTTTAAGCCAACATTTTCACTCTCCTGTTTCATTTTCATCAAGAGGCTCTTTAGCTCCTCTTCACTTTCTGCCATAAGGGTGGTGTCATCTGCATATCTGGGATTATTGCTATTTCTCCCAGCAATCTTGATTCCAGCTTGTGTTTCTTCCAGCCCAGCATTTCTCATGATGTACTCTGCATATGTTTAAATAAGCTGGGTGACAATATACAGCCTTGACATACTCCTTATCCTATTTGGAACCAGTCCGTTGTTCCATGTCCAGTTCTAACTGTTGCTTCCTGACCTGCATACAGGTTTCTCAAGAGGCAGGTCAGGTGGTCTGGTATTCCCATCTCTTTCAGAATTTTCCACAGTTTATTGTGATTCACACAGTCAAAGGCTTTGGCATGGTCAAAAAAAAACAGAAATAGATGTTTTTCTGGAACTCTTTTGTTTTTTCAATGATCCACCAGATATTGGCAATTTGATCTCTAGTTCCTCTGCCTTTTCTAAAACCAGCTTGAACATCTGGAAGTTTATGGTTCATGTATTGCTGAAGCCTGGCTTGGAGAATTTTGAGCATTACTTTACCAGTGTGTGAGATGAGGGCAATTGTACAGTAGTTTGAGCATTCTTTGGGATTGACGTTCTTTGGGATTGGAATGAAAACTGACCTTTTCCAGTCCTGTGGCCACTGCTGAGTTTTCCCAATTTGCTGGCATATTGAGTGCAGCACTTTCACAGCATCATCTTTCAGGATTTGAAATAGCTCAACTGGAATTCCATCACCTCCACTAGCTTTGTTTGTAGTGATGCTTTCTAAGGCCCACTTGACTTCACATTCCAGGATCTCTGGCTCTAGGTGACTGATCACACCATCATGATTATCTGGGTTGTGAAGATCTTTTTTGTACAGTTCTTCTGTGTTTTCTTGCCACCTCTTCTTAATATCTTCTGCTTCTGTTAGGTCCCTACCATTTCTGTCCTTTAGCAAACCCATCTTTGCATGAAATGTTCCCTTGGTATCTCTAATTTTCTTGAAGAGATCTCTAGTCTTTCCCATTCTGTTGTTTTCCTCTAATTCATTGCATTGATCGCTGAGGAAGGCTTTCTTATCTCTCCTTGCTATTCTTTGGAACTCTGCATTCAAATGGGAATATCTTTCCTTTTCTCCTTTGCTTTTTGCTTCTCTTCATTTCACAGCTGTTTGTAAGGCTTCCTTAGACAGCCATTTTGCTTTTTTGCATTTATTTTCCATGGGGATGGTCTTGATCCCTATCTCCTGTACAATGTCACAAACCACCATCCATAGTTCAACAGGCACTCTATGAATTCTAGTCCCTTAAATCTATTTCTCACTTCCACTGTATAATCATAAGGGATTTGATTTAGGTCATACCTGAATGGTCTAGTGGTTTTCCCTACTTTCTTCAGTTTAAGTCTGAATTTTGCAATAAGGAGTTCATGATCTGAGCCACAGTCAGCTCCCTGTCTTGTTTTTGCTGACTGTATAGAGCTTCTCCATCTTTGGCTGCAAAGAATATAATTAATCTGATTTCGGTGTTGACCATCTTTTTTATGTGCATGTGTAGAGTCTTCTCTTGTGTTGTTGGAAGAGGGTGTTTGCTATGACCAGTGCATTCTCTTGGCAAAACTCTATTAGCCTCTGCCCTGCTCCAAGGCCAAATTTGCCTGTTACTCCAGGTGTTTCTTGATTTCCTATTTATGCATTCCAGTCCCCTAGAATGAAAAGGACATCCTTTTTGGGTGTTAGTTCTAAAAGGCCTTGTAGGTCTTCATAGAACCGTTCAACTTCAGCTTCAGCATTACTGATTGGGGCATAGGCTTGGATTACTGTGATATTGAATGGTTTGCCTTGGAAATGAACAGAGATCATTCTGTCATTTTTGAGACTGAAACCAACTATTGCATTTTGGACTCTTTGGTTGACCATGATGGCTACTCCATTTCTTCTAAGGGATTCCTGCCCACAGTAATAGATATAATGGTCATTTGAGTTAAAAGACACCAAAAATAAAAATCATGCTCACTAAAGCAAGAAGAGTCACACTGAAATTCTAACTCAGAGAAGCTGCTCTAAAATCTTCCATGACCAAGCAATGACTTAAATCCTTGAGGAATCAGAGGTGCAGAGCCAATGCAAAATCTGTGATTACATGCAACTTTTCATAGCTGTCCCTGAGGAGTAGTAGTCCATTAGTCAGGACTCTTCAGAATCTCCAAACCTGATTCAAATGAGCTTAGCAAAGTTGGAACCTATCAAGCCAATTGTCAAATCATGGGAAAAGCTGGGTGGAACCAGCTACAGAAATTAGTGGAACCCTGAGCTCTTTTTTTTTTCCCCCTCTCATGGCTCCTTCTGTTGGTCTCATTCCCCTCTGATTCACTTTTCACATTGACCACAGGGCTCTGACGTTAAGAAAATCGAGCTTCTCTCTTCCAGATCCCATTTGAAAAATCCCATAAGAGGACTTTGCTTTCCCTGGCTTGGATCATACATCCATCATTTTGGCCAGGAGGTCAAGCTCTGTTACCATATGATGAGGAAAAGGGCTGAGCAGACAAAAGCAGGAGATGTCCACTCCAATTTACCACAGTCACAGCCCATGTTTATACAGACACTGGTCCCTGAAAATCTGGTCTGAGAACTGTATTTTCTGGCTATCATGGCCACAGAAACATAAGATCTGGGTCCAGTCTTTATAAATATCTAAGATTCCTTCATCTCTGCTTCATCCTCAGAGCCTCATGAGTCCGTCCTTAAGCAGGCAGGACTCTATAGCATTGAATTATTTCTTACAAAAGACTTTGTCTAGAATGCTGAAAGTTTCTCTAAGCAGATTTTTTCAGGTTGGTTATAGCAGGATAAAAGTCATTGCTACAGATTCTAAGTCGACTTCCCTTCACTGATTCCAGACCAATGCAAGGAGCATTTCTACCATGAAATGCATGTATGATCATTTGTTGCTTTTTACACTGACTTCCACAAATTTGGGTTTCCTTAACTTTGGAAACCACAAACTTCCAGAAATGCTGACAAAGGGGGAAAAAAATGGAAGACGCTAGAGCAGTGAAGCATAAATCCCAGCTTCTCTCCTCTGCCTTCCACACTGGTCGGAAAGAGGGAAAGCTGGGTGGGCTGGAGAGAAGCTTGGGAACTGTCGCTAATATCCTCCAACTTGGAGTGACGTTGACCTAAGCCAGCGATCACATAACTGGGGAAAATGTGCAAAACCCTTGCCAGTAGGAGGCCTGACTTGCCACCTGGGCAGCCAGTGGAGCTGAAAGACATCCAAAGACTGCCAAAACAGTCTTCAGGCACAGAGCTGAGTTGGGAAAATGACATGAAGGTCAAAGATGGGTCTCCCACTGCCAGGAAACAGATGCACACCCTTCTGCTTGTGGAGTGAGCCTTGGAAGGGTCCAGCAAACATTTCAGATCAAAGTCGAGCGCAGGCCTTGGGGCCAGGCTGCCCACAAACTGACATTTCCCCACCCTCAGGCCACAGGAAGGCGGACACAGTGAGCTATTCTCAGACTGTAGCTATGACGGGAAGGCAAGCAGGCTCCAACCATTTGGGAAGGGGAAAAACTTCTGGAAAAAAAAATAAAAGAGGCCTAATAATAAGTACCAAGGCCCAGGATCTGCATAGGTAAATTCTTTCTTTCACCCTTCCAAAAAACACAGCATTCCATTCTTGAGCCCAGAATACTTGAAAAGGACTGGACAGAAAAGAAAAGAAAGGGGTCACACATTCAAATGACTTCACAGACCAGATAAGAGACACAAATGTGTGACTCTGACCAACTGAAAATATGGGCTGCACACTTGTGAGTGCTGGGTCCTGGGGGGATTGGAGAGCCTGTCCAGTTTAAAGGTGGGCCACCTGAAGCAAAGAGCTCACTCATTGGAAAAGACCCTGGTGCTGGGAAAGATTGAGGGCAGGAAGAGAAGAGGGCGGCAGAGGATGAGATGGTTAGATAGCATCACGGACTCAGTGGACATGAATTTGAGCGAACTCTGGGAGATAGTGGAGAACAGAGGAGTCTGGTGTGCTGCAGTCCATGGGGTCACAAAGAGTCAGATATGACTGAGGGGCTGAAGAACAACAACGACAACCTGTCCAATCCTCAGATGGTCTTTTCCATACAGAGACTCAGGCTCACTGAATCCACCTAGTTTTTCAAGAAGAGCTGGATCTTTAATCCCCCAATTTTAAAAATATCAATAGGACACACTAGTGGTGGGCTGCCGTCTATGAGATCGCACAGAGTCAGACACGACTGACGCGACTTAGCAGCAGCAGTAGCAGGACAAACAAATATCAACAGGACAAACAAAATTTATCAACTGCCTGGAAACGAATCATGAACCATCAGTTTTCTGATACTTACCCATTGACAAGTTGTACTTACAAATATTGACCTAAAATACTATTTTTAAAGCAAATATGCTTTAGCAATACATTAGAAGAATAATTTTAAATGACCAATTTAACCCATCCTTGGAATATATCTAGTCAATATTAGGAAATCTATTAATATAAGACATTATATTAACAGAAAGGGAGAGACAGCATAAGAATATTCCAGTAAGCACTTGACAAGCTCCAATATGCATTTTTTGTTTTTTAAAACATTCTTGATTTTTTTCTGTTACTGGAACAGAAACACTTAGATTTCCTAGACTGCTCCAGACTTTTTTTTTTTAATTTCCCTGTGCTATACAGTAAATCCTTGTTGCTTATCTATTTTATATTTTATTTATTTTTAAAATTTTTGGCCATGCCACATGGCATGTGGGATCCTAGTTGCCCAATCAGGGATCAAACCAGCGACCTCTGCAGTGGAGGCTCAAGAGTCTTAAATACTGGACCACCAGGGAATTCCCTGCTTGGGACTTTTGATTGCAAGAGATAAAACCCAGCTCATGTCATCTGCAAACAGTGAGAGTTTTACTTCTTCTTTTCCAATCTGGATTCCTTTTATTTCTTGTTCTTCTCTGATTGTTGCGGCTAAAACTTCCAAAACTATGTTGAATAGTAGTGGTGAGAGTGGGCACCCTTGTCTTGTTCCTAAAATAAAAGGAATCCAGATTGGAAAAGAAGAAGTAAAACTCTCACTGTTTGCAGATGACATGATCCTCTACATAGAAAACCCTAGAGACTCCACCAGAAAATTACTAGAGCTAATCAACTAATATAGTAAAGTTGCAGGATATAAAATTAACACACAGAAATCCCTTGCATTCCTATACACTAACAATGAGAAAACAGAGAGAGAAATTAAAAATTAAGGAAACAATTCCATTCACCATTACAATGAAAAGAGTAAAATACTTAGGAATAAATCTACCTAAGGAAACAAAAGACCTATATACAGAAAACTATTAAACACTGATGAAAGAAATCAAAGATAACACAAATAGATGGAGAAATATACCATGTTCATGGATCAGAAGAATCAATAGAGTGAAAATGAGTATACTATTCAAAGCAATCTATAGATTCAATGCAATCCCTATTAAGCTACCAACGGTATTTTTCACAGAACTAGAACAAATAATTTCACAGTTTGTATGGAAATACAAAAAAACCTCGAATAGACAAAGCAATCTTGAGAAAGAAGATGGAACTGGAGGAATCAACCTGCCTGACTTCAGACCATACTACAAAGCTATAGTCATCAAAACAGTATGGTACTGGCACAAAAAACGGAAACATAGATCAATGGAACAAAATAGAAAGCACAGAGATAAATCCACGCACCTATGGACACCTTATCTTTGACAAAGGAGGCAAGAATATATAATGGAGAAAAGACAATCTCTTTAACAAGTGGTGCTGGGAAAAGTTGTCAACCACTTGTAAAAGAATGAAACTAGAACACTTTCTAACACCAAACACAAAAATAAACTCAAAATGGATTAAAGATCTAAATGTAAGACCAGAAACTATAAAACTCCTAGAGGAAAACATAGGCAAAACACTCTCTGACATAAACCACAGGAGGATCCTCTATGACCCACCTTCCAGAGTAATGGAAATAAAAGCAAAAATAAATGAATGGGACCTAATTAAACTTAAAAGCTTTTGCACAACGAAGGAAACTACAAGCAAGGTGAAAAGACAGCCTTCAGAATGGGAGAAAATAATAGCAAACGAAGTAACTGACAAAGAATTAATCTCAAAAATATACAAATAGCTCCTGCAGCTCAATTCCAGAAAAATAAACAACCCAATAAAAAAAATGGGCCAAAGATCTAAACAGATATTTCTCCAAAGAAGACATACAGATGGCTAACAAACCCATGAAAAGATGCTCAACATCACTAATTATCAGAGAAATGCAAATCAAAACTACAGTGAGGTACCATCTCACACTGGTCAGAATGGCTGATATCCAAAAGTCTACACATAGTGAATGCTGGAGAGGGTGTGGAGAAAAGGAACCCTCTTACACTGTTGGTGGGAATGCAAACTAGTACAGCCACTACGGAGAACAGTGTGGAGATTCCTTAAAAAACTGGAAATAGAACTGCCATATGACCCAGCAATCCCACTCCTGGGCATACACATTGAGGAAACCAGAATTGAAAGAAGACACGTGTACCCCAATGTTCATCACAGCACTGTTTACAATAGCCAGGACATGGAAGCAACCTAGACATCCATCGGCAGATGAATGGATAAGAAAGCTGTGGTACAGATGCACAATGGAATATTACTCAGCTATTAAAAAGAATGCATTTGAATTAGTTCTAATGAGGTGGATGAAACTGGAACCTATTATACAGAGTCAGAAAAAAAAACCCAATACAGTTAATTAACACATATATATGGAATTTAGAAAGAGGATAATGATGACCCTATATATGTGAGACAGCAAAAGAGACACAGACGTAATCAACAGACTTTTGGACTCTGTGGGAGAAGGCAAGGGTGGGATGACTTGAGAGAATAGCATTGAAACATGTATATTATCATACGTGAAATAGATCACCAGTCCAGGTTCGATGCATGAGACAGGGTGCTCAGGGCTGATGCGCTGAGATGACCCTGAGGGATGGGATGAAGAGGGAGGTGAGAGGGGGGTTCAGGATGGGGAACACATGTATACCCATGGTTGATTCATGTCAATGTATGGCATAAACCACTACAATATTGTAAAGTAATTAGCCTCCAATTAAAATAAATAAATTAATTAAAAATAATTACAAGAGAAAAAAAACCAGCTCAGTATCTTAAGGAGAAACATAGAAGAAATTTTTTTAATTGACTCAAATAGGTGAAAAGTCCAAGGGTATCTTTGCTCTAGGCCTGGCTAAAGTGAGTGAAAGTCATTCAGTCGTGTCCAACTTTGTGCAACCCCATGGACTAAAGAGTCCATGGAATTTTCCAGGCCAGAATACTGGAGTGTGTAGCCTTTCCCTTCTCTAGGGGATCTTCCCAATCCAAGGATCAAATCCAGGTTTTCCACACTGCGGGCGGATTCTTTATCAGCTGAACCACAAAGAAAGCCCAAGAATACTGGAGTGGGTAGTCTATCCCTTCTCCAGAGGATCTTCCTGACCCAAGAAATGAACCAGGGTCTCCTGCATTGCAGGCGGATTCTTTACCAACTGAGCTATGAGGGAAGACCTAGGTCTGGTTAGAAACCAGGGCTTAAACAGGTCAGAACTGACTAGTTGGCCATGACTTACCTCTACTCTCTTCATGTTGGCCTCATTCTCTTCAACTGTCAGTGGCTTTCTCCTTGCAGCTAGAAAAAGATCACTGCAAGAAACTCTCATTTAATTACTATTTAAAGTTGGTGAGAGGGAATTTCTTGGAGGGCCAGTGGTTAGGACTCCATGCTTTCACTATCAAGGGCCCAGATTCTATCCCTGGTCAGAGAACTAAGATCCTATAAGCCAAGGCATGGCAAAATTAATTAATAAACTAATTTAATTGGTGAGTAGCAAGGGGAAAAAAATGAATGTCTTTCCCCACAGTTACAGTAGGAAAGGTCAATTCTCATTGGCTTAGCTCGGGACACAAATACATACTGTAAATTAGGTATCTAGTTAGGGACTCATATCTAGAACATATAAAGAACTCCTGAACTCAATAATAATATGGTAAATAACCCAATTAAAAGCTGGCAAAGGATCTGAGTAGACACTTCTACAAACAGCAAAAAAGTACATGAAAAGACGGTCAATGTTATTAGTCATTAGAGAAATGAGAATCAAAATCCACAATGAGATGCCATTTCACATCGACTGTAGTCAAAAAGACAGATAACACAAAGTTTTGGCAAGGGACTTCCCTGGTGGTCCAGTGGCTAAGACTCTGCACTCCCAGTGCAGGGGGACTAGGTTTGATGACCGGTCAGGTAACTAGAACCTGCCTGCTGTAACTAAGACCCAGTGCAGCCAAATAAATATATAATTTTTTTTTAAGTGTTGGCAAAACTGTGAGGAAATCGATACCTTCATATACTGCTGGTGGGAATGTAAAATGGTGCAGCCACTTTGGAAATCAGCTTGGCAGTTTTTCAGAAAGCCAAACTCAGAGTTACTATGAGACCCAACAATTTCACTCCTAGGTATGCACTCAAGACAAATGAAAACATATGTTCACACAAAAACCTGGACACAAATCTTCATAGCAGCATCATTCCTAATAGTAAAAAAGTGAGAGAACAATCCGAGTTTCCTTCAACAGATGAATGTGCAAGCAAATAGTGCAACAGACTATTATCCAGTCATAAAAAAGGAATGAAGTACTGATTTATGTCACAACATGGGTGAACCTCAAAAACATTATGCTCAGTGAAAAAAGTCAGACACAGAAGGTTACATGTTTGCATGATTCCATTATGTCCAGAGTAGACATATAGATGGAAAGTAGATTAGTGTTGCCAGGGGTTGGAGTATGCAGTGACAGCTACGAGAATGTTCTGGAATTAGACAGTGGTGAATGTTGCACAACTTTGTGAATATGAAAGTTACTGAGTTAATTTCATAACTTAAAACTGAATTTTGTAGTATGCAAACCATATCTTAATATGCAAATTAATTTTTAAAAAATTTGTTACAGTGACTAGTTACACAATTGATATATAAAAATGAATAGGTTTTCTGTAGAAATAATAGTCAAGAATAAACCACACTGGGAGAAAATCTCCCATGGACAATACCAACTAAAAAGATAAAATACCTAGTAATAAACTAGCCAAGAACTGTGCAAAACCTATACAAAGAAATCTTTTTAAAATACAAGTAAATGAGAACATAGGCAAAACATTCTATAACATAAATCACAGCAAGATCCTCTATGACCCACCTCCCAGAATATTGGAAATAAAAGCAAAAATAAACAAATGGGACCTAATGAAACTTAAAAGCTTTTGCACAACAAAGGAAACTATAAGCAAGGTGAAAAGACAGCCTTCAGAATGGGAGAAAATAATAGCAAATGAAGAAACAAAGGATTAATCTCAAAAATATACAAGCAACTCCTGCAGCTCAATTCCAGAAAAATAAATGACCCAATCAAAAAATGGGCCTAAGATCTAAACAGACATTTCTCCAGAGAAGACATACAGATGGCTAACAAACACAAGAAAAGATGCTCAACATCACTCATTATCAGAGAAATGCAAATCAAAACCTCAATGAGGTACCATTACACACCAGTCAGAATGGCTGCTATCCAAAAGTCTACAAATAGTGAATGCTGGAGAGGGTGTGGAGAAAAGGAACCCTCTTACACTGTTGGTGGGAATGCAAACTAGTACAGCCACTACGGAGAACGAGTGTGGAGATTCCTTAAAAAACTGGAAATAGAACTGCCATATGACCCAGCAATCCCACTTCTGGGCATACACACCGAGGAAACCAGATCTGAGACACGTGCACCCCAATGTTCATTGCAGCACTGTTTATAATAGCCAGGACATGGAAGCAACCTAGATGCCCCTCAGCAGATGAATGGATAAGAAAGCTGTGGTACATATACACAACGGAATATTACTCAGCCATTAAAAAGTATACATTTGAATCAGTTCTAATGAGATGGCTAAAACTGGAGCCCATTATACAGAGTGAAGTAAGCCAGAAAGACAAATACCAATATAGTATATTAACACATATATATGGAATTTAGAAAGATGGTAACGATAACCTTATATGCAAGACAGAAAAAGAGACACAGATGTACAGAACAGACTTTTGGACTCTATGGGAGAAGGTGAGGGTGGGATGATCTGAGTGAACAGCATCGAAACATGTATACTATCAAGTGTGAAACAGATTGCCAGTCCAGGTTGGATGCATGAGACAAGTGCTCGGGGCTGGTGCACTGGGGTGACCCAGAGGGATAGGATAGGGAGGGAGGTGGGAGGGGGGTTCAGGATTGGGAACACATGTAAATCCAAGGCTGATTCATGTCAATGTATGGCAAAAACCACTACAGTATTGTAAAGTAATTAGCCTCCAACTAATAAAAATAATTGGGGGAAAAAATAAATAAAATACAAGTAAATGGAAAGACACATCTTGCTGTTTGATTGAAAACTTCTATTTTTCTTAGAGTTATAGCTGAGCTTCCAAACACAATATCCAAAAGATTATTTTGAAACTCAGTAAGAAGTTAAATATATCTGGAAAAATACTTCTGCAAGATAAAGTTGGTGAGAGGGAATTACCCAAGTAATTTCTGAAAAAGAAAAGTAACAGACTGGTGGAGGGATTGGAAAGAACTATCTCTAAGATATATTGATTTAAAAAGTATAATAAATATATGTGTATATATATATTTTTTGTTTGTTTGTTTGTTTTACTAAAGACCAGAACAGAATAAAGGGCTCATGTGTGTGCTCAGTTGCTCAGTCATGTCCAATTCTTTATGACCCCATGGACTGTAGCCCACTCAGCTCCTCTGTCCATGGGACTTTACAGGCAAGAACACTGGAGTGAGTTGCCATTTCCTTTTCCAGGGGATCTTCCAGACTCAGGGATTGAACCCCCTCCCCCCCGCCCCACCGCCCAACGTTTCCTGCATTGGCAGGTGGACTCTTCACCACTCTGTCACCTGGGAAGTCCAAAGTGAAAGTGAAAGTGAAAGTCACTGTCATGTCTGACTCTTTGCGACCCCATGGACTAAACAGTCCATGGAATTCTCTAGGCCAGAATACTGGAGAGGGTAGCCTTTGCCTTCTCCAGGGATCTTCCGAACCCAGGGATCGAACCCAGATCTCCTGCATTGCAGGTGGATTCTTTACCAGCTGAGACACAAGGGAAGCCCAACAATACTGGAATGGGTAGCCTTTCCCTTCTCCAGGGAATCCTCCCAACCCAGGGATCGAACCCAGGCCCCCACATTGCCATCGGATTCCTTACCACCTGAACCACCAGGGAACCCCAAGAATACTGGAGTGGGTAGTCTATCCCTTCTACAGCGGATCTTCCTAACTCATGAGTCAAACCAGGGTCTCCTGCATTACAAGAGGATTCTTTACCAACTGAGCTATCAGAGAAGCCCAAAGGATTCATAAATACACTTAATTACATATATAATTTAATTTACAATAAAATTGGCATTTCAAATTAATGGGGAAATTAGAAATTATTCAAAAATAATGTAGAGATAACTAAGTCTTTAGAGAAAATTAAGTTGAATCCCTGCTTTACTCTTTCTACCAAAATAAATGATAGATCAAAGCTTTAAACAAAAAGTAAACCATAAGACTTAAAATAAAGTATTGGAAAATTCATGGACAGAGAAGCCTGGTGGGCTATATAGTCCACGGGGTTGAAAAGAGTCAGACATAACTGAGTGACTAAGCATACAATGTATTCTTATATTCTCAAAGTGATGAACATCAATGAAGTCCAGAGCCATAAAAAAAATAAAAATAAAAAAATTGGTTTGTATCATTATGTAAAAATGTGTGACTTCTGTATACAAAAATTTTACCCAATAAAATGAAATATATGACAAATTGGGTGAAATATTTGGAGCACATGTGAAATAGAGATAATTGTTTTCATTTATGAAGCAAGAATGCAAACTAATTTTTTGAAAGTTCATCAATCTGATTGAAAAGGTAAAAGGTGTGAAGAAATACATCACAGAAAAATAGACACAAATGATGAAATTAGCACAAACAAGTGTTCAACCTCATTTATGATTTTTTTAAAAGGAAAATTTTTTAAAAGAGATGCTATTTCTCATCCTTCAGATTGGTGAAAATACAAATGCTAGCAGGGGTGTGAGCACCTTGGCATTCTTATCATGAGTGCATGAACGGATGCAACATTTTGGAATGGCACTTTTGCAATAGCTACCACATTTTACTTCTTTGTGAAACACATGCATGTCCCACGGCCAGGTATTTGCTCTACAATTACACAGACCAAAGATTACCAAGTTCTGTGTGTAACAATGCCCATTGCAGTGCTGCCAATCATAACAGAAAACAAGGCTAAAGCAGGACAAAAATCAATGGAAACAATGAAGGATTCCACCTGCAAAGAACAGATTAAAGACTTTGCACTGTGTCTTCCTGAGTCAGACCAGTCTCACCTCTGGCTGGGATTTTTCAGGAACCTCTATATGATTCTTCTTTTTAGGGGTGGCTGCGGGAGCATGCCATATGGGGATCTTAGTTCCCAGACCAGGGCTTGAACCAGTGCACCACCTCACCCCACAATGGAAGCACAGAGTCCTAACCCCTGGACCGCCAGGGGAGTCCCTCTAAATGGTTCTTCCTGTGTCTTCTCCTTCCCGCCACCCTCCAATCTCAAATCCATTCCCCATTCTGCAGTCAGAGACATCTTTTCGAAATGCAAATTGTGAAAGTTCTGATTATTTTACACCCACACACATCCCACTTGGCAGAGCTTCAAAGGCTTCCCATTGCTTCAAGATAAAACTCTGGCTTCTCACCACAGTGTATAAAGTGCTGCCATGGTCTGGTCTGCCTGCTCCCCCAGCCTTATCTTGAGCCACACTCCAGCCTCAGTCTCACTCCTTCAGACTTACAATGCTACCTCCACCCCTGGGCCTTTGAACCCACTCTTTCATCTGCTCCGAGGTTTCTATTTTTTATTCTTTGTGAGTTTGTATGTAGGGGTGTATGTCTATATTATACTTTTTACTTTGTGTGCTGTGCTAAGTTGCTTCAGTCATGTCTAACTCTTTGTGACACCATGGACTGTAACCCACCAGGCTCCTCTGTCCATGGGTTTCCCCCAGGCAAGAATACTGGAATGGGTTGCCATTTCCTCCTCCAGGGGATCTTCCCAACCCAGGGATGGAACCCATGTCTCCTATGGCCCCTGCATTGCCGGTGGATTCTTTACCTCTGAGCCACTGGGGAAGCCCTTTTACTTGTACCTTCCTGTAATTAAAACAAAACAAAAAACTAAGGACTTCCCTGGTGATCCAGTGGTTGAGAATCCACCTGCCAATGCAGGGACATGGGTTGAATCCCTGGTCCAGGAAGATCCCACATGTCATGGGGCAACTAAGCCCATGCACCACAACTACTGAGCCTGCATGCTCTGGAGCCCGTGCTATGCAGAAAGAAGAGCCTGAGAACCACAACTAGAGAAAGCCTGCGAGCAGCAATGAAGACACAGTGCAGCCAAAAATAAATAAATTAATTAATTAAAAAAAAATACTAAGAGATGTTATAAACAATCTTAAAGCAACAACGTCATTCCTATTATTTGCTTGCGTGCATGTGTGCTAAGTCGCTTCAGTCATGTCCGACTCTTTCTGCCAGGCTCCTCTGTCTATGGGACTCTCCAGAAGAGAATATTGGAGGGGGTTGCCATTTCCGTCTCCAGGGGATCTTCCCAACCCAGGGATCGAATCCAGGTCTCCTGCATTGTAGGTACACTCTTGCATTGCAGGTGGATTCTTCACTGAGCTATGAGGGAAGCCCCTAATTTTAAAAATCCAGCTGAATAATTTGGCCCATCTTTTAAAAATCATCTATTTAAAGAAAAGTCATAACCAGTCATCAAATTCCAATACCTGTTGAAATGGAAAATAAGGCATCTGGGAATCCATGAGTCAGGGGCTGGATTTATAGGGAAAGACAGAGGATTTTCCTGGCAGTCCAGTGGTTAAGACTCAGTGCTGCCAATACAGGGGGCACAGGTTCAATCCCTGGTCAGGGAACTAATGTCTCACAAGCCACATGGCTCAGACAAAATATGAAAAAAGAAAAGTCATAACTAATACATTTCAAAAGCAAGCTTTAAAAATTTACTGAAACAAAAATGCTAAGAAGAAAAAAAACAACATGCAAGAGAGCATAACATGATTCCACCCATGTTTAAAATTTTTTTTAATCATCTATAAAGTTACAGAAGAAGATATAAGAACCTAGCCTTGTTCAACTCTTTGAGACCCCATAGACTGTAGCCCACCAGTCTCCTCTGTCCATGGAATTCTTCAGGCAAGAATACAGGAGTGGACTGCCATGTCCTCTGCCAGGGGATCCCTGACCCAGGGATCAAACCCACATCTCTTGCATTGGCAGGTAGATTCTTTCCCACTGAGCCATCTTGGAAGCCCCAAGAACCTAGGACAGTTTTAAACTTTAAGAAATGAGAACAGTGACCTTGGGGTAGGAGGATGGGGCAGCAAGAGTATTTTATTTTTTGTTTTTTCCCATTCTGTATTTTTAATGTTGAAATTTTTATTATAAGCATGTATGACTTTTAAAACTTATACAATTAGCTCAATCTTCTCTTTTAAACTTTCTGTAATGACGTGGTCTTTCTCTTGGACTTTCCATGCTACAGAACTTGGCTCTGGTATATCTGGAGTATGACAGGCCTGGGGCTGCCTCCCACCTGAGAGAGCCCCACCCAGGAAAGGACAGCAGTGGGCGGCTTGAGCCAGCTGTGCCAAACTTTATTTTTTTGTATATATATATATATATTTTTTAGTTCTACCAGTTTATTGCTACCAACCCATCTCCCTCCACCCTCATGCACGCATGCTCAGTCATGTAACCCCATTGACTGCAGCCAGCCAGGCTCCTCTGTCCATGGACTTTTCCAGGCAAGAATACTGGAGTGGGTTGACATGTGCCAAACTTTAGGAAGAAATGAAACATGCTCTTCCCCTTAAGGAGACTCTCCTCCTTGTCCCTCCTCACCTCTTCTCACCATTGGACGTCAAGGGCCAAGACGAGGGTGTGGACCTTGGGGAAGGGGCCAAGGAGACTGCTTAGCCTTTAATTCTAGCTTTGACCAGAGGAGCAAGGAGAGTTCTGTGGCTCACATGTGCGCCTGGGTAGCTCACCAGGGCCACTGGGTCCACAGAGGAATTTGGGTCTAAGGACCTCACTGCAAATAAGGGAAACATGTCTGGCCTGATCCATTTTGCACAAATTTCCATACAAAATGTGCAGGCATGGTTGATGTCATAGCTAATAGCCAGTGTCAGCTACAGAGTGTCCAGTTCAAATGACTCTGCCAGATGCCTCTTGCCAGCCCTTCTGATCTCCGCCCCTCACCACCACCACCCCGACAACCCTTCCCCACCTAGGAAGCTGACAGTATGCACTGCATCAATATGCAACTCCCCCTCCACACACACACAGCCCTCTGGTTTCCTGTTCGGTTTGGCCAATGGGAGACACCAGAAAAAGGGAAGAAGAGTGAGCTCAGGGTTTTTGTACTCCAGGCTTGGATTTTCCAGGCAAGAATACTGGAGTGGGTTGCCATGCCCTCCTCCAGGGGATCTTCCCAACCCAGGGATCGAACCCAGGTCTCCTGCACCACAGGTGGATTCTTTACCATCTGAGCCACCAGGGAAACCTTTCTCCCTTTGAACCTGCCTGAAATTAACTGTCTCTCTCTCTTTTTTTAAGATTAAAGATTTTACTTTTCTTTCTTTCTTTCTTTTTTTTTTTTGGTCCTACTATGTGACATGTGGGACCTTAGTTCCCTGACCTGGGATCAAACCTGTGCCCCCTGAAGTGGAAGCACAGAGTCCTAACCACTGGACCACCAGGGAAGTTCCTTGATTGTGTCTCTCTCAAAGCACCTTCTGTAAGAGACTCTCTCCCTTTAGATTCCGTGCCTGGTCCCTTCTCTTGTCTCTTTGAGCTTACAAACCCCAGATAGCTGCACCACTGCCTTAATGTCCACTCCTGTATAATCACCCTGTTTATCAAATCCTCCTCAAATTACTCAAGTTTGAGTGTGCCATTCATTTTCTCTTGGGACCCTGCTGGATAAAGTATTTATCTATAAAAATACCCAGGAGGGAGTTTACCTTTGGAAGTCATGTAAAGGCAAAAGCATGGGTTGAAAATGGTGACGCCCACTGCACGGGGCACAGGTTCAATTCCTGGTTGGGGAACTAAGATCTTGCATGCCATGTGGTGAAAGAAAAAAGGGAGGGAGGGAGGGAGAGACGGAAGAAGTGAGGGAGAGAGGGAGTGAGGGAGGGAGGGAGGGGTGGAAAGGAGGGAGGGAGGAAGAAAGAAGGAACAAAGAAAGGAAGAAAAGAGGAAGGGAGGAAGGGAAGAAGAAGGAAAGAAAGAAAGTGGGAAAACCCACTCTATGAATTGAAAACTATAGAAAATGTATGTACATGCCCATATCCAACCATCCACAAGCTCCTTCCCCCTAGGGGACTGGAGAGAAGACTGGTTCTGGTCCAGTCCATATGATCGCCTATGTGTCCTACACTGTCCCTGTCTGTCCAGGGGTAGGACATCTCCCTTTAGCTTCAGGGAACTTCTCATAGCCTTGGCTTTTGCACTGTCCAATGTGCATCTTGAAGTCACTTGATTTCTGCAGGTTCTGCATCCTTGCCACCTGTGCTGAGTATTTCCAATGCTGGTTTTACCACAAAGAAATGGACTGCTTGATGCTTCTGCTCTGTCTTTCCAACTTGAGCCACCATCACTGTGGTGTGGCCACTGCTCTCAGAAGAGGAAGGAAGCTTTTGTGTGTTCTGACAGGCTCACCTTCTACAGGTAGGCTCTCCTATAGGTAAACTCCCAGATAACCACCCTCCTCATTAGCACTTCCTGTTGTTGTTGCTCAGTTGCTAAGTCCTGTCTGATTCTTCGTGACCCCATGGACTGTAGCATGCTAGGCTCCTCTGTCTTTCTCTGTCTCCCTGGAAACATTAAATATCTTCAGCTAAGGATGGTGAAAAGAAGCCCAGGGCCATACCACTGTCTTTCGCTTCCTGTCTACAATGATGTAGGGAGAAATAAATTTGTCCAAATTCTCTAGAAGCTGGGAGTTCCTGCTGCCTTTTGCTTTTAGAAACACACAGAGTTCTGCTACCTAGTAGATGAGACCTGGAGTCCACATAAGAAGGTCTGTAAGACAGTGTAAGAAGAAAGGGATTCAAATATTCACCTCTGGGGATGCCATGGTGCTGTATATGAAGAAGCCTGAAATCTAACCCGATTCAGCCACTGATTTGCTCTGTAAATTTTGAGAAGTTATTTTCCTTTTCAGGCCTCCATGTTCCCTTTTGCAAAATGGGAGCAATTGTACAAGAATGTCTAAACTCTTTCAGAGTTACTATTAAAAGATTTAATGTGGGGATTTCTCTGGTGATCCAGCAGTTAAGACTCGGCACTTCCAGTGCAGGGTGTGTGGGCTCAATCTCTTTTTGGGGAACTAAGATCCCACATGCTGCATGGTGCAGCCAAAAAAGTAAATAAATAAATAAAATCCTACTATATAGCACAAGGGCTTCCCCAGTGGCTCAATGGTAAAGAATCCACCTGCAATGCACGAGCCGGAGACGCAGGTTCAATCCTTGGGTCGGGAAGATCCCCTGGAGGAGGGCATGACTCCTCCCCACTCCGGTATTCTTGCGTGGAGAATCCCAAGGACAGAGGAGCCTGGAAGGCTACAGTCCATAGGGTTGCAAAGAGTTGGACACACTGAAGCAACTTAGCATTCACCCATGTATAGCACAGTGAACTCTACTCAATACTCTGTAAAGACCTACCTTGGAAAAGAATCTAAAAAAAAAAAAAAAAACCAGACTGGATGCATGTATATGTATAACTGATTCACTTTTCTATTCAGCAGAAAGTAACACAAATTGGTACATCAGCTATACTCCAGTAACAATTTAAAGAGAAGGAAAATTGGAAGGCAATATTAAAATATATATATACATCTCTCTCTCTCTCTCTCTCTCTCTCTCTCTATATATATATATATATATATATATATATATATATATAATGTGATCATTAAGGAGGACTAGAGTCTTCCTTTTTTAGGCATCTTAGACTATACAATATCACCTGTCCCAGGTGCTCTGTCCCCTGTCCTGAGATAGTGGAACAAACAAAGCTCATTTCTACTCAACATGGTCACTTTCCCCTACAGACTGAAGAAGTAATAAGGGAGCTACCAAGAAGCAGTTCCATTTACTTTTCATGGTCCCTGACATCTGTGAACTCCTGGTTGCCAAATTGGGTCTTGACTTTTAGAGAAAGCTATGACTTTCTTGACACAAGGAGTTTTTACTCCCAAAGCTGCCTGTGTATTCAGACAGCAGTATAAATTAGTCACAGTGACTCTGTTCTGCATGAATGTTGGAAAACCGTCCCAAGTGAGTCTGCTACACAGGATGCTGGACCTAGTGGGCCATCCTCCCAGCACAGAAGGCATTGCATCACCGCAGGGTTGGCAAGTGAGGCTCTACAGGACAGGGGTGGGCGAACTTGCCTCCTCTCACAGGAAATGGGTGAAGCCCGGCTCAAAATTATTACTCAGACGTTTTGTGCTGTGAAGGAAATGTCTTCTGATAGCACAAAGCAATTGGTTTCCTGTTGTGAACTGTGACTTTCTGGCCGGCCCAAGAATGGACAGGAAGGGAAAGGGTGGTTGTCCCTGGGAAGCCCTTATTTAATGAAAACGCCAGCTCCAGGCTTCCGAGGACACTCCAAAAGGCCAGAAGGAAGGCTGGAGGTTGGGGATAGGTCACATTAGTAAGAGAGGCAGTGTGAAGGAGAAGAGTGTGAACAGGTTAGCTGTGGGACAGCTCAGTTCCACTGATGTTTGTTGAACAATTCTGTGTGCCTTACACTGTGCTGCATGTGTTGGGTATACCAGATGGCTCAGCCAGACCTCTCTCTCCACATGACAGTCTTAGTGGTAGGAACTGATACAAAAATAACTTTTGAATAATATGATAAACACGAATACAGAGCTATCCAAGGAACTTCCCTGGTGGTCCAATGGCTAAGATTTCACGGTCCCAATGCAGAGGGCCCAAGTTCCACATCCCTGATAAGGAAACTAGATCCCAAATGCAGCAACTAAGACCGACTACAGACAAATAAAATAAAAACTAAAATCTTAAAAAAATAATAAAATACAGAGCTATCCCACAGTACCATGGCAATACATTTTCGTACCTTTACACCTTTTTCTTTACACCATTTTCATTCAGTTTCTCCTTGTCCGTAATGAGGGTAGGGATAGGAAACAACTTTCTAGGATATTTCTAAGATAGCAGTTTTAACTATTAAGCACAAAATATATTCTACATGTTTCTTGTGCACTTTCTCATTGAATCCTCAATAAGCCTATACTGAGGTCAGGTGAGGTTTAGAAAGGATGAAAATGTACTGCAGGTCACAATTAATAAGTGGCACAGCTGAATTCCAGCATCCTCTTTTCCATCTCTACTCTACATTCTAGAGACTTCCTTCTTCAGTATATTTTGGGATGATAGGATTTGCTGTAAGTCCCAAGTCTGGTCCCGAGTCATCATTTTGACAGGGTGCACCATTCTGCTGCTGTTGGCCATCACTATCTTGATGGTTGGTCCAGCCCCAAAAGTTTAGGAATATACATGCTCAAGCAGTGTTACCAGGGAATCCTTTGTGACTCAATGGTAAAAAATGCACCTGTCAATGCAAGAGACATGGGGTCGATCCCTGGGTTGGGCAATTTCACTGGAGGAGGAAATGGCAACCCACTCTGGTATTCTTGCCTGGAAAATCCGTGGACAGATGAGCCTGGCAGGCTACAGTTCATGGGGTCACAAAAAATTGGACATGACTTAAAGACTAAATTAAATCGCTGCAGTGTTACTACTACTGTGCTGATTTCTGAAGGGTGATGTGAGAACCCTAACCTTCACTTAGAGATTCTCCTAGAGGCCCCTAAAACAACCCCTCACAGGACTGTATACATGAGGTTTATTTTACTGAAGAGCCTGGATAACTAAAGGGAATTAAAATGTAGGGAAAGAAATTTCCAATGAAATGTTCTACCATCTTAAAAAAAAAAAAACCTCTCACCCAGGAAGTAAAAAACCATCAGGAGGTGATGCCAGTTCCTAGGCTTGCTTCCTGTCTCTGAACTTACCCTTCTCTTCTCCTCCCTGCTTCTAAGTTTCACTGGATACCCCCAAAGTGTTGCTGGCTTTGCCCTAGAACCTGCCATCCATTCTGCTCCCACTAGTAACACACTAGTAACCTGCAGAGAAAGGCAATGAATGGACCTGAGCTTTTATGCCCTGACTGCTGCTGGTACTCACCCTTACAGAACAAATCCTTGCTTCTTTGTGCTTCTATACCTGTGTGTTGCATTAGATGGCTGGAGAGGAAACAACCTTCTTTGTCTGATCCAAAAAAAAAAAAAGACAACTCTTATTCATGACAACCTGTTCGTGCTGAGTGAACAGAAACAGACTCACAGACTTAGAGAATGAACTTATGGTTGCCTGTACACACTGCTATACTTAAAATAGACAACCAACTGGTGGCACAGTGGTAAAGAATCTGCCTGCCAATGCAGGAGAAATGGGTTCAGTTCCTGGGATGGGAAGATCCCCTGGAGAAGGAAATGGAAACCTACTTCAATATTCCTGGCTGGGAAATTCTATGGACAGAGGAGTCTGGCAGGCTACAGTCCATGAAGTTCCAAAAGATTCAGACATGACTTGGTGACTAAAAAACAACAAATCAACACAGACCTCCTGTATAGCACACAGAACTCTGCTTAGTGTTATGTGGCAGCCTGGATGGGAGGAGAGTTTGGGGGAGAATGGATACATGTATATGTATGACTGAGTTTGGGGGAGAAGCAGTTCAGTTCAATTCAGACATTCAGTCATGTCTGACTCTTTGCAACCCCATGGACTACAGCATGCAAGGCTTCCCTGTCCATCGCCAACTCCCGTAGTTTACTCACTCATGTCCTTTGAGTTGGTGATGCCATCCAGCCATCTCATCCTCTGTCGTCCCCTTCTCCTGCCATCAATCTGTCCCAGCATCAGGGTCTTTTCAAGTGAGTCAGTTCTTCGCATCAGGTGGCCAAAGTATTGGAGTTTCATCTTCAGGGTGAGTCCTTCCAATGAATATTCAGGACTGATTTCCTTTAGGATAGACTAGTTGGATCTCCTTGCAGTCCCGGGGACTCTCAAGAGTCTTCTCCAACACCACAGTTCAAAAGCATCAATTCTTCAGTGCTCAGTTTTCTTTATAGTCCAACTCTCACATCCATACATAACTACTGGAAAAACCACAGCTTTGACTAGATGGACCTTTGTTGGCAAAGTAATGTCTCTGCTTTTTAATATGCTGTCTAGGTTGGTCATAACTTTCCTTCCTAGGAGCAAGTGTCTTTTAATCTCATGGCTGCAGTCATCATCTGAAGTGATTTTGGAGCCCCCCAAAATAAAGTCTCTCACTGTTTCCACTGTCTCCCCATCTATTTGCCATGAAGTGATGGGACCAGATGCCATGATCTTAGTTTTCTGAATGTCGAGCCTCAAGCCAACGTTTTCACTCTTCTCTTTCACTTTCATCAAGAGGCTCTTTAGTTCTTCTTCACTTTCTGCCATAAGGGTGGTGTCATCTGCCTATCTGAGGTTATTGACATTTCTCCCAGCAATCTGTATTCCAGCTTGCACTTCATCCAGCCCAGAGTTTTTCATGATATACTCTGCATATAAGTTAAATAAGCAGGGTGACAATGTATAGCCTTGACATACTCTTTTCCTGATTTGGAACCAGTCTGTTGTTCCATGTCCAGTTCTAACTGTTGCTTCCTGACCTGCATACAGATTTCTCAAGAGGCAGGTCAGGTGATCTGGTATTCCCATCTCTTTAAGAATTTTCTAGACTTTGTTGTGGTCCACACAGCCAAAGGCTTTGGCATAGTCAATAAAGTAGAAGCAGATGTTTTTCTGGAACTCTCTTGCTTTTCTGATGATCCAACGGATGTTAGAAATTTGATCTCTGGTTCCTCTCCTTTTTCTAAATCCACCTTGAACATCTGGAAGTTCACGGCTCATATACTGTTGAAACCTGGCTTGGAGAATTTTGAGCATTACTTTCCTAGAGTGTGAGATGAGTCAGTTGTGTGATAGTTTAAGCATTCTTTGGCATTGCCTTTCTTAGGGATTGGAATGAAAACTGACCTTTTCCAGTCCTGTGGCCACTGCTGAGTTTTCCAGATTTGCTGGCATATTGAGTGCAGAACTTTCACGGCATCATCTTTCAGGATTTGAAATAGCTCAACTGGAATTCCATCACCTCCACTAGCTTT
Source organism: Odocoileus virginianus (assembly GCF_023699985.2). NCBI lineage: Eukaryota > Metazoa > Chordata > Mammalia > Artiodactyla > Cervidae > Odocoileus > Odocoileus virginianus. The sequence goes on from NC_069689.1 coordinate 55,369,270, forward strand.
GTTCATAGTGATGCATCCTAAGGCTCACTTGACTTTGCATTCCAGGATGGCTGACTCTAGGTGAGTGATCACACCATTGTGATTATCTGGGTTGTGAAGATCTTTTTTGTATAGTTCTTCTGTGTATTCTTGCCACTTTATCTTAAAATCTGCTTCTGTTAGGTCCATACCATTTCTGTCCTTTATTGTGCCCATCTTTGCATGAAATGTTCCCTTGGTATCTCTAATTTTCTTGAAGAGATCTCTAGACTTTCCCATTCTATTGTTTTCCTCTATTTCTGTGCATTGGTCGCTGAGGAAGGCTTTCTTAACTCTCCTTGCTATTCTTTGGAACTCTGCATTCAAATGGATATATCTTTCCTTTTCTCCTTTGCCTTTCACTTCTCTTCTATTCACAGCTGTTTGTAAGGCCTCCTCAGACAACCATTTTGCCATTTTTCATTTCTTTTTCTTGGGGGTGGTCTTGATCCCTGTCTCCTGTACAATGTCATGAACCTCTGTCCATAGTTCATTAGGCATTCTGTCTATCAGATCTAGTCCCTTAAATCTATTTCTCACTTCCACTGTGTAATAATAAGGGATTTGACTTAGGTCATACCTGAATGGTCTAGTGGTTTTCCCTACTTTCTTCAATTTAAGTCTGATTTTGGCAATAAGTTCATGGTCTGTGCCATAGTCAGCTCCTGGTCTTGTTTTTGCTGACTGTATAGAGCTTCTCCATCTTTGGTTGCAAAGAATATAATCAATCTGACTTCAGTATTGACCATCTGTGATGTCCATGTGTAGAGTCTTCTCTTGTATTGTTGGAAGAGGGTGTTTGCTATGACCAGTGCGTTCTCTTGGCAAAACTCTATTAGCCTCTGCCCTGCTTCATTCTGTACTCCAAGGCCAAATTTGTCTGTTACTCCAGGTATTTTTGATATCCTACTTTTGCATTCCAGTCCCCTATAATGAAAAGGACACCTTTTTGGGGCGTTAGTTCTAGAAGGTCTTGTAGGTCTTCATAGAACTGTTCAACTTCAGCTTCTTCAGCATTACTGGTCGGGGCATAGAGTGGGGGAAAATGGATACATGTATATGTTCATCTGAAACTAACACAACATTGTTAATTGGCTGCATCCCACTACAAAATAAAAAAGTTTAAAAACAAAACAACAACAACAAAAAGACAACTCTTAAATGTTTTTCCTTAATTCTTGGTATTTATCTTGCATGTGTTCATTCAAACACTTGTGAGGATTCACATAAGCATTTACTAAGGGCAAATACTGTTCTAGGTACTAGAGATTTAGGACAAAAATCAATAGAGTATTCGTGTCTTCTGGGAGATGATTCTTAATCTAATGGGGGTACTGTTTTGTAGATTGATTCACTATACACCTAGTTCCAACTCTTTTCTCTCTTTGTTCTCCTTCTTTATAGAGATTGGAAAATAAATTATTTTTCATTTCTCTTCCCTTCTAGCTAGAAATGACTACTCAATACAATTAAGGCCAATGAAATCTAAACAAAAGTCTGTTGAAGGGTATTCTGGAAAAGCCTTTCCCACCGCATGAAAAGATATAGACAGAGCTTTTTCACTTCCTGAATGGAATGCAGGCAAGTAGCAGCAGCCACCCTGTGAAAAGGGGGGGCAAGCTGGACTTTGGGGATGGTGGAGTCATATAGATAGTCCCTGCCATCCTGATGACATTGTTGCCCATAGTCCTTGCTAGGAACTGTCTGCTGTTGTCTATCTTCTTAGGAAAAAAACAATCCCCACTAGTTGAAGCCACTTTTTAAAGTCAGGATTCTATTGCTTGAATATATTCAGTTCAGTTCAGTCGCTCAGTCAGTCATGTTGACTCTTTGAATATATAATCTTTTTAAATAATTTTATTTATTTATTTATTTTTGGCTGTGCTAGGTCTTCATTGCTGCACATGGGCTTTCTCCAGCTGCAGCGAGCAGGGACTACTCTCTAGTTGTGGAGCATGGGCTTCTCATTGCAGTGGCTTCTCTTGTTGCAGGGCATGGGATCTAGAGCACAGGCTCAGTTGTGGCCCACAGGCTTAGTTGCTCTGTGGCACATGGGATCTTCCCGGATCAGGGATCGAGTCTTTATTGGCAGGTAGATTGTTTACCATCAAGACACCAAGGAAGTCCTGAATATGTTCTTGACATACACTAGATGAGTATAATAGCTATGCCAGAAGTGCTGAATTAAGAAGCAAGAAAAACAGACTATGGGAGCAAAGAAGAGGAAGGTTCCCCGAGGGAGGAAATCTTGATGGAGCAATTGGAAGTTTTTAAATTCACAAAGGCAAGAGGGCACTCCAGGGAGGAGGGACAACATGTGCAAAGGCACAGACCTAATGAGAATGAAGTGAAAGTGTTAGTTGCTCAGTTGTGTCCAACTCTTTGCAACCCCATGGACTGTAACCTTCCGGGTTCCTCAGTCCATGGGATTTCCCAGGCAAGAATACTGGAGTGGGTTGTCATTCCCTTCTTCAAGAGATCTTCCTCACCCATGGATCAAACCTCGGTCTCCTGAATTGCAGGAAGATTCTTTACTATCTGAGCTACCAGGGAAGTCCCCAGTGAGAATGCAGTTGGGGAACTACAAGAGACTGGAATGCAGATGAAGAGTGAGAGAGAGGGGGGACATCCCTGGTGGTCCAGTGGTGAAGACTCTGAGCTTCCACTGCCGAGGGTGTGGGTTTGATCCCTGGTCAGGGAACTAAGATCCCAAAATGGTGTGGTTAAAAAGTTTTTTTAATTAAAAAAAATTTTTAAATAATGTTTTCAAGAGTGAGAGAGAGATGGAGCCAAGAAGAAAAACACAAGAGCAAAATCAGAAATCAGTTTAGATTTTATCTTTGGAAGAAGGGAGTCCTTAAAAGCTTGAAAACAGGAAGATAAATGGGGTTTATAGTTTGGGAAGATAATTCTTCCAGGAAAGTATATGATGGATGAGAGACAGCAAAGTATAGAGGATGCTGAGATCTTTAGACTCTTCCAAGCGAGAAACACTGTGATCTGAACTCAAGCAACAATCACAGGGATCAAAGGAAGGAAAGGGTTTGTAAAACAGTCGAATCTAATCTAAAATTGCAGAGAACTACACACATACACATGGGGCTTCCCTGGTTGCTCAGTGGTAAAGAATCCATCTGCCAATGCAGGAGACACAGGTTCGATCCCTGGGTCAGGAAAATCCCCTGGAGAAGGGAATGGCAACCCATTCCAATATTCTTGCCTGGAGAATCCCATGGAAGAGAAGCCTGGAAGGCTACAGTCCATAGAGTTGCAAAAGAGTTGGACACAACTGAGAGACTAAACAACAACAACAACACACAAACACATACACACACATAAAAACTGGCGATGGGGACTTCCCTTGTGGTTCAGTGGTTACTTCCACTGCAGGGGGGTGAAGGCTCAATGCCTGGTCGGGGAACTAAGATCCCAGAGGCCATGGTATGACCTAAAGTAAAATAAACTGGTGACTGAATAAGGCATGCAGTCCATGTATCGTGGTAGCCATGCTGATGTCCTGGTTTTGATACCCAACTCTACTTACAAATGCTGTCACCACATGGGGAAGCTGCTTGAAGGATATGGAGTACTTTATATACTGTTTTAGCAACTCCCTGTGAATTCACAATTATTTCAAAGTGAAAAATTTAATAGCTTTTAAAATTTTTCTATTAAGAATCTAAGCTTTTAAAAGAAAACCAGTGACATAGTTCAGTTCAGTTCAGTTTAGTTGCTCAGTCGTGTCCGACTCTTTGCGACCCCATGGACTACAGCACGCCAGGCTTCCCTGTTCATCACCAACTCCCGGAGTTTACTCAAACTCATGTCCTTTGAGTTGGTGATGCCATCCGGCCATCTCATCCTCTGTCGTCCCCTTCTCCTCCTGCCTTCAATCTTTCCCAGCATCAGGGTTTTTTCAAATGAGTCAGTTCTTCACATCAGGTGGCCAAAGTATTGGAGCTTCAGCTTCAGCATCTGTCCTTCCAATGAATATTCAGGACTGATTTCCTTAGGATGGACTAGTTGGATCTCCTTGCAGTCCCAGGGACTCTTAAGAGTCTTCTCCAACACCACAGTTCAAAAGCATCAATTCTTCAGTGCTCAGTTTTCTTTATAGTCCAACTCTCACATCTATACATGACTACTGGAAAAACCACAGCTTTGACTAGACGGACCTTTGTTGGCAAAGTAACGTCTCTGCTTTTTAATATGCTGTCTAGGTTGGTCATAACTTTCCTTCCAAGGAGCAAGTGTCTTTTAATCTCATGGCTGCAGTCATCATCTGAAGTGATTTTGGAGCCCCCCAAAATAAAGTCTCTCACTGTTTCCACTGTCTCCCCATCTATTTGCCATGAAGTGATGGGACCAGATGCCATGATCTTAGTTTTCTGAATGTCGAGCCTCAAGCCAACGTTTTCACTCTTCTCTTTCACTTTCATCAAGAGGCTCTTTAGTTCTTTGCTTTCTGCCATAAGGGTGGTGTCATTTGCATATCTGAGGTTATTGATATTTCTCCCAGCAATCTGTATTCCAGCTTGCACTTCATCCAGCCCAGAGTTTTTCATGATGTACTCTGCATATAAGTTAAATAAGCAGGGTGACAATGTATAGCCTTGACATACTCTTTTCCTGATTTGGAACCAGTCTGATGTTCCATGTCCAGTTCTAACTGTTGCTTCCTGACCTGCATACAGATTTCTCAAGAGGCAGGTCAGGTGTTCTGGTATTCCCATCTCTTTAAGAATTTTCCAGACTTTGTTGTGGTCCACACAGCCAAAGGCTTTGGCATAGTCAATAAAGTAGAAACAGACGCTTTTCTGGAACTCTGTTGCTTTTTTGATGATCCAATGGATGTTAGAAATTTGATCTCTGGTTCCTCTCCTTTTTCTAAATCCACCTTGAACATCTGGAAGTTCACAGCTCACATACTGTTGAAACCTGGCTTGGAGAATTTTGAGCATTACTTTCCTAGAGTGTGAGATGAGTCAGTTGTGTGGTAGTTTAAGCATTCTTTGGCATTGCCTTTTTTAGGGATTGGAATGAAAACTGACCTTTTCCAGTCCTGTGGCCACTGCTGAGTTTTCCAGATTTGCTGGCATATTGAGTGCAGCACTTTCACAGCATCATCTTTTAGGATTTGAAATAGCTCAACTTGAATTCCATCACCTCCACTAGCTTTGTTCATAGTGATGCATCCTAAGGCTCACTTGACTTTGCATTCCAGGATATCTGGCTCTAGGTAGGTGATCACACCATTGTGATTATCTGGGTCGTGAAGTTCTTTTACCATCAGTTACATAGACGTGAAGAGAAATCAAGCTGGTCTCCACAAAGCTAAATGCCAAGCACACCATGGAGGGGTGTTTACATACTTCTGAGGATGAATCAAAGTTCAGATCTAAGGGAAAGACATAGTTTGAAAGAACTAAGAGAATAGTTTGAAAGAACTAAATGTGAGCAATGAAATCACTTAAACAAGTAGTTGTCTTCCGATATAGCCTGTGATTTACTTTTTTTTTTTTTTCATATATTTTTTATTTGACTGCCCCAGGTCTTATTTGCAGCAAGTGGAATCCAGTTCCCTGACCAAGGATTGAACCTGGGTCCTCTGTATTGGGAGCACAGAGTCTTAGCCACTGGACCATCAGGGAAGTCCTCGATTTACTTTTAAAACATTTTGCAAGGGTAAAGAGATAACTCTTTTTTTTTTTAAAGAGATAACTCTTTAATGACGATGCGTGTTGTAAAAATAATCATTATTTACAAACATACATAAATGTTGGACTAGTTTTTCTATTGCTCTTCTAACTCCTGGGCCAGTGTAGGTTCCCTTGGACTGGTGGTCTTTGCATTCCTTTTCCAGGAATGAACTTCTCTTTGCTCCAGGAGCAGGTCCGAGGTCACCCTGACTGAAGAGCCTGTGCCTTTGTTGTTGTTCAGTTGCTAAGTCGTGTCCAACTCTTTGCAATCCCATGAATTGCAGCATGCCAGGCTTCCCTATCCTTCACCATCTCCTGGAGTTTGCCTCAGATTCATTCAAGACCCAAGTAAGCCCTCCTTTCTGTTTTGCCTGGCAACTTTGCCGGTTTAACCAGCAGACATGCTGGCCCTCTGGAATCGAATTTTCTGTTAACGTCACCCCCACATCCTCTTAGTTGCTCTGACTCTCTGTGATCTTCCATCACCCCTGACCCTCCAAATGGAATGAGCTTCCCTTCAACAAATTGGGAGAATCGACTTATCCCATCCTGGGATTTCAGATCATAAGGAAGCATTCCCCCAAACTGCATTTTATAAAGTTCAAGTATCCCATGAGATATTAATAGGTGACCTAAAAAAAGCTCCACTGCTAAACCGGAGAAGACAGAGTTAAACTGAGTTCTTATCATTGCAAATCATCTCAGGGTTTTTCTTAGGTTAATATTTATTGTAAATATTATACTCCAAACTAATTTGAGGGTCTGTCATTGTGGAAATCCTAGTTTCACAGACTCCGAATTTTAGACATTTATAGGAGAGTTTGGGGAGAAATACAGCTCCAGGGTGAGGTGTCCCCAAGGAGTCACAGATTTCTTTCTTTGTTTCCCTTCCTTTCCCTGCTGTATTCCCAAAGCCCGGCTGGTGAAGGAAAGATGGCCATGTTCCAGGATTAAGAGTCAAGCCCCTTCTGTGAAAAAAAAGGAGAAGGAAGCCACCCAGTCCTGTGAACGGTTGGCAGTGAGACTGTGAACCTTCAAGGGGGAGGCAGGGGAGGTGGAAAAGGGTGTGGTCTCTCTTTTGTTTTACTGTGATAGAAAACCCTCTGCTTAGAGATGTCTCTGGTTTCCCAGATTGCTAATGTCTCAAAGTCAAAAACAAAGTAGGTGGGAAGAAGAGAAAACTGGAAATGGGGCAGGAGAGGAGCACAGGGATAAATATAGTGATCTCATTCTAAATGCTCTTCTATTTCAGTCTCTCTTCCCTTCCTCTCTCCCTCCCTTGCTCTTTCTGTCTCAGTCTCTCTCCCACTCTCTCTCTCTGCCAATTACCCTAATGCTTTTTGATTCTATTTCCCCAGTTGAAGCTGTCTTCTTAAGCTCAATAAAACTGCACTTATCTAGGGAGGGTGGGATGAATTGGGAGTGTAGCATTGACATATATATACTGCACACATACTAAGTCACTTCAGTCGTGTCTGACTCTGCGACCCCATGGACTACAGTCCACCAAGTTCCTCTGTCCAAGGGGTTCTCCAGGCAAGAATACTGGAGTGGATAGCCTTTCCCTTCTCTGGGGGATTTTCTTGAGCCAGGGATATATACACTCCCATGTGTAAAATAGATAGCTAGTGGGAAGCCACTGAATATCACAGGGAGTGCATCTCAGTGCTCTGTGATGACTTAGAGGGATGGTATGGACGGGGCAGGAGGGAGGTCCAAGAAGAGGGGTCATATGTATACAGATGGCTGATTCACTTCCTTGTGCAGCAGAAACACAGCATTATAAAGCAATTACACTCCAATTTAAAAAAACAAAAACAAAAACACTTATCTCACATTTAGTATTCACTTTGAACACTTTAGCAAAAAACAAACAAAAAAAGGAAAAGTGATCATGGAGATAGAAGTTGGGTGAGAAGATTTCATTGTATTTTTGTATTTTTAAAAGGTTCCAGGATAAACAAAACCAAAACTATCTTTGCCTCACTATGGGAATAGGCTTACCTAGTACTCAGAGCTCTTATAAGAGGTTACAAAAGAACCCAAAATTTATAAAACAAAAAACCCAGAGAAACAAAAAGCCCAAATATATTTGAGACTTTAGCGTTAATTATACAATTTTAAAGTCAAAGTCCTGGTGGTCATTGATAAGCAACTCATAGCAACTAGTCCTGCAGCTGCCTCCAGACACAGGTTGCAACATAACTCCAGGACCAAAGATGAGAAACTGCCTTCTGACATAGTGTTCCCAAAGTTTTAGTGTACTGTTAAGCTTTTGTCACATCAGAAGTATAAACTCTTTGCAGCCTGGACTATAGCCCACCAGGCTCCTCTGTCCATGGGATTCACCAGGAAAGAAAATTGGAGTTGGTAGCCATTCCCTTCTCCAGGGGATCTTCCCAACACAGGGATGGAACCCTGGTCTCCTGCATTGCAGGTAGATTCTTAACGTCTGAGCCCAGAGGGAAGTCCTTAAACCTTTTTAATTTTGAAGCAACACATTTAAACTTTTTTGTTTCAGTCAATGCTTACCATCTGCAGGAGGGACCAAACTTTTTTTGTACCCCTAATTTCTAACTTTAAAATTATTGTTCAAAAATCACAAATTCCTTATGATTAAATGAAACTTAAAACATTACATCTTTAAAAGACCTCTTCAATACGCCTGTTGAATTTATATTTCTGAAGTTATGAAAGCTTAAAACTACACTGAGGCTTCTGGAACAGTTACCATATATCTTACATATGCATGTGTGCTAAGTCGCTCAGTCATGTCCCGACTCTTTTCGACCCCTTAGATCTAGAGTTCTAGGCGCCTCTGTCCATGGAATTCTCCAGGCAAGAATACTGGAGTGGGTTGCCATGCCCTCCTCCATGGGATCTTCCTGATCCAGGAATGGAACCCAGATCTTTTATGTCTCCTGCATTGGCAGGTGAATTCTTTAACACTAACACCACCTGGGAAGCCCATCTTACCTATGACTGGATGTTAATATGTCACTAGCTTTGGGGAACTGGGGCCAGGTCTTAAAGGGCCTGAGATTTTCCCAGGTCCTAGCCTGGGAAGATGCAATCAGCTCTGGGATCCTCTCAAACCCGTGTCTGTGTCTACCGCCCCCTCTCTACCACCCTATTCAAGGATTAGATCCTGGTTGTATTATTGAATGGGGAGGCAGGTGGGGGCATGGGGAGGATGCTTGCATTTCACCTTTTCACCCATTTTTCTCTCCTCTGAGCACCAAAGGGCTTTTAGACTCCATTTCTGTGTGTGCTTAGGCACTCTGTGACATCCGACTCCTTGCAACCTCATGGACTGTAGTATACCCCATCAGGCTCTTCTGACCATGGGATTTCCCAGGAAAGAATACTGGATTGGGGTAGTCATTTCCTTTCAAAAAGGTCAACATCGGGGGAAAAAAAACAAACTTAAATAAAGAAAACAGGCTGACAAAGGCTTATTGCCCTGCTCTGCTGTACTGGACAACATGGCCTTCTCGTTAAGGAAGCAGGGGAGGAGAACATCTGAGGGTCTCACGCCAGCAGGTAAATGCAGCAGCAGGGTCTGGGGCAGGTCAATCACTTCCACTTACAAACCAGTGGCCAGAACTTGCCACATGTCTCCATGGAACCAGCTAGGGACTGGGAGGTGAGGAACTGAGTTCCAAGGAAAAGAGAGCAGTTACCAGCGAGTGAAAGAAGTGCATACCGGCGCAGGCTGAGTCACAGTCACACGATTGGAATTTCACCGTTGGGGCCCTCCCAGTCCTCAAGCAGTTGGGTCACTTGAGATCCCCTGACCCCAGGACCACACTTACATCTTACTCTCCTTTCCTATAGACTGTCAGATCCCCTGACCCCAGGACCATACCTGTGTCTTGCTGACTCTCCTTTCCTATAGGCTGTGTTCTATGTCCAGTTACTCCCAGCTTTTCTCTTCTCACCTCGACCTCCTTGGGGAGAAACTCCAGTTGTTTTGACTTCATTCCTGAACATCTTTTTGGTCAACCTGAGTGAAATTTGATTTGAGCAAGATGGCCCTGTTGAGGACAATTTAAAAGACAAGAAGGTAGGGTCCAGAAAAAAAGCTGAAGCAGATGGCCAAGAAGCAGAGGCTTGAAGGATGGTTGAGACAGACAGCAGACTAAGGAGAGGGAAGTGTCATGCTGGGGCCTTTTCAAGATGTTCCAAGAGTGGTCCTCACACCAGCTTTGCCTGCATCACCGGAATCTCAGCCCCACCCCATTCCCCTGCTGAGTCAGAATCTGCATTTTCAACAAGACCTTCCAGGAGCTTCATGTGCACAGAATAGTTTGAGAAGCCCTGCATCAGAATCAGAATACTTCAGAACAGGTGCTGGGAGGGAAGATCTGGGGAAAATCTTTTTCTTTTTTCTTTCTGGCCCTGCCATCGGCTTGCGAGAACTGAATTCCCTACCCAGGGATTGAACCCGTGCCCTCCACAGTGAAAGCATAAAGTCCTAACTGCTGGACCATCAGGGTATTCCCTGGAAAAGATCTTTGTTTTGAGGTGTTTTTTTTTAAAAAATGCTTTATTTATTTCTGGCTATCTTGGGTCTTTGTTGTTGTGCAGGCTTTGGTCCAGTTGCAGTGCCTGGGGCTTCTCATTGCAGAGGCTGCTCTTGTTGCGGAGCACAGGCTCTAAAGCACAGGCCTAACAGTTATGGTGCATGGTCTTAGTTGCTCAGTGACATGTGGGATCCTCCCAGATCAAGGGTAGAACCTGTGTATCCTGCATTGGGAGGTGGACTCCTCACCACTGAGCCATCAGGGAAGTCCCTGAAAAAGATCTTTGAAACTCAGTGTGAACTGGCAGACAGAATTCAGCCACCCCATATCTCAAAAACAAAGAAGCTTTCAACAGTCAGAGGGTATGGAGACTACCAGTGGTGGTGGCATCATATACATATTTTCAGCAGCAAAACACAATGAAATTACCAGCATCCTGTTAAATCCAGGGAGGAAATAAATTCTGAAAAGTTTTTACAAAGTTAGTCACTCAGTTATATTGGACTCTTGGCGACCCCATGGACTGCAGCATGTCAGGCTCCTCTGTTCATGGGATTTTCCAGGCATGAACACTGGAGTGGGTTGCCATTTCCTTCTCCAGGATGTCATTCCCTTCTCCACTTTTACCAAGCACGTAAAGATGAACTGTAATTATATATGTAACACTTACCATCGTTGATTATGACATGCATCTCATGTTACTGACATCCTCCTAATTTAGCACTGTGTTGGAGTAAAAGTGCAGAGGATGAGATGATTGGATGACATCACCAACTCAATGGACATGAATCTGAGCAGACTCCAAGAGACGGTGAAGCACAGAGAAGCCTGGTGTGCTGCAGTCCACGGGATCGCAAAGAGTTGGACACGACTGAGCGACTGAACAAGCACAAGAGTGCAAGTGTTGTCATGACTTCCCACGGTCCACTTGCATCTTTAGCCCTTATGTTGTCCTCTTTTTCCTTAAGTATAAGTTCCCACTGGGGATGCCAGGGTCAAATTATTCCTCCTGCCCCGCTGATTGAAGAAGAAGTTACAGAGACCAAAGCCATTCTCTGAGGCCTCACTTCTCCCTTCTCTCTGGATAGGCCCCTAGCCTGTATAACATGCGATGTCACTGGAACATTTTTATTTTTTTTACTTATTTGGCTGAGCCAGGGCTTAGCTGCAGCACGCGGGATCTTTGATCTTTGTTGTGGCATGAAGGATCTTCAGTTGTGGCATGTGGGATCTAGCTCCTTGACCAGGGATTGAACATGGGCCCCCTGCATTGGGAGGGTGGAGTCTTTGCCACTGGACCATGAGGGATGTCCCTGGGAGATTTTAAACACAGTGGAAATAGAAGCATGACAACTTGCATTCATATTATGATGCTAGTCTTGGATTAACCCATATGTAGATTAAGGAAAGGAAAGCTTTGTCCCTCCACCAATCTTACAGACCAAGACAAGCTAGCTGGTAGGAGTTGGGGGTATGGGGGCTGGAACATGTGAGCAACTCTGCCTGTCTGTCACCATCTGCAGAACAACTCAGATACATGCCTTGCTAAAGTCAGGCAGGAGGGCATCTCTGGGTCACACTCCAAAACATTTCCACTGGAAGCCTTGTGATGTGGGAGAGGGAGGCATGCCTTTGCTTCTGGGGCTGGGTGAGTCTGGGAAGTGTAGAGAATGTTTCTGGAGGATCTCCATGTGCCAGCCTTTGTGCATTGTCTCAACTGGAAATTTGGTGGCTTGCATATGCTGTGGTGTTGAGGGTGGAATCACTATGTTCCTTCTTTTTCTTCAGGAGGAAATGAAAATTCAGTGACATGGTCAAGGTCACCTAGCAATAAATGGCAGAGGTAGGATTTGAACCCAGATCTGTTAGACTCCCGGGCTTCCCAGGTGGTGCTAGTGGTAAAGAACTCCCCTGCCAATGCAGGAAGCTTAAGAGATACAGATATGGATTCGATCCCTGGGTTGGGAAGACTCCCTGGAGGAGGGCACGGCAACCCACTCCAGGGTTCTTGTCTGAAGAATCCCATGGATAGAGGAGCCTGGCAGGCTATGGTCCCTGGGGTCACAAAGAATAGGACATGACTGAAGCAACTGAGCATGCACATGCACATGCAGTTAGACTCCAGGGCCCTTTCTCTTCCCATACAACCGTGCTTCTCAAACTGTACCATGCACACAGAGCACCTGGGGACCTTCTGATCCAGCAGATCGAAGCATTAGGGCTGGGACTGAGTCCACATTTCTTTTCTTTTCTTAAAAAGGTATTTTATTATTTGTTTTAATTGGAGGATGAGTCCACATATCTGACAAGATCTCTGGGGATGTCGATGCTGCCCGTCTCCAGACCCACCTTGGATGACAAAACTTTAGAGGATAACCTGGCCCTGCGAACTGCAGGTCCCCTGGCATTAGGAACAATTCTAGGGAGGGACTTTGACTTTCGTGGATCATGGAATCTGTTGGTAGAGGTTGGAGCTGATTTTGCAGAGCTCTTATGGGGTAGGGAGGCCTCCAGCTAACATCTGGGCTACATAAGTATTTAGTTGTACAGAACACAACTCTTTTTTTTTTTAATTTCCTAAGATGCAAAGGAGTTTGAAAATCCCCCCCTTTTTTTTGGCTACAAGCCAGAGTTTCCCTGGAGAGAGAAGACGTCTCCTGCCCGACCCTGTGGTGTCTTCTGGAGCTTGTTTGGACTCCCCAGCTCTCTGTCCTCTGTGGGCACCCAGCTAGCAGCTAGCTGTAGCAGAAACTGTCTGATCTCATCACATCCCTCCCCCACAGCACAATTTTTGAAATGTTAAAAATTACAGCAGTTATGCAAATGGAGAGATGGAACTGTGAGGGACAGATTAGTACAATGAAGCACATGTCATAAACCCAGGGAATAGTCCAACTTTTCAGAAAAAAAAAAAATTTTTTTTTAAATTGAGGGGAGCCACATATTCCAGAAGAGGGCTGGGGGGGTAGGCAAAGAAATTTGACCTGGGGATACCCCTAGTTTAGAGTCTAGGAACCTAAAAAGACTGTTGGCAGCTCTTTGCTGTGATGGGTGTGGTCCCTCTCCTGACAGCTCCAATACGCTGCTCAAGGGCAAAAGTGGCTTTGAGTTGCATCTTAAAAAATACCATGTTTCTATGGCTTTCTTTCATGACACGAAATGTAAACTCATCTCTCATCTACAGTTTTAACCCCGTCTCCCAACTTGATTCATAGCTGCCACTTAAAATTCAACCTGTCAGAACCCAAGGACATGTTTGGCAGCATCTGTGTAAAGTGAATGCGTACACGCCCCATGACCCAGCTAGTCCACTGGTCATGTGTCCGTGTGCACGAAAAGACACAAACGAGGCTGCTCCTAGAAGCCCTGGTCCTGGTGTCTCCGAATGAGGAGTGACTCAAATGTCTACATGGCAACAGCAGATGAACTCAATGGATTATGCTAAAATTTTCTTTCACAGCAGGTTATGAACATCTATGTCCATTTATTTCTACATCTTCAGTTTCTTTTAGTTGGAGGATAATTGTTTTTACAATGTTGTGTTAGTTTCTGCTGTACTACTTTGTGAATCAACTCTATGTGTATATATATAAATATATATCCCCGCCCTTCTGGACCTCCCTCCACCACTCCCCCCATCCTACCCCTCTAGGTCATCACAGAGCACCCAGCTGAGTTCCCAGTGCTATACAGAACCTTCCCACTGGCTGCTAAATTTATAGAGTGGAATTTTGGGACTGAGTGAACTATAATTATATGCAACCCTATAAATGGATTTCGCAACCATGGAGTGATAGGCAAATGTAATTGAAGGTCTGGGAAGTCAGAATGGTGGTCTCCTCAGCAGACAAAGAAAGGGAAAGGCAGGAGGCACAGAGGGAAGGGTGCTGGGGTGTTGGCCATGGTCAGTGACCTATTCTGGATGCTGGTTGCACAATTGTGTTCACTGTGTGGATTCATCCAGGTGTAGACTGGAGGTGTGTACTTTTCAGGCAGAGATGTTATATTGGCACTGAAAAGTTTACTTCAGAAAAGAAAACGCTGCATACACCCCTCTAAATCAAAACCTCCTTTCCTTGAATGATCACAAAGCAGCCCCTAGAAAGTATCTGAGTCCAGCTTCCCCTACCCGGCCTACACTCCAGCTCTGCACTCTTCCATGGGACTGGCCTCTGTCTCCTCCTCTTCCTGCCTCCCAGCCACTTCCCCGGTGTGGGCCTCAGCTCCTAAGACTTGTTATGAATGAAATCGCCCTCGGCCTCACTAGCCTCCCTGCTTCCTGTCTCTCTCTCCTGCAACTTCTGAAGTGATTGTTCTACATCCCTGCTTTCATCACGACCCTTCCTTTGCAAATCTGCAATGCCCACACCCCCACCATCATGGCCATTAAGTCCAGGATAAAACCCAGTCTCTCTGTAAGGCGCTCAAGTCACCCTCTTTATACAATCAGGGCACAAGGTCCCTTCCAGCTGCACCCACCCCATGCTCCCTAATGAGCCAGTTCACCAGCCAAACGATTTCCTGGTTGTCACTGTGCCTGCTGTGTTTGCTGCCTACATTCCAAGCAAGCGAGAGAGCCCAGGTCCCCTCAATCTTGTCCATTCTTCTCAGAAGCACCAAGTCAGATCTCTTTAACCTTTCTGGTGTGAACTTGACCTTAGCCTCATCCCGTCCCTCTCTCCCCTGAGCATCAATCATCTGTACTTACTCATCAATCATCTGTACTTACTCGCCCAAATCATTCAGAGGGGAACTCCTGGAGAGGGGCTGGGGAGAAAAAAAAAAAAAAAACTTCTGACCTTTTTTTCACTCAGACACCCAATCTGATCCTGAAACTACAAAATACACAAAAAGTAAACTCAGCAGGGAGAAAACTGCCCACTGACGACACAGCACGAGCGTTTCCTCCAGCTACACAATGGAGAAGCTGAGTAATATTCAGAATTCACTAAATGACAGGGACTAAGATCACAGGGCTTTAAGGTCAGCTGAAGCTCGGTTGCCATATTTTTCCTTCCTCTTGGGTAAAGCCTCTCTGAGAAAACCCCCTCGCTTTTTCAGAGAACCGAAGCTGGAGTCACTGCCCTGGGAAGTTCCTGGCCTGCCAGGCAGGGTTGAGCACTTCTCACCCCTTCTTCTGGGGTCAGGAGGCAGCAGTGCTTGAGACAGAATGAGGCAATGCTGGCCGAGTAGCAGCCAAGGAAGCCAAAGGAAAACCGGAAAACCGTCCCGCTTGCAGTCACAGCCCTGAGCTTGAAAGGAAGCTAGTTAAGCACTAATTTGCATGCAAACAATCGGAGGCAGAACGGAATTTCTGATCCTGCCTGGATGCTCCTCCACAGAATGTAATTAACATCCACAAGCCAGAAAAAGGCCTTTTTTTTCTGGACCAGAAAGGGGTCCTTAAGTAGGTAAACACTGGAGTCCAGATAATTCTGACTCTCCTTTTCGTTTGCTGTGTGATCTTGGACAAGTTGCCTCAAGTTTCTGATTGCTCTTCTGAAAGATGGTGATGACAATGTGCCCATTTCATAGAGGTGTTGTATAAAATGAGAATGTATGTAAAGAGCCTCGCATAAGGCAAGAACTTGTATAGTAAAAAACCTCTCTCATACTTTTGCTTCCTTTATCCTGCATCCTTGCAAACCATGAAGCCTTTGAGAAAATTTGGGAGGTAAAAGTGAAGACGGTAGTACAAGCAAGACTCTTTCAGCAGAGTTGGCCCAAAGGGGCAGACTCCTAGATGGAACTGGCCATGAGAGTGTTAGTCACTCAGTTGCCTTCGACTCTTTTCAACCCCATGGGATTTCCCAGGCAAGAATACTGGAGTGGGTTGCCATTTCCTCCTTCAGGGTATCTTCCTGACCCAGGGGTGGTACCTGGGTCTCCTGCGTTGCAGGCAGGAAAGCCCTAAGATGGATTCTTCTATTCCTAAACATCTCTCCCTTTACATTGTCACATTATCTGAAAATCTACCCATTTGTTGGGTATCCTTTTTAGTTTTTTTATTATTTATTTGGCTGCTCTGTGGCTTAGTTTTGGCACTCAGTGCTCTGTGACAACCTAGGGGGGTGGGATGGGGGTGAGAGATGGGAGGGAGTTTCAGGAGGGAGGGGACATGTGTGTACCCTACAGATGATTCATGTTGATGTCTGGCAGAAATCAATACAACACTGTAAAACAATTATCCTCCAATTAAAGAATGGTGGGCTGCCCAGGGATCCTGAGCAGTAGTTTGTGTACATTTTCCACAGGCAAAATGCACTTGAAACTGCAGACTTTTTCCAAGGATTTTGTGGTCAAGGCCTTATGTGGCTCATCCTGGAGTATTCCAATGAAAACATAAAATTGCAGGAGGGGAAAGATACACACCTGTGACAGAAAAAAAAAAAATGTAGTGGAGGGACTTCCCTGGTGGTCCGGAGGTTAAGACTCCGCCTTCAAATGCAGGGGGTGCAGGTTCCATCCCTGGTCGTGAGCTAAGATCCCACATGCCATGATGCCAAAAAATCAGAATACAAACAACAGAAACACTTAACAAATTCAAGAAAGACTTTAAAAATGGTTAAAAAAAAATCTTTAAGAAAACGGGAGTTAAGAGAAGGTTGTGGGGGGGTGGGGGAGTAGTTACTTTATAAACACAACACCTAAGGTTAAACCTTTGGAAACAAGAGATCATTCTGTTGTTTTTGAGATTGCATCCAAGTACTGCATTTCTAACTCTTGTTGATTATGATGGCTACTCCATTTCTTCAAAGGGATTCTTGCCCACAGTAATAGATATAATGGTCATCTGAGTTAAATTCACCCATTCCAGTCCATTTTAGTTCACTGATTCCTAAAATGTCAATGTTCACTCTTGCCATCTCCTGTTTGACCACTTCCAATTTAACTTGATTCACGGACCTAACATTCCAGGTTCCTGTGCAATATTGTTCTTTACAGCATTGGACTTTACTTCCAGCACCAGTCCCATCCACAACTGGGTGTTGTTTTTGCTTTGGCTCTGTCTCTTCATTCTTTCTGGAGTTATTTCTCCACTGATCCCCAGTAGCATATTGGGCACCTACCGACCTGAGCAGTTCATCTTTCAGTGAGTGTCCTATCTTTTTCATTCCAATCCCAAAGAAAGGCAATCCCCAAAATGTTCAAACTACCGGACAATTGCGCTCATCTCACATGATAGTAAAGTAATTCTCAAAATTCTGCAAGCCAGGGTTCAACAGTACATGAAACATGAACTTCCAGATGTTCAAGATAGATTTAGAAAAGGCAGAGGAACCAGAGATCAAACTGCCAACATCCGTTGGATCATCATCAGAGTTCCAGAAAAACATCTACTTCTGCTTTATTGACTATGCCAAAGCCTTTGACTGTGTAGATCACAAGAAACTGGAAAATTCTTAAAGAGATGGGAATACCAGACCACCTGACCTGCCTCTTGAGAAATCTGTATGCAGGTCAAAGAAGCAACAGAACTGGACATGAAACAACAGACTGGTTCCAAATCGGGAAAGGAGTACATCAAGGTTGTATATTGTCACCCTGCTTATTTAACTTATATGTAGAGTACGTTATGAGAAACGCTGGGCTGGAGGAAGCACAAGCTGGAATCAGGATTGCCAGGAGAAATATCAATAACCTCAGATATGCAGATAACAACCACCCTTATGGCAGAAAGCAAAAAACTAAAGAGCCTCTTGATGAAAGTAAAAGAGGAGAGTGAAAAAATTGGCTTAAAACTCAGCATTCAGAAAACTAAGATCATGGCATCTGGTCCCATCACTTCATGGCAAATAGATGGGGAGACAGTGGAAACAGTGAGAGACTTTATTTTTTTTGGGGGGGGGGCTCCAAAATCACTGCAGATGGTGACTGCAGCCATGAAATTAAAAAATGCTTGCTCCTTGGAAGAAAAGCTATGACCAACCTAGACAGCATATTAAAAAGCAGAGACATTACTTTGCCAACAAAGGTCCATCTAGTCAAAGCTATGGTTTTTCCAATAATCATGTATGGATGTGAGAGTTGGACTATAAAGAAAATTGAATGCCAAAGAATTGATGCTTTTGAACTGTGATGTTGGAGAAGACTCTTGAGAGTCCCTGGGACTGCAAGGAGATCCAACTAGTCCATCCTAAAGGAAATCAGTCCTGAATATTCATTGGAAGGACTCATGCTGAAGCTGAAGCTCCAGTACTTTGGTCACCTGATGAGAAGAACTGACTCATTTGACAAGACCCTAATACTGGGAAAGATTGACATCAGGAGAAGGGGATGACAGAGGATGAGATGGCTGGATGGCATCACCAACTCAAAGGACATGAGTTTGAGTAAACTCCAGGAGTTTGTGATGGACAGGGAAGCCTTGCATGCTGTAGTCCATGGGGTTGCAAAGAGTCAGACATGACTGAGTGACTGAACTGAACTGAAGGTTAAAGTTCTTATCCTCATAAATATCCTTCTAAAGAAATCTCATAAAATCCCCTTATTAGAACTTGACCTAAGCCTTCAGACTCAAAAATCCAAAATTAGCTTATTTTGCTTTTCTTTGCATTTGACCATGACCTCACTTTTCCTGGGGCAACACCCTAAAGCAGTTCATGTCTCCTCTTTGAGCTTCAAGTTCCTTATCTGTGAAATAGGGATAAAAACACTGACCTCCCAGAG
The DNA here is from genome assembly GCF_023699985.2 of Odocoileus virginianus. Classification (NCBI taxonomy): domain Eukaryota; kingdom Metazoa; phylum Chordata; class Mammalia; order Artiodactyla; family Cervidae; genus Odocoileus; species Odocoileus virginianus. The sequence continues at coordinate 55,388,183 of NC_069689.1, forward strand.
CTTTTAAAGTTTTAAATGAAATGAGGTAGGTAATGAGTTTGGAGATCCCTCGCACACAGCTGGTGGGAGCTATATTGTTACCGTTAATAGCCATTTCCAATATCAACCAAATGACTCCTCATTAAAAAGCTCCTCCTTTTAAAAGCTCTTCATTTCTCAATCCCTCTTTGCAAGAAGCTTGGACTCTGCAATTCCCAGGTGGTTCAGTGGCTAGAACTCTGTACTTCCATTGCAGGGGGGTATGGGTTCAACCCCTGGTTGGGGAACTAAGGCCCTGAAAAAGCTCAGCAGTGCAGCAAAAAAAAAAAAAAAGAAAAAAGAAAAAGAGGGAAAAGCCTGGACCCTGCTCCTTCATCAGTAATTTGTTTTGTACAAAGGTATCATCCTAGAGTCCAAAGTCAGAAATGGACGCTGGGCAACCACAATGCCTTCCAGCATGTCCCATAGAAACTGTCCCAGATTGCTAGACATAATTAGACACCTAAAAAAGGAAAGTATACACTCATGCTCACCCACACCCTTCAACTATTTAAGGGGCATAGAACAGCACCATTAGAAGGAACCTAATCCAATGACCTCATTTAAAGATGAGAAAACCGAAGCCTAGAAAAGAACTCACCCAAGGTCATGTCATCTTGTGAGGGCAAGCCCTGATTAGAACTCTTGTCTTCAACTTCCAGGGAGCACTGAATTCATCTTTTAAGTGTTGGTGGGTCCTAAGAAGGAAGGTTTCTGGGAAACCACTTACAGAGATAACTGGAGTAATCTTTCTCTTGAAATTAGAGCTGGTTGTATCTCTACCTAGACTCAGCTACTTGAAGGTGAGAGCCAAGTTCAATTATTTCTCCACCAGTGCCTTGCACTAAATACGTGTTTCGAAGTGTAGAGACAGTTTCTGTACAACAACAGATAGTTAAAATAAAGCTGTTCACTTATTTCTAGAAATCTATCCAATGACCAGAATGATGAAGGAAAGTCACTCGTAAAGATGTCCATGCAAGGACTACATTATTGACAAGAAATAACTGAGAGGGGAATTCCCTGGTGGTCCAGTGGTTGTGGTTCTGCACTCCCACTGCAGGAGACACAGTTCCCTCTCTGGTTGGGGAGCTAAAATCCTGCATGCTGAGTGGCATGGCCAAAAAATAAAATTAAATTAAAAAGATTTTTTTAAATAACCAAAGTATCTAAGTAGGAGGGAATGACCAATTATATGTTAGTATACGCATGCTACAGAAAGTGTATTTAAATAATTTTATTTAACTTAATTTTAACAAAATGAGAAAATGTTAAGAGAACAGGTTACAAAATAATTCTTTTAAAACAAGTAACCATGTTAAAGAATGTGTGTAGAAAAAAATTAAAATTCTTGGAAAGATACACACCTGAAACAAAAACCCATTATCCCTAGGTAGTGGGCTATATGGATTTCTTTTCCTTAGACTTCTTGGTGTCTTCTACATTGTCTATGGAGGGACTTCCCTGGTGGTTCAGAATCCGCCTGCCAATACAGGCAACACCTGGTTCAATCCCTGGTCCTAGAGAATTCCACATGCCTCAGGGCAACTAAGCCCGTGTCCACAGCTGTTGAGCCTGTGCTCGAGAGCCCATGCGCCCACGAACTGCAAGGAAGAATAGCCCTACCTCTCCACAACCAGAGGAAGCCCAAAATCAGTGACAAAGACCCAGCATGGTGATACATAAATAAAAATAGTCTACAGTAAGCATTTTATGACAGAAAAAAGTCACTGTAAAAGGAACAATGGAGAAGCCACTTTTTAGAACATGTGGATCAGATCTCACTGCACCAGGGAACGATCAGCATGCCAGAGAAACTTACGGCTCCCCAAATGGCACGTGCTCCTCTGTATTCCTAGGCTTCTCACAGTTAGGGCACATGACTACTTCTGCTCAGCCACTTTGAGTCACTTCTGGCTGAATCACTGAAGAACTAGCTGCCTACTTCTTTCTCTGCTGCAGGAACAGAGATCATTAGTTCCTGATGGTGGAGACTACACCAGCCTGGGTGCTTGAAGGAGTGTGGACCGCAATGCTTCCCTCTTCTCCACATCCTATTTGAATGCATGTGTGCTCAGTCATGTCGAACTCTTTGTGACACCATGGACTTCTCTGTCCATGGGATTCTCCAGACAAGAATACTGGAGTAGATTGGCGTGTCCTCCTCCAGGGGATATTCTGGACCCAGGGATCAAACCTGCATCTAGGATGAGGAATTAACTTTTTTTAAGATTCACATCTAATTTATTATTTTCATTTTTTTGATATGGGCCATTTTTAAAGTTTTTACTGCATTTGTTACAGCATTGCTTTAGTTTTGGCCGAGAGGCCTGTGGGATCTTAGCTCCCTGGTCGGGGATTGAACACGCACTCCCTGCACTGGAAGGGGAAGTCCTAACCACTGGACCGCCAGGGAAGTCCCGAGAAATAAACTTTAGTGCTTAAGACATAATGATTTTCAGTTTTAAATCTGTGACCTAGTCCAGTATTTCTCAAACACTACCCCATCACTTGGCCCCTCTTATGAATGCCAATACCTGAGGTATCTCAAACAATCCAATCAGAATCTCCACTGGTAGAACCCAGGCATCAACATACAGATATTTTTAATTCCTCAAGTGAATGTAATGTGCGGCCAAGGTTGAGAATGGGGGCCTGCTCCAGAGGTTCTCAAAAGTGTGGGCCCCAGCACAGCACCAACATCACTGGGGAACTCGTGTGTGAGCCTGCCAAGTTGCTCAGTCGTGTCTGACTCTGTGACCCCATGAACTAGTCTGCTAGGCTGCTCTGTCCATGAGATTCTCCAGGCAAGAATAATGGAGTGGGTTCCCATGCTGTCCTCCAGAAGATTTTCCTGACCCAGGGATCAAATCAACATTTCATTATGGTTCCTGCAATGGCAGGTGGGTTCTTTTATCACCAAACCACCAGGGAAATCCCAACAATAAATTTATTAATAAAATTAAGCAGTGGTTTTGTTATAACAAGGTATGTCGTGGCTCTTTAGAAGTGCTTCTTTGCTTGGATTTATCTTTGAAAGAATTTTTACATATACTTTTCCAAAAATGATTGTACTAACTCAAACACATTCCTAAAGAAAAACCCTAAAACTCAAAATATTGCATGAGTGGTCAAGGTCAGTGGTCCTGACTTCAGCATCAGAACCAAAGGTTTTGATACAACCTTTAGCATCAAATTACTACAATTCTCATGTTCTTCTACTTCTTCCCATGGCCCAATTTTATCTAGGCCACAAGGCTTAGTTATTTCATCTACAGCATAATTCATGTATTTCCCCAATCTACAATAGTGAAGGTCAGAGCATGTTTATAAGAATGTCCATAAGGAAGGCCTATTTATAAAGACAGAAGTTATGTTCAATCTGACTCCCTACCCTGACTCCGGGAAGAAGCCACCACGACTTTCAAGGGACAGAGTATATGTCTTCTAGAAGACAAGTCACCAAGCACAATCTTAATACATTTGTCTTTATCACTTTCAGTTATGAGTTGGTGGATCGTCAGGGAACTGAGTATGACATCTTCCCTTTTGGTGGGGGTAGCAGGGGGTAAGACCTGAAACTGATGCTAATAGATGAGTTTATAAGTATAAAGGGAGACAGAGAGATGCTTGTTGAGTAATTCAAGGGCAGCTGAGTCCATACTTCTTTAACTCTCTTTTGGCCAAGCCATGCAGCATACGGCATCTTAGTTCCCTGATCAGGGATCGAACACTTGCCCCTGCAATGAAGTCTGGAGTCCGAACCACTGGACCATTAGGGAAGTCTTTTGAGTCCAGATTTCTGTTCCAATATGTTTTTCCCCCAAACACCACCTCAGGTTTATTTCTCAGCCTTCCAGGATTTGAGGGTTTCAGGGATCACTACCCAAGTGCAAGTTATGTTCTACAAGCATCAATCTTCTTTGAGCCTAGGGAGTGGGTCTTTTGTATCATTGATGCCTGACCCCAGGGTAGGGCTCTGGGAGGGAGCTGCTGGCTGAAATGGCTCAAGCAGATCCAGGATGGCAGTGGAAAGGAGCCTGGTACACTAGCAGGACCCACTGGATAGGAAGAGAGGCAGTCATGGGTCAGGTGGTCAGGCAGTGAGCAGAGAAGAACTTCCCTCTGAGAAATCAAGGAAGTTGTTCTGAGAAGGTCAGCAAGCCTGCCTCTGCTGCTAGGCGCTAATCTCTAAGTATCAGGATGCAGGCATCCTGGGATAGGAAAGAGTTGGAGTGTCTGGGGAGAGGGCAGGGCAGCGCAAAGACAGAAAGCACAGCCTTCCACCAGTACAGTATGGTGAAGGAGTCTGACATCTGTCCAGAATCCAGTCTCTTTATTTTTTATTCATTTTCAGAATCCAATCTTTACAAAGCTGTTCTGTTGTCTGTGTATGGGATATGATGTGATGCTTGTGTGTGCTCAGTCATGTCCAACTCTTTGGGACCCCATGGACTGTAGCCCACCAGGTCCCTCTGTCCATGGAATTCTCCAGGCAAGCATACTGGAGTGGGTTGCCAGACCCAGGGACCAAACCCAGGTCTCCTGCATTTGGCAGTAGAATTCTTTACCACTGACCCACCGGGGAAGTCCTCGTGTATGTGATATAACTCCAGCAAATGAACTAACCACATGCACACAAAAATAATATAAATGACAAAACCACTACAATATTGTAAAGTAATTAGCCTCCAACTAATAAAAATAAAAGAAAAAAATCTAAAAACAAAAAACAAACAAACAAAAAATAATATAAAAAAAGAAAGCATAGACTTCAACTGCTCACAATCACCCTTTCGGACTGTAAATGGTGATTCCTCCTTTGCCTGGGGAACTAGACCCTACACCATGTCTGAGCCCTGTGGTAAGTTTCTGTGCGTGCTTAAAGCGAGACCACTAACAACACTATTCTTTTCACTTAGTCTTCTCTGCATTGTTTTCAAAGTTGACCCCACAGTCTGAGAGAAGCCAGGTCACTTGGAGACCCTCACACCAAGGCCCAATACCACAGCTACTCAGTTTGTGACAAAAGGCTTCTGACCACACCCCACTGTTCAGTCACACCCAGTGCTCTTATGATCCATGTCACGTCACCAGAAAGGGGACACGATCAACTCAGTTCAGTGTTTGTCGAAATTGTCATGGCAATTCACTGTGGTCATGGTAACCCTATCTGCTTATTACTCCACTGAAACTGGAATGTCCTTGCTGGAAGGGAAAAATTAAGTAAATAGATAGAATGCCTTTGTTTTAAACCATTCCTTTAATTTTGATAAGACAGCCATCATTTTATATTTTTAGACAATGTCAACAATCAAATGCAAAAAGAAACAAAATTAATGAAGCTACTGCCTGCCAATGCAGTAGGTGGGTTTAATCCCTGGGTCAGGAAGATCCCCAGGAGGAGGAAATAGCAACTCACTCCAGTATTCTTGCCTGGGAAATCCCATGACAGAGGAGCCTAGCGTGTTACAGTCCATGGGGTCGCAGAGTCGGACATGATTTCATGACTGAGCAACTCAAAGGGTTAGGGATCAAAAGGTAATTCAACCCTGAGGACCACTTGTTTGCTGCTGACATTGCGGCCCCTGAGGTTTTTGGTGGCCCCTATTCCCAGGAGCGCTTTGGGGCAGCACCCTGTTTTTCTTCCCTAAGGCTTTAGCTTTTTGCCTCCACTCATAAGAGCCTGGGCAGGAAAGACGTAGGCAGAGGATGCTGGTGAGCATCCACCCACCCCAGAGCTCTGCTTAAGTACACTATTATAGCCCAAACTTGATTATGGCAAGCCGTGAGTAATTTCTGTATCATAACAATTACGGGATTGAAAGCCAGAACTCACTCCCTCGGTCAATTCTCACGCTGGTTTCAAGGGCTCCCCAGGGAATACAGTTCTAAGTCCATTTGTGGGAAGGAAAAAAAAAAGAAATACCTCATTTCGTCAAGTGGTGCCTCATTTCCACATCCCCACAGGGCCAAGTACCACCCTGCAGAGTGAATCCTCACCAGGTCGGCACCCACTCCTGCAGCTCACAAACCAAAGCCCAAACTTAGACTCTGAGGTTAAGACCGAGAAGAGACTGTGGTCCACCCAGTGCCCCTCAAGTGTCCCCTTAGAATCCACCCAAATCCCTGGAGGGTCTTCAGAGGTCCAGAGTGCCTGGGCCACCCTATGTAGCAGCCAAGAGTCCTGACCCTAGGACCCTGGAAGCAGTATGCACTCAAGGGGTTAGTAACGATTCAGAAGGATGGGAGAGACAGTTCAAGTAGAGGCCAACAAAAGCAGAAGCACAGAGTTGGGGATAAGAGGGCACAGGATTGTCTGAGAGTTGTTACACTAGAAGAGTGGCTTGAGCTGGAGGTGGTAGGCGATGGTGGCCACAGCCTGAGTGGAGCCCGGTCCTATCCACGGTGGATCAGTCCAGTGGCACACTAACGGTACTCAAGAAATGTGCTGAGCTACCAGTAAAGAACCTGCCTGCCAATGCAAGAGACAGAAGGGACGTGGGTTCAGTCCCTGAGTCAGGAAGATCCCCTGGTGGAGGAAATGGCAACTCATTCCTGTATTCTTGCCTGGAAAATTCCATGGACAGAGGAGCCTGGTGGGCGACAGTTCATGGGGTCAGAAAGAGTTGACCATGACTGAGCACGTGCACACGCATGTATTGGCTACTTGAAGTTGCACTTTAGGGTTCCAATTTGCTGCAGAAAGGCATGAGTGATGGGCAGGGAAATGAGGAAAGCAGGCCAACCTTGGCCGAGAGGTCCAGGCTGCAGCCGATCTCCAGGGAGATACATTCTGCAGCATCGTCTGTATGCAGGCCAGTGAGGCCCCGGACTAGGGTCCTGGCACTGCAGCTGAGGGAAAAAACAGATCCTGAGGGTTCTAGGAAGGAAAATTTGGATGAACTTGGTAACTGATGATAAGGGACCAAGACAAAGAGAAAAGCTAATGAGATCTTTTACTTCTGGGCTCTTCTCTAAAAGCTTGATATGACTCACCAACACATCTGTTCATGCAGAAATGTTTATTGGGGCCTACTATGTGTTGGGCTTCCCAGATGGCTCAGTGGTAAAGAATCTGCCTGCCCATGCAGGAGACGCAGGTTTGATCCCCGGGTCAGGAAGATCCCCTGGAGTAGGAAATGGCAAACCTGTTCCAGGATTCTTGCCTGGAAAATCTCATGGACAGAGAAGCCTGGTGTGCTGCAGTCCATGGGGCCGTAGAATTGACTGAGCACGCACGCACTTTGTGTTAGGCAACTCCATTAGTCACTGGAGACAAAAAGATGACTCTACCATCCGATGACAGAATGGGAACATGATGTATAAGTAAACAGAGGATTATAAGAACTTGGTAAACCAATAGAAGGGAAGTCAAGGGTACCACAAGGACTCATTGGAGGGGTGCCATCCAGACTAGAAGAGTCAGAGGCTGGGGGAGAAAGGCAGGGTGCAGGATGAACTGTCCAAGGAGACACAGCTGTGCAAGAGCTCAGGTAAAAAAAAAATGACACGAGAGGGACTCTGCAGGTGCTATCATGGGTGGAATGCAGTCTGCAGGGAGCAAGGGACCAGATCATCTAGAACTCTCTCAATTAGGAGTCTGGCTTTTATCCTAAAGTCAATGGGGAAACCATGGAGTGTTGCAAGTGGGCAATAACTAAGATATTTGTATTTGAGAAATCCAAGTGGAGGTTACAAGGAAAAGCAGAGGTTGATCTCTGAGCATCCTCCAGGACACCAGGATTGAGCAGCTGGTAGAAAGGCTGAGACTTTATGAGGGAGCCATGGGCAACCAGGGCCCTCTGCAAAAGGGCTCAGAGCAAAGGCCCAAGAGGAAACCTACAAAAATGGTCATTGGCACAGTTTAGCGGTTTGGTGCTTTTTTAATTTTTGGTCGCCCCATGCAGGATCTTAGGTCCCTGACCAGGGATGGGACCCGTGCCCACTGCATTGGGAGTCTTAACCACTGGACCACCAGGCAAGTCCTGGGACAGTGTTTTCTGTTTTTAATGGAGTTGGTGAGCATTTCAACCTCAATAAGCAGAGGGACTCCATCCTAGAAATTCATTCATTTCCTGTAGCCAAGTGGCTGAGAATTCTAGGTTCCACCAGACAGACTTTGTTACCCTTATTCCACTCCTTTCTAGTCTGTGTCCCTGGGCAAGCGGTTTCACTTCAGCATCCTCATCTGTAAAAGGAGAACAACTCTTCACACTTCAAAAGTGTTGCTTTAAGGACTGAGAGACGCAATGTAAAGTTCTTCACACATACAGAGGCTCAAAAGATGTTGGCTCTTGCTTCTTTCATTGAACAAACATTTATGGAGTATGCTGGCTACCTGCTAAGGATGACAGAAATGAAAAAGTCCCAGTTCTTGCCTGGAAGGCTCCCAGTCTGTCAGCCAGCTCCACTCCCAGCCACATGCATCTTCAAGTACCCCAGCCTAGCTCTAAAGTGAAAGTGAAGGTGTTAGTTGCTTCAGTCGTGTCTGACTCTTCACAACCCCATGGACTGTAGCCTACAAGGCTCCACTGTTTATGAAAATTTCCAGGCAAGAACACTAGAGTGGGTGTTCTTCTCCAGGGGATCTTCCTGACCCAAGGATCAAACTCAGGTCTCCTGCATTGGCAGACGAGTTCTTTACTGTCTAAGTCACCAGGTAAGCTCAGAGCTAGGAGATCTCCAAAGGTGGTGGGCAGCTGGGTCCAGGACTCCTCTGCAGGTAAGCTGATCCCAGCAGCCCCACCCAGGGCTCCTGATCCAAGGCCAGGCCAGCAGCTTGAATGAAGGGGGGAAAAGCTGTTCTACTTTCAGTAGAGCAAAGCTGGTTCAGAACAGCCTTAAACCCTACATCAACACTACACAGAATTAACGAGCAGAAAAGAAAATGACCCTTAAGCCTTGGAATAAAGCCCACTCTTGAAGGCACCTGCAGTCTCTAACTGAAAACTACCCTCCAGCAGCACCAAAAATAAATTTCATGAAGTCCCCACTGAAATTATATGCAGTCACCTGGCACCGAGAGTAGGAAAGACCAGTTCTGACGCCAACCTCCTTCCCTGGTCATGAATTTGATCAACTCCAGGAACAATAAAGCGTTGGACCATAAGCATGGCTAAGCACAGAACAATCAATGCTTTCAAACTGTGGTGCTGGAAAAGACACTTGAGAGTCCCTTGGACAGCAAGGAGACAAACCATCAATCCTAAAGGAGATCAACTCTGAATACTTATTGGAAGAACTGATGCTGAAGCTCCAATACTTTGGCTACCTGAGTTGACTCATTGGAAAAGACCCTGATGCTGGGAAAGACTTAAGGCAGGAGAAGGTGGTGTCAGAATGTGATGGTTGGATGGCATCAACTCAATGGACATGAGTTTAAGCAAATGCTAGGAGATAGTGATGGACAGAGAAGCCTGGCGTGCTGCAGTCCATGAGGTCACAAAGAGTTGGACACAACTTACTGAACAATAACAAAAAACTACAAAGATCACAGATAGTCAAAGACCTAGACTAGAGGATTCTTATCAACAGTATTTATGGTGCTTATCTCGATCTCTTGTAATCCATACTCCCTCTCTGTCACTTGTTCTGTATTTCAAGCTTATCTCCATATTCCCAGCTCCCAGGACAGAATCAGTCTTAAGAAATGGCCATGGAGATGGTGAAATGGAGATGGGTGAAGAGTCCTAGTATCTCAAAATCCCCTGAGGCATCAATTAACATCCTATCTTCTCTAAGCAGTATGGGAGCCGTTCTCTTTTTGGATGGGAAAAAAATGGGCCAGAACAGTGGAGGAGGAACAATTTAGGTTAGGCAATTAGGAAATGCTTCAAAAAATCTAAATGAATTTCCACTGGACCCTGCAGAACTCACTTCTCAAAGTGTTAAGAAGGTAGAAACACATCTAGTTTCTCAGCCCTGAGACTTAACAATTAAGGACATTCACATCATATGGAATTTCATGAACATGTTTACATAGGAAAAGATTTAAAAAATTGTCAAGGCTCTATTTTGTAATCCACCGTCTGATTATTACCTGTCTACCTACACATCCACCTAAATGTGTTATGCTGTGCTAAGTCACAGGAGTCATGCCCAACTCTTTGTGGCTCTGGATCATAGCCCACCAGGCTCCTCTGTCCAGGGGACTCTATAAGCAAGAATACTGGAGTGGGTTGCCACGCCCTCCTCCAGGGGTCTTCCTGACCCAGGGACCGAACCCGAGTCCCTTATGTCTCCTACATTGGCAGGGAGGTTCTTTATTACTAGCACCACCTGGAAAGCCCCATCTACCTAAATACCTGCTTGCTTATCTCGCTGATATAGATGATGGGTTTTAAGGAGAGGACTTTAGCTTACATGGAGAATATTTAAATTAAATGAGGTACTCTGGAGGTCAAAGATTTACAAATACAGTCATCTCTTGCATCTGTGGGGGACTGGTTCCAGAACCTCCAGAAAAGGGCTTTCATTTTTCATATATATACATAGTTAAAACTTTTCCCTGGAGCATTTAAAGTGAAATAATCCTCAGATGCCCAGGAAGGAATCAACCCCCATGATACTGAAACCATCTACTGTGTCTAAGAGGGAAGATGCTCTGGTGCATCAGGGCAACACCCACATCCTACTCTTCATTCAATGAGTCCTTTGGAAGCCACACTTTCTCAGGTCTGTTTTCTGTAGCCATATAGAGGTAACACAAAAGGAAGGTATACCTGGAAAACAAACCACATTACAAATTGATTTTTTGAGGATAACAAAGGACAGGGCTTCTGGGTCTGTTGGGAATGCTGTGTGGTTTTGAGTCATTCCTCTTATATAAGGTGGGCTTCCCTGGTGGCTCACTGGTAAAGATCTGCTTGTAGTGCAGGAGAAACGGGTTTGATTGGTTGGGAAAATATCCTCTAGAAGGAAACAGCAACCCACTCCAGTATTCTTACCTGGACAGAGGAGCCTGGCAGGCTACAACTCATGGGGTCACACAAGAGTTGGACATGACTTAGTAACTAGACAACAATATGAACATGACTCCATCAAGACAGGTGAAATATCAGATGATCTATTTTTATCGGTTCTATGGACAACTTCTCATAGCATTACTAAAATGCCTGCATACCTTAAAATGAAGTTCCAAGTGATAAAACTAGAATCATATGTATGTTTTTAGAAATATTTTTATCATGGACTTACCGAAGAAGGAACATTTAAGTAAACCTAGCCTCCAAGCAAACTTTTAGAAAAAACTTGTACCAAAATTCTATCTCAAGGAAGGTACTGGAATGACTTACCCATTCATTTTAGAACAGGAAGCAGATGGCCAAAGTTGAAATGGAAAGGGCCTCAGTAAGCACTAAACTGACCTATGTTTCCTATAATATCTCTCTAACTTCTAGGGGTCTGACATGAAGGCAGGTCTCCTATACCTAAGGCAACCAATGTGTAATTTTCCACTGGATCAGTATCTTCTGCCATCTAAAACAGGCAAATTTGGAATTCCCTGGCAGTCCAGTGCCTGGGGCTCCACGCTTGAAGTGCAGGGGCACAGGTGGTTAAAAAAAAAAAAAAAAAAAAACCTTGGGCAAATCAGAAGGAAATCAGAAACCACATTAGGTGATATACTGCAATTTTGGCAGAAAAATTTTCAGGGCAATATGCTCATTAACCTTGAATGCATAAAGGCTTCCCTGGTGGCTCAGTGATAAAGAATCCACCTGCAGTGCAAGAGACCCAGGTTCCATCCCTGGGTTGGGAAGATCATCTAGAGAAGGGAATGGCTACCCACTCTAATTTTTTTCCTTGAAAATTCTATGGACAGAGGAGCCTGGTGGGCTACAGTCCATGGGGTTGCAAAGAGTCAGATACAACTAAGCAACTAACGTTTTTTTTTCCCCCAAAACAGAGGATATTTTTAAAAGTTCTCTATGTCCTACTTCAGCGCAAAAAAAAAAAAAAAAATTTATTAGTGAATACTTAGAATAAAGCTTGAAATCAGTAAATAGATTTGCTATTAATGAAACTGTACTAACAAACCTAAATAGCATTTAAACACTTCCTGGAAGTTTGACATTTTGAAGAACTTCAGACATCCAACATTTCCAAGAATCTGGATAGGTTTGCCCCAGAGAAGAACAGAAGACTTAGAAGACAGGGCTATGCTCTTTATTTGCGCCCTCCTCAAGGACATCACAATGTATTTGCTGTGTCAAGTTACCGGAAGGGTAAAAAAGAAGATCCTTAGGGGAAACCGACTTTAACATAAAGCATTTCCGTTAATATTTTCGATCATCTTGTAAGTGGATAGGACTACTCTGGAGGTCTTGCACTTCATGGGAATTCGTCATAAATACTTTTCACAACAGGAAAACAGAAGTACAAATGTTTAGATGACACGCACAGTGAGTAATACCTGCCTACTCCACAAGACTGCTGGAAGGAGCCAGTTACATCATATACATGAACATGCATGATAAACAGAAAAGACTGAAATAAACATAGTAAATGCCTAGGTTCCCACGGTCAAGAGTAGAGCAAAGATTTGGCCATGGTGGCTACATATTATCTCCTCCAGCAGTGCTTCTCAAAGTGAGTGTGCCCAGAAATCAATGGAGATCTTGACAAAGCAGATAGTATTGGGTAGGTCAAGGGTGGGGCCAAGATTCTGCTATCTGCTGGTGCTGAAGCCAGCTCCTGGGACCACCCTTGTGAATATGAAGGATCTAAAAGATCTTCCTAATTCCTGGTGCATGATTGGCCTTCAAGATGTATTTCCTGAGTATATTGCAAACTTTGGCTTTTCCCCAAAATGAGCTTTGGAATAAGTCTGTATGCTTCATTTGGTTCTGAATAAAGTACTTTACAAACTCAAGAGCAATGTGTTCTTTCTTGGGCAGCCAAAGAGCTGAAGGGTTGATTTTTAATTAGGTTGTCTGCTAGTTCCAGTTTTCTAGGACAAGAGTCAACAGCATGCAAAAACACAGAAAGCCAAGTTGCCAGTTTACTATTATACGACTTCAGTTCATCTCCAAAGGGAGTTAAGAGAACAAGGACTCTGTACCTATACACACATACACACACACACAAACCCCCAAAAGAAAAACCTGCCAATTCCAAATTGGCAGGAGAACCTAAATTATCCTAAGTGAAGAAAAGGGCTCAAAATATCCAGGAGAAAAAAAAACAACACCTGAGCAAACAAGAAACTTGTAGAAATGCTGCTACCTCCTGATACAGAAGCACTGAGAGCTTACAGGGTCCACAGGAAATTAAAAGGAACCAGCAGGCCTTGCAGACTGGGCCTGGGTCAGAACCACCTGGGAGAGCTGGAGGAGACTCAGACTGCTCCACACCCCATGTTGCTGACAGAAATAGGCCAAAGGTAGGGCCCAGGATTACGATGGGGATGTTACTGCCAGTCCGTTGACCAAGTCTGGAGCAGCACCCGACTTTCTACAAAAGGAGGAACCAGGACCCCCTCAGAGCTGGACCCCAGCGCCTGTGACAGTGGCTGGCACACACTGCTGGTCCCCTGCTCTAGAGTTGTTGAACAAAGGCCCATTGTAACTTTCATTTCCAGAAAAAAAAGTGGGCTTCCCTGGTGGCCTGAAGGTAAAGAGTCTGCCTGCAATGCAGGTAGACCAGAGTATGACCACTTGGTCAGGAAGATCCCCTGGAGGAGGAAATGGCAACCCACTCCAGTATCCTTGCCTGGGAAATCCCATGGACAGAGGAGACTGGCAGGCCCCAGTCCACAGGGATTGCAAAGAGTCAGACACAACTGAGTGACTAACACTTTCACACTTGGCTATACTTGAGGCAGGTATCTTGACACACATTCACTTAAAAAAACAAAACAAAACTGCACATGTGCCAAGTATGACAATCCCTGACCTGAAGGGGCTTTACAGTTCAATTAAATCAACCCCAATCATAGATACAAGTAACACTTTTTCCCCCTGCAGCATCAGATCAATCCAATCTTTGAACCTTTGCCACTGAGTAGAACCAGACAACTCACCTATCCAAATGATCCCAAATAAAAACCCTGCTTTCAAAAAAAACCCTGCTTTCAATAAAAGAAGCCAATTCATTTCACACATACTCATGCAAAAAAAGAAAAAAAAATTTTTTTTTTAATCAAGACAAGAATTTGCCTGTAGAGAACACAGGTACCTGTGTCCACCCTGGAACCAGAGGTGGGTTCCTTCATGGCACTTCCAGGAGTTAGAATTCTAAGCACCCCATGGGCCAGGGGATGGCCTGACGGTGAAAGTACCACTAGGGCTTCACAGATTTCTTCTCTTAACTCCTGTTTACTGAGCAAAGCTCAGAAGAGGCTTTGGCAGGCATTTTTCAAATCCTCTGCCTGATCTGCATGTTACCATAGTCACATTCATTCTGGAAAAAAAAAAAAAAAAAACAGGTGTTTCTGTTAAAATTAGCTGCTTCAAACTGTCAAAGATTTTAGATCCCTATGCCAGCTTAAAAAAAAAAGTATTTGCAAAATAACCAATCAGGTTTAAATGATGCTTCCAGAATTATGAACTCTCTTTTTTTAGAAACGTGACTTAAAAAAAAAAAAGAAAAACTGGGGTGGAGATGAGGTTGGAGTTCGAAACACACAAACACGTAATTTTTGCATTTTCTAACATCAACCCAGAAAGAGTAACAGAAAAAGGCCAAGCTTAAACAACCATGGAAAGACAGAGCTATGCTTTTTTTCTAGTGAAGTCTTGTGTTTGAAAGCCTTTTGTCCCATTTACTTCGGTTGACTGTCATAAATAATGGCTTCTGTTTCGAGAACAGTGCCATAATCATTTCCTTCTCTCAGAACCATTCAAAGGAAGGTTTACAACATTCTCAGTCAGGATGGTGTCCATTTAGCCCGTGTTTAACAAAACTTGCCCTCGGAAGTCAGAAGAGCCCAAAGATAGCTGTCTAAATTAATTCTAGGGTGGTTTAATCTGGAAAAAGAAAAAAAAATCAGGCCACTGTGATTTTATTCCTGGAACCAGTATCTCTGCTGCCCTTATTAAACTCAATGAAATAGGTCTGAGATGCTTTCACAAAATCAGGGCTATTTAAAAAACAAGTTTAGCTGCTTGGTACATTGGGAGAAGTGGGCTTCCCAGGTGGCTCAGTGGTAAAGAATCTGCTTGCCAAGAGGGAGACACAGGTTTGATCCCTGGGTTGGGACAGTCTCCTAGAGAAGGAAATGGCAACCCACTCCAGTTTTCTTGCCTGGAAAATCCCATGGGCAGAGGAGCCCAGCAGGCTTACAGTCCATCAGGTTGCAAGAGAGTTGGACACAACTTAATGACTAAAGAACAGCAGCAATGTATCGGGAGGAAGTTAAAATACCAAAGACTTGTGCCCAGCTAAGCAAGTGATACAGACACACAGAAACAGTGCATTCCTCACTCTATACTTTCCTGAAGCCTGTTGAAAAAATACAAGCGGAATTCACTTAAAGCCACCTGCTGGATGAAAAATCCTAAACTTTATCTTAGAGATAGAGGGAGAAAAAAAGAGGTCAACACACAACGGAATCTTTGATCAATTTCAGACGACAGAGATTTCAACTACAAGTCCAAAAATCTTTAATACATAGAAACGTTAAAAGCAGTGGTCACTTGGCTAAGAGGAAAAGTTTCAAAATTAATTTGGTGACTAGCTAGTTAACTGTATCCAAGTAGATAGGGAAAGTGGGTTTTTTTCTTTCTTTTTTTTTTTTTTGGCTTGCACTGTCCTGAAAATTGCTTCTGCAAGGAATGAGTCCAAGGAACAATTGGCAATTCTTTTTTTCCTAATCAGATACCAAATTTGCAGATTTCTGGCTCTGGTTTTATTTTACTATGTTCCATTCAGTTGACTCTTTGTGATCTGCACAGGCTAAAGGAAACATGCAGTTATTACTTATGGAAATCCAATGAATAAAAGTAAAAATTCCTATATGCAAGCAGGACTGTCACTGGCACATAGGTTTGGTAGGTTTTCTCCCCTTAAATGCTTCCTGAACCTGACCAATCCAGACTTAAAGAAGGGCAGGGGGAGAGGAATAAACATTCAAGGTTATTTTCATCTTTTGTAGACTTCAGAAATTTAAATCTACCAGAATCTAAGAGAGAAAAAGAACAGCTCCCTTGACCATTTTTAAAAATGTATACACTCGACCACTTTAAGACTTTTTCAAACTTCAGAGACGCTCAAGGAGTGAAGTAATCCAACATAGATTTAAAGAGGTTATCCATACTGAATACAATGTTCTTGTAATAAATACAGTCACTCAAGTAAAAACAATCACTACAACTTTCCTCTAACATACCACAGTGGAAAAATCTTTTTCTTTTCAGCTCTGTGACAACTGCAAAGGTTTAGGCACAACAAATCCCAAGAAATATAAATAAATAAACTAAGCAAATTTAAAGCATGTACTAGTTTTATCCACATAGCTCTCTGATAGGCACGACAAATACATTTGTTGTTTTTTCAGTGGGAAAATGTTCAAAACTCAGCAAAACCATACACCTCTCCCCCAATATTTTTTTTCTTAAAACTGTCTGCAGAAAGGACCTGCTACCTTAAAGTAATTCCAGATTTCACTGAACAAAGCATCCAACATACAAGCAACCGGTGCGTATCTTAGACCAAGGTCACAAAGATAAGCCCTTCGCCTGCCATCATGCCCTGGGTCTAGAGAATTATTATCACACTTTTTAGAATACTTCCCCCCTCCACTGAACAGTCTACATTTGTTTGGTTTTCTAAAATCAAGAGCAGTTGGTTCTTGTCTGAACAGACCTGTCTACATACTCTCATTTAATACACAGTACTTTTGCAGGTCCATACACAGATTCCCGTACGTGCATTCCACATGGGACTAGCAAGAGCCTTAATCTGAAAAAGACAGGCAGAATACAAATCAGACTGCAGTCAGCCTGAACCCTGTTCATTAGGCCAGAAAGATGAGAAGGGGACAATGGATGCAAAATTACTTTCCAGGAGAAACTAGAAGCAAGACAGAAAAAAAGAAAACCCAAACAGCCACTCTAGCACTATAGGTAATCTAACCACTGTATGTGTCCCCTGCCTTTACAAGGGGACAGTTTTCTTTCTACAAACAGTTCTCTCTTCTTGAATTCTAGGCTGTTCAAATAAGTTAACTCTTCAGGAAAAAGCATAAAGGGACCCACCTCACTACTACTGAAGCGAAACCTTTCTAGGGTGCCTTTCCAGGAATGACAGGCAGCCTGCAACATTACAATTATTGAAAAATCAACAATCATTGCAGAAAATCATCTGAGAAACATAACATTTTAATAGATGAAATAAATACTCCAGTACATGCAAGGTAAAAACTTGACATTGGGGGAGGGGGATCACTCTATAGTGTAAATTAAAAAATAAAACACACACTCACAGTAGCTTTCTCCCCCCATTTGCAAATCACATGGCAAAGTCATACTCTTTCCACACCAAGTATACGCCTAATCCATCACGACTGCTTAAAAAAATAACAACATACAAACAAAAGGTAGCTACATCCATGTCTAAGGAGTGAAAACTGAGGTAACCTTTCTTTTAATTAGGGAAGAAAATAAAAGACCAAAAAAGAAATGAATCCATGACCTCCTTCCTGCCCAATTAATAATAAAAATTTAGTTGAGGAGTCCCGGAAGGGGAGCTGGGTTAGGGGGAGGGGGTTAACACCGCAACCAGCAGAAGTCACATCTTCCACCTGCTGGTCCCTACTGTGCTTGGGCTGGTGGGGCACGGGGGCCCTCAGAGTGCGTGCATAAATGGCATGTATGCATGGCCCTGCCTTCTGGAAGATTCCTCACAAGCATTTAAAGGGGCGGGGGGTAGGGGGGAAGCTTCACCGTTGATTTCTTTGGTATAAATGGAAAAGGGAAGAGAATATGTTATCTTCCTTTAGCCTGGGAGTGGGGGGAGGGGGTGGAACAGGGGATAAGGGTGAGGATTGGAGGGGGTGCTAATTCACAGAATTGGAATTCACTGGCGGTAAAGTCCTGGGCGAAGACCTCTCCCTTAAAGCCTGAGATAGCAGGGTGCAGCCTTCAGACACGGCGCAGGCCGAGTTCCTCAGCCTCTCCCTGTGGTCCGACATCTTGGCGCCCCCGTCGGGGTGCTGCGCCAGATCCCTGAGGCACTGGGTCAGGAGCACGCAGGCCGACACCACGCTCATGGCGCCTCCCAGGATGGCGGTCTGCACCGCCTTGCCCTCAGCGCTCACAGCCGCCGCGCGACCCAGGAACTGCGGCTCGGTGGCGAAGCCCACTAGGGCGCCGACCGCCTGCACCAGCGGCCCGCTGAAGAGTGCGCAGCGGCTCCGCGCCAGCTCGCTGGGTGCCGCCTTCACCTCGCGCACGCAGGCCAGCAGCGCCGAGGCGCTGGTGCTCATGCACTTGACGCCCAGCTTGAACTGCTCACGCGAGAAGCGGTCCCGGGACTTGTCGCTAGCCAGGGCGCACGCGTCCGTCAGGAACTTGAGGTTGCGCGACAGGCCCTGCGACACCTCGAGCAGCAGCTGCGGGGTCATGTCGGCCAGCGGGGTGGCACGCAGCACGGCGCAGCCCTGCTCCACCTCGTGGCGGCAGCGCGTCACGCGGTAGCGGTCCACCAGGCCCGGCTGCGCGGGCTGCGCGCCCGGCGTGGCCACGGCCGCCAGATAGGCCGCGTGGGCGGAGCACTCGGTCAGGGAAACCACCAGGTCTCCCAGCTCCACCAGGCTGTCCCCTGCCTCCCCGAAGCGGCCCATGTTGAGCTGACTCTGCACGTCGTGGGTGAGGATGGAGAGCCCCTTGGTGCGCGCGATGATGGTGTCCCGGCACTGCTCGAAGGACTCGGCGCCAGCGCAGGCGGAGGCGGGACCCTCGAAGAGCACGGGCCGCGCCTCACTCGACAACAGCAGCAGGTCGGCCACCAGCTGCATCTTGCCTTTGCAGTGGTCACAGACGGACACCAGCCTCTTCCGCGGCTGCGACGAGGCCCCGCCGACGGCGCTCGCTGGAGCCGGAGAAGCCGCCTCGATACTGGGCTTCCCAGCGCTGCCGCTAGCCATCGCGCCCGGGGGGCACTGGCATGCCGCTGGGGAGCCTGCTACCACCGCCGCTGCCGCCGCCCCCGCGGCCGTCGCGACTCAGCTGGCCAAGGCCGCGGTGCCTTCCCCGCACCATCATGCCATCCACCGCCGCGGGCAGAGGGCACTGGGCAGCGGCGGCCGGAGCCCCGGCGGCGCGGAGCGGGCCCGGGGGCCACAAAACGCAGGAGGATCGTCGGGGCGCGGTGAGGGGCTGCAGCTTTCGGCCTCTTGGAGGGCTTGCAGGAACCATGAACCGGGGCAGAGCAAACTCACAGACTGCGCTTCTTGTCGCCGGAGTGCCAGGAAAGTCCCTTCCTCTGGGCTGCCGCCGCCGCCGCCTTCCTGGGCATGGCCCGGTCCGACTGCCAGGGCAGGGGGGGCGGGAGAGGGAAGCTGGGAGTTGTCCTTCCTTCCTTTCTTTCTTTGAAATCAAAATCCTTTCCTCGGGGAGGAGCGCGGGCGGCGGCTCCGGCAGGCTCTGCTGTCAGCCACCTCGGGCTCGGCGGCGCACGTGGGCTTCAGGCTTCCAGACCCCGCCGGGCGGCACTTCCTCGCGACGGCGGCCGAGGCTGGCCCTCGGGGACGCACAGCCGCCCCGTGGGCATCTCCTGCCTCCCGCTCTCGGGAAGCGGCGGCAGCAGGGCCGAGGGTGTGGCCGGTGCTGGCGCGGCCGAGTCAGAGTCGGGCGGGAGCCTGCACTGATTGCGCACAGCGGCCGCCCCGCTCGCGCTCTCGCCCGCCCGCCACGCCCGGGCGTGCCGGGCGCCGCGGCGGCCCCTTCCCGCCTCGCCGGTTCACAGAGCGCGGCCCGGAGCCGAGGCGGCACGCCCTCCCGGACCGCGCGCCCCACGGCCCGCCGCCGGCTGTCGGCGCGAGTCCATCCCCGTCGCCTCCTCTTCGCCTTGGGCCCGCAGCTGCTGAGCTCTCCCGGGACCGCGGGCCCTGAGCATCGGACGCCGCCGCGCGCGTCTCCCGGGCGGCCCGGTCAACTCAGAAGGTCCCCGCGGCGCTGCAGAGACCCGCCCGGGCCCCGGCTCCTGCCATTTTTGTCAACCTCCAACTTCCGAGAGAGCCGGGAGAAACTGAAAGGAAGGGCGGGGGCCGAAAGGCAGAGGGGAAAACACCCGCTTCCTCTCTCCGCGCGGCTTCACCTCGGAGCACGGCCGTGGGTGCGCCGCCGCCCGCTCGCCCGCCGGGGCCGCTGGAGGCTTTTCCTCTTCCCGTCCGCGCCTCGCCCCCGGGCTCACCGCCGCCGCCTCAGCCGTAACCTCCCTGGAGCCTATAGAAATCTTTTGTGTGGCGTCACCGCCTTTCGTTTAAATCCCGCTTCCTCCTCTCGCCCTTCCTCCCGCCCCCTCCGCCGCTCCCGGATGCTTGCGCGATGCGCTGCTCCTCCCCCGGGAAGCTGGGTGGCTGCGGGAGGACGCCCCCGCCCAGCGCGGGCGCCGCGGGCTCCGGGCCGGTGGTCCCCGGCAGAGACGCGGGGGAGCGGACCGGAGGGAGGCCACCCTGGGCCCGGGGCTCAGCGCCCACACTTGGGAGACCCGGGCGCAGCCGCCGGTTGCCCTTACGTAAGCTCTCAGCCCGACCCCGGGCGCTTCGTGCTTTCTCCCCGCCCAGGGAGCAAGTCTCAAAGGTGGCCTGTTTTCTGGACCGAAGGGAGGACGCTTGGCACCGTCGCAGAGTGGTGTGCTGGGGTCCAGTCATCGCGTTTTGTGGATGTCGACCGCTCGGCCAGGCTCTCCTCCGCCTTTTGTTGTGTTTGCTCCTCTTCCAGGGTGCGATCCTGGAGGGACTGTGCGGGTGAGCAAAGAGCCCTGGAGACGGGAGTCCGAGAAGAGCAGAGCTGGCCGCTGGCGGCTTCCTCCCTTCAGTTCAATAGCCCTTATATAGTTAGAGCGTGAGCTTTGAACCAGCTTTTTTTTTTTTCCTGGGGTCAGTCTTCCCCAGCCATGTATGAGTTGTGTGACCTTATACAAGTTCTCTCTCCAAGTCTCCGTTTTCTCCTTTGGAAGTCATATACTGTGCACTGACTGCCTGAGTACTTGGCTCATAAATGTAGCTCTGAGAATTATGAGCCTGAACTGGCACAGTCTGCCCTCCCATAATTTCTGTGTCGTCAGCTGCATAATGTAAGAATAGTGGCCAACAGTTAAATAAGAGAAGCAGCCTTCGGAGGTAAACACCCCCATTTTACAGATTAGGAAAGTGATGGTCAGATGCCTTATGTACCTTCCCAAGGTCAAGAAGATAGCAAATGCATGGGCAAGGAACCAACCGCCAACCTCTTTCTCATTTGACCCAGCCCTTGCTCTTCAGGAAGTGCTAGAAGCATCCAGGCTTCCCTCATCCCCTAAACCCGCCAGGGTCCCAGGGGTCCCCCTACTTCTTAGCCCTGAAACAAGCCGTCTAGGTGCCCAGCCCAGCACAAGCTGGGTGTTGTCAGCCAATGGGAATGTTTGTTCTTCTGCCCCTTTCTAGAACCTGCTACTGCTAAGTCACTTCAGTCGTGTCCGACTCTGTGCGACCCCATCCCTGAGATTCTCCAGGCAAGAACACTGGAGTGGGTTGCCATTTCCTTCTCCAATGAATGAAAGTGAAGTCACTGAGTCATGTCTGACTCTTCGCGACCCCATGGACTGCAGCCTACCAGGCTTCTCCGTCCATGGGATTTTCTAGGCTAGTGTCACCTTTTTCCAGCCAGTTGTCACTTATAACTGGGATGGATCACCTTGCAATTTATTGTCCAAACAGAAACAGTTTTGAGAGTAACTGGGAGACGTGTTACTAATAAATTAACCAGTAACAACAGAGACAAACTTGAATGGTCACCCTGCTTATAACTTAAAGGGTCCTTGTATATCTTCTACATTCTATATGAACCTACTTATTTTGCAAACTGAGGCCTATAAAACTGCTCATTTTCTAAACTAGCAGTGATTCTGTAGGGTTGATCCTTTTTATTTCTCTACTGGAGAAAAACAGTCAGATAAATCAAGGTCTTTCCAGGTAACCTAGGACTAGCACCCTGGTTTTAGTTAACTCTGAAAACTTCTGAGAAAGTCAGACCCCTCCCTTCACATCCAGTTTTTTTCATTCATAAAACTGCTCTGGGGCCAGAGGATTTTTTTCCAAAGCCACTTCGTGCTGCCTGGGGTCCTACTTTGCTTCTACATGTGCACTCTCTTTGGTTGTCGTTGTTGGAATTTCTGAACCCCAACAACGATCTGTGACACTTAAAATGTCCCACTCTATTCAGTGACATTTGGTTTAGCTCTTAAAATCGGGTGGAATTGGTTTCTTGGCCCTCCTGGCTTCATTTGTCAGATATGGCACCTCTTCCTAAACAAACCCTTCCCAGTACTGACTCTGCCTCCCTCTGGGTCCCCTTTACTTTCTGCCGTCTTTTATCCTTTGTTTGTGTACAAACAGGGCACCTACCACATGTCAGTCCCCGTGGCAGGCACAGTCACAGAATAATGTGAAGGCTTGACCTCTTCTGCAGAGCAGAGTCCAGAAAGGGCAACAAGGAAGACAGGTCATCACGACTATACTATTCATCTAGTGAAAGCAGAGTCAAGAAACTGGAGGGACTTGCCTGGTAGTCCAGGGGTTAGGATGCCCCACTGCCAATGCAGGGGGCATGGGTTCCATCCCTGGTTGGGGAACTAAGATCCTGCATGCCACATGGTGTGGTTAAAATAAACAAATAGGGAGATTTTAGAAAGAAACTATAGAATAGAGTATTGTTCACCAAACAGTCTAGTTGCATTCGATGGGACCATGTGATCAGTCCTGAGCCTTGAGATGTCAATGGTAGGGATATGGGTTGTCTCAGATGGAGGCTGGGGAAGGCCAATCTTAATTCTCCATCCACTCTCTTCCCCTGCTGTCTCTGCTCAGAAAACTGTGTCCTTGGAGGTGCAACTACCATAAGCCTCGGTGACGGAGGAGCAGACCCCCTCTACTGACTGTGTTGAACAGGTCACATGATCAAAAAGTAAACTCATTGTGGAGCCACTGAGATCCAAGGGTTGTTTGTTGCTGTAGCATATTTTCATCTAACTTGATTAACAGGGGAAGGCTGTGACTGCCCCTGGATTCTCTGCAGTAAGGGCATTTTCTTTAGAAAACTCCACCCATTACTTCTAATCCTCATTTAAAATTTTTATTGCTGTTTAGCGCTAAGTCCTGTCACACTCTTTGCAACCCCATGGACTGGGGCCCACCAGGCTCCTCTGTCCATGGGATTTCCCAGGCAAGAATACTGGAGCAGGTTGCCATTTCATTCTCCAGGTGATCTTTCTGATCCAGGGATCGAACCCACATCTCCTGCATTGGCAAGTGGATGGATTCCTTACCACTACGCCACCAGGGAAGGCTTTCTTTTAAAATTAAAATATGCCAAAACAATTTGAAAAAAATTTTTTAACAAGGGACTTCCCTGGTGGTCCAGTGGTTAAGACTCTGTGCTTCCAATGTAGGGGGTGCGGGTTCAATCCCTGGCTGGAGAACTAAGATTTCACATACTGCATGGTGTAGCCAAAATTTAAAAAAAATTTTTTTTAATTAAAATATGATGTAAACCAAGGTATTTTTCATTAAAATGAAAACTGAGAGAAGAACGCTGAAAAGATTTGGGCCGAAGGACTGGCTAGGGGAAAGCGACTGGAATAGACGAGGAACTGGAGCTGTGCACAAAATGGCTTGGCCCCTGCAGAATGTCTTCTCAGTGCCTGGCTCAAGGCCAACACTTAGTAGGCATTTAATAAATAAGTGAGCAAACAAGATTCAGCGAACAAGCTGATTCAGGATTTGGGGAGGAAGCCAAGGTCAGGAGGGGCAAGATTGTTGGAAACATGCTTTTCTTCCTTCTTCACCTGTTCTAGTAGGTACATCCTCCTCCTGGACTTTCAGCAGGTATAAGACAACTGGAGAAGGAAATAGCAACCCCACTCCAGTACTCTTGCCTAGAAAATTCCGCGGGCAGAGGAGCCTGGCGGGCTATAGTCCGTGAGGTCGCAAAGAGTCACACATAACTAAGCAACTGAGCACACAAAGACAACAGCGTGAGCCTCTGATTTCTTTTTAAATTGTGGTAAGATATTTATAACATGAAATTTACAATCTTGGTCATTTTTGTGAACCTAGCCACAGTTCTGTGGTGTTAAGTATATTCACTTTGCTCTGTAACCATCATCACCATCCGTCTTCAGAAAAACCTGACATCT
Organism: Odocoileus virginianus; assembly: GCF_023699985.2. Taxonomy (NCBI): domain Eukaryota; kingdom Metazoa; phylum Chordata; class Mammalia; order Artiodactyla; family Cervidae; genus Odocoileus; species Odocoileus virginianus. Next base: position 55,412,540 of record NC_069689.1, read on the forward strand.
CCTCAAACTGAATTCTGTACCACTCCACAATGACTTCTCATTCCCCTGGAAGTCACTATTCTACTTTGTATCTCTATAAATGTGAATATTCTAAGTACTTTATTTAAGTGGAATCCTGTAATATTTGTCCTTTTCTGTCTGGCTTATTTCACTTAGAATAATGTCTTCATGGTTCACTGATACTGTCACATGTGTCAGAATTTTCTCCCCCTTTTTATTATTATTTTAAAAGATATTTATTTATTTGCATCAGGTCTTAGTTGCAGCATGAGGGATCTACTTCCCCAACCAGGGATCAAACCTGGGCCCCCTGCATTGGGCACTTGGAGTCTTAGCCACTGGACCACCAGGGAAGTCCCTTTTCTTCCCTTACAAGACTGAATAATGTTCCATTGTATGTATCTAGCCCTAACCAGGTTTGATATCGAACACTGCAGATTTCCCTGGTGGCTCAGATGGTAAAGCATCTGCTTACAATGTGGGAGACCTGGGTTTGATCCCTGGGTTGGGAAGATCCTCTAGTGAAGGAAATGGCAACCCACTCCAGTACTCTTGCCTGGAAAATCCCATGGATGGAGGCGCCTGGTAAGGCTACAGACCATGACAAAGAGTTGGACTGACTGAGCGACTTCACTTTCACTTTCATATCACACTGCAGACTTTATAGATTTAACAACCAAGCTGTGTTTGGTCTACCGTGCCACCTGGTGGTTAGTAAGGGGCATTCCCTGCCCTAATGTATCTTAGCCTTTGAAGCAGTGTTCCTGTTCTGTCTTTGTGGTCATAATAGTCCTTGTGCATGCATGCATGCTCAGTTGTGTCAGAGTCTTTGCGACTCCCATGGACTGTAGCCCACCAGGCTCCTCTGTCATGAGATTTCCCAGGCAAGAATACTGTAGTGGGTTGCCATTTCCTTCTCCAGGGGATTTTCATGACTCAGGGATTGAACCCACATCTTGTGTCTCCTACACTGAGCCACCAGGGGAGGCCCTTGTGGGGGGATCTGTAGTCATAGGTGGGCCAATTCATTCTCAGGCATTCTTTCTAACACATAGCTAAACATCTTCCCTAATATCTTCATTTCAATATCTCTTATAAAGGAGAGAAATTTGTATCTGGAAAATTTACCCCTACTGTCTTTTCCCCAGATTTAGTCATTCTCCACAGGTGATGCATGAGAGTGGCATCTATTGGCCCGTGGTTCATTACGGAGCAGGGTCACGGGGTGACAGGTCACTCTCCTTACCCACCATGTCCTCTTTCTCTCTCGTATGCTTTGTGCTCATACAGTAAAACCACCCGGGCAAGATCTCACCTATCCACTCTCATACCCACCCCCATCCCTCCCTGCCCTCCCTCACTCTGCACTGTCTCTGTTCACCTGAAGCTAGTGTGTTTTGAGGGAGGCCTGTGTGCAGGGCCTGTTACATGCATGACAGTCACACCTGCGTCTTCAGTTTCCAAGATCTGGGATTTTCTGTAGTCTGCTTTACCAGGAAGCCCTACATGGAAGTGAAGCTTGCTTTCACAGATAAATTCTCTACCCCATTTCCCTGCTGGTTAATGACTTTTGGGTGTACTCTCCAGAATTCTGTAGGGGAGAAAAAATAAGTACTGAAATCTAAGCTCCCCAGACACCTAACACCAATCATGCCTAACCATTTTCTGATTTATGTTTTATTATTATTTTTTATTATTTCATTTTATTTTAATCTTATTTTATTGTTATATAATTTTAATTTTATTACTTTTTATTTTATATATATAATTTTTGTTTATTCTTTTATTATTTATTTATATTGACTAATTTATGTACCTAGCACATAAACTAGTCAATAGCTACAGATATTAGATAATTAGGATTCTTATAATATTAATACTTGGCTATAGGGCTTCCCTGGTGGTTCAGCAATAAAAGAATCTGCCTGCCAGGGCAGGAGACGTTGGAGAGTCAGGTTTAATCTGTGGGTGGGTAAGATCCCCTGGAGGAGGGCATGGCAACCCACTCCAGTAGTCTTGCCTGGAGAATTACATGGAGCCTGGTAGAGTACAGTCCATGGGGTTGCAGAGTCGGACAGACTGAGCATGCATGCACAGAATGACTAGCTTTATTGCTTCTTTACATGAAGCCTCCATGACCCCCAGACAGACTCAAGCATTTCTGCCCCCTTGTACCTACTGTGCTCTGTGCCTGGCCATTAGCATAGTGTATTTGTAACTCTCCGCTTAACTCTCCCTATCACCCTGTCATCCCTTTAAAGACAGGACTTGATCTGTGCATCACTGTGACACTGGACTGCCAGGGAAGTCCTATAATCAACTGCATTTTAAAAGTGGTAGGGGATGCATAGAAATGCACTGATCCTTCCAAAATACTGATGATACTGTTCTCGCCAGCCACCAGTGCATTGCATAGTCATCAATAAATAATTTAATGAATTCATTTGCAGTTCTCTACAAGAAGGTCCTCCTTTCCATGAACCAACATCCTGTTGCCCACAGCTCTTACTGAGTAATGGACAGAAAGTTATGGACCTTCAGGAACCCACAGAGGGGCTCGGCCTGTGTGTGATCATGATCTACAGCTCACAGCTCTTGGATTGAATACTAGGCCTTTGCTTAGCAGGTGTGTTCAGCCCACTTCCCTTACAACTTGTCTTGGAGAGTTCAGGAAACGAGTTCTTCGGAAAGAGAGATTGTAAGTTCTCTAAACATAATTGCCTCTAACTGTGCTGCAAAGTATAGGAGATGTTTCAGGTAACACAGATAAAATTCTTACCTTTTCCTCTTAGGAGATGAATTCAAATCACTTCCTTAAATTTTCAAGGCAATTGCAGTATTATAGATAATTTTAATTAAGTGTATTATTCTGAGAATTTTTGCTCAAATTAGACTTCAGTATTTGGGAAGCATCACTGCATTTATGCACACCCCCGACCCCTTTCAGGTGTCCCTAGTGGCTCAGCTGGTAAAAAGTCTACCTGCAAGGTGAGAGACCTGGGTTCAATTGCTGGGTCGGGAAGATCCCCTGGAGAAGGGGATGGCAACCCACTCCAGAATTCTTGTCTGGAGAATCCCACAGACAGAGGATCCTGGCGGCTACAGTCCATAGGGTTGCAGAGTCGTAAGTGACTGACTGACTGACACTTTCACGTTCCCACCCCTTTTAAAACACAACTAATTACAGAACTTCCCTGGTGGTCCAGTAGCTAAGAGTCCGAGCTCCCACTGCAGAGGGCCCGAGTTCAGGGAACTAGATTCACAACGATGAACATACCACATGCTACAACTAAAGATCCTGCATGCCACAAGTACAAGATTCTGCATGCCCCAACTAAGACCTGGTACAGCCAAATAAATAAATGAATAAATATCTAATAAAAAAATACAACTGACTTAAAATCCCATGCTTAGAAATAGCCACGATATACATATTTGCAGCTATTTCCCCATATATACATATACATATCATTTTAATACCATGTTATAACATTTTGTCATCTAATAATATAAACATCTTTAATGTCAACAAATATACATCTACAACATCCTATTTAATGACTGCATTGTTTTGCATTGTAAATGTGGATTTTTCAGCCTACTAGAGTTGAACATTTAGGTTTGCTCCTGTTTTCTCATCTTACAGAGAGTGTTATGTAGGACTGATAACAGTGGATAAGTGAAGAAATACATGTACAGCATTCAAAAGAGTGCCTGCCACATACTAAGTGCTGTGGATTATGACCATTTCTATTATTTTCATTGTCTATTTCCTCAGAGTCATTCTTGGAAGTGGAATTAGGCAGTTAAGAGTTTTGATACATTTCACCAAATTTTCATGCAGAAAGTCTCCATCCCCTTGAGAGGATGAGAATGCTTTTTTCCTGAGTCTTGCCAACAATATACACTATCCTAATTTTTATTCTGGCCGCCCCAGTAGGTGAAAAAATTACATCTTATTTGAATTTGCATTTCTTTGATATCTACTGTGATAATCACTGCTGTACTTTTTCATATGCAAATAGGTTTATTTATTTTGGAGAAATAAAAATATGATTCCTCTCCCTTCCCATGTTTCAATCAGAAAGTTCATCTTTTTCTTACTGATCTATATGATATTTTTCTGTCTGCCATGTTGGAGTTTTCCTCCCAGTTTACCGTCTGCCTTTTAGCTTTTTTTCATGGTGTTTGGCAAAACACAAATTTTAAGTGTTTGATTTAATTATATGAGTCCTGCTCTCCTTTTCACAAGAAATGATGGGGACCAGGAACAGACACCCACCTCAGCCTGGGCCAATCACATTCTCTCCTGGAAATCTGGAATTGTCAGAAGATAATCAGTTCATTGCTACATGTGAGTAAATATAAACCTTAGGAGATATGTAGTAATTCTTGCATTGGGTTAAAAAGTACAAAAGTAAAGTATAATAAATAGGGACTAGCTGAATGGTCTAGTGGCTAAGACGCCACGCTCCCAATGCAGGGGCTTGGATGCATCCCTGGTCAGGGAACTTGATACAGCACACCACAACTAAGAGTTTGTATGCCGCAACTAAAGATCCCACATGCTGCAAGGAAGATGGAAGATCCTAAGTGCTACAACTAAGACCCAGCACAACCAAATAAATAAATTAAAATTTTTAAAAAGAACAGTCATGGTCTCCCCTGTCTCCAGCTCAGACCCAATCTCAGGACCTTCTTCCCATGACTCCTCATGATTCAGTCTTTAAAGGGTAAATGTATGGCACCACAGAGCCTCTTGAACTGAGCTGTACCCTTCAGGTCACAGGACTGAGTTCTGATGAGCTGGTAACTGTGCCATTCCAGTTTTTCAGTATTTTGAATATCACCCCTGCTTGATTACAGATATTGCTAGAGGACTTGCCTGCTGGGCCAGTGGTTAAGAATCTGCCTGCCAATGCAGGGGACGTGGGTTACAACCCTGGTCCTGGAAGACCCCACATGCCGCAGAACAACTAAGCTCATGCTCTGTGACCACTAAGTCTGTGTGCCTGGAGTCCATGTTCTGCCACAAGAGACGCCACCTCAGTGAGAAACCTGCCCACCACAACGAAGAGCAGTGCCTACACGCTGCAACTGGAGAAAGCTTGCACACAGCAATGAAGACCCCGCGCAGCCAAAAGAAAAAAAAAAAATACATACATACTTATATATATATATATATATATAGCTAGAAAGTCTTGCTGCACCCTCCAGCTGAGGCATCCCTCACATGTGGTGTGACACTACCCAAAAGGAGCCCAGCTGAGGCCACCTTAAGATGGGGAAGTTGGTGGGAGATTTGATTTTACCATTTGCAGCCACTGAACCTCTTAGAGGCACGGTTAGTATCAAACCCCAGGGCAAAGGTGGCCTCATTTAAGCCATGAAGTGAAGTCTCTTTCACTTCTGTCCCCTCCTCTCCTGCCTTACTACATGCCCTCAGACCAGGTTCACACTTTTTTTCTTTATAGAATATATTACAATGTTGCTTCTGTGTTATGTTTTGGGTGTGTAGATTCTTAGTTCCCTGACTAGGGATTGAACCCTCATCCCCTGCATTGAAGGTGAAGTCTCAACCACTGGACTGCCGGGGGTGTCCCCACGTTCACATTCTTATCCCATCTCGGTATTCCTGCCTCCAGACTCCTTTTCGATGGGTCTTTCATCTGGCCTCTAGTTTAACTATCCTGAGTGCCTCAATGATTAACCCAAATGGTACTATGCTGGGAGAAAGATATACCTCTTCATCCATAGACCAGGGTTCAGATTCTTCCCTGTCACTTCACTAGCTGTGGGACCTCAGACAAATGCAATTCCAAAATCAGGGTTCTCCCCTATTATTATCATCATATGATAACAAGGACCTCCTGAAATCTGCATTATATTTACTGTGGATTGTTCATCTCCTCTGCTAGTTTGCAGACTCTTTAGTGCAGGAACCTTGTCATATTCATCTTTCCATCAGTGCCCATCTGGTTCTTGACTGACAGTAGACCCTGGACATCCCTGCTGGTCCAGTGGTTAAGACTCTGCACTTCCACTGCAGAGGACACTGGTTCAATCCCTGGTCCCGGAAGTTCCACATACCCTGTGGTGGGGCAAAAAAAAAAAAAGACAGCAGACCCTTAGTTCTGGAGAAAGGAATGGCTACCCACTCCAGTATTCTTGCCTGGAAAATCCCATGGATAGAGGAACCTGGTGGGCCCCAGTCCATGGGGTGGCAAAGAGTTGGACACAGTTGAGCAACACACACACACCCACCCCCACACACACCCTTAGTTAAAATACATTCTCACAGGGTTGAACTGAATCAAGTTCCAAACATCAGATGGGTGAAAATGCAATCAATCCAGATGTTTCATACCTCTGGATAATAAACTGAATTCATTTCCTCCTTAGATGAAACTAGTCCTGGGATTTTTTATTTTTTAACACAATTCCAACAACTTCTGTAAAACATTAAATGATTTTTTTTTCTGTATCATTAGATACAATGGACCAGGAATCCCAGCACTTTTACACCTTAACTTAGCAGCTGGCAAAATGAGTGACCAGGGTGACCCCTCCCAGCAGAGCACATGACCGACCACAGCTGTGCATGTTTTTTAGCATGACTGCACCAGGACAGGCGCTGAGCCACTGGGTGGAGCAGTGCACTCTGGGGAGAAAGCTTATGACATTTCCCCTATGATTTCAGAAAAGAAAAAAACCTTTTTTCTTATGAGTTGTTTCTGCTCAATGACAATAGGAAACGGCATAGCGTGTACATAGAAGGGAGTGACAGAGGATGAGATGGCTGGATGGCACCACTGACTTAAAAGACATGAGTTTGGGAAACTCCGGGAGATGGTTGAGGATAGCAAGGAAGCCTGGCGTGCTGCAGCCCTTGGGGTCCCAAAGAGTCCAACACAACTTAGCAGCTAAACAACAACACATATAGATACAGGGTATCAGCCATCCCACAGTGGAAGAGCTTTAAACACCAACAGTCCTAAGTGTGAAAGTGAGGCAGACATTGTTAACTGGTTACCTGCTCAACTTTCACTTCCTCTTTTCCCTTAATGACAAAATCCCAGTTTTATTTGGGATGACAATGTAGATAGCCTCCCTTAGAAGGCTAGGTTCCAGCCCATGTGATGTAAATAGAAGTGGTCTGTGGAACATCCAAATGGGCTGCTTAAAGGAAGATGACTCCATTAAAAAGTGTGCTCCTTTTGGCTTTTTTTCCTCCCTCCTTCCTCAGGATAAAAGTCATCTTGACCTTGAACTTGTGACCTTGAAGTTGGAAGCCACAGACCAGTATGAGGGAGCAGGATGAAAAAAGAGACAGGGTGCCAGATGCTCAAAGAGCAAAAATACAAGCCCTTAGATGCTCAGTTTCCAGCTGCTTCTGTGAGAGAGGAATCAAACAATAACCACAAAGGCCTCCGTCTTATTTAAACCATTTTTTTTTTTACAAATTCAATTTTGTTTTATATGTGGCCTATAATCTATCCGAGCAAGATATGTTAGTTTGCTAGGGCATAAGACGCTTGACATTCCCTTGGACAGAAAGGAGATCAAACCAGTCAATCCTAAAGGAAATCATTTGTCTGGTATCTTTAGAGCCTTACTCTGTTGAAGTGATTCTCAGCTAAACATTATGTCTGTTTTAACTTTGATAAGTATTTCCACTTTTGTTATTTATTAGTGGTATCTTTTTTTTAATTAGTGGTATCTTTTTTTGAAGTGTCAGATGTTGTGACTAAAATAAAATGTCATTATAATTAAAAAAAAAAATCCTAAAGGAAATCAACCCTGAGTATTCATTGGAAAGACTGATGCTGAAGTTTCAATACTTTGGCCACCTGATACAAAGAGCTGACTCACTGGAAAATCCCTGATGCTGAGAAAGATTGAGAGCAGTAGGAGAAGGGGGCGACAGAGGATGAGATGGTTGGACAGCATCACTGACACAATAAACTTGAGTTTGAGTGAACTCCGGGAGACAGTGAAGGACAGGGAAGCCTGGCATGCCACAGTCCCTGGGGTCATGGAGTCAGAAATGACTTAGCAACTGAACAACAACAAAGCACAGACCAAGTGGCTTAAACCAGGGGTCCCAAACTTCTGGGATCTAATGCCTGATGATCTGAGATGGAGCTGATGCAATGTTAATAGGAATAATGTGCATAATAAATACAATGCACTTGAGTCATCCCAAAACCACTGCCCCTGCCCCTGGTCCATGGAAAAACTGTTTTCTGCAATATTTGTCCCTATTGCCGAAAAGGTTGGGGACCACTGGAATAAACAACATAAATTTATTTTCTCACTGTTTTGGAGGCTGCAAGTCCCAGATCAAGGTTGGGTTGGTTTCTTCTGATGCCTCCCTCCCTGGCTTGTAAATAGCCATGTTCTCCCTGTGTCTTTACATGATCCCTCTATATATCACTGTGTCCAAATCTCTTCTTTTGTATGGATACCAGTCATATTGGATTAGGGACCACCCCCAACAACTCATTTTAACTTAATTCCCTCTTTAGAGATCCAAACACAGTCACATTCTGAGGTACCAGAGTTAGGGCTTCCACATACAGAATTTGGGAGGATACCGTGCAGCCCATAACACCAGGCAGAAGTAAAGAGGTTTATTATAGCTCTTTTTTCTTTTGGTAATAGCATAAAAATTGGGGTGGTGCTAGTGGTAAAGACCTGCCTGACAATGCAGGAGACAGAAGTGGGTTCGATCCCTGGGTTGGGAAGATCCCCTGAAGGAAATGGCAAGCCCCTCCAGTATTCTTTCGTGGAGAATTCCATGGACAGAGGAACCTGGCAGTTCATGGGGTTGCAGAGAGTCGGACACAACTGAGAGACTAACACAACTGACATGACTGAAGTGACTTAACATGCACCCATCAACAGAGTAATAAGGAAATAAAGTACAGGTATATTAATACTATATTTTATTAATACTGTATTATACTTCCCTAGCAGTCCAGTGGTTAAGACTTTGCCTTCAAATGCAAAGGATGAGGGTTTGAACCCTAAGATCCCACATGCCTTGCAGCTGAAAAACCAAAGCATAAAACAAGCAATGTTGTAACAGACTCAATAAAGACTTTAAAAATGATCCACATAAAAAATTATTTTAAAAAAATCAATGCATACTATACTGCAGTATAGTCAAACTTCATGTCATATTGGTAAGTCAAAAACCCTTAAAATGCTAATAACGCATACCAACTTGCAATGTAGTCACATGTTAGTTATTCAGTCATGTTCGACTCTGCGACCCCATGGGCTGTAGCCTACCTGGCTCTGATGTTCATGGATTTTCCAAGCAAGAATACTGGAGTGGGTTGCATTCCCTTCCCCAAGGGAATCTTCCTGACCCAGGGATCGAACCCAAGTCTCCTTCACTGCAGGGAGATTCTTTACCCTCTCTGAACCACCAGGGAAACCCATGCTGCCATAAACACACATATAAATGCAACAAAACCGTTTCTAGAGACACTTCGGTGTTTGTAAATGTACAGAAGAATGTATACAATATTCTAGAGAGTGATAACTGGTTTGTGTGGGACAGAATTGTGGCTGGTGTGGAAGAGAACACAATGTTTGTACAATGGTCGAATATTTTACAGCTACAGTAAGGGATTCGAGTCTTTCTCATCCAATTAAAAATTTAAAAGTCAGCAGATCAACCATTTAAAATCCGTGGAACTTTAAAGTATTTCTGGCCTGATTCTTTTAAAGCAAGAAACAACAACAAAAAACAATGATTCAACCTTCAAAAGGAATAGACAGAGCCGACAACATGAGGTTAAAATCAGAAGGGATACTGAAGTTGTTTTACAGATGAAAAGTAATGATTAAAAAAAAAAACTTTTTCAGTTTCAAGAGATGATAGTAAAAAAAAAAAAAGAACAACAACAACAAAAAGATGATAGCAATATTCAAAGACGGATTGAATTTTCTACTGAGCAGCAAACGACTGGGCCCAATCTATTTGTGATCTTCTGAGAAAGCTGCTTAACCTGCCACTGGCATTTTTAAAGGAAATTGTAGGAGACTCAGGAAGCGTGTGACTTCGTGAAACGGGCTTTCTTGGAGCAAATGAGCTCCCAGAACTTCCAGCGCCACTTCATTTCACAGGCGAAAAGTTGAGGCCTCGTGAGGCGCTGTTGGAGGATTCCTAGAGGCTCTGAGGGAACTTCTCGACCTGACTTACTCGTTAAGAGAGAAAAAGGTCGACCGCTGGCGGAAAAAGAAGTACAGAACCACACTGGGCAAAGCGCCTTTGCTGGACCAACGGGAGGAGGCTGAGGGGCGGAGCCAAGATGGCGGAGGAGGCGGGGCTTCCGGAGGTGGGGGCCGGAGGAACTAGGACGGGGCGGAGCCTGGTAGGTTACCGAGGCCTGGGAGGCGGGGCCAAGGGGGGGTGGCCTTGAGCCCTTGGAGGCTAGGCTGAAGGCGTGTCCCGCTCAGGCGCCGGCAAGGGGCGGGCCCAGGAAAGAGGCGGCCTGGGGTGGGGCCAGGGCTCGCGCAAGTCTGGTCCACGCGGTGGCGCGACTCTGCGCGGCAAAGATGGCGGCCTCCGGCTGGGCGCGAACCGCCGTGGTTTTTCTCTGTGCCTGTGATCTGATGCTGCTCCTGCTGTTGCCGCCGAGGGCCCTCGCCGCCGAGGGCCCGGCCGAGACACCCGGCGAGGCCACCCCACCTCCCCGGAAGAAGAAGAAGGATATTCGCGACTACAACGACGCCGACATGGCTCGTCTTCTGGAACAGTGGGAGGTCTGCGGCGCGCGCACACCCTCCCGGCTCTTCTGTCCGGGGTCCCTTTCTACTGACCTCTTACCTCCTCCGTCTTGGGACCCTTTACACCTCCATCTTGGTGTCTTTCGACCCCCTAACCTCCTCTGTCCGCATGCCAATGGCCCTTACTGACCCACACCAGCTACCGCTGACCCTCAGTGCCTCTGACCACTCCATCAGTCTGCCGACCCCCGCCCCAAAGCGTTCATCCCGACGTCCTCTTTCCACCGTTCCTCGGGCCACTGCAGTCACGAGTCAGCCTCTCACTTTTCAGCCCTATTTTGTCATCAACGCCTCGGCGTTGCTCCCGGTGGTCAGCGAGCCCTTCTAGTGAAGAGCGGGGGGAGACCTTTTCCATCCCATTCCTGAGAACGGAGTGCGTGGGTGGGTGAGGGGTATGGAGAGGATTATCTTCCAAGAGCGCCCTTCGTCGTTCTCCCGCATTGTAAATAAGGATTCACAGTTCCCATTTTGGTATATGTCCCTGCTGAAAGTTTTTGTAAGTTTTGTGCGTGCCTTTAATTTTTTGGACGGGATAGGAGGCGTTATTAAAGGCTAGTGGTTTTTTGTCTTGCATCTCACATTTTTCGTTCAAGGGAGCAATGACTTGCTTTTGTGCGAGTCAGTTTTCTGGTTACTTGAATGGGTTGGAATGTGTAATGGCAGGGAGAGGGTATTAACCTTTTTAGGTGAAGTTCACTAACCAAAACCATTGTTGCTGCCTCTTGCCCATCCATAGGTGGTTGTGTTTTCCTGGTTTATTTGCACTGCTGGTGAAGTAATGTCAGAAACTTGGGTTCCACTGTGTATGATCTTGAGTGAGTCATGTTTCCACCCTAGACTTCAGGTTCCTTATGTGCAGAATGAGATTTTACTGGATGATTTCTTCCAGTGCTGATGTTTTATTATATTGTGGTTTCCCATGTGTGTATGTGGGCTTCCCAGGTGGCTCAGTGGTAAAGAATCCGCCCGCCAGTGCAGGAGATGAAGGTTCTATCCCTGGTCCGGTAAGATCACCTGGAAGAGGAATTGGCAACCCACTCCAGTATACTTGGCTGGGAAACCCTCTGGACAGAGGATCCTGGCAAGCTACAGTCCATGGGATTGTAAAAGAGTTGGACACAACTTGGTGACTGAGCACGCATGCACTTGGTGTGTGTATTAAATAGAGGCTTTCAGACGTGAGTTTTAGTACCATCTGATGTATTGACCTTGGTAGCTTTGTGATCCTCATTTTCCTTATCTTTAAAGTCGGATAGCATCCCACTTTGCAGGGTTCCTTTTTAGGTGAATTGAGCTCCCCTTTGCAGACACTGCAAGTGTGAAAGCCCTGCCCCAGCAATTGCAGTCTTTTTGTGGGAGAGCAGATCCATCTCTGGGTGCTTTTTTATTTTTAATCTCTCATTTTTAAAAACAATTATTTTATTTTTGGCTGTGCTGGGTCTTCGTCACTGCGCACAGGCTTTTCTCTAGTTGTGAGCAGGGGCTACTCTCTAGGTACAGTATGTGGGCTTCTCATTGAGGTGGCTGCTCTTGCTGCGGAGCATGAGGGCACTAGGTGCATGGGCTTACTTGCTCTTCCCGGACCAGGGATCAAACTCGTGTCCCCTGGTTTGGCAGGCAGATTCTTACCCACCGTGCCACTGGAAAATCTAAGGGCGCTTTTTTGAAGGAAGCGGTACCTCCTCCCCTGGTGGAGGTCCCTAAGGTCTTCCCCCATCCTCTGCCAGTGTGAAAGTCATCGCTGCAGGGAGAGGCCTGCCTCAGGTGTGTGTAGGGGGTGGGGGTGGTGGCAGGAACGGTGGCACTCCTTCCACTGTGTTAATGAGTCCCTGTTGGTGTAGAAAAACCAAAGGTGATTCTTACGTTACTGTAACCAGGTGCCACCAGGTGCCGGGGAAGGGATAGGTGGGGAGATAGGAGCAGAGCCAGACAAGCGAGTTTGTACTTAAGTGTCACCCTGTCAAGCCGGTGACCTGGAGTCAATTATTCACCTTCTCTGGGCCTCCTCCACAGCTCAGTTCAGTGTGCATCCTACAGGGTTGTCCTGAGGTAAGTGAAAGTCGCTGTTGTGTCCAACTCTTTGCGACCCCATGGGCTATACAGTCCATGGAATTCTCCAGGCCAGAAATACTGGAGTGGGTAGCCATTCCCTTCTCCAGCGAATCTTCCCAACCCAAGGATTGAACCCAGGTCTCTCGCATTGCAGGCAGATTCTTTACTCTCTGAGCCACCAGGGAAGCCCTGTCCTGAGGTGGGATATACTAAATGAACAATGCCTGTGACCTAGTAGCTGCTCAGGAGATGGTAGTTGGTCTTATTATCAAGGACTTGGGAGGACGAAAAGCATTTACAGGATAAGGGAGTTCAGCTCTGTAGCTATGAATATTGACAGACAGCATTGGAGAAGTGGTGAAGCCAGTCAAGAGTGAAAGACTGGCCTGGAGGAAGGGCTGCATAGAGTGTGGGAATGGTCACTTGGTCACATTCTCCGCCCCCAGCCCTGCCTGGGGGTGAAGGTGTAATTGCTTTCAGTTTAAAGGAAGTGATAGAACAGGTAAGATTACTCAGGGAAGCAGGGCATCTAAGAGTAGACCTGGACAATTGCACCTACATCTGAGGTGTTGGTTTTTCTGTCGGGCCCGACTTTTTGTGACTCTGTGGACTATAGTCCGCCAGACTCTACTTTCCTTCACTACCTCCCGGAGTTTGCTCAGATTCATGTCCATTGAATCGAGCCCGTCTAATCCTGTCTGTAGCCCACCAGGCTCCTTTGTCCATGGAATTCTCCAGGCACGAATACTAGAATGGGTAGCCATTCCCTTCTCCAGGGGATCTTCCCGGCCCAGGGATTGAACCTGGGTCTCCTGCATTTCAGGCAGATTCGTTACCATCTGAGACCCCAGGGAAGTCCGTACTATCTCCTGGAGTTGGTTCACACTCATGTCCATTCAGTCCGTGATGCGGTCTCAACCATCTCGTCCTCTGCTGCTACCTTTTCTCTTACGGCTGTGGTACTCTGTTTTTTCTTTTCTTTTTGTAACTGAAACTCACAGTCAGATGTATAAAATAGATATTAAAGGTTCTTGAAAAGATCCTTAATCTTACTGTATGTGCTAGACTTCTGATTAATTATATTTTCATGAAAAAGAAATGGTCCTTGTAACCTATGGAGTTAATGCCATGACTATTAGTAGAATCAGCTTGAAAAATAAAAATATTCTAGGTTGTTGACCCAGCTAGAAGTCTTGAAGTATTCTAAGGAGACCATAAACAGGTATTATGGTAAAATAGAATAGAATACAGTCAGAAACAGCCTGTGAGTTTGGCCACCAGGAGTTCCTATGTACTTTAAGAGGGTGATTTCAATAGTTGTTTGGAAGCTGGGTTACAGCGGGCCATGAGTCTCAGCAAACTCCAGGAGATGGTGAAGGACAGGGAAGCCTGACATGCTGCAGTCCATGAGGTCACAGAGAGTCTGACATGATATAGCGACCGAACAAGTGGTAACAGCACCATGTATTAAGTATGTATTGCTTGCCTTTATGTCATTAAATTCCCAGGCAAGCTTAGAGGGGAGATGCTGTGATCACCCCCCTCCCCATTAGAGGTGAGGGAAAATGATTTTCCACTAAGGCCACACAGCGAAAGGACTGGTGCCTGGAGCCACACGCAGGCCCACAGGACAGTGCAGCTCATGTGCTTGCCTGCAGGTCGCCAGCAGCTCTTTCAGAGCCAAGTGAGGAGGAAATGGGTCAGTTGAGAGGGTGGCAGAGTTGAGGAAAAGGTTGGCCCCACACTGCTAGGGCTGTGGGGATCACCCAATTCTGCTTTTCCTTTTATAGACAAGGAGACAGGCCTAGAGGATTATGGAGTCTGGTCCAAGGCCATTCAGGTGAGTTAGGGAGCTGAAGCCAGATCAAATATGGATCCCCTTCAGACATGGCTTTAGAATTATCTTGTTCTCTTATTAAAAATATGTTTAATACAGGACATTATTGTTGGTGTCTTAAGCCTCAGCCCTCAGTGATTTGTCAAGAGGCCCATGTAGTGATATATAGGGCTTTTTGTTTCATTTTAGGTTGTTTTTTTTTGTTGTTTTAAGTAACAGCTTTATTGTGGTATAGTTTACAGGCCTTATAAGTTCCCTCATTTAAAGTGTACATTTCAGTGGTTTCTGGACTGTTCAGAGAATTGTGCAGCCAGCACCACAGTCAATTTGAGAACATTTGCTTCACCCCCAGAAAGAAACTGTGGTCTCAGTCACCCCACCCCGCATTCTTCCCAGCCCTCCAACCAGCCCCAGGCAACTTCTCATCTGCTTCCTGTCTATAGCTTTGTCTACTTTGGATGTTTGGTATAGATAGACTCCTGCAGTGTATGTTTGGTCTTCTCCTTCACTTACCGTGATGTTGTCAAGGATCATGCATATGATAACATCAAGCATATGTTTTTTCCTTGCTGAAATTAGCCTTTTCTCCAAGGAATAACTGATTCTTTTGTGTATTTTTAGCTCATTTATCTTATATTTATTTAGTTGGCATTCTGTTGTTAATAATTAATTGTTTTGTTTATTTCTGTGGGCCTGGATCCAGTGGTTCTTACTTTGTTTGGGGAGTTCTAAACCATTCTGTCATTATTTTGATTTTCAGATTATTCCCGATTAGGCCCACAAGCTCTGCTTCATGCTGGCTTCTGTGTCATCCTGACACATCCCATAATCCCATGAACACTTTCTTACTTTCTGATACAAGAAGATGTTCCAGACTAATCTGTTTCCTTTGCCAGAATTAGCTTTCCCCTGTGGAACACTAGTTCTTTTAAATATTTTTATCTTGTCTATCAAAAAGATCATAGGTTCCTTCTGCTGCCTCCAATTCCAGCCCAATACCACGGGTGCAGTCTTCTACTTTTGTATTTATAACTCCCCGCCTAACGGGGAGGACCCAGCTCTGATTATCCTCAGTGCATCAGTAGGTATTCCCTTCTCAAGCCTAGAGTTCACAGGTCGTGATTCAGTTGCTCAGTGGCATGTGGGATCTTCCTGGACTAGGGATCAAGCCCATGTCCCCTCCATTGGCAGGCGGATTCTTAACCACTGGGCCACGAGAGAAGCCTTTCTGCTATGATTTAGGTCATAAACCAGCCCTGACATTACATGCGGACATTCTTGCCTTTGCCAATTGTGCAGTGCACACTGTGTGATGCTTCCCTCCCCCACCCCCCGTCCTTACAGAAAGATGACGACATAGAAGAAGGAGACCTCCCAGAGCACAAAAGACCCTCTGCACCGATAGACTTCTCCCAGATAGACCCAGGCAAGCCCGAGAGCATACTGAAGATGACGAAGAAGGGCAAGACGCTCATGATGTTTGTCACCGTGTCAGGAAAGCCCACCGAGAAGGAGACGGAGGAGATCACCAGCCTGTGGCAGGGCAGCCTTTTCAACGCCAACTATGACGTCCAGAGGTAGAACCACAGCCTTGCCGAGAAAAGTGGGCTGTGCTGGGCTTTACCTCTGTTGGTGTGATGGGTGTCATTCCTGGCAGTACTTGGCAGGGCCCTGGACCTTTCCTGTCTAGTCTGTCGCTTTTACATTTATTTACCTAGTTTATTTATTTTTCTTTGAAGAAGACCGCTCAGGTTTGGTCAAAGCCAGTAAATTTGTTTGTTTTCATATCTCATTTGATCCAAAAGCCATTTATCTATGTATCTTGAACTTCCCTTTTATCTGAGTAAGAGGCTATATAGCTTTGCCTCTGGGGGGGGTGGAAAATTAGTTGACGTCTGAGTGTGCCTCTCCCCTTAGAAATCCCTGCCCACGGGACTGTAGCTGTGTTCACGCAGAAGCTTGGACCAGACTCTCTTACTTTAAAGTGAAGGAGTCTGGTCGTCATGGGTCAGTATGACCCTGAGATGCAGTTTTGAGGAATTTCCTTTTTCTTCATCAATAACGGTTTCTGAAATGTAGCGTCTTCCAATATTTTAGCTCAGGAAGTACAAAAAGAATCAAAAGGAATACTCAGAGTGTCTAGGGTGGCAGAGTGCTTTTGTGAGCATAAGTAGACACCGGGGAACGAGCGAGTGCTGTGGTGGTGATGGCCCCGAGCTCTCACTGATAAGAGTGGGGGGGACGGTGCTTTACACACGCCCGGACTCGGTTCTGTTCCTGTCTGCTCCTTGGGACCTGCGGAGTGTGGACGTGCTTGGCTGCCAGTGGTTAACCTCCAGGGTTGAGTTCTGTCCAGTCACCGAGCCTCCTCCTGAGCCCTCTGTGGGCCTCTTGTGACCCAATCCAGACTCCTGTTTGTCAGTCTGTGTCAGCAGAGGCTTTTTGTCACATGAAGCCTTAACTGGGCTCTTAAGACTAAAACAGACCCAAACATCTGCCTCCCTCGATTCCGAGGGAGAGGTCCTGAGCCCGGCCTGTCTGCAGCCTGCCAAGGCCCCCTTCTGACCCCTCCCTTCACGTGCGCAGCCCCTGCACCGCACACACAGCCCAGGTCCTCTTTCTCTTTTGATCTGAGCCGACTTGTTAAATAGTTGAGCCAGCTAGTACTTTCCAGCAGTGAATGTCAACAGCTTCTAGGCCTGGGGAAATAGGACACTTTGTTCTGTGTTCATGTAGAATTTGAAGGGGATTCTCTTTTCTTAGTTAAGTGCTGCAGGCCTGTTCTGAACCGTTAGCCTGCACCAACTGTGTGCTGACCGTGGTCCCTCTGTCTGTCCAGGTTCATCGTGGGGTCAGACCGTGCCATCTTCATGCTGCGTGATGGGGGCTACGCATGGGAGATCAAGGACTTCCTGGTCAGTCAGGACAGGTGTGCTGACGTGACCCTGGAGGGCCAGGTGTACCCTGGCAAAGGGGGAGGAAGCAAAGAGAAGAATCAAACCAAGCAAGAGAAGGGCAAGAAAAAGAAGGAGAGAGACCCGAAACCCCGGGCTTCAAAGGAAGACAATCGGGCTGGGAGTAAGAGGGAAGAGCTGTGACGGGGCAGCCTCGCTGTGCAGAGGAGGGGGGCATGGGCGACCACACACTCACAGGCTTCTCGTCTCTGCTGAGAAAGGTCTGCCATGTGGCCAGTTTCTGGTCAGCAAAAGAATTACTGTTTAAAAGGCTTCAAGTAAGAGGACAGAGGTTTTGTAATTAACATGGAACACTGACAGATTGACATTTACCATAAAATCACTTTCAGTGGAAACCTGCAGGTGTGGCTTTTTCCCACTGAAACGTGGAGGCATCTTTGGCTGGACCATGGCACCACAGCCCTGGCCCTACCTGCTTTGACCTGCAGCCTTCTGTATTGTTTCTCTTAAACAAAAGGATACCAGGTTCTCATCAGACGAACTTAAGACCCTCAGATGCGTTGAATCAGTCTCTTGCAGACACCACGTCCATTACTGTGAAATTAAAAACAGGCCACAGGAGCACAACTCAGTGCTCCGACATCTATGTACACAGTCAGGACGCCAGGACACGTGAATCCCAAGTCTCTGCAGAAGACACAGAACATAAAATCACGCAGCTTGAAAATCCCAAGTAATCACTTGAAATTTATTGGATTTAAACCCCTCTCATCAGTTACTGAGAACTCTTGATATCAGTCAGATTTTGTGTGGTCTGTGAATCCAGGGGTCCTGTCCAAACAGGACCTTACTTAGGAAAGTAGTGCTGGTGTCACGAGTCATGTGCTCCATCTAACATGATGATTTTCCAGGGTGTGACTCGGGCGTTGGCCAAGCTTCTAAACCTGTTCCTTTGATAAAGTGCCTAAACTTGTGGTGATTTTGTATGGTACTAATATGATGTGCTACCTGTTACTGTCTGACGTTGCTGTTCCTGTGTCACAGCCTTCTCTGAGTGAGAGTTACAGAATTTATACCCAGCTGTCATTTCTAAGAACTAAAATTATTTGTTAAAAAGAAAAGCTTCCATCATGATTTTAGCAAATTCAGAAAAGTTTAGAAATCATCATTAATGGTACAGAGTGAAACGTCTCCCCTTGCCCCCCACTGCCACTGCCTTGTGGAAGCTGCTGATAATTTGTTGTTATAAAAAAAAACAAACACACTTACCAGTTTATAGTGATCTGTGGGATGATACGTGTTTGTTTTAGCCTCATGGCACCTAGTTCCCGTTATTTTGGTAACTTATTTTCTGATTTCCATGTAATGATCCATGCCCGCTCCATTTTCTGTTCTGTGCTGGGTTGGTGGGGCGGGGGGTGGATGTTTACCCTGTGGGCCCCCCACTCCAGGGTGGAATTAATCTTAGGGTGAGTTTGCATGAGCCACCTCAGGAATCCCTGGTAACTCAGATGTTAAAAGAATGTGCCTATGATGCAGGAGACCTGGGTTCAGTCCTTGGGTCAGGAAGATCCCCTGGAGAAGGCAGTGGCAACCTGTTCCAGTATTCTTGCCTGGAGAATCCCATGGACAGGAGAGCGTGGCGGGCCACAGTCTGTGGAATCTCAAAGGGTGGGGGCACGATTGAGTGACTTAACACACACATACCCCCCAGGAAGAGGTGTTTTCTGTTTCTTGCACAACTTGCACCCAGGAGAGTGAGGCTGGAGCTGCTATTGCCACCTTGCCCCCTCCAGGGGAGAACTGTCTC
The DNA here is from genome assembly GCF_023699985.2 of Odocoileus virginianus. Lineage (NCBI taxonomy): Eukaryota > Metazoa > Chordata > Mammalia > Artiodactyla > Cervidae > Odocoileus > Odocoileus virginianus. Next base: position 55,431,957 of record NC_069689.1, read on the forward strand.
AGGCTGGAGGATGAAGCAAGCAATCGGGAGAAGCAGGGGGAAGAGCGGAGTCCTGGTGGGGTCAGCTGAACGCCTACGTTGAGCCCTGCCAGAAGCCAGCACCGTCCACAGGTGTTTTCAGTTTTCACTTGGGCCGTTTGTTAGGTTTCTGCCATCTGTGCCTGTAGTGGCCTGGTCCACTGTCCTGATCCAATGTGTGTCTTTTTTAAACAGAAGGACATTACCTTCATCCAACCCAACTTGTGTTCCCTTTGAACTGTCACAGCGTGCCTGCCCGTCTCTTTGCTTCCCATGGGACGTGCAGCCACATCAGCCTGTACTAAACAAGCGTCTGTTACGTGCTGGGCTCCAGAGTGCCAGGGACTGTGTACCTGCAGCCCCTGCTTTTGTGAAGCAGTGATTCGGTGGGAAAGACAAATGGTAATCCTGGACAAGGTGACATGGCAACTGTTAGAAACAGGAAAGAGCAAGATGTGAAGGGATCTTGGGATAGTCAGAGAGGACCTCTCAGGCAGGAGGAGGGAGTAACCAGGCAGAGGAAACAGTCCATGCAAAGGCCCTGTGGTTAGAAGTGACAGGAAGGACAGCAGGAAGGCTGATGGAGAGTCTGGGGGCACAGCACAGCACCAGGCTGGACGGGTGAGTGATGAAGGTTTGTGGGGGCTTTGAGCTTAGGCAAGTTTGTGGGATCTCTCAGAAACAATACACCTTTATGAATGAGAATTATGACAGCAAAGATTTATTTAGAAGATTCCTTTGTAGGAGGGGTCATTCACTTAGAGAATCTGCCTCTGGGGACTTCCGAGGGGTCCAGTGGCTAAGATACATGTGCTCCCAATGCACGGGGTCTGGGTTCCATCCCTGATCAGGGAACCAGACCTCACATGCTGCAACTAAGACGTGGAGCAACTAAATAAATACTTTTGAAAAAGAAAATCTACCTCTGCAAGGTGGTTGGTGATGTATGGAGCTACTTTACCAGGCAATAAAGCTTGTCACCCTGGCTAGCCTGCCCCCCCACCCCCTCCCGGGGAAGCCCCAGACCTTGCATACCCCAGTGATGAGGGTGAAGGCTGGAGCGTATGTGGGGGGTGTGCAGAGTCTGCTGGAGATCAGAGAGGCCTGAAGGATTTTAGCTGTGGTGGGATAGATTCGAGGGGTCATCCGATTTGCACTGGTGGACTGGAAGCCAACAGGAGCAGGGGTGAGGGGCAGGTTGGGAGGCTATTTCAGTGGTTTAGGCCTAGGTCAAAGGTGGTGCAGCAAGCTGGGTGTGAGGTGTGACCCACAATTCACGTGCACAGCCCCTGCTAATGGACGCTGAGTTTTCAGGGTCTCGCTAGTTTGTTCAAAAATGCTGCCCTGGACATTTTAATAAATGTTACCACATACTTTGGTAAACTCGTGCTTATATCTGAGGGGCAGATTCCTAGCAGTGGAATTGCTGAAACAACTGAATTTTCACCCTCTGGTATGTTATTGTGAAGTGGCCCTCAAGAGTGGTTGTATTAGCTTATATTAGCTGGCAATAGACCTCACAACCCAGCCAGCACTGACCATTATAGTTGCCATTAAGATGTGAAAACCAGGGTTTCCCTGATGGCTCAGTGGTTAAGAAAGAAAACCTGCTTGCCAGTGCAGTGGATGTGGGTTGGATCCCTCGTCCAGGAAGATCCCACATGTCTCAGGCACTAAGCCCTAAGCCCAGGTACCAAAACTGTTGAGCCCATGTGGTGCAACTATTGAAACCCATGTGCCTACAGCCTGTGCTCCCCAACAGGAGAAGCCACTGCAATGAGAGGCCCATGCACTGCAACTCGAGAGGAGCCCGCATTTGTGGCAATTGGAGAAAAGCCCGGGCAGCAACAAGGATCCAGCTCATACAACCAAAAATATAAACAAGTTTTGTTTTTTTTTTTTTTAAGAAACTGAAAACCACATCTTCATTGGCTCCCCTGAAGCCACCAGACTGGAGAGGCCATGTGCAAAGGCCACACAGAGATAAAGATGCCCAGAGAGCCCCACCTGGTCCAGCCCCATCTGGGGCCTTCACAGCCCAGGTGCACACAAGTAAGTGAGTCCAGATAGCCCCAGCCCTCAGGACGTCACGGGGATGCAGGAAGCAGAGGAGCTACCCAGAAAAGCCATGCAGACTCATGAACAAGAGAAATGCCATATTTAAGGTGGAGAATGGGATTATATATAATACATGTGCACATGTATAGATTCATTTTTACTTCTGCATGTTTGTTTTCACCCTGAATTGGAAGGACTGATGCTGAAGCTGAAGTTCCAATATTTTGGCCACCTGATGTGAAGAGCCAACTCATTGGAAAGACCCTGATGCTGGGAAAGATTGAGGGCAGGAGGAGAAGAGAGTGAGAGGGTGAGATAGTTGGATGGCATCACCGACTCAATGGACATGAGTCTGAGCAAACTCCTGGAGATAATGAAGGACAGGGAAGCCTGGCGTGCTGCAGTCCATGGGGTCACAAAGAATCGGATACGACTGCGCGACAGAACAGCAACATGTTTATTGTTGTGTCTCTTGCTTTAATACAGTCACATGGTATTTTTGACTATCAACTATGAAACATGGAAACTTAATAGTCCTCCTTCTACCTCCCTGGTTTCTGGTGATCAGACTGTAGTTTTTAGTACTTCTGGTGGTTTCCTTTACATTGTTAAACCTCTTCCCTGGTGGCTAAGATGGTAAAGAATCTGCCTGCAGTGCAGAAGACCTGAGTTTGATCCCCCAGTCAGGAAGATCCCCTGGAGAAGAAAATGGCAACCCACTCCAATATTCCTGCCTGGAGAATCCCATGGAGAGAGGAACCTGGCAGGCTACAGTCCATAGGGTTGCAAAGAGTTGGACACGACTGAGCAACTAACACTTTCACACTTTCAGTATGTGTTAACTCCTCATCAAGGTGGGGAAATTATCAAACTTCCTTCTGTCTCTGGATTCTTCTTTAAAAGAGTTATTTGCATGCTGACAAGGTGTATAACATATCCATGGCTCCATTGGAGTGTTCTGAGACCAGTATTATCTTTTCTCTTGAAAGGGACTATTCTTTCTATTAAATACTGGAGATCCTGCCTCAATCCTATTGATAATATTCAGTAATTTTGCTAAGAAGTCCTAGAGTTAATTTTTCTTTTTTTAAAAAAATTATTTATTTATTGCTTCAGATGTTAGTTGCAGCACGTGGTATCTTTTTTCCTTTTTAGTTTCGGTGTGTGAACTCTTAGTTGTGGCATGTGGGATCCAGTTCCCTAACTACAGATCAAATCCCCTGCATTGGGAACATGGAGTCTTAACCATTGGGCCGCCAGGGAAGTCCTTGATTTTTCACAATTTTTTTTTATTCTCCTAGAATATGGTGTGTCACTTCCAATTGCATATTTAGGTGTTTTTTTTCCTCCCATCATTTGAAAAAATTAATCTTCTGTGGCTAACTTATTTTCAATTTGTATTGGTGTTTTGGGCACCAATTTTTTTCTTAGCTCTGACGTAAATTTTAAAAAATCTCATTCTATTTTCAATTTCATTGAGCTGTTTTTTAGAATTCAAGTGTTTATTAAATTCTGTGAATTTAAGGGACTCCCTTGGTCCAGTAGCTAAGACTTGTGCTGCCAATGCAGGGGGCCCCATTCCATACCTAGTCAGGGAATTAAGATCCCGTATGCCACAACTAAGACCCAGTACAGCCAAATAAATATTTTAAGAAGCAATTCAAAAGAAAAAAACTTTAAAAAATATTCCGTGAATTCAAGAAGTCCAAATGGAGTCTCTGCAACTCGTGGTTTTTTTTTTTTAATACAAGTAATTTCCAACTTTATTTTGCATCTCATTTTTTTCATACGTTTGCTTTTTATTTACTATCTTAAATTTTATAGAAGTATAGTTGATTTACACCTTGCGTTATGTTTGTTTCCCCAGAATAGAATATTTTGCTGTGCTTGTTTGTATATTTCTTTGTGGAGGTTGTTTTCTAATTGCAGCTTGTTTGGAGACAGTCCACATCTCTGTTTTTTCCTCTCCTGTTCGTGCTTCATAGACATGGCCTTTCCCAGACCTTGGTCCTGAGCATCTATCTTAGGTGAATTCTCCTGACTCCCTTACCTCCTTATCAGAGCATTGTCTGCCTTCCTGGGGCTGCAGTTCAAGGTCTGAGCCCTGCTTTTTCTCAGCTTTTCTATAACCGAACAGGAAACGGAGGGACTCAGGCTGTGGGTGACCTTGCTTGGCGAGTAGGCTGTGCCCTTCTGTGATTCTTACCCAAAGTCCTAGACCTTGGAGGGGATCAGAGAGGCAATCAATCTTCCTGTCCAGTCTTCAGAGTTCCTCAGGTCAGTCGCAGACTTGGGAGCCCTGGCTGCCCTCTGTGGGGAGGGGTCAGGCTGGAGTGGTCCTTGCCTCACTCCCCTCTTTCTGATAACCGTGTTTCTCCCGCCCCTGAAGAAGGAGGAAGGATGTGCCAAAAGCTGCTTTTGACGTGGGCAGTGGGGCACTTGATACAGGCACATGATGTAAGGGGCATTCCAAAACTCAGTAAAAAGCAATAATATTTCAGTGCTGTATTTTAAAAATCAAATTAATGTTAAGAAAACAAAACCTGATGATGAAAATGTTAAAGACAGGACCAGTCAGAGTGAGGATGAGGGTGAGACAGTGAGGCTGTGCAAATGTAGGGTCCAACCTGGGCTTTTAAACCAGCAGTCCTTAGTATTTTTTTTTCTTCTTCTTTTTCCCTATTTTTTGGCCGTGCAAAGTGACATGCAGGATCTTAGTTCCCCAGCAAGAGATAGAACCATCACCCTCTTCCAGTGGAAGCCTGATGTCTTAACCCCCAGACCACCAGGGAAGCCTCAGTATTTCTTCGTATTTTAAGAGTTTATATTTCCTAACTTCCCAGGTTCATGCTCTCAGAGTAAAACTTGAAATTCTTATTGTAGAGATGCCACAAGGTCTCTATGAAAGAAAGAAATTCACTTAATAATGGACAACCAACAAGGACCTACTGCACAGCACAGGTAGCTCTACTCCATGTTACGTGGCAGCCTGGATGGGAGGGGAGTTTGGATACATGTGTATGTATGACTGAGGCACTCCAGCGTGCACCTGAAACTATCGCAGCATTGTTTAATGGCTATACTTCAATATAAAATAAAAACTTTAAAAAAAGAAAGACAGAAATTGAAACACCAGCACAGCATCCCAGCTCTTCAAGCTTTGTTCATCTGACCAAGCTTCCTTTCAAGGTTATTAACTCTGAACTGTATAATCACATAGCTGTCATCATAGCAGAAACAGACTTTTGTTTTTGACTTTTTCCATTTAGCCTTATATCATAATGAAGTTTTCCTTTGTCTATGTGGTCTTCACGTTTCACATTTCAGTGGCTGGATAACAGTTGCATCCTTTTCCTGCAGAGAAAGGGCCAGATCTCAGTGTTAGGCATGAGTCTACTTCTTATAATGTGCTTCCCAGGTGGTGCCAGGGGTAAAGAATCCACCTACTATTGGAAGAGATTCAAGAGACTTGGGTTCGATCTCTGGGTCAGGAAGATCCTCTGGAGAAGGAAATGGCAACCCACTCCAGTATTCTTGCCTGGAGAATCCCATGGACAGAGGAGCCTGGTGGGCTACAGTCCACAGAGTCACAAAGAGTTGGGGATGACTGAGGAACTACATACATAGGCATGTACTTCTTATAAGGGCATGTGTCTAATCTCTGTCTCACGATCCACATCCCCTTCTAGGAGCATCTGCTTCAACCCAAGGCTGTCCTGTTCACAGGAGGGACCCTGCTCCCCTATTCTGCCTCCCTTGCATGGCTGTGGCCAATTGAACTAGAGGTGGGCATCTCACCCAGGGCACCACCCACCTGGTTGCCAAATCAGATCCTCTCTCGCTTGGCCAGAGACTGAATGACTTGGTAGCTGAGTCATTAGTAGTGGATGGACAGCTAGACTGAAGGTTTCAGAACTTCTATTGGTGAAGTTTCTGGACTTGGCTTGAGGTTCTGACCTCCTGGGCCTTGATTATTCTGCTTGTTCCTGGATTCTGAGATCCTGGATTCTAGATCCCTGTAAGTAGGTAGAGCCACTTTGAAAAGGATTCTGTAATTGCTCATCTTTCACTCAAATTTTTTTTTATTCTCCATTTATCTGTCTAAAGAGGACTAACAGACAGCACCACGTATGAAACAGACAGCTAGTGGGCAGCTGCTGCGTAGTGCAGGGAGCTCAGCTCTGCTCTGTGGCGACCCGGGGGGGGGGTGGATGGGGTGGTGGGGCAGGAAGGAGGTCCAAGAGTGAGGGGGCGTGTATGTGTGCATATAGCTGATTCATGTTGTCGTGTAGCAGAAACTAACACAACTCCAATTTAAAAAAAAAAGAAGCTAGGAGATGAAGTAGAGACTTCGGGACCTATGTCCCTACAGCACTCTGCTGTATCGTCATTCTCTTACATCTTCCTATACTGTTTACATAGTCCTATACTGTTGAATATTTGGGTTCTTTTTAGTTACCTACAACCATCAATTTCATAGATATTAGTTTTTCTTCTTTCTTAAGATGACTCCTCTAGTATTGTTCTTAAGATTATTGGAACAAAGGACATGTTTTTATTGTATGTTGTTATTTTACTTTCAGAAGGATTATATCAATTTGCACTATCACCAGCCATATATGAGCAGACACCATTTTGCCAAAAACGTACTAGAACTGGGCATTATTTTTTTGTTGTTGGAGAATACAGTTGCTTTACTATATTTTGTTAGTTTCTGCTGTACAACACAGTGAACCAGCTACATATGTACCTGCACACACCCCCTCTTGTTTGGGTTTCCTTCTACCACAGGGCACTGAGTCGAGTCCCTGTGCTGTTCAGCAGGTTTTCATGGGCATCATTTTTAATTCATTCTTGTATCCATTCAAAAATATTTACTGATCACCTACATCCCAGGCATAGTTCAATAGATATAAAATATTAATTCATTTGCCAACATCCACTGGATCATCGAAAAAGCAAGAGAGTTCCAGAAAAGCATCTATTTCAGCTTTATTGACTATGCCATAGCCTTTGACTGTGTGGATCACAATAAACTGTAGAAAATTCTGAAAGAGATGGAAATACCAGACCACCTGACCTGCCTCTTGAGAAACCTGTATGCAGGTCAGGAAGCAACAGTTGGAACAGGACATGGAACAACAGATTGGCTCCAAATAGGAAAAGGAGTATGTCAAGGCTGTATATTGTCACCCTGCTTATTTAACTTATATGCAGAGTACATCATGAGAAATGCTGGGCTGGAAGAAGCAGAAGCTGGAATCAAGATTGCCAGGAGAAATACCAATAACCTCAGATATGCAGATGACACCACCCTTATGGTAGAAAGTGAAGAAGAACTAAAGAGCCTCTTGATGAAAGTGAAAGAGGAGAGTGAAAAAGTTGGCTTAAAGCTCAACATTCAGAAAACTAAGATCATGGCATCTGGTCCCATCACTTCATGGGAAATAGATGGGGAAACAGTGGAAACAGTGTCAGACTTTATTTTTTGGGCTCCAAAATCACTGCAGATGGTGATTGCAGCCATGAAATTAAAAGATACTTACTCCTTGGAAGGAAAGTTATGACCAACCTAGACAGCATATTACAAAGCAGAGACATTGTCAACAAAAGTCCGTCTAGTCAAGGCTATGGTTTTTCCAGTGGTCATGTATGGATGTGAGAGTTGGACTATAAAGAAAGCTGAGCACAGAAGAATTGATGCTTTTGAACTGTGGTGTTGGAGAAGACTCTTGAGAGTCCCTTGGTCTGCAAGGAGATCCAACGAGTCCATCCTAAAGGAGATCAGTCCTGGGTGTTCATTGGAAGGACTGATATTGAAGCTGAAACTCCAATACTTTGGCCACCTGATGCGAACAACTGACTCATTTGAAAAGACCCTGATGCGGGAAAGATTGAGGGCAGGAGGAGAAGGGGATAACAGAGAATAAGATGGTTGGATGGCATCACCGACTCAATGGACATGGGTTTGGGTGGACTCCAGGAGTTGGTGGTGGACAGGGAGGCCTGGCGAGCTGCGATTCATGTTGCAAAGAGTTGGGCACAACTGAGCGACTGAACTGAACTGAACTGATTAATTTAATTTGCATGCCTCTTAATCAATTGGTGGACTCAAAAGAAAAATTTTGTACTTGACACTTGTTAAAAATGGCAAGGGAGATTTTATTTAAGACTGTTGTGATAAGGGTATGGGATTGAACTCAAGTCTGAGTACAGCAATGACGGTGGGCTTCCCTGGTGTCCAGTGGTACAGGTCTGATCCCTGGTCAGGGAACTAGGATCCTGCATGTCTTGCATGGCACAGCCAGAAAGTAAGGAAATAGCGTAATGACAACTGGGAATTTTTAGTCAAAGAACAGAGTGAGAGGGTGAGTGGATGGAAAGTTAGATTAGCTAGCAAGGGTAAGGTGATTCTCACTTAACAGTCTTCACAGAAGTCTTACCAAGACTTAGTTTTCAAGGGTGGGGAATTAACCTGACTTGGGAAGATTCTTTGCTAAAACTAAGCTCAACAGGCCAGGGTTGAGGGCTAGTTGAGATAAGGGTTCAGAGGTGCCTGAATAAAGTTTGGTTAAGGACGGAGTCTTTGTCAACTCCAATTTTTTTTTCCATGAATATTGTTTTTTTTAAACTTTATTTTAAAAAGTATTTATGCTGCTTCAGGATCTCTGTTACAATAGCAAGTTATAATCTAACTTTTAAAAATAACAGTCATTCCTTTTTACCCTTATTTGTTTAGTTATGAATGGTTGTTTCTGGCTGTGCAGGCTTTTCTCTGGGTGAGGTGATCAGGGGCTGCTTCCAGTTGCTGTGTGGGCTTCTTACTGCGGTGGCTTCTCTTGTGGAGCACAGGCTCTAGGGCCCGAGGGCTCCGTAGCTGCAGCTCCCAGGCTCCAGAGCTCAGGCTCGGTAGTCGGCAGCTCCCGGGCTGTAGTGCACAGGCTCCGTAACTGTGGGGCACGGGCTCAGTTGCCCCACAGCATGTGGGATCTTCCCAGAACAGGGATGGAACACGGGTCCCTGCATTGCAGAGCAGATTCTTAACCGCTGGACCACCAGGGAAGCCCCTAGAATTTCATTCTTAAAAGTAAGTCCCAAAATTAGCCTTCTAGGATTCTAAAAGCACTTGTATTCTCTTCCAACTCCAATTCTTTTCAACTCCAATTTTTGTAATGTGCACACTTCTTATTGAACATAGACATTAATCCTTCAGCTGAAAGCTAATGAAAAAAAATGCTTTCTTGTGATGATGCTGTGAAATAACTTGCTGACCAGCCTGGGGGAGGCCAGGGCTTGGAGCTGAGGGGCCTTTGGGCTCTTCACTTGGGGGTTCCTTGAGGGTGGACATCCGGGAGGAAGAGTCTGAAGAACAGGTGTGGCTGAATTCAGCTGAGAAACAGGGGAGGATGTGGTTGTAATGACTACAGCAAACACGCTTTGGACTTGAGAGCTTCCACAGGCCTCCTGTTATCACCACGGGTGAGCCTCTCTCCTGCCCTGCTGTGGAGGTGTCGGCAGTACCTGATTACAGGTGAGATCGGGGAGAGGGGAGGGGGTTTATCTGGGATCTCAGAACCAGCCAGTGCTCTGCATCTTTCACAAAACTCCTTTTAAGTGAAGAAGAAATGTGTATTTCCTCCACCTAAGTGTCCAGAGAACCAAGCCACAGCTGGAGTTTGGCCGGAATCCTGGAGAGCAGTGGTCCCTTATAGAAAACTTGCACCAAGTTACTTTGCTATCGTCATCTAAGAGTGCCCATTTTTTTCTTGCCTTGTAGGGTTCTTTACAATATTTTCAGTTTGATAAATGATTGATAGGATCTGTCATTTCAGTTTACATCTTACAATTACCAATGAGGCTGAACTTCCTGTGAAAGAAAACAGTCAAAAAAATTAAGGGATATGGCCACTAGGGGGCAGCAGAGACTGGTGTGCTGTATTACTGCCACCTCAGCAAAGATCTAACTTGCCACGGATTCATCAGAATTTTTCAGCTTTTATTTTATTTATTTCTCTTTTTCCCATTTTAAAGTCTTTATAGAAATTGTTACAGTATTGCTTCTGTTTTATGTTTTGTTTTGTTTTTGCCTAGAGGTGTGTGGGATCTTAGCTCCCCAAACAGGACTCAAAGCTGCATCCCCAGCATTGGAAGGTGAGGTCTTAAGCACTGGACCGCCAGGGAAGTCCATTCCAGCTATTATTTTAATGAGCAGGCCACTCTATCTGTGCTTGCCATATATTTTTGAAAATATGCCTACACTGCTATGAATTTCTCTTTGAAACCTAAAGGATTATCCCATCCATGTGCACTGTTCGACATAATTTACATCATCCTTCTAGCAACCCTGTATAGTAGATACTGTAGTAGCATCCCCATCTTACACAGAAGGAAATGGAAGCACAGAGATGTTAAGTATTTCTCCCATGGTCACACTGCTTGGAAGTGGCAAAGCCAGGATTTGAACTCAGATCATGGGGCTCTGCCTGGGCAGAGGGCTCTCCTGTCCATCTGGCCTCATCACTCCCCTGCTCACCAAGTATGTGCTGAACACCTACAAATTTCAGGAACTGTGCAGGAGTTGGGTATGAAGGTAAACGAGGCAGCAAGGACCCCTGCCCTCCTGGTGTTTACAAATGGCACGAAAAGACATTCAAAGTCACTTTCCATTTATTGAACACCCACTGTGTGTAGGCTCTGTACATACTTCATTTCATTTGCTCTCCATAACCCTTCGAGGTTGCAGTTAGTTAGCAGTTAGTTCAAGGCCCCTAGAGCACAGCCCTGGAGCTGGGCGGCCTTGTCCTGTGCTTTATGAGCTGTATCATCTTGGGTCCATCGTCTAAGCACCTCACCTAAGCCTATGGGAACTAATAAAAGCTCCTACCTCACGGAAGTGCTATGAGGATGAAATGAGCGAACCCATGTGAAGCACTTAATATAGCATTCTATACATGTTAACTTTGGAGCCAAAGTCTGCACACATTTTCAAATCACTTTTACACAGTTCGAAATTGCTTTATAGAAAACTTGCGCCAAGTTACTTTGCTATCGTCTTCTAAGAGTGCCCATTTCTTTCTTGCTTGTAGGGTTCTTTACAATATTTTCAGTTTGATAAGTGATTGATAGGATCTGTCGTTTCAGTTTACATCTTATAATTACCAATGAGGCTGAACTTTTAAACATGCATTTATTTCCCAAATATATACATTTTAAGTTATTTATTTATTTAGCTGCACTGGGTCTTATTTGTGGCATGTGGGATCTAGTACCCTGACCAGGGATCGAACGAAGGCCCTCTACATTGGAAGCATGGAGTCTTAGCCACTGGACCACTAGGGATGTCCCCCATTTATGTACTTTTTATGTGAATTGGCTGTTTCCTGTTTGGTGGCTCAGATGGTAGAGAATTTGCAATGCAGGAGACCCAGGTTCAATCCCTGGGGCAGGAAGATCCCCTGGAGGAGGAAATGGCAACCCACTCCAGCGTTCTTGCCTGGAGATTCCCATGGACAGAGGAGCCTGGCAGGCTACAGTCCACAGGGTCGCAGAGTCAGACACGACTGAGCAGCTAGGCGGTGGCAGCAGCTCTGGGCCCTGGCACACTCGGAGCAATTTCTTTTCCCTTCCGAGAAGTCTGCCTAAGTTTCCAAGGTGAGGTTTCTGAACCCATGAATCTGGGGCCTGGAGTGGGGCAGCAAGGAGGGCCGCCCTTCTGGAATGTCAGGAATCCTGGGGACATCTGGCCTGCTTTGCATCTGCTGGCCTGCCGGCCAGCGGCATTCTTCCTTGTGGGGAGCAAGGCTTCATTGATGGGCCTGGAAACACTGAGGCCTCTTTGATCCAGTCTCCTGCTGAAGTCCACGGTGGATGACTTTGAGGGCTGATTTGATGTCCCTGGGCCTCACCTCTTCTGTAAACAGAGGTGACAAGTTCTGCCAGGCCTGGAATCCACACACTGACATCTGGAAGAAGCGGGACTAGAGGAATTCATTCCGGTGCCAGGGAGGTCCCTGAACCCCTAGGATAGAAGCTTCCTACAAATTCCCTGAGACCTTTGCTCCTCTTTTAGAGTCTCACGGACAAAGATGATGTTTTCTGCCCTTGGGCTCCTACTTCTGATTTTATTTTATTTTTTAATGAATTAATTAATATTTTGGCTGTGCCAGTTCTTGTTGCAGCACATGGAATCTTTTAGTTGAATCCTGTTGGGATCTCAGGGATTGAACGTGGACCCTCTGCATTGGGAGTACAGAGTCTTAGCCAGAGGACCATCAGGGAAGCCCCTCCTACTTCTAGTTTTAAATCAGTGTATGCCCAGGCTAGAATAGATCACCTCTCTGTACCTCAGTTGGACCAGACAGCACTCGCCAAAGGAGTTTAACCAAGGGAACCAGCTGCTGAGGAGGACTTTGCTATTGCAAGCTAGTTCCTTGGAATTTGGGGAGGCAGAATCAAGAGGGAGGCAGAAGAGGAAGGAGACGGTGCAAAGGCTGCAGGGCAGTGGGGCCATCAGGAAGGAACGGGGGCGCGGGCTTAGTGGAGGGGTGTGTGTGAACATCGCTAATGTGCAGAGTGCCAGGCCAACAGAGCTCCAGGGCTTTTAGCCTGTAATATCCTGTGACTTCCAGGACCCACAAGGATTTTGTGATAGAATTTGCAAGTGAGCGCTTTGTTATTACAAACTCCTTGTAAATGTTATTTCAATGAGGTGTAACAGTTCATCAAACGAGACCTTAATTTATTTAGTCATTACTGTGAAGTCAAACATGTAGGTTCTTTGAACGTGTCAAATGATTATAAACAATGCCGAAAGGAACATCTTTATACCTCAGCTTTTGTTTCCTTAGGTTACATTCCCAAATAAATAATTAGTAGGTCAATGAAAAGGAGTGCTTTTAAGACTCTTGATCTGTAATGCTAAGTAGTTATTTTTTCTAAATAGTTATTTCTGATTTTCAGAAGTTTTTTTTTTAATTACAATTTTATTTATTTATTCACGTTTGGCTGTGCTGGGTCTTTGTTGCTGCATGGACTTTCCCTGGTTGTGGAAAGTGGGGGCTACTCTCTAGTTATGGTGCTCAGACTTCTTATTTCGGTGGTTTTTCTTACTGTAGAGCATGGACTATAGGGTGTGTGGGCTTCATTAATTTCAGTTCCCAGGCTCTAGGGCGCAGGCTCAGTAGTTGTGAAGCATGGACTTAGTCACTCTGCAGCGTGTGGGATCTTCCCAGATCAGGGATCGAACCTGTGTCTCCTCCATTGGCAGGCAGATTCTTTACCACGGAGCCACCAGGGAAGCCCCAGAAGTTTTTATCTTGGAAATATTTTAAATGTATACACACACACACACACACACACACATACAATTAGAGTGAGTGGTATAAAATTCCATTCCTTATCACTCAGTATTCATATTTACCAACATTTCAATAGTCATTTTTAATCTTCATTTTCGGAAAGGGACTATATCTCAATGTAGCCAGTCTGATTGCTGACTATTTATATTTTTACAGAGTTTTCATTATCCTATAAAATGCTGCAGTAAATATCCTTGTCACAAATCCCGTGCACTACTGTAAGCTCTTTCTCAAGGATAAATTCTTAGACAGACTTTTGGAGCCTAAGTCTACCCACATTTTCAAATCATTTTTACATAATACAAAATTGCTTTAGAGAAAGCTTGCACCAACCTACTTTTCTATCATCATCTAGGAATGTCTTAGCCATGAAATTAAAAGATGCTCCTTGGAAGAAAAGCAATGACCAATCTAAACAGCATATTAAAAAGCAGAAACATTACTTTGCTGACAAAGGTTTGTCTAGTCAAAGCTATGGTTTTTCCAGTAGTCATGTATGGATGTGAGAGTTGAACTATAAAGAAGGTCGAGCACCGAAGAATTGATGCTTTTGAAGTGTGGTGTTGGAGAAGACTCTTGAGAGTTCCTTGGACTGCAAGGAGATCAATCCAGTCCATCCTAAAGGAAATCAGTCCTGAATATTCATTGGAAGGACTGATATTGAAGCTGAAACTCCAATACTTTGGCCACCTCATGCGAAGAGTTGACTCATTGGAAAAGACCCCGATGCTGGGAAAGATTGAAGGCAGGAGGAGAAGGGGACGACAGAGAATGAGATGGTTGGATGGCATCACCGACTTGATGGACATGAGTTTGAGCAAGCTCCGGGAGTTGGTGATGGACAGGGAAGGCTGGCATGCTGCGGTCCATGGGCTCACAAAGAGTTGGACACGACTGAGCGACTGAACTGAACTGAAGAATGTCTAAGGGCTTCCCTTCCCTGGTGGCTCAGCTGGTAAAGAATCCACCTGCAATGCGGGAGACCTGAGTTCTATCCCTGGGTTGGGAAGATCCCCTGGAGAAGGGAACAACTCCCTACTCCAGTGTTCTGGCCTGGGGAATTCGATGGCTGTATAATCCATGGGGTTGCAAAGAGTCGGACATGACTGAGCAACTTTCACTTTCAAGAAATGTCTGCTTCTTCTTGCCTTGTATCATTCTTAAAATATTTTCAGTTTGGCAAGTGATTAATATTATCTCGTTTTGATTTGCATCTTGTAATTACCAATGAAGTTGAAAATTTTTAAATATTAATACATATATTTATTTCCTATTTATTTTTTTGTGAGCTGACCCCTTCCTATTTTTATTTTGGTGTTCCCTGACTTCCTTTTATTGCTTTCTAAGAGTGTCTTATATATAGGACCTCCCTGGTGGTCCAGTGGCTAAGACTCCATGCTCCCAATGCACAGGGCCTGGGTTCAAACCCTGGTAGGGAACAGGATCCCATGTGCTGCAACTAAGAGTTCACATGCCACAACTAAATATCCTGCATGCCGCAATGAAGATCAAAGATCCTGCATGCCGCAACTAAGACCTGGTGCAGCCAAATAAATAAAAACAAATATTAAAAAAGAGTACCTTATGTAGAAAGTATAAGCAGATGGCATAATACCAATTTGTTTAATGAAGGGAACATTTGTAAATTAGGTGAATAGAGTTTAGGGATCCTGAAAAGGAGCAGGGCCATAATCTTGTGCTTGTGAACACGGGGAGCAGTTACCATCCCTGGGATAGAGACACCAGGAGCCAGAGCAGTCTGTTTGGAACCCAGGCAGACAGTGGCTTATAGAGGCACCCTGACTGAAGCCCTGTCTTCCTTAGAAGGGAACAGCTGACCCTGAGACATCAGCCAGGAGGGGCCCCTGCAATGAACTCCCAGACACAGCACTTCCCTCCCTCCCAAAGGAGCCTCTAAACCTACAGGAAGGCAAAGGACCACAGAACTGCTAATGGTCCATGTCAGCCTCCTTGGGTACCAAGCAGGGCATGGAAATGAACTTGGGTGCAAACCAAGGATACCCAGCACATCCAAAGCACTTCATCCAAAGCACTTCTTACCTGGGGTATACATTTTAAGCTCATTTCCTCAATTTATTAGTTTTCAAGATGATTTAGAATTTTACGTTTTAATAATTTAATGTCATCCTATGAACCAGACTTGATGATTTTGCCTTTGGTATTTTTCTTATTTATTTATTTATTTATTTTTATTTTTTTGGTTTTTTTTTTTTTTTTTGGTATTTTTCTTAGGAGACCATTCTTCATCCCCAACTTCATAGCATTTACCAGATGCAGTGTTTCCCCTTTGGAGTGGGAAGAGGGGAAAGATGTTTAAAAGACACAAACAAGCAAAATTCTCTTTTAGCAGCTTCTGTCTTTTAAGGGAGTTGACAAGATACTTCCAGGGGAGTGTGATCCTTATATTCTTTGTGTAATAGTTTTGTTGAAGGAGCTGATCTCGAAGGATACAGTCTAGCAGAGCTATATCTTTTTTTCTCAGCACTGTTTCAATTTCCCTCTGTTGATTCAGCCTTCAGCCTGCAAGGAAGCCAGCTACTACCAGCTTGCAGAACCAGTGGTTAATAGACAGGAATCTTGGGATCTGGCCATGTAGCTGGAAACTGGCTGTGATGAGTGTATTTACATGATGGACACCAGCAAAAGCTACAAACCAGCGCTTTCTCTTCCTGCAGCTTACAGCGAGTTTACTCGCACACACTGCTCTCCCCTACTGTGTTACCGACTGGAGTTGTTGGCCTCCTTAATCAATAAATGACTAGATTCCAGGAGATTCAGGTGAGGCTTTACTGGGGTCCCTGCTGCATCAAAGCTAGCAAGAACAAACAGAAGTTTTCCTAGCTCCCTGAGGTGGGGCGAGCTTTTCCTTATGTGGTGGGGTGAGGGTAGGGTGTGTCCAGGGTCAGGCTGGAGGGGTGACTTCTATGGTTTGCCCACCCCTTAGGTGGTGCTGTGTGTGCAGGGGGCATATGCAGTACCTTGTGTTTGCTCTAGGCACTTCAAAAGTGGTAGTTGGGTTTTTTGGTCTCTTTGTATCTTTGGGGTCCAGAATTTGCTCCAACTGTTCATGTACAGTTTCTTTGTATTTAGTTGTTGGAGGAGAGGTGTGTCCAAGTGCAAACACTGCAGTGAAGGGTCCAAGGTCTCAGACCGTCTCATTTGGGCTCTGTCTTGGAGCCCATGCAGGGGAGATGGGAATGGAGACATGGGGCTCTTCTTTTTCTCTTTTCTGCCTTGCTTCCCCCTCCTAAGCCTTCTCCTAAGGCTCCCCATGCCCACCAGCATGGTTTGGGGCACAGAGAGGGGAGGATTTGAGGAAGAGGGGTAAAAAGTCTTCAATAATTTGTGCTATTGCAAACTGGCCTGAAGTGTCCTCTGTTGTGGCAGGTGTTATGGCTCTTTGGCTGGGGATGGTCTTCTGGATTCCTGACCGATGCTCACTTACCCACTTTGATCTGAGCAATACATCTCCCAGCTAAATACAGGTGGCACCCCTTCTTCTTCTTTCTGCTCTTGCCTTTGAGGATGCCCATAGCATTTGCCAGGTATCCCTTCTCCTGGGCAGACACCTGTGTGGGGCAGGCTTCCTTCAAGCTCACTTACTTGTGCTCTACAGTTTTTAATAATTAATATTTTTGGCTATGCAGCTTATGGATCTTAGTTCCCTGACCAGGGATTGAACTGGCACCCCCTGCATTGGGAGCTTGGAGTCTTAAACATTGGACTACCAGGGAAGTCCCTCCACAACATGCTCCTGATGCATGGAAACCTCAAGCATCCTCGCCCAGCCAATGAGTGGAGGGGCATTTTTCCAGAAACTGCTGGCTGTTCTCTTGGGAACATAGGGCAGCTCCAGCCTGGATCCACCTTATATCACCCGGGGCGAGAGCAGAGACACCTCTGGCCTCTTCTCTCCTAAATGATGGAGAGGTGGGACACCAAGAAACTCTCTCCCCAGCTCCGGGAGCAGTCGGTGCCCCATGAGCCTAAGGTCTCAGTAAGCACCAGCTGAGGAGTAAAATGTCCATCTTTTCTTCCTCCAAATACTTCCAATCCCCCCACGAGGGGTTCTCTCACCCCCCTCACTTGGCTTAGGGGTTAGTCCTTAGGAGACGGAAACTCCCAGAGCACACTCTACTCTTCTGAATTTCCTATCCTCTGTTCTTTTCTTTTTTTCAAAATTATAGTTGATCCCAGGTGGCACTAGTGGTAAAGAACCTGCCTGCCAGTGCAGGAGCTGTGAGATGCGGGTTCGATCCCTGCATCGGGAAGATCCTGGAGACAGGCATGGCATCCCACTCCAGTATTCTTGCCTGGAGAATCCCACGGACAGAGGAGCCTGGTGGGCTACAGTCCATGGGGTCAAAAAGAGTTGGACACAACTGAACGACTCTGTTTCAAGTGTACAGCAAAGTAATGTGTTTATACATATATATGTATATATCTATATTTAAAAAATTATTTTCCATTATAGTTTGATACAGGATATTGAATATAGTTCTCTGTGCTATACAGTAAATCCTTGTTGTTTATTTTATATACAGTAGTGTCGATATGTTAATCCCAAACTCCTAATTTATCCCTCCCCTGATTCCCCCTTGGTAACCATAGATGTATTTGTTTTGTAAATAAGTTCATTCATACTATTTTTTTAGATTCCACATATGAGTGACATCACATAATATTTGTCTTTTTTTCTGACTTATTTCACTTAGTACTACAATCTCTAAGTCTACCCATGTTGCTTCAAATGACATTATTTCATTCTTTTTCATGGCTGAGTGTACATGTGTACATATGTACTGTACACGCATGCATGCTCTGTAGCCCACCAGGCTCCTCTGTCCGCAGGATTCTTCAGGCAAAAATACTGAAGTGGGTTGCCATGCTCTCCTCCGTAGGGATCAAAACCACGTGTCCTTTTTTGTGGGCAGATTCTTTACCCTTCAGCAAGCAGTGAAGCCTCGTGTATATGTACCACACCTTCTTTCATCTTTCCTCTGCCTATGGACGCTTAGATTGCTTCCTTGTTTTTATGGCTTTCTCCATGCAGACGGGCCAGGTGTGCTTACCTTGTCACCTCACACCTGGCAATGACCGCCCTCTGGGCGTCTGGTGACTTGAAGGGCCAGGTGTGAAGGGGCCCCATGTCCGCCTGTCTCCACGCTAGGGCATCTCCTGCTCCTTGCACTCTGCACTGAGCTGGCTGCAGTCTCCTACTGCTCCCTTTGAGCCTGGTTTCTCAGTCCTCCCAAGTGCCTTTTCTACTTCCCTAACTGTGCGCTTACTGAAGCAGCCAAACTGCTGGCAGAGGAGTCACCCCCCTCCCATCATCAGATCCCGTGGTCCCTACAAGCTGCCCGTGTCTGGCTGGCCCACCTTCCCTCTCATGGTCGCGTTCTGGTTTACACGCAGCCATCTTCAAGCCCACACCTCTGGGTACTTTCCCAGCACCCAGGCTGTGCCTCTTATGAAAGGGCCCCATTCCTCATCTGACCTTGAGCCCCAGGCTGCCTCCAGTCCCAACCCGTGCTCATGGACCCCTGGCCACTCTAGCTGAGAACCTCTGCTCCCTCAGAGCTCTCTGCCTCGCCACTCACTGGGCATGGGGACTGCAGGGTCTCCGCTAGGGTCTTTTTTTTTTTTCCATTTAGTGTTATTTCTTCCCTTTTGTTTATGTTTTAAAATTAATTAATTGATTATTTCTGGCTGTGCTGGGTCTTCGTTGCTGTCTGGGCCTTTCTCTCATTGCAGTGCTCAGGTTTCTCACTGTGGTGCTGGCGTCTCATGTTGCAGAGCACAGGCTCTAGAGTGTGGCCTCAGAAGGTGTGGTGCACAGGCTTAGTTGCCCCGAGGCATGTGGAATCTTCCTGGAGTGGGGATCGAACCTTTGTCCTCTGCACTGGCAGGTGGATTTTTAACCACTGGACCACCGGGGAAGTCTTCCATGGAGGTCTTCGATGTTCCTCTTTGGGCCGTGCCTGGCACCAAGCAGATGCTCAGAACTAGTTGTCAAGTGAGTGGACAGATGCAATCTCCCCACTTCCCCAGGTGAAGTTTCTTGAGGGCAAGGGCCATGGACCATCCCCTCACACTGACCTAGGGTGCCCAGGCTGCTTTGCCAGACAGACAGCTGGCCCTCCACATATGCAGGTTTCTGCATTCACTGATTCAACCAACCACAGATGGAAAACACTACACGATCACAGGTTGGTTGAATTCTGGGATGCATAACCCACAGAAATAGAGAGCAGACTGTGAGGGATTTGAGCATCCTCTGATTTTGCTGTCTAGGGGAATCCTAGAACCAGTCCCCTGTGGATACCAAGGGATGACTTTATTTGCTTATTGACAGCTTGATAGCACCAGTCTGGTGCTAGCCCCTTTAAGTGGACTGCACACACACACACACACACACACACACACACATTAGGAGCATAGATTTTTAAAAGTCCAGTGTACGAGCCCCTAAAGCTTTCTGGAAATCATTAAGAAAAGAACCTTCTTTGTTGATGGAAATGTTTTATATATTCCTTGACCAGTATGGTAACCACTAGACATATGTACTGGGCCTCTCAGGTGGCGCTACTGGTGAAGAACTTGCCTGCCAATGCAGGAGACATCAAGAGACATGGGTTCAATCCCTGGGTCAGGAGGACCCCCTGGAGAAGGGAATGGCAATCCACTCCAGCATTCTTGCCTGGAGGATCCCATGGGCAGAGGAACCTGATGGACAATAGTTCATGGGGCTGCAAAGAGTTGGACATGACTGAAGCGACTTAGCATGTACACATGCAGACATATGGACTATGGAGTGCTTCAAATGGGCCAGTGTCTGAGGAACTGAATTTTCAATTGTATTTAATTATAATTAATCTCAATGTAGGTGGCTTTATGTGGCCAGTGGCTGCCTTACTGCACAGCACAGTTGTAGGACCCTCCCATTCACCCCATTCTAAGCTTCTCACTTTCTCCTCCCCAGACCCCCAAGCCTCTCTCACCTCTGCCTAAGGTCCCCTCTAACCTGCTTCGCCACCCCCCTTGTCTGGCAGCTTGTTTTGGACCCATCTCTCCACCTCAGTCTCCACGTTCTCCCCAGACATCATGTTTGGCCTCTGACCAAATTGTACCCATGAGGAAGAAACAGTCTTGCTTCAAGTCCAGACTCCACTAACCTCTGGCTTTCCCCCAGGGAGGGTGCTGCCTTGACAGCTTTCTGATGCTTGGGAGTAAGGAGGACACAGTCCAACATGGATGTGCTGGCCACATGAATGACCGCTTTCCTCTTCTAGGACCGTCTCCACCTGCTGTCCTAAGCGCCCCCTTGTGGACAGGATGAGGTATGACACATGACTGGTTCTTGGAAATGAGCGGCCAGTGGCAAAGGGTAATTTCCTGTCTTATTTTCCGCAGCTCTCTGGCTTAAGGTGAGACCCACTTTAATGGAAAATAAACAAGCAGTCAGGTGGATGACATCTTTTTTACGTTTACTACAGTACAGCAAGATTTTCCAAACCAGAGCCTATGTCTGCTGCAAGCAGAAGGCCCTGGGTACACCCCTTTCAAGCGGCCAAAGGACATACCCAAATAAGACATTTAAGACGATTCTTCATTTCTCTGACAACAACTTCTCGAAGTGCATAATAGAATAAATAAATAGAAAATATATCTTTGTTCATAGTGATGCCTACGAGAAACGTTTACATACAAAACACACTATACATCTAATTCCCGAAAAAGGACCAGCTAATTCGGCAACAGGAAAAAGACAAGCATTTCAGAGGAGTGTTTTGTTGTTTTTAAAAAGGCCTAAGTCATCTTGAGGCTTCCAAACAGAAAGAACAACAGGAACAATTTTCTAAGCAGTAAGAAAATTTGTGCTACCAAGAACATGCCCAGACACGGGCTCTTGGTGAATGATTTTGGAAGGAACATTATATGCACAGATCCTGTGCTGTTTGACAAATGTACAACTCTGAGGATTTTCAAATAGATATTTTCTTTCCATGAACTGAACCAAAGACAGTTAACATTCCTGGCCATCGGAAGTGATCGCACCCTAAGTGGTTCACAGTGTGAGACCCTTGCATTAAGAGTTTAGGAAAACTCAACAGGACTGTAGACGAGAAGAACATGAGGTCATCTGAACTCTCCTCCGCACGGCCTCTGATCTTCCTGGAAGAGGTCCCTCCAGGGACTCAGGCCTCTGAAGCTGCCGTGTCCTTAAAGGCAGAGTGCCACCGTCACCCCCTAGCAGCTGAAAGACTTGTTTAGTGGGAAAAACCTCTTTGGCGACTGGCTCACCCTGGGAGGTGGGGTGGACTTAAGGCTGAGCCTCACTGGGTGCAGCTGAGCAGACGGGGACAAGAAGGGACGTAGTTTGTGGTTGGGGCAGGAGAGGGGACAGACGTGGTCATCATGAGACCCAGAGCGACCCTGGGATCTCACGAGAGAGTATAAACCACAGACAGAGTTTTCCTTTTCCAGAGCTCTCCTGGCTCTCCAAGGTGGGCAGTTCTCCAAGAGGGCCTGGGTGGACGGACCCCAGAGAGCCACCTAGTCAGCTCCCCAAAGATGTGTCGGGGTGGCTTGACACTGTCTGCTGGGCGCGCCTGCAGACCTGCAGATGCAGGTAGCACCAGGGCAGTTATTGCGGCAGCGGGGAGCCCCTCGGGAGGGCAGGTAAGTTTGAGCCAGGTGGAGGCTGCAGGGCCTCCAGAGCCCACAGGGGGGCGCCCTTGTGTGCACGGTGAGGGGGCCGGGGCAGAAACTGTCCTTTCTGGAGACCAGAAAGGTCTCTCTTCAAGGGGGCTTGTACTTCAGGAGCGCCTGACCCCTCCGGCCGGCAGTTGAGGCAGCGTGGTGTGGCAGTGAATGTGGGGAGTGGGGGCTCCCATCCTGGCCCCGCTCTGGCCATGTGGTTCTTCCCCTTCTTGGGGTCTCATCGTCCCGTCTATACAACCAAGGCATTGGACTAGGTGTCTACTAAGGCCCCTTCTGGCTCCAAAAGCCCAGGCGCCCTGAGGTGTGAGCGCTTCTCGGGGGAGCAGATGGGCCCCCCATGGAGGAGCCCACCTTTCTTGACTTGACTCCAGCTTCTTTTGGAGTTGTGGGTGGGGCTGGCTGGCCCACATTCTGGGTGTCAGGGGCCCACCAGCCCTCCCTCTGATGCATGCTTCTCTGCTATGGGTGGGCCAGCGTGTCCAGGGCAATGG
Source organism: Odocoileus virginianus (assembly GCF_023699985.2). NCBI lineage: Eukaryota > Metazoa > Chordata > Mammalia > Artiodactyla > Cervidae > Odocoileus > Odocoileus virginianus. The sequence continues at coordinate 55,454,626 of NC_069689.1, forward strand.
GCCACCTTGAAGTCATCCAGCTTCGGCAGGAAGGGCTCAGCCTCTGAACGCTCCAGAGGCTGCCCCATCCCTGTCACCCATGAGCCCCTGTCCTTCATCCCTATGAGCCCAGGGCCTCTCCTGCAAGAAGCTTCCAGACCCACCCAAGCACATAAACCCTTTCTTTCCCTCCTGGGAACTGGCACGGCCCCCATTTGAGCCCTCTCCCCTAGCATCAGAAGGCAGTTAACGCTGACCGCCTGTTGGGCCAGAGAGCCGAGCCCCTCACCCTGGGCCTTGCTTCTCACACCTCCATCCTGTCCGCCCGGAGCGCCCAGCATCATGGATATCGGCTGAGAAGAATGTTCTTGCCTGCTACTGGACTCCGGGCACAACGTGAGAAGCCACAGATTTCTGGGCTCTCAGAACTGAAAGGGCCTTTAAAAGTCACCTAGTCCGACTCCCATCCTGGGCGCCAAGTCTCCTGAGAGGCTGACCTCCTCCAGAGGCAGGCTCATCCTCCCCGAGGACAGCTGGCTCCATCTCGGTGAGCTCTGTCTACACCCGAGCTCTGAACCCAGTGGAGGTCGGTCCCGCTTGCAGGAGTGAGGATTCTTCCTGCACCTCCCACCCTAACATCGTGCTGGAGAGCATGGAGATCTGTGAGCGACCCTACCCTCCCACTCCCAGGCTGCCTCCCAGCGGGGGCAGAACTCCTGCCAAAGGGACCTTTTTTGCCAGTAGTGCCCAGGGCTCCGTGTGGTCCCACAGCCCCCACCGCAGAGGCACAGGTAGGGAGGCCCCTGGGAGGCTGCAGGGAGGAGGTTTGCAGCATCAGCCCACAGGGCCCTGGGGCTGCAGGTGGACACTTGAGTGGGGCAGGCGGCAGCACCTGGGGGCTCGGAAGCCTCCCCCTGGCCCATCAGGGCTGACACGTGGCCTTCCCGGGCAGCTGCCAGGCCGGGGCTGTGGGAACCGGCCTCCCTGCCCCGGGCTGCCGCCCAGATTCCAGTGTCAGAGTCCACTGTGGGGGTGCACGGGGTGGCGGCGGTCCTCACAGCTTCTTCTTCCTCACCACCGGGATGGGCACCACTTGGAAGATTTTGGCGTGGTGGTCCTCAGTGTCCAGGGTCACCCAGGTGGGCCGGAAGCTGCCTTTGAAGCCAACGAATACCATTTTCTCTGCAAAGCAGTAAAGTCGTGTAAGCAGAAACTTCACAAGAGAATGGCCATGTACCCACTGCCTTCTGGGGTTTCCCACTGCCCTTCCCTGGCCTCCACCAGGCACCACCTCGTCCAGCCACAATGGACTGTTCTCCCCGGGAAGAGCTTTGTGGCATGTTACCAATGGTGCCTGGCGTTGGTCTATACGGGGCTCACAGGGTCTCACCTGAGCCTCCAGCCACCTGTATGGAGTGCTGGCTCTGCTCTATGCAGGGGACCCCCCGAAGAAACCAGTCACCATCAAGCTGGCCCTACAGTTAGCAGCAAGTGCCTGCTCCTCTCTGAAGCCCTGTGTCCCCATCTGTCAAGTAATGACATTCAACTACAAGATCTCTGCCCCAGCTCCAATACCCTGTGGCTTTAGAAGGAAGTTCTGAGCAGCGAAGAAATTTGCCCAGGGGCCCTGAGCAGATGGTGTGGCTTGGCCAGAGCTCTAGAATCCCAAGCCCCACACGGGGCCCTCTGTCCCACAGCTCAGAGCTTGGCCCTGTTCGAAGAATGTGGGTATCCACGTTGACACTGGGGAATGGCCTCGTCTGGTAGGCCGTACACATGCATCACCCCTGGGAAAGTGTCCCTTGACCGAACAACGTCACCTTTATGTTCATCAATTTTTGACAACAGGGTCTTAAGTAATTGATTTTTTATTTTTGGCCCAGACATCTAGCATGTGGGATCTTTGTTCCCTGACCAGGGATTGAACCTGTGCCCCCAGTATTGGAAGGTAGATTCTTAACCACTAGACCACTGGGGAAGTCCCAGGGTCCTAATTTAAGGCACACAGGCCCCCTAGATGCTTCCAGTACTGGGCTGGGGAAGACGCTTCTCTTTTCCTTGTGTTCTCTTTTGGCTCATCGGAAGTCCTTTCATTGTTACTGAATTTTCTCTACAAGAGGCCTGGGATAAGCTTCTCATATGACAGGCTGCTAGCTTTGATGTGTTTTGCAGTCAGGAAGGCCTGGCTGCTAAGGATGGCTGGCTTTGAGTTAGAAGATCAGGATCCAAATTCTAGTCTTAAATGACTAATTCTCAAGTGGCTCTACCTTAAATGGAAATAACCTGTCATGCAGGTGATTAATGAATAACAGATCTTGATAGGATGTTCAGAAAGGCACAAGGCTGGGCGTTTACATGATAACTATTGGGTTGGCCAAAAAGTTTGTTCATGTTTTATGTTTAAGAAAAACAAAACCAGAAACAAATACGATGTTCTATAACATCGTATGGAAAACCCAAATGAACATCTTGGCCAACCCAACTAGCGGATATCATTATCAGGAAGGTTGCTTGGCCTCCTTTCTCAATGCCCCCCAAGGACTCTCTCATCACACCGTCTGTGCTGATGGTGCTGAAATGCTGACATTTTTGTCCTGGCTGGCTTCCTCCCCGAGGGGTCTGTGCCAGGCTTCATGGCAGAAGAGCTGTGTGATGTTGGACAAGCCACATATATTCTCAAATGAGAGCTTTGCCAGCTGCAAAGGACTGTACAGACACTGGCCATTGGCAGGTAAAGCTGGGGCAGAGGCAGTGACTGGCTGATCCAGGTAGCAGGACCTGAGACAGGAGGATCAAGCTGAGGCCCTTTTCTGTGGATTGTTGTTTTTCATTCGCTAAGTCGTGTCCGACTCTCTGCGACCCCATGGACCGTATCTCACCAGGCTCCTCTGTCCATGGAATTTTCCAGGCAAGAATACTGGAGTGGGTTGCCATTTCCTCCTCCAGGGGATCTTCCCGACCCAGGGATGGAACTCATGTCTCCTGCATTGGCAGGTGGGTTCTTTATACTGAGCCACCAGGGAAGCCCTTTCTGCTGATACTTTCGTGGATAAAAAGGGCCACTTGCTGAGTTGCCGAGTAAGTGACTGGCGATTTCCTTCAGGTGTCTGATCACATGCTAGAATGGCATTGCTGCAGGGCAGGGACAGTGACCAGGTAGCCTCTTGCCCTGCACAACTGTGGATTGCTGGTTGTGTTGAAGATCTGAGGTCACACCAGGATTGGGGGGAAGTGGTCTGGCCTCAGCAGGAGGCCCAGGCATCCAGACTCAGGGTCAGTGCAAGAACCCTTACCTTTCAGTTTGAGCCCCTTGTCTGCCCCGAGTTTTTCCAGCGCTCTGGTCCACGGGCCTCTGGAGATGTATCTTCCCTTTGATGCCATGAGAACTATGGAACTGAACCAGAAAGGACAGATGAGAGGACTGGATGGCAAAGTGGGGTAAGGGGTTCCTGGGCAGGGATGCTGCATGGTGGCTGGTGGGACTTGAGTCAGCAGTGCCCAGAGCCCTGCCAGGAACCGGGGAGAGCAGGATTGTGTGCCGAGCTGACCGGCTCTTTCCATGTGATGACCGACATCCTGAACACCCTCCCACACGTCTGGCTGCAGTTGGTGCCGGTGATCTCTCTGAGCCTGCTCTCAGCTCACTGCTGCTTCATGGCTGTCCCAGAAGAGGACAGAGCTGGCACACACTGGCCACCATCGGGGACCAGCACCCATGCCAGACCCCAGCACACAAACGATCTCAGTGTGCATCTCTTAACCTGAAGGTACAAGGATTGCGTAGGACCCGATGGAAATGTGGTGATGGAGGAAGCAGAGTGTTGAGTCACCCTGAGCTCAGGAGAGGGTTAACCCTTCAAGTTCATGCCCCACCATCTCCACTCAGGCGGGACAGTGTGACTGTTCCATGCTACAAATGGGGAGATGGAGGCACATGGTTACTAAGCGCTGGGTTGAACAAAAAGAATGGAAAAACCTGAATGAATTCTCTGGCCAAGCCAATAGCTAGGACGACCTGCCGAAGGGGAGCCATGCCTGGGGGGGAGGAGGAGCAGGCCTGGGGCTTCCCAGACTGAAGATCTCGACTTGCAAGAGTCCTGCTGAGGAGCTGAGATCTCTAGTCCCCTGGCCTGGGTGCGAGCAGGCCAAAGTGCTGGAGAACGGCCATCGTGGGGGTCCATGCAGTCTGCTGGGCCGGACAGCAGGAAGTGTACACCTCCCCCAGGAACAGAAACAGGGGCAGAGGCCCACTGCGGCTTCTAGTTTTCCTCTCAGAGGAATCCTGTAACCACAGACCGCAGTCCAGACATGGAAAAACCGTATAGGACTCTGGAAGCCGTTGTTACCCCCATACGTGTCCCATAGGGAGCAGAAAGAGAGCTATCAAAATATAAAGAGCTCGTGTGTGGGAAGAGCAGAGAGGAGGGGAGCTGGGCCGCCCCGGCTCCTCTGGATCACAGAGGGGCTGGGGAGGAGAGGGGCAGTGAGTTGCCAACACCCTTGACTCTGGATTCTGGATTTGGGCTCTGTTCCCAGGAGACTGTCCCGTCACTCCCATTCAGAAACGAAGCTAACACTCCTTTGGCTCAGTTAAGCCTGCTTGCTGGGCTGGACTCAAGTGAAGAACATGCCCTCTGGGAGTGGGGAGGAAGATGGACGGAGCTACTCATGTGCCCTGGCCTCCTGGCAGCACCGGAAGCAGCCTGCAGTCTTCAGGGGCCCCTCTCTGCCTGGCCTGAGTTTCTCATGCCCTTTGAGCCCCCACACCTGTCAACACGAGGTTCCCGAGGGGTGCTGACAGAGGCAGCCCCCGGAAGCCATCCTGGAAGGTTCTGGTGGGAGCAGTTGCCTCCTCCTTTCCTTGGGGCCCTGGGGCTGGGGCAGCTCCGTGGATGGGGTGGGCAGGTGGGGCCACCTGGCTGGGACCTGTGGGGACAGTGGGCAAGGACCTGCCTTGCGTTACTCCTTCAAGCCCTGCCTCTCTCCCTGAGGTCTGGGGGGTACCCGGTTCTTGCCTGGGTACCCAGTGCCAACCCAGGGCATGCTTCATAGCAGGTACTTGGTGAGGGCTGCCCCCAGCAAGGTGCACTGGGGCTGCAGCGCGGGCTGAGAGGAGACCTGGATGGGGAGGCCGCACGCCTCTCACCCCTGGTTTTCAACAGAGCAGCTCTGCATTTCGGCTTCTTACTTTTGTTTTTGTTTTTTTTTAATTAGCTTGGGCTCAGTAGTTGCAACGCACTGGAGCTTATTTGCTCAGCAGCACCTCAGTTCCTGATCAGGGATCAAAGCCTCATCTTCTGCATTGCAAGGCAGATTCTTAACCATTCAGACCACCAGGGAAGTTCCTGCATTTCCGTTTCTTATTCTGTGCTTCTGCATCTTATTTCATTGCCAGGAAAAGTCCTCTGGCCCCAAAAGGCGCGAAAACTAAAAATCTCGAGATGATCCTCTTTTCCCCCAAATCGGCTAATCTCCTGCTTCAGTATGAATCTGCATGTGAAAACGGTGCTGAAGAAGCTCATGACCAAAGGTGGTCAAGCACCACCCCTGTCTTTGGAATCTCACACAGCGTCCAATTCAAGTCAGGCCCTCATATAGCATCTGGGAAGCACATTTGTTTTCATTAGTAAATATTTTCCAAGCACCTCCTGGGTGACAGGTACATGAAGCACTTAGACTGCCTGCTAGTCCAGTTTGTGGCTTTGGAGTGAATTCTCCATTATATCAGAAATGAAAGTACGAGTTGGATATGATCCCCGTACTGCTGTTATTTAAAATGGATAACCAGCCAAGACCTACTGTACAGCACATGGAACTCTGCTCAAAGTTATGTGGCAGCCCAGATGGGAGGGGAGTTTGGGGGAGAGTGGATACATGTATCTGTGTGGCTCAGTCCCTTGGCTGCCCATCTGAAACTATCACAACACTTAATTAGCTATTCGTTAATATAAAATAAAAGGCTTTAAAAAATAAAAATCCAGACCCTAGATGAGGAAGCAGATACATCCACTGGTCCTCTGTGGGGTCAGGGATGGGTAGAAGCTTTGGATTGGATCAGAAGAGACCTCACCAAACAGGTGATGTGTGAGCTAGATTTGGAAGGTGGCAGGGAAATTACTCCTAGGAAAGGGGACAGAGGACACCTGTGTTTAAGAAGCTCAACACCACCTCCCCTCAGTATGGTGGATGGATTCAAGTGGGGGAGGCTGGGCAAGGGAGTCTGTTGGGTCACAGCTGACAGTGTGGGTGGCAGACTGTTTGGAGGCGATGGAGAGGATGTCATGGGATAATGAACAGGGGAACCACGATGCAGGCGGAGTCGACAGGTGTGGTTACTGAGTGTGGTGATGTCAAAACAAAAGAAAGACCGGAACCAAATGTGATGCCTGGTGTAGCTAGTTGCTTGGAAGGGAGATGACAGTTTCACCAAAAAGTGGCAAATAGGGGTGTCTTGTTTAGGGGATTAAAAAAAATGATGAGAATTCAGTTCCACAGGGGACATTTGGATGGCAGAGTCCAAGTGACTGTTGGATAAAAATATCTGGCATTTAGGAGGGAGACGGGGGCTGGAGACGCTTGGCAGCCACCAACATTTGGATTGCAGCAAGAGTGCGGGCGGGGATGAGCTCACGCTGGGAGAGTGTGCTGGGTGAGGGCGGAGGGCCGGGGCAGGATTCCCATGTGTAGCTGGTAGGCTCGGCCTGACCTACATTCACAGTGGCCCCGGGCTCCCATCTCAGAGGCACCAGGTAGGGAGGCTTCCTGGCCAGCTCCCATCATGGATGGGCAGACTGCTGTTATTGTTTAGTCGCTCAGTTTTGTCTGACTGTTTGCAACCCCATGGACTGTAGCTCGCCAGGCTCCTCTGTCCATGGAATTCTCCAGGCAAGGATACTGGACTGGATTGCCATTTTCTTCTCCAGGGGATCTTCCTGACTCAGGAAGTGAACCCAAGTTTCCTGCATTGCCAGGCGAATTCTTCACCAATGAGCCACCCAAGAAGCCATGGGCAGTGCCTGGAGGCTCCCTAAGCTTCCTCAGCCTGGACTGTGATGCAGGCCCCAGAGACAGGGAGGGGGCGTCAGGCAGACTCACTTCTCGGGGATGGTCGCCACATAATTGAAGAGCTGCCAGGGGATGCCCTGCAGGATGGCGTTCCTGAAGCCAGTGTGGTTCAGCACCTGCCCGTGCCTCCCGTCAATCACCACCACCTGGATGCCGTCTTCCAAGCTGGGGTATTTCTTCCCGTCCACCTGCAGACGACAGGCAATACAGAGTGTGACGTGGAGGCGGGGGGTGGGGGTGGGGTCTGGAAGGCATCAGAGCCCTGAGGCTCTCCTGCCCACACGGGTCCCATGTAGGCTCTGAAGGCACTGTCTCTGCCAGTGCAGCTGTTCAAAGCATAAAACCCACTTCAGTCAGTTCCTGCAGCCCTGTGTAGTGGCTGGAGGATGTGTGTGTGTGTTTGTGTGCATGCTCAGTTGTTCAGTCATGTCTGACTCTTCACGACCACATGGACTGTAGCCCACCAGGCTCCTCTGCCATGGGATTTCCCAGACAAGAGTGGGAATACTGGAGTGGGTTGTCATTTCCTCCTCCAGGGGATCTTCCCAACCCAGGGATTGAACCTGTGTCTCCTGCATTGGGAGACAGGTTCTTTACCACTGAGCCACCTGGAATGGCCTCACCCCAAAAGACATGTTTACTGCAACCTTTGGGAGTGAGTATTTGGAGCAAGGACCTTTGCAGATGGAATTAAGTTAATGATCTCAAGATGAGGTTATCCTGGATTTTGGATGGGCCCTAAATCCAAAGGCAGATATCCTTATAAGGACAAGGAAGAGGGCGATCTGAAACTCAGTTACATGGGGCAGAAGATCACATGAGGACAGGGGCGGAGGTTGGGGGACACAGCTGTGAGCTGGGAGGGGGGCGTCCAGGGCTGTTGGTGGCCAGAGAAGCTGGAGAAGGCCAGGGAAGGACTCGCCCTCAGCACCTGCAGGAGGAGACCACCCTGCCAGCCCCGTGGTGCTGGGCATCCAGCTTGTGAACTGTGTGGGGATACGCTTCTGTTGTCTGCAGCCACCTGCTTGGCAGTCACTGGCGACCACAGCCCTAGGCCCTGACACCAGGTCTCAGAGAGCAGAGATGCCCCGGGCAGGGGCACGGTGGCTTACTTGGATGTATGCCAGGTCATTCAGCAGGTGGAAGAAGCGCTGCTTGGCACTCTCCATCTTCACCTCCAGGAAGTGGTCCTTTGTCTTCTGGAGAAAAAACACAAACCCAGGGCGGGTGTCAGGTTTCGGAGGTCCAGCGTCCAGCTCGAGGGCTGGTTGGCCCCCTCACTTCCCTGTAACCCCTCAGCCATGGGAAAGGGTTTGAGGAGGGGAGCGGAGGTCCGGAGAGGACCCTGAGGGGCTTGGGGCTCGGCTGGCCGTCGGCCACTCACCAGCAGAGAACCGAAGAGCTTCTTGGGCATGGGCACGTCCACGATGGCCTTCTCTGTGAACTTGGGGTAGGCCGTGGCCGCGCAGTCGCTGATGCCTGCGTTCTTTGGGATCAGAGCTTTAATCTTTATCCTCTCGCAGCCCTTCACAGAGCAGAAGGCAAACTTCTCTCTCTCGTTCTGAGCTTTCAGCTTCAGGAAAAGCAGCCTGCACACAGGAGCAGAGCGGGTGGTTCCCTTTGGTATCCGCATCTTCCTCCTCCCCCCACCCGCTTTCTTCCTCCCTCTGGCCCCGCACTCTGTGCTGGCCACAGTACTAGACCCAGTGGGCCCCGCAGAATGGAGGAGGACCCCCCACCCCCGCCACGTCCACAAGTTTGTACGTGGTTGGAGAAATGAAAAAAAAATGCATTGAGGAAAAAGCTAATACTGACAATTTTCATTTTCCGAGCACCTACTCTATGCTATGCTAGGCACATGCCATCAACGGACATATTATCTCATTTAACCCTCAGACAATCTAGTCCGGCAAGCACTGTTATCATCCCCATTTCTCACATCTCAATGGCTCAGAGAAGTGAAGTGACTTGCCAGGACCACATAGCACCAAAGGGGCAGAGCTGGCATTTTATTCCCACCCTGTGCCTGGCGAGGAGAAAGCTCTCTGGCTTCATAACCTGACACTTCTCCAGTTATAACAGGCTGGTTATCGGGTGTCCTAGACCATAGCAGAATAGAAGTTAGCCATCGATGGCAGGTGCTCAGAATGTAAGAAAGTGTAACACATTTGTCAGGCAGAAAGATCATGGAAAACAGCCTAAGAATTCAAAAAGCCTAAGAGTTTGGCTTTCTACACAGGAAACAAGCATCCTACAACCCAGTTCATCCCTGAGGCTGTCACTGAGTTAAGGCCCAGTGTGATAATCAATAGGTATAATGATGAGCTAAGCAACCAATAAAAAGGGTAAATTAAGCAGCAGAATCTGCTCTAAGGGGAAAATCGTAAATTAAAAAAATTTTTGATCAAAAAAGGTTCAACTTGCTTAGTGGCAGTTTCCATTTGAAAAATTCACACCTCTGGAACAAAGCAATTCTCATGATTCTAAAAAGATGTTATGCATAGATGGTGCGATAAAGACTTCACCTTGTTTACATTTTTTAAATCATAATGGTTTCTGCTGTTGTATGAGGGATATTTAATTCCTTCTCTAGTTTTAATATCGGAGAAGGCAATGGCATCCCACTCCAGTACTCTTGCCTGGAAAATCCCATGGATGGAGGAGCCTGGTAGGCTGTGGTCCATGGGGTCGCTAAGAGTAGGACACGACTGAGCGACTACACTTTCACTTTTCACTTTCATGCTTTGGAGAAGGAAATGGCAACCCACTCCAGTATTCTTTCCTGGAAAATCCCAGGGACGGGGGAGCCTGATGGGCTGCCGTCTGTGGGGTCACACAGAGTCAGACACGACTGAAGTGACTTAGCAGCAGTTTTCATATAGAGGGATTTTTCTAAACACTCCTGGGCCCATCCTGTCCCCTCACTGACGTCTTCCCGGGGAAAGTAGAGTGACTCATTTGACTGCTGGGTGTGGGTATATGGGTCAGCCAATGGGATGGGATGGGGGGAGGCTCTGGTCTGCTCCCCATGTTGTTGTTTAGTTGCTAAGTTGTGTCTAACTCTTTGTGGCTCCAAGGACTGTAGCCTACCAGTCTCCTCTGTCCATGAGATTTCCGAGGCAAGAATACTGGAGTGGGTTGCCATTTCCTTCTCTAGGTGATCTTCCTGACCCAGGGATTGAACCCAAGTCTCTTGCATTGCTAGGCAGATTCTTAACCACTCAGCCATCAGGGAAGTTGTTCCTTACTATTTACACGTCACTTGGAAGTTATTTCCTATGGTGTTCATTATCTTCATATATTACTGCAGGCATGAACATTACCCAGGTCCTAAACCCTAAAGACGATGCTATAATCTCCACGGGTATCAAAGGAATGAGTTTTATTCACAAATACCACAGTCATATGAACATGGGATGCTTTCCTTTAATATTTTGGCATAGGCATCAGAATATCAAAGACAGTATTCTGACTTCTGGAAAAACAGGCTTTCCCATGGGACATCAGATGAGTCTACTGTCATCGCCAGGTTTCCCTAGGCAAGCTTTTCTCCTCCATTGGACTAGGAGCTTCATAGCTGAGTTATTCGAACTCTTGTTTCATCTTTTATCTTGGTGTGCTATTTTGTTTTTCAAAAATCATATGGTCAAATGAAGAGATTTCAGGTAAGAATTAACAAAAAAAATCAGGTGCCCTTTCAAAGCTCATAGAAAAATGGCTCCAGCATTGCATGATGGCTCATTCAGGGCTACTTATGAATCACAACGCTGGTTTCAGTGTCATTGTATGGCTGCCCTCATGAAATAAGTAGCCTAAGGCTGGCTAGAGGCACCCAGTACTGGGAAGCTCTGCTCACCAATAGCTCTGTCATCAGTGAGACAGGTCTCTCTTCACCTGTTGTCCTGTTTGCCCCACCACTGGTTTAGAACTGACATGGGGAAGGGGTGCTCTATGCTGCTTTTCCAGACCCCAACATTTTTACTTACACTTCTGATTTTCAAATATGAATTTCCCTTTAATCAAATTGATAATGCCCTATCTTTATAGATATTTCTAAGCATCCTCTGCTTCCTTACCATTGATTTCAATTCAAGAATGGAAAAAAAAGTGGAGCAATTTCCCTGATGATCCAGTGACTAAGACTCTTGGCTCCCAGTGCAGGGGGCCTGGGTTCGATTCCTTCTGGTCAGAGAACTAGATCCCACATGCTGCAACTAAGAGTTCACATGTCTCAACTAAAGACACCATGAGCCGCAACTAAGACCCAGAGCGGCCAAATAAATAAATAAAAATATATTTTTAAAATTTTTTAAAAAGAATGGAAAAAAATGGCCATGAAACAATCCTTTATCCTTAGTCCCTGGAGAATTGGCTAACAACAGGCTCATCGCTCTGCAGACATGTCAGCATTCTTAAGATGTCAGAGTAAAACTCTCTCTCTCTAGGGAAAGTGACCTCCTAGCTCCCTGTCTCCAGGAACAGAGACTCTGTCCCCCTGATGTCCCTACTGAATAGGACCTAGTGCAGTTCAGCAAAAAGGGGAGGACATGGAGGTACAAAGAGGTATGTGTTCAAAACCAGCCGTGTTGAGTTCATGCTAGGTTCTCTGAACAAGTCGTTACCATTCACCCTATGCCTTCTCTGCTTATTTCTGACTCAAGGATGATATCATCGGCTCCGATTGGAGTGTAAGGAGTTGAGGTCATGTGCCACATTTTCTCAGTTCTAAGATTCACTGCTCCCACATTGTTTCTCCTAAAATAGGTGGATTCCCTACAACCCATGTGTATATTAAGAGCGTGCTTATTTTCCTCCCAAAGCTTTAAAAACAATGTCTGCAGTGGATGGTACAATCCGCCTGAGCTCAGAAGTGCCTGCCAAAGGGTATTAGGTCTCCCACTGCAGGGTGGGCCTGGGACTGCTGGAAAGGCCGGGGACAACTGAGAGGGCTCCTCACCCCGAGTCCTCGTCCCAATAGTAGTGGCTGCGGCCAGGATGGTTCTGCTCCACTTTGTCCATCTGCGAGGTCTTCACGAAGATGCCCGTCTTGGACGTCTGCTTCAGCAGGCGATTGTGGACGTCCGAGAGGATGGAGAAAGTGGTGCCCCGGGGGTAGCAGAGCCCCACTCGGATCCAGTCACCCCTAGAATGGGAAGCACAGTCATCAGGTGACGAGCAAGGATGTCCCAGTCATGGGGCCTCTTCGGTGCACTGGACAAAGACCCATGCATTCTCCATCGAACGGCATGCCCACTTTTCAGTGTGGAGGTTTGAAAGAACTGTTGGTCATGATTGGGTCACACAGTGTTCAAGGACAAAGGGAGAAACGATGACTGGAATGGATGATGGCAATGGGTCGGTGAGGTGTCCCCAGGGTCTGCACTGTGTGTTCTATGTGAAACACTGGCTAGGAAAAATAAAAAGACCTTCTTTCAACAGGGCTAGGAGCTTCCCTGGTGGCTCAGATGGTAAAGAATCTGCCTGCAGTGCAGGAGGCCTGGGTTCAATTACTGGGTCAAGAAGATTCCCTGGAGAGGGGAATAGCCACCCACTCCAGTATTCTTGCCTGGAGAATTCCATGGACAGAGGAGCCTGCTGGGCCACGGTCCAGCGGGTTGCAAAGGGTCGGACAAGACTCAGCGACTAACACTTTCACTTTTTCACTTCAGTAGGGCTGGAGTGAAAAAACCAGGGTCTGAAAGATCTGGATTCAGCCCCTTCCTGGTTCAGCCTGATTGTGGGGCCCATCTCATCTCTCTGGGTCTTCTTCTCTGCATCTGATAAATGTCTATCTCACGGGAATACTGTGCCAAGTTAATGATGTTCATGCACAGAAGATACGTGATATAAATAAATACATGAAGCCCTCTCCAGATGCCCTCAGCTTCAACCCTTCACCATGCAGAGTCTCATCTCTCTGTAAAATGGGAATGCCAGGGATTTTTGCCATATATCGAGCACTTTGTAAAGCCAGGTTCTTGGTGAAACACCTGCTGTACACTCTCACACTCCATCCTGACTACAGCTCTGCAAAGTAACACTATGTAGGCTCATCTCCTAGATGAAAAAAGAACTGAGGCTCTGAGGGTCAGACACCCTGTGCAAGGTCATCCACGCCCGGAACAGGACCTCAGCCCAGGTCTTCTGCCTTTTAACCACTAGGTGACGTCAAGCCCTCTAGGTGCATCCTCGTGCAGGGGTGATGTGGGCTAGCCTGGGATTCTGTGAGCAGTAAGCCCAGGACTTTGAAACGAGTCCCTGTTATCACCACAGCTTTGAGTGGGGCCAGGGCAGCTGTCCCCAGGTCACCTTGCTCCTGTGAGGCCCCCACTCACTTGTTGAAGTTGATGAGCCAGATGGTGAGCTCAGAGGGAGCAGTCTGGTCCCAGTGGATGGTGTAGCCCTTCTGCAGGGTGATGACTGGCTGGTATTGCTGGTAATGCGTGCTCCTGGTCAGGGCCCCTTCCAGGTAGAGAGGGTGGTTGGGGAAGTCATTCTTGATGATCTTCATCCGCAGATTACTGGTCTTGTAGGCCTGAATGTACATCTTTTAGAGCCCAAAAAGGAAACACACAACAGGGTAATTACAAGGGGTCATCCCGGGAACGTCTGGTTAACATCTGAGCACAGAGTACACTTTCACAAGCACTTGCTCTTCACAGAGCCCTTTTTAGAAAGCTTGAATGAGAGGAGGCCAAATAAGGGGGCATCTCTTTCTGCTGGTGAATGCGGCCCCAGCCGTTCTGTGCAAGCCAGTCAACGCTCTCTGTTCATCTTCAAAAAAGTGCTCTGTTGAGGGGAAACCAGCGGGAACTTGGAGGGTGTCTGCTTAATTGTCAGAGAGCAAATTGGGAGGAAAGTCAGGGGGATCAGGAAGAGGAGGAGGGGAGAGAGGATTTTCACACTTCTGCTGCAGAAGCAACTCCCCTGTAACCAGCTACTGTCCTGTCTGCATTTGAGAAAGAGCCTGGCCTGTGGCCAACTTCTCCCTCTCATCCTCGGTGTCTGGCTAGAGTGGTCAGTCCCTGTGGCTATCGGTACACATCGGGTGACCAATGGTGTCTCATTTCCGAGGCAAACATGCAAGCAAGACTGTTAGCTGCTGAGTCCAAGGGACAGAAAAGCCTGACTACTTGGTTTAAAATAGTCACCCTTGGTTTAAAATACCATGTCCTAATAGAGAACAGACTTGTGGCTGCCAAAAGGGGGAGGGAGGAGGAAGAAGGATGAATTGGGAGTCTAGGGTTGATAGATGCAAACTATGATATTTAGAATGGATAAACAAGAGGGTCCCCATGTATAGCCCAGGAAACTAGATTCAATAGCCTGTGATAAGCCATAAAGGAAAAGAGAACCTAAAAAGAAAGTATATATGAGTATAACTGAGCTACTTTACAGCAGAGATTGGCACAACCTTGTAAATCAACTGTGCTGTTGTTTAGTCGCTAAGTTGTGTCGAACTCTTTTGTGACCCCATGGACTGTAGCCCACCAGGCTCCTCTGTCCATGGGATTTCCCAGGCAAGAATACTGGAGTAGGTTGCTATTTCCTTCTCCAGGGGATCTTCCCGATCCAGGGATTGAACCTGAGTCTCCTGCACTGGCAGGAATATTTTTTTTTTCAATCACTGAGCCACCTGGTGGGTGGTAGTGGTTTAGTCATTAAGTTGTATCTGACTCTCACGACCCTATGGTCTGTAGCTCACCAGGCTCCTCTGTCCATGGGATACCCCAGGCAAGAATACTGGAGTGGGTTGCCATTTCCTTCTCCCTGAGCCACCTGAGAAGCCCCCAAATCAACTATATACCTCAATTTTAAAAACCCATTAAAAAACAAACAACACCATATCCAGAACTCCCCTGGTGGCCTAGTGGCGAAGAATCTACCTTCCAATGCAGGTGATACAGGTCTGATCCCCTATTGGGGAAATAAAATCCCACATGGCACAAAACAACTAAGCCAATGCCCCACAGCTACCCAACCTTCATGCTCTGGAGCCCGTGCTCTGCAACTAGAGAAGCCCCTGTGCACAACTAGAGAAAGACTACATGCTGCGACAAAGATCCAGTACAGCCAAGAAATAAAATAAAACACCGTGTCCTGTTTTAGGATCTGTCCCATATTCATCAGGTGACATCCCTGTGGCTGTGGCCAAGAGGAAACATCACATCAAGATTCAGTAACATTGTGCCTTTGGAAAGAAGGAGTTCTCTTCCTTTCTGCTTGTATCACATGAAAAATGGGAAGATGAACTTCAACCCTGTCCTAATGGAGTTGCCGTGAGTCTAAGCATTTAAAGGTATTGCATCTTAAAGCCTGTGGTAAGCTGTAAAGTGGAGGAAGGATATTATCATTATTATTTTTTAGTGTTTACATGTTCTTTTCCCATCCTTTAATGTTTTTAATTTATTTTTAATTGGAGGATAATTGCTTTATGACATTGTGATGGTTTCTGTCACACATCAATATGGATCAGCTATAGGTATACGTATGTCCCCTCTCTTAAACCTCCCTCCTGTGTCCCAGCCCACCCCTCCCCTCTAGGTTGTCACAGAGTACCGGGTTGAGCTCCCTGCATGAAACTGCAAATTCCCACTGGCTATCTCTTTTACATATGGTAGTGTATATGTTTTAACGCTACTCTCTCAATGCACCCCACCATCTCTGGAAAGGAGAATATTAATAGCAATTAACCAGTAGTGCATTCCGATAACCTCCAAGCTCGGTCAGCCCTTTTCCACAGAAGATGAGCAACGTATCGGGAAGAAAGGGTGGGAAGGAAGCTCAAGATCAAGGCTCCCTCCACATGGGATGTCTTGGCACTGAATCAGGGATACTCTCACTTTCAGAGTGTGGCTGCAAGGCCTAAGGGTCTGGTCACCCTTTAATTATGTGGGTCATGACTCCCGTTCATCAGCTCCCTTCAAACCACACTTCCCTTCTGAGCTGCCCTGGACCATGACATCACCTGCTCACTCCCGGAGCGTCAGACCCCTTGTCCTGCCCACATACGCAGCAGCCCCTCGGCCTGGATGATTCCCCGGGTCCGCCTCCCCTGCAGGGCGCTGGGGTGGGCCTGAGGAAGTCTCGCAATGGGGAGCGGGGTGCCCCTCCAGGCTCCATTAGCCGTCTCCACTGGGTTTGTAGCATGGCCTGACACTCCTTCCACATGCCTCTGTCAGCATTTCCCAGTCTCTGCGGCACCTCTTTCCAGCCTGATCGCTCTCTGCAGACCCCCGGCTCAGGCCCACTGTCTACCCTTTCAGTGCATCACCTCCCCTTCTACTGCGGAAAGAAATGCCCTGGACCTCCCTGATCCTGGCCCCTTCTTCCTCTGTGCCCTTCTCCTGCTACGCCAGCGCCTCCTGCCACGCCAGCCCCTCCTGCCTCTGCGGGCATCTGTTCCCAGCACAGCCCTGCCCCCAGGGCCCCTCGCCCCACTATGGCCCTTTACCTAGCTCCCTGCCCTGTCTCTCCCAGGATGTCAAGCCACCTTATCACCTTTAGCACTTCTCGTTTCTTTCTTTTTTGATTTTAGTTCCCCGACCAGGGAATGAACCCGGGCCCTTGGCAGTGAGAGTGCAGAGTGTTCACCACCAGACCTCTAGGAAGTCCCCCCTTAGCTCTCTTCTAACGCCCTGGATGCTGACGTCCACAGTGGTGATAACTGCCTGCCTCTGTGGTGGTGGTGAAGACTTCCTCATTCCTACGTGTTCCTACCCCACTGGGGCCTCCAGGCTTACCACCCTCCTCATCATACAGCTCTTTGTTTCCGTGGGGACTCATTCTTTCTGCTCATCCAGTCCTGGTTATTCCTCTGCATAACATCAATGTAGTCACCGATATTTTCACACGACCGGCACTTTCCTTGTCTGCTGCCCATGTGGCCACTGGGCACTGGAAATGTGGGCAGTGTGGCTGAGGCCCCAGATTTTAAATTTCACTTTAATTAATTTAAATTTCAAAAGTGGTATAAGAGAGTTTTCCCTGAAACACAGCTGTATTGTTTTGGTAGGACTAGCTTTGACTTTAACTGTAGAAAATTTGAATGCAAACTGAATGGGCTACAAGCATAAAATATGCAGAGAATTTTGAAGACTTGGGACAGGAAAAAAAATGAATGTAAAATGCCTCATTAATTATTTTTTATGCTGATTACATGTTGAGATGATAGCATTTTGAATATATTGAGTTAAATAGAGTCTATTATTAGAATAGATTTTACTCGTTTATTTTTCCTTTTTAACGTAACTCCTGGAACATTTGAGCTCATGTGACTGTATTATATCTCTGGTGGAGAGGACTGATGAGGCACTTACATGCTCACTAAGAGAGTTCAACTATTTTCCTGATTTTATATATAAGAAAACAGAGGCTTCAGGAGTTTAGATAACTTGCCCAAGGTCACACAGTAAGTGCAGGAGCCTGACCTCTGCTTACAAAGTGTTTTCACTTGGGCTTTTTGGAAATCCTATTGGGTGAGGAGAAAAAATAAAAATAAAAAAGAATAAAGAATGGCACAATTTCATTCTTCTTTATGACTGAGTATTCTTTAATTGTGTATATGTATCATGTCTTCTTTATCCATTCCTCTGTTGGTGGACACTTAGATTGCTTCCATGTCCTGACTATTGTAAATAGTGCTGCAATGAACATTGGGGTGCATATATCTTTTTGAATTATGGTTTTCTCCACTTATATGCCCAGGAGTGGGACTTCTGGGTCATACAGTAGTTCTATTTTTAGTTTTTTGAGGAACCTCCATACTGTTCTCTTAGTGGCTGTACCAATTTACATTCCCACCAACAGAGCAAGAGGGTTCCCTTTTCTCCATACCCTCTTCAGCATTTATTATTTGTAGATTTTTTGGTGATGAATTGGGAGAGTGGGATTGACATATATACACTATGTATAAAATAGATAACTATTGAGACTATGTATAAAATAGATAACTATTGAGACTATGTATAAAATAGATAACTAATGAGAACCTACTGTAAGCACAGGGGGCTCTATTTGATGCTCTGTAGTGACTAAAATGGGAAGAAAATCTAAAAAAGAGGGGATATGTGTATACGTACAGTGACTCACTCTGCTGTATGTCAGAAGCTAAGATGACACTGTAAAGTGACTGTACTCTGATAAAATTTTTAAACAAGATACAGAAGAAGCCTATGGGGCTTTCGTAGTGGCTCAGTGGTAAAGAATCTGCCTGCCAAAGCAGGGCACACGAGTTTGACCCCTGGTCCGGGAATATCCCGGAAGAACTAAGCCTGTGCGCCACAACCACTGAAGCCTGCACTCTGGAGCCCGTGCTCCTCAACACGAGAAGCCACCACAGTGAGAAGCCTGGGCACCGCAGCTAGAGAGCAGCCCCTGCTCGCCGCAACTAGAGAAAAGCTGTGTACAGCAACAGAGACCCAGCACAGCCAAAAACAAATACATAAATAAAATGTTTTTTTCAAAAAGAAGAAGCCCATGTCTCTTTCTGGCCTGGCTCAATGCTCATCCCACGAGTAGATGACAGTGACCCCGAGGAGGCGCACCCCGCATCCCCACCCACCTGTGCATAGCGCCCGCTGCAGATGGCCCCTCTCCAGTCTGGAACGTTGATGCAGTCTGGGTGCCGGACCAGCCAGTTGTCATCCTTAGTGAGGTAGGAGCCGGGGTACTCGGACACAGAGCCGTCCACATCATGGAACACTGATGTCTTATCCCCGTCCATGTCCAGCTGGTTGAACCAGGGCCCGGGCTCCCCGAAGAAAACTCTGGAAGTAATCTAAACAGAAACCAGGAAAGTGAGGCTGGACCAGAAGGTGGAGGGTGGAGGGTAGTGGCCATCGGCGGGCCAGGGTGAAGTTCCTGATTTCTGCTGATGCTACCAACCAGCCAAAGCAGAGAGGCTCTGGGGCAGTGCAGGAAACCACATGGCTGACTCTTCAGATGGAGCCAGAAAGACAACCAGATATCTGCTGTGCTTCGACCCCCAGGCCCAGCATGCGGTTTTGGCCTCTACTCACTGGAGGGCTGGCTGCTGTGTGCAGCCCCAGAGAATACCATGACACGTGGCTCAAAAGGCTGCATGGGGCAGGGAGGTGGGCAGAGTGTGTGTGTGACAGAGACAGAGAGGAAATGAGATTGAGGTGGTGGTGAGTGTTTGCATGAGAAAGTATTACATATATATAACAAACATGCACACACGTCAGGTGGACATGTGTGACGCGAGGATGTGTATGTGAGTGTGTGTGGGTGAGTGTGTGTGTGAGTGTACACTGTGGTGTAGGAAGGCAGTCTTTCAACATGAGCCCTTGGAGAGTTCCATGACTGACCTCTTTCAGGCCTCCAATGGCCTGAGTAAAGAAATTAAGTAACTTGAGTTTCACATCTTTTCCCTCAGCTGCCAGGAACTGGGCAGACAGGCAAAGGGCAGGAGCAGGAGGAGGAGGGGGGAGGTCTGGGAATGCTGTAACCCAGAGAAAATGTACCCGGAGCCCTGGACCTGCCAGTCTCAGGGGTAGCCCTCCATCCTGACCACCTCACCCCTGGCTCCTAATTTGCTGCCATCCAGGGCCAGGAGGGCCCTGTTTATGTTTCAGTCTCTGGGAGAGATTAAACAGAGCTTCTTCTGCAAAGATTCCTTCGGAAACTGCTGTTTTTTTGTGTTTTTTTTTAGATTAATTGTGCCAACTGAAGTGGCCCAGTCACCAAACTCCAGAAGTTGAACCCAAGAACCTTGGAGGAACAGAGCCTCAGAACTCTGAGGGCAGCGGAAAGTTCTTGCCAAGGCTTGGGTGGGTTTTGAGCAGGCTGAGGGCAGGCGGGCATTCACCCAGACTTGACCTGTGGGGCAACCTCTGCTTGTACTTTTCCAGTTTGGCTGCAGACAGACCTAAGACGTGGCCCGACCTGCTCGGAGGAGGATGTTCAACCCCTGTGGTGGTGTCAACAGCTCAGATTCCAGGCCCCCAGGGACTCGTGAATCACTGGCCGAGTCTGGGTTTTCTCGGAGCCCGCCCCGGGTCAGGGGGAGGCCCACTCACCGGGACATCCTCAAAGGCAATATTGGTAACATTGTTGTGGGGGCAGCTCTGCCAGGCATTGTTCAGACGGAAGGCCAGGGCGCTGGTGTGCCGGCCCTCCAGGGCTGCGAACTTGCGGAAAGTACAGTTCTGGATGTTGATGGGGCCGTCATAGAACTGAATGCCTCGGATGGGAAAATTCCTGTGGAGTGAAGGGAGTCAGCTGTCAGGGTGATGGCCATGTGGTGCCGCCATGTTTTTTGCACCCTCCAAGGTGGATGGTAATGATGGGTAAATCATTCCTCATTCCTACTCCACCTCCCAAAACTGCCCCTATAACATAACATGATTGATTCATTAATTCATTCACTAAGAAAGCATTTACGGGTACAGTATGCATGCATCTGTGCTCAGTTGTATCTGACTCTTTATGACTCCATGGACTATATAGGCCACCAGGCTCGTCTGTCCATGGGATTCTCCAGGCAAGAATACTGGAGTAAGGAGCCATTCTCTTCTCCATGCGATCTTCCTGACACAGGCATGGAACCCACATCTCCTGCATGGCCAGGCAGATTCTTTACTGTTGAGCCACCAGTACACAAGAATAACTGATTGCTGGATGAATTATTAGATGGATGGATGGATGTCTAATTGTTGGCTTGAGGTTTGGGGGATGTTCTGTACAGACATTTCCCCAAATCTTTCCATCCTATCAAGAGTCATCAGATAAATATGGTGAGTATTCTTGGAGAGTGCCAATATTAATATCATGTCCCTCAGGAGAGTACAGCCACTAGTCATTATCCCCTTAGTCTTAGTTGCTATAACAATTTAATTAGATTAAGACCCAGATGAGTTTCCTCTCTGTGAGTAAGCCTTTTGATGGACAGCATGCTGGGTTTGGGAAACAAGGGAGAGGGAGGACACCAAATGGAAGGTGATAGTGAAATGGAAGAGTAACTTCAATGTGATGTTTCCAGCACCCTTAGAAGGGAGGGCAGGACCCACGGGGAGGACAAGCCTGTGAATTGGCAGAGGACCTCAAGAAAGCCCTGGTGCCCAGGAGGCAGGGGAAGATGGAGCAAAAGGCAAAAGGCTTGGAGCTGGAGGTAGGAGAGGCTGTGGGAGAACTAGTGACTCAGAAATTCTGCCTCTGGTCCAGCAGTGGGACACAAGATGCCACTCTCCTCTGCCACAGACTCCTGAACAGGGTGTGGAAAACACAGGGTTGTGATGGCTGAGCTGATCCATCTTGGGCCTGGCCCTGAATCTAGACTTGCTCATTCTTCAAGCCTGATTTTTATGTTTTTACTGGTATCTCTACTTCAGGGGGTCTTCCCTGGTGGCTCAGTGGTAAAAAATCCACATGCCAATGCAGGAGACATGGGTTCGAGCCCTGGGAGGGAAAGATCCCCTGGAGAAGGGAATGGCAACACACTCCAGTATTCTTGTCTGATAAATCCCATGGAGAGAGGAGGCTGGTGGGCTACAGTCCATGGGGCTGCAAAGAGTGGGACATGACTGAGCAACTAAACAACAGCAACAACTATTTTGGGCCAGGACCCTCTCTTTCCATGGTAAACATAAAGAAGGAAGGGCAGAAGGAAGGAAAACAAAGCAGAAAAGGGGGTCTGTCCATGGGGAGAGGCCACATATCAGCTGTCCCCATCTCCAGAGCTGGGCTCCCCTCATCCATACATGTTCCCCCAAGGAAGGGCCTGGTCATGCCAGTCTTGGCAACACGCCTTCAGGACACTGTATGCCAAGGACTTCTGGAATTTCTGTATCTTTCTATTTGTAATTGATTAATGACATCGCCTTGAATTGTGTTCTCATGGAGCAGCTCCGTGCATTTTTCCATTTAAGGTATTTTAGGGGCAGCCCATTCTGACTAGCTCTATATTTAAACTGTGAGCTTACTTTATGCTGGGACCCCAACCCAGGCCTATACAGAAGGGATCCCCCACAATTCGGTCCGCACTGTCCTGGGCTCCTGCTCTCAAACATAGTTGGAGGAACCTGCCTAAGTCTGACCAAGCTGTCAGGCCTCCATAAACAAACTCACCTCTGGAAGTCATCAGGACATTATGGCCCTGGGAGGCTGGGAACCCTCAGTGTGGAAACTCAAATACACAGACCCAGAGTTGCTCATAAAAATGATCTGAAGGGATTGCTACATCTCTTAGGCTAAACAGAAACAAGGGCTCCTAGATCGCTCGTGCCCAAGGAGACTGTGGGTCGGTCCTCACAATCTTTACAAAGATGCCCATCCCTCTAGGGCTGGAGGCTTAGGCCTGGGTCCCACCTGTAGGAGCAGGAAGGATAAGTTCCTGAGAAAGAGGAGAAGGCTTGGGGGCAGGGCAGGAAGGGTTGATCTTAGCCTTCTGCTGCTTGTGGCTCAGCGGCTTCCTCTCTGGCTTGATTTCACATCTGAGCAGAAACACTATTCTCACCGCTGACTCAGCCTGCAGCTTTCCGAGGAATTAAGCGAGTCCCTCTGCTCTGCTAGCTCATCACCTCTCCAAGTCACCACCGCCCCCAGCCGCCCCACCACCTGGTTATCATCCAGCGATAGAGAGCCTCTGACCCCCTCCCCAGGACAGGCGTGCTACTCTGCTGTTTAACAGACCTGATGGCTAGAAAATTCTTTCCCGCACAAAACCAATTCTGACCCTTAGGCACACATAGGGTGAGTTTCATCTTCTAAGTGCATGGCAGGTTGTGTGACAGCATCTCCCGTGCTGTTTCCCCAAGTCTGGTCCCATCTTCTGCTTGAAGACCCCCATCTCCATGTGACGTGACTCTGGGCTGTATGGCCCTCTGGGTTACTCCCCTTCAAGTGCTTAGGGCTGACTATCCTCACACCTCTGTCAGGGGTGGGTGAGATGCTCCAAGTGAGTGGGCTGTACAAGGAGAAAGGAAGCCAGGGTCACCCATCCTGGAGACTAAATTCCCATGGACGTGGCTCAGAACCACATTATATGTTTTGACAGCTGTGCCCTGCTGTTGACTCCCTTTCAACAGTTTTTTGACTTCTCTCTCTCTCATTCTAGATTTCACCCCTCTGCTGGTTAATTGCAATTGTTTCCATGATTTCTCTGACCAGTAGAGGACAGAGGAATTCACAGTCAACAGGTAGAGATCACATACTAGCATCTTTCCTTCCACTGCTGTCATTTAGGTTAAGCCACAAGTCCCTTGGACAGCAGGGAGATCAAATCAGTCAATCTTAAAGGAAATCAACCCTGAATATTCATTGGAAGAACTGATGCTGAAGCTCCAATACTTTGGCCACTTGACATGATGAACTGATTCACTGGAAAAAGACCCTGATGCTGGGAAAGATTGAAGGCAGAAGGAGAAGGGGGCAACAGAGAATGAGGTGGTTGGATGGCATCACCAACTCAATGGATGTGAGTCTGAGCAAACTCCAGGAGATAGGGAAGGATAAGAGAGCCTGGCGTGCTGTAGTACATGAGGTCGCAAAGAATCAGACACAACTTCATGACTGAACAACAGGCAGAACAAGGAAGCTGCCATGCTTGCAAACCTACTGGCCTATGGGGAGGGTCCTTCCACTGTGGTCCAAGCCACCAGGACCCCAGATCCTGTTGTCCATCATCTCTGTGCCAACGTTGCCACTCTCGCCGACAAACAAGCTGTTCTTGATCTCCTGCTTAGAGCCATCATCATAGGGGAAGGTTCCACCACTGCAGAGAGAAGGTGTCTGAGATGAGATGTCTGGAGACAGCATCCCACAGGGGTCAGGGGCGATGACCACTGCTCTTACCTGGCTAAGGTCAGGCCGATGCCATTGTCAGCAAACCTGGGGACAAGAGCAGACAGTCAGACAAGAGCATCTCAGACTTAACACACATAAAAGAGAGGAGCTATCATGCATCTAAGCCTGTTCAATGTCCCACGTGCGCATTTTCAGTGAAGTCCTCACTGTAATTCCTTCTCCTCTGGATGTGTGTGTGTGTTCATATGCTCAGTTCTATCTGACTCTTTGTGACTCCATGGACTGCAGCCTGCTGGCCTCCTCTGTCCATGGGATTCTCCAGGCAAGAATACTTGAGTGGGTAGCCATGCCCTCCTTCAGGGGACCTTTCTGACCTAGGGATCAAATGCACATCTCTCAAGTCTCCTGCTTTGGCAGGTGGGTTCATTACCACTAGCACCATCAGGGAAGCCCATGTCTCCTTTAAATCAATCACAATAAAATGGGGAAATACACTTATTTCCCACATATAATTTCTGGTGTCCCTTTTATTTTGCCAAGCGGCATGTGAGATCTTAGTTCCCTGACCAGGGGTCAAAGCCATGTTCCATGCATTGCAAGGCAGAGTCTTAACCCCTGGAACACCAGGGAAGTCCATGGTCTCCGACTTTTAACACCAAAGGCAGACCAGGAGGACATTTTCCACTTCTCCTTTAGAGGAAACCCCAACTCAGCTGCCTGTCCCTCTGGTTCTTGTCCAGTGTGGCCATAGCTGTCCATGGGGACCTTCTATCAGAGCTCGGGGTCCCTGTCTTCTTCCTCTGGGGTTGAAGTCTGATGTGCTGCTATTTCAAGTTCCAGTTCAACTGCTCACCTTGCAGGAAATACACTCAACAGAGTCGGCGTACCATGTCTAGATGGACATGAGGGTTTATATCTCTGAGAAACATGGTAAGAAATAAATGCGACTAGGGGTCCAGCACACAGGAGGTGCCTGGAATGTTCTGTTTCCTTCTTCCTTCCTTCCTCCAGGTGACTGGTGATACGACTGACTTTGTGACCTAGAGCCAAGCCCAGTGACTATTTGGGGGCAGTTATGACCCACAGCCACTGAGATGGTGGACAGAAGCCACGTGCTGCCTCTAGCAGGCTTTCTGGGTCACTTCCTGCTGCCCTTCCGTGTCCCTGCCTGGCTGGGCAACCAGAAGGTCAAACATTGGTCTGTCTGGACTCTTCTGTCTTGCTTGTGCCTGTCTCCCACCCGGGGGAGGTGGGGAGGAACATGGTCTCCATACTGTGCCCATGCCTCACTCACTTGCAGCTGTCCAACCACACGTCCCCGCCACGCAGCCAGGCCCCGTGATCTTGGTTCTTGTAGGCAGTAAAGTGTTTGATGATGGCTGGCTCCCGGGGCTTCAGTGGGTCGGCGTCCTGGTGGGGGCTGTATCTGGAACACACAGTGGGGAGGCACAGGTGACCGAGTTGTTGGGGAAGGGGTCCTCTTGAACTGACTGCCCTTCTGGGTGGTGGTGAGCTTCTCTCTGCTTACGGTGCCCAGAAGACTCGGGCTAAAGAGCAATCAATCCGCCCATGCTGGGCTCTGCAATGAGCCTTCTGAGCCTGATGTCAAAGTCAGAGGTCTTCTCTTCAGGCACCAGCCCCGTTCAGCCTATAGACAAGTCGCTTCTCTTGCTCATCATCGCCTTGAGGACTGCTCCCCCAACCCTGGCCCTAAGGTGGGGTCAAAGCCCTGGAGAAAGTTCAGACTGCCAGTCCTAACCCTGGCACTTGATGCAGACGGGGAAGGGGAGTCTGAGATGCCCTGCTGTCTACTCCCCAGGGAGTAACCTTGACCTTGTGCCTTTTCTGGGTTGCAACATTTTAGCCACCAAATGGAGCACTGAGCCTGGATGTTCCTGACATCGAGGCCAGCAAAAGTCTTCCACTGGGAGGATCATGTCACTGGTGTTGCCTACTCTTGACAGAGACCAAGCACCTTGGTCTGTTTAAAAGGTACTGATTTTCCTAACTATCTGGAGGTTTGAACAGCATATTTTAAAAGCAGCTCCTAGCCTTGGGCTGAGCTCCAGATGTATGTATAGGTACAACCTCAATGTTTCTGCCTATTAAATTGATGGCAAAATTCCTCCCTTCTTTTCTCTTCTCTTCACCTTTTATGTCCCAGCCCTGCCAACTTACTGAAAAGCAGGTATTGGATTTTGCTGATTTTTCTAGAAACCTCTTGAAATTTCTTTTTCCTTACAACTGCTGAAGCCTTGACCCTGACTCAGATTTGGCCTCACTCAGGTTTTCCCATAAAGTAACCCCAGCAGCAAGCTCCATGCACAGGACACAGAACATGCCAAAAGATACTTAAAGGATGAATGAATGAGTGAATAAAGGGAATAGGGCTGAGTCTAGAGTTCCCCATGGAGTGCATGGACTCCCCAAGGTTGATTACCTGGCAGAGATGATGGAGAGGAAGGGCCGCTTGTCTTTGGCAGAGGCCTGGGTGGTTTTGACCCCGTTGTCTATGATCATGCCAGCCTGGGGAGAGGGGACATTTAGGGACACATTATTGTGGACCACAGGCTGCAGGCATCTTCTCATACCCAGCCTCATGGTATACTCTTGAATGCTCTAGTAAAACTAGCTTTGCTCTCAGAATGTATTAATAGAGATGGGGGGTCTGCAGTGAGGGAAGTGAAGAACATGGATTGTTCTGCATGGCTCAAGTCAAATCTGGAATAAGGTGTTGTCTCTGAGGTATAGATGAGGATGCTGAGGTTTAGATGGGGTTAAATATCTTGTCCAAGGACATACAGCTAAGTCCATTATCAGAACTCACACTGCTTTGGGCAGTTATAAGCCCAGGTTCCAAATTAAAGACAATAGACATGCTATCTTGGGAAATGTGTCTGCAATGATGCAAAGAAAATGCTGAGCTTATGCTTTGTCTTTACCTTGGAGCAGGGGTCTTTGATCCTCCCCCAGTTTTGTCTCAGTTTTTGCCTGACTCAAGGAAAAAAAAATCTCACTTTCTTATTTGGCCCCCAAGGTGTCCACTTTGTCAGCCACAGGTGAGTGTGAGTCTAGGCAACCGAACAAGGCTGTCCAGGGTAGCTCTGTTCAGTCCACCCTCAGGGCTGGATTCCCTCGGCCTGTTAGGAAGGTTTGACTACATCATCTCCTCTTTATACAACTGAGGACGCTGGCTACTGTGATCTTCAGCTGGCATGTAATTAAGCGGTGGGGAGGTGAGTAAGTCAGGAGAAGCGGGGCTCCATCCTTAGCACGTCCTTCATAAGTGTGACCTTGGGTAAATCCCATCACCTCTGGGGCTTCAGTTGGCTGATGACATTAGGGTCCTGCTGTGAGGACCAAATAAGACAGGCCAGGTGAAGAGCCCAGGGGCAGAGCCCTCACATGGGGACATGGGGTCAGTGCTCACGTTGGTATGGGCGCCCACGCCATGTGCAGGGCTCCTCCTGGCTCAGGCCTCAGAATCCATCCAGCTCTAGGGTCTTCTCTGTCCCCTTCCCTCCCTGCCAACTTCCTCAGGGCCTGTCCCTTCCTCTGTGCCCAGGAGTCCTGGCTACCATCCTCCCTCGAGTATTCCTCTCCTTTCTAACCTCCCCAAACACCAGGGTCCTGTGTGGCCCAGCCTCCACTCACGGGGAGGCTTCTCTAGGAAGGGGTCGTGACAAGCGGCCAACAGTTGTCTCTCCACAGCCCCTCTTCTCCCACAGAGATGTGGCCCCTAAGCCTGCTCTGCAGAGAGATGGCTCTCCCAGGCCCGCAGCAGCCTCCGAAAAACCCACCTGGAGCTTGTGCTAATTCCCTCACCTCTGTCCAGGTGGCACTGTTACCCTCCCTGCCTCCACCCTTGGGCCAGGGAAGCTCGTCTTTCTTGGCTTCTAGGACGTGACACTGCCCCGGGCCACAAGACACTGCCCTCTGCCCACACGGCCTAGCCCTCCTCTCAGGACCACTTTCCCTACCCCACCTCCCAGGTGGAAGCACAGGGCTGTTCTGAGATTATTTCTTTACACTTCTCTCTAGTTGAATCTCTTTTTTTGACCCTGAATGCATCCGTTCCCTGCTAAGGGTCTCAGTTTCCTCCGTCGGCACCTCCAGGAAGAGGACCAGAAGACCAGCCTTGACATTCCAGACTCTTTCTTCCACGGACGCTGTCCCTGCATCCCCAAGGCCACCTCCATCCCCATCACAGCACCTCTGGTCCCAGCCCCACTCCCAGGCTCCATTCCTGCATGACCATGAGTCTGGTCTTGATGTTGTCCTTGTTGGGGGTCCTGGGCACCCTTGAGATCCCAGTCCCTTCCCCAGCACCTCGTTTGGGGCTGGACTCACAGAACTGTTGTTGTTGTTGTTTATTTGCTAAGTAAATAAACTCTTTGCGGCTCCATGGACTGCAGCCTGCCAGGCTTCTCTGTCCATGGGATTTCCCAGGCAAGAACACTGGAGTGGGTTGCCATTTCCTTACACACAGAACTACTGATGAGTAAATGAAGATGACAGGAAAATTCTGTTTCCACTTGCCTCTTTAGTGCTGTATACCAAGGGAAACAAAGTGAACAGAGGGAAGGATGCTGACGCTACCTATATCTTTTCTCCAGGACCAGGTACTTATCTTCTCCAGCTCATAGGACCTGGCTTTTCACACTCATCCCCACCATATGTGCTGCAAAGTCAATCTCAGGTGCCCCAAGCAGGGGCCACCAGGAGGAGTAGCCTGAGTGATGGCGCTTCCTGCCTCTCCTTTTGGCTCCGACCAGTTGCCAGGTGGAGGCCAAGGCAGGAACAGCCACAGGAGAGCCTTGCTGAGGACGGCCGGGACCTGGGAGGCCATGGAAGGCTGCTTTGTGTCCTTCAAGGCCTAGGCTAGGAATGCACTTGCTCCCGCTGTCACCAGCGGCAGTTCTTGCTCTAACCCTGTGCAGGCCTAGGAAGACTGGCCAACGGGCTGGCAGGGAGGCGCAGTCTGGAAGCACTTACCCGGTAGTTGGAGTGCGCTCGGTTGTTAAGGAATTTCCCCAATGGAATGTGCTCTGAATAACCCGGGGAGTACATGCCGGCTGAGGGGCCCGTCGGGACGTGGTGAAAAATGAACCAGAACCCAGTTTCCTGATGGAGGAAGACACGGGGGAAAGGCACAGAATTCAGCACCAGGGAGCTTCTTGTGGGGGTAACTGTATGGCCCAGACTTGGGGTGAGCCTAGTGCTATCACCCAAACGGCCCCATCCCCCACCCCCAAACACACCTGCAGAGAACAGTGAAAAGTATGAGGCAAGTATATTTTGTGGGTGGGTGGGGCTCCATCCTGACTGTTAAAACCCTTCGTGGGGTCCTACTGTATCAGCCATGGGAAACAAGTGGCTGGATTTCAGAGCTACCTTGGGTCCATCGCCACCCCCTCTCCCAACACAGAACACGAGGGTCCCCTGAACTTTTTTCTTAGCTTTTCCCTTTTATTCCACAGACATGGAAGCTGAGAACCAGAGACAGCAGCTGACCTGCTTAGGACCCCCGGGAAGGTGAGCAGCACAGAGGGCTGGGTGAGAGGCAAGCGGGGTAGACAGAATGCCATGTTTGGACCCTCTGCATGTCCCTGCCTGATCTTCCTCCCCATTGCAGCACATATGGTGGGGATGAGTATGAAAAGCCAGGTCCTATGTGCTGGTAGGTCATAGCACAAATCTCATAGGGTTGATACAAGGTTGATAAATTACTGGAGTTTATGGGATTTCCCTGGTGGTTCAGAGGTAAAGACTCCACGCTCCCAATGCAGGGAGCACAGGTCCAATCCTTGGACGGGTAACTAAGATCCCACATGCTACATGGTGTGGCCAAAAATAAATAAAAATAAATAAACTTGCACACACAGCAACACAAAATAATTTTTTAAATTATTATTAAAGTGTGATAGCAGTTTTAAGTTATTGGAGCTTAAAACACTGATATGCCAGGCATCTAATAATGAGTTATTATCACGTTAGCTATGATTATCAGTGTGACAAAGGTCCAGAGGCATCACTTAAAACCAAGTCCACCTGGACTTCCCTGGTCGTCTAGTGGTTAAGAATCTGCCTGCCAATGCAGGAGACACAGATTTGATTCCTGGTCTGGAAGCTAAGATCCCATATGCTTCAGGGCAACTAAACCTCTGTGCCACAACTATCTAGAGCCTGTGCTCCGCCATAAGAGAAGTCACCATAATGAGAAGCCCTCACACCACAACTAGAGAAAGCCCATGCACAGCAATGAAGACCCAGTGCAGCCAAAAACAGAAAAAGAAAACCAAGTCCATCTGCCTCCCAAGCTGGCCCTTCCCTCCTCACCCTGCTCTTGTCTGTGTAGATGTCTAGACCGGGGCTCAAGGCATATGTATTCCATATGCTGGACCAGGCCGTCTCCACTCCCCCAGCCCCACCCAAGGCAGGGATGTTTCTGCTCACCTCGGATCCCGCCGCAGCACAGTTTATGAGGTTGTTGTTGGGATTGGCCATCCAGAAGGTGGACACAGCACTGTGGGCAGGAGCAGAGATGGAGCAGCATCAGACGGAGGGCCACTGGCACCCGTTCTGCTGTCCGGGGTAGAGGGGTGCCCCAGGTCAAGGGCTCTAGTGAAGCTTCAAGGAACCTCTTAGTAGTGATTTGAGAAGCCCTTGATTTGTTGATCTGAAACCTAATTTTCTCATTAAAGTGGTGTGCATTTACACCCCTAATATGCTCAGAATTTGAATGGGGTCTGGCTCTTGACGGTAGAAGCAAGTTTGTGGGTTAAATCTGAGATGAATCCTAGAATAAATGAAAATAAGGGGCACCCAGGAAAGTGGCTGTTTCTAAGGGGGAAGACCCTGGACTCAGAAGGGTGATCGCATAGGAAGCTCTGTTTTCCTGTCTCTCTCTCTGACTGTCTCTGTCTCTCTCTGACTCTGTCTCTGTCTGACTCTGTCCTGACTCTCTCATGTCGGGAAGCACACTGGGCAGCTGGTACCCATGCGTACAGGCTGTGGGCACTGAGGTGGCAGCCTGCTTCTTCTCCTCAAAGGAGCCCTGTGTGTCACTCGGAAAAACCCAAGGATGAGAACAGTGGTCTCTCTGGACAAGACCGGTGCCCGTGAGGCCCAGTGAGAAGGGAGAATAGAAAACACACTGTGCCTAAGCAGCTGAGAGCCTCAGATGGTTAAGGCTGCAAGGTCCAGGCCACACAGGAGCCCAGGACCAAGGAGTCAGAGGCTGGGTGGGAAGTCGCGTGAGGGAGATGCTTACTTGCAGTCCTGCCGGGGCTTGGGGATATACCCTGGGTAGGAGTCCTCCGTGATCGTCTTGCACATCTTGCTGTCACGGTCAGAGGGCAGGAGGGTTCCAGACTTGACGAGGAGGCCAAGACAGTGGTCAAAGGTGTTGCGCTCTTCTGGTCCATCTTCCGTGAAGAAGCAGTGGCCCAAAGAGTTATAGCCTACAACATCCTTGACCTGCCGGGGTCAAGACAGGGGACAGGTCACCCAGCATCACCACTTATTTGCTCATTCATCCATGCCACACACACACACAACCTCAGGCACCACCAGGCTCTGAGAGGGGCACTGGGCATTTGAAAATGGACTTGACATGGGTGTTGGGCCTGGGGAGGGTGGGACAGGGCGATAGAGCCAGACTTTAAAGTTCCCTCCTGCTGGAGGTGTTGTGACCGAGGCTTCCCGGGGTGGGGAAAAGGACGAGATGTTAGAATGGGCCCAAGGGGAGACCATGGATGAGGTCCTGTGAGCCTAACCTGGTGAGGACACAGTGAGTGCACTGCTTACGAGGACTGAGAGAATTTCACCAAGAGGTCCCCCAAGAAAGGGCGGTGGGGAGAGTGCCACCTGGGGAAAGCACCTGAGCCAGGCCAGCTGGGCTTACTGTAGTAAGACTGGCTCCTCACTCTGCCCTCACTCATAGACCCAAGCCAGCTTTGGAGCCCACAATCCATATCAAGCCTCATTTGCAGAAAGCCAGAAAGGGTTGCAAACTCCAGCTCTTCAATATCCTTCATGGAATCACAGAGTCAGGGGGCTAAGCCTAGAAACCATTCGAAAACATGGAGGGGCCTGGGGTGCAGTCTCTCACACAAGTCTTTCAAGCTCTCTCCAGCACACTCTCCCCACCGCACAATGAAGGAGTCCAGCTCCAGGATCTCCAAGGCCC
Organism: Odocoileus virginianus; assembly: GCF_023699985.2. NCBI lineage: Eukaryota > Metazoa > Chordata > Mammalia > Artiodactyla > Cervidae > Odocoileus > Odocoileus virginianus. Next base: position 55,486,625 of record NC_069689.1, read on the forward strand.
CTTCTGGGTCTGAATCTCAATGAACTCATCGATCTGAGAGCTCGAGGGTCCTCAGAGGGCCCCTGGGTGGAGCTGTACCTCCTTGTCTCTGGCAGGACTCTGCTCATCAGCATCCCTGACAGATGGGCATCCTGGTTCAGTTGAATGGCCCAATCGAGATGATGACTACCTCCCAAGGTCCCCTGTCCACAGTGGGGTGTGAGGATAGCAAGAAACACCTCACTACCTTGACTGAGATCTTCTGTCCCCATCCCTGCCCCTGGGTCCTGACTGCCCAATGACATCACCCAATCAAGGAAACTCTTGCTTCCCTATGACATCATTCAACCTGATGCTGCAACAGGCCCTGGAAAAAATTCATCTATCACCCCCAAACTAACATCTAACTCCCCCTCTAGCACTGCTACCATTCAAGGGGTTATCCTGTATATTACGCGATGTTCAGCAACATCACTGGCCCCTACACACTAGATGCCAGCCAAATATTCTCAGCTGTGACAAAAATGTCTCCAGACATTCATTTCCAAGTATCCTGTTGGGATAGGCCTCCCCAGTGATTCAGGTGGTACAGAATCCGCCTGCAATGCAGAAGACACGGGTTTGATCCCTGCATTGGGAAGATCCCCCGGAGAAGAAAATGGCAACCCTCTCCAGTATTCTTGGCTGGAGAATCCCATGGACAGAGGAGCCAGATGGGCTACAGTCCATGGGGTCGAAAAGAGTTGAACACAACTTAGCGACTAAACAATTCCATTGGGAAAGGGAAGTGACAAAATTGCCCCTGTCTGAGAAGCACTAATCCAGGGTAAACTCCCCACTTCCCTCTGAAGTCTCTTCTACGACAAATCTTACCTACTCCCCCAACTCCCACGCAGCCCTGCGCTAGAAGTACCTGGAACTAGGACCCTTTGTGTCCCGGCACTGGCCTGGGTGCTTATACCTTTTAATCTTGCTGAAATCTTAACATAAGCCAATAATGTATTTTTTCTTTTAGAGATGAGGAAAATGAGACTCAGAAAGGTTGAGTGATTTGCCCAAGGTCATGCAACCCACATGTGCGAAACCAGGGCTGAAACCCCAGTTTTCTAACTGTGCCCATTCACCCATAAGGGTGGGTTACAGGCACAGCTGCCCTGTGCCAGGCAAGCTTTCTGTTCTCTCAAACAAGTATCACCCCCTTGATCTTTGATAATAGGCAAGGGCGTGGTCTTGAATGCTATTCAGTCCCTCAGTGAGCATTTTAGCCAATACCAAGGTAATGCAATGGGACTGCTTCCTTTCCTCCTAGTGAGCAATGAAAGTTTCTTATAAATAGCCTGGGCAGACAAGCCTGGGAGGAAGAGGTGAGAAAGCAGGGGCTGCTCGTCCTGGCAGGGACATCTGAGAGAAAGTTCAACGCCTTCACTTTACAGAGGAGGACACTGGGGCCCAGAGGAGGGAGTGTTCAGACCTGGGCCTCTTGCCTGCCGCCCACAGTTCCTCTTAAATCCCATGCACCCAGTTGCCATACTTTTGGATCATACTTTGGTTCTCATTCTTTGAATCCAAGTGAATAATGAATACATTCTTATTTTAACAAATGCCTGAAAAAGAAATTCCCTCCTCTTGAGTTGTGCTCTGGAGAGAAAAAATCCTTATTGAAAGGAATAAAAATAACTCTTATTTGCTGGGTGTAAAATGCTTTACATATATTATCTCATCCAATCCTCATCCAACTACTATTCCCTTTCAACCGATAACACCGAGACTTAGAAAGTTACCCAAGTCCCTTCTCTTGCAAGGACGGATGGAGACTCGCCTCTCCATCTGTCTGATCTTGAAGGAGGAAACAGACAGAGCTGGACTTCATCTTATGCCAGGCTGCGAACATTAGGCTACACGCATGGTCACCCTCCCAGTGGACTCTGAACTTTGTGCCCGGTGTCTATAGAAGTGGCATACCAATGGGAAACAAGACTCCCCGGATAAAAGAGCCTCAGGACTTGGACTTGGACTCTCCGTTGCCTAAAAGAATATGCTAATTATCTCTGTAACAGAACAAAGTGGTAAATTCCATTATGTTTATCGGGATATGACCACAGGCCTATTGATAAATATCCACTGTTTATCTAGTCTTGTGACACATGAATCATGGGTTAACTTTGATCATATCTCTCTTTTATCTTGTCCAGACTAGTTTCAAGGAATTTGGGGAGGTGGGTTTGAGCAAGTACACTTAGGGTATATAAGGTTTTCACAAAAATTGGTCAGGGACCTTGGCTAAGAGGAGACTCTGCCTTGGGCCTGCTGGTGTAATAAACTGCACACCACTATCTGCATCGTCCTTCTGAGGGAGTTTGTTTCCCGGAACACGTGGCCACAACAGTCTAAACTTTGTGTACAAACCGGTTCGCAACAGCACCAGTGAAAAAATGCTCCTGTCTTGTGTTGCATTTCTTTCTTCTCTTTAGGAGTGGGGTGAAGTAACAGACAGAGTCAAGAGAGCAGTGTGATAAGGTAGAAGAAAGACCTGGGCTGGGAGTGGAAGACACAAGGTCAAGTTTGGCTTCACCACAGACTTGCTGCGTGATTTGTCTGAGTGTCCTTAGGCAGACTTCTGAAATCCCTTCCAGCCCTAACATTGGATGACTGTTCCTCCTTAGAACAGTTCCTAGAATTAAGACACTTGAACTGTGATCTGGCTGGAGGTGGGTACAAACAGATAGATGACAGATAGATATGTGGGTAGATAGATAGATGTTGTTCTTCAGTCTCTCAGTCGTGTCTGACTCTGTGACCCCATGGGCTGCAGCACGCCAGGTTTCTCTGTCCTTCACTATCTCCCAGAGTTTGCTCAAACTCATGTTCATTGCACTTGATCTTAGCCTAAAGGCTGAGAAGCGATTAAACTCATGTTCATTAAGTTGGTGATGCCATCCAACCACCTCATCTTCTGTCACCCCCTTCTCCTCCTGCCCTCAATTTTCTCTGCGTAAGGGTCTTTTTCAGTGAGTTGGCTCTTTGCTTCAAGTGGTCAAAGTACTGGAGCTTCAGCTTCAGCATCAGCCCTTCCAAGGAGAATCCAGGGTTGATTTCCTTTAGGATCGACTGGTTTGATCTCCTTGCCATCCAAGGGATTTTCAGACAGACAGCAAGGAGCTGGATAGACAGACACACACACGGGGACGTGTGGTGTACCCACCGAATCCTCATAAATGCTATCTGGAAGCAATGCATACACTCCTGGCCATTGTCTTGCCCAAACTGCATTTTCCCTTTGTTCTTTTGGATATCTTCCCTCATGATTGAGACCGTGAAAGTGATTCCTGACAGCTGTTTTAAGTCTTCAACTGTTGTGAAGTGGAGTCTAGGCGTGAGATTTTGAGGGGTAAAATTCCTTAGCTCTTAGGAACTGCTTCAGTTAGAGTGACCATGTAGTTTATTGTCTCAACCAGGACATTTTTAAGAGTGAAAGTGGGAACTATTAATACCAATTAACTATCAACTATTAACTATAATTAATAATTATTATGTTAATAATTATATTAACATAACTACTAATTAACTATTATTTATTAGTAATTAATTTAGGGACAACGGGTATAAACTGGAACTGTTTGATGCAAATCAGGGCATAGGGTCACCCCAACTATGAGGACTTCCTCCTGCAACCTGCACACAGTATGAAAAGGAAATGACTGAAACAAATACAAATGGGGGAGTGGATGGGGTGCATTGGGAGACTGGGATTGACAAATAAATACTACTCTGTATAAAACAGATTCATGATGATATATGGCAAAAGCCATCACAATGTTGTACAGTAATTATCCTGCAATTAAAATTAATTAATTAAAAAAACAGATAACTAATAAGAGCCTACTGCACAGCTCAGGGAACTCTACTCAGTGCTCTGTGGTGATCTAAATGAGAAGGAAATTCAAAACAGAGGGGATACATGTGTATGTATAGCTGATTCACTTTGCTATATAGCAGAAACTAACACAACATTGTAAAGCAACTATACTCCAATAAAAATTAATTTAAAATATAAAACAAATACAAACAGAAGTGAACTGTATACTTGATTCTTCCTTCTAGGGTGAGTATGATATAATTCATCTTAATGAGAAACTTGGCCACAAGTATGACCTTATTAAAAGGAAGACTGTAACTTCTGAGCTTCTGCCATTTCTGCCTCCTCTTTTTTTTTTTTTTTTTTTTTTTGAGCCGCTAAGGAAAAGAGCTTTGGAGTAGGCAGTGATTTGTTTTGCAGCCTGTGTTAATGAGCTTTTGAAAATGCAAATACAAGTTGGAAAAGGAAACCGAGAACTCAATCACTCTGCATAAAGAGGAAAAGAGTGAGTTTCTAAGGTGGCCCGGGACAGGTGGGGGAGGGCACGGCACAACCCCCACAGCCAGGTAGAGGGAGGTGGGGCTTGAGAAGAAAAACCAGTCTCTCCATTTCCAGTTGATGTCTGTGCTGATCTGTGATGCACACTCCGCAACTCCCCCCCATCCCACCCTGGCCCATCTCCTTCCCACTCTGCCAGGGAAGCCCTAGCCTCTGAACCTTTGGGGGAAAACAAGGCCAGGGGTCTGTTTTCCTCATTTGGGCTCAGGAGGGAAGGAGAGATGAGAGCAGCTCATGAATCAATAAATGAGTAAGGGACTTCTCTGGTGGTCCAGTGGTTAAGAACCTGCCTGCCAGTGCAGGAGCCATGAGTTTCATTCCTAATTCAGGAAGATCCCATTTCCTCTGGCTTCTCCACAGTTTTTGTCTCCATGAAGATGCTCCCTTGTAGCACTGCCCCTGAGAGCGGCCCTCCAGCCCCACCCACAGCATTTTCTGTGCTCTGACCCCCTCCTCCACATGAGCCTGTTCCCCATACGAGGCTTAGAGAGGGTGAGCAATTTGCCCAAGGTCCATAGCTCAACACCTGTGGACCAAGCCCTTCTAGACTATGCCCTCAAACCCATGCTCTCCCCTTTATACTGATGAGTGGCGCTGCTAGGAGAATTTACTATAATGTACTAGGAAGTGGTGGGCATGGTGTAAACCAGAGTAAAGCCCACCTTGGGGCGGGGGTGCTATGACTTTGCCCCAGTCCATTGTGGCCAGGCAGGAATGTGGGTCTAGTGTTGCCAATTCAGCCTACTTCTCAAAGGAAGCCAAGAATCCAAGATTTTATGTGAAATCTCTCCATTTTCAAGTGATGAAAACTCACTCAAATGTTTTTTTAAATGCTTAAGCCAAACAAAACACATCTGGCCACTGGGTTCAGTTTGCTGGGCGCCATTTTGTGACATCCGGTTTAAAAGTTCACAGAGGATGTGAGTTTGGTCCATTGAAAGACAGTTCCATTTCGTGTAAAATTATCAAATGTTTCTCTAAACATGATACAAGCCAAACAAAACACAAACTAGATTCAGCATGCAGGGTGCCATTTTTGTAACGTCCAACTTTAAAATTACGGAGGATGTAAGCTGAGTTCACTTAAAGAAGGATCAATTGAGTGTAAAAATTATCTGTGCAAATCAAGACAAACCAAACACACACACACCCACTTACTAATGAAGGCATGTCCCCCAGTGCTTATTGCTCTGAAGACACTTAGTTCAACAGAAGAAAAGGGGAGAGGGCCCACTCCTGCCACCTCTACAAGCCCATCAGGCAGGGTTGGCATGACCCCTGCCTCATTTGCAATTAAACAGATTCGTCATGACACACATTCATGGAATGATCCTTGGGCAAACCAAGAAGAAGAGCTAGACTCCCCATGACCGCTGGGTGCTCACCCATCTCTGTAGCTTGGTGCCCTTTAGCAAGGACACACCCTTATTTTCTCCTTCTTCTTTGGTGGGTTACCTCTTCTCAATTGATATTGTTCTCAAGTCTGAGCCAAGGATGGTTCCACCCCCAATGGCCCTGGACCAAGTGACTAGATCTAAAACATCCCACCATTGCTAACGGTCCCTGGGCCCAGCAGTGAGCAGATTGGCATCAGGGAGGGAAATGAAGGAAATGAAGGGGCTCTGGACCCCTTGCTGCCCCGGGAAGGAAGTGCTTACCAACAAGCCGTTGGAGCCATGGACGGTGACACAGCGGGAGAACGTGTGGTGGATGGAGAGATCCTTGACATATGTGGGCGGGTGGTAGCCCCCCTTTTCATCCACGTCGCCCACCAGGTGGAAGTGAATTGGGTACTGACCAATCAGCTGCTGGCCCATGTGCTTCAGCTCCACGCCCTCCAGGTGTGCGGCCTTGAATCCCAGTGCAAACTGGGAAAGCAGAGCCCAGAGTCAGAAGGGGTCCATGGGGTTGCTCCCTGATCCCCCTCTCTGGTGCCCACATTCCAGAAATGCACATACATGTGTTGTCCTCAGAATGTTTCACTGAGCCCCACCTCAGGGACTCAGTACATCAAAGACATTCTCTGCAAATGGGTTGAGATGCCTGACTCTCCCTACCTCACTGGAGACAGGGTGCTGCTGATAATACAGTGATGTGTAGGGCAATGGATTGTGCGGGATCAAGAGGTGCATCGAGAATGTGCAGTGGCTGGGGTTTGCCTCAACCTTCTTTTCCTGCCTCCTAAGCTACTGAGCATTATGAGAAAGGGGTAACCCTGAGATAACCTGAGGGATGCTAGCAAGAAGTGCACCCTAGGAGGGTTGGAGAGTCCAAGACAGGATGGACCCTGGGGCAGTAAGAGCCCAGGTTGCCATCACCATCTGAGGCCCTCTCCTGGCTGGGGGAAGGGCAAGCTGAGCTTGGGGTCTTCATCAGCCCGTGACTCCAGTAGTGTGTGTGTGTGAGCTGTAGGTCCACACGCTTATGTCATAGTATACTCAGAGTCATTCCTACACATTTCAAGGGACCCACTTGATCCCAATGAACATCTATACTCCAGCAACTCACCATAAAAGCACAGTTCAAACACAACTCCTGCCCCAGGTTGAGCTCTGCTAACTTCTACTAGGGAAGGATGACTTCAGGACATGTTAACAATTCCTTCCAAAAACAGGTGCCCATTGAAATGTTGACTCTAGCAGTGGCTGCCCTGGAGAGCTGTGTTAAGAATGATTCTGGGGACTAGTTTGGACAAAGTGGGAAGGAGTGCTCTGGTCACTCAGGGATTTACCCTCAAGATGGGAAACAGGATTGCAGCAGCCTGAGTGACATAAACCTGCTATTTTTGTTTTCATCTCTCTATTTTTACTACCACCCCTGCCCCATCTCCTCCCCAGACACTGATTGGAAATATGTAGAAGTAGTATTGGAGGTTGCAGTGACTGGGATATATTGCTTGAATTTAATGAGCAGGGGCCAGAAATGCTAGAAATCTTATAATATAGACCCCTGTGACAAAAAAAAAATTGTCTGACCTGTGCCAGCAGGGACCCCATAATGAACTGTTTCATTCAATTGTTCCTTTCTGTTAGATTACTTAAAAAGTCTTATCCTTAGAGCATATGATTTTAGCTTCAAAAGAATTATTTTTACAAAACTTCAGGGTACTACTGTTATTCCACTAGTTTTAACATCAAATCACTGGGAGCAATGGCTTCATGAAGAAGGCTGGTGTGTCTTAGGATATTCAATATGCCAGGTACAGGCACCTTATAGAGAGATGCTAAAGAAATTCCCCTATGAGGTGAATGCTAGGAAAACAAGAGCTCCCGTGAATTGATACCATTTTTCTTTGTTGCGCGATGAGAACCCCTGCAGCTCATCATCTCTGCCTTGGTCTTGAGTCTCTACTGGGAAACTCACAGGTAAATGTGAAGCTAGAACTTCTAGTTCTCTTGCTTATCACCCTCTCTGTATTTTAACAGTGTGCGTGGGTGCTAAGTCGCTTCAGTCGTGTCCAACTCTTTGCAGCTCCTCTGTCCATGGGATTACCCAGGCAAGAGTACTGGTTGCCATGTCCTCCTCTAGGGGGATCTTCCCAATCCAGGGATCGAACCTGAGTCTCTTATGTCTCTTGCATTGGCAGGCAGGTTCTTTACCACTAACACCACCTGCAAGGATCTATTATAAATGTGACTTTGTGTGAGTTAAATGCCCCTTCTTTTAGAAAGTCCTCAGGGTTAACTAATAGAGCAAGGGAATGGAAGCCATGATTGAAAATGGAAAACCATGAAGGCAAGAAGCACAGTGCGATGTGTGCCACCTGCCTGGGGAGTAGGAGATGTTCCTCGGAATCTTTCTCATCCCCAAGTGCTGACAGATGGAACTGCACACCAGTGGATAACACACAAGACTCCTCCAGCTTCCAGAGAGTACCCCTCTCTTGATCCTACCCCTTGCCTCCCAATCCCTTCCCTACCAAGCACCCCTGCCCCCAGGATGGCATCATGTGAATCCTCCTGGTTGGGTTGATGGACTCTGCCGGGTAGATTTGTCATACCTTGATGTGGCCCCCAAAGGTGTCGAAGTCAAAGAAGTTGCAGAGGTGGTTGCTGTAGGGGTAGCACTCGTCCTCCATCTCCCCCATCACCACGATGTTCCGGCTCAGGAGTCCCACCTCAGCACGCATGTCCACACCATCGATCTCCTCCCCAATGTGCAGGTACATCGGCTTGCCTAGGGCAGAAGAAGGGAAGCGGGGAGCATTAGAGGTGCTGCCTGTATCCACGGTGCCTAGGACCTACCAGGTGCTTCCGCTGCTTCCATGGTACATGGGGTTGTCCATGACCCTGAGCCCCATTTTATAGGAGAGTGAAGCCCAGGGAGGTGAAATTACTTGCCTGGATGAAGAGCCAGCCATGAATGCTCAGAACTGAAGCCCATAGCAGAAATGGCTATTTGTCCCCTAATTCCTACCCCCTTTCTGCTTGTCAGTACGAGAAACTTCTATCTTAGCTGACACAAGACTCTCCCGGACAACCATACTCCCTAGCCTCCCCGCAGGTGAGCGTGGTCAGAGGATGAGCAGAGGCAATGCGTGCACCCTGCAGGTGGCTCCCGCTCCCCCCCCGGGGGGGTGGGATGTGGGCACTGGTGGTGGGCCAGCCTTGTCTGTTTGCGAATATACCCTGGAGATGGCACAGGAACCAGAGGGAAGAAACCTGGGCTCTGGATGATCCCACAGAGCTCACGCCCTAGACTGCCTACCAGTTGGGTTTCTTTTGGACACAAGACAAACCCCCTCTTCAAAGCCACTGCGAAAAAGGGAAGCCTGGCATGCTGCAGTCCATGGGGTCACAAAGAGTCGGACTAGATCAAGAGACTGAACAACAACAAAAACAACAGGCTGCCTTTAAATTTAGCTCGTCCCTGACACTGCTGACTTGGCTCCTAGGTGCTGTCTCTTTCTTCTGAGGATGTGATTATAGACAGCAACAATCTCTTGTGCTGATTTGCAGCCCGAACCATACCACGGACACTGCTTGGCTTTCACTATGACCTTGACTAAAGCAGCAGGGCACGAGAGCTCAGCCCCTCGATACCACTGGTGCCCACACGCAAAGGTTGCGGTTGTACTGAGCCCCAAGTAGCACCCACTGACAGTGACCTCACCCTGCCCTCTCATCCATGGGGAGGGCTGGCTCCTCTGTCTAGTCCTTCACCTAGGTTACATCCCGTGGGTGGGTCTGCACTTTGTCGGAGGACGTTTATTGCCTTGGATTTCTGCAGACTCAGCAAGGTGGTGGTTTCTTTGAAGCATCTCAGTTCAAGATGCGAGACCAGTGCCTAGCAAAGCTGAGAAAACATTCCCTTTGGAATTGGTATTTGCCTCCTCTGGCTACAGTAACAGCTGACCACAAATTTAGTGGTTTAAGACAACAGAAATTTCTTATTCTTTTTTGGTCATGCCATGTGGCATGTGGGATCTTACTTCCCCAACCAGGGATGAAACTCATGCCCCCTGCAGTGGAAGCACAGAGTCTTAACCACTGGACCGTCACGGAAGTCCAAAGACAACAGAAATGTCTGACAGTCCTGGAGTTCAGAAGTCCAAAATCTATTCCACTGGGTCAGCAGTCAGAAGTTGACAGTGCTGGTTCTGTTGGGAGGCTCCAGGAAGAGTTTGCTCCTGGCTTTTTGCAGATCCAGATAGTGGTCAATGTTCCTGGGCTGCTGGCTCATTCCTCCAATCTGCTCCATCATCACATCACTTTCTCCTCTGACTCTGTTGTTGTTCAGTCGCTGAATCCTGTCTGATTCTTTGTGACCCCCTGGACTGCAGCATGCCAGGCTTCCCTGTCCTTCACTCTCCTGGAGTTTGCTCAAGCTCATGTCCACTGAGTCAGTGATGTCATTCAAACATCTCATCCTCTGTCGTCTACTTCTCCTGCCTTCGGTCTTTCCCTCTGACTCTGACCTTCCTGGATCTCTCTTTTAAGGACCATTTTGGGTTTCCCTGGTGGCTCAGTGGTAAAGAATCCACCTCCAATGCAAGAGATGTGGGTTCAAGCTCTGGCCTGGGGAAGATACCACATGCTGTGGACCAACTAAGCCCGTGTTTCACACCTACTGAGCCTGTGCTCTAGAGGCCGGGGAACTGCAACTGCTGAGCCCAAGTGCTGTAACTACTGAAGCCTGCACACCCGAGAACCCATGCTCTGTGACAAAAGAAGCCACCACAATAAGAAGCTTATGCATTGCAACTGCAACTAGAGAGTTGCCCTGCTCGCCACAACTACAGAAAAGCTCATGCTGCGACGAAGACCCAGCACAGCCAAATAAATAAATAAATAAATACTTTAAGGACCCTTTTGATTTCACTGAGCCCACCCAGATAATCCAGGCTCACCTCTCATCTCATGAGCCTTAACTTAAGGACATCAACCAAGTCCCTCTTGCCACCAAGGTGATATTCGCACACAGCTCCAAGAAGCACAGCGCCCTGCCCAGCCGCCTGAAGGATGAACAGAGTAAAACCCAGACTCTTGTGGGCTTATCCGCCATCACTCCCTCACAGACCTTTCTGCTCCAGCCAGACCCCACCACCCATACTACCCCCAGCAAGCCTCTGCTTTTTTACTTCATAGAGATTTTACCTAAGCTGCTCTCTCTGGCCAGGACAGCCTCCTCCCTTTGTCTATGGAGCAAATCACTTTGTTCCTCAAGATTTAGCTCCTTTTCAGTGAAGTCTTCCCTGACCATGCTCAACGTGAGCCTTCACATCTTGGGGTCCCCACAGTGCTCGGCAGAGCCAAGAAACCAGGCCATGCATCCCCAGATATCCAGCCACCCCTCAGAATGTATGCATTTCAGAGTTCAGGGGGCTCCTCTCGATTTGCCAGCATCCACTTTAAAATATGGTGTGTCCAGGGACTTCCCTGGTGGTCCAGTGGTTAAGATTCTGTGCCTCCAATGCAGGGGGAGCGGGTTAGAGTCAGGGAGCTAAGATCCCACATCTTGAGTGGTGTGGCCAAAAAAAAAATAATGTGCAGACAGAATGGGAACCAGAGGTTTCTGTTCCTGGGGGTGGCCAGAAGGCCCACCTCAGGAATTCAGTCTCAACACAACTGGAGGGGAGAGACAGTGGATGGGGAGGACTGTGGCTCTGGAGCCAGGCTGTCCAGGTCAGAATCTGACTCAGTTCACTGCTGTGGATCCCTGAACACGTCATTTAAGCTCCCTGAGCCTCAGACTCTTTATCTATACAATGGAGACAATCATAGCATGCATCTCAAAAGGTAGAGATAGTTGTGAAATGAATTAATCCAGGGAATGTGCCCGGAACAGCCCTGGGCACATGGCAGGGGGCTAGTGTGACACAAGTGACACATGCGGCTATCCCCAAGCAAAGGCGTGACTCGAGGGCTCCCACCATTGGCTTCACGCTTATGATGGGAGTTCATAGAAAGTAGGTTTGACAGCTTTCTTGGTTCCATGGGCTGGGGTGGAGGGGTGGAGGAGGGAAAGAAGCCAGGGGTAGGGGGACTTCCAGGTGGATGGAGGCGCTGTGTTGATTAGAGTCCTGGGAGGAGAGGTGGGAAGACAGACTGAGAGCTGGGAGAACTCTCCAGTCCCACCGCCTCCTCCCCCGCCTGCCGTGGGGCTCCCTATCAGGGCTCTGACAGACCTCTCGGCTGCTTTATCTGCCCTGCTGCTGTGTTCACAGGCCACACCCGGCCGCAATGCCCGGGAAGCTGTGCGCTCTGCTTTCTCAGCATCCTGTCCTGTCTGCAGAATTCTCCCAGCCGGCCTCCACCCACCCTCCCTTCCTTCTCTAAGCCCTGATACAGGAAGGCCAAAGGAAGCGGGTATTGAGAGCGGGGGTGGAGGGGTTGAGCGGGGGGTGTGGGGTAAAGTAGGCAGGCATGGCCAAGAGGGATTTGTCCCAAATAATCCAGAAGGGCTGTGAGCACAGATGATGGGTGGGAAAGGCGTGGGATGCAGAGGGACCCACACCCTACGACTGGCCAGATTCTACAATGTGCCCTCTCTGCAGTGCAATCACGGCACGGGATACTCTGGGCTCACGAGAAAAATGAACATCGAGGATCTTCCACCCCGTGCAGTGGTTCCTGACCCAGCATGATCCAGGGATTCTGGGGGAGGGGGCAATGGGGCCTGCCCTTCTCAGACCATGGGGACAAGCCCAGAGGGACTTGGGCTGGAGGGTCCCAGAGAGGCAGATTTAAGCTATAGAGTGCCCTAGAGTCCTCCTCCTGTCTAGTCATCTTTGAGTGAAGATGCTGAGAGAATATGTAGCCTTCAAACTTGAGAGATCTGAGTCTGAATCTTGGCTCATATCCTCCAAGCAGACTTGCTTGGTCTACAACAGCAGCAATCCCCAGAAAGTTCTGAGATGAAGGGCATGCTCTACTCCGTGTCATCCACTGGCCCCAGGTGGTCACTGAACTCTTAAAATCTGGCTAGTATGACTGAGGAATGGAATTTCCTTTTATAAATTAATTTTAATTACATTTATATAGCCATAAGTGGTTGGTGGCTACCATAGTGGAAAGCATTAGTCTAGACATTTAATTTCCATGAAGAAATGAAGATGTTTCTTCATCTGGATCATGGAGAAAACAGTAGCCCCCACTTTCTTATGTAACCATGGAGAGTGAGAAAGATGGTTCAAGTAAAGTGTTTAGTATATCGTAGGAAACTCAAAAAAATGTTAATACTAATTAACAGTAGTATTACTTAAAAGTGTGTGTGTTTGATATTGGGTGGTTACAAGCAAAGTGGGAAGTGGAGAATGAAAACAGGGTAGAAAATTGAAGACATTTCCCATTGCCATGTCAGGAGGTGTTGAGAATCCCACTGTGGTTGGCAAAACTTGGAAATATATTTTTTTTAGATGATTCACACGTTTTCATGACTTTGTTATCCCCATCTGTTTCCCATCAGAAAAGCCTTAAAATGCAAAAAGGCCTGTTTACTGGAATTTAGGGGCAGTGAGGAGAGAGGAGCCAGGAAGGCTGTGTCCCACTCTGCAGCCAGGCTGGGGAGGAGAACACTGATTGGTAACTGGGTGGCGGTGCCATTTTGGGAAAGAACAAGGCAGCTGGAGTCCCCGCTCCATGTCTCTGGGGGAGGGACAGCCAGAGAACGGGCTTGGAGCCGAAAAGGAGAAATGAGGGCCTCCCCAGGACAGACAGACAGACACATACACACACCTTACAGATACCCTTCCCTGGGACTTCTCTCACTGCAGGGGGGCTCTGTTTTCACAAAAGCCCTGAAGCTTCTGAACAAGATGGTCCCACCCTTGCTTGAGGGGGCGTGGGGGAGTCTGGGTTGTGGGGCCTGGAGAGACAGACATGGGCAGTCATGAACCAAAGGAGCTTGGAGGGTCCTGATGGGGGCGTACACTCCTCTCTACTCACTCTTTCCTCCTTGGTCCTCCCAGGACCCAGAGCAGCCCCATCTCACACTCTGTCCAGCCTGAACAATCTTCAAGAAGCCCCTAGAACCACTGGTCAAACACTGCCACCTGGAGCCACGCTCGATCATTCACCCCTGAACCATGCTGTGAGGCGAGGCAGAAATGCCCTCATATCACACGGTTCCCTCTTTCTCAAGGTCACTCGTGGCACTACCTGCTGTCCTGTTAGGTTCTGTTCATGTTGAAATCTCCCTCCAGGCCTAGAGGAGCCCAACACTGAGGTGCAGATGGGGGCTGGTGTGAACAGACCAGGGCCTCTTCCAGGGGTGCTCCTTCTTCTCCCTCCCTGAAGGCTGGGCCTCAAAGGCAAGCTTTCACCCCCCAGAAGCCACAAGGGCAGCCCCAGAATCAGGGTCACCTCACAGAGGGCAGTGACAAAGCTCAAACATCTGAATGCCACTCCTGCCAAGCGTCCCAGAGGATACCTGGCATCCCAGAAGGCCTGTCTGCCTCTACTGTCCTGGAGAGACACAGAAGTCACCCAAGGAAGACCCAAGGGTCTGGCACTCACTAGGAATTGCTTCCCTTGGTGCCATCCTGTAAGTGGGGAGCTAGGAAGTCTAAGAAGCCATTGTACCTAGAAGAAAGCCCCCATTCTGTCTCAAGCACACTTCCACTAGCCAAAAAGACTGTGTCAAATTTTACTTTTTGTAGTTTTGTTTCTAAGATACTAGATATTTTCAATATGTTGGGTGTACTTTCTCAATCCATAGTATTCTTCTACCCCCAGATTCTAATACTTCTCTAGGTACAATAGTCTTGTGGCTGCTGATATATTTAAGAAAAAATTATTGGGTTATAGTTTATTTACAGTGGTGTGCTAATTTCTGCTGTTCAGCAAAATGAATCAGTTTTATTATATATATATATATATATATATATATTTACATATATATATAATATACACTTACATCCCCTCTTTTTAAAATTCCTTTCCATATAGGCCATTACAGAGGACTGAGTAGAGATCCCTGTGTTGTACAGTAGGTGCTTATCAGCCATCTATTTTATACACAGTAGTGTGTATGTGTCAAGCCCAATCTCTCAATTAATCCCTCCTGCTCTTTAGCCCCTGGTAACCATAAGCTTGTTCTCTACATCAGTGACTCTATTTCTGTTTTGCAGATAAGTTCATTTGTACCTGTGTTTTAGATTCCACTTATAGCAACTGATATTTTTAATGCCTAGTATTGATTTTCCTTTCTCTACTAATACATCTCAGTTTTCCTCTGGGGAGTGACTGTATCCATGCAATGCAGTCTTCGAAGGACAGTTAATGATGGTGTCCTAGCCAGAGGGTGAGCACGTGAGCCATCAACCCAATCAATGCTGTCTCCCTGGAAGGTAACTTTCGAGCATCATGTCCTAGGACATGCAAACAGTGATGCCTTAAGGAGGCTGCCCATGCATTCCTGCACCCCAGACCCCTGAAGCTGCCCTATTTCTGGTCCTTGTTTGCAGCATGACTCCCTAGCTCCTATTTAGCTCTCTAAGTTGAATAGTTTCCCAATTAATTCCTATTTTTAAGGTAGTCAAATTGGATTCTGTTGCTTACAACCAAGAACTCTAATCAATACATGACTCCCCTCCCCAAAGAATAATCGACCTGGACTATAAACAAGGTCTCTTTTTACATCTTTGTTGTTGTTGTTTAGTCACTAAGTTGTGTCCAGCTCTTTGTGATCCCATGGACTGTAGCCCACCAGGCTCCTCTGTCCATGGGATTTCCCAGGCAAGAATTCTAGATGGGTTGCCATTTTCTCCTCCAGGAGATCTTCCTGACCCAGGAATCACACCTTCATTTCCAGCACTGGCAGGCAGATTCTTTACCACTGAGCCATTTGGGTAGCATCCTTTTCAGCTCTCAGTTCAGTTCAGTCACTCAGTCATGTCCGACTCTTTGCGACCCCATGAATTGCAGCACGCCAGGCCTCCCTGTCCATCACAAACTCCCAGAGTTTACTCAAACTCATGTCCATCGAGTCGGTGATACCATCCAGCCATCTCATCCTCTGTCGTCCCCTTCTCCTCCTGCCCCCAATCCCTCCCAGCATCAGGGTCTTTTCCAATGAGTCAACTCTTCGCATGAGGTAGCTAAAGTATTGGAGTTTCAGCTTCAACATCAGTCCATCCAGTGAACACCCAGGACTGATCTCCTTTAGGATGGACTGGTTGGATCTCCTTGCAGTCCAATCATCTATAATTCCAGTAACCTCACATAACATAAATAACCAGGGAATTTAAGTCAAGATTTAGGAGAAGAAAAAGGAAATGTAAAAGGTAGAGAAAGAAGACATTTAAATTTTTGTGGTAAGTTAAATTATTGCTAACAAATATTCACTCCCTCCCCTCTGTCTTAATGGGAGAAATAGAGTTCCCCATTCATGTTGAGCTGGACCATATGATCTACTGGAGGGTAGGTGTGAGAGGGTTCAAGTTATAAGCTCAGGCCTTAGGAGTCCTCCTATGGTTCTGTTCACTTCTCCGTCATGAATAATAATGTCCTTGGGAAGAATGAGTGTCACATGGAACTGACCCGAACCCAACCCCTGGAGCCAAGTTTAGTCTAGAAAAGCTGAACCCTACACAGCCTGTAGATGTATTAGTAAGAAATAAAAGTTTGCCACGGAATTTTAAGAAATTTTTGTTGTTGTTGTTGTCATGCAGCATTATCATGGCTATAGCTGATTGATACAAATTTGTTTTTATTTCAGTCAACTTTAAACCTAGCAATTTTCAGTTTCATCTAGCCTAGGAAGGGGTGAGCAAATGTCCTACCTGCTACTTTGACCTGGTTGGGGGCACAGGTTCTGCAGGGGAGCACCTGGAACTCTTCCGCCTGGTACATGGAGTAATCGGTGCTGGCAACGACCAGGGTGTCCCCAGGCTTCCATGACTGTACATTGTCTGCCAGATGCAGGATGGTGCTGTTCACATTGGTGTCGATGGTGACGGTGAGTTTGGGCCTCACTATAACCCGAAATAGGAGAGATTGAGAGATAAACCTTTGTTCTGGGAAACTTCCACCTCTTCCCTTGCCCTCCCTAAATCAGTAAATGCCAGGTTTGCCTATCCAAAACCCAAATCACCAGGCTCGCCCCGAACCAGTCTTGGTATGGGTTTGGTTTTTTGTTTTTTTTTTTTAAGTCATCAAAAACCCTACCAGAAAAGAGCCATTCATTAGCTCTGGGCAGGGGAATTTTCCACTAACTCCTTAGCTGGAGTTAAACGGGGCTGTCTCTCCACACCCACTTTGCAAAAGATGTAAAACAAATATAGTTTCTCTGAACTATTATTTACAGTAGCTGTCAGCCTCCCCTTCCAAAGAACTCCCATCCTTAATGACTGCCTTCTGGAGATGGCCAAGTGCCCTCGAGAAGAAACCGACCATTTCCAACCCCTGCTAACAAGCACCCCGGGAACTGGGTTTAAAATAATAGCATCCAGAGAGGCCATGGGCTGCGTATCTCTGTGGGGCGGGCTGCAGGAAGGTCAGCTCCGTCCACGGCACCCTAGTTGCCTTGAATAGGCCCTTCCCCTTCCTGAAAGGCGTATGGGCAGGGTGGGGCTCCACTGGCTCCTGCCAACTCCGAGGACCCTCCCACGGTTCCTGTGTCATAGAAGGGCTCTCCATCAAGAACTTGGCAGGAGCGCCATGTCACTGAGATGCCCGGAGGCGGCTGACCCCGCTGCCCAAACTCGAAGTGCATAGCTGCCAGCTGGAGGAACTGAGCCACGGAGGCAAGTGCGTCCCCAGTAAGGGGCTGCTTACCAGGCTTCCCGCACAGGAACCGCACACGGTAGCTCTGGCAGACTTGGCCCCGGTCGTAGCACACAAACCTATAATCCTGGCCCTTTTTGTAGACAACCTCAGTGGTGAGGTTGACTCCATCCAATGTAGTGGCCTGGGGATGGCACAGAAATTACAAAGTCATTTCTCTTTGTAAAGAAGGAAGGTGATGATTAATGTTACAAACATATACTCACAAGTCTAAAATTGTTGCTGCTGCGAAACTTATTTACAATGGCTTAGACTATTATTCTAACGTTTCCCCTTCTCTATTCTGTTATAATAAGGGCAGCATGAAGTCACAGGGTGGATAAACATCTTGCCTGGGGTCCCACCATATTTGGTATCCAAACCAGTGAGTGACTACACTGGGGAATGGTTTACGGAGTGTTTATCACCAGCACATGTTCTTTTAAGAGCTGGGCGGGTTGCTTTCTACAACTTGTACCCTCTCATCCTCCAGCACGTCCACAGTGGCCAACATTTACTGAAGACTCACTGGATCAACCTGCTGGTGCCCAGATGTAACTCCATATCCTGTGGGGAGTCTTTAAAAATACTCTTGCTGGGACTTGTCTGGTGGTCCATTGGTTAAGAATCCGCCTGGCATGCAGGGGACATGGGTTTGATCCCTGCTCTGGGAAGATCCTACGTGCCTCGGAGCAACAAAGCCTGTGCAGCACAACTACTGAGTCTGTGCTCTAGAGGCGGTGAGACGCAACTACTGAGCCCAAGTGCTGCAACTACTGAAACCTGAGCGCCTAGAGCCTGTGCTCGGCAGCAAGAGAAGCCACCACAATGAGAAGCCTGCATGCCACAACTAGAGTAGCTCCCACTCACTGCAACTAGGGAAAGCCGCCGCAGCAGCGAAGACCCAGTGCAGCCACCAAAAAAAAAAAAAAAGCTCATGCAAATTTGATTGTGTTCAGGGTGCAACCTGGACATGAGAACTTTCAAAGGCTGCCCCAGGGGATTCCAACGGGAAATTAAGTTTGAGAACCCCTTTTGTAGTTATGGAGCTCCATACATTTTTTTTCAATTTGTTTTTTATTTTTTGGCCTCACTGTGTATCACAGGAAATCTTAGTTCCCTGAGGAGGGAATGAACCCTCACCCCCTGCCTTGGAAGCACAGAATCTTAACCACTAGGGGCCACCAGGGAAGTCCCTGAGTTCCATACATTATTAACACACATTATTGCATTCTCTCTTCCTGGCTCTGAGGTCTGTGAGGTTGATGCTGGTTTTACAGATCTGCAAACACACTCAGAGAGGTTGACAGGACTCATCCAGTGACAGAGCGGTGCCTCGCAGCCCCTTGCGCTGCTGTTCCACCTGTCCTGCATTCAGTGTCTGTCTCCCACCGGGGGGTGGTGGGCTCTGGAAGGGCCAGGTATTGCTTCTTCCCTGATCTCAGCATCCAATCCAGAGCCAGGCACACAGAAGAGCCTCAGCTGATGGCAGCTCCAAGGCCAGGTAGAGAATATCAGAAGTGGGTTCAGAGGAGGGCACGGTCCCTGCCAGCTAGGGCTCACCCCGGGGCTTCGGGGTGTGTCTGCACCACCATGGTGGCTGTCATCAGAGACATGCAATTTAGAGCAAGGGCCGCAGCTGTTGTCCTTTTTGGCACAGAGACCAAAGGGACCAGGGCTGGGCAAATAGGAAAGCGAAGTATAGTCCATCTAAAAAAGGGGGTGCACTTTTAGGAAACATTGTTTTGAACCCAGCGGATATCCGTTGTCTGTGGTTTGGGAGGAGAGCTGTGGAAATGTGAGTTTAGCCAGAATGAAAATTCAGCCCTTTCCTGCAGGCAACACGCTCACAGTCCTTATCTGGGGTGGTTCCTGCAGCAGAGAGGCAGGCACTGCCCACTCGCCCTTAGAGGAAATCATGAAGGCTCACAGGGGTTTAGGTGCAAGTTCAAGGTCACCTGACTTTCAAGCCCACTCCTCTTGACTCCCAGATCTTTTCCCCTGAGGCCAGCATGTTTTTCAGTAGGACATCCCTGAATATTGAGAACTGAGCCTAAAAACATCATCCAGGGGAGTTGGACATTTTTTAAGGTACAACATCCAATAAAAATTTCAAGAAAACCTCTATTCAATTTTATTGTCTTTCTTTTTCTCCCTTTTAAGTCATAAGAATGACCTCAGTTTTGGATAAGAAGAGTAAAAAGGGCTTTCCCACTGTTCAGTGAACTTGGTCTTCACTTTAAGTAGACACAATGTGATTGTTATTCTAGATAATAATTATAAAATAACTAGTAATGTCATAGGCTTCCCTGGTGGCTCAGTGGTAAAGAATCTGCCTGCCAATGCAGGCGATGCAGGTTTGATCCCTGGTCCGGGAAGATCCCCTAGAGAAGGAAATGGTAACCCACTCCAGTATTCTTGCCTGGGAAATCCCATGGACAGGGGAGTCTGGCAGGCTGCAGTCCTTGGGGTCACAAAAGAGTCAGACACAAGTTAACAACTAAACAAGCAATATCATAATAAATAATAATATAAGCAAATAATTTTAAAATAATAAAAGAAAATTATGGGCACTCGCTGTAGGTCAGAAGCTTCACGTATTGCTGCATTAAATCCACAAAATAATCCCATTAAGGAACAATTATTACCTCCATTTTTTCTTAGGAGGAAACTGAGACACTAAATTAAATAGCTTGACTGATAGATATGGCCAAGTTTGCTAGTGAGGAACCCAGGGTGCAACATTTAAGGCAGCACTCACTCTCCAGGATCACGTGAGTGCAGAGTTGGCACCTGGGAGGCAGTGCCACCTTAAATTTGGTGTTTTGGGCACCTCACAGGTCCCAAAGGATAATTGAGTCCATTAAGTTGAACAGGCCTTGAAAGGTGGGTGAATTTTAAGAGAGAAGATGGGAAGCAAGGAGATTTCAGCCCAGGAGAACCATCAGAAGGGTGAAGACATGGGAACTAAGGACTATGGTTTTTGGGTTTGATTTTGCAGAATCACAAATGATCAGATGTTGAAAAACTTTCCTTGAGGTGAGGTCATCTGTGCTAGTCTTAACTATTTCCTTTCTCCTTCCAACTCACCATCCTACCCAGGTGACAAATGTCCTAACATCTGCTCCCCTCCAAAGGATTTGATGGCAGGTATCTCAGGGACCCCTTGTGTGGGGTCCCCAGGGTGATCAGAGGTGACAAGTGACCCCAGTAACCTGTGATTTCCCATGGTGGCAAAAATAGGCACCTGGGCATTTCAGTTTTGTCTCAGTCTCTCTGGTGGGTTAATTAACAGGCATTTAGCTCCTGGCAGATATGTCTCACACTCTATTGATAAAGAGAATGAAATCTTGCTTCTCTCACCTCTGGTAAACATAGCAGAATCCTGGTTTTGCTTTTTTGACTTCAGAAAAATCCAGAGTAGCTTCTATCTCATTGCCTCTGATGACTATAAAGAAATTCTCTGGCTAAGGCTGGGGCCACTACTGACAAAAGGTTGATGGCGAGAAAGGGGGTGAGCCTGACATTTTCAGGATAGAGCACTTCCTGTTTCTTTTCTTTTTTAATTTGTATTGGAGTATAGTTACTTTACTATGTTGCATCAGTTTCTGTTGTTCAGCAAAGTAAATGGGCCCTGCAGTGTGGTGACAGACTAGTGGTTACAGAGTATGGGGCTGGCTCCCCATAGAAGGTCTGGGATTGTTGAGTTGATGAGCAGTCATGTTGTCGTTGTTGTTTAGTCACTAAGTCATGTTCGACTCTTTTCAACCCCTCGGACTGTGGCCCACCAGGCTCCTCTGTCCATGGGATTTTCCAGGCAAGAATACTGGAGTGGGTTGCCATTTCCTTCTCCAGGAGACCTTCCTAATCCAGGGATAGAACCTGAGTCTTCTGCAGTGCAGGCAGATTCTTTACCACTGAGCCACCTGGGACGCGAGCAGTCATATGCTATTATATGTATGACATATGGGAAAATACATATATTTACACTGGTTTCCTCTGTTCTCTCCAAGCCTTTGGTAAAGTTTTACAGACTGTTTGAGCCTGGGATTAGTGGTGCTTTGACACTCTCTGGGAAGAATCCATATCAGCTGGGAACAAAGTTCCTGAGAGTAAGAAATGCCTAAGGAAAGCTATTTTCCTGGCATGGAGAAGTGGTCTTCTCAACAACAGTGGTCTGGAGCCAGACAGCTGGCAGAGCAAACACTGGAGGGATTTGCAGAACATGGACACATTCCTCGAGGATTTCCAGAAATGCTTGGGGAGGGAGCAGCCCTGGTGTAGGATTGGACTTCCTATAGCCAAGTGATTTGGAGGAATCCAATTTGGGCTCTCTCAGAATTAGAGCTGGAACATGCAGGGTTGCAAGCAAAAAATTAAAGTTAAATCTGAGAAGTATGTGCTTTGAGGGAGTCAGCGCTTTTTGATTCTCTTGGACCCGAGAAGAGTCTATAACATGTAATGGAATCTGGGTAAATCCTTCTCAACCACAGTGGAGCCACGTGAATGGACAGCCTTGGCCCAACAATAAGAAAGGTTTCCCTGGCCTTTGCTGACCGCAGAACCGACAGTCCTCTCTTGGAAAAGTGGTCCCTTGTCCTGCGGTCCCTCTATATTGCAATGCAGAAGGCAGAAGTCATGCCTTGGGGGTGGAGGGATATGGAGGAGTGAAAACAGTCAGATGATCTGGAACCTGAGGTTAGATAATCTGAGAAAAGGTGGTGTACAAATGTTGCTATTTTTATTGGCTGAAAGAAGATAAAATGGGCAGAGACGGTCTTCCTGAAATGACTCCAAATTCTCGTGTGTGTGTGTGTGTGTGTGTGTGTGCTCAATCATGTTGGACACTTTGCAACCCTGTGGACTGTGGCCTGTCAGGCTCCTCTGTCCGTGGGATTCTCCAGGCAAGAATACTGGAGTGGGTCACCATGCCTTCCTCCAAGGGTTCTTCCCAGCCCAGGGATCTAACACTTATCTCTTGCATTTCCTGCATTGGCAGGACAATTCTTTACCACTGAGCCATCTGGGAAGCCAAATTCTCTATCAGACATTTAAGTGGCCCCAAATCTTGTTTTGGAAGAAGACCAGGCATAAGGAAATAAACTCCATTTCCTTGCCTATGTCTCTGTCTTTGCTATTCTCCTTTGAGCTCTCAAGCTCACCAGCTGAGCCCTGAGTTGTGAGAGCTGCCCATTTGTGCCACACTTTCATGATGGAGCCAGCTGAGAAAGCCTAGGTCCTCTTTGCTCGGTCACTCAGTTGTGTCTGACTCTTTGTGACCTCCTGAACTGTAGCCTGCCAGGGTCCTCTGTTCATGAGACTCTTCAGGCAAGAATACTGCAGTGGGTTGCCATTTCCTAATCTAGGCGATCTTCCTGACTCAGGAATTGAAGCCACATCTTTTGTATCTCCTGCCTTGGCAGGTGGGTTCTTTACTACTAGCACCATCTGGGAAGCCCAGGTCCCCTTTGAACAAAGTTAACTCCAAGTGAAGATCCCAAGCAAATACTGTCCATTCTGTGAAGGCCGACTTTCACTAAGTAGAGAACAAGGCTGTGGGTGTCCTCCACCTAGGCTGGTCTCAGCCTGCACCTGAATTTCAGCTACACCCTGTGAACTTGAAGCCCCCAAAGAAATGAATGGGTGTGTGAAGCCGAGAAGGTCAAACACTCCCCGCACTGGGCACCCTCACCCATGGCTGAAGATCAGGTTGAGGAGACAGAAAAGGAACTCTTCAGCAAGACCCAGAAGAGAATCTGAATCCTCGCTTTGAAAATCACGAGGGGGCGGGGGGGGGGGGGGGGGGGGGCGTGGCGGGGGAGGCCTGGAGCATACAATCAGCTTCCAGGTCAGTTTTTAAAATGAGAATGCTACTCTCTGGCATTACTGACATCACAGGAGGGCCATGAGACTCACACCACTCAGATAGTAAGAGAGTTTGTGATCTACAGCATCTTTTTCAAGACAAAGCCTTGATAACTTCTTGGTTACCTGTATATCAATGGGACGATTGCAGATTTTCCCTGGTTGAGTGACCCCAAGGTCTGAAATTTTCTCTCCACCTTTTGTGTAAGGCACTTGGTCATGTTCAAACCACTCTGTCCACTCCACATCTGGGCAGAAAGCAAAGATCAGGGTTAGGCAAGCAGGGCGCTGAGACTGGCCATGCTGGATGCAGCCTCTGAGTACCCTCAGCGCAGTGAGAATCAAATACCATATGTCCAGGCTCTCACCAGGCTGGCTCCCAGAGGCTTGTAATCCATCTGCCAACCTCCCCAACTCCCCCAAATTTTCATTACAAGTGCCTCTTACTGACTATCTTATTTTATAAAAGCAACAGATATTCTTCATTATTGCCAAAAGGAGAAATATGAGATCCAGCCATGAACCCATTATCCAAGGGTGCTTGTGAAGATTGTTGCTCTCCACACCACCCTCCATGTCCCTGTGTGTCAGCTCCTTGAAGGCTGAGTCCTACTACTGTCTGCATTCCCTGTCAGTGCCATTGCCTGGCACAGAAGAGGCATTCCCTGAGAGGGCACATCCCTCTGGGTTATTCCCCACTGAGCCCGGATTAAAGACAGCTCTCAGCTGCCAACTGAGTTGACACTGAAGCCGTCAAGTGGTCTTACTGGTGGAAAGAAAAATTCTCCTTCTGCAAAGTCCCGACTTTTTAACTCACTCTGGAATTTTACTAAGGGGTCCCAAGCTCCTCACCTTGAACCCACTCGCTGGATGAGGAGACGTTGAAAAGCTCACCATGCTCTGTCCGGAAGAGTTTGAACACCCGGGCAGCAGCAGAGCCATGGTGTCCTATCAAAGAGGAGATGGGAGGCATCAGCGACCACACAGACCCCCAAATTAAGAAAGATATGATGCTAAGGCAGAGAAAGCCCCCTGCACACGTGGATCTTGAACCACTTCTTCATCTTACTTTTTTTTCTTTTTTGGCCACAAGGCATAGCATGTGGGATCTTAGTTTCCTAACAAGGGATGGAACCTATGTCCCCTGCAGTGAAAGCACAGAGCACTAACCACTAGACTGCCGGGGCAAGTCCTCAAAGCATCTTTTTAAATCAAAATATTACTCTTGCTGCTTCTGACCCAGTTCTCATCTTTCCTGTGTCACTTGTTTGGGATTAAACCAATGACACTCTCTTTGCAAATGTAAACATTATCTTAGTGATCGACCTTAAACCAGTATGAACTTTTGCCACTCACATAACCTGGCCATTAAGCAGCTAGTCACTCAGCAGTGTGTTGGGAGATGGATCAGCCATGTTCTGGGGAAGGAGAAGGGTATGTGTTTGGTCAAGTCCAGCTCTTCGTGATCCTGTGGACTGTAGGTTGCCAGCCTCCTCTGTCTATGGGGTTCTCCAGGTAAGAATTCTGGAGTGGGTTGGCATACCTTCCTCCAGGGGATCTTCCCAGCCCAGGGATCAAACCTGAGTCTCTTATATCTCCTGCATTGGCAGGCAGATTCTCTACCACTGCACCATGTGGGAGGAGAGTGGTTCAAAAAGCCCCTGAGCCTATTGGTCAGAAAAACCCAGCGGGGAATGGCCTTTCACCATTTATTACCATGATACTCGATGTGGTCTTCGACGGAAGAAGAGGGATTTCCTTTCACAGTTAGGAAACTCCAAGGGTGTCTGAAAAAAAGACAACAACAAAAAGTAAAGTTTTCACCTGTCTGAGCCTGTACCGGAGGCAGAGTTAACACAGAGTATCACAGTGAGGCTGTTTGGGGAAATGAGTTCCTGGGCTGGGCTTCCCTTCTCCAAAAGAACAAGAGCCTTTCTCAGCAAGCCCTGGCTTTCCTAACCATCTGACCAGCCTGATGTTTGTGGATCCTGAGCCTCTGCAACTCCATTCTGGCAGTAGATGGGGCATGAATCATAAACAAACAAGCCCATAGACCCACATGCCACTAGCCAGGCTCAGTGAGGTCCTGAAGCAAGTGCTCTGAGTCCTTCAGGAAAACAAGGAGACATGCTCCAAGGGAGAAAGGTTATTTCTCTCCCAAGTTAAGCTCGAGGAAACTGGGCAGATGTGTCTGAGTCCCCAGAAATCGGCACTGGGCCTTGGGAAGGAAAGAGATGCGTTTTTTCCATGAGGAGTGAAGGAGGAAAAAGAAGGGGTCTGATTTTGGAAAGTCGTACACTTCTTCTCTCCATTGAAATATGCACTGCTCTAAGGCAGGGAGGTTTTCTTATTCATCTTTATCCAACCTCTAATACCTAAGCCACCCTCTCTCTTAATATGAGCTATCAATAGCTCATATTTGTTTGATTATTTTTGTTTTGATCTCATCTTCAGAACAAAGGTTGGGGTTCATTGAGGTTAGAGATTAGACTGTGTCACACTTGCTTAAAAATCTTTCAATGCCTACTGACTTGGATGAAGGGCAAGCTTCTCTGCACTGAGCAAAAGGCTATCCTGTGCCCACCTTGCAAACTTCATCTCGCTTCCTTCCCCTTCTTGTTCTTTCACATGCCATCATCAATTCTTTTATGTCTGCCTTTCCTTGAGGGCTCAAGACTTCCCGCCAGACCTCATGACTTCCCGCAAGAACTCAGTATGACTAGTCCCTTCCTGGTGCTTTATTTCAATTTCTGCTCAATAATCACTTCCTGGATGAACGAACTCATGATGGGCCCAAGTCTCAGATCTTCAGCCCATTTTAAGTGCTCTGAGTTTGTCAGTCAAAGTGGGTCTATATACAAATGAAGGGTAACAATGTAACTCCTGCCTGTATATCTCCTTCACTCACAGAACATATTAAGAGCACCCATTCTGAGCACTGAAGAATTAATGCTTTCAAACTATGGTATTGGAGAAGACTTTCGAGAGTCCCTTGGACAGCAAGATCAAACCAGTCAATCCTAAAGGAAATCATCCCTGAAAATTCACTGGGAGGACTGATGCTGAAACTCCAATACTTCAGCCTCCTAATGCGAAGAGCTGACTCATTGGAAGAGACCCCAATGCTGGGAAAGATTGAGGGCAGGAGGAGAAGGGGGCAACAGAGGATGAGATGGTTGGATGGCATCACCAACTCAATGAGCATGAGTTTGAGCAAACTCCAGGAGATAGTGGAAGACAGGGAAGGGAGATAAGCAACAGAAAAGGGAAAATATCAGCTTTAGATCACATGGACATCTAGAGAGGACCCACACGCCTCTCCTCCACTTTTCCTATTATTCTTACACCACCAATTCAAATCAACAGATAGATTAAGAGCTGGAGGCACATTTAGCATCCCCAAGGCTTGTTTCCCTGTCTCTGACACTGATCTCTTTTTTAAAAAGTAATAATACCCAAATATGTTTACTGAAAAAACCACATTCTCCCTCACTGAATTGATACTGCCTATATCATACATTGGGGCTTCCCTGGTGGCTCAGCAGATAAAGAATCTTCCTGCAAGGAAGGAGATATTGGAGATGCAGTTTCAATCACTAGATAAGGAAGATACCCTAGAGGAGGAAATGGCAACCCACTCCAGTATTCTTGCCTAAACAATCCCATGGATAGAGGAGCCTGGCGTGCTGCAGTCCACAGCGTCACAAAGAGTCGGATACAACTGAGCAACTGAACAACAATAATCCTTTCCACGGCTCTTGAAAAGAGTTGCTAATGTTCATTGAGTTTTACTCTGTGCTACCCACAGTGGCAAATACTTTGCTCATATCATCACCTTTACCCTCCCCAGAGTCCTCTGAGCTGACTCCTGAAATAACCCATTTTACACATCACGGGGACAGTTCAAAGAGATGGTGAGTCACCTGCATGCCATCACCTAGGAGGAGGTCCAGCCCAGACTCAAGATTCAGGACAAATTGGATGCCAGATCTTGGACCTTCTGCTGAGGCCATATGTAGCCAATCTCCTTGTGGTTCTACCTCTCGGTGTAAATTAACAAACTGGCCTTTTGGCTTATGTGACAATGAAATAGCAATGCCCTCAGTTTTTATCAACAAAGGAGCCTTGCAATACTACAATGTCATTGTCATCTTTGGCTGCTCAAGTTTCCTGCCCAAATCCTTCCAGAGGGAGTTGCCGGTGGGCAGGTGGAAAACACACCCTGGAACCCAGAGCCCTGCTCCTGCCCAGGGGGACTCCACCCAGTCAGTAAAATTGCTTTGCTCAGAGCCCAGAAGAGCCTCTGGCCTGCCCCCATCCTGCCCATCATCTGCAGAGTCGAAGGGCGGGGCGTTTCTATCTCCAACAGCCACGGGAAAGATGATCTCAACTTTCCACTAAACCGAGATCTGATTCAACATGATTCAAAGGTGTGGCTACTGTTGGATAAACCATAATGCATTTATCTTGATGCCAAAGCGTGCGCACCCCAGAGTCAGGCATGACGCTGCAAACCCAGGCAAACAAAACTCTCCCTGGGGCACATCAAAGTGCCCCTTCTGCTGGGAGGGTCTTGGCAGGGCAGAGGCACTTCATGTGGTCTCTATCAGATGTCTGCCAACCCTCCAAGGCACATTATGATCCCTTCACCAAAGGAAAGGAAAATGACCATTCATTGTACATCTGAGGCACACAGTTCTTATCCGCGGTAGATACTCAATTAATATTTAGTAAGTGACTGATTGAATGAATGAGTTTATATAGACAGCTTTGAAGTTTGAAGAGTGGAATATGCTTGTAAGAAAAACTAGGTTCCCTTTAAAAACAAGTCGTAATACATCCAATGCAGATGGATGTGTGTGCCTGCATCCTCCAGGGTCACCCTTGAGGGTCACGTGGCCCTGGGGAAACCAGGAAGCAAGTTAGGTAAAGTCTGTCTGGGCTAGCGTTGCTTTAGTGTTCTGGAGCCTGGGAAAGTGATGGAAGTGATGACCGATACCTGAATCCAAGGTGTAGAAAGTGTTTGCTGCCCAGTTTGGTCATCGCCTTCCTGGCCACATCATCCAAATTTCGAGAGCCTTCATCATTCACAGCAACAGAAAGGATCCTGCCATTGGGCACGGCATTTAAATACTGGGCCAGACGCTCACTCTCTTTCTTGGATCTGTAGGTGTCAAATCTGAAATGGGGCAGGGAGAGGAGATATTAATAGTCCTAACAGTAGTGCAAAAAGAGAGCTCTAAGCACCTACCTGTGGTAAGACAGCTAACATACCATCCAAAATCTCAAGAGTCATGATTTTTCAAGAAAAGAGCTTTTATTACAGCAAAAAAAAAAAAAGAATCATCTGAGACTTGTCAAAGATGGATATGGATGGATATGGAGATGGATATGTAATCCATCCTCATACATATAAAGCAGCTATGAAATGGAGATCTCAAATAACCCACACCACAGGTGACAAGAATTTGCAAAGGAAAGATAAAATTTTGTCATGATCCCAACTCTAAATATAAAGCAAACTTATTAAGTATAAAGATTTTGTACAATGACAATGGAAATTCCAAAAAAACTTGTCTTGGAACTTAACAAGCAAAATAATTCTACAAGGAATTTACAAAAATAAACCACCATGAATAGCCAAGATTTGAGAAAAGGAAAAAAAAGGGGATGTGGGCAGGGGGAATGTGTGGATGCTCAGGGGTCCTCAAACTTACTTTTAATTGTTTCCATAACCTGGTCTGACCCCACCTAGGCCCCTTCCTTCTCCACTGACCTTTCCCATGAAATGTTCACTATAATCCTAGCATATCTCAGGGTCTCATGACCATACCACAAGCCCACTCTTGCCTTCACTCTATTGTTCTAACCTTCTCTCCAGCCAATCAAATGCTTACTACCTCCCCAGAGCTGATCGAGGTTCTTATTTCTCTGAGTAACCTTATGCAAGTAACCTCCAGGTGACCAGGTCTCAAGTTACCATAGCCTGCATTTCTGCGTGTGTTTAGTGTTTATTAGTATTTTTATTCAGACACCTTCAGCTGTCAGATTCTTGAGCCCACTGATTCATACTTTACCCAAAGGAGACAAGGAAGGAGCAGGCATCCTGACTTTGGAATCTCCACACCAGCTATCAGTATAACATCTCATTATCCATTTCAATGATGAATTCAATTTGATTGGCTGCCACAAGTAATCCATATTGTACTACTTAAGAAGCAGAGCTATATCCAGAGAAAACCAGAGTTCAAAAGAATGCATGCACCCCAATGTTCTTTCCAGCACTGCTTACAATAGTCAGGACATGGAAGCAGCCTAAATATCTATCTACAAAGGATTGGATAAAGAAGATGTGGTATATATACACAATGGAATATTACTCAGCCATAAAAAGGAACAAAACAACACCAGTTGCAGAGACGTGGATGGACCTAGAGACTGTCATTCAGAGGAAGTAAGTCAGAGAGAGAGAAACAAATATCATATTAGATCACTGAAATGTGGAATCTAGGAAAATGGTACAGATAAACCTATTTGCAAAACGGAAATAGAGACACAGATGTAGAGAACTAATATATGGACACCAAGGGGGAAAAGGAGTGGGATGAACTGGGAGATTGGGATTGACACGTATACACTACAATGTACAGACTAGATACCTAAGGAGAACCTACTATACAGCACAGGGGACTCTACTCGGTGCTCTGTGGTGACCTAAATGGGAAGGAAATCCAAAAATGAGGGGTACATGTATACGGGTAGCTGATTCACTTTTCGTCACAGCAGAAACTAATACAAGACTGTAAAGTGACTGTAAAAGTTAGTAGTAAAAACTAAAATAAGAATAAATTGAAAAAAAAGAATAAGTTGAATATAATATAATAAAATTTTAAAGGAAGGAACAGCATCCAGGAGTCAGAGCACAACTGAGTAGACCATTCTCTCTCCTCTGAAGGGAGGAGCTCTCTGATAGCCTTTGTGTCAATCAAGTGCATCCTGGTTGCATTACCCCTGGGTTGAGGATTGCTCCACCCCAGGCCAAGCAGGTGGCTATCACTAGGGGACCCATGGGGCAATTTAGTGACTCAGGGTCTGGGCAGATTTGGGTTAAATCCCAGCTCCAACACTCCTAAGCCTTGTGATGCTGAGCTCCTCTATCCAAGGGATTCTCCAGGCAAAAATACTGGAGTAGGTAGCCATTTCCTCCTCCAGAGGCTCTTCCCAACCTAGGGGTCAAATCCACATTTCCTGCATTGCAGGCAGATTGTTTTTTTTATTTTTTACCATCTGAGCCACCAGGGAAGTCTCTGAGCAAATTTAGCTTCACTCAACCTCAGTGCTCTCATCTGTATAACAACAGAATCACCTCCCAGGGCATTTATGAAGATTCAATTATATATAGTGGAGAAAGTGGTTAACACAGGATTTTGCACAAAGTCCAGTGATTGTATTATTGTTACTGATATTCACTGGAGGGCAAGGTGAACTGGCCAGCCTACACCATATCACAGCCAGTTCTTGCTGCCTTCCTGTGGATGCTCATGGCTCCTGCCCTGTTTTTGAGGAATTCAATATCCCCATCCTCCAGCAGCACCCGGACAGCTGTGTCTGCTTGCCACTCCAGCTGTGCCCTTCCTCATGTCTCTTTCTCTCCAAATGACCTGGACTGGCCTCTGCGGGGCCTGGACAAGAAGCCCTGGGAGCTTACTGGTCAGGTCCAGTCTCTGAAGAGTCTATCAGCTCACACCCAAGCCTGGAGAGAGGACAGGGAGAAGAGACTTGTTGTGTCTGCCTCCTGAATATCTCTCCAGTCCATCCACTTCTATCGCCGCTGCTTCAACCTCTACCGCCAGCGACCTCTTTTGCCCAGAACATGTGGAAGCCTCTGAACCACCTGTGCTAGCTTTACTTTTTAAAAAAATAATTGTATGCATTTATTTTTGGCTGTGCTGGGTCTATGTTACTGAGTGGGCTTTTAGCTAGTTGCAGGGAGCAGAGGACTACTCTTCATTGCAGTGCACGGCTTCTCATTGCAGGGGCATCTCTTGTTGTTGAGCACAGGCTCTAGGGAACTCAGGCTTCAGTAGTTGCAGCACATGGGCTCAGCTGTTGCAGCTCCCGGGCTCTCCAGCAAGTCTCAATAGTTGTGGTGTGTGGGCTTAGTTGCTCTGTGGCATGTGGAATCTTCCCAGACTAGGGATCAAACACGTGTCACCTGCATTGGCAGGCAGATTCTTTACCACTGAACCATCAGGGAAATCCTGAGCTTTACTTTAGCTCTCCGCAAACAATCCACTCTCTACAGAGCAGCCAATTCTTTCAAATTAGATGGTATTCTTCTTGATTTTTTACTTCTTTTTTATTTAATTTTATAAATTTTTAATTGGTAGATAATTGCTTTACAAAGTTGTGTTCATTTCTGCTATACAAAAATGCAAATCAGCCATAAGTATATGTTAATGTATATATAAGGAATCTAGAAAAATGATACTGATGAGCTTATTTGCAGGGCAGGAATAGAGATGCAGATGTAGAGAATGGTCTTGTGGACACAGCAGGGGAAGGAGAGGGTGGGACGAACTGAGAGAGTAGCACTGACATGCACTTACTCCCATATGTAAACCAGAGAGCTAGTGGAAGCTGCTGTAGACACAGGGGGTCAGTGTGGTGCTCTGTGATGACCCAGAGGGCTGGGATGGGGGAGGGGGGAGGGAGGCTCAAGAGAGGGGATAATGTAAATGTGGTGGTTTAGTCGCTAAATTGTGTCCGACTCTTATAACCCCATGGACTGTAGCCTGCCAGGCTCCTCTGTCCATGGGATTCTCTAGGCAAGAATACTGGAGTGGGTTGCCATTTCCTCCTCCATAGTTATGGCTAAATCAGATCATTTTTTTCTTAAAGCACTTTGGTGGCTTTGCATTCTGCTAAGAATAAAACCCACCTCCTCACTGGGCCTCCCAGGCCGCACACCTGCCTCTGCCTGAAACTCCATCATTGCAGGTCATTTCCATCACTCTCTGCCCTCCCACCTCTCTGCTGGCCCTTCCGTCCTATGAACATCACGCACTTTCTCAGCCCTGGTCCTTGCACTTGCTGCTCTCAGTCTTGAACAATCATTCCCTGACTCAGCCTCACCCCAAAGTCCTTGGCTCAAATGTCTCTTGTTTACACTAGGCTCCCTGACCACGTGATGTAAGATGACCTTCCTGAGTTACTCTGCACCACCTATGTCTTCCCCCTAATTACCGATGATCCCAGCCTGAAACTATGCTGTGTGAACATGTGCATATGTATGTGTGAATGTGCCTGTGCCTGTTCAATTCAGCTTCATGAGGCAGATGCCTCGGGAAGGAGAGACCTAACTCCTTGAGATCAAGGATTTCTGTTTTGCTCACGGCTCAGCACCCTGAGTGGCCTCTGGCTAGGACACACTTCCAGTAAGTGTGTGTTGAATGAATGAATGAATGAATGAATGTGTTGATGTGAAGGTAAACCTTACCTGTCAGAATGGATGACTGTTCCTGATTTGGGGTCAATGACATGGACAATGACTCCACGGTGACCCCAGCTCCTTTCAAAAAAATAGCCTCCCTCTTCCAGGCCACCCGGGTGAAGAGTCTTGTTCAGAAATGTCCAGGAGAGCTTCTTCTGTCCATGCAACTCAAGGGTACCTCCTCTGTCGACACCAATGTACTTGAGGCCAAAGTAGGGATCCAGCTGAATGCCATCATCAGCCCTATGAGAGAAAACGGCTCTCTGTGGTCGGCCAACATCTCTGTTTAGTGGCTGCTGAGCCCAGAGGGGATGGCACTGCTGCTGACTCCCACTGTGGCCACTGTAGAACCAATCACACCTGGTGACCGCCCAAGATCAGTAGACATAGCATGAGCAACCAAGATAGTCCCAAGCCAGAACAAAATGAGTCCAACAGGCCAAGCAGAAATACTCATCAATAGTCAACATGTTGGCACTTCTTTCCAGGTCTAAGTGCATTATATTTTGGTCCATATCAGATGTGGAATCACCTGGACAACTATTGCATACCCTGTGTATTCTTGGCTACTGCTTCTGAGAACTCTCAATTGCTTAGTGATGGAGCATAGCCAGAGGCAAATACTGCCTGGAATTTTTCTTTATCTTGTCCATCAGAGCCTATTAATAAACATTCAAAGAGACTCCCTGAGCCATGACAAGATTAGAAAGCAACTGAAAGGGGGGCAGGGGTTTCTGTAACTTAAGTCCAGACCTGAGCCACAGTAAACAAAATACCTTGTGTACCTCTCCAACTCACCCAAATTGCCAGTGTCTGTCTTGCTCGTGATTGTGATCTGGCAGGATGTAGTGATAATTCCTTTCTTGCACTAAAGGCTTGCTGTCTCACCTTCCTCTTTCCTATGGACATTCTCCCCCGCATCAGATCCAAGGGTGGCATGGTACCCATGATAGCATGGGGACCGTCTACCCACCTTCCATACAAAACGATGCTGAAATTGCCCTGGAAAGGGCAGAGGGCACTCCCAGCATGCAGCTCTCCTCCGCTGTCAATCAGGATGTGCCGGGTACGCAAAACAATGGCCTCATCTTGGTCTTTAATGACTAGCTTTCCTGAAGAGGTAGGAATGGAGTGAGGTTGAAGAACACAAGTGTTAGTGATGAGATTCTAGCAGAGAGAAGGGCAGACCTCCTGAGCCCACCATCTCCTCCAGGCAGGCAAGAAGGCCTCCTTCATGTACTTCTGTTTGCTGTGCCTATGATGTTTACTTTTCTCTCTGTCTTGCGATGGGTAAATATTGCCTGCTTGGTTTGTTGCCTTCACTGTGTGCTCTGCCTTCAATGAGTAAGCATCTGAAAGTCAGATAAGCAGAACTGCTCAGAGCACCAATAAGGAGTTTCCTCTATAAATGCTTCTTTCATTAAGATTGGACTCTGACAAGGCATTCCTTAAGTGCTCAGAGTTGATGGTTATCTCCAACAACCAGATGCTCTGACTTGAGCTCTAAGCATGTGACATTTGTTTTGTCCATCTAAAGTTATGGCAACCTGCATCTATCTGCTGGGCTCTGAGGCAGCAGACCAGAGAGATGGGATGAGGAGTATGGGGGAAGGAGATTGGCTTACCTCCCTCTGAGATGCGGATGGAGTAGACCGTGGCAGAAGAGGTGAGCAACAGTGCTCTGCCCTGGCCTATATACACATAGTAGTCTGGGTCATGGCCAGGATTCCAGGGTTGCAACTCAGGCCACTGATCAGGGCACTCAGCTGACCCTGCAAAGTACAGAGAGGTGTCACTGCCACCATCCACCAACCTCCCCAGCAAGGATGGCACAGATCATGGGGTGGGAGGAGGTATCATGCACTTTTATGGCTCTGGCCTCCTCCCTAACAGAGCTAAAATCAGGGCCTTAGAGAGAAAAGAGAACCCCTGACATAGGAGCCCTGGGATTTATCCCATGCCCTTCATTAGTTCATCATGTATTTTCTGTGAACTTCCTTCTTCTGGGCTCAGTTTTTCCCTTTATCAAATGAAGGGTAGACCAGATGACTCCTCAAGATATTCCAGGATCTAAAGTTAAACAGTGATATACCTAAATTACTTGTATTCCAAGGCATCCTTTCCCATGGAAAGAATGTTTGAAAAGTTGGCAAAGCCCTTTCCCCTTCTGCATGAGTATTTGACTTTTAGTTAATTTGCTCTCCCTGTTTCCCTGGAAACCTGAGAAAGATGGTATTCTATAAACTGTGCTACCAAGCAACATTAATTATAACAAAAGTGACCCCTGATTAGTCAATGGCATCTAAACCAGGAACTATGAGGTACAGTGGTAAAGAATCTGCTGACCAATGCAGGAGATACAAGAAATGCATGTTCAGTCTCTGGGTTGGGAATATCCCCTGGAGAAGGAAATGACAACCCACTTTACTCTTCTTGCCTGGAGAATCCTGTGGACAGAAGAGGCTGCAGGCTACAGTTGAGGGGGCTACAAAGAGTCACACATGACTGAGTGACTGTGCACACACACAGTCATTATATTTATAACGATCCTGCTGGAGATGTCTTACTATGGCCTTCCCTGAGTGCAGGGACTCTGATAACTGGGCACATCCCACACGGCAACCCTGAAAGTTATATCTGTGGAGTTGCTATAAGAGATACTGGCTCTGATGGGGCAATTCCATACTTGTCCAATGATGGCCTTGTTTCTTCTCACCTAAGTTGCTGTTACCTGGGAAACCAAAGAAGATAACTTCTGGGAGGCTTGTGGGATGTTACTAAGACCACTCCAATGAAAGAGGAGTGCCTGATGAAACACCAATGGCAGGTGGTGTTTCTGTCCTAAACCCTTCAAAGTTAGCCTGATGCTCATCATGGCCTGCAGGATTCCCTGGTGCCTCAGCAGTAAAGAATCTGCCTGCAATGCCAGAGACATGCATTCGACCCCTGGGTTCAGAAGATCCCCTGGAGGAAGATCTCCCCTGAGGAGATCCCTCAGTCCAGTATTCTTGCTTGGAGAATTCCATGGACAGAGGAGCCTGTCAGGCTACAGTCCATAAAGTCACAAAGAGTCAGAGTCGACTGAAGCAAGTGAGGACACATGCATAAGCACGGCCTGTGGTAGCCTCGTGAGTCTGAATGTTTAGCTGAACTCAAAATGCCCATGGTGGGTGTTACACTGCAAATAGAAGCACTGGGAGGAGTCCTTCCTTCTACTGCTCAGAAGGATCTATACCCCAGTGGGGCACCATGTATGGTGAACAGAGAAGACTGTCTCAGAAACAGGGAGACTCTCCCTGTACAGCAGGGGAAAGCCCAAAGGGAAAGCGATCAGAAGAGGCCACGGACAAAACAAGATGAGAATGCTTGCTCAATGTCCTCTTTTTTTTCTCTCATTAGGAATTAAGTTGTGAGCCTGAAACAGTAGATTTTTAAATAACTGTGGAGGGGATGGAGGAGCGGGAAGGTGTGTGTGCATGCTAAGTCACTTCAGTCTTGTCAGCTTCTGCCACCCCATGGAATGTAGCCCACCAGGCTCCTCTGTCCATGGGATTCTCCAGGCAAGAATGCTGGAATGGGTTGCCATTCCCTTCTCCAAGGGATCTTACCGACCCAGGGATCGAATCTGGGCCTCCTGCATCCCAGGCAGATTCTTTACTATCTGAGCTACCAGGGAAGCCCATGATCTTATGCGCTGTATCTTAATGCACCAGATCTTATGGCAAATCAGGAAGGGTGCATGAAGGTCAGGTGGCTCCCAGACATCAGGCTGGCTGGCAGCTTTGTGTTTTTTGTCTGTTCCACCCCACCCTGAGTGTTTGATAAAATTTCAATTGGTTGCCATCCTTTAACAAGTAGAGAGCTTTTATACAAAAGTCTGTATTTCTGGCTTCTCTTAAAAATTCAATAGACCCTGCAGTAGGTGCCCCCCTCTTCCCATGTGGGGGCCATTGGCCAGGACTGAGAAGGGTGAGTTCCTTAAGAGGGGCCTGCATTCTACAGGTGACCACATCCCTACCTGGCCAGCTTCACTGCTTTGCATCACATGCCTAGCACCTGTAGACACTGAATTTGTAACCCCCAAGGCTGCCTGATGAAACCAAAGCACAGGATAAGACCTGCCCAGAGTCACTGAGTTAGCAGGGTCAGGCCAGAACCCCGTGGCCCTGACCCTGCCCTAAGGCTCCTGCTCCTGGCCCCCAGACCCTTGCTTCCAGAAGTGGCTACACCTTCTTTGTTGACAGGCAGAGGCCCAGATACTGTGCAGTGGCTTACCCGTGGATGCGGTACCAGGAAAGTGGGCCAGGATGAACCAACCGATGGTCAGCATCACCCTAAAGGAGACGTCCGGCCTGTGAGCAGCTCCCATCCTGGCAGAGTGCTCCCTGAAACAGAAGCACACGGAGTCAGATCTGCAAGCTTGCCAGGCTGGAGTCAGTGTGTGGGGCAGACACACACAGAGACACACAGGGCACGTGCACACACAGAGGTCAAGCCAGCATGGGCACCCTCCAGCCAACCAGTGCTAAGTCCTCAGCTGCCATGACTCAGGATTGGGCAGATCGGGGCATGCCAGCCCTGTTATCCACCTCCAGCCTGTGTCCTGCAGCTCAGAGACCCCGTGACGGATGGAATTTCATCCTTGGTGCTTCAGCTCGCTACCCTCCAGAATAAAGCTTTATTTTTTCTTCTTAAGTTAAAAAAGAGAGAAAACCAGAAAACACTCCCACTGAACATGTGCTGGAAAATAGATGCCATTAACTTCCTGTGTGATCAAAGCTGATTTGATTAACCTCTCTGGGCTTCAGTTTCCTAATCTGAAAAACGAGGCTGTGGACTAGCTGATTTCTAATGTTGAGAGTCCCTTGGACTGCAAGGAGATCCAACCAGTTCAGCCTAAAGCTAATCAGTTCTAAATATTCATTGGAAGGACTGATGCTGAAGCTGAAATTCCAATATTTTGGCCACCTGATGCGAAGAACTGACTCATTGGAAAAGACCCTGATACTGGGAAAGATTGAAGGCAGGAGGAGAAGGGGACAACAGAGGACAAGATGGTTGGATGGCATCACTGACTCAAGGGACATGAGTTTGAGTAAACTCCGGGAGTTGGTGATGGACAGGGAAGCCTGACATGCTGCAGTCCATGGGGTCTCAAAGAGTTGGACACAACTGAGTGACTGAACTGAATTGACTGAATGTTAGTCTGTGCTTCTAAAACAAGTCTTGATGATAATATTGCGATCTTAAATAGGATGCCTGTGTATTATAAAACCTTTTAATATTACCCATCCAAGAGAAAGGCAGGGCAGAGATAGTTAATTGTCCCCTAATATCCATTTTCCCTGGAAAAGAATCCCTATGTTTTGTCTGGGCACACAGCCACCTAGATACCTTCTTCAGTCTCTGGAATTGTTTTAGCCAATATGGCAAAAGTACAGTGTGTGAATTCCAGGATATGTCCTCACAAAAGGTGGGAAGCCTTTCTCCATGCCCTCCCCCCGCCACCTCCTGTTGGCTGGAATATGGATATGATGGCTGGATCTTTAGCAGCTATTTTTGGCCACATAGGTAGTTAGAGCCATATGCTGAAGATGGTAAAGCAGAGAGTAAGAAACTAGGCTCCGACCCCATGGAGAATTGAAACAGCCCTAGACTCTGGATTTATTTTTCTGTGTGACAAATTAAATTAATTTTATTTCATTTCTATTTTATGAAAGCCACTTTTTTTTCCTTTTACTCAGACAGAAGCTGACTATGGGAATTTGTCTAGGTAATCCTCAAGACAGGAACGTAAAAAAAAAAAAAAAAAAAAGATGCTTGATGCC
Source organism: Odocoileus virginianus (assembly GCF_023699985.2). NCBI lineage: Eukaryota > Metazoa > Chordata > Mammalia > Artiodactyla > Cervidae > Odocoileus > Odocoileus virginianus. The sequence goes on from NC_069689.1 coordinate 55,525,409, forward strand.
CCTTTCAGAATATAACACTCTTGGAGGAAGATCTCTGTCCTCGAGTACTCTGTTGCACACTAGAGTACGTAAACGAGGCTGGGAGAGCAGCCTGCTCCGGCTCCCCTGGCCATGTCCTTAGATCCTCCCCGGAGCCTGAAAACAAACAGATATTCTCCCACACAGAGGAACAGGCCAGATGTCTCTCATTGCACGCAGGCTCCTGCCTCTGAACCAGCTCAGGGATAAATCTGATCATCCCTGACCTTCCAGCTCCAGGTGAGGTGCTTTGTGTGAGTTCAGTGAGTCGGAGTAAGCAGGAGGGTCTGAGACAGAGCGCCCTGGCCTTGTGCCTGGTCCCTCCTGCACAGGTGTGCTGGGAAGGCTGGGGGAGGGAGGCACAGTGCTCTCAGCATCAATGTCCACGGTGTCCTCCTGGCGGGCACCCTGCCTGGCCCTGGCCTGACCTGGAGAGAACAACAGGACCCATTCTAGTCGCCTCAACAGAGCCGCTGGAGTGGGGCATCGAACGGTGCCCTTTTCCCAATGGCCCCGAGAAGAGGAGTGTCTGTTTTCATGCTCTTTGCAAGAGAAAGAAGGGGATGCTCGGGACAGGAGTGTCTTGTGGTCCTCAGGGAAAAGCCAGGGCCCAGCTCTCGAGCCTACACCTGTTCAGCAAAACCAAAACTGACTTGTTCTTTGCTGCTAAGAAGCCCCAGGCCATCCCGTAGCTTCATGAACCTGAACTTTGGGCCGTGAGCTAGGAGAGGAATGTGGCCGGCACTGAGCAGAGTGGTGCCCGGGGGATGGGAGGCAATCTGGGTGTGGGCACTCCTCCAACCTTAACTGCTGGGTGACCCTCACCCAGACATGTGCTTCTCTGGGCCTCGACTCCCCATGGGATACAGGGACTTGCGGCCTTGACACCTTCTGATTACAGCCTAGGTCATTTCAGAGACAAAAATTATCAGTTTCAGGATGGATGTAAAAACAATTCCACCTGGCAGGGTAATGCTCAAAATCTTTCTCCTAACGTGAAACAGATCTGCTGTGTCTGAGGCACTGGAGGCAGAGAGAACCGCACCCCACCACCCCCCCGCCCGCCTCAAAGAGCTCGTGACCCCACATTGCCCGGGGAAGGGTGGGGTGGTCCTCCGGGCTTTTGTGCCCCCTGAGTGGCTTCCAGGGCCCTGAGCACAGAAACGTGGAGAAAGGTCCCGTTGATATGCATCCCAAAGGTTCTCAAATTTCACTTGGGACTTCTTCCCAAGGGGAGGAGGACAGCTTTCCCACTTGGCCACTGAGAGCTCTCTGGCAGCGGGAACTGGACTCGGCTTCTCCAGCTGGCAAGATACGGTCTGGAAACGGTGCCCAGCCGCGGAAGGCCTGGGAAGCACACCAGTTGGCTAACAATGCTAGAAGCTTCCTCAGGGAGCTGCTGGCTGGAGCCTGGATGGGTCCTGCTGGTCGTGAGCTGGCCCCTTCCTTGCAGGGCACGGTGAACCCCTTGGGTAGAGAGTCATGTGCAAGAGGGACGACTGGAACTCCAGGACACTCTGCTTCACAAGGCTTCACAATAACAAGCTGACGTTTTCCAGAAGCTCAGCACCCCCACTCTATCCAGCTGTAGCTCCGAGTGTCTGCCAGGCCTCCAGGAACGCAGAGGGGCAGGGCGTCGCCTGCCCCTGGCTGTCTCTGCCTCTCCTCGCTGCCATCACTCGGCCGGGGCGGGGGCTCTGTTCTTCCTCCAGCTGCCCTGGGGTAGTAGAAGCCATCACCTGAAGGAGAAGAGGAACACGGGGTTATTGGAGCCTCCACAGAGACCTCTGAACCCCCAGAGGAGCAGCATTAGCAGGTCCACGCCCCACAGTATCCCCGCCCCCGAGGGGAGGCAGGCCCTTGCTGCCTGCAGAACCTGCAGCCTGCAGAAGCCAAACTCTCTTCGGGGATTACTACGAAGAGAGGGAGGAGAAGGAGGTGGGGTAGGCTCAGTGTAAGCGCTGAGGGGTGGGGCCCGGGGTGGGGGGTGGGGAGCAGAAGAGAGTATGTGGGGGGAGGTGCAGCAGGGCTGCAGGGGGACCTGGAAGCTGGTTTGGGCGATGGGACAGCACAGGGACAGCCGTCACTCTCTGTCACATCTCACCGAGGTGAGTCTCATTTTCTGCAAACCTAGGCTCGGCTCAGACCAGCAAGACACTGTGGGGACCTGGAGCACAGGCCCCAGAGGCCTCCAGGCCAGCCATGCAGCCCAAGATCAGGAAAACCATTTGACCATCAGGCCTTGCTTTTTTTAACCCGTAAAACTGAAATAATGCCTCTTAAACTCCAAGGTCAGTTTGATCCTCGCTTGAGGATCAAACGAGAGGCTCTATAGAAGATAGTAAAACTCTGGGCCTGACCTGTGGTCAGTACGCAAGTGATGGGAGCTGCTGGTATGAAGGATGCTTGCTACCAAGGGAGAAAGAGTCTGGGAGATGAACTCTAAGAACCTGCTCTGAGTTCCAGCTCTCAACAGCCATGTGACCTTAGATAAGTCGTTCAACCTCTCTGGGCCTTAGCTGTCTCATTTTTAAAATGGGAACAATAATACTACCAAAAACCAGGAGGGTTTCCCTGGTGGTTCAGATGGTAAACAATCTGCCTGAATGCAGGAGACTGGGTTTGATCCTGGTTTGGGAAGATCCCCTAGGGAAGGAAATGGCAACCAGCTCCAGCATTCTTGCCTGGAGAATCCCATGGACAGAGGAGCCTGGTGGGCTACAGTCCATGGTGTCACAAAGAGTCAGACATGACTTAGCGTCTAAACTACCACCACCACCAAGCAACTTGCCAGTTAGCATCAAGCTCACAGAATGTAGGAGCTGATGGGATCGGAGACCCTTTCCAGTCAGCCCTTGGCTGTGCACCTGAACCATGTGGGGAATTTGTTAAAATGTGGATTCTCATTCCGTGGGTCTGGGGTAGGATCTGATTCTGCATTTCCAACCAGCTCCCAAGCGAGGCTGCCTCTGCTGTTGGGCTGTGGGCCATGCTTTGAGTAGCAAGGATCTCATGCAGTCCCACCCTCCCATTTTACAGATGAGTAAATTGAGGCCCACAGTGCAGAGATTGTTGCTTATAATCAGGAGCAGTAAATGGATCAGAGAATTGCCATCTGACTCCAAATAATGGGGCACATGCCGCCTTCCCGGACACCCTGCTTGTTTGGGTGGAAAGGGAGAGGTAAGACTGGGTCCATTTCTGTTTTAGCCCCTGTTTCAACTGGGGCATTGCTTTTAGTCACAGTTTGGATAGTAAACACTTGCCTCAGGAACCCTTTATACTTCCATAAAGTCTTAAAATTATCTTCCCCAAACAAAATACCTCCTCTGAGAGGGGAAATCCCCAATGGGAAGCCACCTGCAGAACCAAAGAGGAGAGTTTCTTGTGATGAGAGAACTTCACCATCACAGACCACTCCCATCCCCAAGAATATCTGAACAAATCCTGTCAGATCCTGCTGTGGCATCACACCCAGATCTCTCCTCTCATCACCAAATCGGCTGGTAGCGTCAAAGCCATCCACCATCACAGCAGGTAGGAAGGCAGGTCTGTAACCAGTCTCCCCTCCTGTTCATGTAACACACATGGTCTATGCATCCCACAAGTGGGCACTGCACTGGTCCTGGTGGAAAAGGAAGTGAGATCCCTGCCCCCACAGGGATCCCGAAGTCCCATCAGCCTCTGCATCAGGCATCGCAGTCTAAATGATGAGCCTGACTCTTCTGCAAACCAGATGTTTCCTAATGAAGAGTTCCTCAATGACTTATTGGAGATTAAACACTGGAGTAAACAACTGAGCCACACTGACATATCTAACTTGCCCTTTAGTTTAGAGCTAGGCTGTCCAATACACTGGCAGCAAGTCATGTGTGGCTATGGACATTTAAATTAAAAGACAGTTAAGACTCAATTCCTTGGTATTGCTAGGCACTTTTAAGAGTTTGATCACCACTGGTAGCTAGTGGCTACCGAGAGGTAAAGAATCTGCCAGCTACTGCAGGAGAGGCAAGATATAGGGGCTTGATCCCTGGGTCAGGAAGATCCCCTGGAGGAGCAAATGGCAACCCACTCCAGTATTCTTGCCTGAAGAAACCCATAGACAGAAGAGCCTGGCAGGCTAAAGTCCATGAGGTCGCAAAGAGAGTCAGACACAACTTAGCTACTAAACAGCAGCAACCATGTTGGGTGCATGGATCTACAAGATTTCCATCATTGTAGAAACTTCCAGTTTAGAGCCTCGATACTCAGAGTGGTTTAGAAGATCAAACTAGAGCGAGCTTCAAGAAGGTTCAGAGCAACAGTTTTTATGGTGGCATCCTTGACTCCACCTTTTAGAAGCTCAGATTCTTAGCCCCACTGCAGACCTACTGACTGACTGATTCAAACTCCAGGGGTGGGCCAGCCATCTATTTTAACAAGCCCTCCAGGGATTCTGATGTTGCTCAAGAACCACCAGTTCAGAGAACAACTCAGTCCAGAGACACTTGTCAACCAGTTAAGTGTCAGCCTCTGGAATGCTTAAGAGTGCCTTGGCTGAGCATGCAGGCTGTGTGACAAGATCCAAATTTAAGCCTCAGATCTCCCATTTAGGAGCCTTGGGTGAACATTGCCATTCATTTAACCATAAAGCCTCCATTTCCTCAACTGTAAAATGGGGGAATCCTTGCAGCTTCAAGGTTACTAGACAGACAGAGAGATACAGGGACAGTGAGTGGTCTGCTGAACTGTAAGCTGCCATATGTCAGTTTATCACCATCATTCCTGTCTGGTTTCCATTCAATGCCTGATGCAGCCAATCACTGGCTTGACTTACTAAATGGGATTTTTACCTCTTTGACTGACAGATGGGTAGTGCTATGCCATTCCCTGAGAGGTACCGCTACACAAAAATGCTTTCTCAGAAGTTCAACACAGAGGACTTTACATGGGAAACTCCAGCCCAGTGGAGTGACGTGTTTATGGAGCTGGGGGAAAAACACAAATATGACCTAGCGGACACCCCACCCTGGGCTCTGGGCAAAAGTTCTGCCTGGACAATGTGAAGTGTGGCAAACAGGCAGGCCAGAGTCTTGGGTCCTGAAATAGCTTTCTTATTAGAAAAAGTATGAGGGACTTGCCTGTCAGTCCAGTGGTTAAGAATCCGCCTTCCAATGCAGGTGGTGTGGGTTTAGTCCTTAGTTGGGGAATTAAGATCCCACACATGCAACTAAGAGTTCTCATGTCACAACTTAAGACCCTGAGTACCAACTAAGACCCAGCTCAGCCAAATAAGTAATTATTATTATTTTTTTAAAGATTTTTTGTGAGGTAGGGGAGATGGCTGTCCCCTCTGAGACCCAGGAGAAGGAAGTCCTTTGGGTTGGTTGTTTGACTCATGTTTTATTTCACAAGGGCTTGGCTTATGACTCAGATTCAAGCAAAACAGAGCTCCCAAAAGGGAAGAAGAGGGAGACAAAAATAAATAAATAAAAGATGACTTATTGACACTGCCCAGTATTAAATTACCACACTTCTGAAAGATTCCGTGGATGAAGACATAACACCTGTGGGGTGAGGGGGTCTATTGGGAAGGTGGCAAAGGGGGAGAAGGAAATAGTACTCAAAGCAGATCTGTGTGGGACTCCCCTGGCAGTCCAGTGGCTAAGTTTCCCCACTTCCAATGCAGGGGGCCTGGGTTGGATCCCTGGTTTAGGAACTAGATCCCACATGCCACAACTCAGAGTTCACATGCTGCAACTAAAGATTCTGCATGCTGCAACTAAGACCTCGTGCAGCCAAATAAATATTAAAAAAAAAAAAGAAGAAGAAAGCAGACTTGTTCTTGGTCCCAGACTGTTACACCAACTTCCTGCTGACCCCTGATGGACTCGAGCATGCTCTGTTAATTCCTTGACTAAAATGTTTTTTCTCTACCACCATGCTTCCAGCTGCCACACTTGACCTTTGGAGATTGGTGGTTTATTTTAAGACTCCCTTTCTACCTGCCCTGAGGAATTTGCCCCTGGTCCTAAAGTCTACCACAGTTGCTTCTTCCTCTTCATCCACAGCTTACTGATCAAACCTTTCTTTAAATTCTCTCATTCTATCTTTGGAGCACCTCAATGCCTTCCACACTGGGCTACAGGCTCCTGAAAGGTGGCCACTACATAAACCCATTTTTCTTTCCTACAACCCAGCACACAGTGGCTGCCCAATGGATGTGGACAATGAGCACATGGCTTTGCCCAGAGATTGCTGGAGGAACAACCCACTTGGCAGTTTGCCTGCTCTGCGACTTTGGGCTCTGTGTCCAATGCTCTCTGAAAAAACAGGTGGGAGTGCTGAAGCAGAAACTGGAGGCACTGAACAAGCCAACATGTTTTTAAATTATAACTCTTTTTCAAAACATCCTTTTAAGGCTTGCCCTTAATTGAGGAAAAAAAGAGTAACTTCCCTCTTAAAACTGGTTTTCTCTTTTTTAAACCTTTTTATTTTGTATTGGAGTATAGCTGATTAAGGTCTTCCCAGGTGGTGCTAGTGGTGAAAGAACTCGCCTGCCAATGCAAGAGACTTGAGAGACACAGGTTCAATCCCTGGTTTAGGAAGATCCCCTGGAGGAGGGCATGGCAACCCACTTCATTATTCTTGCCTGAAGAATCCCATGGACAGAGGATCCTGGTGGGCAACAGTCTATGGTGCTGCAAAGAATCAGACACTACTGAAGCAACATGCACAGCTGGTTAACAATGTTGTGATAGTTTTAGGTGGACAGCGGAGGGACTCAGCCATACATATACATGTATCCATTCTCCCCCAAACTCCCCTCTCATCGGGACTGCCATATGACATTGAGCAGAGTTCCCTGTGCTCTACAATAGGTCTTTGTTGGTTAAAACTGGTTTTCTCCCCTATGATCATGGAGGAAGTCAGATTACTGATATGGGTGCTTCTCCCAAGACTCACCAAGTCCAAGGCCAGCCTGCCTCTGCCACTGCCTGAGGTGCCCAGAGGCTGCAGCCAAGGATCCTGGCTTCTTCCAGCAAACCCAGAGCTCTCTGGAGAGGGCATTGCCCTAGAGTAGGCAATGCCTACTCTAAACGTAACCCAGGACCTCTTTGGTGGTCTGGCGGTTAAGACTCCAGGCTGCCAATGAAGGGGGAATGGGTTCCATCCCTGGTCGGGGAACTAAGATCCCGCACACCATGTGGCATGGCCAAAAGATTAAAAAAAATAATAATAATAATAACCCAAGTGTCTTGGTGTCCCAGTTCTTTCCATGCATACAGGTGTGGGGAGAGAGCACCCTGCTAGGCTAGCTGGCCTAGGCTACCTTGTCCCTTTGGCCCCAACATTGAGTCTGCAGGGCACATGATGCTTTCTGCCATTACAAGATTGGTCTCCCAGGAGCCTCCCAAAATTGCCCTTCCCTGCCACTGAGCATCTATCTGGTCTTACCAGTTCATCAGATGGGGCCACAGATAAGCAATCCCCACCTGGAAAGACAGGGTACGTTCCACTAGCCCACCCCAGCCTCCTCAGCCTCTTTTGTCTCCTAATACATCAGTAGATACATCAATAGATGTAAGTAGGTTTGAGGGGACAGGTCGTTGTAACTTAGTCGCTAAGTCGTGTCTGACTCTTTTGTGACCCCATGGACTGTTGCCTGCCAGTCCATGGGATTTTGCAGGCAAGAATACTGGAATATGTTGCCATTTCCTTCTCCAGGGGATCTTCCTGACCCACAGATTGAACCCTTGTCTCCTGCATTGGCAGGTGGATTCTTTACCACTAGAGCCACCTGGGAAGCCAGGAACTGCCACATCAAGGACAAGCTGAGCTGGGTCCCAACTCTGGCTTTGCAGGTCACAAACCACAGAAGGCACAGCAGCCCCGCCAGCTGACTCTCCTCTCCTTGCCGAAGGAACACTCATCAGGGAGGGATGCTGCCTGGCTATGGGGCTTTGGTCCTTTACACCCTGTCCCGGGCAAACGCCCTGAGGTACAGCCCTCAGAGCCCTGTGTACCCAGAGGCTGGCAGCTGGAAAGTCAGGTGGTGCTCAGAGCAGCCTGATCAGAGTCCAGCGACCCTCAAAGAGGATCCCCTCCCAGGACAGAGTCAGAACACGGAGCTGCCTGTGTCAGACCGCGGACTCCACACCTTCCCGGTGGGTGGTGGCCACTGTCCTAGCTGGGTAAGTGATTTTAGCCACAAACACTTTGTCTGATGTGTTTTTTAACCTAAAATACTAGCATTAGCAGTTGGTGTGGCACTTCTCCTGACCTGCAGCTGCCCTCTAGATGTGCCCACTTGAGTCTGAGACTCCAGAAAGATTGCTGTGAAAATGCCCCAGCCCCACCACCACCACCACCTCCTGGGATATCTGCTGGCCCCCTCCTACCCATCCTCCACAGGAAGATGTGTTGGCTCGATCCCACAAATACCTTTGTTTCAAAGAGCAGAAAATCCACGCTAAATAAGGGGGAGGATGCAGCCTCTGCCGAGGCTGAGACAGCAGAGCACAAGACATGAAGCACCTTTGAGTGACTTTCAGGAGTCCGGACTTTATCCTGAAAGCTGGGGTGGTGGGTGGGGGACACTGGCAGAGCAGAGGAGCCAGGGGAACACAAGTATTTTATAAGGATGCTGCTGGCTGAGACAGAGGGGAGGGATGGGCGAGAACCAGATTGCCGCCCAGAGGACTCTGTTGGAGTTGGGTGAATCCAACACATATTTATTGAGGGCCTCCTGTATGCTGGTTCTAGATGCTGGACTACAGAGGAAACCACTCAGGAAAAGACCCTGCCCTGGGTTGAGTTAGAGCTTAGTCTACTGTGGGTGGTTGGGAGCAGAGAAAGAATAAAGAACAAATAAGAGCATCCTGTATGTGTTTGATGGTGTCAAGAGCCATAGAGAAAAGTCAAGCAGATGAGGTGAGGAGAAGCTGCTAATTTATGTGGATGGTTAGGGAAGTTCTCACTGAGAAGGTGACACTTGAAGGTGGGTTCTGGGAGGAATCCAGGCAGAGGGACCCACCAGGGGGACAGTGCTGGGTGGAGCACGAGGTCAGGAGCTGGAGCTCAATAGGGAAGATAAAGGATGGCAGGAGGCCACACACCTAGGACAGAGACGATGCCTCTAGTCACAGCAGGGCCCACCTGGCTCAGCGCTTCATCAATTATCCAATCAGGTGGGGTTGGCTTAAAAAGGACCTGCTGTATAGGGACCCCTTCATGAATCACAACTTTGTTGTGGCAAAGGGGCTTGTATAACTCAGGGAAGCTAGGAGCCATGCCGTGCAGAGCCACCCAAGATGGACAGATCATAGTGAAGAGGTCTGACAAATGTGATCCATGGGAGGAGGAAATGGCAACCCACTCCAGCAGCCTTGCCTGGAGAACCCATGGATAGTAGGATAAGGCAAAAAGATATGACATCAGAAGATGAGTTCCCCTCAAGTGAGAAGGTGTCCAATGCACTACTGGGGAGGAGTGAGCTTCAGAGAGAATGAAGCAGCTGGGCCAAAGCAGAAACAATGCTCACGTGTGGATGTATCTGGTGGTGCGAGTAAAGTCTGATGCTGTAAAGAAACAATATTGCATAGGAACATGGAATGTTAGGCCCATGAATGAAGGCAAAGATTGAGGGCAGGAGGAGAAGGGGGTGGCAGAGGATGAGCTGGGTAAATAGCGCCACTGACTCAATGGACATGAATGTGAGCAGACTCCAGGAGACAGTGGAGGACAGAGGAGCCTTCTGGGCTATCGTCCATGGGGCCACAAAGAGTTGGAGATGACTGAGTGTTGGAACAACCACCACCACCACCCTACAGGGAACTACATCTTCCCTTACCCTCAGTCCCTGTGGTTCAAGTGGGGCCCATTTAGTCACCTTGGATCCCTAGGTAGACATGTGACCCAGCCTGGCAAATGAACATGCTCAGTTCCCTGGCTGTTGTGATTGGTTCAGGGGCAGTCATATGACCCAAGACAAAGAACTAATGGGAAAGCTGGTTCTCATCCCACTGTGGCTGACAAGCTTGGAACTGCTGGAGCCATCCTGGCTTCAGTGCAGGGACAGCCTGCCTGACAATGAAGCTTGTACAGAACCTAGCCCTGGAGAGAGACAGCACTTGAGCACCCGGATCCAACTCTGCCTGAAGCTAGTGCTGTCCCCAGACTTCTCAGCTACCTGAGCCAATGAAGTTCCTTTTTGGTTAAGCCAACTTGAGCTGTGTCTCTGACATTTGCTATGGAAAAACAATCCTAAGGAGCCCAAAGGGGAGGGCAAGATGAAGGTTGATTCTTATAAGTCTCTTTGCTCTCATAAAATGTCCGTTTTCATTGACGAGGCCTCAAGTGAGTTTTCTGGGAAAAGAGATTTCCTTTCTCCAATTGTGCATGCCCTCCCCCGAAACCTGTGTGTCCCTAGGAAGGGTGACTCACATTAGGAAAAAAGAGAGTCACTGCCACCACCATGGTCCAGGACTTTTCTGTCAGATTCCACAAGAACCACCTAGCAGCCTGCTCCCCACCCCCACCCCAGTCCATCACCCACAGACCAGCCAGTGTGCCAAAGCATGACACGTTTAGGTGTAAAACCCTCTAATGGCTCCGATTGAATGTAGGATGAAGTCCAAACTCCTCGTCTAGCCCCGCATAGCCTAGCCTCCTCATCAACATGCTCTCATACCAGGCTCCATTCCCGCCCCCATGGCAACTTCTTCATTTCCTCTGAAGATGCCAAGCTCCCTTCCTGCCCCAGGACTTCTTTGCATGCAGTCCTTGGAATGCTATCCTCCATTCCACTAATCCTTGGGTCTCAGTTAAAGCCCAGATGGAGTCAGCCAGGAGGGCAGACCACAAAGACCCTGAGTTAGTCTCCTCTCATGGGCACACCAGAATCACAACTATTTGCAGAACAACAATTGATGAAAAACCCTGCCCTTTTTAAAAATTAATTTTCATTGGAGTATAGTTGCTTTACATTGTTGTGTTAGTTTCTGCTGTACAACAAAGTGAACCAGCCATGCGTATACACAATCCCCTACTTTTTGGATTTCCTTCCCATTTAAATCACCACAGAGCACTGAGAAGAGCTCCCCGCGCTGTACAGTAGGTTCTCATTGTTATTGTTTAGTTGCTAGGTGTGTCCAACCCATTGTAATCCTACGGACTGTAGCCCGCCAGGCTTCTCCGTCTATGTGATTTTCCAGGCAAGAATCCTGGAGTGGGTTGCCATGCCCTCCTCTAGGGGATCTTCCCAACCTAGGGATGGAACCCACATCCCTTGCTATGCAGGCAGATTCTTCACCACTATGCCACCTGGGAAGCCCAATATTTAGTGGCCCATCAGGGCCACCAGGCTTAGGACAAGGGAGGTGGGCTATGAAAGTTTCCACAAAGGGCCAGGGGCCCCAGAGGGCTGATGTGAGAACCCTGAGACTAGCATGCGGCCCACAGGGGAGCCCCCCAGGTTAGGACACAACAAGAGGCCAATGTGCTGGCACCTGCTGTGTCTGGAAGCCAGGCTGGAATGTCCTGAGGCAGGGCCTGGCCGCAGTTCAGAGAGTGCAGCCTTCCTCCCGGCTCCCGTTCTCAGGCTCACACAAACCCAGGAAGGGCAGAGACAGGGAATGTTTGCACAGCCGATAGGCCTTCTCCACTCCTCTCTCTGCCCGCCAGATTGGAGTCGAGAGAGCATGCTTGGTTTTGGTTCAAGTTTGGGCCAGAGTCCTCCTTTGATCTGAGAGGCTTGTCTCTCCCTGGGTTATTTATTTGTAGAAACTGCTCTGGTTTCCTATGACTTCAAATACACATAAGGGAGATGACGCCAGGCGGAGTCTCAGCCCAGGTTTGTTTTACTGCCTCATGTGTCACTGACTCCTCACGCCTAGGATCGGTTACCTGTATTCCTGCACACAGGTGTGATTCAACGCTCCAGGCTAGGAAACAAAAGCCTGTGATCTTGGGGGGCAAATGGGCTCCGATAAACCTGATCTGGAGAAGTGACTAGAAATCAGCAGTCCTGGGAGAACTTGGGCAAGGCTCCTCTGGGCCCCTGGTTTTGTTTTTAGTTTTTGTTTTTCTGTAAAGGAAGAGCCAGGGAGATGTGTATGTTCGTGCTTATTCAGAACTGGGTCCCACATGACAGCTGTGACGCGATGAATAAGGATGGAAAAATGGTGGATGGTGCCTGCTGGGAAGAGCTCTAGGACAAGCTCTGAGCTCTGGGGACCCCCTCTGCTTCACCACTAGGGGACCCCAGGGCTCCACATCATTGCATGTCCCCAACACTACTATGAAAAATTTCAAACACAGCCATGTTGAAAGAATTTCACAGCAAACAGCAACATACCCGTGACCTAAATGTTACTAACAAGATGCTGCTTTATTTGCCTTATCGCATAGCTATCTATTCATCCATCTCTCTATCCATCCAGAAATCAGCCTTATTTTTTAATTAATTAATTTTTTATTGAAAGATAATTGCTTTACAGAATTTTGTTGTTTTCTGTCAAACCCCAACATGAATTAGCCATAGGTATACATATATCCCCTCCCTTTTGAACTTCCCTCCCATCTACCTCCCCATCCCATCCCTCTAGATTGATATAGAACCCTTGATTAATTTTTCTGAGCCATATAGCAAAATTCCCATTGGCTATCTATTTTACATATGGTAATGTAAGTTTCCATGTTACTCTTTCCATACATCTCACCCTCTCCTCCCCTCTCTCCATGTCCTTAAGTCTATTCTCTATGCCTGTTTCTCTATTGCTGCCCTGTAAATAAATTCTTCAGTACAATTTGTCTAGATTCTGTATATATGTTAGAGCATATTTTTCTTTCTCTTTCTGACTTACTTCACTCTGTATAATAGGTTCTAGGCTCATCCCTCATTATAACTGACTCAAATGCATTCCTTTTTATGGCTAAGTAATATTCCAAGAAATCAACCTTATTTTTATAGTTGCATTTCAAAGCAAATTGTAAGCACTGGTACACTACCACTCAACTGCTTCAGCATGCAGTTAGTTAATAATAAAGCTTAATATTTATCTAATTTTTTTAACCTTTTGAGGTAAAGTTTATACGTAACGAAGCACACCAACCTTAAGTGCAGGTTTGCTGAGTTTTGACAGATGCATATACCCGCATCACCCAAGCACCAACTAAGGCACAGAACATTACCTACCATTCCCCTAGAAAGTTCTCTCGTGCCTTGTCTGAGTTAATTCCCTTTCGCAAGAGGCAGCCACTGCTCTAGCAGAGAAATACCAGAACCCAACCACAGATTTGTTTTGCCTGTTCTAGAAGATCATATAAAAGGAATTATCCAAGATGCAGTCTTTCGGGTGAACCTTTTTTTCCTTCGAACACCTCTGGGATTCATTCACACTGTTACATGAATCTATAGTTCAGTTCTTAGGACTGCCGAAAGTGTTAGTTACTCAGTTGTGTCTGACTCTCTGCGACCCCATGGACTGTTTCCTGCCAGGCTTCTCTGTCCATGAGATTTTCCCGGCAAGAACACTGGAATGGGTTGCTATTCCCTTCAGGGGATATCCTCAATCCAGCCATTGAACCTGGGTCTCCTGAACCGGCAGGCAGATTCTTTACTGTCTGAGCCACGAGGGAAGACCTACCATCCACTAAGGGGCTCTGAAATTCTGGGATATTTCTGTGGTTTCTTCTTAACCTTGGAGTGGCTTAAGAATATTTTATGATAGTACCTTGTGGATTATTTTTTCCTCTTTCTGTATTCCCCTTTCCCATTCAAATGCTCTCTGCTCAGTGCTCTAGGTTAAGATTCCTTTCTAGCACACAAGGCTGTTAGCCTCTTCCATCTGAAGGAGGTTTTGAGAGAATTAAGAGAGAGAATGTACACAAAGAGCTTAGGCGAGCCTCTGCTCTTCAGTTAGCATGCTGTAAAATCTGCCCTCCATTCCTAGCTGTGCCCTCAGAAAGGGCAGAACAGTGACTGATTCATATCTGCTGAAAACAGCGGACACTCTTTCAGACGGACTGCTTCTGAGAGTCTTGCCCTGAGAAGTCGGGACCCCGGGCATGCGTGCGGGTCAGTCCCGGGCCTCTTGCCAGACGGATGCTACTGAAGATGGAGTTCAAGGGGAGGGACTGCACAGAGCCTGAAATGTCCCCTGGGCCCTCAGCTGCTGCCCACACCTGGTTCCCAGCCAGGAAGAGCGCTCACCTCAGGCTCTGGTTTCCTCTGCTGAGCTGAGCTGCAGCCCAGGATGCTGGCCTGGGTTCAGCCCAGTTTGGCTGTGCTGCCTAAGATCTTCCAGAAGCTTCAGTTGGAAAAAGTTACCCCTTGCTTTTTCACCATTAAATGGGAGGGAGTTGGCTCAGGAGGTGGTGCTATCAACTCAGGGCAGGTCTACTTGACTCACCCAGGGCCTGCACAAGCAGGGGTTGTGCCCGGCTGGCATCTGACCCAGAGCTCTCTGATGGCTAAGTTTCTTCTTGCCTCCAACTGTTGCCCCTAGGATGCAACCTGGAAGTTGTATTTCCAGCACCTTGGAGTCAGGAAGGACCTTCAAACCCATGGAACCCACGATTTGCCCCAAGTTTCATCATGAAGATTCAAAGCCAGGTCCCAGTGCAATTCAACATACACATGTCTCTGTTCAGTTGAACAATATGAAATTGGTGCTATTCAACCATATTGAACCTCAGAAATAGTAATTTCATATGAGTCAACCTGTCCATGCATCCAGTCCCTATTATGTGCCACAACTGCCGAGCCCTCTTGCTGCAACTACTGAAGCCCACAGCCCCAGTGCCCATGTTCCGCAACAAGAGAAGCCATGACAATGAGAAGCCTGTGCACCACGACTAGAGAGTAGCCCCCACTCTCTGCAGCTAGAGAAAAGCCCAAGCAGCAGTGAAGAGCCAACTGACAGTGAAAGTGTTAGTCGCTCAGTTGTGTCTGATTCTCTGTGACCCTGTGGACTGTAGCCCGCCAGGCTTTTCTGTCCATGAAATTCTCCAGGCAAGAATACTGGAGTGGGCTGCCATTCCCCTCTCCAGGGGATCTTCCCGACCCAGGGATCAAACCAGGGTCTCCTGCACTGCAGGTGAATTCTTTACCATCCGAGCCACCAGGGAAGCCCCATAAAGATCTGGCACATCCTAAATATATAAATAATTATATATATATATATATATATATATATAAAGAAGTCCCAGATCCTAGACCAGACTGATTGGACCAGTGGGGAGGGGGCGGGGGGACGATAACTGACCAAAGCTAAGCTGATTCATTTTCTTTTCATCCAGTCCCTCCCTTCTTGAGGTTTGGCTTTATATCTGCCTTAGATTCTAGCAGACACCCTCTGTGTCCTTACAAGAAATCCAACCCTTCTGATTTTTTTTTCATTTTTGCTAAATTTAGCTCAACTTAATTTCTGTTACTTGCAACAAAAGAGTCTTAGTTTGTCAGCCCATAAAAGAGCGATCTGGCGTTGCCCTCCTAAGGTCTTAAATGGGCCTTGAATCTTGCACAGCACTGTTTTCTGCATCAGTTTCTACCCTATTCCCACTGACTCTCTTGTGTGGCTACAACCCCACTTCTGGTGGCCGAGACTTTGCATTGATAGGGGATGCAATGCCCCCTGTCTGTCTCTGTATCCCAGGACTGGACGGGAGTGAGCCTAGCAAGATTCATGGAGATGGCAGATGTGCGTGAGGGCCATTGGGGGCATTTCACTGCTCAGCTATTTCAGCACCTACTAGGAGCTGCTCCCGCTTGTTTACAGTTCAATTCATGTTGGAACAAAGACAAGCCAAAAATCAAATAAACAGATTCCAGACACTTAGCACAGCACACACTTTGTCTTCTCTCTCTTTGAGGACTGCAAATGAGATAAGCACCACCTTGCCTGGCTCTTCTCCAGGGCCCTGGCACAAAAAGGTAAAAGGAAGGGAATGAGAATATTCCTCAGAGTATGCTATGACATGAAAGCGGAGGAGTCAGGCCTTTCTTTGAATGGGACAAAAGATTTTTTTTTTTTAAACATGTTTCAGTACAAAGGAAGATGGTGCCAGAGGAAATGACCGTAGGCCAGTCAGAACATTTCTGGTGCCATAAAAATAAAATGCCTTCCCCAAGACTTGACTAATTCCATTACTGCTATTAGTTATTATTTGTACCTCTCCAATTTCCAAAAATCAATATAGAAAACAGCCACGGAATCCCAAAGATTTTGACTCTGCTTCAAACGACACACTGGGTGTCTCCTATGCTCCAGACGTTGGGCTGTTTCTTTACTTACTAACTAGCCCACCCCTCCTGTATTCCAGAGGTCAAGCGATTTGTCCAAATTCACATGATGGGTAAGGGATATGTCTCTTCTAGGGTCCAAATTGTCTGGTTTTCAAGCCATTGTCTTTGTTCTGGCTGCATGTGTGCAGGCTAAGTCGCTTCAGTCGTGTCCGACTCTGCGACCCCATGGGCTGTAGCCTGCCAGGCTCCTCTGTCCATGAGATTCTCCAGGCAAGAATACTGGAGTGGGTTGCCATTTCCTTCTTCAGGGGATCTTCCTGACCTAGGGATTGAACCTGGGTCTCTTATGTCTCCTGAATTGGCAGGCGGATTCTTTACCACCAGCACCACCAGGGAAGCCTTTGTTCTGCCCGCTCCACGGTCATAAGGAACTGATGTTTTCTCGGGAGGACCGCAGGGAACTCCCAGATCAGCACCTTTTCCTGCCCAGCAAACTGTGCCTCCTCCCAGTCTTGCTTGGGGGCCCATCCCGCCCACAATACATTCTGCAGTGACCTCTTACATCAGTATCATCTCTTCAGTCATGGGCATGAACCACTTTGTTGCCTTTCTGAGCATTCACAGTGGCCTCCTGACCAGCCTGCTGTCCCCAACCTCTTCCTCCTTCTGATCCATCCACTGCATTGCTGCCAGAATAGTCTTATGGCATCTTGTACTTTACACCCTTGTAAAGCCTTTGATGTCTGAGGCCCCTCATGAAGTGGTCCCCAGCTGCCCCTCACAGCCTCACCTCTTGATACTTTCTATACCTTTCCCACTTATTCTTTACATATGTATAATTTCATTTTTAATTGGGGCATAATTGCTTTATAATAGTGTGTTGGTTTCTGCCATGCATCATCATGAATCAGCTATAGTTACAGATATGTCTCCCCCCTCTTGAACCTCCCTCCCACCTCCCACCCTATCCCATCTTTCTAGGTTGTCATAGAGCACCCCAATGTTTACTGAAGAACTATTCACAATAGCTAGGACATGGAAGCAACCTTGAGGTCCATCAACAGAGGAATAGATAAAGTTGTGGTACATACACAAATGGAATATTACTTAGCCATAAAAAGGAATGCATTTGAGTCAGTTCTAATGAGGTGGATGACCCTAGAGCCTGTTCTAGAGAGTGAAGTAAGTCAGAAAGAGAAAAACAAATATCATATATTAATGCACATATATGGACTCTAGAAAGATGGTACTGATGAAGCTATTTGCAGGGCAGCAGTGGAGACACAGACATAGAGAAGAGACTTCTGGATACAGTTGGGCAAGGAGAGGGTGGGACGAACTGAGAGAATAGCATTGAAACATATACTTTATCATATGTAAAATAGATAGACAGTGGGAAATTGCTATATGACATAGGAAGCTCAAACCTGATTTTTTTTTTCCTTGTCCTTTTAAATTTTTCGGCCCAGCAGCAAGGCATACAGAATCTTATTTCCCTTAGTTCCCTAACCAGGGATTAGGCCCATGCCCCCTGCAGTGGCAGCATGGAATCTTAACCCCTGGACTTTCAGGGAAGTACCCCCACCCATTCATATTATCTTGTTTGCTGCTGCTGCTGCTGCTAAGTCGCTTCAGTCATGTCTGATTCTGTGCGACCCCATAGATGGCAGCCCACCAGGCTCTGCCACCCCTGGGATTCTCCAGGCAAGAACACTGGAGTGGGTTACCATTTCCTTCTCCAATTCATGAAAGTGAAAAGTGAAAGTGAAGTCGCTCAGTCATGTCCGACTCTTCGCAACCCCATGGACTGCAGCCTACCAGGCTCCTCCGTCCATGGGATTCTCCAGACAAGAGTACTGGAGTGGGTTGCCATTGCCTTCTCCGATTATCTTGCTTATGTCTGGCTATTTCCATTCTGCCTCACTTTGAGGACTTCCCAATGACCCTAATTGACGCCTCGCTTCCTGATAAACTTTCTCAGTGTTGCTCACTCCTCTTAACCAAACCCAACTTTCCAATTAAGAGACACCCTCCACAACCTTTGTGACCTTCCTCTGCCACAATTATCTGGCTCCTGCCTGCACAGAAGCCGGGCACCAGCAGAGTGGATAACATCCTGTTGTGTACAGGGGGGTGCGGGGGTGAGCCAGAGGGAGGAGACTGGGATGACTCAGGGGTTCGTGGCCTGGGTGGGACCCCCGGCATGAGAATGGTGTGCAGATTTCTTAGCTGCCTGTAAGAGCGTGCAGGATTGGAGCTGCCATCACGGCCAAGTGTAATGTGCACCGGGAAACTATGTATGTGTGTGGAGGAGGGGAAATCCAGGGATCAGAAGAGCAGTGTGGGGTGTAGATACAGTTTAAAAAGGTCCCCAAAGCCATGGGGGAAGGTGTGTGAGCTCACTGGGGGCCACAGAAACTGTGAGAGCCCTGGGAGCAGGCTTCAGCGGGGGTGACCCTGCAGAGTTCCCTCTGAGGTGGGTACACCCCACACTGCAGAGTGGGCCCCACTTTCAGAGGCTGGGAAACCAGCTTCTGCACGGCAGCTTCCTCCACCCCATCCTCCTGCCCAGGCTCCCTGCCCCCTCCCATGCCCTCCTGTCCATGGGCAGCCCGTGCCCTTTGGGCCAGCAAAGCTGTCAGAGCATTTGAAGTCCCCACCTGGTGCCTGTGTGTGGGGCCCGCGATACACCCGCCAGCACCTGGCTGCCAGCCAAGCCCACCACCTGCTCGCTCAGGTGCCTGCCTCCCCGCCACCTGCAGCTGCCAGCTCCCACAGGCCCCAGGCTGATGGAACTCTCCAAGGAGTCTCTGATCCTCTCCAGGAATATCAAGGGGGTGGTTTCCTTTCTTACAGATACTCACTGAAAGAGTAACCCCAGAAAAGATTCTCCCCCACAGAGGGGATGTGAACAGAACTTCATCTCCCTCCCTGGAAATGCCAGCTGCTGCATGAGTCCCAGCCAAGGAGAAATGGACCCCGGGGGCTTAGGTCTTGGCAAGGCTGGGGCCTCTGCCTCCCCACCAGCTGCTCCTGAGCCAACGGGCCTGTAAATGTGTTACAAGGTGTCTCTCAGGTTGTGTGAGGCCAACCCAAAGTGTCAGAGCTGAGAGCATGGGGGGCAGGAACAGTTGAGGGGTGGTTGCCTGGAAACTGAATCTCTCTCATCCGCCCCTTCTCCAGGATTCTCGGAAGGAAAAATGCTGGTGGAGGCCAGGAAGTGAGGCCGGAGGAGGGGAAAGCCACGTGGCTCCTGGAGGCCAGAATCAGAGATCTCCCCATCAGCTCTCCCAGACCATGCAGGGCTCTCTCACAGGATTTTTCCAAACTTTCTGCTAAATAATCCATTTTCTCTTTTATCAGGGTCATCTTCCTTTTAATGGTCTGAAGATCATCCTGTTCATTGTTTGGAGAGCTCTGCAGCTCCCCTCTTGGGGTTAAAGTCCCCTTTGTCCCTGCAGGAGGTTGGGATACAGGCTGGAGAGTTCTATGTGGGTGACATCGCCATCTCAGGAAAATCACAGAGAGCCTCCCAGGAGGAGCTGTAACCTCTCTGCAGCTCATTATCCCAACTTGCTGCTTCTGGCCCCTCCGGTCTGGGCAGACTGGCTGATTAGCATCTGCCACGTGGTCAGCTGGCACTCACATCCTGCCTCAGCATCCTGTCACTCTGTAACACTCTGAACAAGCCTGCGGTTTTGCCATGCTGGGAGATGAGCTCTGAATGGGTCCTTGTGAGCACATGGAGTAGGACCTGTCTTCTTAGTGGCACTGCCAGCTGCTGCTCCTGGCAACCAGCATTACCACACAGCCACCAACTGCAGAGGATGGTCAAAGGCATCTTGCTGGAGTGGAAAGGGAGGAACTAGCTGATACTGCCAAACCTGATTGCTACCTCGAGTGGCTTCTCAGCTCTCTTATTGTTGCTGTTCAGTTGCTCTGTCATGTCCGACTCTGCGACTCCATGGACTGCAGCAGTTCTCTGTCCTTCACTATCTCCTATAGTTTACTCAAATACGTGTCCATTGAATTGGTGATCCACCCAACCATCTCATCCTCTGTAGCCCCCTTCTCCTCCTGCCCTGTCTTTCCCAGCATCAGGGTGGCCAAAGTACTGGAGCTTCAGCTTCAGCATCAGTCCTTCCAGTGAATATTCAGGGTTGATATCCTTTAGGATAGACTGGTTTGATCTCCTTGCTGTCCAAGGAACTCTCAAGAGTCTTCTCCAGCACCACAGTTTAAAAGCATAATTTCCTCGGTGCTCAGCTTACTGGATCCTCCCAAAGTGGTCCTCAGTTGCTGCTGGGGATGCTGGAATGCCCAGGCTCTGCCTCACCCTGGGAAACCTTCTGTTGGCTCAGGTTTGCTTTATGACAGTAGTTTTAATCACACAGCCCAAAGTTCACTAGTCACTAGTTCACAAAATCTACATAATTACCATCTGGGGCATTTAAAAATATACAAACTCTTGGACTTTCCTGATGGTCAGGTGGCTAAGATTCCACATTCTCAATGCAGGGGGCCCAGGTTCTATCCCTGATCAGGGAACTAAATCCCACATGCTACAACTGAAAGTTCAATTGCCACAATTAAAAGATCCCTCATGCGCCAAGGAAGATGGAAGATTCTGTGTGCAGTCACTAAAACCCAGTGCAGCGGAACAGGCAAGTCCATTGAGAGACAGGAGGTTCTGCTTCTGGTTGCTGTAGACTGGGGAGGCACAATGGAGAGGAACTGCTAATGGGGAGGGTCTCTGCTAACTGAGGAGACCAAATGTTCAAAAAATAGATAGTGGTGGTGATGATGGGTACATAGCTCTGTCAATATAGTAAATACTACTGAATTTTATTGGGTTTGTCAAAAAGTTCATTTGGGTTTTTTTTCATAAGATGTTACAAAAAACCTGAATGAACTTTTCGACCATCTCAATCCACTTCAAAAGAATGAATTTTATGGTTTCTCAGTCTTTCTGACTCTTTTGCAACCTTGTGGACCCATGGACTATGGCCTGCTAAGCTCCTCTGTCTGTGGGATTAGCCAGACAAGAATACTGGAATGGATTACCATTTCCTACTCCAGGGGATCTTCCCAACCCAGGAATCGAACTGGATTATCTTACGTCTCCTGCATTGGCAGGTGGATGCTTTACCATTAGCACTACCTGGGAAGCCCCAGGTGAATTTTATGGCATGTAAATTAAAATCTCATAAAGCTGTTAGAAAAAACTCTAGGCACTGTCATTGCTCTCCATATGCCTTTGGACAAGTCAGCCTCAGTATTCTAATCTATAAGATGGGGATGGGCATGCTCTAGAGAGTGCTTGTGAATCATGGGACACTTATGAGTATTCATTAAACATTAGAGCCATCAATCATTATTATCATAAGAATCACAATATGAAATTGGACTCGGCTTACATGATTTGCAAGCATCACTATAATGCTTTCAACAGCACAGCTCGGTGAACAATTTTGCTTCTGTTCATAGGCACAGATGGAGATGAGGCTCAGAGAGATACTCACAGGCCCTCACCTAGGAAATAGCTGAATGAAGATTCAAATCTCGACTTGTCTCACTCCAAGTCTATTATCCATTTATCCATTCTCTCATTCACTCAATAGTCCAGCTCTGATCCAGGCACTGGGGAACCAACATTCAACAAAACAGCCTTGATCCTCATCCTCTTGAAGTTCAGACTCTTGGTGTGACCAACATGTATCAAATAGTCACAAAATCAAGTGCATAACAACAAACAAAACAGTTACGTTAAGTGAAAACATGGGATGCTAGGAAGGAGGACAACAGAAGAAGTACTAACAAATGTAGGCTGGCAAGGGGGTGGGGAGGGAGAGCCTCAGGATACCCAGACTTGCAAGACGCAGGTGACCTGCCCAGGATGAGGGGAAGGGTGCTGCTGGCAGGCTGAGTGACTATGTGAGCACGTGACCGTGGGTCCCCCACCCACTGTGTGCGTGAGTGGGTGGGAGGGGAGGCACCCACTGATACTGCAAAAGGGTTAGGCAAAAATTATTCTATCAACTGTCCTTCCTCATTCCACGTGTTCTGGCCAGAAGCAGGAGGATCATGTGGTGATGCAGGCTGAGCAGGCGGGGAGAGGAGGCACCTGTCTGTCACCTTCCAGGAGTGGTTTCGGGGTGGGGTTGGTGTAGCGGAGGGCGTGCCCACCCAGGACGGGGTCAGACTGAGCTGTCGATGGGATGGGTGGGATGAGGTGTTTTGGAAGAGCTCACCCAGATCTGAATGGCAGAGCGGGAGGGGCCAGCCCTGGAACGTCTCTTGGCTTCCCCTGTCATTGCGTGCAGCTGCATGAGCCTCCATGACCTCGGCCTTCTCCCACATTCCTGGCTCTAATCCTGCCCTGCCCGTCACACCCGGTGACTTGACCTGCCTCACAGGCAGGACTTTCTATCTCATTATGGCTCACCTGCCCCATTGCAGGTGACAGCTCAAGTCACCACAGAACTCTTGAAGACTGGAATAAGTGCTGGTCTGGTCCCACTGAACCAAAATCAAATTCATAGCAACATTACTCAAACACCTATCTTTCCTGGATGGAGACCAAAAGACCAGATAACCAGAGAGAAGAGAAGATGGCAACCAGCATTTCCAGTGTTTACTCATTGATTTATCACTGAGGTTTTTTTCTTTATGAAATAATTATATACCAGCTGGTGGTTCCCAGGTGGTGCTAGTGGTAAAGAACCTGCCTGCCAATGCAAGAGACATGTGAGACGTGGGCTTGATCCCTGGGTTGGGAAGATCTGCTCGAAGAGGGCACAGAACCCCCACCAATATTTTTGCCTGAAGAATTCCATGGACAGAAGAGCCTGGCGGGCTACAGTCTGTGGGGTCACAAAGAGTTGGACACGATCGAGGCGACTTAGCACAGCACATAAACCAGCTGGAACACAATATTTGCTTAATACATATCTTAAATGTATTCCTCTTCAAACAATACCTTCATCCTCTAATAAATCAGTGTCAAATCACTCGTTACTACAAAAATGTTTTAAAGTCTGTCCATGTTTGAAATCATTTCATAAATCGCTCATCTTTGGGGAATTGTGGACTAGCTGATGTGGACATTCTTTCTCAGGCACAAACAGGCACAGGACATGGTATGTGATGGTTCTAGGGCCCTGGGACCTGCCTACCAGGGCAGCTGGGTCTGGGGTCTCCCCAGCTCTCCCACCAGGACTGGTCCTGCCTGGCCTTGACTGGCTCCTCACCCCAGCCTCACCAGGCTCCCAGATCAGCCTCCATCACCCCCAAACTCTCTGCTATCACCAGGTAAGCTCACTGGTGCTGGCAGGCCCTGAAGGGGAGGTGGGGACCCAGGAAGTGAGGGGCAGCCCCATCTGGCCCCCGCCCACCATGGAGCAGCTGCTCAGGTTCAATTAGCTTTTTTAAAAAAAGAAAAAAGTCTTCACTGAAATGAGCAGACATTCCTCTCCAGGCTGCCCCAGCCCATGAGTCATTCGGGGGGTGGGTCTCAGGATTCCACCCCCACTGTGGAGGCAAGGGCCACCCAAAAAGCCCAGAGAGGAAGGAGCGGGCAGAGGGGTGGCCTAGCTAAATCTGGAAGAGGGGCCCACAGCTGTTGCCACCCCCGCCTGCCCCTACATCCTGGCATTTGGCTTATTTACGGGCCTCTGCTTTTGGAGGGAGCCCTGCCAGCTCTTCTGCCTGAGACACCCTGAGCCTTTAGGGAAGGGGTGCAGGCCGCCTGGCGGGCTCGGGTAGCTGCGGCTCAGCCCCAGGAAGGGAGGCGGCACACGAGCAGCCGGGGTCACTCGAGCAGGAAGTCCACGCCCATTGAGCGGCTGCTGGTGAGCAGGCTGTGGGTACCAGGGAGGCCGGCTTGGGTTGCTCCAACCTGCCCGAGCGGTTGCTGGTGGCAGCCTTGGGGAGCCCTGCCTTCCTCGGAGGGGAGCATGTGAGGTTGGCTCTCCCCTGGGCAGGCCCCTGTGGAGAGTCAGTGACCTGAACTAGGGGAAGGTAGGCAAACACAGGGCTGCGTTCTCACTGGCTCTGTCCCTGGTTCACTGGGAGGCCACGGGCCATGTCTGATTCCTCCCCGTGTCCGGGCAGAACAAGGGGAGGTCTCTTACCTTCCCAGGGTCATGCCACCAGCAGTGTAACTTTCCTTCCTGGTGAGCAGCAGGCCTCTCTCCTGAGCCCCAGAGGGGATGCTAGGAGACAGGAAGAGGGGACCCAGGATAAGAGTCTCTGCAGGATGGGCTGTCTCCACCATGCAGGCACACCCACTGTACCTCTAGCCTGGAAGAAGCATTGTCTACACACCCAGCCTAGCCAACTCCTAGCACAGAGGGCACATGCAGGACCCACAGAAGGGAAGATACCCTTGACTGATACACCCAGAGCACCAAAATGTACCAGCCTCATAGGAAAGTGAAAGTGGACTATAGCTGGCCAGGCTCCTCTGTCCATGGGATTCTCCAGGCAAGAATACTGGAGCGGGTTGCCATTTCCTTCTCCGGGGGTAACTTCCTGACCCAGGGATCGAATCCGGGTCTCCTGCATTGCAGGCAGATTCTCTATCATCTGAGCCACCAAAGAAGTCTCATAGCAGGTGCTCAGTAAATGGCAGTTGAACAAATCCATGAACAATTGAGTGGGAAGATTGGTTCTCGAGTCAGATTCACATTGCTGGCTCACTGTGTGAACCTGGATCAGCTGATTACCTTACATTTCTTTTTTTCTTTTAAAAATATTTATTATAAGCTGTTCTTAAGAAAACAGATCTCTATGAGGAAGAATTGCTTTACAACTTGGTAATTTAACTTGAGGGACCAAAACATAAACCACAGTATACCTGATAGGGGACTATAAGGAATTCTAGATTTTTTTAAAAACATATATATTTTTGAGGAGAAAGTGAATACCATCGCTGACTTTATACTAGTCATACACAATTTTTAGTTAATTTTTACTGGATATAGCTTCTTCTCAGATGGTGTGGTGGTAAAGAATCCATCTGCCAATGCAGTAGACTCAAGAGATACAGGTTCAATCCCTAAGCCAAGAAGATTCCCTGAAGAAGAAAATGGCAACCCACTCCAGTATTCTTGCCTGGGAAATCCCATGAACAGAGAAGCCTACAGTGGAGTGGGCTACAGTCCATGGGGTTGCAAAAAGTGACACAACTGAGTGACCGAGCGCACACACAGTTGCTTTACAAAGTTGTGTGAGTTTCTGGTGCACAGCAGAGTGAATCAGCTATATATATATATATATATATCCCCTCTTTTTCAGATCTCCTTCCCTCAGGTCACCCCAGAGTACTGAGCAGAGTTCCTTGTGCTACAGAGTAGGCTCTCATTCGCCATCTATTTTATACATAGTAGTGTACACATGTCAATCCCAATTATCTAACATTTCTGAATCTCACTATATAGTCACCAGAAAAGCGAACCTGGCTCTCCTGGGACCGTGGTGAGGATAAAGTAAGAGAGACCACTTAAGTCGCTTTGCTTTCTGGCATAAAGCAGGTTCACTATTATCACTAACAGGATCACTCTACCTAACACCAACATTTCAAAGGCCACCCTCCACCATCTAACTTAACACTTCTCAGGGCAACGTTTTCCTTTGCTGCTCTCAAGCCCAGCTGGTGGTATCCACCCAAGTGTCTAAACAGAAACCAGGGTTCCTCCTGGCTCTTCTCATTGCTCATCCCTGGCACTGCAGTACCCAGTGCGTCCACCTCATCCTCCCTCTGCAGGTCTCCGGCCTCCATCTCTTCTCTGTCCCTGCCTCCATAGCCCCAATCTTCTCTCAAGCCTCACTCCAAGGACTGTCCCCCCTGCCCCAGGCTCCTCCAGCACCATGAACTTCCCTCTCCACCACCCTGGCTGCGATCAGCCATCTGCCCACCTGCCACCCTCACTGGCTATGGGCCCCTGGAGAGCAGGGAGCAAGTCGTGTACTCAATAAATATTTGCTGGACTGATGAGTCAGTGAACATAGGAAACCAGAGGAAAGGTCCTGGTGGGTGGAGAGAGGCCAAGCAGGAAGAGAAGAAAAGTGGAAGGGTATTTTATGCATAATTTATTACCTTTCAGTCCACCATGGTTTCATTTAAAAGAGAGGAAGGTAAGAGATAATGGAAATATATCTATAAAACATGAGCAGATGGTATCCAACTTATTTGTTCCAAAAGTGTGCTTATAAGTTGGTTGCTTAGAACATGGCATTGTATCTTCTGTTAAAAATTCAAATCAAGATCTATGACAGACTTCTCGGGAGTTACAGTGGTTAAGAATCTGCCTTTCAATGCAGGGAACACTGATTCGATCCCTGGTCTGGGAAGATCCCACATGCCACGGGGCAACTAAACCCATAGGACACAACTACTGAACCCACGTGTCCTAGAGCCCATGCTCTGCAACAAGAGAAGCCACCGCAATGAAAAGCCTACTCACTGCAACTAGAGTTGCCCCTGCTCACCACAACTAGAGAAAGCCTACATACCCCAATGAAGATTTAGAGCAGCCATAAATAAATTTTAAAAAAAGAGAGAGAAGATCAATGACAAATATAGATTTTCTATTAACATAAGTGCCATGTACTGTGCCAGGCATCTTCCATAATCTTTGTATTTAACCCCCTCCAGGGAGGAATTCCTATTCCCATTTTACAGATGAACGAAGAGAGTTGCAGGAAGATTTGGTAACTGTCTCAAGATCATGTAGCTCGTTAGAGGAAGAGTTGTGAGTTGACTCCAGGTCTGTCTGCTTCTAAATCTTGTGCTTTCTTCCCCTAAGCTGAACTGTCTTTAATTCCCACCAACATTGCCCGCTGCTCTGACTGGTTGGCCACCAGCCTTGCAGCTTCCTTATTGGCCAATCCTCCTAGTGGGGAGGGCTCTGGTGGCCACAAGGACCTATAGGATGTAAGCTGTGGACAGAAGGGAGCAGAGGGAGAAAGAGCCTCCTTCTTGGCAGACCTTATCAGCTTAACCCACAGAAGGTCAGGCCAAGTGCACTGGAAATGCCTGAAAGAGAAACAAGGTTAGAGTTCTGGAAATCGTTCCCCCTCTCCTCCTGCCCCTATAACTGCACCAAGATAGCAGATGCAGAATTAGAGCAGTTTCAGCCCTTTTGGGGGCTTCCTGGGTAGCGCTCGTGGTAAAGAATCAGCTTGCCAATGCAGGAGACATAAGAGACTCAGTTTTGATCCCTGGGTCCGGAAGATCCCCTGATGAAGGAAATGGCAACCCACTCCACTATTCTTGTCTAGAAAATCCCATGGGCAGAGGAGCCTGGTAGGCTACAGTCCGTGGGGTCGTAGAGTCAGACACGACTGAAATGACTCAGCATGCACGCACCGCCCTTGTGGGGGAGTGAAGGCAGGATGGTGCATTCCTTGCCTGTGGACTTTGAGGCCCCTCTTCAAACCTTCTCTCCATCCCACCTTCATCCCATCACCTGCATGGGGACCCTTTGCTTAGGTGGTCCTTGGATTCTCAAGGCCAAGAGCAGAGGACACTGGCAGCTGAGGGACCAAGTCTGGCCTGCAGATGTGTAGTTCAGCCTGCATAGCATCATTAAGAATTTCAGAAATTGAGAAATTTCACACAAGTGTCTCGATGCTCAGCTTTACTGGAAAATCTGGCAACTTGGGGCCAAATTCCCACATGGCAGCAATCAGCTGGCACTGAACTACAGCTGCTCCTTCACGGTGGGCATGGTCTCTCCCTGTCTCATAAGAGAAGGGAGTGGCTTTGCAGCCACGCTGGGCTGGGGTCTGGGCTAGCAGCTTGAATGTTTCCACAAGCTGTGTCCTCCTCCATTTGTGGCCAGTGGGGACAGAGGGCAGCTTTGTCAGCTAATGGAGTGGAGCGAGGCGGCCAATCCGTGGGGAGCCAGCCTGCCTCCGAGCCTGCCTGCTTCCTGACCACAGGACTCTGTCCACTCAAGGAAACCTGCTGGTATTTCTAATGTAACCAAAACCACCCTGGCTTCCTTGCCTGGACCCCCTAGCGTTCCCTCGTATGGCCCAGGCTGCCGCGTCCAGGGCACCTGGGCAAACATTCAGGGGCTTCATGGCCCAGGGCCCCAGGCTGGGACCCCCAACAGTCCCAGCAGTATGGCCTGTGCCCCTGCCAGGGCCACTAGGGGGTCCTGCCAGAACCAGGCCTGCCGATGGAGGAGCCTGTTTCAGAATCACCAGATATTTCATTCCCACTTCAAAGAGGTTCCAGAAAAAAAAATCCAAACAAATATTTAGAGCTTACTATCTTTTCACAGTCCTAGAGGAAGCACCAAGGCAGAGGGTAGAGACAACAGGCCTGGCGGCGGGGTCCGGGCCCTGGAGGAAGGTCGGGAAAGGTCCAACTGCTCCCAGAGTGTCTGCCTGCTTCCAGCTCACCAGTTCCAGAGCCCCTGCATCACCCTATGGAACCTGAGAATCTGGGTCATCTCTGCTTCTTCTCTGCCTGACCTCCTCTCCCTTCTACCGCATTTCCAAATCAAGCTTTCCTTCCAGGGCCCTGGGGAGCACCAGCCCTCTGGGACTCAGCCTCTGATCCCCTCTGAGGTCTCTCTGGACTTTGAACCCGCCCCCCTTTCCACTTTCTACCTCCTACCAGAATTGGGCGGTTATGATTTTCTCTTCCATTGCTGGCCTCAGCAACCCTTGAGAGGAGGAAATTCAAAAAGACTCAGTTTCAAATCCAGACCCCATCCGTACCAGCCATGTGACCTGGGACCCAACCCTACCCCTCTTCTGACAGTTCTGTTTCCTCAACTGTCAAGTGGGATTCATAGTACCCACCTGGCAGGCCTGCTGTAAGGACAAGGGATGAAAATACATGTGATATTTGCTCTTCAGCAGAAACTAACTCAATGTTTTAAAGCAATTATACTCCAATAATTAAAAAAAACAGCAAGAAAGAATGAAACAACCAACAAGGATATACTGTACTATTTAACACAAGGAATTAAACTCATTATCTTGTAATGACCTATAATGAAGGACAATCTGCAAAAATGTTGAATAACTATACTGTACAGTGGAAACTAATACAATGCAGTAAATCAACTATACTTCAATTTTTAAACAATGAACATACATGTGAAGTCTCTAGCATGATGCCTGAGCAAATAAAAAGCCTGGATGGGGCTTCCATGGTGGCTCAGTGGTAAAGAATCCACCTGCCAAAGCAGGAGACAAGGGTTCAATCCTTGAACTGGGAAGATCCCAAGTGCCACAGAGCAACTAAGCCTGTGCACCACAACTACTGAGCCTGTGCTCTAGAGCCCTGGAGCCGCAGCTACTGGAGCCTGGCTGCCATAGAGCCCGTTCTCCACAATAAGAGAAACCATCGCAGTGAGAAGCCTGTGCACCGCAACTAGAGAATACTCTAGCTTGCCACAAGGAGAGAAAAACCCATGCAGCAATGCAAAACCAGCGCAGCCAAAAATAAATATATAAATACAATCATTTTTTAAAAGTTCCAATGAACCACAGCTGAATGAGTGCATTCCACATGCATCTGGCTCTGTGCTGTGGCTGCACACAGCCCACAGGGGTGGCGGTGTATAAGGGAAATAGCTTTTCTCCTGTGTGCTCCCTTGCCTTCAGAGTCCTGCTTGGAGAGTTGCCGGTACAGCAAGGCCTCTCATCCTCATCCCCTTTGCTCAGTTCTGGGTGGGTGACCCAGAGCAGTGGGAGCACTTCACAAGCCAGCTAAGATCTTCCCAGCCCATGTAGATGCTGCAGAAGCCACAAAGACAAATGCCTCTCTCCCAGCTGCCCTCCCCACTCTGCAGTCTGCTGTGGCCTGGCGCCCTGCAAGCTCTCTGCTGCCCGGGAAGGCCAGGGGCTGTCTGCCTGCTCTGCAGCTCAAGGAGGTGTGGGGACCCCTGCAGGCTCAGTTTGGGGCAGGGATGAGGGATGAAAAGCAGGGCAGAAAGCCACCAGCGACGTTGCACTTGACTTTTTCAGAAGCTCGTTTCCTCATGTTCCAAACTCAACTCACCCTCAGTTACAGACAAGCTTCCCTTTCCTTTTTTGTGCCCTTAACTCATTCTTTTTTTTTTTCCTTTGATTTTATTTTATTTTCCTTGAAAGTGCTTGTTGCTCAGTTGTGTCCAACTCTTTGAGACCCCATGGACTGAAGCCTGCCAGGCTCTTCTGTCCATGGGATTCTCCAGGCAAGAATACTGGAGTGGGGTTGCCATGCCCTTCTCAAGGGGATCTTTCCAACACAGGGATCGAAACTGGGTCTCCTGCATTGCAGGCAGATTCTTTATTTTCCTTAACTCACTAAGTCTGGCCTGCTGAGAAAACACACACACACACACACACACACACGCACACGAGCCTTGACTTCTAACTGTGCCTCCTCTGAACAGCGCTGCTGTGCTATGGAATGCAGTTCCTGCTGACCCAAGAGAAATGGCATTCAGGCCCCTGGGCAGAGTGCCTTTTACCTGAGTGGGTGTGAGTGAGCGTCCCTGCCCCCTCCACCCATCAGCTGCTTCTGCCCCCTCCTCCCACCACCCCCACAGCCCCAGCTGCAGCCTCCACTCCTTTCCCACTCCAAGGGCTCAGCTGCAAGTCAAGATGCCTCAGCTCCTGTGTGCCAGACATCCTTGAGCAGAGCCCCAAAACCTGGGCACCAAAGCTGCGCAGGCCACTCTGGGTGCCCCAAGAGAGCAGGGCAGGAGTGCGGAGCATGCATCTTGCAGCCAGGCAGACCGCACCCAACACTCATTCTGACCATTACTTGCTGAGTCTGTGAAAGCAAGTTGCCCAATTTATCTTAACCTCAGTATATTCCATTGCAAAATGGGGATTCCTGCCTCATGTCCAAAGAGATGATGTGGTTCCAACACACATTCACACGCATGTGTTCAGTCGTGTCCAACTCTGCACAACCCCATGGACTGTAGCCCACCAGGCTCCTGTGTCCATGGGTTCTCCAGGCAAGAACGCTGGAGTGGGTTGCCATTTCCTTTTCCAGGGGATCTTCCTGACCCAGGGATCAAACTCGACTCTTTCTGCACCTCCAGCATTGGCAGGCGGATTCTTTAGCACTGAGCCACCTGGGAAGCTCAACATTCTTTCAGGTCTTGGTGTTTTGAATGCCTCTTTACCAAGAGCCTGGGAATCCCTCTGACCTGATTCCAGACAGTATCACTGGTCATCTCTACACCTCCCGTCTCTCTCGGTCCATTCCATCTACACATCTATCTATCTGTCTGGTGAGCCTGGAATCCTGTGCAGCAACATTCTCTCTCTGTTGGCAGTGTCCTAAAGTATCTGATTTAGTTCTGTTATTTCTATAAAGCGAATCCTACGGGGCAGTCAGATTCCCCGAGGACCCAGGCTATCAGGAGAGTCTGGTGCTGCTCTGAGGTTATCACCACCTGCAACTCAGGGTGCAACCCAGCTCGGACTAGACCCCATCCCTTAGCCCACATTCAGCTGAGGATTGCAGATAGGAAGGGACCTCTGGGCTGGGTCTGTCACGAGAGAAACGGAGGGTGATTCCTGGGCCAGCTCTGCAGGCTGGGAACTGGGGTGGGAGAAACTGGAAGTAACCTTTCTAGAATATGGAGGAGGGCATGGCAATCCACTCCAGTATTCTTGCCTGGAGAATCCCATGGATAGAGGAGCCTGGTGGGCTAGGGCTCGGGGCTTCCCTGGTGGCTTAGCGGTAAAGAATCCGCCTGCAATGCAGGAGATGCAGATTCCATCCTTGGGTCGAGAAGATCCCCTGGAGGAGAAAATGGCAACCCACTCCAGTATTCTTGCCTGGGGAATCCCATGGACAGAGGAGCCTGGTGGGCTACAGGGCATGGGGTCACAAAAGAGCCAGACATGACTTGGTGACAAAACAGCAACAAGAATAGGGCTCAGTGCAGCCAGGGTCTCTGAAATCCCTCTAGCACTTCTCTGCTTGGTCCTTCCAGTACTACCTTATTGGTCTGGCTTGTTATAAGAAGATTACCTAAAACTTCCTAGTGCTATGATTCTGGTAACAGCCTTTTGCTAAAACCCTATTGGTTGGAAAATGAAAATCTGGGCTTGGAATCTGATAGCAGACCAAAATTTTCTGCCTGATACAGGATGGGGTGCCTTTGGATTTGATGGGGGAGGAGAAGAGGGAGTGGCTGGCAGAATATCCAGGAGGAAAGAAATAAGAAAAAGGACTTGAACACTTGCACAGTGAGAAAGCAGGAATGATGGAAGCACTGAATCAGGGCTTCCCCAGTAGCTCAGTGGTAAAGAATCCACCTGCGAACACAGGCAACGTGGATTCGATCCCTGGGTTGGGAAGATACCCTGGAGAAGGAAATGGTAACTCACTCCAGTATTCTTGCCTGGGAAATCCCACGGACAGAGGAGCCTGGCGGGCTACAGTTCATGGGGTCATGAAGAGTTGGATGCAACTGAGCGACTGAACAATAATTGGCAGAGACAGCTACATGTCAGAAAACCACTCTTTTCACCACAACCTTCATTTCTCACAGAGAAAGTCCTTCTTCTGCTCTTCCAAACCCTGCCTTTCCCTGCCCATGACTAACACCTGCCCCCAAAAGATGCTGTTTCCATTTGAAAGAGAGAAGCAGAACTGAAGGTCAAAGCTGAGCGTCTTTAACTCTTCGGCTCAGGAAACGAAAGACCGAACCAGCGTTGTGAAGCCAGGAAAATACACCAGTGGTGGAGAGGGTGGAGACATTTTCCAAGCCCTTTTTGGTTTGAAAAGAAAAATAGAGAAAAACTTAATGTGAAAAAAAATCACTTCTCCCTAAATATATCAAGTAGGAGCCACTTTTTATGAGCAAACCAAGTTATACATGGATCTACTTTGATGTTTCCGAACAAAGGGACTTAACATCTTTAAAAAGACACTTAAAAATAAACATGGAGATATTTCCATTTTCACCTAGATTTTTATTATGTTCTTTTGAAAACAAAAAACAAAAATGCCATGTCCCAGTCGGGACAAGACTCTGATCTGTCTAGACTGGTTGCGGTCAAGGATGAGACAGAGAGAAAGGGACTGGAGGAGAAGGGAGACAGTGAAGGACATAGTGCCATGTTCAAGGTCCCTTGGACTGAGGCAACCCTAGAGAAATCCATGGTGTCCACAAACTCTAGAGACACAAGAGAATGTGCACAATGTCTTCATGGATATCTCCCATCTATAGAAAATCAAATAGGATTTGTTTCCAGAATTTGTGGATATACTGTAGGTTCAGACAAAGACAGCCTGGAAGATTCCACATGCTTGAGACAAACTGGGCCCTTCTATGGATGAGACCAGCATAGGCTGGCCACCCCCAGAGGGTGAGGGTGGCCACACAGGGCCCTGGCCTTCATATAGACCCAGGACACTATAAATGTCACAGCTGAGCCAAGACATATATGTCGATTCTAATCTTCTAATTCATCCCACCTTCCCTTCCTCCCCTATTGTCCTCGTGTCTGTTTTCTATGTCCTCATCTCTATTTCTACCCTGCAAACAGGTTCATCGGGACCACTTTCAGGAAAAAGAATCTTTGAACACAAATAGATCACTGTTTTGGAAAATAACAACACTTCATTACTCAAGAAGCACCCCTTCACCGCCTGCCCCCCCGACAAGCTTTACTTTAAACCAG
The DNA here is from genome assembly GCF_023699985.2 of Odocoileus virginianus. Lineage (NCBI taxonomy): Eukaryota > Metazoa > Chordata > Mammalia > Artiodactyla > Cervidae > Odocoileus > Odocoileus virginianus. The sequence continues at coordinate 55,559,316 of NC_069689.1, forward strand.
TGCTTTAGAAACCTGAAGTAGTGTCTGATATGGTAAATTTTAGGCAACTTAGATCAAAGAGGGAATTACTCAAGACCATGACTGCCATCAGTTCACACCCATTGAAATATTTCTAAATGCAGAAAGGGCATAATCTTTGAACCTGATTTTGCAAAACAAACAGGCCAACTTGGAAGAGGGCCTTCTGCTCGGCGTATGCTAGGCATCCAGAGCTGCTTTTGCAAACATACTCTCGTCCCTTTGGGCCAGAGCAAGTGGTGCTCGATAGGACTCATCTGAATGACAGTCAATGGGAATGCTTGCAACAGGTTCTATCTCTGTCTCACCCTCATGGTCAGTCTGCTTCTAAATCCACCTTTCCTCAGGAGCTCCGTATACAGAGCGGCATGGGTGGGGAAGGCTACGGGAAGGAGGGGTGTGGCTCTGCAGCCCTCAGAAGAGCCCTGTGGCCAGAAGCTGTGCCCAGAGGCCCTCCAGGAGGGGGGATAGCAAGCTGGAGCTGGCGGTCAACCCAGGGATACCTGACGCTCACCACCAACCTTTCCCAGCATGCAACCCTCTTGACATCCAGAAGTGCAGGTCTCTGTGAAGCAATCAAGAACCAGAGAGCTCAGGGACTTTCCTACTGGTCCAGTGGTGAAGAATCTGCCTTGCAATGCAGGGGATATTGGTTCAGTCCTCCCTGGTCAGGGAACCATGTGGTACAGTCAAAAACTAAATAAATACAAATTGGGGGGAGGGGCGGTGCTCAGTCATGTCTGACTCTTGTGATCCCATGGACGGTAGCCCACCAAGCTCTTCTATACATGGGATTGCCCAGGCAAGAATACTGGCATTGGTTGCCATTTCCTTCTCCAGGGGCTCTTTCCAACCCAGGGATTGAATCCACGTCTCCTGCTTGGCAGGCAGACTCTTTACCACTGAGCCCTGGGGGAAGCCCCAAATACAAAGACATCAGTTTCTAAAAAAAAAATTAAGATGATTGTGTTCCCAGTTAACACAGCCTTCCAAAGAGTTCACAGATGGCAGAAATAAACTGCAAGGAATCTCCTAAAAGAAACTAAAGACATTCATCCATAAGGCAACTCCACGGGTCCCCTTCTCTGCCCACACTGCCCTCTAGGTAGGAGGGAGGGGATAGTGATTGCTCCTGGTAGGTTCTGGGCCCTCTAGACTGGCCTCAGCCATGGACACATGGGGAGGCGAAAGGATCACAGCTCTAGAACCAGAACAACACTTCAGGGAGGTCCCTGAGCCAGAGGAGTCTCTTCCTCCCTACAGCATTGCTCTAACACTATAACACGAACAAGACACAAAAAGCTGTGGGTACAGGCTATTAAGGGCGTCACGATCAGAGTTAGTTATGGGCTGCTGCGTCACACTGATTACAGTGATTACTGCAGGAAACTGAATTGTGATTTGCTGCCAACAGATGAAAGCACTAAATTACAAAATCTGGAGCAAATGACAAATAGAAATATTGAACAAAGAAAGTCTACGGGCGGATGTGAAAGTGGCCAGCCATCAGCCCAAACCAGGAAACCTGGCCCACATGGGATTGTAAGACAAACAGGCTTCTGTGCTGCACTGTCCTAAATCCCCTAAGAACACGAAACCAGGTCAGAAGTGGCCAGAACTCTGGAGCCCGGCTACCCACGGGAAGAATGCACACACACCCACAGGCACACACACACGGAGACACAAACACACAGCCCTTCTGCTATGCTTTGTCAGATGCGTTAACTCCCAAGAGGCTCTCAAAACACTCTAACAGCTGGAGATTTGCAAGAGGAGATTCATGAACAGTAGAATTTGGGGAAATTCCGTCAAGGAAATGCTGGTCTGCTGGCCTTCCCAAACTCCGTACAAAAACCCAACACAAATTGAGGTGTTTGGTCAACCTGCAGAAACTCCTGCACCTGCAGTGCAGTACCCCAGGGTGGGCCTTTCAGGTGGGTCTACCTGGGGGAAAGAAACAGGAGCATTTCAAGTGGGCAGAAGTGTGGTTTTCAAACTTTATCTGTGAGCATGAGCAGCATGGCCCATCTCATAATCTCTTCACAAGATCCCAGTAATTACAGGTAAGAACAGAGGTACACTGGATGAAGTGGGATCTCAGGGCAGCTGGCTACTGCCTCCCCTCCAAACACCTGAGACATCTATGTCAATCCTAGGGTTCCACAGAACAGCGTTTGAGAACTGCTGGTCTAAAGTGTGCCCAAGGTGGCAGGGCAGTCCAGAAGAACAAAAAACATTGGGGGCTTTTGAAACAATCTCTGTAGGGCAGTGAAGGCAGAAATGGGTCAGCAGGAGGTCATGAGGGACGAGCTGATGGGGAGTTGAGAGTGGCAGAGGTAGGCTGCTCATTCCCCAATGTATCGGTGGAAAGAAGGCAGCAGCTGGAGAAGGATGAGGAATTCCACAAGGGTGTCCAGACTTCAGGAATCCAGGAGATGGAGGAGGGGGAGGGAGGGGCCCATGTGAGAAGGACAAGTCCCTCTGAGACCTAAGGGAAGGTCAGGGATGTGGGACCATGCCAGGGATTCCAAGGTGGAAGGTTGAGGGCTTCCAGGCAGATGGCTCAGGCATCCATCGGGGCAGGCAGGGTGCTGGCAGAGCAGAGAAGGAGCTGTGCCTAAGAATGCCTCTATTAGCTCGAAGTGTAGGCTCTACTGTGGGGCTACAGCATGGATTCCTAGTGGCCATTCTCCACTTTAATTTTACAAACCACTTCCTGTGGAGGAAGAAAGGGCAGGCTGGCTCATGGCCCTCTGTTTGAATAAGAAACAAGAACCAGACTGAAATTGCAGTCGCTAGTGCATGCATGAGTGCATGCTCAGTCGCTCAGCTGTGTCCAATTCTTTGCAATTCCATGAACAGTAGCCCACCAGGCCTTTCTGTCCATGGGATTTCCCAGATGAGAATACTGGAGTGGGCTGCCCCTTCCTTCTCCAGGGGATCTTTCCGACCGAGAGATCTAACCCATGTCTCCTGCCCTGGCAGGTGGATTCTTTACCACTGAGCCACCTGGTAGATGTCGACCCAATTCCCAGCTCATATAGATTCAACTGGCACGAAAACATGGGTGCCATTTTTGAGTCTACCAAGACCACTCCCATAGAGACCCATTCATTGGTGTCACCTATCCTGAAAATGTATTTGTAATTATAGAAACTGCAACACAGGCTGGGAAAAACAAAAGCAGAAAACCATCACCTGTCATCTCAAAGCTTCTGCTACTTTTCCTAGCAGATCCAATTCTGCTATGCCCTGCTTTGAGGAAACCTTATATGTGAAATTCATCACTAAGCTAGAGAGAATATATGTACATTTTCAGAAAAATGTTTGCCTATACAAAAAGGGGAGTCATATTACCAGGGATTAGCTCTAGGGTTGCTTGAAAGAGTAAAGTCCAGTGTTCAAGATATGTCTTTCAAATCAAGCTCAGTGATGGAATTATTCACACTGTTCATAGCCTTATTTATTTTGGACAATTTGAGACTTGGGCCAGAGCTTTAACTTCCAGGTTCTGGTTCAGGTTCTGAAGAAGTCTTAAAGGAAGTCAACGTGATTTTTTTTTTTTCCCCACAAAATGCTTTTTTAAAAAGCCCTTCAATAATGCCTTTCCCCTTTATGCCTTTCGTTCAAATATCTCAACTGGTCCTATCTATTTGGGAATCTCACAGAGATGGTGTAGACCTTTGTTCAAACCTTTCAGAGACAGGAAAGAAAAGATGGGGACCATTTAGACTGATTGTAGAAATGCCAAGAAGTCAACTGATAGTGAATGAATCTTGTCAGCTTAGAGATTCAGCCATGCAGAGGGGATGGAGAGGAACTCCACTATATCTTGTTAAAACCTCAAGTCTCAGGTATAAGAATGCATGCTCCCCAATTCTCAGGGGCAAATGACGTTTCCTGTTATAATTTGTTTGGTTGTTTCAGTGGGATTTTTCTAGCGAGAGTTTCTTTAAATTTTTTATTTTATATTGGAGAATATTTGATCAATAATGTGTTAGTTTCAACTGTACAACAGACTGATTCACTTATACACATAAACATGCATCTACAGTATTCGTTCTCAAATTCTTTCCCCATTTAGTTTCATAACATTGAGCAGAGTTTCCTGTGCTGTACAGTAGGTTCTTCTTGGTTATCCATTTTAAAAATAGCAGTGTGTACATGTCCATCCCAAACTTTGAGAGTTTTTTAAAGTTCTCAGATCACTGTCTTCCGGTTAACAAGTGTCAGGCTATACAGTGGTCTCTGTTTATATCCAGTTTCCTTTCATTTATTGCCAACTCCCCAGTAATGGCCTTAGGAGGGCAGAGCTATATTCTCCCCAAGTCCAAGGAGATGACAAACACACCCAAATGGTAACGATGGCAAATGAGTTTTATAAATAATGCAGAATTTGAAGCATCTGGGAAAAGTGTGCTATTATGTGAAATAAAGTTAGAATTCCCTTTTTGAAGGTGGGATCATATGTATTTTTAATTTTCCTACCATGCATAGGCAGGTTTCCCAGGTGTCTCAGTGGTAAAGAATCTGCTTGCCAATGCAAGAAACTTGGGGCCTCTCCCTGGGGGAGGAAGAGCCCTAGGATAAGGGAATGGCAACCCACTCCAGTATTCCTGCCTGGGAAATCCCATCGATAGAGGAGCCTGGCAGGCTACAGTCCATGGGGTCGCGGAGAGTCAGACACAGCTGAGTACACGAGCATGCACCACACACAGGCTGCCTGAACTCACTCACGAAAGGTGCTTGTTTCACCGTAGAAGAATAAAAGTGATGGAAAGGTATTTCTGGGGGAAAAGAAAGACGTGCAAACTCTGGAGTTCACAAGTGATGACTTACACACCTGGGGGCAGGAACATCTAAGAGGTGAGTCTCTGCCTCACCTCAGCACCAGGGAGGAGGGTCAGGTCTCTGCCTTTATCATAGATGTGTGAGTGGCCGGGACAACAGGCGTGGAAGCACCCTCAGGCGGCCCACAGGGTCACAGTGGGGAGAATGCATCTGGGCCTTGCGGGAGGACAGTCTGCAGGCTCTGAAGTGGAGGAAGAGCCTTTAAGCCTAAGGGTCCGCCATGAGTCCTGCCTTGAGTGACACCTGTGGCTTGGCTCCAGTGTGCAATGGCTGATGGAGACGTGGGTTCTCTTACTTCTGTTCTCTTCCCAGATGTTAATGAGAAGGCGCGATGGCCTTGCTTACTCATTTGAACCCTGGCCATTTATGCAGTGGCTTGGCCGACTCTCGGCACTTGGAGTGGTTTAAACGGAGGGTCAGACAGAGGCCTTCCCAGCCCGGCCCTCTCCTGGAAATTCTTATGAACATTTCCAAGAATAAGAAGAAAATCATGCCTGCTTTACTGAGGGTGAGAGAAAGAGCTTAGGCCTTGTAGTTAGGAATTTGGCATTTTCATCCTGGCTCAGGAATGTTCCCTGGGCAGGTGTCCTTAGGCATATCACTTAACTCTCAGAGCCTCAGTTGCCTCATTTGCCAATGGAAGGGAATGTCACCATGAGTTAGTTGTGAGGGCCATTTAATGAGCTCACACACACACACACACACACACACGCACACACAGACACACACACAACATGGCAACACCATCAATGCCCACATGGTACAGAGCAGACATTCAGTGACCAGCCTTCATCTGCAACTGGGAACACCAAGGCATCTCAAAGCCACATCACACGTTCATCATGTCAGCCCATAAAATAAACCACGAGAAGAGTCTGGGGTACTGATGGGTCCTCTCTTCTCCTCTAAGCTGATGGTGACAAACACAGATGGAGAAAGAAGTGTCCACTTCACTCAGACTCCCTGGTACCAGCTCCTTGGAAAATCTTTCAGAACACTACTTGTCCCAACCTAAGTGATGAAAGCTGGGCCCATAGGTAGGACCAATCTCTTCTCCCAGAGGTTCGGGGGGGTCACTTTCTGAACTGGGGGCAGGGGGGCTGATTCACTCTGTCCCATGTGGTCTACTCACCACACAGGAACTGAGAACATTAAGTGCCCCCTCACCTCCTGCAAGCTCAAAGAGGTCAGAAGAATCAAAGATGAAAGACAGGACTCACTTGCTGGTCCAATGGTTAAGAACCTGTGTGCCAACACAGGGGACCTGGGCTGGATCCAGGGTCAGGAAGATCCCACGTGCCTCGGAGCAACCAAGCCTGTGCACCACAACTACTAAGCCTGTGCTCTAGGGCCCAGGAGCCCCAATGATTGAGCCCATGTGCCGCAACTACTGAAGTCCACACACCCTAGAGCCTGCGCTCTGCAGCAATGAAGCCATCACAGTGGGACGCCTAAACACCAGAACTAAAGAATAGCCCCACGTGCCACAAATAAAAAAGGCCCCATGCAGCAACCAAGACCTAAAATGGCCCAAAGCAAAAAAAAAAAAAAAAAAGACAGTGAGTCCTTCCTATGTAGTAATGGTATTTCACATTATTAATGAAGTTATAAATCAGTGAAATGAGACCGGGTAAGGGCCGCTCTGTGGAGGGAAGCTGGCCAGGCTGCTGATGTCAGAACAGGATGGAGGCAGAGGCTGGTGTGGACACCTCTCCAGCCCCCAACACAAACAGAGGGCAGCCATTCCAGATGTATGGCTGGGGACACAGTTGGCTCCAAGTGCCAGCGGGGAGAGGAGGAGAGGACCAGAGTGACCCACAGGATTCTTGACGGCAGACAGCAGGGAGGCCAGCCGGGATGGACAGAGGTGTCTTGCCTGCCAGCAGTTTCCACCGGAAACTTCAAAGATGAGAGCCTGAGGTGCAAACAATAAAAGACCTCGTGCCTCCAGAGGCGAAGAGTAGGTGAAAGGGAGCAAGAGGAGGAAGAAGCACCAGCAGGAGCGGGTGGCCAAGCCCGAGTCATGAACTCCTGCCCGGGACACTTGACTGGAATCCGCTGGAGGTAAAGCAAATATCACTCACTTCCCTTCTCCAGTGCCAGGCAGACATCACTAATCAAACAGCACGCCCTTTCTCAGGGACCACGAAGGTGTCAGTCACAATCCTCCCTTGAGTTGATATTGAAGGACGACACCTGATTGCTACCCCAGGCCTAGAGGAAAGACCAACAGGAGGGAGTGTGCCACACCCTGGGTGTGCCGAGTCAATGCTCACATCGGCCTCAGCTGTGTCACGTCTACACTAGAATCTTGCCGTCTGCACACTGGTGGTTGAATTTCAACCCTACTGCTCATCAGCCGGGCCCTTCTTTCTCTGTGAGGTCAGGACACGTCCCAGGTGTGCGTGAGAATTCCCACACCTGGCCTGCTGGTCGTGCATGTACGAGATGTTCAAAGGGGGTCGGCTGTTTTTCTTCTTGTATCCATCATTTCCCCTCTGAAGCCTCACTCATCTCAACTCAGACCGAACACACAACTCACCGAGCATCCTTATCATCTCCCTCTCTCTCTTGCTCTCTCTTTTTTTTTGTAGATTTCTTAGTTTTATTTATTTTTAATTGGAGGATAGTTGCTTTACAATATTGTGTGGGATTCTGCCATACATCAACATGAATCTGCCATGATCAACCAACTCATTGGAAAAGACTCTGATGCTGGGAAAAACTGAAATCAAAAGGAGACGAGGGTGGCAGAGGATGAGATGGTTGGATGGTATCACCAACTCAATGGACATGAACTTGGGCAAATTTTGGGAGATAGTGAGGGACAGGGAGGCTTGGCAGGCTATAGTCCATGGGGTTGCAAAGCGTCAGACACAATTTAGCGAATGAACAACAATAACAATACATATGTCCCCTCCCTCTTGAACCTCCCTCCCACCTCCCACCCTATCCCTCCCCTCTAGGTTGTCACAGAGCACTGGGTTTGAGCTCCCTATATCATTCAGCAAATTTCCCATGGCTATCTATTTTGTGCTCAGTCATATCTGACTCTTTGAGACCCCACAGACTGAAGCCCACCAGACTCCTCTATTCATGGAATTTTCCAGGCAAGAATACTGGAGTAGGTTGCCACTTATGTATATGTTTCAGTGCTACTCTCTCAGTTGTTCCATCCTTCTCTTAATAAAAATTATTGTTATTGCATTTTTTGGCTGTGCTGTCTTCATTGCGGCAAGTGAGCTTTCTCTAGTTGCAACACTTGGGCTTACTTGCTCCATTGTATGTGGGCTCTTAGTTCCCTGACTGGGGATTGAACCCAAGTCCCTGCATTGGAAGGTGGATTCTTAACCACTGGACCGCTAGGGAAGTCTTCTCTTAATAATTACCAAACCTGCTATGATTAACCCACATATGGCTTAGTGGGGGGCATCTCAATGGCTCAGATGGAAAAACTGCAAGTCCTCACGTCTAGTCTCAGGAGACCCCAGGTGATGGGGGGGGTGGGGTGTGGGTGTGCGGATTATAGAAGAGGGCAGGGCAAGAAGAAGGCTTCTTGGAGAGTCAGCCTGGGACTGAGAAATCAAGCAGGGTTCCCATTAGGAGGCCTCTGTGGTTGCCAGTGGGATCCTGAGATCCCTTCCCTGTCCTGAGTAACTCTGGCCCTGGGATGGCAGGTTGGCCCTGGGATGGCAGGTTGGAGTCCCCTGGCTGAGGGCATCATCTCCAAAGGCCCTCATACAGGTAGATGCTTTGCTACTGGTCAATCCTCTGGGGAGTCCAAGTGTGTCTGAAGTTGGCTGCCATCAATGGAACGGCTTGTACTTAGCTCAGCGGGAATTAGCACATACAAACGTCTGGAAAACCACACAGGCTGGCACTCCCCAGGGGCGTAAACACAGGCACACTCTCGCTTCAACAAGGAGCTCAAACAAACTGCTTTCCCCAGTTCCCTTCCCAGAATCCTGCTCTCTTCCATTCCAACATGTGCAGGAAGGGTGCTCGCGGGTTGTTCTTGTTGTTGTTCTCATGCGCAAGATCACTGAAGCCCAGGGAGGGTACACAATTTTCCTGCAATCATACCATCAGTTGGTAGCCCAGCCAAGACTGGATTCCGGACCCCCCCAACTCCCAACTCTCAGCGCCATGTTCTCTCTGGGTTTGATGATTTCCCAAACTTGGCTCTGCTTCCTGACCATCTGTTTGAAAAGCTGAGGTGTGAGGTGCCCTGTGTGGTGGCAGATGGAAGTGGATACAGGCACAGAAACCAGATGGCACCAGGCGGCGTGGAGGGATGCTCTCAAACTGGAAGTGTCCTCACTGTACGCCACAAACAACAAGGCAGGAGGAGATAAACTAGACTGTTTGCCAAGCAGCTGTGCTAGCTTCTACAAACACTGTGCTCCCTTGCAGTGGCCTTCACTGCTGGGCAGGTGACTCTTAAATGCGGTGTTGACTCTACTAATGTCAGTCAGAGCTTTCTGCTCTGTGTGTGTCCACCGTCTCTTTCGTTCTTCCAGTGGAAAACTGAGGATGGAGACATGGGGCTCATACAGTCACCACAAGAGCCAGTCAGAGGGAGCTTAAAAGGAGGCTCACGAGACCCACGTCAAAGGGAACTTTGCCTCTGTTTCAGAGACCTGAGGCCTGGCTCAGAATGGGTTTGGTTTGGAAAGGGGCAGAGCTGTGCCTGCACACACGAGAAGACCATCAAAACAACATGAGGTCATCACAAACATCAATCACCCTCACTTCCTGCGAGGGCTCAGAGGTGGTGGCCCCAGGGGCAGGCAGCAAGGAAGTACATGTATTCAGCCAGGAACCACTCGGGGAGCCAGGCCTTGGGCTCGGCTCTGGGACTGAAGGGAAATGCACTGATCAAGGGCCTCTCAGAGCAGGGCAGCTGTGTACAAGGAGTGTCAAGTTTCAGCCATGTCTAGAAGCATCTGCCAAAACCAACCAGACACTTCTGAAGGGGCTCTCAGACCCACTCCATATCAGAGACAGGAAAGATGTTGATAAGTTAGTATACCTTCACTGGTTTTCCACTTGAGGACGAAATACGATCCAATCACCGGACCAGAGTCTCAAGGTACAGTATCCAGGAGGAAAAGGAAACTGGCTAAGTCACTCTCCTTGGGCCCAATAACAAATGGTCTTCCAACATGGTGGTCTCTAGCAAGCTCGAGAGTTATCAAGAGCTCCTGACTTGTAGCTTTCCCAATCCCATGGTGAAGCAGAAACACCCACCTGGGGATTCCCCTCAGAGGCCCCCTCAGGGGACCCCAGAGCTCCACCTCAGGTTAGTTCTCTCCTCTCAGCCTCAATTCTGTCCCATGACCCACGGTCATGTCAAAGGGAGCCCATGAGAGGATGTTCCATAGAAAGAAAGGAGGCCCATGGGGATATAAGTGCCCCTCTTCTTCCCACAAGACTTCATCTTCACTCTTCTCACTTCCCTGCCTCACACCTTGATTAAGACTTGTCATCCTGTCTTCTTGGATAAAATCTGTTAACTTTATCTCTTATAGAGCCCTCAAATCTGTCTATTTTGACTCCTTGTTATTTTTATCTGGTTGACGGGAAAAAAAACCCTCCAATTTGGGGTCCCTACCATTATTGACCCTCTCCCATCCAACCCAGGTGGCTGCCATAGTTGTCTTTCTAAAAAGCAGATGTGATAGAACCTCCCTGGCAGTCCAGTGGTTAAGACGCCATGCTTCCAACACAGGGGACATGGGTTCAATCCTTGGTCGGGGAACTAAGATCCCTCAGGCTGCACGGCCAAATATGAAAAAACAAAAAAGAAGCAAATATGCCCATGCCCTTCTTTTGCTCCAACTCTTTCCATGGCTCTCAGTTTCCTATGGGTCATAACTTGTTAGCATGACCCTTTATAATCTGGCCTCTGCTCACCTTTCTGGTCACTAGCAACACAACACTAGTGTATGAAACCACTAGGAGTAAAATAGAAACCAAGCTTCCTGAATACAACAAGCCAGGGAAGAACGAATATGGTCTTCCATGCTCTAGCCACCTCCATTCTCGGTCACGGTCAATGGCTGTTTCCCTGTGAGAGGATGTGCTCCGAGGGGCCAGCGGATGGGTGAGGTTCATCACTAAGTTCTGAGCAATGAGCACAGAGCTCAGGGCACAGTAGGCATCCAACTGGCTGAACAGAACTCTGGAAATTGAACAGCTCCTTTCCAGCTTTCTCGAAGGTTTCACATCTTTATGTTGAAGACCTAATTCAACTCTTTCTTTTGGCTGAGCCCCTGTGGCTTGTGGGATCTTTCTTAGTTCCCCAACCAGGGATTAAACCTGGGCTGTGGCAATGAAAGTGCCAAGTCTTAACCACTGGACCACCAGGGAAGTCCCTAATTTAACTATTTTGAAGGAACTCTTGTATTCCATACTCTGTGTGTGCATGCATGCCAAGGTGTTGCATTCACGTCTGACTTTTTGCAACCCCATGGACTGTAGCCTGCCAGGCTCCTCTGCCTGTGGAATTCTCCAGGCAAGAATACTGGAGGGGGTTGTCATTTCCTCCTCCAGGATATCTTCCTGACCTAGGGATTGAACCTGCATCTCTTAGGTCTCCTTCACTAGCAGGCAGACTCTTTACCACTAACACCACCTGTCAAGCCCCCCAAACTCTGTATCATATACTTTTACATCATTAGCTTATTTAAATCTCACTACAACCTTGTAAAGTGGGTAATAGTAACAGTAAAATTGTAATATCCAACATTCATTGAGCATTGCCGACACCAACAACTGTCCTAAGTGTTTGCATGTTTTAATTCATTTACTGTGTGCAACAAACTAATGGGTTAAGTACTACTGCAATCTCCACTCTATGAATGGGGAAACTGGGCAGCAAAGGGTGAGAGACTTTCCCAAAGTTACCTAGTTCTCAAGTCCCTGGAAATCAAAGCCAGACCTACCAGTTTCCATAGCCTATGCCTTTGGTAACAATTATCACCCCATTTTACAGATGAGGAAACTGAGGCTCAGAAAGTTTAGGGAGTTGTTTAGGATCACACAGCTGGTGAGTGGCCTAGCCAGTCCTCCCAACTCCACGTCCCTTGCTGAGGTCCACCACTACCCTCTGAGTCAAGTGATCAGAACTGAGGTTTGGGTGGACCTAGGAAAAAACACTGACCCATGGAAAATCAGGTTCCCAAGATAAGAAGACCCCGGGAGAATGTGAGAATCTGTGAATACAAAGGCTGCACTGTTCTGCCAGCCCTTGAGAAATTTATGCAGGCCAGAGGAAGGAGGACTTCGGTTCTGCATGAATTTTTTTGGCAGCTGGGGAGACATGTGACTCACCGTATTTATAAGGAACAGGCTGCCCACTTTCCTCCAACCCAGTCTGGGGAACAGCGCTACCACGGAATACCACTGTCCAAGAGAATTCCAGATTAAATAAAGGAAAATCAATCAGGGACAAGGAACACACACATACCACACACACACAGAAAAAATAAGTGGCATGTTTTCGCACAGCTCCAAAGATTTCTGGGAAGGTCCAGAGTAGGAGCTGTGACTTTAGAAAAGGAAGGGTGAATAGCAGTAAGAGACAGGCTTGATGAAGCTTCCCTCTTCCTGTACCACCATGCTCTGCAGTTTAGGATGTCCTCAATCCAGTTCTTAGGCTCCCAGCCCAGGGTCCTAGACTTGCCTCTGAATCCTGACCCTGCTCTAACATGACCAAGTCATTCAACTTGATGAACCTCAGTTTCCTCATCTGCAAACAGGATAACCGAGACCTTCAGCTCAGAGCTTGTTATGAGGCTCAATGAATAATGTACCAGAAGTGCCTTGCACAGATCTATAAATAGTACATAGTAAGCACTCAATAAATATTCCTCTCTTCCCCTCCCCACCCTCTCTGTAAGATCCTTTTCTCTCCCCCGTAAAATAATAAAATAGGCTGACAAAAAAATCTAGATGGTCATTCTCAATGACTCATGCCCCAGTTTCTTGTCATAAATGCTATAGAGCAGCAGTCCCCAACCTTTCTGGCACCAGAGACCAGTTTCGTGGAAGACAATTTTTCCACAGACCGGGGGCGAGGAGATGGTTTGGGGATGATTCAAGTGCATTACATTTACTGTGCCCTTTATTTCTATTATTATTACATCAGCTCCGCCTCAGATCATCAGGCATTCGATCTCTGAAGTGAGGGACCCCTGTAGAATAAAGGAGGGAATGTACACAAAGTGTTTCAATGGCTCCAGTGAATATAAATTTGAAGATTCTCACCTTGGCCCCCACTCCAGGTCATATCCTGCCATGAACAATACATAAATGGGTAGGGCAAAGGACCCAGATGAAAAGTGATTTCTGAATCGCAGCCACTGGCCTCCTGAACAAAGCAAACATAAGGCGAGTTGAACCCAGCTTGACAATCTGGGGCCATCACTAAGAGCGACCATCACTCTGATTAGGACCCAATCCTGCCAGGAGTGGGAGCAACTTCTTGGCTCACAAGCCTGCAGATTTCAAATCCTGTACTGCTACACGGCTTCCTGAGGTCCTAACCACACAGTGACAGCCATGGCATCTTTGCAGGAAGGGAAATGGGTGAGGCCGGTTTAAGGATTATATAATCCTCCATTTTTGAAAAATACGAGTGGGTATTTTTGGAAAAGAACTGGCTGGGTGAGTTGTTGAGTAGCCTTTCTGGAGAGCCCGTGGAAACTCAGAAAATGGCTTTCTCTCTGAGTCTCTAGAAAGATGTTCACCCAGTGTCACCAAAGAGGAATGAAGATGCCCACATGAGGCTGAACTATTGGAGAAAGGCACTTTACTTTGGGGCTAGGCACTGTAGAATTGATGCTATTAAATTGTGGTGCTGGAGAAGACTCTTGAGTCCGTTGGACTGTAAGATCAAACCAATCAATCCTAAATGAAATCAACCCTGAATATTCACTGGAAGGAATGATACTGAAGCTGAAGCTCCAATACTTGGGCTACTTGACACGAAAAGCCATCTCATTGTAAAAGACCCTGTTGCTGAGAAAGATTGAGGGCAAGAGGAGATGGGGGAGACAGAGGATGAGATGGTTGGATGGCATCACCAACTCAATGGACATGAGTTTGAGCAAACTCTAGGAGTCAGTGAAGGACAGAGGAGTCTGGCGTGCTGCAGTCCATGGGGTCACAAAGAGTCAGGTACGACTTAGTGACTGAACAACAACAGCAACAGGGGGACATAGGGTGATCCTTTATAAGCTCTGGACCGGCTTTGGAATTCTCACAAGGGAGTGGAGTTTGGAAGCCATCCTTTGGCTGAAATCTCTGCATGCAATGTCTACACCAGCCACTGTGAAACACTTGTGTGTGCATGAGTGTTAAGTCACTAAGTCATGTCCAATTCTCTGTGACTCTATGGACTGTAACCCACTAGGCTCCTCTATCCATGGGATTCTCCAGGCAAGAATACTGGAGTGGGTAGCCATTTCCTTTTCCAGGGGCTCTTCCTGACCCAGGGATCAAACTTGCATCTCCTGCATTGCAGGTGGATTTTTTTTTACCACTAGCATCAGTTGGGAAGGCCCATGAAGCCCTCAGAGGGGTACCACTGATCCAGAATGACAAAGGCCCGGCAACTGCTCCCATGCCCTACTTTCTGTTCCCATCTTAGACATTACTAACTTAATTCCAGCTCTCCTTCTGTCTGAGCCCCTGACCCAATCTTTTGACACAACTCTTCCAGAACCCACCAGCGTTCACTAGGAGTTGGCATGAAGTGACACTTCTCCACTCTCTCTGCAACAGCTCATGAGCTACATTGTAGCTTTTGTCTGGATTCCTGCTGTAGGTATGGACCTCTGTGGGCATAGCTGAGAAACTCTGACATTGGGTGGATGCTCCCTGAAGCTTACAGGGTTTCTATTGTGATACAAACACAGGAGGTCGAAGCATAGATTCGTTGCGGGACAAGTATGCAGCACTTTGCCAAAATTAAAACCAGTGCAGGAAACCTGGGTTCAATTCCTGGGTTGGGAAGATCCCTGGAGAAGGGAATGACAATCCACTCCAGTATTCTTGCCTGGGAAATCCCAAGGACAGAGGAGCTGGTGGGCTACAGTCCACAGGGTCACAGAGTTGGACATGACTGAACTACTAACACTTTAACTTTTTCACAGAGTAAGACAGATAACCTACAAGGACCTACTGTATAGCAAGGAGAACTCCACTCCATGTCCTGTGATATAGCAGGGAAAAGAGGGTGGAACGACTTGAGAGAGTAGCATTGGCATAGATGCACCACCATGTGTGAAATAGATGGCTGGTGGGAAGCTCAGTGATGACCTAGAGGGTGGGACTGGGGAAGTGGGAGGGAGGCTCAGGAGGGACGATATAGACATACACGTATATGTATATATACGTTCACTTCGTTGCTCAGCAGAAACCAACACAACACTGTAAAGCAATTATCCTCCAACTAAAAACTTCAAAAAATATTCTGTGATAACCTACACAAGAAAAAAAATCTGAAAAAGAATGAACATACGTATAACCGATTCACTCTGCCGTATACCTGAAACTAACACAACATTGTAAACCAACTGTACTCCAAAAAAAATCGAAAAACAAACAAAAAAAAAACCTACCCACAGACACGTTTGCCTCTCCTTTGGGTACAGGGTAAGTTTGGGCTTTCCTGCCTGCTGTGAATTTAGGCACAGTCATGTGACTTCAATTGGCCAATCATAGATGAGTAGAATTGATGCATATCATACATGTGAAAGGGACCAGCTTGTGGTTCCCGTTTTCCCTTCCTTCTGCCTGGTGATTGTAGAAGTCTGTGTTGAGACAGAGCTTCTACTCAGCTGGGTGACTACCATGGGTAGCCCCTTCTTGCTGAAACTTACATACTCTACTCAGAACATTTTTCCAGGGGGTGGGGCATGGAAACAAGCCATAGATCTCACTGAAAAATTAAACATTATCTGAACATTGACCCTGGAACACCAAAATCAACTCCAAAATGACCCAACACAACCATTTAAGAATAAAGTCAGTGGACTCCCTGGTGGTTAAGACTGTGCTGTCACTGCAGGGGCCTAAGGTTCTATTCCTGGTCAGGGAACTAAGATACCCACGTGCCACACATGTGGCCAAAAAGGTTTAATTTAATTTTAAAAAAGAATAAAGTCAGAATCTACCACCACTACCTCCTAAATTAAAAACCTCCCTCATCTTTGCAACTGTCACCCAAATCCTCCTCTCCAGCCACACCCGACCCCTGAATGTTCCCGTAATCTCTTTGCCTTTGCACACATATTATTTATGGAAATCCTATTTTCCAATTCCTTAAACCACTCTCCCGCCACTTCTTCTCAAATGGTAGATACTACACACTCCTGGGCAGCCTGCCCCCTGGCCTTCCACATCCCCAGTTCTGAGCTATATATAATCCTAATAATTATATCAGCTAATGCGTTGTAATTTTAGCTCCTTCCTCCTCCTTTTGCCTGGCTTTCAATTTATATTTCTACATAAATAGCCTTATTGTAAGCCCTTTACTGTCAGCTAGCTCCATTCTTTTCTGGAAGTAGGCAGAGTATATATTACCAACATAAAAATATAACCATTGATTTCTCCTTCCTCTCTTCAAGCATATAAATAAGATCTGCAGTCATGGGGAGGGGAAGCCATCTCTTGCACTTGGTTTGTAGTTCCTCTCCTGGAGTCAGGGTATCTGGTAGGTTCCTAAACACCAGTATGAATTGGTCCCTTTTCTGTCCCCTAGGTCAGGAAGACCCCCTGGAGGAGGGCATGGCAACCCATTCCAGTATTCTTGCCTGGGGAATCCCATGGACAGAGGAGCCTGGTGGACTACAGTCCGTAGGGTCACAGAGTCAGACACAGCTGAGTGGCTAAGCAGCAGTAGCAGCTATGCCCTGTGCTGTGTTTGGGACTGAAGATACCGGATACAGCATTCTCCCTACCTCAACTCACCCCTGTCTCCTCTCCCAGCACGCTATACCAAGACCCATGCCCTCCCCTCCTCACACAAACAAGAGGAGAAGAGTTTAAATCTAGCAAAATGGGACTTCCCTGGTGGTTCAGTGACTAAGACTCTACGCTCCTGATGCAAGGGGCCAGGGTTCAATCCCTGGTCAGGGAACTAGATCCCACATGCTGCCACTAAAGATCCCATGTGCCACAAATAAGACCCAGCACAGCCAAATAAATAATATTTTTAAAAAATAAAAAAAAGTAAATGCAGTAGATGGGGCCATGTTAGGACACTGGAGGAAGTCACAGTGTTGGCAGCAGTGGAGGCTGGGAACGAGTCAGGAAAGGACATTTCGAGATCAGAGTGGCTGGGCAAGGCATCCCAGAGGAGCTGCAGCTTGAACTGGGCTGGGAAACCTGGCTTCTCTGAGGGGCAGTGGGAGGGTGGCCCAGGTGAAGCAGAAGCAAGGTTAGGAGGTGGGAGACAGGAAGACCATGATGATGGGCACGGACCTCAGCCTGAAGGAGGCTCTGGAGAATGAGGCAGAAATGGGTTTGAGGAAATATCCAAACAGCTCTTCTGCCCTCTCAAGACTTCTGTGGCTTCAGAGACTTCCCTGGCGGTCCAGTGGCTAAGACTTCATGCTCCCAATGCAGGGGGCCTGGGTTCGATCCTTGGTCAGGGAGGTAGATCCCACATACCACAACTAAGAGTTTGCATGCCACAACTAAAGATCTCACTTGCTGCATCTAAGACCGAGTGCAGCCAAATAAATAAACGAAAATAATAGCACTGACTTTGCATGGTAAAACCGCACTGCAGAACACTTGCTTTAGCAAGTCACAGCCACTCTTAACTCACTTGGATTTTATGCATATATTTCAATCTGGAAGAATACTGGAAAGAAGTCACTGTTGATGGATTCATCCCAGGAAAAGTATTTATTCTTGCCTTTCCTTGGCCAAGGAAAGCTTCTCTGCTGGAAAAAGCACCTCACCCTCCACTGAGCTGCATGGCAAAGATTATAAATAGAAATAAAGAAGTCATTCTGACATGTTTATCATTTTTCCTTTAACTCCTGGAGCTCCTGGAGCAGAAAAGATCTGGATTTCCCCCCCCCCCTCCTTTTGGAAAAAAAAAAAATCTTATTTCTTGATGTTTCTAAGTTATAGCCCAGTAATAAAACATGGTCTTTTAAAACAGGACAGATTCAGTTTCTTTACTTAAAGAATCTTTAACTCTTCATTTTTATAGCTGGGAAACAAAGGGGAGGGAAAGAAGGAATGAAGAGAGGGAGGGGGAGGAAGGAAGGAAAGAGAGAAGGAGGAAAAGAGCCCTTGTTGAGTCTCAGCTCCACTTCAGGCATCACGCTGGGCACTTTCCCACCAGGTGCCTCGTTTCATCCTCATCACCAAACTATCTGGCAAGTATTTGTGGCCTTATTTTCATGATCAAAGAATCCGAGGTACAGTGTTTCCCCATGTTTCTTTCCCAGAACAAGGAGAAGTAACCTCCCTGCCAGTCTGAAGTCTGGCATATGCATGAGTTCTTCAAGGCCAGGCTCAGTCAGCAGCCTTCTCAGTTCTGAAGTCACAGAAGTCTTAAGAGAGGCAGAAGAATTACCTGCATATATCTTTGAACCTCTTTCTACCCCATTTTCCCAAATAAGTGAATAGCTACTATAATCTCATTGGAAAGACTCTCTCAGGGTTCAGAGAGAGGAGCAGGGGAACTGTCCACTTGCACTGAGCACCTGTCAGTCATCAAGAAGTTCATGCATGCTCAGCCATGTCCAACTCTTTGTGACCCCATGGACTGCAGCCTGCCAGGCTCTTCTGTCCAGTCATCAAAGGAACAGTATAAAGCAGACCTCACCATTACGCAAGAGCTATGTCCCTTGGTTCAGACCCATGAATATGAACACTGGGAGAAGAAACAGGAAATCAACGTCATTGACCTTGCCTATCCCCAACCCATATTCTAGAATTCTGCCACCAGAGTTGCTTTGTTTTCCTGTCGATGTCAAATGATCCTGTCATTCTCTTAAAACCCTTTTTATAATGTCTGAGCAAGATCATGCTGTTAGGAAAATCACCAGATACCTACCCTGTAAGATTCTCAGGGAAATGACCAGTGGCTAAGAAGACGGGTGCAGATAATGAGGACAGGAAGCCAGGAACAGGCTGGATGGATCAAGCAGCTTCTTTTGCCCAGGATGCTACAGGCTGGGCCAGGATAAATGAAGCCTCAGAAGAAACACTAGAAATTCTCCCTCCTGAGAGAGTATCACGGGGTAGGCAGAGGGGACCATTCCAGGCAAGCTTCGCCAATGTGCTCCAACAAGGTAGAAGTGGAGGGGGTCGAGATGCTACCGAGGGACAAGTCCAGGTTCCCCACTTTCCCCTCAGGGTCCCCAGGACTGAGGGGCCCTGGATGCTGAAGGCATGCAACAAGTAGAACACAGACACACGCTATCAGCATCTGAAAGGAAGGTGCTGACAGTCAGAGACTGTATCTACTAAGGAGGCTGCGCCAAACCAAAAGTAGGAAACAGAAATCTGATCCCAGGCTTCCCTGGTGGTCCAATGGTTAAGAATCTACCTGCCAATGCAGGGGATATGGGTTCTAGTCCTGGTTTGGGAGGATCCCACATGCAGCAGAGCAACAAAGTCCATGAGCCACAAGTACTGAGATCCATATACCTAGAGCCCATGCTCCACAACAAGAGAAGCCACTGCAGGGAGAAGACCAAGCACTGCTACTGGAGAGTAGCCCTTGCTTGCCGCAACTAGAGAAAAGTCCAAATGCAGCAGCAAAGACCCAGCATAGCCAAAAATGGGTAAATATTTTTAAAATGAAATCTAGTCCCTTAGGGGAGGAGCCCCCTGCAGAAAGAAGTATCCCTGGTGGAGTCTGGCCCCTCCCCACCTCCCCCACCCACTTCTCCACCTCCCATCGCCTACAGCCTGTGAGTCACTGGACATGCCCCACACCCAATGAGAGGTGCAGGCAGAATACAGCTCGCTGCTTTTCAAGTCTAGATAAACCTCTCACTATTAAAAATGAGTGAAAAACAAGACACCTTAGAAAGGATCCTATGAAACTCTGTCAGCATAAAAAAACGAATACCCCACATGAGGCCAGACGCAAGGATAAATGTGACAATGTATCTAATTCACAATTTCAACATATTTGAAGAACATGTGGATCCCACAAAACAAAACAAAACAAAATCCAAGATAAGGTGATACTGGCAAAATCAAGGCTGCTACTGAAAATAGAGGTAAAAGGGGGACCCTGGAAGGTTACAAGGAAACTGAAGATGCAACAGTAGAATTTAAATCTGCATTGGAAAGATCATAGAATTAACACTGGAGAAAAAAAATCACCATTTGGAGGAAGTACTGGATGGTTCTCTCAGAACCATCACTAGGTCTGTGCCTTTTTTTTTGGTCATGTGGCATGAAAGATCTTCCCAGACCAGGGATTGAACTCTTGTCCTCTACAGTGGAAGGGCAGAGTCTTAACCACTGAACCACCAGGGAAGTGCCTCTAGGTCTGTGCCTTTGCCATGCTGTTCCCTCTGGCTTGGGTACCCTTCCCATATTCACTAACCCAAAGACAATTGGTCCTTTAAGGTCCAACCAAAGAGCCTCAGTGGATGAGGACATCCTAAGTACCCACATGTTCTGCATTGTGGTAAAAAGCAGTGACATTGAGTTTGGTCTTAAAGGACGAACAACAGATTGTCAGGGACATATGGAACTTGAAGAGGACCTTTAAAGGCAAAGGAGCTGAGGGCCAGCATGCTGCCCTGGCTGGAGCACAGAGGGAACTGCAGGAAGTCGACAGGGCTGGAGACGTAGCCAAGCTCTGAGTTACCGTGAGTGTGTGCCAGAGACGGTACTATGGATGGGAGGCAGAGGCTCAACTTTAATCAGTAAGTTTCTCCTGTTGCCGGTTAAGAAGCCAGGTCCTAGAGATACTCCAGCAAACCAATCCTGCCCTCCCATCCTTGAGAAGCAAGGAGACTATTGGGTTTTAAATGAGAGGGAAGGGGCTTCCCTGGTGGTCCAGGGGTTGAGATTCCACCTACTAATGCCAGGGGTATGGGTTTGATCCCCCGTCAGGGAACTAAAGTCCCACATGTTGCAGGATGTGGCCAAAAAAATTTTTTTAAGTTAAAATAAATGAGAGAGAGCATGATAAAATTTTCCTTTCAGAAAGATATTTGTAATTTGTACTTATCAAATGGCAAAATTATTCTGAAATGCACACTTCAGAGTGCTAGCTCTGAGATCACCTATGAAAGTGTTAGTCACTCAGTCGTGTCAAGCCATGGACTGTAGCCCACCAGGCTCCTCTGTCCATGGGATTCCCCAGTTAAGAAAATTAGAGCTGGGTAGCCATTCCCTTCTCCAGGTGATCTTCCTGACCCAGGGAGGGAACCCGGGTCTCCTACCTTGCAGGCGAATTCTTTACCCTCTAGGTCACCAGGGAAGATTACCTGCTCAAGTTCTAGTCAGATGGGGCCCCTTGCTGTCTGACCATGGGCAAGTTACTTCACTTTCTGGTGCCTCTGGGGCCTACTCTTAAAATAGTATCACTGCTCCTATCACAGATGGTGATAGTCATGGGAATTCCCTGGTGGTCCAGGTGGTCCAGGGGTTAAGACCCCAGGCTTCCAGGGAGCTCAGTTCAGTGCTCTGTGACAACCTAGAGGGCTGGGATGAAGGGGGTGGGAGGGAGGCTCAAGAGGGAGGGGACATATGTATGCACATATCTGATTCCCACTGTTGTATAGCAGAAACTAACGTAACATTTGTAAAGCAACTATATTCCGATTTTTAAAAAGTGCTTCCAATACAGGAGGCATGAGTTTGATCCCTGCTCAGGGAATTAAGATCCCTCATGTCAAAAATAAATAAATAAATAAACACAACAAATGATGCTGGTGATGATAGCTAGCTAACGCTTACAGAACACTCAAGATGTGCCAACCACTGTCTTAAGAACATCTGTGTTAACCCATTCAGTCCTGACAACAACTTTCTGAAGGAAGTGTTAAAATGTTCCCACTTTACTAACCCCTCTGGAACTAGAAGTGACCTGCTTCTGGTTCCAAAAGGGTAATTAACTTGTTCAAGGTCAAGTGGGGATAGGTATTATTAGCTCTCATTTTCATTTTTCATATTCCACCTTTATTTCCAAGAGACAAAAGCATTCGTAAAATGACAATTCATCCTGTGTTGTAAAAGGAAAAACATACAGTTATGTAAAAGGATGAATTTCTTTTGAAGCCTGTCCTCTAGTATTTCAGCATGACTGCTGTAAGCTTCTCTGCGCTCAACTGTCTTTTTAAAATCCTAACATTAAGAGGTACTTTATTATGCAAGCAAATATTAATCTAAATGATGCACAAGACCAGCAAGCGCCAAAAATAATGGCTATAGGACAATTCGAATGTGTAGGCACTGAGGCGATTTTCTTTCTTGATCTTTCAGTCATCCTTCTTCCCAGGTTCTAACCAGGTAAAAGTGAAAGTGTTAGTCACTCAATCGTTTCTGACTCATTGTGACCCAATGTCATAGCCCACCACGCTCCTCTGTCCACGGAATTTTCCAGACAAAAATACTGGCGTGGGTAGCCATTCCCTTCTACAAGGGATCTTCCTGACCCACGGATCAAACCTAGGTCTCATGCATTGCAGGCAGATTCTTTACCTTCTGAGCCACCGGGAGTGGGAGGTGGGAGGTAGGTTCAAGAGGGAGGGCAGATACGCATACCTATGCCTGACTCATGTTGCTGTGTGGAGGAAACCAACACAGCATTGTAAAGGAATAATCCTCCTATTAAAAATAAATAAATTTTTTAAAAAAGTGAATCCAAACATTAGGTTTATTCATGGAGGCTCAATAACTTCCAAAGTATAGAGCTTCCTGGTCAAGCTCTGTCTTGAATGAGCTGTAACTGGCCTCAGCCCTGTCCCTTTCCACGATGGGGCGTGTTAACCTTTCAAGATAAAGTGCGCATGATGATCCCCTGGCCTAAGCCAAGTGTTTGCTAACTGCACGATTCATTTCAGTGTTTTCTTAGCCTAATAAATTAGACCCATCACTTTGCTATTCTACTGCATTAAGCAAGACTTGACCAAACGTTTTTTATGAGCGTGGTTAACCATAAAGCTGATTAGTCTGATCAGACAGCCAAGTTTGCCTGTGGGAAAATAGGAGCATGCTCACACTACAACTTGAAAAGATCAAATGCCCCTGGAAATAGCCACAATATCTGAGGACAAAAGCAAGTCCCCTTCTCTGAGTATTTTCCTGTGCCCTGGGCTTCTCACGTCATCTGCCTTAGCCCAAGTAATCCTCAGAACAAGCCCCCAAACAGATGTCACTAGCTTCATTACACAGGTGAGAAAATAGGTAACTCACACAGGGCCATATGCTTGGTTAGTGGCAGAGCTAGGATCTGAATCAGTCTTCAAAATTAATATTGTTTTAAAAATAATAATAATAAACTTTAATTTTTTAGAGTCATTTTAGGGTCTCAGAAAACCTGAGCAGAGGTACAGAGATTTCTCATATATTCCCTGCCCCACATATGCACAGCCTCCTCCATTAAAAATATCCCCCACCAGAGGGACACACCTTTTATATCAGTTTGGCATACTAGTGCAGGGGTAGTAAGAGGAAAAATAATCTTGAAATCTTGATCAAAATTAGCCTTCATGGGACTTCCCTCATGGTCCAATGGTTAAGAATCCTCCTGCCAATGAAGGGGACATGGATTCGATCACTGGTCCAGCAAGATTCCACATGCCGCATGAACCTGAGTGTCACAACAAGAGAAGCCACAGCCAGGACAAACACAAGCACTGCAACTAGAGAAAGCCCACTCACGGTGATGAAGACCCAGCACAGCCAAAAGTAAATAAGTGAATTTTTAAAAATTAGCCTCCACAAAGATTTTTTTTTCTTTGTCAGTGAGGGAATAATGGTTTAAAAGGAGTAGTGAGGAGCTAGAAAAATGACAACAGAAACTTTGAGATCTGGAGTGGCTGTTTAATTGGGTGAGTGACCTTCCTAGCACAGGACTTAAGAGGGAGATATGTCAGTACCTTGTTAACATGCCTATTTCCCAAATACCTGGTACCTTCCTAATTTAAAAAAAAATGGTAGCATAGTACTTTATTTTTGTGAAATGCCAATTTGCTGAAAATACCATCAAAACAATCTACTGCCAAGACAAAGTTGAATTTATAATATAAGAGAGAGACAGACTACAATTTACTTATTTTTTAAAAGGCGTCTGATTCTATTAGATTTAACACATGCATTCATAAGTTTACACAACCACCACTACAGTCAGAATACATAACAGCTCCATCACCCCCCAAGTTTCCTTATGCTGTTTCTTTGTAGGCAAATTTCTCCTTCTAATCCCTGACGATGACTAATGCCTCCTACTTGGTCCCTATCATCCCACTACATGGATATATGTATATTGGGGGATGCAATATAATAGAATCATGCATGGTATCAATGTACCCATTCAAAAACTTTTGGGGCATTTGCAGGTTTGGGCAATTATGAATAATGTTGCTATGTGCTGTGTTTAGTCGCTCAGTCGTGTCCGACTCTTTGCGACCCCATGGACTGTAGCCCACCGGGCACCTCTGTCAATGGGACTCTCCAGGCAAGAGTACTGGAGTGGATTGCCATGACCTCCTCCAGGGGATCTTTCCAACCCAGGGATCAAACTCAGGTCTCCAGCATTGCAGGCAGACTCTTTATCATCTGAGCTACTAGGAAAGACCAATGTTGCTATAGCCTTTCATATATGGGATTTTGTGTTAAATAAGTTTTCAGTTTTTTGTGTGAAATAAGTGTGAATAAGTTTTTAGTTCTCTTGAGTAAATACCTAGGAACAAGACTGCTGGATCATATAAGTGTATATTTAACTTTATAAGAAACTGCAAAACAGTTTTCCAGAGTAGCTATATGATATTGTATTCCCACCAATGAGTGATACTTTCTTGCTTCATATCCTTTCAGCACTAATTATCAATTGTTTGTTTATCCATTGCATTAGGTATGTAATGATATCTTATTGTGATTTTTATTTGCATTTCCCTAATAGCTAATGATATTGACCATCTATTCTTGTGCTTACTTGTCATCTTTATATTTTCTCTGATAAAGTGTCCTTTCAAATCATTTGCCTATTTTTTAAATGGGACTTTTTCTTACTGTTAAATTTTGAGAGTTCTTTATAAATTCTGCATACAAGTCCTTTGTCAGGAGAGTTTAAAATATTGTCTAAGCGGTCTTTACAATTTGCAGCTTTATTCTCTTAACCGTGTCTTTTGCAGAAAAAAATATTTTGAAGTTTTGATGAAGTTCCATTTATAATTTTTTCCTTTTATGGATTGTACTTTTGGTATCATAATTAAAAATAATTTGCCTAACTAAAAGTCACAGAAATTTCCTTCTATGTTTTCTTCTAAATGTTTTATAGTTTGTGGGGGGAGTTGAGGTTAAGGTAAAGGGTTTTTTTTTTTTACATTTGCATATACAATTGTTTTCCCCTACTATTTGCTAAAAAGAGTATCCTTTATCCATTAAACTGACTCTGTACCTTTGTTTAAAAAAAAAAAAAGCTTCCAATGGACATGAGAAAAGCACTGAAGTGGTTCCTGGAGCTGGCCACCGAGGTGACCATACTCTGAACAACATACTATCATGAGGGGTTTGCCAAAGTTGGTCACAGACAATCTGCATTGAATCAGAGGACGTGGAGTCAAAATGAAAGCCAGGCCAACAGTGAGCCCTCAGGCACAGTGACAAGAATTCTCTGGCACTCAAAGCAGCTGGACAAATTATGCCAGAGGAATCAAGGTGTCTGCAGGCCATGTTTAAATGAGGCTCTCAGAAAATGTGATGGAAAATGATAGTCATCACTGTCAGTTGATCAGGGCTGCCTCTGGCATGTCTCAAGTGTTCATGACAGTTACCCTTGACCATTTCCAGGAGAGACTAGAACTGATGCCATTGACCTAGCCCTCCAGGGCTGTGTGCTGGGATTCCTGCAGTATAGCCGTTGCACCGGGTGAAACAACACACTCAGAAGGAATTAGAGCGGTTGCATTCTCCATGTCCTGGGGGAGCAGCAACAGGCTTTCACTGGGGTGAGATGACTCATCCTCCAAAGGCCAATTCATAAGTCTCCTCTTTGCCTGAATTTCCCCAGACCTGATTAGTTCCCACCTGCTTTGGGCTTATAAGCCAGTTGACACAGTCTTTTATTAAAGGACTTTTCATGTTGAATTGTAATGATCTGTTTACTTTTCTGTCCCCCTTCTCTGGTAGGGTACAAGCA
The DNA here is from genome assembly GCF_023699985.2 of Odocoileus virginianus. Classification (NCBI taxonomy): domain Eukaryota; kingdom Metazoa; phylum Chordata; class Mammalia; order Artiodactyla; family Cervidae; genus Odocoileus; species Odocoileus virginianus. Next base: position 55,585,549 of record NC_069689.1, read on the forward strand.
GATTAAAGGTAAGTGTTTTGATCCTAGCATCCTGGTGCCCACTGCAGGACCTAGCATGTAATTAGTGTTCAAACAGTTCTAACAAATCAATAACAAAGATGATGTCTGGGTGATGGGTAGGCTGATGGATAGATAGGTAAATGAGTGGCTGGAAGGTTGAGTAGGCAGACAGATGGAGGAAGTAGAATTGAATGAATTGTTGGACAGGTGACCATCTAGAACGCTAGATGGATGGGTATGTGTATGGGTGGATGGTTGGACAGATGGAAGGACAGATGGATGAATGAATGGCTGGATGGATAGGTGAATGGACAGATGAATGGAAGGATGGATGGATGGACAGACAGACTGGTGGGTAATTTGTTAGATGAAGAGACTAGTCGATGTGTAGATGAATGGGCAAGGAAGGTAGGTGGATCAACAAGGAACAGACAAGTTCCCAAGAAGCCAAGTCACTGAACCATTTTAAGAACAAGTTCAAAGAGCACGATTCGAAAAAGTGGTAAACCATTTTGCAGGCGAATTCAAAATGAATCTTACCCAAATCAAAAGGTAAAATAGCTTCAAGCTATTCGTAAGCCTTATTTTGCATTATAAGACATTTAGGGTGGTCCCAACCATATCATCATGTTGTACATCCATATTACTATTAAGAAAGAACTCAGTGTATCAACTGTGGTCGGCAGGGTTTCAGGATTCCCTCACTAAGATTCCTGGCACCTGCTCAGTCATTTGGTCAAACACTAGCATAGGTGCTACTGGGAAAGGATTTTGCAGATGTGATTTAGGTCCCAAAACAGTTGCTCACTTCTTTAAATCTGCCCTGAGCAAGTCCATCCCACAATCCAAACCTCACAAAAACTCACGGTAACTTGTGTTTCTGATGCTCACTTAGCATCGACCATCAAATCATTTCCACAGGCTATTTCCTGTGTTGTAAACTGAGGCTCTTGTATTTTATTTTATTTTTTTATTTTTACTTTTTTTTAGGCTCTTGTATTTTAAACAAATGCACCAGAACTTAGACATCCAGATGGTTCTTATCTTATCCCATACACTCTCTGACCAGACCGGGAACTTACTCTAACATCTCTCTGCAGGGAGTGGTCTTCAAAAGGCTGCAGCAATTCTCGACATTACTTAAAGGTGGTAAATTTTTACCATTCTTAGGATTCAATTCCTGGAGATAGTCAGACATCATTTGAAAAAAGAACTGGAAAGTAAAAATGATCACACAGTACACTAGGGATTTCCCTTGTGGTCCAGTAGCTAAGACTCCATGCTCCCAATACAGTCTGGATTCAAGCCCTGGTCAGGGAACTAGATCTCACATGCTGCAACTAAGACCCAGTGCAGCCAAATAAATCAATTAAAAAAAATTTTTAAACCCAGTATACTGTTGTGCAAAGTGAGTGCCAAACTCTAAATCTTAGATATTAATTCTCTTCCAGGGCTGACAGTCTAGTCTAGAGAGCCGTACCAAAGAGCTTTTCAAACTCTCCAAAGCCACTGTCTAAGGGAGACGTTATACTTAATACTACCACTGTTCTTTTCCCATCCCTTATGACAGGTATATGAAAAAGATGAAGTTCCAGGGACTTCCCTGGCAATTCAGTAGTTAAGACTTCACCTTCCAATGCAGAAAACACAGGTTCAATCCCCGGTTGGAGAGCTAAGATCCCACATGCCGCGTGGCCAATAAACTGAAACATAAAACAGAAGCCATATCATAACCAATTCAATAAAGACTTTAAAAAAATGGTCCACATTGAAAAAATCTTTTAAAAAAGACAGAGTTCCATAAAACATACAGTGAATAGATGATCACTGTAAATGCAGTATCATGTGCTCTCTCCTGGTTTCTGGCAGAACACTGTTCTCTTGGGCCATCCCCCACCACTGGGGAGATCTCTCTACCTTCCATGAGCACTCTGGGCTTGTCTCCAGAAGAATGTTTTTCAAAACCAGGGTTCAGAGACCCCTATGGACATAGTCTCAGGGGCTCTACAATGTAAGGATATACTCAGGATCATCCAGATGAGTACCTTCTAATGAAGTGCTGTGTACAGTTTCAGCGCCCACATTTGCATCATCTGGGATCCAGTCCTGACTGAATGATATCTAAATGCCCTCAAAAAAGTTTTCACTGTAATTAGAATAAATGGTAGAAGTGAGTCACCAGACTGCATGTTGGTACGGGCATACCAATCTCCCCAAATGGTAGGAGATTCTGAAGGGTGCTAGCAGATGCACTAGACAAATCTTGACTTCACCTGTACTAACGTTCAGCTGTTCATTATCAGTCAGTAAACATGCCATGAAGAACAACCTATGAACCAGCATTTTACTTCTTTTTTTTTTTTTTTTTTTTTGCTGTTAGACATTGATTTCCTTTTAGAGACTGACTTAATAAAATAATGGCTTTGTGGCTCCAGATGAATTCAGTGTTATCATGTGGAGCAGGGGGATGATACAGGATAAATCAAACAATGGTCCTTTATGCACAAAATCAAATCAATCAAGACCCTAACAAGTGAAATATGAGATGTCAGCAATAAAGCTTTCTTTCTTGAAGCCCAACATCAGAGATTGGCAAGGGAGTATTCTGAGCTAATGTGGATGATCTGAATTTCATTCATGTTATAGTTCTGTTGGCATATCATTTGTAAAATTGTTTTAAATTTATAATTGTAAAGAACTGTAAGCTGGAACTCCCTTGGCAGTATAGTGGATAAGAAACTGTCTGCCAATCCTCCCTTGTCTGGGAGGATTTCATATGCTGCAGTGCAACTGAGCTTGTACGCAACAACTATCGAGCTTGCTCTCTAGAGCCCACTTGCTGCAACTACTGAAACCCAAGTGTCTAGAGCTGGTGCTCTGCGACAAGAGAAACCACCACAAAGAGAAGCCCGAATACCGCAACTAGAAAGTAGCCCCCACTCGCCACAACTAGAGAAAGGTCTGCTGGCAGCAACGAAGACCCAAAGCAACCAAAATAAAATAAATACAAATGAAAGAAAGTGAAATTGCCATTTCCTGCTCCGGGGGATCTTCCCATCCCAGGGATGGAACCTGCGTCTCTTACATCTCCTGAATTGGCAGGCAGACTCTTTGCCACCTGGGAAGCCCAAATATAAATAAAATAAATAATTTTTAAAAAACAAAAACTCTAAGCTGAAGGAATGTATACCTAGTGTGATGTTTGTATTTTTAAATAACATAATAATAAGGGTAATTTAAGTCAACACTGGGACATCCTTGAGAATGTTCTTCCTTTAAAGGGGTCTGTGTCTTATTCAAGTAGGAGCAACACCGCCCTGGACTTACTAACTACACCGTAACCACCACAGCGCAGGCGGGCTCAACTGGCTGGCAAAGGCGCTCTTTCAACACCTACCTCAGGGATTGCCAGACAAGGACTCCAGCTTGGGGAGAGCCTGGCTCATGGGGCCATTTAAACCTGAAAAGAAGGTCTTCTTGTTTGCGTGTCTGCTTTGTAAATATTGTCCTGGGCTGGGCAGGAAGAAGCAGATTTTTAAAAACACCCATAATCATCATCTTCTGTGTGTTCCTTTTGCCTTGGACTGGACTCACAGAACACAAACTGCCTCCAGCAGCTTTGTCAGGCTGAAGCCGACCGGTTTCTCCCCAGGGTGATGGGATCTCTCAGCTGATTTTACCAGCGAGCCAAGCTTGTTCTTTGAGCTGTTGAGGTGTCAGTCTGCCTCTCTCTCTTGCTTTCATGTAGTTGTGGGAGCGGGGATGGGGGTGGGTATTAACACAGAAACTAGGGTTTTCGTGCTAGCTGAAGGCACATGGGGCAAACGTACACTTGCAGGGCAGCAATGACGGTTCAGCCACGTGACCTGCTCCCAGCACTGGTTCCCTGAGAAACTCAGGCCTGGTCTATCTCCCACATTACAGAGGAACTAAACTGACTCAATAGACTCCGGGAGATGGTGAAGGACAGAGGAGCCTGGCGTGCTGTGCTCCATGGGGTTGCAAAGAGTCTGACACTATTGAGCAACTGAACAACTATAAGGAGATCAAATGAGTCAATGCTAAAGGAAATCAACCCTGAATATTCATTGGAAGGGCTGTTGCTGAAGCTAAAGCTCCAACACTTTTGCCACCCAATGCCAAGAGCCGACTCATTGGAAAAGACTACGATGCTGGGAAAGATTGAAGGCAAAAGGAAAAGAAGGCACCAAAGGAAGAGATGGTTAAATAGCATCACTGACTCAACGGACATGAGTTTGAGCAAATTCTGGGAGATAATGAAGGACAGGGAAGCCTGGTGTGCTGCAGTCCATGGGGTCACAAAGTCAGACACAACTTAGCAACTGAACAACAACAACAATGACAAAAGCAACAGCAAAATTCTCTCTCTTTGCTCGCCACGTGGTTTAGGTACTGTGATAAGAACTCTGTAAAGGCTTGTCCTAACCGGAGGGAAGAGATTTTATTACAAAAGGAAGATCCATTTGCTCTCATGTCAGAGTCCTTTCCAGAAGTTTTGAAATGTTTCACCTGATGTGAAGAAATCCCAGTCATCCATTAGGAAAAACACAGATGCTTCAAAAAAGCCTGATCCTGGGACTTCCCTGGTGGTCCTGTGATTAAGACTCTGAGCTCCCAAGGAAGGGGGCCAGGTTTCCATCTCTGGCCAGGGAACTAAGATCCTGCATGCTGCATGGTGCAGACAAAAAAAGTCTGATTCTGCCTAAAAATCTGCCTTCGCATGTCTGGAGCAGCAGGGGAAAGGAGATGGCATTCTCCTCCAAGGCTCAAAGGGTCCTAGGGACAACTGCACCCAAGCTTCTTGTCTCCAGGTAGGGACACAGGCTCAGAAGGGTCAACCTGTCTCAGGCCACACAGCCACTTGGTGTGGAAGCCGAAAATAAAAATCAGGGTTCCTGGACTTTCCTGGTGGTCCAGTGGTTAGGACTCTGTACTTTAACTGCAGAAGGGTGAGGGTTCAATCCCTGGTCAGGGAACTAGGATCCCACATGCTGAGCAGTACTGCCAAAAAAAAAAACACCTAGGGTGGCTGTTGCTTCTCCCAGAACTCTTATCATCTAATGACAACTCTCAACTTGGCCTCACATACCCTCTGGGGGTACAGCAACATCACTTACAAACAGGGCAAGGAGAAGTCACCATTTTCTTCAGCAAGACATTGAGGCATAGAGATCAGGGTCATTCAGAGCTGGAAAGGGATCCTAGAGTCCAGCAGATTCATTTTCCAGATAGGATCTTGGAGGCTCCCCATAACAGAAGATGAGAGAGAAGCCAAGAAGAGAGACCTGAGCTCAAACAGCAGACCTCCCCACCCACTCCACCACCACACACGCATACAGATTTACCGCGTGTCTTTGGACCAGTTGCTTAACTTCTCTGGGCCTCTTTTCATCTCATCTAGTTTGTCTGGATAGCACAGACCCAAGCTTGTGGAGCAGCAGGGAGAGCTCAAAGAGGCAAGAGATGCAAATACTGATCATAATGCCTGAAGGATAGTAGGTATTCAAAAAACTATAACCATCATTATCACCACCTTCATGCCTTAACTCCAGCCCAAGGAATTTTCCATAACTATCTTTGCTTCCTGCAAGATTCTTTTCAGTTTTGCTTTGATGTGGATGGACCTACAGTCTGTCATACATACAGAGTGAAGTAAGTCAGAAAAAGAAAAACAAGTATTGTATATTAACACATATATGTGGAATCTAGAAAAATGGTACAGATGAACCTATTTGCAGGGCAGGAATAGAGATACAGACATAGAGAATGGACATGTAGACATGGGGAGGGGTGAGATGAATTGGGAGATTAGATCTGACATACATACACTGCTATGTGTAAAACAGATAGCTAGTGGGAAGCTGCTGCATTCCACAGGGAGCTCAGCTCAGTGCTCTGTGATGACCTAGAGGGTCAGATGGGGACAGGGGGAGGCTCAAGAGGAAAGGGGCTATACGTATATGTACAGCTGACTCAGTCATCATACGGCAGGAACAAACACAACATTGTAAAGCAATTATACTCTAGTAAAAACTAGAATCCGAAAACTAAACCTTCTTGGTTGGACATTTCCTAATCCAAGTTGACCTAAAATTATGGATCAAAACTGAACTGAATAGTGTTCATACATCTGTTGGGAGGATGGCATGCCTGCCTGGTCACCTGATAGCTGTGTGAAGTCATCCGCAGCCTTTGGAAGACTACACGTTCATTCCAGGGAGAAACGTTGCCCACTGTATGGGTGGACAGAGTCCAGCCATCCCACGGCCCTCAGGGAGGGACAGTCCACACTGGGTACTATTCACCCATGGAGGAGCAAAGTCTGGTTTTCATCCATCATCTCCTGGGATCACCCCACTTCTGTGTTGGGCGAGAAAGATGAGGCAGTAACTGCTGGTCTTCTTATGTGAGGACATACAGAATGGGCTCTAGAGGCAGGGCGATTCATGATGGAGTCAGGAATCCCCCCACCTCCTCCGGGCTCTGGGAAACATCAGTGGAGAACAGTGGCGTGGAGAAGCCGTCCTGCCCCAGAAGGTCTGTACCCAGTGCAAGCCCTGGGTACTATTTCTCCTTCTGGCCAAGACCACGTGAAACTCAGAGGCAACTGGAATGCTGGCTCTCATGGGTGGAAATGAGAAATTCTGCTGAATTTTGTCATTGTGAAGATATGTCTCCTTACCCACAAGGGAACCTTCCAGATAAAATCAAGGTGGGAAGGAACGAAATACCCAACTCTTATCTCCATGATTCTAATCTGTGAGCCTAGAATGACCCTTTCTTCCTATTGATAAATTTAGGATATAAAGGTCTGTTATGATAGTAACCAACTGAGGGACTTCCCTGGTAGTCTAGTGGTTGAAACTTCACCTTCCAATGCAGGATGTGTGGGTTCTATCCCTGGTCAGGAGATAAGATCCCACATGCCTTGTGGCCAAAAAAACCAAAACATAAAACAGAAGTAATATTGAACAAATTCAATAAAACCTTTAAAAATGGTCGGCATCACACTATTTACAACAGCTAGGACATGGAAGCAACCCAGGTGTCCATCAACAGAGGAATGGATAAAGAAGCTGTGGTACATATATATGATGGAATACTACTCAGCCATAAAAAAGGAATGCACTTGAGTCAGTTCTAATGAGGAGGATGAATCCAGAGTGAAGTAAGTCAGAAAGAGAAAAACAGATATCATATATTAACACATATACATGGAATCTTGAAAGATAGTACTAATAAATCTGCAGGGCAGCAATGGAGATGCAGACACAGAGAACAGACATATGGACATGGGCGGTGGGGAGGAAGGAGAGGGTGAGATGAATGAAGAGAGTAGTATGGAAGCATATACGCTATCATATGTAAAATAGATAGCCAATGGAAATTTACTGTATGGCTCAGGGAAATCAAGCTGGGGCTCTGTAACAACCTATAGAGGTGGGAAAGAGTGGGAGGGAGGTTCAAGAGGGAAGAGACATATGTACATATGTCCATTGAGTTGGTGATGTCATCCAACCATCTCATCCTCTGTTGCCCCCTTCTCCTGCCCTCAATCTTTCCCAGCATCAGGGTCTTTTCCAATGAATGAGTCAGCTCTTCGCATCAAGTGGCCAAAGTATTGGAGCTTCAAGCTTCAGCATCAGTTCTTCGAACATATATTCAGGGTTGATTTCCTTGAGGATTAATTGGTTTGATTAACCTCAGTTTTACTTCACAAAATCAGGGATGGATCCATCATGGTACAAATAAGAAAACTCAGGCCTAGAAAAGTGAAACCTGCGGTTCACGTTCACACGACAAGCCAATGACAGAATCTTGAACCCAGGACCTCTGACCTCAAAGCCATCACTCTCCTGGCCACATTACAAGACAGGCATGTCAGCAGGCTCGAAACCTTCCAGGACACATACCCAACCCGTAGATTTATTTCAGTCATTCAGAGATGCATAGAAAAGCAGCAGGAACTGACCCAGAATTGCAGGAAAGTGATGTCACCGCTAACGCCAGCCCACACCCCACGGTCATTATCTTAAAAGCTATGAGACCATCCATGAAGGCTGGTGCTGGAGCCATGCCCCTGTCAACATCCGGGTGTGTGGGCAGGACCTGGGGCCGGTCCTCCGGGAGCTGCATTGCTGACACGGTGGGTCAGGGCAGGAACCTCAGCTGGCAAGACCTGCCCACCCACACCCAGCTAAAGGCAAGGGCAGCAGGAAGGGTGAACAGGGCTTCCTCGGGGCTCTAGGACCTGCCCAGCAGCAGCTGACAGCCTCAGCCAGCCTTCAGGGCATGCAGCCAAGATCCTGTGGGTCATGGCCCCTTTCTACCCCACAGTCCCCTCCCTCCTGGACACGACCACTCTCAGGTCCTGGCTTGTCCTTGTGATTGTACTTGGAGGATGGCTGGCCAACACATCTCCAAGAGCAGAACTGATGACCCAGGTGCCTGCTGAGATGAACGCAAATGCCAGGACATGTATGCACAATTGAGACTCAGAGAAATCATGCAAGGTGTCACCACGTAAGTACATCTAAGTGCAAGATTACTAAGGAGGAAGGAATTCTATCAAATATAGGTGTGGTGGATTGATTGCAAACATTGCCCCATTCCCCCACCTTTTGTGGGCTTCCCAGATAGCGCTAGTGGTAAAGAATCTGCCTGACACAGGAGACACAAGAGACTTGGGTTCGATCCCTGGGTTGGGAAGACCCCGTGGAGGAGGGCATAGCAACCTACTCCAGTGTTCTTGCCTGGAGGATCCCATGGACAGAGGAGCTGGTGGGCTACAGTTCATGGAGTCACAGAGTCAGACAAGACTGAGCACACACACACTCCCACCCTTTTCTCTTCTCCCTGGATCTATGTACTTTGTAATATGGCATTGCAGCTTCTCCCATCACCAGGCAGAATCAGAATCTCCTCCCCTTGAACACGAACCAGCCTTGCTTCAGCCAAGAGAAGGAAGCAGAAGTGGGCCTTCCCTAGTGGTCCAGTGGCTAAGACTCCCAGCACCCAGTGCAGGAGACTGGTGTTTGATCCCTGGTCAGAAAATTAAATGCCACAAGCCACAACTCAGACCTGGTACAGGGCTTGCCTGGTGGCTCCATGGTAAAGAATCCATCTGCTAATGCAGGGGACACAGGTTCGATCCCTGGTCCAGGGAGATCCTACATGCCACAGGGCAACTTAGCCCACATGCCACAACCTCTGAGCCTGTGCTCTAGAGCCCAGGAGCTACAACTACTGAAGCCCTCACACCTAGAGCCCGTGCTCCTCAACAAGAGAAGCCACTGCAATGAGAAGCCCACACACCGCAACTAAAGAGTAGCCCTGCTTGCTACAAGAGAAAAACCAGCATAGCAACAAAGACCCAGCACAGTCAAAAGTAAATAAAAGAAAGTTTGGAGCCAAACAAAGAGAAACTTTATTAAAAAAAAAAAAAGACCCAGTGCAGCCAAATAAATTAATAAATATTTTTAAAAAGAAATACACAAACTAAGACATTTTTAAAAAGGGAGTAGAAGTGATGGTATGCCACTGAGCTTTGAGATCAGTGCATGCTTTTCCTCTGTCTCACAGAACCGGACCAGCCACCTTAGAACACACCCAGGCTAGTCTTCTAGATGATGAGAGATACATGGTCCAGTACCAGAATGCTGGTCATGGTATACATGGTCCCCTCAGCCCCATGGAAGACAGCGCGCCAACACCAAGCACGTGGGTCAGGACATCCTAGACCAGCCAGCCTCCAGCTGTTCTGCCAGCTGAATTGAGATGCAGATGAGCCAGCTGGCTGTCAGGAGCAGTCCAGCCACAGAAGGTCCGGTGCACCAGGCTGAGCTGTGTGCCCCAAAGACCCCCACACCTGCAGGTCAGCAGCTCCACTTTCTAACAGGTTTCTGAGAAGTTAAAAGAATAGGCAAACTCAGCGTTTTTTCCCCAACATATCTTCCAAATAGGATCTGAAACAGTAGGAACCTCCATTACCTTGCAAGTCTTTCTAGAATGTTTCTTCTCTAACTCTGATATAAAGGAAGGTTTTTGAAAACATGTTTTGTAAAGACTCCTGGAGAGTGTGACGATCACATGTATTCGATGAAAAAGAAAAGCCTGGAATGAGGAAGAAGTCCTGAAGTAACATGACATTAAAGTCAAGGTTTTACCAGGATCTTATTAAGGAGAAGGACCAGCAGTTTAAAATGAGTTGCTACCCCCAATGTTAAGTAGTACAGCTGTGGGAAGACATGGAAAAAACAGTCACAGTCAATCATCAGTTATTCATCCATTCATTCCATAGAGGCAGCAGGCAGTGACTCCATCACATTCTACAATAAACTCTGAGTTTCTATAAATAAATAGGACATGAGCCCCTAGGCAGAGAAGACTGGACATCTAGCCTTATAAATCGTGGCATCTGAGAACGCAGAGGATGAAAAGGTTATTTCAGCTGCCTCTTCAATATAGGTCATGAACAAATTTCCTTACACTGTGTATATACAGTATACACAGTGTATATTCCTATTTCGTGGAAGAGACTGCATTCAGAATGCTGGCATCCCTCTGGACCAGGGCTCCCATAGTCTGGGCATGCCTGGGAATTCCCATAGGTGGTCTCTCTCAGACCTCGACTCACTGGGACACACAGATGATCACCCTCCCCAGGGAGGAATGATCGAGCTCCTTCCCCCAGCCAGCCCTTCCCAGGGAGGCTAGCAGCCCAGTGCACCACCGGACCGACCCTCATTTGGCTAAATTTTCAGAGTAGAACAGCTAGTAGTTCTGGCCACGTCTCTGCAGAGCTTTCCAGACATAGCCAGGTCTAGTCTGCTGAGATGGAATCTCTGAAGCCCGCCCAGATGGTCAGATCAAATGTCTGGCTGAATTCCTGCCACACTAGCCTTATCACATCCCTGCCATCTTCTCCACTGGTAACCTGATCAGCTAAGCTTTCACTGGCAGCAGGAGCCAATGGATAAAGCAGAGCTTGTTCAAGAAAATTGTGCTTGGATAATGGGTTGGTTGATTCAGGGGGAAATGAAGTGAGAATCTCTCTTTGCACCACGAACTGAAATAACTTCCACACAGTTCTAGGAGCTTAAAAATCAATCTGTGGGACTACCAGTGATGATCTAAGACTTTAGAATTATATACTGACAGAAGAAGATTGAGGGCAGGTGAAGGGGGTGACAGAGGATGAGATGGTTGGATGGCATCACTGACTCAATGGATATGTTTGAACAAACTCCGGGAGATAGTGAAGGACAGGGAAACCTGGCATGCTGCAGTCCATGGGGTCGCAAAGAGTCAGACACAACTGAGCGACTAAAGAACAACAAGAAGAAATCTGAAGGAAATGGTCAACAGATCGGACTACAAGAAAATAAATCATGTATTTTACAAAATAACCAAAAAGAAAGACAGGAAGAAAGATCTGTCTCCTGCCATCTCTCACTCCAAAGCTTCATCTCTCACCCCACTTGGCTTTGTCCATATACTGTTACCTTGTTAAACTGCTGGTAGCTCCTTTCATGAACCACATGGTCTAACCTCCTAGTATCCAAAGGTCCTATCTCTGATTGACAGATTCTCACTATGTTGTCATGTTCAAATCAAGCAATAATTCTCCAGGAATAAAGGAATCCTCTCACTTTTCCGCTTACTCTGTGCCTTGAATGGATGTAGAATATTTTACTATTCTCTTTTATTCACATGACCCCTCACAACTTGAATTGCAAGGTAGAAGCATGAGTTATTGGGTTTATTACACTCCGTGTCTGGTGTAGAGTGGTGGATTAATAAGTGTTTGCTGAATAAACTGGCTAAGCAAATGCAATATGTCCTGGTTTTATTGATTCACCTGGCACTGATTCAAAGCTTCAAGTCCCTGGTATCTTTTTTGATAAAAGTCGGACTAATAAATGCATGCTGACTTATCACCCATGTAAGTGGGACATAGGGCATGCACCAGAAGTCCTGTGATAAGAGCATTTCATCCACAGTACCTTTAGCCTGCTCATTCATTTCCCAGCAGTCTCCTGTTGCGTACATCTTGGGTTTCAAGTTCTCAAGCACAACATCCATGATGAAAAATGGACCCACTGAGGGTACACATTACTGACTCTGAATTTTGCTGCAGTCCTATCCATTTACAAAACACTATGTGGCCTGAGTGTAATCAGCAAAGAGAAGCTAACCCAGATCTCTGTTTTAAATCCTTGCTAAGGTCTGTTTAAAGGCATTTCAAAAGTGTTGTGGGGGGAATAAAAGCATTTCTTTAAGGAAATGCTTTCTGGTACAACTGATGCTGAAGCTGAAGTTCCAATACAGACTGGCCACCTGATGGGAAGAGCTGACTCACTGGAAAAGACCCCAATGCTGGGAAAGATTGAGGGTAAGAGGAGAAGGGGGTGACAGAGGATGAGATGGTTGGATGGCATCATCGACTCAATGGGCATGAGTTTGAGCAAACTCTGGAAGATAGTGAAGGACAGGGAAGCCTGGCATGCTGCAGCCCATGGAGCTGCAAAGAGTCAAACAAGACTTAGTGACTGAACAATATCAAGAGGGTTGAGTTCCTTTAGTTCCTTTAGGACTGACTGGTTTGATCTCCTTGCTGTCCAAGGGACTCTCAGATATTCAGGGTACCCTGGATGGGCTCAATTCACTGAAATCACCGAATGTCTAATTGCAACTCCAGGGCAGAGAAGAGCTAAGGGCTGGTAGGTCACCTTGGCACCTCTGCAGAGAGCACTCAGGGTCCCCATCTCATCCAGTTGAGCTGGACTATTTGAACTGAACTAGCACCCTTCACAGTGACGACTCTGTCCTCCCTAAAGGTGAGCTGTACATGAAAACTCTGTCCCTTTCAACCACATTCCTTCCACCACCTCTGCTGCAGGTCAGTCAAACAAAGTAGTCAGGAATCTGCCCAAGAATTTGTAAAGAATTAGGAAGGTGCTTATAAAAATTCAGCATAGGACTTTACTGGTGGTCCAGTGGTTGGGGGTCTGCCTGCCAGTTCAAGGGATAGGGGTTCTATCCCTGATCCAGGAGGATCCCACATGCCACTGGGCAACTAAGTCCATTCACCACAACTACTGAAGTTCTCCTGCCCTAAGGCCCATGCTCCACAAGAGAAGCCACTGCAATGAGAAGCCTGTGCACAACTAGAGAGTAGCCTCCCCACTCACCACAACTCGAGAAGAGCCCAGCAGCAACCAAGACCCAGCACAGCCATAAATAAATAAACACACTTAAAATTTTTTTAAGTATAAAAATAATCAGCACAAAAGTCACAGGATGAAGACTCGAACACTCTGCTCCCACACTGAGAGTGGATACAGAAAGCATTGGCCTGGAAGGATAATTCCAAAGACACACGAGTCTCAGAACATTCTCCTCAAAGGCTCAGAGCTCAAGCTGCAGAGGGACTGGGCCTCACATGAGGCCATGAGGTCCCCGAAACACTTCCAGCTTAATGTTCTCCCTCTGGCCCCGGCACCAGTATTTCATTATGGGCAATGCAGTTCTTAATGCCCTCACTGGACCCTAACAAGTACATTCTCAGGTGAGAACTGGTATTCTCGAATGGACTTCCTGCCAGGAACACTACCCTCAGAAGTGAGGCACACCCAAGCCACCTGCCAGCAGGAGCAATGGTCTAGTGTCCAACTACTGATTACACCCCTCCCCTCATCAAAGTCACATAGAAAAATGCTCTGACTCAGCTTTTAAGGACCACCATCACCTGTCCTCACTTGTATGGTCTCATTTTCAGGGAACTCCTAGATCTTCCCCCAAATATCTGATTTCTGGATTCTCTAAACTAAATTCAGGCTAGTCCTTCCCTCCCAACCTTCTCTCCTCCAGCCAGCAAAACCAGATCCTCCTTCAAGGCCCAATCAAACAATATTATCAAAAATCTACAAACAATAAATGCTGGACAGGGTGTGGAGAAAAGGGAACCCTCCTATATTGTTGATGGGAACGTAAATTGGTACAGCCACTGTGGAGAACAGCATGGAGATTCCTTAAAAAACTAAAATCAGAACTACTGTATGACCTAGCAATCCCATTGCTGGGCATATACCCTGAGAAAATCATAATTACAAAAGATACATGCACAAAAATGTTCATAGCAGCACTATTTACAATAGCCAGGACATGAAAACAACCTAAACGTCCAACAACAGAGGAAAGGATAAAGAAGATGTGGTGTATATATGTAAAGGAATATTACCCAGCCATAAAAAGGAATGAAATTGTGCCATTTGCAGAGATGTGGATGGACCTAGAAACTGTTATACAGAGTAAAGTCAGAAAGAGAAAAACAAATATCATATATATTAATGCATATATGTGGAATCTAGAAAAATGGTACAGACTAACCATTTTTGCAAAGGAGAAATAGAGACACAGACACAGAGAACAAGCGTACAGATACCAAGAGGGGAAGAGGGGTGGGATGAATTGGGAGACTGGGATTGACATATACACACTACTGTATATAAAATAGATGCGTAATAAGAACCTACCGTAGAGCACAGGGAACTCTCCTCAATGCTCTGTAATGACTTAAATGCAAAGGAAATCCAAAAAAGAGGGGCTATATGTATATGCATAGCTGAGTCACTATACGTTAGTGTATTAGCAGAAACTAACACAACATTGTATACTCAAAAAAAAACACTCCCTCCATGACACCTTGTCTCTTTCCCCAGTAAAGTTATTTCTCACCAATCTGCAGTGCTTCCATACTGTCCACCCATCTTACAGCACAGACTATAGGCACCTGAAGACCTACCCATTTTCTCAACTGAGAGTTTCTCCACGGCACGGAAATGTCATGAAGTCATTTCTGACTCCTAGGTGTCCCGAAAGAACTGGAAAATCAACAACTGTGTTTGGGTTACCTGTTATTCTCAAAACTTCTATTATTCTCAAAATGCTTTACTATGAATTACAGTATTCCCCTAAACATGCTTCCTCAAAATTTAAGAATCAAGCAACATCAGTCATTATTTGGAGCATGGGCTTTCGGATTCACATGGACCTGGGTCCCTCTGCCAACTCCATCACACCCAGGCGAGTGACCTCAGGTGGATCAGTGGTCAGGATTGAAGCTCTCACTTCTGAGGGCCCGGGATTCGATCCCTGGTCAGGGAACTAAGATCCCACCTGCCGTGTGCCCTGGCCAAAAAAAAGAGAGGAAAGGGTGAGGTGGCGGAATGTAACCCCTAGCTGGGAGGCTCATCCAAAAAATAAAAATAAAACCAAAATGTGACTCTACACCTCTCTGATCCCCCGACTTTGGAAAGGTAATGTCCTCAAACAACCCCAGCAGAGCAGAAGCTCAAGCTCACACTTAATAAGCAAGATTCAATAGAAACATCATTTCTTCTCCATGTTAAAAATAGTTTCTTATTTAAAATAACTGTATGTGGGGCATATTTAAAGTAAAAATGAACTGCACTGGCACTGGTTCTTCTCAGAAAAATCCCAGGGCATGTTTATCTATTACCATTTGTAACAATGTTGCCCAATGATTTTAAAATTAAAAACAGATTTCAGCTCTGCCACCAAGTAAGTTCAAGTATATACACAGCCCACAGTTAGGTCATCAAAGGAAACTCTGAGGTTCTTCAATGCTGGGAACCAAGTTGGTGCCTCCAAGATGGTTGTACTTTTTATTTTCACAAAATCACTTCACTGAGAAGAAATCACTGCCTATGAAAGCTCCAAAGCCCAGATCCTATAACTGCTTTCTCTTTTGTTTCCAGGAACTGAATTGAGAAATCTGGTGAACTCAGGGCCTTCTTAAGAACTCACAGACACAGTGACACATCAGTCCAGCATAATTGGCAAAATATTTACCATAGAACACCACAATTCCTCTATCCCCAGAAAGGAAGACAAGCAACAAAGAAGGGAAAATATCAGCTTCAGATCACATGGATGTCTAGAGAGGACCCACACACCTCTCCTCCACTTTCCCTAAGACTCCTACACCCCCAATTCAAATCAACAGGTAGGTTAAGAGCTGGAGGCACATTTAGCATCCTCAAAGCTTGCTCCCCTGTCTCTGACACTGATCTCTTTTTGTGAAAAATAATAATACCCAGATATGTTTACTGAACAAACCACATTCTCCCTCA
The DNA here is from genome assembly GCF_023699985.2 of Odocoileus virginianus. NCBI lineage: Eukaryota > Metazoa > Chordata > Mammalia > Artiodactyla > Cervidae > Odocoileus > Odocoileus virginianus. Next base: position 55,601,727 of record NC_069689.1, read on the forward strand.
CAGAATTGATACTGCCTATGTCTTACACTGGAGCTTCCCCGATGGCTCAGCAATGAGAATTGCTCAGAGAATAGCTCAGAGTGGCTCAGAGAATCCACTTGCAATGCAGGAGATGCAAGTTCAAACACTGGATCAGGAAGATCCCCTGGAGGAGGAAATGGCAACCCACTCTAGTATTCTTGCCTGGAGAATCCCATGGACAGAGAAGCCTAGAGGGCTACAGTCCACAGGGTTGCAGAGAGTTGGACACGACTGAAGTGACTTAGCACAGCACATATCATACATAAAATTTTCATACATTCTGCAAAATATCTGTAGGATATTTAGCCTCCTATATCGATCTGTTTTCATTCTTACAAGACAACCATATGATCTATTTATATATATTCATATATATGTTTTATTAGAGTATAACTGCTTTAAAATGTTGTGTTATTTCTGCTGTAGAACAAAGTGAACCAGCTATAGGTATACATATATCCCCTCCATCCTGAGCTTCGCACTCACCCCCAATCCCACCACTCTAGGTCATCACAGAGAGCTCTGCATCAAAAAATATCAGAACAGAACCAGCACTTATGAAAAAGACTTTGCCTTCCCAACAAGAAAGATCCTGAAGGAGGTTAGTCAGAAGAAAGTTGAGGTGAAGATGCAAAATTTAAGATAGGACCAAGAATTCAGTCTATCAATATAACTAATATTGTATCACAACATTTAACATATCTAAATAAATGCCAGAAATCTATAGTGAATCAAACATCAAAATTTCCAAGAAAGACAGAAATAGTATCACTGATTTTTCTTTTTGCCTCCAGGACCTACAGTTTCTCGTGTCTCATAAAATGAGCTTCCCAGGTGGCGCTAGTAGTTAAAAAAAAAAAAACCTCCTGCCAATGCAGGAGATGTAAGAGACATGGGTTTGAACCCTGCATCAGGAAGATCCCCTGGAGGAGAGCATGGTAATCCACTCCAGTATCCTTGCCTGGAGAATCCCATGGTCAGAGGAGCCTGGCAGGCTACAGCCCATGAGAGTCACAGAGTCGGACATGACTGAAGTGACTCCGCACTTAGTACACATAAAAGGCTATAGAATTGACCAGCAACAAGCCTGGGGCTCAGCTGTGAGCACCCGTTGGGTGAAGCTTGGGGATGGCTGTGGGAAGGGAAGAGAAAGGAACCTAGTGGACTCATGGCTTAGTGATGCTGGGCAAAAAAAACAACCTTTTGCTGAGTAACATGGAAATAGATCTGAAACATATGGATTAAATTCCTCCCAAAATAAACACAATTTTTAAAGGAAAGGAAAAGTACTTAGCCACTATGTTTGAGGTTTTCCTGAACCCAATCCTTTGGAAAATTGACACACGAGTGAATTACTCAGTGGTTATAACACAGCCGGCTTTGAAACAGGCTCGTCATAAACCACCAGTTTGTTTTTCAAACAAAAAATGTTAACGGTTTGCTTAAATCTGCTCCCTGGCTCAGTCATTTTGAGGTTCATTCTGGTTGTTCTTATGGGATGGGGAACTGCTCTGCATGGCCACTATCTGCCTGGGAAGCTCTGAGTCCTAAGCCCCAAGAATTAGGGGAGTTCAAGGAGACCAAGCTGGGAATAATGGCCCCTACTACACAGCAAGGACAAGAGCCCTGGAAAGAAGGTGGGTTACTGATGCACTGGACTAAGAGCTAGACAGACATCCAAGATGTCCTCCTGGGACTTCCCTCATGGTCCAGGGGTTGAGACTCTGCAAGTCTCCACTGCAAGGGGCGCAGGTTCAATCCCTGGTCTGGGAAGTTCCACATATCATGCAGAAAAAAAAAAAAAAAAAAAGATCATTCTGTACCAGCTCTGAACCCTTGGGCAACAGTGTCCTCATCACTCACATGAAGGCACCATTGCCCCCTCCAGGGAGCGGAGGGAAGGAGGGCACACAGCGGGGTGAGAGCCGGGCAGTAGCCGCTGCAGCCAACTAGACAGCTCAGGCTCATCACCGGCCATCCATCAGACAGTCCTGTGGGATCTAGGAAGCCTGTGTCATTGGTCACCTGTCCCGATAGATCAGGGCAACCTAAGAGCCCTAGGAGAGCCCTAGTGTAAGGCCAGCCCTAGGAGACAAGAGGAAGCTGAATCCTCACAGTTTGGGAATCAAGCCCATAGTTCCCAGTGGACCAGTTTCCAAAGCAATGGGGGCTGATGGCAAGACTCCTGGACACAAGGCCATCTGGATAGAGAGGCTGCTGATCAGCAGCTCTTTCTTGACACTGCCTAGTTCAGTGGGTTGTTGGTCTGGCAGCAGACCCAGCCCCAGGCAACAGCACGTGTACATCCTGAAGGGAACCCTCACTGTCCCTTCCCTCCATCAGGGTTTCTCAAGTAACCAGTAGTGCTCTCTAGACAGAGTATGCCTTATATTCATCACCTTAAATCAGTCACATGATGATGCTTTTAGAGTTTGCTCTGTGTCCAGGTGGTGCTACTAATATAGAACCCACCTGCCAACACAGGAGACATGAGAGAGGGGTTCGATCCCCAAGTCAGGAAGAGCCCCTGAAGAAGGAAATGGCAGCCCACTCCAGTATTCTTGCTTGGAGAATCCCATGGACAGAGGAGCCTGGTGGGCTATAGTCCACAGGGTCACAAAGAGTCGGACACGACTGAAGTGACTTAGCACACAGGCCCAAGAAGTGCATAAGGGAGTTCTTCAGATCCCTTTCTAAGAAAGAGGATCATCCATCAGTGAGGGGTGGGGCTCCCTTCAGGCATTGTTCCATTTAGAGCATCAGTTTTCTCCTCTGAGAGAGCTTTGTAAGATGCACACAGGAGCTCCAGCTTGAACTGGAACCTTCCGCCTCACCCTGGGCCAGTGGAACTTTTCCATTCTTAAGCTTCTGGCTTAACAGTCCCTTTTCAAAACTCACTCTCGAAAACATCCTGCCTTTAAATTTCACATTTGGCTAGTTTACACCAATGGAAAGAGATGCAAGATCCTGGGTAGAATTTGTTGAGTCTTATACCCAGAAATATGCTTTTATTTTTTTCCCTTGCCAACTTTTTTAGAATCTGAAAAGTCTTGGACGGTTAGACAAGGTTGCAAGTAGAAAGCCCATTTCTGCAAGAAGCTCATTGCTCTCTTCGTGTCCCCTGGTGGACAGCTGCTGCTGGAGACTTCTGAGCCAGCACCTGCCACACACCCTTTCTCAGGGGGAGCCCGTGTGCCCCACATTTGTCAGCATGTCACACAGGACAATGCTGGTTTCCTTCCACTGACAACTATTGACACAACAACCAGCAAGGCATCCAGAATGTCAAGAAGACGCAGCAAGACCAATCACAATAAAACTAAGATAACATTCTTCATAGGGCTGCCAAAAGCAATAAAAAATTCTCCAGGACAGAGGTTTCCAAACCATGCTCCACGGAACCCCTACAGTTCTGTGGAAATCTTAGAGGCCACAAGACAAAATCCAAACCCTCACAGCCACACCCACGCTTTCTCTGGTTTGTAAACTGGATTTAGTAAGATTTTGTAGAAAGAAAAATTTACGGTTAAAGTAGTTTTAAACCACTGGCCTGAGTAACAAAGTCTCCAGAGACCTACAGATGCCGAGAAGGATGTTCTCTCTCTTCAACTTTAGAGAGTTCACGCACCTGAGGCAGCTACAGAGCTTCATGGAACTGAAGGGTTTCAAGAAATGAAAAGTTTAGGCCTGTCTGTGCTTCTGGATTTTTCTGCATGGCCTCCTCTCTGTGTAGAATGCCTTCTGAACTCCACTCTCCTCATTTGCCTCACCAGAAAATCCCTCTGTGTGTGCTCAGTTGCTCAGCTGTGTCCAGTTCTTTTGTGGTCCCATGGACTGTAGCCCACCAGGCTCCTCTATTTTTGTGTGATTTGCCAGGCAAGAGTACTGGAGCAGGTTGCCATTTCCTTCTCCAGGGGATCTTCCCAACTTAGAGATCGAACCTGCATCTCCTGCATTGGCAGGTGGATTCTTTACCACTGAGCCACCCGAGAAGCCCCAGAAAAGCCCTATAAACTCCTGCTAATCCTTCTAGATGCACCTCTTCTCATGCTGCTTCTCAGGGGAGCTTCCTGGGATGTCCCCTGGCTTTGCCTGCCCCAAACAGGCCCTCTGCCCACCACATCTCCTGACCCATCTGTCCTAGCCCCAGTCACACTGCATGGCAACCACTGATTTGGATGTTTGCTTCCCATGGAGGGGGCTTCCCTGGTGGCTCAGTGGTTAAGAATCTGCCTGCCAATGCAGAAGACACGAGTTTGATCCCTGGTCCAGGAAGATCCCCTGGAGAAGGAAATGGCAACACACTCCAGTATTCTTGCCTGGAGAATCCCATGGACAGAGGAGCCTGGCAGGCTACAGTCCATGGGGCCACAAAGAGCTGGACACAACTGAGCAACTAAACAACAACCCCTTCATGGGACTCTTAGCTCTGGAGGACAGAGATCACTTATTCAACTATGCCTCCTCCATGGCTAACACAGGGACTCCCCCTAGAAGATGCTCAAACCAGTAGTCAATTTCTTCCCTGCTCCCAGTTGCAGCAGTGGACGCAGTTGCATACCTACATCTTGGGCTGCAGGGGGCATCTCTGATGGCCAGTTCATCCCCACAGGAATGCCATAGGGAGGGCAGTTGAGGAAGATCATTGAGCCTAAATTTCACTTTCAGGTTAAAAAAAAAAAAAAGTTGTGATCTTCAGAGTCAAATAAAGTTGTTGAAATGTAAACACGCATTCTCAGTGTCTGGAAGAGGACTGAGATGAAATTCCCCAAGTGATCTCTTAATACCACCAAAATTACATTCAAATGCCTCTGCCAGGCAAAGATAAATTGCCATTTTCACAATGGTCTTGCACTTAAAACTAACTTGGCCCAGGGAGCTTTGGAAAATTTATTATGACCGGGAAAAGGGGAAACTCAAAGGGGTTCAAGATATTTAGTCTACTGATAAGACAGCTTAGGAGTGACAACAATTATCTCCAAGAATTTGAAGGGTCGTTAGCAGGTCATTAGAAGGACACTGGCCAGCTGGGCCCCATCTACTTGGACATCAGAAATGGACTCTAACTACACCAAAACGAGTTGAGTTAGGTCTTCCCTGGTGGCTCAGTGGTAATGAATCTGCCTGTCATTGCAGGAGATGCATGTTCAATCCCTGATCCAGGAAGATCCCACAAGCCTGGAGCAATTAAGCCCATGTACTGTAACTACTGATCCTGTGCTCTAGAGCCCATGAACCGCAACAAGAGAAACCACTGCAATGAGATGGCCATGCACCACAGCTACAGAAAAGCCTGAGCAGCAACAAAGACCCAACACAGCCAATGAATAAATAAATAAAAATTTTTTAAAGTATGAAGACCTTAAAAAAAAAAAAGTTGCATTAGCGTCACAAAATGTCAGCAATGATGTAGGCCCTGATGACCCAAAGGAAGATCTGTGGACCAGCAGCATCACCTGGGAGCTTGTCAGAAATGCAGATGCTGGCCCCACCCCCGCAGATCTGTCTGATCAGAACTTGCATTTTTACAAGTGCCCCAGTGACTTGCTTGCATGTTCGAGTCTAAAAAACTCTGCCACTGTACCTTCCTTGGTCCCACGTGCTGAGCTAAGTTGCTTAAGTTGTGTCCAACTCTTCGGGATCCTATGGACTGTAGCCCACCAGGCTTCTCTGTCCATGAGGATTCTCTAGGCAAGAATACTGGAGTGGGTTGCCATTTCCTCCTCCAGGGGATCTTCCCAACATAAGGATTGAACCCAGGTCTATTAAGTCTCCTGCAGTGGCAGGCAGGTTCTTTATCACTAGTGCTACTCGGGAAGCCCCATGGGCTGGGTCTGTCCTCATAGTCTTAAAGCCTCAGGCCACCAGCATGAACTCCTGATCCCAGAAAGGGCCACATAGTATAGCAGGCTCCTGGAGAAGTCTGTGGCCTCCTGCCCCACCACGCCCATCCCACCCCCCATGATGAATAGAGACAAGAGAGGCAATAGTCTAGCACAAATACTTTGCATGCCATAAGGACCTTTTTCTAGATGGGCCTTCCCTCTGACAGAAAATGCCTAATGGCTAAGCTCTTCTATGGACAGCTAAAGGAAAGAAATGCTTAGGGTTTGCAAAAGCTGTTGTCTGGTTAAAGCACTTTAAACCCAAGTTATATCTATCATGTGGCTGTCCTTGTGAAAGATTCAGATAATGCCTCAGCAATTTCCCCACACGAGGAGCCAGACTATCCGGAGCTAGAGAGCGGAAACCTGTTCTGAGTGAGTGTCGGTGGGGGAGGTAGCTGCCTGGGCTCCACCACACACAGACCAGCGCTCCCTCACCTGCAGGGGGTGGGAAGGGAGAGGTGGACTCAGATGCTTGGAGCCAAACTGAGCCTAGAGAGGGGCCTTGGAAGGTAACATAGGAGGGGAGAGTCACAGCTCCTCTCCCTTGGGGTGGAGAAGTGAGTTTCCTGGCACTGCGGGTACAAAGCAGAAAGCAAATGTATATTTGATGACATTTCTCTGCAGGCAGCCTCTCTTCCAAAGAGCCAAGTCTGAATGAAGCCTGGTACCAAAGCAGAGAGAGGAAAGATGACAGGGAACCTCCCAGAGAGGCTAGGAGAGCCCCTGGAAGTGCAGATGTTAATAAGACTCACTGTGATATGTACCCTGTGCGAGTGTGAGCGCTCAGTGGCATCTGACCTTGTGACCCCACGCACTAGGCCAACAGGCTCCTCTGTCCATACAATTTCTCAGGCAAAAATACTTGAGTGGGAAGTGGAAAAGAGGTTCAAGAGGGAAGGGACATATGCATACCTACGGCTGATCCATGTTGATGCATGGCAAAAAAACCAACAACACAATATTGCAAATCAATTATTCTCCAATTAAAAATAAGCAAATTAAGAATAATAAAGAAGACTGGAGTATGTTGCCATCTCCTTCTCCAGGTGATCTTTCCCAGCCAGGGACTGAACCCCAGTCTCTTGGGTCTCCTGCATTGGCAGGCAGGTTCTTACCAGCTGAGCCACCAGAGCAGCCCAATAGGCACCACAGTTCTGTCCAATTTACCAAAATGTCCATCTGCTAGGCTCTTGGGAAAGGAGGCACTGGGCCCAGCTGATCAGGCAGCAAAACAGTAAAAAGGAACTCAGACTCTGCCCAGATCCATTACCATCCTAACCCCCTACTAACCTAACCAGACCCAGGAGAGTAAGAATGTAATCACTTTCTGTTCCCTGTTGAAAAGAAACTGAGTTGCCTCCATATAATGATTAAAAATGCAGCAGAAGGAAACAACTGATGCAATACCTGGAGGAGGTGAACCATTTTGGTATTTGCCATCATGTGGAAAGAGAGATGCAGTGATTTCTCTGGTGGTCCAGTGGCTAAGACTCCAAGCTTCCAAAGCAGGGGGCCCAGGTTCGATCCCTAGTCAGGGAATTAATCCCACACACTGAAGCTAAGAGTTCAAATGCTACGACTAAAGATCCTGCATGCTGCAACTAGGACCCAGGCTTGTTGTTGTTCAGTGGCTCAGTCATGTCCAATTCTTTGTCACTCCATGGACTATAGCACACAGGCTTTCCTGTCCTTTACTATCTCCCAGAGTTTGCCCAAACTCACGCCCATTCAATAGGACCCAGTGTAGCCAAATTATTTAATTAAAAATTTTTAAAAAGAGAGAGATGTTGCCTAGACTGATCATGGATATGGGATCTTGTGGATTTGACCCATAAACATAACTTTGTTCCTTTTAGGAACCAACATGTTTATATTTATCTTTTGAGTTATACCTACAAATGCAAAATCCGGTCAAACTGTGCTGCTCCATCAATACCACATGAAGTACTAAAAGGGGGTCACGTAAGTGGCAGGCCTCAAAAGATGCTGAGAGTCACCCCTGTTAGCCCTCCATTCATCCCCACTGAAGGCCACCCTTGCTATTTGATCTGTGTCCCAGACACTCAGAAGCTGCTACAGCAGACAGAGTGTTACAGGATCCATGAAGAGCCTCTTTCTGCCTCTCACACCAGTTCCTCCCCCTCTTTGGCCCTCTACTCCAAAAGGATTCTGTAGTTAGATAGTTTTCCTACCAGTAAGTCTTGTGTGCTGGAAACTGGAACAGTACAGGAGTCCAGAGAAGAGAATCTGACTTCAAGTTCAGCCAGGGCCCACGTCGTCATTCACATCACCAGGTAGACGGAAGATTCCCAGAATCCGTGGACTGCATCCATCAGTTCCACTCCTTCCAGATGGAGGGAGCTAAGATGACTTTGATCTACTAAGGAAAAAAAAATATATGGAAAATCTAAGAGCATCAGAATGTGAAACTGGAAGAAACACACACAGACACCCACATGTACACCCATACTTTTTTTTTGGGGGGGGGGAATCTGTGAGATTGGACTCAGTTCAACCCTATTATCCAAACTTCTGCATGACGTCACATATTCAACCTGACTCAGTGGCAAAGAATCCATCTGCCAGTGCAGGAGATGAGGGTTTGATCTCTGGATCAGGAAGATCCCCTGGAGGAGGGCATGGCAACCCACTCCAGTATTCTTGCCTGAAGAATCCTATGGACAGAGGAGCCTGGAGGGCTACAGTCCACAGGGTTGCAAACAGTTAGACATGATTGAGCATGCACACACCAGAAAGAACCTCAAAGACAAAGCTGGAGGAAATCTTCAGATCTATCTGTGACCACATAAGTGGCAATGCTCCAGGACAGAGTATGATAGTGTTTTGGTCCAGGTCTCACAGCCAAGCAAGGTTCAAAGACAAGAGCATGTGTCTCCTGATTGGGAGCAACCACTTAGGGGTTTCCTAGACCATGTGCTGCCCTAGTACATCGACCCCACACTTCATCCTCCAGGAATCAAGAAATGGGGCTGCAGAGGGCACTTCCCATCAATACCCAAGGGAACCTCACCTCCAAGAAGACAAGGAGGTCCCTCAGAAGATCCTGAATTCCTCTGAGAGAAGGATCAGGAAGAATAGATCATCTCAACCAGAGGGCTGTGACAACATTTTGAAAATGACTTACTTTCTCCAAGTAGCACAGGTGGGGAAAACTGGCAACTGATTTGTTTCATACAAACATTCTTCCACTGATCTTTGGTGAACACGTTGGGATTTTTGTTGTTGTTGTTGTTGCTTTTGTCTTTTCCAACACTGTAATCAACTTCAGCACTTTCATCATTTCTATCAGCAAGTTCTTGAACATGAATATAAAGTGGAGCTGGAGTCCCTATCAAACAATCACTAGGTTAGGAGAGACAGCAGGGGGCTGGTGAATGTAATCCAAAAGCAGTGCACAACCAACTTTAAAATATACCTCTGGGAACTTCCCTGGTGATCCAGGGGTTGAGACTTTGAGCACCCAATGCAGGGGGCATGGGTTTGATCCCTGGTTGGGGAACTAGGATCCTGCATGCTGAGTGGCATGGCAAAAAAAAAGGTAAAATACACTTATAATCACTACCATTTTAGGAGCTTTCTTTGTGTTTAGCATGGATACAAGCGCTTTACATTTTACTACTTAATTCTCATTGGCAACTCTGCAAGGTTGGTTGTGTTGACCCCAGTTTCCATATGGGGAAACAGAGTTTAAGCGACTTTTGAAAAGTCACAAACACTGTCTTCAAAAATAAATAAATAAAGATGCTTGAGTGTTTTTACTCTCTATCGGCCTTCTGCCAGACACAAACAGAAGCAGATCTTCTGAATTTCTGGTAATGTTAAGATGAAGGAAGCTACATCTTCTACATAGCTGAAAAATGACAAAAAGAAGAGCCTCAGCCAAATGTCATTTCTTATCAGAGAACGGAGATGTTTAATTTGCCCAGATTAACTCCGACAGGTTCTCCGCAGCCTGTTTCCAGGCATCCAACTTGCAGAATGCTCTACTGGGTTGAAGAGGAACCAATGGAAGCTTCTTTAAGAATGCTATGCGCCTGGGAGGAAGCGATTGGGCTCAGAAAACAGCACAGGTGCTTTTGCAAACGCATCCAAACTCATTCTCTGTAAACGTGATCTATCTGCTTTTTCTGTCCCTGTAACTGTGAAACTAGTATCGCCTTCCGGTACCGTATTTACTAAAGAATTTAATAAAGTGGAACATGATCCTATGTCATGCGCCTAAAACAGTTTGGGGTTGGGGAGGGTCTCTAATTAGGCCTGGCATTATCTCACTGTCTCAGCGTGCGTTGCACAATTACAACACCTCGAAGGGCCCCGTGGTGCTGCAGAGAAGCCCCCACGACACCACACTGAAAGTCGGGTAAGAGCTAAGCCTCAGTGGGATCTCGGAACGGGTCACAAACCATCCAGGCTTCCTTTATCCTTCTGAGTGGCTCACGTCGCCTCGGGACGGGATCCCGAAGGCTCCCACAGACCATCGGTCCCTCTCCGCCTGCCCTGTACCCCTACTCTCCGAGTCTGGAAGAAAAGCCGCGCCACTTCCCCGGGAGACCCAGGGCCACCGACCGGGAGTGGAGGAAGCGGCTGGGAGCTGTCCATGGTGGCGCCGCGCCTGGGCACGCAGAGCCGCCGGCTCCCGCCCCCGGGCGCGCCCGGGATCACGCTCCAGACCGCCGGAATGGAGAGACAGACTCGCTCCCAGCCTGCAGCCAGGCACTGGCTCACACATCAAAAGTTCAGTTTTAAAAGGGTTTTCTCACCTGTGGGCAGCCTTGGCTGCACGAAGCAGGACTCAGGACCTCAAACCCGGCTCCTGGCGGCGCGCCTGGGACGGCCGTAGTGTTGGACCCTTGGGGAACCGCGGCGGTCTTCAGAGCGCGGACAGCGAGTCTGCGGCGGAGGACCTCGGCGCACTGAGCTCCTTTCTTAAGAGCACATGCGTCCCTCCGGCTCCACTCCAGAGTGTCTCTGGCCCTGGTTCCCAGAGCGGCGAGCTGGAGACCTGGCCACGGCCCTGGCCTGGGCTCCGCCAGGTCCCTGTCTTTCTTCCCAACCTTATTTGACCTATCTTGGAGCTGACATTCCTCGCCAGGGACTGCCGAACCCTCTTGTAGCGATGCCAGGTTGGGCGTCGCAGTCTAGACATCAGTAGGAGTTCTCCTGTCATCTAACATTCAATTAACCTCCGCCCGTCGCGTGCCAGAGCGATGCTGGGTGCCTCAAGCCGTCGGGGAGAGCGCGCACGGGGAGGCGGCAGGAGGCGGAGGGGAAAGGTGCTCAAAGCCGAGCAGCAGGGCGCAGACCTGTTGCCAGGTGCGCTCACCAATGCACGGTGTGAGCCGGCTCCCTGTGAGCTGGACTCCACGATCTGACCCTCGCAGCAGTCACTCCTCGACGAGACACTTCGGGGCGCAAGCATCTCCCCGGAGACATTCAGAACAGGGGAACTCTACGGAAAACGGGACCTGCTCCCCGCCGGATGCGCTCCGAGGACACTGGCGCCCCACCCGGCACCTGCTCTTGCAAAGTCTCACACGACCTCAGAGAAATCCCACAGCGGACGTGTGCCCATCAACAGACACGTGGACAGACAGACAGATGAACAGACAGCACAGCACAGAGTGGACAGACAAACAAGCCCACGACGCGGTGTGTTTTCCCTATCACCGGTGGAGGCGCCGAACCCCTCATCTCCCCTCCCCTCTGAGGCTGGGCAGTCTGCACAGCCCCGGCGCGCCGAGCCGGCCCGCTTACCTCTGGGTCGGTAGCTGAGACACTCTCACGCCTCGCGGGCCAGAAGCGCCGCGGTCGGAGCGGTCGGGTGGCACACTGACCGGCCCGGTTATGTCCCGGGACTCGGGCAAGCCGAGTGGTAGTCCGTCCGGGAAAGCGGGGTTCAGCCCCTGACCGCGCTCAGCTCCGCGGCTCCGCGCGCCGTTGGCGCTCGCCAGGCTCAGCCGGGGTGCACCGCGCTGCGCTCGCCCGCGTTCCCCGGCCGCCCGCCAGAGCGGCGGCTTTTATAGAGAGCTGCCTGCTCTTCAGCCGGCCGCGCCGGGCTGGCTCCTCCCCGGGGCCCCTGACGCCCGCGCGCCACCGACCCGCCCCCCGCTGAAGCTCGCCTCCCCCTTGCCCAAGTCGGGCGGGGGCCCCGGGCCCCGGCCGGACCCGGGCGGGCTCTGGCGGCCGCTCTGGGAGACGCAGACCCGAGCCCGCGGAGCCCGGGGGAGCCCGGGCGCGCGGAGTCCGCCGGCGGCGGCGGCAGCAGCCAGGTGAGGGCGCTGGAACCCAGAACACGGCAGGAGTAGCTGCGGCTGGCCGCGGAGAGCCTCTTCTCCGCGCGCAGAGGGCTTAGGGTCGCGGTGCTTAGGCCAGAATCCCGGCTCCAAACCAGCGAGGGGAGAGGCTCTCTCGGAGAAAGCCCAGCGCCTAGCATAGAATCGCGGAGAGATGAGGTTCACGGTTATTAAGTCTCAGAATCTTCTTCCCCCCGCCCCGACCCCCAATCTTATCAGGGCGTAATAGGGAAGAACAAATCTGAGTCCGTATTAGATGTGTTTCTTTTGCTTTAACCTTTGAATTCTATTGCTTTAACAGTGTTGCCTGTAGCCTGAAATATAAAGGATAGGCCATTCTCAAGGCTCTGACCTTTGAGGATAACACTTGTTCCTGCATAAAGAGAGAAAAAGTTGCAGAACAGAGAGTAACATTTGTCTTGTTGGAGGTTTATAGGAACACTGTGACCCGATTTCAGTGGACAAAGATTACTGCACCAAGACATTTGCAACCACCAACCTTGCCCTGTCCCTCACCTTGCCTTTAAAAATGTTTTGCTGAAACTCTTCCCAGAGTTCCAGATTTTGAGGTCCTGCAATAGACTTTTTTTTGCTCCAAATTCCGACATTTCGGTTTGCTTGGCCTCACTGTGTGTTGGGCACACAAGCTCGCCTTTGGTAAGGAGAGGCTGGCTTTAGAAAGAGATCCTAGTATAAGATTAAGCAGTTGCTCCGAGTGGAAGACCCGTGGGCTTTTCCATCAAAGAGATCCTGGTTTGAAACCAGAGTCAAACACGCTAGGTATGTGACTGCGGATGGGGATCTTATCACTCCCTGGTAGCTCAGACGGTAAAGAATCTGCCTGCAATGCAGGAGACCTGGGTTCCATCCCTGGGTCAGGAAGATCCCTTGGTGAAGGGAAAGGCAACCCACTCAGTTCTCTTGCCAGAAGAATCCCATGGAAAGAGGAGCCTGGTGGGCTGCAGCCCATGGGGTTGCAAAGAGTCAGACACAACTGAGAGAATAACACTTTCACTTTCACAGGGATCTTAACTTCCCTGGGCCTCAGTTTCTTCATCAGGATAATGCATTGCTTCCTTACCAACTAGTAGGGTGTGAGGACACAATAGTGCAGGTACCTAGTTCACAGCAGGTCTTCAGTAAATTAGACTCCTCCCTGTATATGGGGGAGAGCTCTCTACCTTTGACTGGACAGACTGAGGCCCTCCAGGGTCAGATCAAAAAGGCACAACTGGTCTAGATAGTTCCCTGCTGGAAGAAACAGTCCTAGTGAAAGAGTCCATAACAGGGCCCTAGGGTGCCTGGCATCTTCTCCCAACTCAGCCACTAACTTGCTTTGTGGTTTGGAGTCATCCATTCTCCTTCTCTGTTTGCTGTACCTCTTCCACTTTCCTGGAGCTTACAGCTCAGCCACTCACATGGTGGACTGAAGTCCTAGAATAGCCAGTCCTTTCTCCCTTCCCTTCCAGCGCAATGTGAAAACTGACTCTGCAGGTAGGGTCCTCACTGCAGGCAGCACACATCAGACTGTGAATCCATGTCTGGGCTTTGAAGTCAGACAGAAGCTGCTGGAGCTGTGTCTGTGTTTTCTGCACTGGGACAAAAGCCTTAATTACCTGACTGAACTAGGGAAGCAATACCGTGCCTCTCCAGACCTTTCTCAGAAAACTGATCTTGACCATTACCAGGTCCCTCACCAGGATTCTCAGCCTTTCTTGACAGGTAACAGGCTGGGTACTATGGCAGGTTCTCCCTCTCCCCACCTCTCCCCCACCCAGCCTTTCCTTTCCAGCAAACTTAGATAGAATGTGTCCAAGGGCCCCCACATCCCTTCCTTAATTCCTGATTTCTTTTCTTTCTTAATAAGATCCCCCAGACACCAGGCATTTGGAGAATGCTGAGCATTTAGTCCAAATGGAGACCTTGGGCCAGGCTTGAATCAGCCTTGCTTAAAGCAGTGAGAGTGATAAGCAGGCTTCCCCCACCTCCTCCCATCAGGAGAGTAGATTTGAGACCTGCATGACATGAGATCTCTGGTGAGAAGCCTGTACCACAGGCCTCTGAAAGATGAAGCCAGTAAGAGGATTCTTGTCTGCTGATGGGCTCTGAGAAGTGCTTAGTCATGTTTTCTCAAAGCCCAGAAATGCCCGGCACATTCCTCGGTGTCCAGCTTTCTTTATCACAGACTGATGCCCTTGGGGAAAGAGCAATGCTGATGAATTACAAACAGGCTCTGCATGTCCTAAACCAGATTCTCCAGCCAGAGCTCCATTTAGCACTTCCACTCAGCACTCAGTGATGGACGGGGTATGTGGGCAGTTCTTTTTTTGGATGAATGTTGGCAGCATGACTCTGACATAATTACTACCCATACTTTCCTCAATCCTAGGTCTTGTTCTTATAAATGCAAACACAAGAGCTGGTCAAGAAAGGCCATGCTGGGTTTTCTGGTTCGTGTCAGAATCCCCCAGCAAAATCTCCAGATAGGGAAGAAAATAATCTTTTTTATTTATTAAAAAGAAAAAGAAATTTTTTTTGGCCTCGATGCATCTGGGATCTTAATTTCCTGACCAGGAATTGAACCCATACCCCCTGCTTTGGAAGCATGTAGTCTTAACCACTGGACCACCAGGGAAATCCCAGGAAGTAATCTTAAATGGTATGACTCCATCCAGAAAGCCTGCTGTTCCTCCACGTGCATCTGCCTCCAGCCTACCTTTCTCAGGGGAGGTGAAGCCCCCCCACCACATCCTTATAGTAGAATCGTCTGCCTGCTCACTGCTCCCATAAGCTACCCAAGTCTGGTATTTTCAGTCGGCTGGCAGGATCTAACTCTCTGTCACTTAGAGCAGGAGTCACCACACTCTACTCTCTGGCCAGCAAAGCTAATCCCTGCTGCAAAAGCAGCCTGCCTGTGTGACATTTAAAAGCCAGCCACAACTGTGGCTTCATCCTTCAAGTGCCACTACTGGTTTTCCCAGGCAAACAGTGGGCAAATCTGGGGCAACAGTGGGGCATGGAGAGTTGGGAAGAAGCTAGGGTAAGGAGTGAGTGCTGTCAGTTCAAGGCTTCCAGCAAACCCCACAAGAAAATCCCACTCAAGGATACCAGTCCTAATTATTGCTGTTCAGTCGCTCAGTCTTGTCCGACTCTTTGCAACCCCACAGACTGCAGCGTGCCGGGCTCCCCTGTCCTCCACTAGCTCCTGGAGTTTGCTCAGACTTATGTCCATTGAGTCAGTGATGCCATCCAACCATCCTGTCCTCTGTTGCCCCCTTCTCCTATTGCCTTCAATCTTTCCCAGCATCAGGGTCTTTTCCAGTGAGTTGGCTCTTCACATCAGGTGGCCAAAGTATTGGAGCTTCAGCTTCAACATCAGTCCTTCCAGGGGATATTCCGGATTGATTTCCTAACTTTTGAATTTCCTCTAACAGCTATCACAAATAATGAGCACTTTTAAATTCCACCAACAGGGGTCGCCCTTGGACACTGAGTCTGAAGCTGGCATGGAAAAGGGGAAATTCCCAGCCCTGGGCCCTGGGGCCAGATTTCCAGGACTCTTAACTGCTCAGTTCCTGTTTTGTTGGATGCACATGAGGTTGCCCAGCAGAGAAGAGACAAGTACTCAGTTTTTCTGGTGAGTGGAGGTCCACACTGGAATTTAAGATGGGAAGTTCTAGAACACTAGCCAACCACTTAGGAGCTCTGAAAATAGATTTCTACATCTTCCTTTTTGCTGTCATCATTATCATACAGAAAGAACACGCTTTCCTGTGTTTTTCTCTGTCTAAAAAATACATATAAACTTGTATGTGTGTACATGATGTTTTCATATCACTTAGTTCTTTTTCCTAAATGCAAAAATCACATATATTCTTTGCAAAATAGCAAACAAAAAGATTTTGAAAATTCAGAAACTGAACAAAGGGGAAATCACCTAACTGCAAATATTATGTGTGTAATCATTACAAAAATCTTAGAAAATACAGAAAAGCCCAAAGAAAAAATATCACTTCTATCCAAAGATGTTCTCTGTTAACTTACAGTATATAACCAAGTATTTTTCCATGGATAAGTTACATATACAGATGCACAAATATGTACATGTGTGTATTGTGTTGGCCATAACGCTTGTTTGGGAACCCATTCTGGCCAACCCAATTCCATAAGTAGTTCAACATTAAACTCAAAATCTTTCTTTTCCACCAGGCCACATATCCTTGGAGAGAAGGAGCAGAATCTCCCAAGTTCACCCTTCTACCTACAGTATGTGTGTGCATTTAATTGCTCAACCATGTCCTGCTTTTTCAGCCCCATGGACTATAGTTCACAAGGCTTCTCTGTCCATGGAATTTTCCAAGGCAAGAATACTGGAGTGGGTTGCCATTTCCTACTCCAGGGGATCTTTCTGACCCAGGGACTGAACCCATATCTCTGTGTCTCCTGCATTGGCAGGCGGATTCTTTAGCAGTGCTGCCACCTGGGAAGCCCTTACTTGCTCCTACAACGTCCAACAGAGAGAGAGTTGGTATGTAAGAAGTGTTTACCCTGTGAGTGAATGAATACACAGATGGAATTCTTTTATTTTTATTGTTTTGTTGGCTGTGCCATGCAGCTTGCAGGATCTTAGTACCCCAACCAGGGATTGAACCCTGAAGTCAAAGCCCTGAGTTCTAACCACTGGACCACCAGGGAGTTCCCCAGATGAACATTTTTAATTAAAATTATATACACGCAGTTCATAGAAAAAGAGACCCAAATAGTTCATAAACATTTGCAAAGAGACTCAACTTTGCCCATAAACAAAGAAATGCAAAGTAATGCTATGTTGAAATCTCTATCAGATTGGCAAAAATTCAAGTGTTTGATGATACCACTTTTGTTGGGGTTGGGGTGAGGTTGGGGAACAGAGCCTTGCCTCATACCTGGCTGATGAAAGCTCCGTTTAGTACAATCTCTGAGGGCAGTTGGCCAAGATTTTTGAGAATGTACATATTTGACTCAGCAGTTCCACTTACAGGAATTTATCCTATAGCTAGAGTTGTACCATGTGTGAAATGACATGTACAGAGTTATACTTTGCAGCCCTATTTGTAATCACGAAAAATTAGAAACAGCCTCATTGCCTAGTGGTAGGGCTACCTTACATGTTACATTCATATAGTAGAAAGCTGTATAGTCACTGAGTTGTGTCCAACTCTGTACAACCCCATGAACTGCAACCTACCAAGCTCTGCTGTCTATGGGATTTCCCAGGCAGGAATACTGGAGTGGGTTGCCATTTCCTACTCCAGGGGATTTTCCCAGCCCAGGGATCAAACCTATGTCTCCTGCATTAACAGGCGGATTCTTTACCACTGAGCCACCAGGGAAGTCCATATAATAGAATACTATGCGGCTATTTTTTTATAAAAAAGAATAAGGATCAGTTTTATGTATTAAAATGAAAAATCAAAGTGTAAATCAATGTATAT
The DNA here is from genome assembly GCF_023699985.2 of Odocoileus virginianus. Taxonomy (NCBI): domain Eukaryota; kingdom Metazoa; phylum Chordata; class Mammalia; order Artiodactyla; family Cervidae; genus Odocoileus; species Odocoileus virginianus. The sequence continues at coordinate 55,619,424 of NC_069689.1, forward strand.
AACAAGCTACTATTTGTCCAAAAGGGAAAGGAAAAAGGATTATTTGCATTTACTTATAGATGCATAAGAAATCATCTAGGATGCTATATATAAGACACCAGTAACATGATTTCTTGTCTTACTGGTGATGGTTTTGGTGGCGCAACAGGATGATGGAAGATAGGAATAAAAAATAGATATTTTTGTTGTGTATGGATTTATGGTTTTTCATTTTTGAACCAAGTAAATTAACTACCTAAGGGAAAAGTGAATAATTTTTAAATGGCAAAAGATGATGTTCATATGTAATAATAAGCCTTGGTTATTTAATAGTATAGTGTATAAACATTTCCCCAAGTCTTCTTTTTTTTTGGTTGTGCTAGGTCTTCACTGCCGTGAATGGGCTTCCTCTAGTTGCAGCCTTAGTTACAATGCGTGGCGTCTTGCCGTGAGGACTTCTCTTGTTTCGGAGCACAAGCTGTAGGCGCGTGGGCTTCAGTGGTGGCAGCACACAGGCTTAGCAGCTGTGGCTCATGGGCTTAGTTTTTCTGCGGCCTGGGGAATCCTCCCAGATCGAGGTTCAAACCTACTAGATGCCCTGCTTTGGGAGGTGGACTCCTATCCACTATACCACAAGGGAAGTCCCTTCCTAAATCTTAAGTCTCCGTCAACAGTATCTTTGAATGGTATACTGTTCCCTAATAAGGGTATAATTTATACTATCAATCCCCTAATATTGGTTTCAGTATTCTAAATAAGGCTATGATTTCGAACACCTTTGCAGCTCTCTATCATTATTTCCTTGGGATCAATGTAAGTTTGCATCAACTTAAAGCCAGCTTACCCTCTAGAAAAGTTGCATCAGTCTCCACTCTAACCGTCTATGACAGTGGGCCTGTTTCCCTGAATTCACTTTAATACCTGGTATTCTTATTTTTTAACGCATTGCCAACATAGTATAAAAATATATTTCATTGTAGTTTTAGTTTTCATTGTTTCCAGTGGAACACTTTGATGTCTGAGCATTTGTAGTTCTTCCTTTGGAAGCTGCCTGCTCCGGAAGAGAACATGTCACGGACCAATCACACCAAACTTTGTGAGCTTAGTAGATGCTATGGAAGAATTGCTGCCGTGAGGGCTCTAAACCACTTTGACATAGACAGTGTCTTGGCAGGTCACAGAAGCACTGCTCATTTCTCCAAAGGTATACAGATAGCCAACAAGCACATGCAAAGATACCCAACATCACTAATCATTAGGGAAATTGAAACCTCAATGAAATACCCCTTCACACCCATTATGTTAGCCACTATAAACAAAAACAAAATATAGACGATCACAAGTGTTGGCAAGGATGTGGAGAGATTGTACACTATTGGCAAGAATGTAAAATGAGGCAGGCACTATGGAAAATAATATGGTGTTTTTAAAAAAACTAAAAATAGAACTACCAGGGACTTCCCTGGTGGTCCAGTAGCTGGGACTCTGCACTTCCACTGCAGGGGGGCAGGAGTTCAACTTCTGGTGGGGGAACTAAGATGCAGCCAAAAAGGGATATAGTCGTTTTATCATCTGCTGGATTCCCGATGACCAGAGCAGTTCCTGCATAAACTAAGAGGCACTCCACAAATATCTGTTTTCTTCCTGTGCTCAGTGACCCAGTCATGTCCGACTCTTTGTGACTCCATCGACTGCAGCTTGCAAGGCTCTTCTGTCCATGGGATTCTACAGGTAAGAATACTGGAGTGGTTGCCGTTTCCTTCTCCATCACTGCCGGGATACATATTAATTACTATAACATCAGTTGGGCTTCCCAGGTGGCACTTGCAGTAAAGAATCCACCTGCCAATGCAGGAGACCCAGGTTCAATCACTCCCTTGTCAGGAAGATCCCCTGGAGAAGGAAATGGCACCCCACTCCTGTATTCTTGCCGGGAGAATCCCATGGACAGAGGAGCCTGGCGAGCTACAGTCCATGGGTCACAAAGAGTCAGACACAACTGACTGAGCACAAAGCATAGATACAGCAAACATGATTGATTTGTCTTGGATCTTGAGATGTTTGGGACCTCTCTCCAACGATCAGTGAATTCATTTTTAGTTCTCATAATGCCACTGGGAGCAGAGTGTGTTTAGCTGACAGCTCCATGTTTGTTTCAGGATCATTAGGGCACTGCTCAGAGACCTCTTCATCTCTTTTCTGCAGGGCAGACATGAAGCCCTTCCTCATGACTCACATGTTGCTGCCATTGGGAACCCTGTCGGCTCCCCCTGACCCTGGGTTCTCCTGGAAGCTTGTAGAGAATTCTGTTGTGGAATCACAGCACCATGTGTGTTTGCTCCCCTCTCTTCCTCTTCCTTCTTTCCTCAGCTGTGAGCTCTGAGGACCAGACATGCATCTTACTCTTCCCTCTGTCCCCAGACTAACACAGTGACAGACCGAGAATCTACTGCTCAGCAGATGCAGTAATAAATAAACAGCCTTTCTCCAGTGAGATTCATAGAATACTCCCAAAGAGAAACTCCTGGCCTGGGAAACAAATATATGTAGATAAAATGGTATTTGAATACTCCGTGAAATTCCTAGACAGCCAAGACAAAGGATTTGGTTTTGCTTTTACTGCTAATGCCCTTAGCTACAACATGTATACCTCATGGTTTCAACCGTAACATAATAAACACATTTGATATGTTTTTGTATGATGCCATGAAATCTTTTGCCTTCTTCCCAAAAGTATAGAAAGTACAGCAAAGCCTCACTCTACTGAAAATGGGCACTGTTGTTCATAGTGTCCATAAACTGTTAATGTGGCTATATTGAGAATACAGGTTCTGCTTCTATTACTGTAATTTTATTGCAGTGGTGACAATGAAACCTGTTAACATATCACAAGCCTCTTCAATATTAGAAAAGATGAAGGAATAAATAGCAATGTACTTGCTATATTTAACTTCTAGGGTCCTAAAGTAAATTGCTTGAGAAAACTGGATCCCAAAGATTACAAATTTGAATTTGGAATTTTGAAGTGTGTCCGTATTCCACTGGCGATCAAAGAACCTGAACCAAAAGAATTGTGAACTGACCAACATGACAGCTGTGGACTGGGCAAAACCTCTTTTTAAAGGGCTATCTTAGCTTGGCGATTATTACTTTGGTGGAACTAAGGTGACTGACAGTGAAAAGAACTGGGACATGAAATTCCTTGAAAAATTATTGACAATCTTGTTTATGTTTCACACCTTTACACAAAGTGTAAAAAAGAAAAAAGGAAAGGACAGGAAAAAAAAGAAAGTACAGTGACATGGGAATGGACTATGTGTAAACTGCCACTAAATCAGTTGTTCTTGGGCAATTCTGTTTACCTAGATCACCTCTTAGATAAAAATGCAATGTGTGTGTGTACTCATTTGCTCAGTTTTATCTGATTCTTTGCAACCCCATGGACTGTAGCCCACCAGACTCCTCTGTCTGTGGAATTCTCCAGGGAAGAATACTGGAGCAGGTTGCCATGTCCTCCTCCAGGGCCTCTTCCCAACGCAGGGACTGAACCCACATCTCTTGCATCTCCTGTATTGGCATGCGAGTTCTTGACCACTGAACCACCTGGGAAGCCCAATAAAAATGCAGGAAGGTGGGCTAATCTGGATGTTACAGACTGATACCCTGCAGGTCCCAGGGCTGTGGGGGTGCCTCATTTGGCCCTGCAGCGGTGTATCTGTCATAATAACGACTGCCTCTTCACATCCCCACTTCTCTACCCAGTACTGCCTCACACCTGGCCCAGTGTATGCATTCACGATTGTCTCTGACCCTGTAAGTGTCAGCAACTGTCATCTCTGGACTAAACACAATGTTTTGCATGCGATGCTGAAGAAAGAGGTGTCTATGCTATATCTGAAGCAAAAAGCTGGATTTGTTGTTTGTGAGGGCTGGAGGACAGAGAATTAGATAGTTGGATGGTATCACTAACTCAGTGGACATGAGTTTAAACCTCTGGGAGATGATGAAGGACAGGGAAGCCTGGTCTGCTGCAGTCCATGGGGTCATAAAGAGTCAGACACAACTGAGCAACTGAACAACAATGACAAAACACAGTAAACTATGGATTCCTTAGTGAGCGATTGGGAAGCGTACAGCTGGGGATTAGTGGACTCTTAACAGTTGTAGTATTCAGGCACTAAGTGACCTTTAGCAAAGGAAGCCAGGTCACTGGAACAAGGCTGTCGCTGATTGGCTGGCCCTCAGAAGCATGTGTACTGACCGGAGGAGGCTGTCAGTGATGAATTGGGACAGCTTTAAAACCTGTTCCCCTGGTACGTGTTCCAGGGACCAAAGAACAATGAGTCTTTTCCTGAACTCCTCTCAGTAGGACCCCTTTTGGATTTAAACATCAAATAATCCAGCTCAGAGTTTTGCAAAATTTGCGTGTGCGTGCTTAGTCACTCAGTCGCATCTGACTCTTTGCAACCCCATGGACTGTAGCCCACCAGGAATTCTGTCCATGGAATTCTGCAGGCAAGAATACTGGAGTGGGTTGCCATTTCCTCCTCCAGGGGACCTTCCTGACCCATGGATGGAACCCGAGTTTCCTACATTGGCAGGCAGTCTCTTTACCACTGAGCCACCTGGGAAGCCTTTCAAACTTAAAATGAAGCAAATCCCCTGGAGGAATTGTTAAACAGGCTGTTGGGTCCCTCCCCTGCAGAGTTTTTGATTCTGCAGGTATGGGATGGTGTCAAGAATCCACACTTCTGATGAGTTTGCAGGTGATGTTGACACTGCTGGTCCAGGGACCACACTTTGAGAACTACTGGTCCAGCAGTGTAGGATTTGAAGGTAATTGAAGAAAATATTTAGATGGTTTCCTTGGCGGCTCAGTGGTAAATAATACACCTGCCAATGCAGGAGCCTCAGGTTCGATCCCTGGTCAGGAAGATCCTCTGGAGACGGAAATAGCAACCCACTCCAGTATTCCTGCCTGGAAAATCCCATGGACAGAGGAGCCTGGAGGGCTATATTCCGTGGGGTCTCAAAGAGTCAGACATGACTTAGTGACTAAACAACAACAAACAGAATATTTAGGGACTAACCTGGTTGTCCAGTGGTTAGGACTCCATGCTTCCATTTCTGGGGGCCAGGGTTCAATCTGGTTAAGAAACTAAGATCCCACAAGCCACATGGCATGGCCAAAATAATTTTTTTAACTGAAAAAAAATTATATATATATAAAGGTCGCAAAGAGTTGGACATGACTTAGCAACTAAGCAACAACAACAGTAACAATATATATACTTAACACAATATGATACTAGTGAATCTAAGAATTCTGTAAATGATTTTGTAAAATGGTTTTTAATCACAGCTATATCTATATACCTTTGAAAACTAATGGTAAATATATAGGAGAAAGATAATACTTACTCCTTCTAAACTTAATGACTAGAAAATATGAATTCCAGGACATATTGTAGAAACTCTGTCTCATCCTTCCCCTCCTCTCCCTTCCCTCTCCTCCCTGCTCTGAAGGTGTGGTCCATCCTCTCCTGGGGGATCCTAGACCTGATAATTTCCCAAGGAAGCTCCCAGGCAGCAGAGGGTAGTTTAACACATGAACTTCTGGTCGAGGTATGAGTCACAAGCTGCTACAGTCACTCCGACTCTTTGTGACCCTATGGATCATAGCCCACCAGGCTCTGTTTCCTATAGAGTGCTGTCCAGGGGATTCTTCAGTCAAGAATACTGGGGTGGGTTACCATGCCATATTAGTAAACTGACGTATATCAAAAATATAGGAGGCAAGGAAGCTTGCAAGACAATGGGGAGAGGCTGGCTGACTTTAGAAACTCTTTCATGTACTCAAGGAGAAGGGCCCCTGTTTGTTTCATTGTAAGTGCCGGGTGATATCAGGTTGTTCTGTGTCTTTGAAGATAAACCATGCTGCTGGCAGGACACACACTGTCCTCAGAAGGAAAGCCTGGCTCTCTCCTGAGTTTCCACTCTTACCTTCTGGTGGGGGTTGGGTGGGGGGCGGGGGCGTTGTTCAATGTAAGTCTATGAGAGAGAATTCAAAACACTTCATATTTCTGGAGAGGAAAATTTTTACCAAGAAAATTCTTATTAAGGAAAAAGAGCCCCCAGGGATTCTGTTCTACACAAAAGCCAGTGCTCTGCGTGATACGGAGAGTGAACAGAGACCCAGCACATATTGAATAATGCTGCCATGTACCCACATCTTCCCGGGAGGATTTTACTAATGTGTTCACGTGCAAAATTCTTTCAGGAGAGACCACAGTGTTCTATTTCTACTGCTGATAAGAGCTGGCATTTTTATTGAGAGCTCAGTACGTTCTTTACACAGTCCTCACCTCAGTGTTATGATGTGAATCCTGAGTCACTCTCATTTTACAAGCAAGGAAACTGAGGCACAGAGAGTGCACATGGTGACACAGGGAGAAGCTGGTGGAGCCGAGACTCAGGCTCAGGCAGGGGGACTCCACAGATGCACGTTGAACCCCGAGGTCATCAGCATCAAAGGCCTAAAGACTCCATCCCTTTAATTACCTTCTCGATTGTCTCCTGTTTCCTTTAGAACACGTGTCTGACTTTTTCATGTGCTCACCTACTATTGTCTGTTTCCCCTCCTAGCAGAGAAGCTGCAAGAGGACAAGGGCTTTGTCTGTTCACTGCTGCATCCTTAGAACCAAAAACATTTGTGAAAGGAAGGAAAGGAGGGAAGGAGGAAGGGAGGGAGGGAGAAGGGCAGGGAGGGATAGGAGAAGGGACAGAACGAATTCTGTGTATCAGTCTGCTTGGTAAATGAAACTTGACAGAAGAATGCCTGTTATATTCTGATTTTTTATATTGACTGCTACTTGTGCACTGAGTGATCTTGTTTTTACTTTTTTATTTTTATTCAAGATTTTTTTTGATGTGTACCATTTCTAAAGTCTTTATTGAACTTGTTACAATATTGTTTCTGTTTTATGTTTCTGCCTTTTTAAACATGAGGCATATGAGATCTTAGCTCCCCAACCAGGGATCAAACCAACACATTGGGAGGTGAAGTCTCAACCACTGAACTGTCCAGGAAGTTCTGGTATTGGTTTTAAAGAAAAAAACCCATCAGTTTCTTGTACTGAAAAGAACAGAGTTCACCTTTAAGGTGACAGCAGGCAGTCCAGAGGGCGAAGCACCACCCAGCCACATCCACCTGCCCTTTGGGTGCATCTTCACTTAGGCCACCCTGAGACCCTGGAGTTGCTCGTGTGGCTGTGTGTGTGTCGGGGGGGTGTCCCAGGCTTCCTTCCAGTATGTCAGGTGGGTCATCTCTGATTAGTGGGATTAGTAAAGCAGGAGAGAGACACAACAGCCTCTCATCTTTCTACTTTAAATACTCCTGTATTGCTCAAATCCCACCCCCGCCCACAGCATGTGTTATTTCTAGACTGAAACTCAAGCAATAAACAATATCAAAGGAAGAATTTGTAAGGCAGGAATTGGCAAACTACAGCCCATGAGCCAAATCTGGCCCACCATCTAATTTGTGAATCAGGTTTTCTTGGAACACAGGCCCACCCCTTCATTTACATACTGGCTAGGGTTGCTTCAGTGCAATTATGGTAGGGTTCAAGGGTGGAGACCATATGGCCCTGGAAACCAAAAAGATTTACTCTCCAACATTCTATAGGAAACATTTTCTGACCCTCGATCTAAAATAGTTTCTTTTAAATTCCTTATAGTGCCCCCTCCCCCCACCCCCCAGCCCCATAGAAACGAGACACAGAGAAACGAGTTAACAGAACTGGATTCTTTCTGCCTACTAGGAAGGTAGTGTGTGTTAGTTGCTCAGTCGTGTCCGACTCTTTGCGACTCTCAGCCAAAAAAAAACCTTTCTTAGCATTTCTAGAAATACAAACATCTGTCTGTATATCTGAAAAGTCTTAAATGAGCTGAGGGTCAGGCACAAGTAAGCTGATTGACCACTGTATTTGACTTTTCCTCCAAGCACCCAGTAATACTTAGCCTATAATCCATTTATCTGATTATTGCCTATTTTCCCACTGTTACCAGAATGTAAATTTTACTACATTAGGGATATAGGAAGCATGATTTATTTATAAGGAGCTTGATATTTAGGCCACCTAAATATTTGGGGTTATTGGCACTGATGATATTTATCGATTTCTTCTTGAGGTTTTGAAAAAAAAATTTTTTTAATGTATTTTGAGTTTACTTATTAAAGTAATAATGAAGCAAAAGCCCATTATGGTTTCTCCAAATAAAAGTGAGAATATCTGTTTGGCAAAATATGTCATGAAGACAATAAAGAAGCATGCCTGCATGCTCAATCATGTCCGACTCTTTGTGACCCCATGGAGTGTAGCCCACCAGCCTCCTCTGTCCGTGAGGTTCTCTAGGCAGGAATACTGGAGTGGGTTGCCGTTTCTTCCTCCAGGGGATCTTTCCAACCCAGCAGTTGAACCCATGTCTCTTGTATATCCACACTGAACAGGCGGATTCTTTACCAACTGCACCACCTAGAAAGCCCAGACAATAAAAAGGTGAGGAACAAACTGGGAGGATATATTTGCAGTAAGTGAAAGTAAAGGACTAGTGCAGGAATATATAATCACGTAGGAAAGAGAGAACTCTGTCAGAAAAGTGGACCAGAGTCATGCCCAGACATTTTACATGAAAGAACTTACAAAACGCCCATATGTTTTTAAAAGGTTGCTTATTCTCATGCATAATCAGGGAAGTAATATTTCACATCCACTGTTTAAAGCAAAAATTCACAAAGTCAGAGGACGTCAAGTGTGAATGACTTGGAACTTCCCTGGCAGACCAGCGATTAAGACTTTGTCCTTGCAGTGCAAGGAGTGTAGATTTGATCCCTGGTAGGGGAACTAAGATCCCACAGGCCCAGTGGCATGACCAAAAAAACTGTGTGAATGACTGGAACTTCTGTCCAGTTGATGGGAGGGAAATCGGTGCTCTTCCTCTGGAAATGACTTGATGTTACTTAGTGAAGCTGAACAGACAGATCCCGTACAACTCTGCACTACTCAAAATGGAGCCCTGTGATCAGCATCGCCTGGAAGCCTCCTGGAAACGCAGAATCCAGGTCTCCATCATGGACCTATGGAGTCAAGATCTGCCTTTGAGATGCCCACTGGAGGCCCCTGGGCAGTTTTCAAAAGCCCAGATGCCTAGGTGGCACCTAGACTGGCTAAACTGTAATCTCAGGGTGGGACCGGGGCATTAGCATTTTTAAAAGCTTTTCATTTCAACATACAACTAGGGTTAAGAAGCAGCAACCAGATGTCTCTCATACTATGAGAAACATAGAAGTATCTTTAATAGCTAAAAGCTGGAAGATAACCAAAATGTCTACCAATAGCAGATATTACACATGCATGCATGTGTGTGCACGCACGTGCAGTGTGCACACACACACACACACACACATTCTTACTATAAAGAAAAGCAGGTGAGTGACTAATAGGAAATTCAGGATAGCGGTTACTCTGTGGGGTGTGGAAGGAAAAGGCATGTGATTGGAGGAGAATGGGGGAGAAAGTGAATTTTTAAGGTCCTGGTAACATTCTTTTTTTTTTTCTCCAGCCATGCCATGCAGCATGTGGGATCTTAATTCCCTGACCAGGGATTGAACCCACACCCCCTGCATTGAAAGCATGGAGTCTTAACCACTGAACCACTAGGCAAGTCTCCCTGCTAATAGTCTCTTTCTATTTCTTATGTCCATTAGTGGGGAATACTGGTGTTCCTTTCTTCCTCTTGAACTATAAAAATAGGGTTTATGCACTCTTTTGGATAAAATTTCAAAGTCTAAAAAATGTTTTAAGAGGGCATCTTTTATTATCACTTCTTCTGAGTTGCCTTCTTCAAAGCACCTCGCCCTTCCCTGGACCTCTGCTGCTCTGCTCTGAGCTGGTTCTCTCCACCTTTGCTGAGACGTCAGGGCCGAGCAAATGGACCCACTGCTCTGCCCACCTGAATCTTTTTCATCCCAGAGATCCTGGCTCACTCCAGGTCCCATCTTAGAAAGTTCTGGATGGGCTCAGGACTTACACATGTCTTGAAGGCCCATCTAAGGGGCATCTGGGAGTCCCAGGAAGGGAACTCTAAAGGGCATTAAAACAGGAAACAGTATCTGTGTGTGTCTGGAAGGCCCAGGCCCTTCCCACCTTCACACAGACAGAGCCAGACAGGGCCAGGTATAAACAAGCCAGGACCAGCCAAATGGTAAATCATTTAGCAGCAGAATAATGATTAAGCTACAACAGGGCAGACTGTCTTTTTTTTTTTTTTTCCAGACGGTCTTAAACTAGACTTTTCAAAATGCTTTCTGGTTTGTTCTAAACCCAAACTCAGCCATCTAGTTAATGAGTGGGTCCAAGACACCATTACCTCTTACAAAGCATTTCTACCTACAGAATCTCATCTGATCCTCCCATGACTGCGGTGGGGATTACTACCATTTTAGAGATGAAGAGCAGGTTCAGGGCAGTTAAGAGAATCGCCCAAGGACTTCCTGGTGGCATGGGCTTCCATTGTGGCTCAGCTGGTAAAGAATCCACCTGCAATGCGGGACCCCTGGGCTCAATCCCTGGGTTGGAAAGATCTCCTAGAGAAGGGAAGGTTACCTACTCCAGTATTCTAGCCTAGAGAACTCCATGGACTGAATAGTCCATGGGGTCGCAAAGAGTTGGACACTACTGAGTGACTTTCACTTTCCTGGTGGCACAGTAAGAACCAACCTGCCAATGCAGGGGACATGAATTCAATCCCTGGTCTGGGAAGATCCCACATGTGTCAGAGCAACTAAACTCCTGCGCCACAACTACTGAGACCATGAACTGCAGTTAGTCTGTGCTCCACAATGAGAGAAGCCACAAGAAGACCACGCACCACAGCTAGAGAGTAGCCCCTGTTCTCTGCTGCTAGAGAAACTCAGCACAGTCAAAATAAATAAACAGATTTTAAAATGTTTAAAATAAAATCCTTAAGAAAAGAGAGAGAGAATTGCTCAAGATCACACGGTTACCATGGCACAAAAACTCACAGCCAGGCCTGCTGTCTCCAAGATTCTTCTAATGGTCTCAGCCCCTTCTGGGTGTATAAATGCTCCTGCACTTGACTCTTGCACACCCAGAGATGCCCTCCTTGTGCAGAGGGCCCTGGACAGCCCGTGCCTTTCCTTGCCTGGACTTGCCTGCAGAATAGCTTCAAGCTCCTTAGAAACCTCTCCAAAACCTGTATTCACAGTTCCTGGGATTAAAAAATATTGGCTTTAAAGGAATTTGTAGACATGAGTCTCTAGTTCACTGATGTTAGTCCTTCAAGAATCACTGATACCTTTGACAATCTGCTGAAACTGTGGAACTTCTCCCCAGAAAAATGCCCACAGACATCTCCAAGGGGCCATGAACCCCAAGACTCTTGTTGAGAACTGCAAGCCAATGCTCTGTGATGACCTCAAGGGGTGGGATGGGGGTGGGTGGGAAGGAGGCTCAAGAGGGAAGGGATGTAAGTATACACGTAGCTGATTCACACTGATATACAGCAGAAACATGACATTGCAAAGCAATTATACTCCAATTTTTAAAAAAATTATAAATCAAGAATTATAATTTTGGTGTTTTCTACAAAAAATTAAAATAGAATTACCATACAATCCAGAAGTTCCACCTTTGGATATACCCAAAAGAATTGAAAGCAGGGTCTCCAATATACATATATGAGTATGATATATATGAATATAGGTATATATTCATAGCAGCGCTATTCATAATAGTCAAAAGGTAGAAACAACCCAAATACCCATCAATGGATGAATGGATAAACAAAATGTGGTATACACATACAATAGAACATTATTCAGGCTTAAAAGGAAGGGAATGGAATGTTACAACATGAATGAACTTTGACAACATTCTATTAAGTGAAATAAGCCAGCCACAAAAGGACAAATACTGTGTGACTCTACTTCTAGGAGGTTTTTAGAGTAGCCAAATTCATAGAGACAGAAAGCAGAAAGGGATTTGCAGGGGTTGGGGGAGGGGAAATGACGAGTTAGTATTTCATGGAGACAGAGTTTCTGTTAGAAAGGTGAAAAGACTTCTGGGGTAGATGGTAGTGAGGCTGCACAACAGTAAGAATGCACTTAACGCTACTGAACTTGTACACCCTAAACTGGTTAAAATGGTGAACTTTATGTTATATATATTTTCCTCTGGCTGGGAGGGAATAGGGTGAGGCCTCCTTAGGTGGCATAGTGATAAAGAACCCATCTGCCAATACAGATTAAGAGACTCCAGTTCGATCCCTGGGTTGGGAAGATCGCCTGGAGGAGGGCATGGCAAGCCACCCTAGTATTCTTGTCTGGGAAATCTCAGGACAGAGGAGCCTGAAGGGCTATAGTCCATGGGGTTGCAAAGAGTTGAACATAACTGAGCGACTTTCACATATACACACACCCTTACTTTAGAACATTTGAACCAATTTTGTGCATAAAATTAGCAGTAAAAAAAATTGTTTTTTAGTTCTACCAGTTTACTGCTACCAACCCATCTCCCTCTACCCTTCTTATTGTGTGTGGCACAGTCATGTAACCCCATGGACTGCAGCCCACCAGGCTCCTCTGTCCATGGACTTTTCCAGACAAGAATACTGGAGTGGGCTGCCATATACTTTTCAGAGCAGTAAAAATTTTAAGTGTCTTATTTATTCAAACCTTTGCCATGAATGGGTATTATAAATCAAATATTTATAGCACCTTATAATTTTCAATAGCATTTAATTATTTACATGTATTTTTTAATATATCCATTAGATTATTTGGTTAAATCTATAAGTGATTATTTGGGGCAATAATCTCTTCAAATAAAGATTGAGCAACCTGTTCAAATAAATATTGGTACCCATTTTATAACATAAAATGGCATTCCATTATTTAAATGTATATATATTTGATATATATGACCAAACTGATCACATGGACGACAGCCTTGTCTAACTCAATGAAACTATGAGCCACGCCATGTAGGGCCACCCAGGATGGACGAGTCATGGTGTAGAGTTTCGACAAAACATGGTCCACTGGAGAAGGGAATGGCAAACCACTTCGGTATTCTTGCCTTGAGAACCGCATGAACAGTATGAAAAGGCAAAAAGATAGGACACTGAAAGATGAACTCCCCAGGTCGGTAGGAGCCCAATATGCTACTGGAGATCAGTGGAGAAATAACTCCAGAAAGAATGAAGGGATGGAGACAAAGCAAAAACAACACCCAGTTGTGGATGTGATGGGTGATGGAAAGAAAGTAGGATGCTGTAAAGAGCAATATTGCATAGGAACCTGGAATGTTAGGTCCATGAATCAAGGCAAATTAGAAGTGGTCAAACAGGAGATGGCAAGAGTGAACATCGACATTTTAGGAATCAGCGAACTAAAATGGACTGGAATGGGTGAATTTAACTCAGATGACCATTATATCTACTACTGTGGGCAAGAATCCCTTAGTAAGAAATGGAGTAGCCATCATAGTCAACAAAAGATTCCAAAATTTAGTACTTGTCAAAAACGACAGAATGATCTCTGTTCGTTCCCAAGGCAAACCATTCAGTATTACAGTAATCCAAGTCTATGCCCTGACCGGTAATGCTGAAGAAGCTGAAATTCAACGGTTCTATGAAGACCTTCTAGAACTAATACCCAAAAAGATATGTCCTTTTCATCATAGGGGACTGGAATGCAAAAGTAGGAAGTCAAGAGATACCTGGAGTAACAGATAAATTTGGCCTTGGAGTACAAAATAAAGCAGGGCAAAAGCTAATAAGAGTTTTGCCAAGAGAACACACTGGTCATAGCAAACACACTCTTCCAACAACACAAGAGAAGACTACACATGGACATCACCAGATGGTCTTTGCAGCCAAAGATGGTGAAGCTCTATAGAGTCAGCAAAAATAAGACGGAGAGCTGACTGTGGCTCAGATCATGAACTCCTTATTGCCAAATTCAGACTTAAAGAAAGTAGGGAAAACCACTAGACCATTCAGGTATGACCTAAATCAAATCCCACGATTATACAGTGGAAGTGACAAACAGATTCAAGGAATTAGATCTGATAGAGTGCCAGAAAAACTACGGACGGAGGTTCATGACATTGTACAGGAGGCAGTGATCAAGACCATCCCCAAGAAAAAGAAATGCAAAAAGGCAAAATGGTTGTCTGAGGAGGCCTTACAAATAGCTGTGAAAAGAAGAGAAGTGAAAGGCAAAGGAGAAAAGGAAAGATATACTCATTTGAATGCAGAGTTCCAAAGAATAGCAAGGAGAGATGAGAAAGCCTTCCTCAGTGACCAATGCAAAGAAATAGAGGAAGACAATAGAATGGGAAAGACTAGAGATCTCTTCAAGAAAATTAGAGCTATCAAGGGAACATTTCATGAAAAGATGGGCACAATAAAGGACAGAAACGGTATGGACCTAACAGAAGCAGAAGATATTAAGAAGAGGTGGCAAGAACACACAGAATTACAAAAAAGATCTTCATGACCCAGATAACCACAATGGTGTGATCACTAACCTAGAGTCAGACATCCTGGAATGCGAAGTCAAGTGGGCCTTAGGAAACATCACTACAAACAAAGCTAGTAGAGGTAATGGAATTCCAGTTGAGCTATTTCAAATCCTAAAAGATAATGCTGTGAAAGTGCTACACGCAATATGCCAGCAAATTTGGAAAATTCAGCAGTGGCCACAGGACTGGAAAAGGTCAGTTTTCATTCCAATCCCAAGGAAAGGCAATGCCAAAGAATGTTCAAACTACCACACAATTGCACTCATCTCACACACTAGCAAAGTAATGCTCAAAATTCTCCAAGCCAGGCTTCAATAGTCTGTGAACCGTGAACTTCCAGATGTTCAAGCTGGATTTAGCAAAGGCAGAGGAACCAGAGATCAAATTGCCAACATCCACTGGATCATCAAAAAGGAAGAGAGTTCCAGAAAAACATCTATTTTTGCCTTATTGATTACACCAAAGCCTTTGACTGTGTGGATCACAACAAACTACGGAAAATTCTTAGAGATGGGAATACCAGATCACCTGCCCTGCCTCCTGAGAAATCTGTATGCAGGGCAGGAAGCAACAGTTGGAACTGGACACGGAACAACAGACTGGCTTCAAATTGGGAAAGCAATGCATCAAGGCTGCATATTGTCACCCTTCTTATTTAACTTATATGCAGAGTACATCATGCGAAATGCCGGGCTGCATGAAGCAGAAGCTGGAATCAAGATTGCTGAGAGAAAAATCAATAACCTCAGATATACAGATGTCACCACCCTTATGGCAGAAAGAGAAGAACTAAAGAGCTTCTTGATGAAAGTGAAAGAGGAGAGTGAAAAAGTTGACTTAAAACTCAATATTCATAAAACTAAGATCATGGCATCCAGTCCAATCACTTCATGACAAATAGATGAGCACACAATTGAAACCATGAGACTTTATTTTTAGGGGCTCCAAAATGACTGCAGATGGTGACTGCAGCCATGAAATTAAAAGACGCTTGCTCCTTGGGAGAAAAGCTATGACCAACCTACACAGCATATTAAAAAGCAAAGACATTACTTTGCTGACAAAGTCCGTCTAGTTAAAGCTATGGTTTTTCCAGTAGTCAAGTATGGATGTGAGAGTTGGACCATAAAGATAGCTGAGCACTGAAGAATTAACTGTGGTGTTGGAGAAGACTCTTGTTGAAGAGTCCCTTAGACTGCAAGCAGATCCAACCAGTCTATCCTGAAGGAAATCAGTCCTGAATATTCATTGAAAGGACTGATGCTGACGTTGAAACTCTAATACTTTGGCCACCTGATGTGAAGAACTGACTCATTGGAAAAGACCCTAATGTTGGGAAAGATTGAAGGCAGGAGAAGGGGACAACAGAGGAGGAGATGTTTGTATGGCATCACTGAGTCGATGGACATGAGTTTGAGCAAGCTCTGGGAGTTGGTGATGGACAGGGAAGCCTGGCGTGCTGCAGTCCATGTGGTCACAGAAAGTCGGACACAACTGAGTGACTGAACTGAAGAATGATAAGTACCATGGCTAATTCCCAATCTAAATTGGAATAATGTGGAACTTCCCTGGCAGTCCAGTGGTTAAGACTCCATGCTTCCACTGCAGGGGAGCCATAAAACGTTTTAAAATTTAGAAAATTTTAAAAAATAATTTAAAATAAAATATTTAAAAATACATAAAATGGAATAATTCTCCCATTGTTTTACCACTCAGTATAATGCTTGGCTTTTTAGATTGTTTTTAAGATAATCTCTATCCATAAAGTTGCTTTCTAGCCCTAGTTTGATAAGTTTTGTTTGTTTTTTAATTATGAATGGGACATTGCATTCCATCCAGCGTTTTGTCTGTGTCTGTGGAGAAGATCATATGATTTTCCCTTAAAAGGGGCAGTTTCCAATTAGTCTTCTCACTGTGGAGGGTGCTACATGGTTTGTTGACAGTTCCCTGAGCTCCACCAGACTGGAAAAGCAATGCTCAGGTTAACCTAAGTTCAGCAAATTCCTTCCAAGACAGAACTAGCTTCATCTTTACTTGGTCTTTGGCCTACATAATCTTTATTTTATTACCAGTTCCTGCATCTAAGACTTTTCCATTGTATTTAGTAGTGCTAGATTGTTTTTCCTTTTTTCCACTAGGAGAGTTGGTCTTCACTCCAAGTCCATCTCAGAGCAGAAAACAGATCTTTTAGGTTTAGCACTAAGTGTGTTTCAAATATGTAACTGTCATGTATGGGGTCTCTTCTGGGATTCCCACTGTCATCACACATGCCATCCTCAGAGAAAGGCTGTCCCCACAACAAACTTCAGGAAAGAGTAGACAAACCCTCTTCCTCAGTTTTTGGGAAAGTCAGGAGTCAGAAGACACGAGTCACTTCAAATGGATATAAACCACAAACCACCTACATCAAGTTACTAAAACAATGAACTTCAGGGGCTTTACCCCCTTAGCTTCTGTAACTGTGGATTTTACTATAGTTTCCCATTGAAAGTGAAACTGTTAGTCACTCATGTCCTACTCTTTGCAACCCTATGGACTGTAGCCCCCCAGGTTGCTCTGTCCATGGAATTCTCCAGGCAAAATATTGGAGTGGGTTGCTATTTCCTCCTCCATGGGATCTTCCTGACCCAGGGATCGAACTCAGGTCTGCCACATTGCAGGCAGGTTCTTTACCATCTGAGCCACCAGATGTATCCCATTAACCAGATAGTTTCCTATTAACATTGCTGAAAGCTGACAGACAGAATTTTCACTAGTGCCAGTTATGCAAGACAAGTAAGTTCTAGAGTTCTACCGTATAACATTCTGCCTAAAGGTAACAATACTGTATTGTGCAAATTATAAAAATGTCTTCCTCATAAAAGAAGGCTTTATCTCCTTAGAGCTATTTGAGCTTTTATTTTAATTACTGGAACTGCTTCTTTAATCTAAGAATATACTAGATAAAAGCTGATTTTACATTTTTTTTTTTCTTAAAAAAAAAGTTCACTAAATAGTTCAGGAGGGGAAGGGCGGGGCACGGTTACAGAAGATGCAAGCAACAGACAAACGGACTCAGAAATCTGGTCTCTGCAAACCTAGATCCCCTGGAGGAAGGCATGGCAACCCACTCCAGTATTCTTGCCTGGAGAATGCAATGGCCAGAGTAGCCTAGTGGGCTATAGTCCAGGGGATTGCAAAGTCAGACACAATTGAGCGACTAAGCACACACACACAGCACACAAACCTAGGTTAGGTGCTGTCACACCCCAAAGGCACGCTGTTGGATGTGTTTCCATTCAAGGTCACCTAGACCTCTGGGACAATACCACCTCTGGAACTTCGCTGATGCATCATAAGGTGAGTGGGGCCCCTTCCTTCCAAGGCCCCCCATTTTAGGTACTGATCTAAGGCCAAGGAGTAGCTTGCAAGATGCTAGGACACATATGCACGGGAGCATGGCCCTGTGCCCTCTTCCATCATCTCTCCCCAGGAAGTATAATCCTCTGACACTTGCAAACAAACATCCCTCAGTTGTTTTTTTTCTGGTCAGTGATCAAAGGACCAAAAAGACTCAGCTCAGGTGATCCCAAGAAACAGGCCTGTTCTCAGTCCAAGCCAGGTCCCAGTGAGATTGCCTTCATCCCTCGTTTCATAGCCAAAACCCACTGCATTCTCTATTTGGACTTGGTGGTAACTGCATGTTACCACTATGTGCTTCTTATCTTGGTTTCTCCGAAATTAATCTACAGTCTTTCACAGAACAAAAGCATACACCTTGAGAAAGGTACAGTCGTGTGTAAGTTGCAAGGGTTTCTTCTTCTTCTTTTTTTTTTTTAATATATATAATTTTTATTTATAATTAAATCTCAATGATGTTAGAAAAAATAATATTCCTAAGGTATTTATCAAATGTCTTTTTCTCTTATTTACTTTCAAAATATCTGGTTATTATTGCTAGAGACACAGAAGAAATCTAGGTTCAGAGAAACTGATGTTCTTTATTACCTCTTCTGATGGCAATTTGCACCCCAGTGTTCTTGTCTTTCGGCAATCATCATTATGCTATACCCTCCCACAATCCTAAAAAAAAAAAAAAAAAAAAAACAACCCACTGAAAGGTTGTTGTTGAACCTCTAAAAGATGCCAGGATCCTTGGCCTCCAGAGGAGAAGAATTCAATCCAGGGCCAGAGACGAGGTAATAAAGTTTTATTAAAGTATAAAGGAGATAGAGACAGCTTCTGACATAGACATCAGAAGGGGACAGAAAGAGTACCCACTTGCTAGTGTTAGCAATGGAGTTATATACTCTCCAATGAATCCAAAGGATGTCTGGAGGTTGTAAAGACCTCAACAGACCTACTCTCATAATTTACATTTTAAGATAACAGGATTAGCCAGAAGGTTTAATCCAGAGACTGTCCTCAGGCAGGATACATTATTGTTATATAAACCTAAGGAATGTAGAGGAAAAAAAAAAAAAGTTTGCCCTTTCTTCCTCCTTGAGAATTCCAGACCCCTCTCTCCTTGGGGACCCTTAGACTTCTTATCAACCTACCTAGGAAATGACTCTCTCATTCCCCCCTTTTCTTTCAGAAGAATTATGTTGCCAAGGGAAAGGGGCATCATTTTCATTCCATAACTACTTCCTGTTGTTTAAGGGTGTGGTCCCTAAATTGTTGAGGCAACATATTCTCCTAACCCTCATATTGAGGGTCTCTGATCCTGGGGCCCCAAGTAATAGTTGGAGGAGGCTGTGGCACTTGTAGGAGTTTGGACAACCTTTTGTAAAAAGCTTTTAGACAGTTCAAAAACCCCATTATATAGTTACAAATGTAAGGCAAAATAGTCATTAAACCAAGTAAAAATCAAAATGAAAAGTCACATTATGTCCATAGTTACATCAGTCCATCTTAGGGTTGTTAGATGTCATCAGTTTAAGAAGAGGAATCACATGCAATTGTTGTCGAAGGTGTTTGCAGATTTGAAGAAAGTCTTTTCCTTGAAGTGGAGTTGTCCACCATGGGAAGCCTTTCACTGATGAAGAGGGGGGTGCTCCACAGACCCAGCAGTTAGACTGATTATGAAATACAGTGTAGGAGTGAGCCCAGGACAGGAAGGCATTGTCTTGAGGATCAAACAGCAGACTCAATTTTTGGAGTCAGCAGAAGTAGGCTCACATAGATTATCTGGCCCATCTTTTAGCTCATCCAGACAGTCCCATTACGGAAACGGATGGGGAAGAAGGTGGGCCAGGGGCTTCAGTAAGCACCAGTATCTAAAATGAAATCGACAGATTGGCCCCCCACAGCTATCAATATCCATGGATCCTCAGGTGTAATTAGGATGGGAGCTTGTGTGGGGACCCCCAGGCACTTTCAGTCCTGATTGTCTTGAGAGTCTGACCCCTGAAACCTACCCCTCTGGGGGCAGTCTCTCTTCCAGTGTGGTCCTTTGAAAACTGGACATGGAGCTGGGGCGGCTTAGATGCCTGAGGGCAATCCCACTTGAGGTGCTCCTCTTTTGCACAGTAATATCAAGCCCATCCCTTTTCACCTGGGTCCCTCTGGGCATTTTTCTCAGGCTGTTTAAGAATGGTTTTCATAGCCATTGCGAGGGCTTCTGCCTGTTCCTTTGTCTTTTCCTGCCTTTCTTTCTTTTCCTCATATTCCCTACCATAATAGACTGTCTGAGCCAGTTGTAACAGATTACCTAAAGACTGATTTGGTCCATATGCCCGTTTTAATAGCTTGCAAAGGGCTTCTCTCAGTCTATCTAGGAATTTACCAGGAGTTCCCTTCTCTTGTTGTATGTTTGCCTATTTGTCATGGTTTAAAGGCTTAGCATGCACCTGCCTGAGTCCATCAAGAATACATCTGACAGAATGACTCTGATCCCATCTTCCTTTAGCTGTGTTGTAGTCCCAATCTGGTTCTATAGTTGGGACCACCTGATTCCCAGTGGGGAGGGTGGTTATCTTGTCCTCCCTCTTCCCTACTGATTCATTACCAAACCATTCATCTCCATAAGCAACCGCTTTCCCCAAAACTCGAGTCTTTGAGTCAGGAGTCAGCGTTTGTCCCAAGATATACATCACATCCTTCCAAGTAAGGTCATAAAGCAGATTGACACCTTTAAAATCTCTGATATATTTTTCTGGGTCCTCTAAATAGTCTCCCAGATTCCCCTTGATTCTTTGTATTTCTTGATAAGAAAAAGGCTTATTAACCCTCATAGACTGATTATTTCTCCCCGTGGGTGCTTCATGAAGAGACAACAACTTGTGTGGCTGTTCCACAGTCTCTTTGGTTGCTCTGCGCATATGATCCCAGGGATAGATTGGAGAAACCTGCTTTTTTTTTTTATCTCTTGTCTCCTGTCCTCCATCTCATCTAGCAAAGTAGGAGGATAGGACGGAGCTCAAGGAGTCACACCCAAATCTATACCCTTAGGACATAAGTCTGACATATTTTGCAGAGAGAAAAAGGGCAACACATATGCTACTTCTATCCATTTCCCTTGTTTTCTAAAAGAACTGGCCTAATTGTAAAACAGTTATTATACTTAAAAGACCCTCCAACTGGCCACCATTTGCCATCCTCCAGTGGGTACTGTGGCCATGTAGTATCACAAAGGAAGATCAGGTGTGTCTTCTTTAAGCCCTGGGGATCAAATCTATCCCAGTTTTTCAGGATATAGTTCAAAGGAGTGAGGCTGGAATTGTTAGCACCCATCTTGTCCTGAAGAATCCTGGAGGAGCCCCCAAGGAGAAAGGTTGTTGCTTAACCTCGAAAAGATGCCAGGATTCTTGGCCTGCAGAGAAGAATTCAATTTGAGGCCAGAGATGAGGCTTGATTGCTCAGAACTTTTGTGTAATAAAGTTTTATTAAAGTATAAAGGAGATAGAGACAGCTTCTGACATAGACATCAGAAGGGGGTTAAAAGAGTACCCCAAGGGTCTTCTTAAATCCAGACAAAATGCTTCCTTTGAAGGAGAGAGGAAGGAATAAATGGCACGAGTCCATGCTTTCAGATCCATGCATCCTTTATTCCATGACCAACCACTGTGTTGCATCCAGGCAACACTACACAAACTGGCAGTCACCCGCAACCCAGCTGTACAACAATCGGAGGCTTACAGTACATTTAAGGCTTTTAAATTTGGAAAAAAAAAAAGAAATGCTTTTTTAATAAAACCAAAGAACTCTCAAACCCAAACCCCCAATCAACAGAAGTAGTGTAACAATTTTAAGCATCTTACATTTCTGATGCTGTTGGTGCAACCCCAGTGTCAAAATCCAAATAACTCCTAAACTAAAAAGATTAGTTTCGTGAAATTTTAATTACATAAATTTTTCAAAGCATAAACTTGTCTTTTTTTTTTGTCTTGGAAATGTTATAAAATTTTTTTAATAGCAAAACATAGGAATAAAAACATATTAACAAAATGTATTCAATCATTTACATTACAAACAAGGAATCTGCAGTTCATTTTTGTGGCCTGACAGAAGAAAATTACTCAATAGGAATCTATGCACAATGTGATTGCAAATATGTACAGTACTTTTAAAAAAGCCTACAAGGAGGAAAGTTGGCTAGGTTCTTTGTTAGACCAACCAGACAATCAAAATATTAAAACTCTGTGGGCTAGGAGTAATAAATTTACACTTAAAAAAAAAGTTTCATTTTGTTTAAGAATATTCCAGTTATATTTATGTGGTTCCAGTTGATGAAGCCATTTACCATAGTTCCAGTAAATTACCCTTTAATTGATTTGTTTGGGGGAAAAGATCAGCATGTTAATAAAAATGAACGAAGGAATTTTCATCACAATTGTTTCCAGTTAAACTATCACAGCTTCACAAATGGACTGAACCCATGAATCCAGTGGCTGAAAGAGAGCTGCAGGTCAAATACTGAGAACACGGGTAGAGAGAGGTTGAGTCCTGCATTAATGCATCCTACATGATGGGTAAGGTGGAGAAAGGGGTGTGAGCAACCTTTTTTACAGAACAAGAAAGTGGTTCCCCCACTCAGCTCTCATTCCCGCCCTGCAAGGCGATGAAGCTGGAAGTCACAACTGTTCGGTTTGACATGATGTGTGAGTTGGTAGAACCTGTGGATACGAAAGACTGAGAAGTCCTTGGCTCTCTGATGAGGATACCCGAAAAGCTGCGTGCTTCCTTGTGGTGATCACGCCATGACCGCTGTCCAGGGAAAGCATGTGTAAAACGGAGGACTCGTGTTCACAGTCAATGAGGTAAGATCAAGTCGTTGTCTTCAGGAATTGGGAAGTTCGTGAGAAATGAACTGTTTTAGTCTCTCTAGGTATTGTGCGTAAAGCTCTATGTCATTATGCCCGGCCCCTTCGACCCAGAGCGGCTCCACGGCCCGGGGACAGCGCTCGTACATGGCCAGGCCGTGGGAGAAGTCGATGACCTCGTCCTCTGTGCCGTGAATGACCAACACAGGAGAGGTGACTTTGGAGATCTTGTCAATGCTTCAAGACAGGAAAGGGGGAGAAAAAAGAAGGATCACAGACTTCACACTCAATGTAACTGAGTCAGCATCCTAGGCAAGCAAGGCACGTGCCCTGGAGGAATTTCTCCTCACTTTTCTAGTAGTTCATTTTTTAAAAAAATTAACTTTGCATTTCACAATAATTCTTGATTTACAGGAAAGGTACAAAGATAACACAGTGCTCCTATCTACTCCTAACCCCCTTCCCAACAATGCACATGATCGTAGTCCGTTTGTCCAAACCAAAAAACCAGCATTGGTATGTTACTAAACTCCAGACTTTATTTGAATTTTATGAACTTTTCCACTGAAGTCCTAATTCTGTTCCAGGATCCAACTGAGAATACCACAATACTGTTAGCCATTGTGTTTTTGTAAAAGTATTTTATTAAAAACAGAACTCTTAAATGTCATCTGACTACCCATCCGGTAAATAATATTTCTGATACATTCATATTTCAGAGAGAGGATTTTTTAAAAAAAATAAACAAGCTAGAACTTAACATACTGGGATGAATGCCTCTTGAAGGCTGGGCACTGAACACGCAGCCACTCAAGTTTTCAGGACTCTCTCTGTGTGTAAGCCATCTTCAGCACTGATTAGCAAGGTCATCAGAAGCCTCATTTCATATAAACGAAAACCTCATCCTTAAATAAAAACTGTACTATTTAGCTTGGAAATTTAATGTATGCCCTGATTGGATCCTGAATGAATTCTGTTTACAAAAATCAAATCTACCCACCAGGGAAGTCCCAAAATTCAGTGAGCCCATGAACTTTAGCCCGCCAGGGTCCTCTAGTCCATAGAATCTTTCAGGCAAGAATACTGGAATGGGTTGCCATTTTCTATTCCAGGGGATCTTCCTGACCCAGGTATTGAACCCACGCCTCTTGCATCTCCTGAATTGGCAGGGATATTCTTTACCACTGCACCACCTGGGAAGCCCAATCTACCCAAAGAGGATGAATATTTGAGGATCTCCAAAGAATAAACTATAGGCTCTGAAAGCATTTCCCAAAGAGGAACTGAGAAGTTAGTAAGGCTTGTTAGGCTGGGTGCGTTGGTGACTTCTCTGCTGGAGGTCACTGTCATTTCCCCTACAAACACATAGAACGGTGGCCCTCTGTCCAGTTTGACCTCCTACCAGAGACCCCTTACTGCTGACTTTCTGTATCTTATCCTAGCCAAAGTTACAGAAGGATCGATTTGGTTCTACCTATAGGGGTCATTTTGTTATGTCATGACTAGCATTTATTCAGGGCTTACCTGGTGGCTCAGTGGTAAAGAATCCACCTGCCAATGCAGGAGACTTGGGTTCGATCCCTGGTTTGGGAAGATTCCCTGGGGAAGGGCATGGCAACCCACTCCAGTATTCTTACCTGGGAAATCCCATGGACAGAGGAGCCTGGTGGGCTACAATCCATGGGATCACAAAGAGTCAGACAGGCCTGAGCAACTAAACATCAACAAACATTTATTCAACATAGACCGCAACCAGGTGCTCTGCACTTGACATATGAAATGTTCATCTTCAAGGAGACACAGTTAAAGAGGAGGGACTGTCTCTGTTAAACCACGGAGGGCCTGAAACTTGGAGAAGATTATTAAAGAATAGGCATGGGGCTGTGGAGCTAGGACAGGACTCTGACATCCGTCACACATTCCAAAGAGCTACAAACAGCTGTCACGGAGCCTTGGTAACAGCTTATGAAGCTGCCAACCACCTCACAACGTCCAGGAAGAATGCAAGATCTTACTGGCCATGTCATTTGCCAAGATCAGGGCTACTGTGGCAGGAGTCAATTTGGCAGACTAGGAATCTTGTTTAGAAATCTATTATCCTCTTATATTTAATTTTTAAAGTGACTTCTTCTCCGAATGCAAAAGTCCAATTATATTCCATTAAAAATCTATTTGCTGACAGTTCCACGCTGCATGATTTAGGGGGCTCTCTACAGCCTGGAGGGTGTATTTGAAGTTAAATGCCACCATCTTGATTCTAAATATAAAGGAGGTAAGAGAGAATAAGGGCTTCCCTGGTGGCTTAGACAGTAAAGAATCTGCCTGTAATGCAGGAGACTCAGGTTTGATCCATGGATCGGGAAGATCCCCTGGAGAAGGGACTGGCAACCCACTCCAGTATTCTTGTATAGAAAACCCCAAGGACAGAGGAGCCTGGTGGGCTACAAACAGTCCATGGAGTTGCAAAGAGTCAGACACAACTGAGCAACTAACACTTTCACTTTTTTGCAAGAGAGAATAAACCACCAACCAAGCAATGATTAGGATTACTTATCTCTCTCTCTATATATATATATTATATAAGTTATAAATATATGCATATTTGGCCGAGTTTTATGGTATGTGTGATCCTATAACAGTTCCCCGACCAGCGATTGAAGCTTGGAGTCTCTAACCACTGGACCACCAGGCAAGTCCCTTATCTCTATTCTTCGGTATTAAGAAAGAAATGGGAAAGTGCCTTCCTTTCAAGAGAGGGACAGAGAAACAAGTGTGCATTTGGTAGCAACAAATACCCTAAGGAAACATTCCTCAAGTTCAACTAGTGATGACAGTTCATGTGACTACTAATGGTTTGAAGTCTCTCATTTTAATACTTTATGGTACTGAACAGGAAGAATGGCCTTTTCTGCCTATTTCCACTCACCCACCTTAATGAAGCTGCTTAAACCACTTAACTTTCTCAGCCTCAGTTTCCTCACTGTAAAACGAGTCTTTCAAGACAAGGAGCATGAAATGATTAGCCCATGCCTGGCAGATCACTCAAACCCAGTAAGAGGAGCATGCTGGTTTCCTATTAATTAATAAGCTGCAATTAGTTGTTGTGGTTGTATTTTAAGGTATCTACTAATTTAAGAGTCAGGGGGAAACCTATTTGTTTTGTTGCCAGGGTAACCCCTTGCATGGCTTTCCACAAACACGCTAAATATCTCCCTTTCAATAAACGGGCCTCTCATTACCCATTCAGCACAAATAAGGCCACATTTGAGATGCACAGGGTTCCTGCTTAGCATTCTCAGCCATGCCACTGGAAATTTGCAGCTTGCTTAACTTTCCCATGAAGCTGAACCTCATACAGGCTGCACAGAGTTCACCCAAGGTGTGGAAAAAGTTTCTTCTTGGGAAACAAGCCCATCTGTGGAACAGATGTTTATGCAACCAAATGATCCTCCCCTCACCCTCATTCCCAATAATAACAGAATGACAGCAATGAAGGTGTTGATCAAAATCCAAAAACTGTACATACTTCTGTTGAGGTTTTCTATAACAAGGCCATGGGTGTCCTGCTGTCAGAATTTTGGATGTACCCTGGGCAAGTAATCTTTATTAAATACTTTCCTTAGCTTGTGCTTAGTTGCTCAGTCATGTCTGACTCTTTGCGACCCCATGAACTGTAGCCCGCCAGGATCCTCTGTCCATGCGGATTCTCCAGGCAAGAATCATGGAGTGGGAAGCCATGCCCTCCTCCAGGGAATCTTCCCAACCCAGGGATTGAACCCAGGTCTCCTACATTGCAGGTGGATTCTTTACCATCTGAGTCACCAGTGAAGCCCTTCCTCAGCTTAGATTTTTTTTTTTTAAAAAAGCACTGGTTTCCAAAGAGAGGTGTTCAAGAAGGCAATGTGCCCACTGCTTTCGCTTGTATAATATAGCTACCCGTTGACTGGAAAACAGCAGGGGCCAGGCTGGCAGGAGCTCTGCTGCCCCTGGGGTGCTGGCAGGAGGGGTCTGGCCGTGGGCTCTCATGCAGGGGAGGGGGGCTTCAGGCACAGGTGGGCAGCAGGAGGTGTCTAGGGCTGTGTGGAGGACTCACACTGTCCCTGACGCCCATCATTGGCATAGCTTACCTCACTTTTTCTCTTACCTAGTGGTCTGACCAAAAACATAAGAGAAATTTCAAACTTGGGGATGCTTACAGTTTTTATGAGTATTTGTTGTTATTTGGCCGCTAAGTCGTGTCTGACTCTTTTGCAACCCCACGGACTGTAGCCCCACCAGGCTCCTCTGTCCATGGAACTTCCCAGGCAAGGATACTGGAAAGGATTGCTATTTCCTTCTCCAGGGAATCTTCTCAACCCAGGGATGGAAGCCTGAGCTATCAGGGAAGACCTATGTGAGTATCTAGACCTCTGATTTAGTTCTTGTGACTCAACAACACATGTCCATCTGAGTGAACAAATGAACACTGTACTAGAAGTTCCTTTAAGACATGTGTGCACTTGTTTTTTGTTTTTTTGAATCCTGTACATCCAGCTGAACCAATTAATTCTGGATGTTGGGACAAGCAAGGTCCTTAAACATCTTCTGGCAGGTTTTTTTTTTTTTATACAAATGAGTCTGGCCCAGAGGACTAGGTCCTTGGTGCATGTGCCACGTCCACCTCCCGTCCCGAGGAGCCCAGCACAGGGGCTGATGGCTGGCTGCATTCAGGAGAGGTTTACCCACAATTAACCGCGGCTTCTGATCTGAAGTTGGGTCACTGGACGTCTTAGTACTTCCTTACTGTACAGCAGTGAGCTTACCTGGGGAAGGCGTCAAAGCAGTACGTTTTCCTGGTGTCGGGAAAAGCCACACGCAATCCAGACATCAGTGGCGAATGGAGAATCACAGCAGCACACTCATACCTGGAGGCCAGGTCTACCGTGGGGACCGTCCCAATGCTCTGACCATACAGGATGATGTTCTCGGGACTTACGCCATACCTGGAGAAGCCAGAGGGCACGGGCCATTAGCTGACATGTGGCAGAGAGAGCGAGGAAGCCAAACACCAGTGTCATAAACTCACAAAACTCCTACAACTAGGACTTTCCTGGTGGTCCAGTGGCTAAGACTTCACACTCCCACTGCAGGGGGCCTGGGTTCAAACTAGATCCCGCATGCTGCAACTAAGACCTGGTGCAGCTAAAAACAAAAAAACAGTTTCTGTGTGGCCCCAGGCCTTCGAACTTGACACCATCTAATACAACTGTGCTTGTAGAAGAGGGTCCCAGGAAGCAAGACTTGTCTGGCGTTCCTGCCTGGGATTCATTTCAGTTGGAAGAACGAGTGATTAAAAAAAGGGTCAGCAGGACTTCCCTAGTCGTCCAGGGGTTAAGAACCTGCCTTCTAATGCAGGGGACGCATGTTCAATTCCTAGTCGGGGAGCTAAGATCCCACATGCCAAGGAGGGACTAAGCCCCGTGCTGCAAAGACTAAGCCTGGTCACTGCAAGGAAGAACACACATGCCGCATCCAAGACCTGATGCAGCGAAATAAATACGTCTTTTTATAAGAAGAGTCAGCAGAAAGAGTTTTGATGGATGGTTTTGAGGAAGGAACTCATGGCTCCAAGATTTCTTGCCTTAAATCCACAAATTTAAAAAACGAATCCCTTCAATGAGGATGAAATCTTGACAGGTGTCAGGAAGGGACTCTGTTATCATTCATCAGCAGACCATCCACCAGGGAGATGCTATGGACTGAAGGGAAGTTATCCTGGGGAGGACCTCCCTCCACTGGAACCACTGCTGAGTTCCTTCTCTGATGGACTGGGAGGTCCATTTCTGTAGGATTTAACTGAGTTCAAAGTCCCTTGGAGGGGAAATATACTTAAGATTAGGGGTCGTCTTCTCCCTCCACAATTTTCATTAAGGTAGGCTCTGACAACCCAAAGCATGAAGGCCAATGGATGCTGCATGGGGTGGATTGCAGGGTGTCAAAAGGCTCCTGGAAAGAAGAACACCTGCAACCCCCACATTTGAAGTGTAGGCTCCTTCTACAATGGCCAGCTCTGGGGCAGGATATTTTGCTATCAATTAAAAAACAACTAAATAATAAACAACAATAAGAGGAAGAAGAAAATAAAAACTGAATGTAGTTATTGAAGGGGAGAGGAGTAAGAGATGGTTAATATTAAAAGTTAAAAGTAAAAGAGGAATTCCCTGGCAGTCCAGACTCTGAGCTTTCACTGCAGACGGCATGGGTTCGATCCCTGGTCAGAGAACTAGATCCCATATGCCATGTGGTGTGGCCAAAAGTAAAAAAATAAAGTAAAAGACTTCCAGATTAAAATGGCATCAGACTAACCCTTACCTTCTCTGATCAGATCTGCAGAATGATAACTATACAGGATAACCTATCAATAGTAGTGAGTGTTACTCTTAGAGTCAAAACTTGTTTTCTCAGTAACCTGACATTGTTTTACACCGTGTTTCATGGGCCTTGAGGGCTACACTGAATGAACGAAGGAGCACTGGGCACAGACTCAAAGAGCAGAGGTGGGTGTGCAGTTACCCGAACAGCCTTTTCTTGCGTGTCCTGACTCTGTCCATTCCCCAAGATCATGACCTCCTTGAAATGTCTTTATAAAGCAGCCCGAACTTTTCACTGAAGGATGCTCAGCTTTCAGAATTTCTACTCACGGGCATCAGGACACACCTGGCACCAACCTCAACAAATACTGCTTCTGACACATAGACACCCACAGCCTTAACAACAAACACTTTACAACTCAGCGTTTTCACTGGGAAACCTCACTATGCGAAAACACTAGCCATTAACAGTGGGAAATACAACTTGCATTACATTAGATAAAGGACTCTGGGATTTCCATGGTGGTCTGTGGCCAAGATTCCGTGCTCCCTATGCAGGGGGCCTGGGTTTGATCCCTGGTCAGGGAACTGGATCTCACATGCTGAAACTAAGAGTTCATATGCCCCAACTTAAGATCCCCTGTGCCGCAACTAAGACCCTGTGCAGCCAAAGAAAGAGAGAGAGAACTTCTGGTCCTCAGAAGGCATCATTAAGAAAGTAAAAAGGCAAGTGGGAAAAATTATTTGCCACACACAGAAACAGCAAAGGGCTCACAACTAAAACAAAGAACACATCAATGGGGAAAAAAATGATCAAGTACAGAAAAACAGCACTCTACAAGATGATTATTTCATAACAGAAGACATCTAAATGGAAGAGAGGGGAGGAAGGAAGGCAGGGAGGGTAATTCAACTTCATTAGTAAAAACGAAATGAGATTTCACAAACGAAAACCACAGTGTGACACTAACAAAAATTTAAATGCTGACAATACCAAGTGTTGACAAAAATGTGACCACAGGAACTTTCATTCTTTCCTGATAGGGATATAAGAGGATAGATAGAAGCACTTTGCAAAAAGGAAAAACTAAAGATATAATAATGACACATTCCCAGGGACCTAGCAATTCCTCCCCCAGATATATTCACCATGGATTAGAAATATCTTCTGGACTATTTGTGGGTGGTTGGAGACAGCCCCAAGGGGTGTCACAGAGCATCACAGGACAACACTGATGAATGGTAAAGACATCCTGTTCAGAATGAATGAGATACAATCAGAATGAGCAGATACACAGAACACACCGTGTGCAAAAAACTTAAACCCACCCAAATTAAACTTCACTGCTTGGACTCTTGTTGACTATGAGGGCTACTCCATTTCTTCTAAGGGGTTCTTGCCCACAGGAGGAGATATAATAGTCATCTGAATTAAATTCTCCCATCCCTGTCCATTTTAATTCACTGATGCCTAAACTGTCGATATTCACTCTTGCCATCTCCTGTTTGACTATGTCCAATTTCCTTGACTCATGGACCTAACAATCCAGGTTCCTATACAATACTGTTCTTGACAGCACTGGGCTTTACTTTCACCACCAGATACATCCACAACTGAGGCATCAGTTCCACTTTGGCCCAGCCACTTCATTCTTTCTGGAGCTAATAGTAGTCGTCCTCCGTTTTCCCCAGTAGCACATTGGACACCTTGGACCCGAGAGGCTCGTATTCCAGTGTCGTATCTTTTTGCCTTTTCATACTGTCACAGTGTTCTCGTGGCAAGAATACCGCAGATGGCTGCCATTTCCTCCTTGAGTGAAGCACCTTTTGTCAGAACCCTCCACTGTGACTGGTCCATCCTGGGTGGCCCTGTGTGGCTCACAGCTTCATTGAGTTACAAAAGCCCCTTTGCCACAGCAAGGCTGTGATCCATGAAGGGGTGCTCGAGTGAACGTTGCTTGGTCATGTCCGACTCTTTGCTGCCCCATGGACTGTCGCCCACTAGGCTCCTCTATCCATGGGATTCTCCAGGCAAGAATATTGGAGTGGGCTGCCATTTCCTCCTCTAGGGCATCTTCCCGGCCTGCACTGCAGGCAGATTCTTGACCATCTGAGCCATCAGGGAAGCCCCAAAGGGGTTCCTAGGGATACTTAATTGAAAGAAAAGCAAAGAAGTGAAGCCCCAAAAAACCAGGGTAGTGGTTAAGGACAGGAGGAGGGGGGAAATAGATTATGGCTGGGAAGAAGCATGTTGTTTAGGGGAGGCTTATGGATCGCTGGATATAGTCTGTATCTCTTTTTTTTTTGGCTGAGCTGCACATCATGTGGGATCCTAGTTTCTCAACCAAGGATCTAACCAGGGCCCCCTGCATTGGGAGCATAAAGTTTTGACCACTGGACTGCCAAAGAAGTCCCTATTAGTCTATGTCTTGTCACAACTGTTCCTTTTACAGTTCATTAAGCAGAACATTTACAATCTTATGAACATTACTGGCTACCACTCTATTATATTTCACAACAGTAAATATTTTTTAAAAGCTCACCAGATATTTCAGTTATGGAGACAGCCCTCCTGGAAACTGTTATGAATCATGATAGATTTTGTGCTAAACACAAACCTTCTATGGAAACAAGAGGCCATTAGAAATTACATCTCATCAAGAGCTAATGTGGGGAAAACCCATGTTCAAATGTTCCATAAAAAGCAGCCAACAAAAAACAGGGTCACAGTTACACTCCTTCAAACAACATCTATATGGAAAAGGGACTTGAAAGTAATCTATTAAAATGATAATAATGGTTATTTTCAGGTAGTGAGAACCAGGTAATGTTTCTTCTTTCAAATATTCATTATTCCTATAATTATTAGGTAGTGATTTGTTAAAATGGATAAATTAAGGAAGCTCAATTGCTATACCGTTTTGCATGGAGTCAGCAAGCATTCTTTACAGTGTCTGTATTTGAAAAGGCCTTGAAAATTAAAGTGCTAGTGAAATGTTCAGATTTGTTAGTATTACATTACAGACTTTTCCCTGTTTATTATACTGTCTGACAACGCATGAGAAGCTTGGGAGGTACGGATGGGGTTCGGGGGCGGCTAATTCTTTGAAGGTATGGAAGGTTTTCAGGAAAACTCTAAGAGGTTTCTGGTCAAACATCCGCCTCTTACAGATAAGGAGACTGAAGTGGGTCCTTTTCATGGTACCACTAAGATGTTGTTTTTATAAAAAAAAAGGTAGACGATTGATGACCTCTATACCAATGGTACCAAAATAAGAAGTATCTGAATGTCTTGGGAATCTTAAAGAATGTAAATTCCTTTAGAAATCTTCCATATTTAAAAACTCCAGTGGGTTTGCTGATTCCTCAAACTAACCATTGTTTGGCACTGAGTAAAAAGTGTCAAACCAGATTCTAAAGTGCTTTTAGCTCTCAAATTCAATTAAAAGATGAAGGATAAAAAGAGAGATGGTAAATGGAATCTGTTACTAAGTCTGGGTGAAATTCAGGGCATTTGAAGATCACAGCTCTTAGGATTAAGTTATATATATATATATTCCCCCCACCCCCAAAAAAAACATCAACAATCCCCAAGTCCAAAGCCTTTATCCTAAAGTAAAACAGATGTTAAGCTCTTCCACACTGGACAGGACAGTTCTGTGGCATGACGCAGACAGGCATGAGTTTTTGCTTTTTCACTTAGAATTTGCTATTTGGGCATCATGACAGCAAAACATCAAAAGTCATTCCTTACAACAGTCCACAAACAATGTTTGTTTCTTCCATGTGTCCAACCCCCAAAGACAGGCTTTTACAAGTAAACTTCCGCATTTCTCAACTATAAACACACCAGACCCGGATACATGGAGGCCGTTCCTCCTTCCTACACCCAATAGCTCTCTTCTTCTGCTATTTCCCCCTTGCCCCCTCATGTGTCTGGAAGAGGTGCTACTTTTCCATCCCACGGCTAACTTTCCACCCAAGCACTGGATCCTTACCCTCCACTAAATTTGAAAATTTCATCCCTACCCATGCAGAACCAATCTTAATCCCAGCACCACACACATCTCCAAGTCTCTGGATCTAAGAAAGAGCCCATCTTCACAGGTGCTTCTCTAAATGACAGTCCCAACTCTCATCTCGCCTTCCCCACCACATCCTCATCCCCAACGAAGCCCCTGAAATCTACCCCCTGCCACCACAAGGCCCAGTGAGCTGCTCTCAGAAGTTCCTGATGTAACTCCTTCTCCCTATCTCCTCATCCAATTTTTCCTCCTTCTTTTCCTTCTTCTCCTCCTTCCTTTTTTCTTTTTGCCACAACTTACAGCATGCGGGATCTTCCCTGACCAGGGATTGAACCTGTGCCCTCTGCAATGGAAGCACAGAATCGCTGGACCACCATGGAAGCCCATGATGCCTTTCTTCTTCGACTGCATTCAACTCTTGGTTCCTCCCCCAGCCCCACCACCCACAGGTTTGGCCCCTTCCTGGCTCCCCTCCTCCTGTCGTAGCCTTCCTACTACTCTTACATCTTCTCTCCAAAGGATTTTACTGAATCCATGCCTCAACTGTTAACTCTCTGCTGGCAATGCTTCCAACATAGCAGTCAAAGTCAGGATGAAGACAAAGAAAAATTACAGAAAGGAGTGGACTGTCACATGAGAAATCCAGCTAAAGATCTCAACTTATTCTCGCAGTGACCAATTAGCTTAGTGATTATGCAAGCAGGGGACTAGTTTCTACACCTGGAAGATGTCATTTATTGTTTTAAAAATAGTGCATTAAAAATAATAGTTGCTGAACGCCTCTTTAAGGACTAAGCACAGAACCTCTCGGGGTACAGAAAGATGAACATAAAACACTGGGTAGGAGCAAGGAGCTTACAGTTGAGCTGGGGAAGCAAGGAATGTATATAAATGCTTGGGGTGGGGGACAAGCTAAAGCCAGATCTAAATCTAGGATGAGTGATTAGGACACAGGATGTCACAGCAGATGAGGCAAGAAATTCAAGGTCAGGTGGGGTCAAAGCCACGTGAACAAAGCACTTCATTTGCTTGTAGCCAACCACAGCTCCATTTGCATGTCAGACAGACACACGTTCTTATCAGACTCTCCCTGGACCTCCCCACGAAATCTTCAGTCCTGACTTAAATATGCAAGCAGGTACTGTCTGCACAGGGATCTCTAGGGAAAAGCCACTCTTAGCCAGTGAGAGTGCATGCATTCATTTTACAGCAGAGTCTCCAGTCAGAATGTCATCGTCTCCTGCAAGGGTGCATCCAGGCCTGCCACAGCTGGCCCTGGGGACTCACAGCAGGCTCTGACACTCAGATCTGACCCTTGGCATGTGGAGAGACTCAACAGCTGAGACCTGTATTTACACTGTAGCTATAACTGAGCCTGGAAGTCCTGATGCTGATGATCAGAGCCCCAGGCCTGCCAGAGGACCATTCAGAGGCCCTAGTTTCATAGCATCCTCAGCCTGAGCATCACATAAACACCAGCCTCTGCATCTTAGTCTCCTCTTGGTTACCGTCTCTGCTGCCCCTTAACCCTTCTTTGACTGGATCCCTCAAATTTTACCCAGGCCAAAATTCTGATTCCATTAAGTCCCAAGCTCAAGCACAGTCCATCAGATCTTCAATCCCCAGCGTTATAACGCCCAGAATCCTAGACATTCTGACAATCCTGTTTTAAAAAGTTTTTATTGGAATATAGCTGGAATACTCTGCTGGGTTAGTTTCTGTTGTACAGCAAAGTGAACTTGCTACACATATACAGATGTCCCTTCTTCCTTGGATTTCCCTCTCATTTAGGTCACCACAGAGCACTGAGTTTAAAAAGGAGGAAGAAATTGCCCACAGAGGTAAAGAGTTAGAGACGAACTCCAGTAGCCGCTCGCCTGTAAATTCACAGAAATACTTGCATGACACAGAGTGAATGGGGCCAAAGTCAGGATGGGTTCTGAGAAAAACATACTAGAAAACTCAAAATGCAGTGCAGGGACTTTCCTGGAGATACAGCGATGAAGACTCTGTGTGTAACAATGCAGGAGCCACAGGTTCGATCCCCGGTCAGGGAATTAAGATTTACTTAAATACAACACAAGGAATAAGGTGTCCCACCATTTGCTAGGGGAGAGTCATGACTCTGAATGATTACTTTCCACAGCAGGGAATGCCATGGGTATGGTAACCCCTTGGAAAACTACAAATTTTGCTCCCTGCTTCTTTCAAACATCTAGCATCTTCTTGCAGTCACCAGCTATGCTGAGCTCAGATCAACAACACAAGTGTTAAGTTCTGGTTCCCACTCAGCATACAGGACACGTTCCCAGGAGCACACCTCCCCCTAACCCCTGCCCTGACCCCCATACCTGAGGGCACGGCAGCAGGAGCAGGAGTTGAGGCAGGAGATGCTCATGGAGGAGGCTGAGAGTACCAAGGGGACTGCGTCCAGTGGGGATGTACCCTTCACTGATAAGGGAAAATCTGTTTGTTTTCGCTTTAACATAAAGCTTGCCTTTCTGTCTACAAACATGGCCAAGCTGAGCCTCCCTAAGACACGCTGCATCCGGTTTAAGTTAACGGGCCTTGGCTTTGCCCTGCGTGAAGAGCATTTCCATTTATCTTCAGATGAAGCATGCTTGGCACAGTTTCACCAACTTTGAGGTCAACATTTTAAATATTTCAGAGCTAGGACTCCTCGTGGAAATACCTTTAGACATAAGACAAAGATAAATACAAAAGGTAATGTGAAAGTTAATTGAAGGATGAGGTCTGAGGATACCGAAAAGCCCTAATAAACTTCAGAGCAAAGCCTCAGAGTAAAAGGTTTGGATGGGAGGGAAGCAGGTGGGTAAACACGGCCCTGGAGAAAACACAGATGACCTGGGAACACTCACCTTCAGCCACAGAAATGGGAAATCCATCTTTTACTTTCTGGAGCCAGAGCTTAACGAATGTGTGACTTCTGCTATATTTTTAATTGATAACCAACAAGGACCTACTGTATAGCACAGCGAACTCTGCTCAGTGTTAAGCGGCAGCCTGGATGGGAGGGGAGCCTGGGGGAGAGTGGATACATGTATGTGTACGGCTGAGTCCCTCTGCTGTTCATCTGAAACATCACAGCATTGTTAGTCAACTATATACTCCAATACAAACTAAAAAGTTAAAAAAAACACAAATGTGTGATTTATACTTTAATTATGAGGAATATAAAAAGGCATCCATCCCCTGAGACATGCTTATTTTTCCTTTTTTAAAATGCACCTAAAAAAATTATAAATAAATAAAATGCACCTTCGTAGGTTTTGGCTTTCTAAATGTTATATCGATGCTTCACAAACAGATTTCTACTGGTCGTTTAACTCCAGTGGCAAAAGCAAAGAAACACGGTTTAAAGTAAGTACCTACTGCATGGGTGCTGTTTGAGACAATTAAAAATTTTAATGGTAAGCGACGTCAGTGGTTTGTTTCCTTTTTCCTGACCAAGGACATGTGGCTAAAAGGGACATTGAAAAGCAAGATGATGATAACTGTGAAAGTTTCAAAACTCTGAGCCAGAGCTCATGGTATCCTTCTCAACATTGGTTACAAAATAAAGTGTGCCAAATGCAACATTTAAACTAGCCTCCTTCACCGGAAGCATCAGTGAAGGTGATGAGGATAAATAGGAGCTCCTGGGTTATTAGTCTCTGGGGAACTGAATAAGGAAATGGGGTTCAAACCAAGAAATAACACTAAAACCAAGCTAAGTTTAGGCAACATGACTATCACGGTCAATAAGTTCATCAGAGCACAGCAAGTGGAATGTTCAGTTGGGGCCAGGAAATCAGGAAGCACAGAAGTAGAAGCTTGAAGCCAGTCACTCAGGAGGGGAAATCTGAAAACACAAGGGAAGAAAGGGAAGAGGAACATCCTAAGAACACCGAGGGCAGCCTGTCCGGGTGGGGTGAGGGTTTCACCTCCGAAACCACAGGGCCGTCCAAAGGAGCTGTCACCCGCTCTGAAAGCATCTGGGGAATGTGCACACGGTCCCCAGAGGATGGAGACGTGACAAGTTGTGCCACTGGAAGGAAAAGAATGGCTGGGTGAGACGTGTCTTGAGTGGCTCACATCACGTGTCTGTGCAGCAAGCAGTGGTGGGGAAGGGACAGACACGAAGATAATTCTGTAGTTAAGGGACAGAAAATGGGCACACACAGAGATGCTGAAAAGGAGATCATGGGTGGTTGGAATTTCGGTTTTTAGAAAATACGTTCAGGACTTCCCTCGTGGGCCACTGGCCAAGACTCCCAACGCAGGGGACCAGGTTCAATCCCTGGTTGGGGAACTAGATCCCTGCAACTAAAAGATCCTGCATACCTCAACTAAGACCTGGTATGGCCAAATAAATAAGTCAATTATTTTAAAAAATAATATGTTCAGCTTGGGAAGACAGTGGGTTCCAGGTAACTGTGGAGCATCCCAGGAAGGCACATGTGAGTCACACTCTCAGGGCTCCTTCTAAGGAAAATCTTTATGAATCAGACTGAGATCAATGTCAGATAGGTGGTCCTCACGCTGCCTCCTGCCGGGGTGTGGGAAGCCCAGCAGCTGGAAGGACGAGGGCTGGGGTGTCCGTCCAGGCCAGCAGCTGCTGGAGCAGAGACAGCCACACGCAGAGGCTCTGGGAGAGACAACATGGCCCAGGTCCCATGGAGACAGATGGACCAGACGCATCACACCTTGTATCTGTAAAAGAAAAGGTAATGTGTCCTCTTCTTCAATGGACTGTGATGACAATGACACAACACACAGAATGAGGGCATTCCAGCAAATCCTACCTCACCAGGAGGCAGTGGTGTGGCGATGCACGCCTGGTCAACAAGCCGTTCTTACAGGTACTCAGGTATTTCAAAACATAACAAGGGGGCTTCCCTGGTGGCTTAGTGGTAAAGAATCTGCCTGCCAATGCAGAAGACATGGGCTCAATCCCTGGTCTGGGAAGACCCCACATGCGGTGGGGCAACTAAGCCTGTGTGCCACAACTACTGAGTCTATGCTCTAGAACTCAGGAGCCACAACTACTGAGCCCAGGTACCCTAGAGCCCATGCTCTGCAACAAGAGAAGCCACTGCAATGGGAAGCCCACTCACCGCAACTAGAGAAAAGCCTGAGTAACAGTGAAGACCCAGCACAGCCAAAAAAAAAAAAAAAAAGACAAGCATTATCCAAATTTTGTAAAGTAGCATCTACCCTCGGGAATGGGATTTCATTCTATCCTAGGTGTTAGAAATTTCCTTCCAAATGATAGCACAGAGATTGGCTATCTGTGCCAGGTCTAAAACCACCTTCCAAACAATCCTTTTTCTATCTTTTGGCCAAGCCAAAAGATAAATTTTGGAAGTGCAGAGTCTTAACCACTGGACCACCACAGAAGTCCCAAAACAACATGATTCTTTGTGACATTAGAGACTGTTCTCTCCCCTACAATACTCTTTCTCTGTGTCAAAGCAAAAATAAACAAGACTTGGCATGACTTAATTTTTTTACAAAAATTACGTTTCAGAGGAAAAGTTAACAGTCCTAAAGAATACGAAAATCACCTCTCTTTAGCTCTGTTACAATTAAAATAGAATAATTTGCTTGAACTTGTTTGAGTATAATTGTGCATGAAATTGTTCTAATGATAATTGGGGCTCTTTCGGCATTCTGTAATTATCTAACACGTTGGAAAAGCCAGAAGAAATGCTGTCCTCCCTCCCCCCCAGGCCTCCCCCCAACAACAGCTGCATAAATACCTGTGAAATGGTTAGATGCCACCTACCCTACAGTTTTTGAGAGGATTACATGAGCTGGCTTATGTAAGTCACAACCGCCTGATAAAAAAGGCATTTAATATGTCACTCCCATTCACACCAAATACAGACTGAAAACAGACACATGACCAAAGTAAAGCCTTAAAGCAGAGGTCCCCAAACTCTGGGATCTATTGCCAGATGATCTGAGGTGGAGCTGACGTAATAATAATAGAAATAAATGTAAATGTAAAGCCCTTGAATCATCCTGAAACCATCCCCCATCCCTGGTCCATGGAAAAAATGTCTTCCAAAAAACCAGTTCCTGGTGCCAAAACGGTTGGGGACCTCTGGCTTAAAGGATTTCCCTATTTCATACCCAAGAAACACAGCTGAAATTAAAAGACAGAGCTCATGAAATCACTGGGACAGGGAAATACATTTTTTAAAAAATCGTAATTATCCCTTTGAGGGCCAAAGTCACTTCTTAGAACTAGAAACCCAAGAATCAATTTCTAATTATTTTATCTCACTGTAAGGTGAGTTCTCCCAACAGCCACAGCACACAAGGCATGGTCAGTGTCTGCCCTGCCTCACAGGGACTCGCAACTGCCGAGATGTCCAGTAGACATTCATGGATGGTCACCCACAGCCAACAGAGGGCTTTTCTGATCTGCTGGATCTTCAGAGCATCTCTCTCCTGACCCTGGAGCTGCAGGTATGAACACAAGCCCAAGGTGGACCTCCTTAGCCAGAGTGACTGCTTCTGGGAGAAGCAGAGTTGGAACCAAGACCAGTCAATAGGAGTTCTTCCAGGACGCCTGTGCCCTCTTCTGCCAAGCACATCTTTGCCACTGCTCAGAAAGAATCTCCTCAAA
Source organism: Odocoileus virginianus (assembly GCF_023699985.2). Classification (NCBI taxonomy): domain Eukaryota; kingdom Metazoa; phylum Chordata; class Mammalia; order Artiodactyla; family Cervidae; genus Odocoileus; species Odocoileus virginianus. The sequence continues at coordinate 55,659,267 of NC_069689.1, forward strand.
ATCACTACAGGACTTCCCTGGAGGTCCAGTGGTTAAGACTCTGCAAGGGGTGAAGGTTTGATTCCTGGCTGGGAAACTAAGATTCCACATGCCCTGCAGTAGAGCCAAAAAAAAAAAAAAATTGCTACCAACAAGAAAGCAAAGTTGAGAGAAGGAGCAAGTGAGCCGAGTCTTGAAGCTACCGTTTGAGGTCCCAAACCTGGTCAAGCACCCGATCATAGGTCTCCTGGAGTTTTGACCTGGGTGGAGCTTACACTATTCTCTCATGAATCTGGGCTAACATTAGCCTTTTGTGAGCAGCTCAGAGCATGTAGTCATGACTGTGATGGTCTGGGGCATGGACGGAGGGTGGAGATTTGCACAGTGGGTTAGAGGAAAGAGTAGGCTTTGAATTAGACAACTCAAGGACTGGAGCCCTGCTCTGCCACAATCAGTGATCTGATCTTTTTTTAATTAAAAATATTTGTATTTATTTTTTGGGGGGTTACAGGGCAGCATGAAGGATTTTAGTTCCCTGACCAGGAATCAAACCCTCTGCCCTGCAGTGGAAGCGGAGTCCTGCCACTGGACACCAGGGAAGTCCCAGCGACCAGCAGTCCTGTTTCCTGGGCTCTAAAGCAGTGTAACTTTGCCTTGGGTCTACAGGGAGAATTAAATGAGGTGATGAGTGAAACCCCATGGACTCCCTTTTTGTCCCCTCTCTAGGCTGCTTTCATGTGTCTACAGCCAGACGTGGCACGGGTGGAGAGTGAATGTGACCCCAGGACACAAGATGACACATAATCTGAAACCAGAATGCTGGTTCTCTCCCTCCCATCAGCTTGGGTTTGGTACTGTTTGCTCCCTAAATGTTTTGTGTACACTCACAATGGAAGTCTGTTAAATAAACATCCTCCTTGGGACAAACCCGGTGATGTCCCGAGTCCCTCCTTGATGACATCTCAATTCCCTTCTTTTAGGTTTCATTCCTTCTTTGTGCCTTTTTTCCCTTGTATCCTCTACTCTTCATTTGACTTCCAGAACCTTCCATTCCCACCACCCCCGCCTCCATTTTCCTCCTTCTTAAAAGCATAGTAAGTTTACAACATCGATTATGGAAATAACTGGAACTACAGGACAGGTGGATGGAAAGACCCTTTCCTCAGAGATCACACAGATGGGTCACCCTAAGACAAGGAAACAAAAGCTCTGAGAAAGGTTAAAACTTCACTCTGAATTGTAAGTACCAAGATAACTGCTGGAAGTATATTATAGCTCCAGAATATGGACAAACTGGGGAAGAATTGTCAATCACACAAATTAAAGCCAAACCAGCACAGGTTCAGCATCAGGCAGAATTCTCAGTCATGCTCTAGGCTTTAGTTGTCTGGCGCATTCAATGGGCTCCTACCTATCCAGGCTAGGGTGGTGTGTAACGGCTCGGTCATGTCTTTTATCATCAGCTTGCAACACAAATGTAAAAAATTTGGTATCAGTATGTCCAGATGCCCAACCTAAGCATTTCTGAAATAAATCATGCTTTAAAATGTGAACATTCTGCTTTAGGGGCACAGAGTTTTCATCTGGGAAAATGGAAAGTTCTGGACACAGATGGTGGTGATGATTTCCAAACAATGTGAACAGACTCGATGCCCCAGAACTGTCCACTTAAAACTGGTCCAAAGACTCCATTTCATGTTACGTATATCTGGTCACAAAAAGAAGGGGGACAAGTGAACAATCCTCTTAAATCTGACTTCTACTAATTATTTCCTTATTAGAGCATACCAGGGAGAAAGGCTAGCTCTCCTGAAGTTCAAATGAGATTTCAGGGAATTCTCTGGTGACCCGGTGGCTAAGACTAGGTACTTTTACTGCCAGGGCCCCGGTTCCATCCCTGATTGGGGACCTAAGATCCCAAAAGCCACGAGGTACAGCCAAAAAAAAGGTGGGCGGGAGAGATTTTACTACAAAAATAAAATAGTAAATATAGTTCACTTTTTTTTAAAAGGAAGACGATTCTAAGGATATGCATGTCACTAATACTGTGTTCTTTTACAAGTCTGGTAGAACATTCTACTCATGAGCCATCTCCAAGAGCAGCTTCAGGGAGGCTCAGTGGCACTTACGAAGGTGGGATGGGGGTGACAGCTCTGTTTTACTTAATCACAAAGACCTTCTTATCCTTTCCATTATCTCTCCACCTTGCCTGAATTTTTTTTTTTTCTCTTTTTTAAAGCAAAACAAAGGAAAACCACTCCTTAGCACAGCCCACCAGTTCTGCCATCCTTTTTCTTGGGGGCATGAAAGGACTCACTCAGGGACATCAGAAGATGAGGCCAGTGCGGGACGTGGTGATGGAGACAGAGACCTCTCTTCTCAGTGGCACCTTTCGTCTGAGTAACACCGGCACAGAATTCCAATCTGTACCCAAGGGCAGCTGTTAGAGAGGTTGGCTGCATTCTGAAATATCACCCCCGAAGCTGTCAAGGACAGAGGACTTGGGATGCTGGGTGGCGGAGTCAGCCTTGCAGCCTCCAAACACCAGACAGCGTCTATGTGACTCATAGGTCTTACCCACACGGGAGCCTTCATTTCCTTTTCCAGTCCGTCTAAAATACAGCCTTGAGGTAACTTCAACATTACATTTTAATTAAAATACTACACAGCCTATAAACACAGAGGCAAATGCCATGGCCTTATTTATCATTAAACAGGAAGCCTTTATTTGGCCCACTAAGAACATCATGTACCATAACATTAATAACTCAAAAATACCCAGCTCACCACATTCCGTTCCATACACTCCAACCTGTTCTGATATCCTCATAAACCAGTCTTGGGCATCTAATGTAATGAATGAATGAATGTGAAAGTCGCTCAGTCGTGTCCGACTCATTGTGATCCTATGGTCTGTAGCCTGCCTGGCTCCTCTGCTCATGGGATTCTTCAGGCAAGAATACTGGAGTCAGTTGCCATTTCCTTCTCCAGGGGAATCTTCCTGACTCAGAGATCCAACCCAGGTCTCCCACATTGCAGGCAAATTCTTTACCATCTGAGCCACCAGACAAGTCCAATGTAAGGCAGTGCAGTAAGCAGCCCGTGAGGGTGACCGCCATCCCCACCCATCCAATAGGAACTCAGGGAGGGCAGAGAAGGCCAGATCACCTGAAGAAGCTGATTCCATGTGCTCCGTGGAACATGGGACTTTAGGACCCACTGGCAGACACTGGGATTAAGATGCTAAAACATTAAGAGTCTGAGCCATCTTGTGTGCCACCACAAAGATCTGACACAGCCAAATAGATAAATATTTTTTAAAATACGCTAAAATAAAAGATGGGCTTCCCTGATGGCTCAGCAGCAAAGAATCTGCCTGCAATGCCGGAGATGCTGGTTCAATCCCTGGGTAAGGAAGATCTCCTGGGGAAGGAAATGGCAACCCACTTCACTATTCTTGTCTGGGAAATCCCATGGATAGAGCAGCCTGTCAGGCTGCAGTCCATGGGATCCCAGAGTCGGACACAACTGAGTGTGCCCACGCACACACACATACTCACCCAGACATACACCCCAAAGGATGGGAAATGAAACAAGAGTGGATTGTCAGACACAGTCAGGAGTCTTCTAATTCAGGCAATGCTCTGGGAATCTGCTGCTGGATCCATCTTCTCTTCCTTTTTTCTGAGCATCGTAAATGTACTCCACCCTCTGAGCAAGGCTGATCAACAACGTCCAGATGTCTGATTCTCAGCACTCACCCCTCACTCTAGCAGCCCCCTGTTCCAAACTGGCTTCCCTAGCTGGGTCCTGTCCTCTCTCTAAGCCCATTGGACCTCAAACAGTCCCAATCTCTCCAAAATTTCATCCAAGACGCCAACGGGTACTTTAACATATTAAACTTTCAAATCTCTCTCCTCAGTCCTGGAATGTTCCTACATTATTATTTCTAATACATCTGACTCCCTGTTGACAATTTCCCATGGTTTGCGAGTTCCCATTAAGTCGAGGCAATTTGGATAAAGGAGAGTATTTACTCCAGAATTGCAAAGTTCATCAAAAGAACATTTTTTTTTTTCATTCAAAACTGGAAAGAAATCAAAATATACAAATCTTTTATGAAGTATTAACAAACGCTTTCAATACTATAGCTGTTTGTATGCATTTTTACCTTCAAAAAGAAGCTTATTTTCACCATCTTTCACAACATATCAGAATTCCTCATATTAAAAAAACAAAAGTGAAACAGGGACTTCCCTAGTAGTCTAGTGGTTAGGATTCTGCGCTTTGAATGTAGGGGGTGCAGGTTCAAGCCCTGGTTGGGGAATTGAGAGCTTACATGCCACATGGCCCAGTCAAAAAAAAAAAAGTGAAACAGTATAGCCAAAATGTTCATGAAAATATTAAGTTTTTATTATAATTTCAGACTCGCTACTTCTCTGGCACAAAGCAAAATTTATGGGCAAGGTTCTAAGTTTTCAAAAACTGAATATTTGAATCAAGTATTGTATAAGAAATATGTCAGTTGAGCTGGCCCCCACCTCTCCCACTCCCCACTGGTTATATACATCCATGCTGACTTGGTTCTATCCCAGGATAGAGATACAGCAGGGGATAATTTATTTCTCAAATAATCACTGTGGGACTTCTATGTATCTATGGTGATAAAGGATAAGGGTAAAAGAACAAAGAAAGATCTGCGTATGCCCTCCTAGGGCTTATAGTCTAACGGTCTGATTATGTACACTCTCTTTATTCCAAATTGAGAGTGCCTGCGAGACTTCCCTGGTGGTCCAGTGGCTAAGACCCTCATACTCTCAATGCAGGGGGCCAGGGTTCAACCCCTGGTCAGTGAACTAGATCCCGCATGCCACAGCTAAAGATCCCATGTACATCAATGATGAGTAAAGATCCTGAGTGTTGCAACTAAGACCCGCCGCAGACAATTAAATAAATAAAAATAAATAAACATCAGAATAAGAGTTCTTGATTTGAAAGATTTGGGGAGGCAGATCCAGGCCTGATTCATTCCCCTCACTTGACAGATCAGAAATCCAAAGTAAATCACCACATTGTTCATGGCCCCATGTGTTCATCGCCTTCAGGCATTTTCCTGGGGCATTTCAGGTCCTTTGACGTCATTTTCCAAGGGGATTAGGCCCCTATTAGCCTCCTCTGCCCCCATCCCTACCCCTCAGTCACTGCCACTCTGCCCTGCAGGCTCAGGTCACAAACCACACTAGATCAGGCCAGCCTAGAGGTGCTTAACCCAGGGGCGGTGGGTGTCCCTTCGACCTGTAAACAATATCCAGGAACCACGGGGGGGGGCTTGCTGTTGTTTACCATGTGAAGGTACTTGGCACACAGACGGGTGACCGGGGATGAACCATGACAAGAGGAACGATGAGGAGGAGGAGGTTGAGGATGATTTTTATTATTGTTGTTCAGTCACTAAATCGTGTCCGGCTCTTTTGAGACCCCATAGACTGCAGCACACCAGGCTTCCCTGTCCTTCACTATCTCCAGGAGTTTGCTCAAATTCATGTCCATTGAGTCAGTGATGCCATCCAATCATCTCATCCTCTGTCACCCTCTTCTCCTTTTGCCTTCAATCTTTCCCAGCATCAGGGTCTTTTCCAAAGAGTCTTTGCATTAGGTGGTCAAAGTATTAGAGTTTCAGCTTCAGAGGCAATGATGATCTGTGGAATACCTTATCTCTAATTCTAACAACAACCTGCAAGGTGCCATTAAGCTGCTATTGTCAATTCTTTTAATATGCAGTTCTGGGAGTCTGGTGGTTTTTAGCAAAGGCCATAAAGCTGATGGGCTTCCCAGATGATATAGTGGTAAAGAATCTGCCTGCCAATGCAGAAGTTTGATCCCTGGGTCGGGAAGATACCCTGGAAGAGGAAATGGCAACCCTCTGCAGTATCCTTGCCTGGGAAATCCCATGGACAGAGGAGCCTGATGGGCTACAGTCCATGAAGTCACAAAGAGCCAGAAACAATGGAGAGACTGAACACACACGCATGAAGCTACTCATGAAATGCCCGAAGCTGACAGGTGGTGGAGCCTGGCTCTGACCTCACGTCAGATGTCTGCCTCCAGAGCTCAGCCCCTCTGCCCTGAGACTCACAACAGCTAGGGAGGGGTGGTCACAGTCTCACAGGACCCTGAGAGCCGGATGAAGTCAGGAGTGCAAGAGGCCTAGTGACCCCTTCACCGAAGTATTTAAGCATGTCACCTGGCCCTTCCCCTAACTCCACACTCATATCTTTAAATCCTGAAGCTCCAAGATCTTACTGGAGGCCCGGGAATTCCTGGTGCGGCAGAAATCAGCAGAGCCAGACCAGTCACTGGTTCCACGCCTGCAGGAAGGCTCAGACCACACACAGCGCACACCTGAGAATCAGATGCTGCAGACCACCGTTCTTACCTGTGCGCTTCCATTTCCTCCCTCCTTTCTCACCCAGTATCTTCCCAGTTTGGTCAGGAAAGCTATCTCTACTTATGGAGACTGATTCTATTCTAATTTTTAGAAGAATGCTCCATTAGGACTAGGACTGTTAAAGGATTGGGAGTAACTCAGAAGAATGCAAACTATTCAACTCTTCCAGGCAGAGGCTGACTGAACACAGAAGACATTCTTCAGCAAAGGTACAAGGAAAATGAGAAGAGTCAGCTGCCAAACAACCAGATAGAATTTCTCAAAGAACCAGATACTACAACATACCCTCCACTGGCCAACTGCCTGTTTAAGTGCAGGGACCACCAAGCCACGTTAAGCAATTCTAATCTCTTGCCTCAAAGGGAAAAGAAAGTTGAGCTCCTCAAGGACTGGAAGACGCCAAGGCAAGTCTTCTTAAGAATTCATCATATCCACTAGAACATTTTCAAATGAGTCAGCTATATTTTGATTTTACACTTTAAAAACAGAAATAGAAACTGTCGACTTAAAAATCAGTCACAACCTAGAAGTTAAGACTTAGGTTTTGTCTGGTGGGAAATCCTTAGGACTTCAAGCCTGGGAGGAAGCATCTCAAGTAGCCCTGAAAGAATTGCTGGCATAGGGGTGGGGGTGGGATAGCCAGGTTATATGAAAAGTCTTATAACAAAGGGCAGGTAATCTGAACATCAAAGATTATTGCTATTCAAGGAAAACCAGATATCTCAAGGAAAGGAATTTAGCGCTTGTATCTCGGCTTCCAGAAATCATTCCTTTTATATGTATCTCAGCTATCTGGGGTAAGCTTCTGGTGTTTTCAGATCCCCTCTTCCATAGGGAGTGGCTGCAGTATTGTGGTTGTTAGATAGAAGATATACTCCTCCTTCCTGAATTCCCTTAGGACTGATCGGCTCAACAATCCCTTGTTAAATGATATGGCAGGAAATATTCCATTTCACAAAGCAATTAACCAAGAGAGGAGGAATAGTCCATGATATTCATTTTATATACATAAAATTCATTCTCATATATACATATAAAGTTTTCTACACAAGAATTGAATCAAAGGAGAAATCAAAACCACAATGATAGACAAGGTTATTGAAAGGCAAAATAACAATAAAATCTTCATTAATGCATTGCTCACCAAAACAACCAAAACCTATAATAATGCTAAACTAGAATACAGAATTCAGAGCTTTAAGAACGTGCAGGTATCCATACTCGCTGACAGCTGGGAGCAGGAACTAGTAACCTACCCATGTCTGCAAGAGCCCATCATTCCCAGAATGTCTAAGGAAGAAGAGACTGTAGATAGGGACTTCCATGGCAGTCCAGTGGTTAAGACTCCCAGGTCCCAGTGCAAAGGGCATGGGTTTTTTGTTTTTTTTTTTTTTTTTTTTTTAGGGCATGGGTTTGATTCCTGCTTGGGAAACTAGATCCTGCATCCTGCATGGTATGGCTTAAAAGACAAATTTAAAAAATTTTTAAGGGAAGAGACTGTAGATGATCTCTATTCCAACAGTTTGTTAATTTGTAGAAACTGCAGAGAACATTCTCTGTATATACTACCTGCACCTCTTCATGAAACTCACCCACAGACTAAGGTGCTCGTGAGACACTTCTCTTTCCACCTCTTTGCCTCTTCCTTGCAGGTCTTTGACTGTTTGACTCTGGTTATTCTCCAAGAATAACTCAATGGACATGAGTCTGAGCAAACTCCAGGATAGTGAAGAGCAGGGGAGCCAGGCGGTTTGCAGTCCACGGGATTGAAAAGAGTGGGACACAACTTAGCAACTGAACAACAACAATTTCTCCAAGAAACTAGAGTATAAAAACATAATAACAGTGGTTATGTAACTAAGCTAACAAGGAAACACTATTTGGTACAAGATTTAAAGGACTAATAATGAGAACTGTCATAAAAATTGGCAAAGTAAAAGTGTGTTTCTCTATTCTCTCCCCTTGACTCTGTGTGTGGGTGGGGTAGGGGGTTGGCGGATGCATGGTCAGTTTCATTTGACTCTTGCTACACCGTAGACTGTAGGCTGCCAGGCTCCTCTGTCCATGGGATTTCCCAGGCAAGAATAGTGGAATGGGTTGCCATTCCCTCCTCCAGGGCATCTTCTTGACCCAGGAATTGAACCCATGTCTCCAGTACTGGTAGGCTAAAGCCAGGATTCAACCTGAGTTTGAGCCAAAGACCAAGCTCTTAACCACTAAACTAAACTACCAAAATACAAGGAACGCAAGCAGCACAAAAGACCCAACTGTTGGGACTTCTCTGATGGTCCAGTGGTTAGGGCTCCATGCTTCCACTGCAAGGGACACAGGTTTGATTCTGGGTCAGGGAACTAAGACCCCATATGTCACATAGCACAGCAAAAAGAAGACACCCAAATGTGTCCTCAGAGGAACAGGCAAGTAAGGGACCAGTATTTAAGGCTTCAAAACATACTAAAAGGAAAAAAAAAGAGAGATACAAATCTAAGAAAATAGATTCATAAAACAAAAACAGTATGTTATGAAAAAGGGAAAGTCAAAGAGAAAAAAAAGTGATCATTAAACTAGAAAGTTTAACTCATAGGTTAGAGAATAAAATTGAAGAGACCTCCCAGGACACCAAACTAGACAAAGAGAGGGAGACCATGAGCAACAAAAGAAAAAATAAAATCCAAGAGACTGGCATAACAGAAGCATATTCAGAGAGAACCATGACAATGGACAACCTTGAGACTGCAGGAACTGGCAGGCCTTCCTGTCGAACTGACAGCAAGTGGAAATTGAGGGTAGAGGAAGGTGAATGGAGTTCAGACACTGACTAAAGTGGATGGAGCTGGACATAAACTTTAAATTTATGAATTTAAAATCATGAACATGGCCCATGAAGAAACAAAAGTAACTATCAGACACTAAAAATAGCAAGAAGTCATTAGGGGCTTCTCCTTGGGCTCACTGGTAAAGAATTCGCCTGTCAATGCAGGAGACAGCAGTTTGATCCCCAATCTGGGAAGATGCCACATGCCATGAGCTACAACGATCAAGCCTGTGCTCTAGAACCTGGGAGCTGCAACTACTGAAGCTCGCATGCCTAGGGCCCATGCTTCACAACAAAAGAAGTCACTGTAATGAGAAGCCTATGCACTGCAACTAGAGAGTAGCTTCCACTTGCCACAACTAGACAAAAGCCTGAGCAGCAACTAAGACCCAGCACAACCAAAAATAAACAAATAATAAATAAAAATTTTAAAATAAAAAGTCATCAGGACTGGATAATTTAAAAAAAAATTCCCATGTTTATCCACAGAAAGTCAATAAATACTATCTAGAATTACTCCAGGGTGCTGGGGGTAAGGAAGAAGAGGGGTTACTATCACTTTCTGTTATAATCTCTTGATTTATTATTGTATGCACTTTATTTGAATAAAAATATTAAATTCTGTCATTAAAATGTCATCCGCCACTAGGGTCATGCATTACTAAGTTTTCTCCCCAGCATGTTGGCATAGTTGGATGCCTGATGAGATATCCTACGTTATTTACTGCGGTATCCTCTCCACGAGCACCCCACTGGCATTTTCTTTAAAATAAATGAGGAGTGTGGTTTGAAGAGATGAAACACAGACATTATTCATACTGGTTCTCAAAGGTATTCCATCCCTCCTATACCTCACTCTGCCCTTTCCAAATCAGCCGCATTTCTGGTTGAAGCACAATGACGACACTGCACTGGACCTGTGCCGCCATCCTCCGAGCCACTGGATGCTAATTTGCAGCCATCACATTTAAGAACTGGATCTAAAAATCAAGACTGAATATTAACAAGGTCAATGGCAAGGAGATACTGAGGGGTAAAGCATGGGGCTTACACTTACAGGAAGAAAAAGAATATAAGTATTTTTTAAATCTTCAAAGGTGGTTTAAGGAAAAGAAGCTACAAACTAGACACCTGATCTGGTTTGCATGTGAGGTGGGAAAAAAAAATTGAGGGAAGGGTCTTAAATTTGATCAAAAGATTGAAATGAGGCAAAAGTTCTGAGGGGGCTGTGGAGACAACTTATTTTTAAAATTTTGGCCATACCACAAAGCATTGGAGGAGGAAATGGCAACCCACTCCAGTATTCTTGTCTGGAGAACCCCAGGAACAGAGGAGCCTGGTGGGCTACAGTCCACAGGGTTGCAAAGAGTCAGACAGGACACACACACACACACAGTGCACCCGGGGGATCTCAGTTCCCCAACCAGGGGTTGAACCTGTGCCCCCTGCATTGGAAAGTGGAGCCTTAGCCAGTAGGGCCAGGGAAGTCCCTGTGGAGAATGCTTCTAAAGGCTCTCAGGACCACTGTCACTTTCCTATCTAAGCCACCTTCCTGCCAGATCACCCACATAGACATCTGTATCCTAGAGGGTGATGCTACCAGATGGTGGTCCATTAAGGACAGCAGCAACCGTACTCAGCACCATTGTTGAAATCAGCTGGATATTCCATTACAAGCATTTAGGGACTCTATTCCAGGGCATCTTAAGCTCTTCAGGAACCCAGACAAGGGAAGAAGGTGGGGCTTCCTACTTGGATTCAACTTAATTGCTCTGAGGGAAAAGGGGGGTCAGCTACCAAATAAGGATTTTCAACCTTTGCTTAAGTGTGTTTTGCTTATATTTCATCAAATGAGTGGAAAATGGAACAAATGAAAAGAGCTAACATTAATAAGCATGAAGTATCAAAAACTTAATATGGTTGAGGCAAGGATGAAAAGTATCTGATGGACAAAAGCTTGGATTTTTTTTTTTTTTTTTTTTTTGCATCCATCAAATGCCCACTGGCCTCTGACTAAGAGTGTATGTTCAACTATAAAGGAAAAAAGGACACTTAAAGAGCATACCTGAAAAGCTAGAAATAAATGTCATTTTAAAAACTATCTGGAAACTGAGATATAATTGGGGAATATAATTATTAAAAACTAACTTTCAAAGAATGAAAACTTCCATGTAACACAGACCATCACTGAGCTTAATCCAATATTTTCAGAGGAGCACATGTATGAACAGTGGGCTGCCTGTGCATAGTTAAGATTGTATCACCCAATGAGTCTGGTCCTGGGAGGGACAGTACCAGTGTACTTCCCTCCCGTCAAACCACATCTAATGGACTGTTCTTGTAACTCGAGGCCTGTCTCAAAAGTCACTAAACAGGAATGCATTCAGAAAGGATGACCCAGATGGTGAGGAATCCGGAACCAGCAAAACAGAGAGCATGCTCCAAGGAACTGGGGATACTTAGCCTGCTAAAGAGCAGAGCAAGTACAAGAAGAATTAACTCAGCTGACACTGACAGAGACTCTACCTGTGTTAGGTGCTGCAGGCGATTCAGAGCTGAAGGAGATGCCATCACTGCCCCCCTGGAGCTTACCTGATAGTGGTGCCCAAGTATCTGACAGATGATGGGTGGAAAGACAAACAAGAACTGGGACCAAAGGACTTCTCTGGTAGTCCAGTAGTTAAGACTCCACATTTCCAATGCAGGGGACACAGGTTCAAGCCCTGGTCAGGGAACTAGGATCCTGCACGCCATGCAGCCAAAAAAAATTAAAATATAAAGAAAAAGAAGGAAAGAAGGAGTGAGGGAGGGAAGATGGAGGAGTCATGGATGGTCCTAGAGTCTGTCATGCAGAGTGAAGTAGGTCAGAAAAAAAAAAGCAAATATTGCATATTAATGCTTTTATGTGGAATTTAGAAAAATGGTAGAGATGCACCTATTTGTGAAGAAGAAATAGAGACACAGACATAGAGAACAAACGTATGGACAATGAGGGGAGGCAAGGAGGGGGTAGGATGAATGGAGAGATTGGGATCAACATGTGTACACTACTGATGTATAAAACAGATAACTAATGAGAATATACTGTATAGCACAGGGCCGGGGAAGAAGGGATAATCTGTTTGTAGGACATATATTAAGGAACCTTAAAAATGCATTCCAGTATACAGTAGGTGAAAACAAATACTGTTTGATTCCACTTATATGAGGTACCAAGAATGGTCAAATTCAGTCAGAAGGTACATTGGTGGAATGCCAGGGGGTGGGGATGGGAGTGAGATGGGAGGGAAGATGGGGAATTAGTGTTTAATGGGGTCAGAGTTTCAGTTTAGAAAAGTGAAAACCTTGGGAGATGGATGATGGTGAAAGTTACACAACAATGTGAATGTATTTAGTGCCACTGTATAGGTAAATACAGTTACAACAGTATGTTTTATATTATGTGACTTTTACCACAATAAAAATGCATTAAAGAATGAATGAATGAATGAATGAATTGGGACCAAGGGGAGAAAAGTAAAAAAGAGCAGAGCTTAACAGAAGAAAAGCTTTTCTTCCTGGAAGGATTCCACTGTTGATATGCAAATATTGATTCAGGTATTCATTCAAACATAAAAATAGGGATTACTGGCAAAGATAAATTTGGGATTTAGATTGTTGGCTACCTGGGAATTGGAGGTTGCTGGTGGCAGGAGTGGGGGGAGGGGACGCCTAGGTGGGCAGCAAGACAGGGACCAGATGGTTAGAAGTAAATACTGTCATTCCCCTGGCTTTTACCCTTTAAGGCAAAGCTTTGGGATACTTAGTACTAAAACAAACATTAAACAGATGAATTAATTGATAGCAGATCATAAAAGTGTACTAAGAACTTTATGATGAATCAAATTTTGCACTTGATGTTAGAAATTAAAATAATTTCCTAAAGGAAGTATGAGTTAGACAATTGAGTAGCTCCTGGATTTCTAGATTTTAGACATGAGCCCAAATGCCCCTTCCTTCCCTATGCCAAAAAAATAGGGAAATGGTTTAGGTTGCCAAATAAAATATAGTAAGTCCCCTACATAGGAACCTTCAAGTTGCAAACTTTCAAACATGTGAATGTATTATAAATCCATTATAGTACAATACTACATAGCTAATTGTGTTACTTGGGTACCTAAGCTAACTTTGTTGGACTTACAAGCAAATTGGACTTAGAAATGCGCTCTTGAAACAGAACTCATTCATATATACAGGGGGCTTAACTGTAATTTTAAAGATTTTAACAACAAAAGCAAGAGTGGCAAAAATCTCAGAATATTGGATCTTTAAATATATCCAGCTTCCGGAAACCTGCATTGCCTTTTCTTTATTTTGCTTTGAACAAGTCAAAGTGTCTTCTTACACCATGAACTGGCATTAGGGATACACCAGATCACTCCAGTTCTCTTGTCCCCTCCAAGGATCATCTATCTGACTGTACACCCTAACGGTCTACCTGGTGGCTCAGATTATGAAGAATCTGCCTGCCATGGAAGAGACCCGGGTTTGATCCCTGGGTCAGGAAGATTCCCTTCCCTGAGAAGGCAATGGCAACTCACTTCAATATTCTTGCCTGGAGAATCCCATGGACAGAGGAGCTTGGCGGGCTACAGTCCATGGGGTCACAGAAAGTTGGACACAACTTGAGCAACTAACACACACAGACACACACACACACACAATGGACTTATAGAACACAGCACAGCTAACCAGAGAAATGATCATGCTGTTTAATATCTCTGGTCATAATTTAAGAGGACTAAATTTTAGTGGCATGGGAGAAGGAAAGGATTGAAAATGATTTTCATTATGAATGCTGTCTTACACCAGGGATCCATTCTGCCAAGAAATCTATAACGCTGTGGATATAACTCTTCTACTGCAAGAGCCTCTCCTAGGGTCAGAGACCCTCTCATTTCCAAGAAATTACAAGGGACCTAGAGCCTGATAACAACTCATAAAGCAGAGAGATTTCCAATAGGGTCAGAGGACTTATCTTACTAATACTTGTCCCGTGATTGTTGAGACAGAAGCTTGTCCAGATCCAGTCTGGGCTTAAGTCAGTAAACCCTTATTAAAAACTGCCAAGTAGTAGGCTCTTGAGTAGCTGGTTGTGATAAACAGCCTATATCCTTGGGGGAGAGCAGGGGACGTGACTCCAGGACAGCATCTGCAATGATAATTCAAGCTCCTGAAGGTAAGAATCCCACTCTGTAGTTATCCCTCCAGGCCAGGTCCATAAATCTCAGATGGGTTTTTAAGGATTTTCACTTTCCATCTAAAAAGAGAAGTTCTGCCATTCCATTGGAAAAACTGGTTCAACTTTAAATCGATAGGGAATAAAACACTATTCTATTATTTAAAATAGGTCATAATGGCTCCTTAAAACCAATTTTGGGAATGAAATTAAAGAGAAGAATGAGAAAGAAAGCTCAATAGTGCTTTAAAAAGGGAAGGAGGCGGGGGTAGAACTTCCCAGGCAGTCCAGTGGTTAAGACTTCTCTTTCCAATGCAAGGGGTGCAGTTTGATACCTGGTCAGGGATCAAAGATCCCACATACACTGCAGACAGGAAAACAAAACATAAAACAGAAGCACTACTGTAACAAATTCAATAATGACTTAAAAAAAAATGGTCACATTAAAAAATATATATCTTTAGCGGAGGGAGGCGGTGGGGGGGATCGGGATGGGAAACACATATAAATCCATGGCTGATTCATGTCAATGTATGGCAAAAACCACTACAATATTGTAAAGTAATTAGCCTCCAACTAATAAAAATAAATGGAAAAAATAAAATAAAATAAAAAACAAGGCAAAAAAATATATATATATCTTTAAAAGGGGGGTGGCATCAAACATGAGAAGACTATGTTGCTGGAATATTTGCACACAGCTGACAAAATCATTAGAAAACAACCGTGGAAGTAATTCCTAATGGCAACAAATTGAAGAGGGAACCCTTGGAACATTTTTAAAGTCAAAAGAAATATACTGAAACCGAGCACTTGCTACTTAACAGCCACATCGGGTGATGTAAGTCGTTTTCTCCTCCTCCACTTCCTTCTGTCTTTGTATCAAGTAGTGATTAACAGTGTCTCTCCTGCCTTTCTCATAGAACTATTCTCAGGAACAAAGACAGTGTCTGTGATAGTACTTTGGAGATTACAAAACCTTGTAGAAATACAGTAAGCTATTTTTCAAATCTTTAAAATAAAAGATATCTACTATTGATATAAACTTTTTCCTTTTCTTTCCCTCTTTCTTTTCAGAGTTTTAAAAATCCATATGAACAAACATACATACAAGCACTTTACATTTACTGATTTACTACTCATGACAAACATGACTGCAGATACAACCATCATTTCTTCATTTTACAGAAAAGGAGACCAAGTCACAGAAGGAATGCACAGGCAGGTTTCAAACCCAGGCTGTCTGGCTGCACTGTCCTGGCTCTGCACCATGGAGCTCCCCGAGAGTTATCAAGGGTTCTGCTTCCTCATCCTCAGCCACCTTCACTTTAGCAACAAAAGCAAATTAGTGAGGACCATCCAATCCAAGTGCTGAAAAGAACCTGAGTGGACATCTCAACAGGAAAGGATCATTTCTATTCTTTCTTTCATTTGATTTCCAAAAGTTCAGGAGGCTTCTTTTTTTTTTTTGGTCTTCAGAATTCTGTTAGACAAAAGCACTGAAGTCTATGTTGGGAGAGGGGGAGGGAGGGAGGAGCAGGTCACTTCTCTGGGGGAATTCAGTCATCTTTTAAATGCCAACTGAAGATTTTCTGGTACTGCAGAAGCAGAAGATCTGGTAACAATGCAAGACTGTACCAAGTGTCTAGCCAAACACCTGACACACATCAGACACTCAGTTTGCCCAAGGACTGTCATTTCTAAAAATGTTAATTTCTCATTATGCTCAGATCCTACAATTCTGAGAAAAGAAATCCCAAAATATTAAGTAACCATATTAATCTAGAGCACAAAACCTTTCCTTTGATAAATATTTGGTATTAAGTCTATTTAATATCTTACTTAAATTTATTCTCACATGGCAATCCATGCTCCAAAGATAGTACAATACCAGAGCATACCAGGAAAAGCTCGTGTCTGCAGCTAGCTCATCACAGGCTGATGCAGACAGCAATAAGATGTTACTGGGAGGCAGACAGCTAAGATTTGTGCATTTCAAAGATGCAGATCTTTCCTTTTAAAAAAAAAAGAGAGACCTATTATAAAATAATAACAAAAGAGTAAGGATGGAACGTGGGTTGAAGTATACAGATGCTATAAGAATGGCAGAATGTTGATAGCGGTTGAAGGTGGG
Organism: Odocoileus virginianus; assembly: GCF_023699985.2. NCBI lineage: Eukaryota > Metazoa > Chordata > Mammalia > Artiodactyla > Cervidae > Odocoileus > Odocoileus virginianus. The sequence goes on from NC_069689.1 coordinate 55,675,861, forward strand.
TGAGAAAGACATGGCATTTAATATTTTATTTGCCTTGTATATCATAATAGAGAAGACTCCTGAGAGTCCCTTGGACTGCAAGGAGATCAAATTGATTTAGTCAATCCTAAAGGAAATCATTGGAAGGACTGATGTGGAAGCTCCAATACTTTGGCCACTTGATACCAAGAGCCCACTCATTGGAAAAGACTCTGATGCTGAGAAAGACTGAAGGCAATAGGAGAAGAGGGCAGAAGAGGATGAGATGGTTGGATGGCATCACTGACTCAATGGACATGAATCTGAGCAAATTCCATGAGACAGTGAAGGACAGGGAAGCCTGGAATGGTGCAGTCCACGGGGTCGCAAAGAGACACACACGACTTGGTGACTGAACAACAACAATCATAATAAAGTTTAAAAAAAAATGGCAAGGGGGAAAAAAATTAGCTGGAGTAGAAGTCTCAAGGACCTAGGAAAATGAAGACAACAGGAAGGCAGTCAGTGGAACTGGATGGACATTTTTCTCCCATTCTGCTTTCTCTTAATTGTCGGCTGAGATGAAAAAGATAAATATTCCTCAACAATAGCAGCCACAACCACCTTCTCCAAGTCTTTTAAAAACATGAGCTCGTCATCAGTACCTGTATGGAGGACTGGGGGCATGCAGTTTGACAGCAGGTAGACTTGCATCCACTCCTGGCCCATCAACAACAGGAAAGACAAACGTCCCCCTGTCGCCTCGAAGTATTCCTGTCACCCTTCTTGGGGTGGCTTCTGCAGGCAGCTCTGTCTTCCAGAAGTAGGGCCAGTCATGTGAAGGAGGGGACGGTGGGCTGTGGGGAGGACCTCAGTCCCCAGGGTCCGAATTGCCCCTCTCTCCCCCCTGGGCTGGGGTGAACACTCACACCCCATTCAGGAGAGAGACCTCAACAGGAAGCTGTATGTGTTAGTCGCTCAGTCGTGTCTGACTCTCTGCGACCGCAAGGACTGAAGCCCAGCAGGTTCCTCTGTCCGTGGGATTCTCCAGACAAGAATGCTGGGGTGGGTTGCCATGCCCTCCTCCAGAGAAAGCTGGGGCGGCCACAGATAACTGGTGGGGCAAGCAAGGAGATGAAGGCTCTGAGTCTTAAACCTGCAAAGGAAGAGGCCTCAGTAAAAACACCACCCACCCGTCACCCCCTCCTGCACCCAGTCATTCTCCTCACTGCTTTGATGACACTCAATGGTCTTTGGTACAATACAAGGGGTGTTTTACTGGGGTCTCTGTACAAGCAAAAGAGTCAGTCTGGCCGTGTCCTCAAGAAGATTGCATTCTTTTCTTTCTTCCTTTCTCCCTCCCTCCCTTCCGTCCCTCCTTTCTTTCTTTTTTTTTTTTTTTTTGCCACATCTTACAGGATCTTATTTCCCAGACCAGGGATGGAACCCATGCTCCCTGCATTGTTACTGTGGAGTCCTAGCCACTGGACTGCCAGGGAAGTCCCAAGGAGATTACATTCTTGCGGGAGTCAGACAGAACAAACCAAAGACCAGGTGTGAGACTAGAACAGACATATAATCAGAGTTCTGGGAGCAGAGAGAGGGCTGGCTGCCTGGTTGGCAAGGTTGTGCAGAGGAGACCAGTCAGTGGGAGTGGGGTGGGGTGGATTCTGAACAGCCTGTGCTGGCCCGACAAGGGCATACCAGATAAAGACACAGAAAAGTCAAGACATGTTTTTCTCCCATAAACATACAGTCTTTTATTCCAAGCAGCACTTTTCAGAAAAGAGGTGCTCATGGAAGAGACAAGTCCTCAAAGATTTAGATTCCAGCTGTCTGGGGTGTGAATTAATTAGCTTTGCAATCCTTTAGTCAAAGGGAGGATGGGAGAATGACTCAAAAACAATACAAGGATGGAATTTAGAAGTTAAAAATGTCTATAAATGTCCCCAAGAAACTTTTGTCTCGAGGACTTCCCTGGTGGACCAGTGATTGAGAATCTGCCTCCCAACGCAGGGGACACAGGTTTGATCCCTGGTCAGGGAACTAAGATCCCACACGCCATGTGGCAACTAAGCCAGAGTACTGAAACTACCGAGCCCACACGCCCTGAAACCTGAGCTCCACAACTAAGAACCAACACAACCAAATAAACAAATAAATATTTATTTTAAAAAAGAAAAGAATGGAGAATAGTGTGGAGATTTCTTAAAAAACTGGAAATAGAACTGCCATATGACCCAGCAATCCCACTTCTGGGCATACACACCGAGGAAACCAGATCTGAAAGAGACACGTGCACCCCAATGTTCATCGCAGCACTGTTTATAATAGCAAGGACATGGAAGCAATCTAGAGGCCCATCAGCAGACGAATGGATAAGGAAGCTGTGGTATATATACACCATGGAATATTACTCAGCCATTAAAAAGAATTCATTTGAATCAGTTCTAATGAGATGGATGAAACTGGAGCCCATTATACAGAGTGAAGTAAGCCAGAAAGATAAAGACCATTACAGTATACTAACACATATATATGGAATTTAAAAAGATGGTAACAATAACCCTATATGCAAAACAGAAAAAGAGACACAGATGTACAGAACAGACTTTTGGACTCTGTGGGAGAAGGCAAGGGTGGGATGTTTAGAGAGAACAGCATCAAAACATGTATATTATCTAGGGTGAAACAGATCAGCAGCCCAGGTTGGATGCATGAGACAAGTGCTCGGGCCTGGTGCACTGGGAAGACCCAGAGGGATCGGGTAGAGAGGGAGGTGGGAGGGGGGATCGGGATGGGGAATACATGTAAATCCATGGCTGATTCATGTCAATATATGACAAAAACCACTACAATATTGTAAAGTAATTAGCCTCCAACTAATAAAAAAATAAATGGAAAAAAAAAGAAAAGAAACTCTTGTTCCATTTTCAGTTCAGAGAGAAAATAAATGGAAATAGATCTGCAGTGGGATTATGCAAATTAAAACTGTCATCTTCACCATACTTAATCCTGCTAAAGTGACTATGATACTCTCACATTTTACACTAGATGTGTAAACTCGGTTGGGTCCATCTGAGTCAGCATCAGGGTTTTCAGAAGATGGTCCAGCAGAAGCCAGGAAGCAGACGGTAATGATGGGCCCCCTAGGACCACAGACACAGGAGCAGACCGAGTCTTCTGCAGGCTGCTAGGGGTGCTCGGCAAGCTCGGAGCCATCAAGCTGCTCTCCCAGGTCCTCAGAAGAGATGGCAGGCAAGATCAGTGATCACTCCCCAGGGACAGAAGGTGACCAAAAAGCCACAACTCAAACAAGCAGAACACATACAGCTTGACGCCACGGTGATGTCTCCTGGGGAGACTGTTAGCTGGTCAGTCATGTTGGACTCTTCTGCGACCCCATGATCGTGGGATCAAACCCACGCCCCCTGCACTGTGGGAAGATTCTTTACCATCTGAGCCATCACAGAAGACCACGTCTCCCAGGGAGACTAGACATCCACCAGAACATCTGACCCTCCCGTGCTGGGTCTGTTCAGGGGCCTGGCAAAACCAGATGAAAGGACTAAACAGGCTGTTATGGGGTGACCTTGGCAAGGAGGTGGGCAGAGGCAGGGCTACCCCAGGGACAATGCCAATTCTCCCAAGTTTGTTTTTGGTTTAACTGCTCTCCCTCTTTGAAGGGATGATTCCCAAATTTATCTGTAGTCCAGACTTCATTCCTGAACTGGACTTACACCCTACTGTCTGCTCTTCATCTCCACTGAGAAGTCTGATGTGCGGGGCTTCCCCGGTGGCTCAGTGGTAAAGAATCTTTCTGCCAATGCAGGAGACACATGCTCCATTCCAGATCAGGGAAGATCCCACATGCCATGAGGAACTAAGCCTGTGTGCCACAACTACTGAGCCTGTGCTCTAGAGCCTGGGAGCCGCAACTACTGAGCGCACGCATCCTAGAGCCTCTGCTCCATAACAAGAGAAGTCGGTGCACAACACCTAGAGAGCAGCCCCTGCTCACCACAACTAGGGAAAAGCCCACACAGCAACAAAGACCCAGCACAGCCAAAAGCGAAAATATATAAACAAAAATTATTTTTTAAAAAAGAAGTCTGATAGGCACCTCAGACTCACTGGATCCAATGCTAGACTCCTGACCTCCCCTTCCTCCCAATCCTGAACCACTTACTTACACCCAACCTTAATCAACTGCAACTCTAAGTTTCCTATTGTTCCAGTGGCATCAGCCACGTACCCCCTTGCTCACTAGGCACCAGCATATACTGCTGCTTCTACCTTTAAAGAAACATCCACATCTGAGCTTGTCCCTCCACCTCTGCTGTTACCCCTCTGGTCCAAGCTCCCATCATCACATATCTAAAGTACTGCAGGGGCAAGACAGCAAGAGAAAAAAGAATAGATAGTTGTGGGTGATGAACAGATGAGGAGGAAGGAACCAGTGGGGACTTTGCAACTTGGAGCTAGGTAAACAAAGTATACTGAGGTCAGAGCCCTGAAGAGCTGTCATTATAATATGATGAGTCGGAGGTCCCGCAGGACTGCCTGGCAGGTGCAGACCTGAAGCAGCCGGAACGCCAGGACTTTAGGGAAGGAGACAGAGATGGAACCCTCTGCAGTTAGATGACAGCTCAAACTATCTTACTTCTCTTTTGCAATTATATTCTAGCTTCATATGTTCTTAACATACCTCTCTAGAATTTTCTTGATGTTTTTAGTTGGAAAAAACTAACATATCCCAATTAAATATGACTCCAGGTTCATTTAAAAATTATTTTTTGTGGCCTTGTTATAGAAAATGTTTAGACATGATTAACACATGAATGGCTTTATATATATATATATACGTAAATGGTATGAATGTTAAGACAACAGTAATTATTAAACAACATAGCAACCAAAAATTCAACCAAATTCTGAATTCCAGAATTCAGAGATCCTGAAATATCCTTGCATTATTTACGACAACAGGGATAAATCAAATTGTTCTAGTTAAACCAACGTATAAGAATCTTATTCTGGTGTCACAGGCCTTCACAGTCAATATAATTATCACTGCATATGGTCTGGTTCTGTCCATGAGAATCACTAAGAACAGTTTTGGGTAAGTTAGAATTCTCATGTGATTACCAACCATAATAATGGAGGTGTTAGCCAGCAGTTATAATTACCGTCTGCAAACTCCCTCTTTGTGAATATACTCTGAATAAGGCTTGCTCTGCAATTTTCCTCCAATGTAACTGCCCATTTAAAAATGTATACTGAGGATTTCTCTGGTGGTCCAGTGGTTAAGACTCTGCACTTCGAATGCAAGAGACTATAGCTGGATCCCAAGTCAGGGAACTAAGATCCCAGATGCCAAGCAGCATGGCCAAAAAAGAAATTTTTTTTAGATATAAAAATATAAACTAAAGGAACAAACTAATAATCAGCATTGGAGGTTCTCTGTGTTCCTTTTCCATCTGAGGACTTAAGCAGTGCTTGGTTAACAAGTATAGAGCTCTTCTCAGTGACCCAGCAAATCAACGACACGCAACAGTTAACTGTTAGTCTGAACACTGAACGTGAATGACCTAGGCTTTCTGGAAACAGGTTTCCAGTTTCACCATGGTGCCATAGTTTTAACACTCTGAAGAAAATCAATATTGTGGAAGTTATCAATGAGCTCCACTTCACGGAGCCTTGAAAACTCAATATGAGATCTCTGGTACAAGGCATCATGGAAGCATTCATATTTCAGAAGGAAATGTGTGCATTCAGTTCCCCAACTGCATTCAGACCAACTTTTGGAAATAAAGATAACTCTATATATCAATACCTAGACAACATATTAAAAAGCAGAGACGTCACTTTGCCAACAAAGGTCTGTATAGTTAAAGCTATGGTTTTTCCAGTAGTCATGTATGGATGTGAGACTTGGACCACAAAGAAGACTGAGTACCAAAAAATTGATGCTTTTGAATTATGGTGTTGGAGAAGACTCTTGAGAGTCCCTTGGACAGCAAGGAGATCCAACCAGTCAATCCTAGGAAATCAACCCTGAATATTCATTGGAAGGCTGATGCTGAAGCCGAAGCTCCAATACTTTGGTCCCCTGATGTGAAGTGCTGACCCACTGGAAAAGACCCTGATGCTGGAAAAGATTGAGAGGAGGAGGAGAAGGGGACGCAGAGGACAAGATGATTGAATGGCATCACTGACTCAACGGACATGAGTTTGAGCAAACTTCGGTAGATGGTGAAAGACAGGGAAGCCAGGCATGCTACAGTTCATGGGGTCACAGAGTAGGACATAACTTAGTGACTGAACAACAACAATCTATCGAAGGTTGTCCCAGCAATAAAGAGCAGCCAGAATGTCCTGAGTGCTGGAGAGAGAGGAAATATCTTGTTTCACCCAGAACACAAGTTCTGATACTGAGAGCTAAGCCGGGAACCAGCAGGGTGAGGGAAGAGAGCAGAGGAAGGGCTGGCAAAGTAATTGCGAGGTATTGGATTACAGGGAAGGTTTCCTCTCTCTCTAAGCTCTCCTTTAGGGATATAAACACCTCAGTAGATGAAGTGCTATCTGATTTAAAATACTAACACACACCACTCTCCAAAGCCAGAGCACGATACATAGGGCCCTTGAGCCCAGAGGAAGAAATTCAGAGAGGCTCCTTCTCCTTTGTCACAAATAAAACTAACTCCTTTACAGTTCTTTTATAGCTACACCCACCAAGCTCCCTTGACCGGGGTATTATTTAATATCTCTGGAGATGGGGGAAGGAGCAATTTCCTTAACAGCTGATCTAAGGGTCCGGTCTGGGCTCCCTTGGTGTCTCAGTGGTAAAGAATACGTCTGCAATGCAGGAGACACAGAGATGCAAGTTCGATCCCTGGGTGGGGAAGATCCCTGGAGAAGGAAATGGCGATCCACGTACTCCACTCCATGGGGTCCCAAAGAGTCGGACACGACTCAGCGAAGCATGTGGTCTACAGTACAATCTGAGCACCTGGTGAGGAATGTGCTCAGTGATCTTGTTGCTGTTCAGTCACTCAGTCGTGTCTGACTCTTTGCAACCCCAACAACTGTAGCAAACCAAGCTTCCCTGTCCTTTGCTATCTCCAGGAATTTGCTCAAACTCACGTTCATTGAGTCTTTAGCAACAAAAACACCCTGTCTGCTGTGCTCTGACCATGTGGAAAACACAGCTAGAGCATGTGACATAAGGTCATTGTTATTATTATTACTGTTATCATTGTAGGCACAGGGAAATTTTCTCTTCTTCCTTTCTAGGCTCTTTAGCTGGTCTAGTAATTAACTGACAAAAGATTAACAGGAGAAAAGCAAACAAGTTTAATGACACGTGTATCTGGGAAAGACCCAGGAAAACTGAGTAACTCTGAAACGGTGGAAGCCCTCACCTTAAATGCCTTCTTCAGCTAAAGCAAAAGAAGAGGGTAGTAGGATACTCTCTGGGAGGTCACAGGAAAAGCAGAGAAAACAAAGGTGAGGTTGTAATGCAGATTTAAGTTATCACCTTCTGCACTGAAGAGAGCTCTGCATTCATGATGAAGGTCATCTCCCTCCCACTTCCAGGAGCAGCCTGGAAGACACCCTTACAAATGGAGATTTCCCTTATACATGGAAATGTCTCTGATGCTGGGAAAGATTGAAGAAAGAAGGGGGAGACAGAGGATGAGATGGTTGGATGGCATCACCGACTCAGCGCACAGTTTGAGCAAACTCTGGGAGATGGTGAAGAACAGGGAAGCCTGGCATGTTGCAGTCCATGGGGTCGCAAAGAGTCAGGCAGGACTGAGCAACTGAACAACAACAACATCTACTTGGGTTTTCCAAAGCTTCTCCTGAGTCTGCAATTTGTTAAAATAATCAGCCTCAAATAATCCTGATGCTGAAGAGACAGGAAGTGAAGTGGTCAATTCTGCACCCTGGTAAAATTTAACTGAGGTTCAAAAAGGTTAGGAAACTTGCCCGAAGTCAAGCAGTTAATAAATGGCCCATGCGGATCCTGATCTTACACCTGTTTGACTCCAAAATCCTTGCCCAGAATTATTAAGGACGTCAGACAAAGCAAAGGTGTGCAATCACATCCCTCTCTTCAGCTTCCCCTTGAGACAACCTTGCCTGAACCACTCTGACAGAAGAGCCAGAAATCAGCCTTGGCTATAAATCATCTAAATGAAGGACTAAGTCATTCCATCATTCCCAGCTGGGCATTTCTTCTGATCCTGAGACACAGGAGTCTGTGGGACCCTGCAGAGTTTGGGAGCTCCCCCTCTTCTCCCTTCTCCTTCACCCACTGCCTCTGGGTACTACATCGGCAGTGCAGAATTCTGTCCCCACACCACAGACCAACTTGCCACAGCAGCCCCAGTTGCAGGGCAGACAGAAGAGAGGTGACTAGAGAGGAGAGTCCTATCGGTCCATAATTTTCCATTTCCAGGCTCAGAGAGGGAGCCACAGGCTGGTCACGAGGCAACCACGTCACTGCTCCACTGACCTGGTTTAAGGTCTATTAATTATGATCTGTTCTTCAAGGCCCGTGCTCTGGTCGGATGCACAATGGGGCACACAGGGGCTGAGTGGAGAGTGGAGACTGCCCCGCACAACACTCTCCACCTGCAGCAGGACTCACTGAGGCCCAGAAGTGCCAGCTAATGGTCCTGGCCATGGCCCCACCTCATCCCCAAGGGAGGAGCCCTGTCCACTCACACAGCCTCAGCCCCAGCTTTACCATCCTGGGGTACAACAGGGGAGTCAGGCATGGGAACGAGGGGTCTAGAAGCCAGAGGGAGACTAGCTCCTGGGCAGATGAGTGTGGAGAGGGAAGGTAATAAGCACAGCTGGGTTGGGAGGCTGAGGTGATGTGCAGAGATAAGAAGCATGAAGAGGTCTGTTGTAGAAAGAGGGAGCAGGCATGCAGAGAGGAGATGGAGACACCAGCTCAGAAAGAAGAAGCTGAGAGGGTGAGAATCCAGGGTCTTGATGGCTTCCGAGCCCCCAGCTTCAGTCCCCATGAGGCTCAGGAATCCTGCAAATATGAGCATGGCTGTGTGCCCTCACATGGTCCACACAAGTGGGTTCCTGGTCACCAAAGACCTTTGACTAAAACCAACTATATAAGTGTATTAAAACAATCTTCCCTAGCATTCACTTTTCTTCAAGTCTTAACCAATTGGAGGGCTTCCCTGGTGGCTGGGACAGCAAGAATCTGCCTGCAACGCAGGAGACCCAGGTTCGATCCCTGGGTCGATAAGATCTCAAGAAGGGAGTTGCAATCCATCCAGTATTCTTGCCTGGGAAATCTCAGGGACAGAGGATCCTGGGGGACTAGAGTCCACGGGGTCGAAAGAGTCCAATCCTTAACTATAGTCTCTAGGCAAGTGCAACTCAACCAAGGCTGCATGCCAGCAAACACATATGCACACACATGTGAATTCATGTTCACTTATACATGTATACACACAGACACACATACATGCATATGTCTAGACACACACACAAGAAAAATATCTACCCAGGGCTGCCGAGATGCAGCCAGGCTTGAGATTCCTGCAAAGACACCGTTCTCAGTGTAGTCAAGAGAAGCAAATTAAGAAACATTAGATACTCTCCCTTAAAAATCACAAAACACAGCCTTACTTAAAGAAGGCACCTCAGAAGACACGTACCGTACGTCCCCTACATACGAACAAGTTCCATTCCTGGAAAGCATTCATAAGTCCAACAAAGTTAGCCTAGGTACCCAACCAACACAATTGGTTATACAGTACTGTACTGTCATAGGTTTATGATACTCTTCACATAAATGACACACCCAAAAACAAAAAATAAAACATTTAAATGTTACAGTACAATACCTTGAGAAGTACAGGAGTAGAGGACAACAGCTGCACACAAGGGCTGGCATCGAGTGAGAGAGAGGAGGTGGGAAACGGCAGAGCTGAACGGTCATCAGCAACAGGAGACGGAGGACAAGCTGCAAGGTCATTCATGCCTGAGGTTGATGGAATGCATGTTCACATCTTTGAAAGTTCCCAGCTTGAAGTTTCGTATGTAGGGAACTTACTGTATTTGCGTCCCTTGTTTTGAAAACAATGCAATGTGAAGCTGAGAAGTGTGGAGTGCCTCCCTGTGCAAGGTGACAATGTGGATTAGAGGGGCTGTTGGAATTAGAACTAATTTCCCTAGTTCAAAAGGTTTTGTGTTCATCTCACTTTTGCAAATTAAAGCTTTTAGGAATCAGCAAGCCTATTATTTAAAGCGATCCTGGAGGGTGGAAAAAATCATTCTAATACACAAACAATGATCTCCTAAGTACAGCTGTGTTGAGACTTCAGATTCTTGTACCCAAGGCTTCTTAAAGTGGAGCAGACTTATGGCCTCAACACTGGCTTAAGCAAAATCCAATAGAGAAAGTAAGTCTGCCACCACCATGAACAGTACAATCCCTGAAGGCAGATTCTGGAGTCTTACATAGGGTTATTAATACGGGTAGTTGCTGTTGTTTAGTTGCTAAGTTGTGTCTGACTCCTTCGAGACCCCATGGAGTATAGCCTGCCAGGCTCCTCTGTCCATAGGATTTCCCAGGCAAGAATACTGGAGTGGGTTGACATTTCCTTCTCCAGAGGATCTTCCTGGCCCAGGGATTGAACCTGGGTCTCCTGCACTGCAGGCAGATTCTTTACCACTGAGTTACCTGGGAAGCCCTCATATGAGTAGAGTAGTTATTAATTTGGAGAGATGGATAGAAAGGCAGGCAGTAGCAGAAGGTTGGGAGTGATGTTAAGGATTTGCTCTAAGTGACTTCAGGATAGTATCACTCAAATGACTTCAAAGGGAAAAAAGAGGGGGTGCAGGGAAGGCATTCCATCAATATTCCATTGTACCAGTAGTTTTCAGACTGAATTTTAGATAAGATTGAGCCTCCAATATTGCCCTAAATAAATACAAGTATGCTCAGAAGAGGAAGCCTATTAAGAAGTAATTGACCATTAACACAGAAACTGAAAACACTTGTCAGACACTTTGGTACTTAGTTTACTAGAGGAAAGTAAGACCCCTCGAAAAATAGAACCATCAAGGGGACTTCCCTGGTGGCCACTGGCTAAGACTCTTGAGTTCCCAATACAGGAGGCCTGGGTTCGATCAGGGAACTAAGATCCCACAGGTTGCAACAAAGATCCTGCATGCCACAGCCAAAACTCAGCACAGTCAAAGAAATAAATATTTTCGAAAATTTAGAAAAAAGAAAAAAGAACCATGGGAAAGTGAAGTTTAGTGGGATAAGGGCGACAGCTTAGAATCTGGTTGTGCTATAGAGAAACCCAGCAATGACAGATCGGGGAGGGCTGAATGAAGAACCAGGTAAGTCAAAGAGCACTGGAGGAGGGGAGTGGAGCCGAGCCATAGCAAACCACCGAAACACACCGCACCTGTCAGTTTCAACAGGTCTGTTCTTAAGAGTTACATTCTTCTTAATGGGATATTTGCACACTGACGAGCTTGAATGTCAAGCTGCTATTCTATTTCCATTCTAGGAACATCATTGTGCATTCACATGTCACACCATTCACAGAACATTCTGTTTACTTTGTCCCTAATCAGTGAAACTAAGGTAGAAACACAAGCATTCTTCCTTTCATCGTACCATAGAATTCCCTCTGAGAAAACTGAGAACAAAGAAGTTAGGTCATTAACTTGAACCAGCTTGGGAAACTAGTCACTGTTTGGCTCTTCCCAGGAGAAATCCATCCTGACTCATAAATGTAAACATCATCCACAACCAACAGAAGGTGCTTTTCAAGATCCCACTACCTGAGGGTATCCATTACAGTCTTCCCAAGACAGAGGTTTTCCAATTATGGATCCTTTAAATCACAAAGGCAAGAGTTATAAAAGAGCAACACATGGCTACACATTTAAAGTGTCTCTAAAATCTAATCCATCTCACACACTAAAAAGAAAGTTTCACATTAACAATACGCAAGAGAAACTATCTTAGTGACCAGTACAAGCACAGTATCAATGTATGTGTGTTTGACGGTTAATGGCTCATTAGTTGAAAGAAGGAATGAGTGAAGGGAAATAGTCTTGTAACTGGTCACAGCTTAGACCATAAAGAATCTACCTGCAACACAGGAGCCCCAAGTTGGATCCCTGGGTCAGGAAGATCCCCTGGAGAAGGGAATGGCAGCCCACTCCAGTATTCTTGCCTGGAGAATTCCATGGACAGTGGAGCCTGGTGGGCTACAGTACCAAGGGGTTGCAAAGAGCAGGACACAACTGAGCAACTAACACTTTGTACCTAGACACTGTAAGTTCTTTTTTTCTCCCAGCATCTCTGCTTGTGACATCTTAGTTCCCTGACCAGGGGTGAAACCTGGGCCCCTGCAGTGAAAGCACAGAGTCCTAACCACTGGACCACCAGGCAATTCCTTGAAAATTCTTATCTATCTTCCTCTCTCAGCATTTGCTTTCTCTGACAATATTACCAAATGCCTCTCTCCTCCACAGTTTTTGCATAAAACAACTTCTGTAGATGGTGATGGCAAACACTAACAACAAATTGACTCACAAATGCCCTTACTTTCCTGTTCCTCTAGATGAAAATATTTCAGCTAAAATTCTCCCCGCCTTACTTACACCTCATCCTCTGAGTTATTTGCTTGTTTGGGTTTACACCTTCAAATCAGCTTGATTTTGATTCACTCCCTCTTGAATCACAAACCTCAATTCTGCAGCCTAAAGCTGTTCACATCCAAAAACACGTGTGTTGAGGAGGCTTAATCCACCTACTTAATCCCACCTTAACCAACAGGCAGCTTTTCCTGCACAAATTAATCACTCCTCTTCCCCCCCAGTCGAAATTACAACACTGCCCTCCAATAAGGTTACACTTATTTTCATAGTGTCCTTTCTACAGATATTTCTAAATGACTCCAATTCACTCCCTCAATTGCCTGGCTACACAGCATGCTTGTAAAGGGCATCAGTAACCCAAATGTAAAACATGTCCCAAACTTCAAGGCCTCCACCATTCTTAGATTCTTCACGGTCTCTCTCACTGTTCCAATACCAACTGCCCCTAGGCTGAATAGTGTCTACGTGTGTGTGAGTGTAAGCACGTGTCCCACTCCCAAAATTTATCTGTTGAAACCTAACCCACAGGGTGATGTTTTGGGATGTGGGGCTTTCAAAAGGTGACTAGGTCGTGAGGGTGAAACCCATATGAATGGGATCAGTGCCCTTACGAAAAGTAAAAGCGTTAGTTGCTCAGTCGTGTCTGACTCTTTGGGTCCCCATGGACTGTAGTCTGCCAGGCTCCTCTGTCAATGGAATTCTCCAAGCAAGAATACTAGAGTTGGTTGCCATTCCGTTCTCTAGGCAGGGATAGAACCCAGGTCTCCTGCATTGCAGGCAGATTCTTCACCACTGAGCCCCCAGGGAAGTCCTTACAAATCAGCCCAAGAAAACTCCCTTGCCTCTTCCACCTTGTGAGGACACAATGAGAAGCTGGCAACCAGAAAAAGGGTTCTTGCCAGAGCCTGACCATGCTGACACCTGATCTCAGACTTTCAGCTTCCAGCACTGATAAATTTGTGTTGCTTTTAAGCCACTCACTCCATGGTACTTTGCTATAGCAGTCGAACCTTACAAGACATCAGCTTCTTTCTTCTAAGTTCAGTCTATACCCTCCTTTCAAATCCAACCTCTCTTCTACACACTTTTCAGTCATTTTTCAAATGCTTAAAATAATCACCTCTTGGCCAACTAGCAATGACCCACCTTTCTTGCCTTCAAGTTTACTTCCTCCCCAAACCCTTACTTTAGATGACTTGCCTACTTACTTAGGGGATGTGCTACCTTTACCTATGGAAACACTAGGCAATGATTGTGTTTGAAGTCCTCCATCAAGGACTGGAACCATCGCTAGAGCATGCAGAGAGGGTGACCAAAAAGTTTGTTCAGATTTTTCCATAACATCTTGAAAAACCCAAGATAACATTTTGGCCAATCAGCATGGAGAAAGGATGCAGAGAAATACAAAAGGGTTACTGTTACTCTGCTGTTCAACAGAGATGCTTCAAGGTTGCAAGCATGAGAGATAGTGGATACAAAGTGGATCAGACCTTGAGCCAATACATTGTAACCCCTTTCTTTGCTTATGGTTATGCCCATGGATACCAGATCCTAGAGGTAAAATAGATGCAAGTCATTTTAAGAAAATTGGGAAAATTTGAATCTATTTATTTATGGGGTGCCCATATGTGCAAACCACTAAACAAATATTTAATGAGTTCCTATTATCTTAAGGCACTTTGCCTGTTGTTGGGAATACAGAAAACAGGAAGTCCTTGCCCTCAGGGAACTTTCAATTTAGTGAGATGCAGTTAAACAACAAGAACAGCAACACAGAGCGATTAGTGCAGGTGAAGGAGCAAGAGTACCTACACAGGAGCACCAAGGGCTCACAAACCCAATCAGGATGCAGTCGGGATGGAGAACTAGAGGCACAGGAAAAGGGCCCACACAAGAGGCCAGGTGAGCACCAGAGGGAGGGCAAATACTAGGCAGGGTAATTCAGGGCAGGGGGCGGGGGGGGGGGGGTGCTACATAGCACTGACACGATCACCTTACAGTCCTCCTGGGAGAACAACCTAAGTCAGAGATGGAAATGATTTAGGATGGGGCTGGCTTTCCAATCAGAGTTCTGAGTAGCCTGGTTCATCAGGAGATCAGAAAAGAGAAGACTGGGGGTAGAAAAGGGGACCTGAGGGGCTTCCCTGCTGGCCCATTGACGAAGAATCTGCCTGCCAGTGCAGGAGACACTGGTTCAATCTCTGATCCAGGAAGATCCCACAGGACGTGGAGCAACTAAGCCCATGTGCCACAACTACCGAGCCTGGGAGCTGCAACAAGAGAAGCCATCACAATGAGAAGCCTGTGCACCGCAACTAGAGAAAAGTCCACATAGCAACGAAGACCCAGCCAGCCAAAAATGAAATAATAAATAACATTTTAAGAAAGAAAAGGGGATCTGAGCTAATCAGCCACAGAACAATGGGTACATGCGGTGGGAGGTACTGCTGCCGGGGCCTTGACCTGAACAGTCATAAATGGGTGGAGAAGAGGGCATCTTCGAGGCAAAGTAGAACAGAAATCTACAGACAGCAGACCAAGGGGAAAGGCTGTTCAGGGATTACTTAGCTTCAGAGTCAAGTAACTCCTAGCCTATTAGAATAACTGAGACACATATACGCACCTCTAGAGAAATCTGATAAATCAGACTGCATGGTAATGTGGAAACAGTCCTTAACTAGCAATCAAGAGACCTTTCTGGTCTTCCCTGAGCCTCTGTCAAATGAGGGTGCATAAGGACAGTGTCCATAAATGAGAAGGTAAATTAACTTAGTCCTTCCCAGCCTACATTCTTTTTCTTCTTCTTAAAAACAGAAAAAGAAAACAGAATATAGTCTACATGTGCAGTGCTCACAGGCAAAACTACTGCTTTGCGAGACATTTGCTTCAGATATTTAGACACCAATGTGTATGTGTGCTTGATGTAGATGTAAAACATAAAATATGTTCCTTCTTGTGGGGTCACAATCAAAAAAGTTTGAAAAGCACAAGGTGTCTAAGGTTTCTTTAAATCCTAAGATTGTCATTTAGCCTTTAAGTTCTAACCTATTTAACAGGTGAGCAAATCAACCTTGATGTGAGTTTTGGCATAAAACTAAATCAGTTCCGGGCAAAGGTGATCTATGTGCTCAGCTATGTGCTGTGTGTCTGTGTGTGCTAAATTACTTCAGTTGTGTTCGATTCTTTAGGACCCTATGGACCACAGCCCACCTGGCTCCTCTGTCCATGGGATTCTCCAGGCAAGAACACTGGAGTAGGTTACCATGCCCTCCTCCAGAGGATGTTCCTGACACAGGGATTGAACCTACATCTCTTATGTCTCCTGCACTGGCAGGCAGGTTCTTTACCACCAGCACCACCCCATCACACAATTCAAAACTTAACCTTACCCAAAGTCACGCCCATAATTAAATTACATATGACACACGTCTCTGGGAAATAATTATGTCTCATGTATGTTGTAACACAGACACACCTGCATATTCAGGGCAAAGGATTTGCCTCACGTCTGAAAAAAGATTTCATTCTAATCTAGACACTTACATATAGGAACAGTGTTCTACAGAAATTTCACCAAATAACCTACTCAAAGTGGGATTATGTTTCACTTTAAGATCTAATGCCAACCCTTAATTTTAATACCTTGACCAACAGCAGCTACTAGCAATCAATCATGTGTGACAAACATGTATTTGAAACTCTTTATTGAAACAGGTGACTTTTTTAACTACTTGTAGATTCTGACTCAGGGGCTTCCCTGGTGGCTCAGCAGTAAAGAATCCACCTGTCAATGCAGGAGACAAAGACGTAATCCCTGGATCAGGAAGATCCCCTGGAGAAGAACCCACTCTAGTATTCTTGCCTGGAGACTCCCATGGAGAGAGGTGCCTGGTGGGCTACAGTCCATGGAGGTCTCAAGAATTGTACAACCTCAGCCTAAACCACTTTCAAAAAGCTTCATCCAAATGAAGTCCTTCAAGACTTCAGGAGAAGAATGTGAATAAGTATTTCCCTGATGGATAGGCCATTTTCCCAGAAAGGCAGAGAATAATTTATGAACATATGCATGAACAGGAATGAGGACAAAAATCACTAATGTTGGCAGCCTGCAAGTGCCAGGCAAACACATTTTAGATAAAGACTACACCTGTCAGTAGCGTAACAGTGCCAATTATACCTATTCTGGGGGCTCTTTCATCTGAAGCAATCTGATGTCAGAGAAGACATGACCTCAGGTGTTTTCACCATCCTGCTACCAGGTGGCTGGGGTGAAGCCACAGACACCTAGACTGGAGCACAAACAGGTGGACGTGACTTGCCCACTTACCAGACTTCTGGGTGACTAGAGACTAAAATTCAAGTTTGGTTTGCTGGTCTTACCATATCAAGCCCCAAAACCAAGCCCCTAGTTTGTGCCTTGCACATAAAAGACTCCCTACTGAGGGACACTTCCTACTACTGAGGACACTTCCTAGTCCTTCTGTGAATGCTAATTCAAGGTCAAGAGATTCCGCAAGCCCTTTAAGCACAAGATTCGAACTCCTCCTGGGTTTTTTTTTTTTTTGGGGGGGGGGTTGTTGTTGTTTGTTTGTTTGTTTTAACTAAGTTTCTGATAAAGATCCCAGGCCCACCACCACCAGCTAAACTTCCTGACCGCCGTGCCAGCTACTCAGCCCCAGAAGTCCAACTTCACACCACCCGATCTTCCACCTCCCTCCAAGGCAGCCCAGACGTGGCCCCGCTGAGCACTTTACAACCGGAACGTATTTTGGAAGCCGTCCCGCCGCGCCCCCTGACTTTACAAGGAAGGAAACAAGAGGTTTGAGCTCATGCGCCGGGCCCAAGGTCACTTCACCCTGAGGCCCTCCAGCCTCTGGCCGCCGATTCACACAAACTCAACGCGAACCAAGTTGTCTCTGCCCCGTATTTAAGCATGCCCACACTGCCACTTGTGGTGCCCAGAACCACAAAAGACCCAGCTGGGGAGATCGGGGGAACCCAGGCGTGCCAAAGCAGGCAAAACCCTGCGAATCTGAACTCTCCAGGAACCAGAGGGCTGGCGGGGTTCTTGAAGGGGGTGAAAGAAAGCCAGGGATGGAAAAGAAAAGAGAAGCCAGGACGGCCGCGGAGCGGGGTGTGTGTGTGCGTGGGGGGAGGAAATTTCTGCTCGCCCACAACCCCGAAGGAGGGTCCCTCTCCCCTCAGGCCGCCCCAGAGGCCCCCAGGGGATGCCAGCCCGGCCCCCTCGCAGCGGCCGGCCAGGCCTGGCGACCCTCGCCGGGCTCACCGGGTGCGCAGCGCCTGCCACGCGGCGTCGATGTCGGCGTAGAGGTTCTTCTCGGAGGGCTTGCCGGAGCTGACGCCGTAGCCGGAGTAGTCGTAGGAGAAGATGTTGCAGTTGATGCGCGAGCCCAGGCCGATGTAGAAGCTGCACATCTGGCCCAGGTCCACCGCGTTACCGTGCGAGAAAAGCAGCGTGTAGCGGCTGGAGGGCGCGCAGCGCACGAACATGCAGCCTAGCCGGTTGTCCCGGGCGGTGCGCGAGAAGAAGACCTCGACGGCGTCCAGCTCGCGCTGCGAGTACTGCCAGTCGGCGCGCTCGCTCAGGTGCAAGCTGCACGCGCCGGGCCCGGCGCCCCCCTCCTCGGGCTGCTGCTGCGGCGCCGGCTGGGCCGCGGCGGAGGCGGAGGAGGTGGAAGCGGCCGAGGCCGGAGCGGGCGCGCCGGGGCCGCGCTGCTCCGGCGCCAGCACCGTGTAGGTGGGCTCGGGCGGCAGGAAGGCCAGCTTGGCGGCGATGCGGCTCGGGCAGGGCGGGCAGCAGAAGAGCCAGCACAGCTCGCCCAGCGAGAAGCCGTTCATCCTGGGGCCTGGTTCGGGCATCGGGGCGGCTGGAGCGCGCCGCCGCTGCCGCCGGCACGGCAGGCAGGCAGGCAGGCAGGCAGGCAGGCCGGCAGGGGAGCGAGGGCGGGCGGGCGCGCGGCGAGGAGCGGGCGAGCGGAGGGCGGCTGCGGCCCGCCCGCCCGGCGGCTGGAGGAGGGGGCGGGGAAGCGCAGGGGGGGAGGCGGGGCCGGCCCGGCGGGCGCGGCGCTGGGAGCCCTGGCGGGTCAGCGGCGGCCCCGCGGGCCGGGAGAGGCGCGGGCGTCCGGGGCCCGCGCGCGGCACACAAAGCCGGCGGCGGCGGCCATGCCGGCTGGAGCGCACCGCCCCCACCCCTGCCCCCGCCCCCCGGCTCCCGCACGCCCGTCGCCGCCGCCGCCTCTTCCGGGTTACAGCGGGCTGGCGCCCCTGCCGGGACCCGGGCCGGGCCGGCGTCTGGGCGGGGCTGCCCCGCCGCCTACCCCGACTCCGCGCGCGGGGGCGCGGGCACCTGCTTTGGCCTGGGAAGCGCGTCCTCCTCCCCGGGACGCCCAGGCACCCGGAGCAGGGTCTGTATGCAGGGGCAAGTGGGCAGATCCCCAGAGGGGTTCCGGGAGGGGACGCGAGCACCTTTGCCCCCCTGGGAAGCAAGACCGGAGGCCGACAGGGCCTCTCCGGGAGCGCAGAGGCCCGGAGCAGCGGAGCGCTCCTGGTTAGGCATGGGGGCACGTGGGCCGATCGGGAGACGGTGGCGGGTGGGGACAATGGAAGGGGAGCAGGTATACTCCCGGATCGGACTCTTCCTCTCTTTCCCCTCTCCCTGGAATTCCCTTCCCCAAATCCAAGTTTTCTCATGCGTGGAGATTTTGGGGAATTTATTGAACAATTAACGAATGAAAGAGACTTGAAATGAACCTGAAATTCTTGGCTCTTTGTGTCCATTGGTGCTTTCTGAACTGGCTCTTCCCAAAGTCTCAGGACCATCAGGGAACTGGTGGTGTGGGATAGAGCGCCGATGGATCGCTGCATCTCCCTGTTACAGGAGGTTGTTTCTGCCTGTGTAACTACAGTATTGAGCTTCCCTGGTGGCTCAGTGGTAAAAGATTCGCCTCCCAATGCAGGAGAACCAGGTTCGATCCCTGGGTGGGGAAGATACACTGGAGTAGGAAATGGTACCCCACTCCTGTATTCTTGCCTGGAGAATCTCATGGACAGAGGACCCTGGTGGGCCCCAGCCCATAGGCTCACAAAGAGTCAGACACAACTTACCAACTAAACTACAGTATTACTTTCCTAGGAGCATGACTGGGCCTTCAGTAAACCCCTGTGTCCATAATAGTCAGCTATTATAACAGGACCACTCTATATATTTAGTAATATACTACGTTGCCACTGTCCTTTCTCGTCCCAAGGGCAGTAGATTTTCTGGTGGTAACTAGATGTCCTTTACAGCCCTAGTTCCTCTAGACTTGTTTCTGGAATCCAGGATTTTTAATCAGGAGAGATTTTACGATGATTTAAATCCATTGTAATCTTGGCACTCACCTTTTAGTGATATATTTTTTTTTCCAAATATTACTCTCAGTGTCTTGAAACTGAGTAGCCTCTGGTGCCAATTTCACAGAGCCTTCCACCACTTCCTTTTTCCTTCTGATTTGGCAGCTGAATTCCCTTTCAGGAATTGACAGTAGATACCCTTCTTGATTGCCAGCAGGGCAGCCAGAGACAAGGAAATTGGCAGCATAACCACTCTGGGTCTCTTGTGTTAACTCACAGATGTCCAGGAGAATTTAAACTTTCCTCTTGGCTTTTGTGGAAGGTGTTATTTTTGAGCACCTTCATCTAAATGAATTTGCCCATCTTGATTGCAGTAACCTTTCGGACCAGGTTTGAAAAGATTATTTGTTCATAAAATAAGTTTTAAATGTTGTTGAAACTATCTGAAAAATTGGCTAAAGAAAACTTGGTTAGCAAAGCTTGTTCTGATTAAATATTTGAAGTCTATTTTAAAGTTATTCACACTTGGTGATCTTTCACCCAAAACCTTTTTTTTTTTTTTTTCTTTCTTTCTTTCTTTCTTCTAATTTATTTGGCTAGCTGAAGCATGTGGTATTTACTGCCCCAACCAGGGATGGGACCTGCACCCCCTGCATTGTAATCATGGAATCTTAACCACTGGACCACCAGTTGTTGTCGCTCAGTCTTGTTCGGACTCTGCGATCCCAGGGAAGCCCCCAAAACCAAATTTTTATCTTCTGGAGGTTAGATTTCCCTTTTTAAAAAGCTGTATAACTTGCTACTGAATACAAAAATACTGTTGGCATCCAGCATCTATTGATGTAATGTTTCCTATGCTCACAGTACCTAAGATGTTAGAACTTTTGTGTTGAAGCTATAAAGAGAAGACAGTCCCTGCTTTCAGACACCTTACAATTTAACTAGAGTATTGGCAGAAGATTCAGAACACTTTTCCCTGTGAATTATAAAAAAAAAAAAAAAAGAACAAAACCCCAAAAGCTAAGGAAATGGTTTTGAATCCTGATTCAATGGTGATATTTCTGTGGGAAGGTAAGATGATTAGCCAAGTGTGTCACTCTCTAATCTTTTCAAGATGAGAATAGAATTTGGAGGATTTTCCTGGTGGTCCAGTGGTTAAGGCTCTGTGCTTCCAATGCAGGGGTGCAGGTTCAATCCTTGGTTGGGGAACTAAGATCCTACTTGCAGCCAAAAAGAAAAATATTTGTTTATATTCCTAAAGGATTTGTGGAGTGAGCATCATGCAGTGTAATAACAATAAATATATAAGTAAATAAAAGCCTGGTTTTTATTTTCATTCTCTTAGAAGATTACACAGAGGTGGATTCAAAGAGTATTTATTTCCCTGGACAGTATGTTGGTTCAGGTTTGTGGGAATATTAAATTGAGACCCTCTTTTACATGAGTTTGCCCATACTGATTCCAGTAACCTTTTGGACCTGGCTTCAAAAGACTGTCTTCACAAAAGTGATTTTAGATGTTTTTGAGCTATCCAAAAAGTTAGCTAAAGAAAATCTGGTTGATGAAGACTGTTCAGACTATGTATTTGAAGTCTATTTTTAAGTTATTCACACTTGAAGTTTTACCCCAAACCAAAGTTTTTGTGTATGCTGTAGAATAGAGTTCCCCCAAACTCTCTCACCTCATGCCTCTTCTAGTCATAGTCAAATTTATGGAGCCCCTCAACACAATGCCCCTCCCCAGGAGGGAGAGTTTAATATCTCTGCCACACCTCTCACACCCACGACAAAGTTAGCAGCCTGCCTTGGCATACTGGTTGCAAAACTTCAACATGCAGCCCAGGAAGAATAAATTTGCCCTATATATTTGCAAATCTATTTTCAAAGGTCAGGGATTACTAACTGATCACTTTGATCTTAAAGAATGTCTGTTTGAAAAAAAAAAGAATGTCTGTTTGGCTCTTCCTGCATTTTAGTAGAGAAAGGTAAAACTTTGAGTCTGTGTCAGCAGACATATTTACTAGGTACTTACCATGAGTTGGTCACTGAGTCAATCTGTGGAATGCAGGTGGCTAAGACAGCTCCTTCTGCCCTCAACAAGCTCACTGAACGATTTACTACACAGAATAACTATGCATCCTGCTAAGCCATTCTGGGTCAGTAAACTGAACAGGGTTCCAAGTAGTTAAATGCACTGGTCTCTACTATTTAATATTGGCTTTTTGCACATTGAATTTTTCTTCCAGATCAGTCTGCCTGATTCTGAGTTGCTCAAGATCACCCCACTTGTGTCAGCATTTTTCACTGACCATCAGAGGATATTTATGCTTCAAAACAATATGGTTGTTTCAGTGGAAGGTAAAGAGAGATCAGAAATACATTGACCCCTGGGAATTCCCTGGTGGTCCAGTAGTTAGGATTTGACACTTTCACTGCAGGGCCCAGGTTCAATCCCTGGTCAGGGAACTAGATCCCACAAGCTGAGCCACATGACCAAATTAGAGGTGGGGGTGGGGAACATATATATATATAGAGAGAGACAGCCCTGTTTTATTTTATTTTTTTCTTTAAATTTAGGACTGAATGCTCTGTGAAGGCTAGGATGATGTCTGTTTTGGTCACTGTTTCCTCTATGCCTCGTTTAAAGAAGATGCTCAGTAAATTTTAATTAAATTGATCAATTAAATAATGAGTGAGTCATTTAGTGAATGCATCAAGAGACCAAGGTTATTCCTCCTCTTTCAGACAGTATTGTCAGAGTACAGGCTTTGAGAAAGACAAAAAGAAGCCCAAGTCCATGCCAGCATCCCCCTAGGAATAGACTACACATGTCTGCTGGCTAAGGAATTGTGGCATTCTCCCCATCTTTCTTACTATTGGTAACAGAGATCGGGTTAGTTCTGGGCAACAATGCTCCCAGTTAAGACACATAGTCACCTGGCCTCCCCAGCTGTGAAGATGGCCACAGGACACAGTTCTGGCCTATAGTCTCTAAGTGAAGTGTTTTTCGGAGCTTCTAGAAAGACTTAACAGAACCAAACTTATCTGGCATGTTTCTCTTTTCCTGTCCCTTAATTCCCGCTTGGGTTGCAGGCATTATTATTACTAGAGCTATGAGAGCCACCTTGCCACAATGAGAGTGAATTTCATAGTTGAAGATGGTAGAGAAGAAAGAGA
Organism: Odocoileus virginianus; assembly: GCF_023699985.2. Taxonomy (NCBI): domain Eukaryota; kingdom Metazoa; phylum Chordata; class Mammalia; order Artiodactyla; family Cervidae; genus Odocoileus; species Odocoileus virginianus. The sequence goes on from NC_069689.1 coordinate 55,699,014, forward strand.
AAACTCTAGGCCCCTCATGACATTGCTGAACAACTGCCCAGCTTTGCCTTCACCTGGGCTTTTTACTTTAAGTCTTTATTGAATTTGTTACAATATTGCTTCTCTTTTGTATTTTGGGTTTTTGGCCACAAGGCATATGGGATCTTAGTTCCCCAACCAGGGGCTAAACCTGCGCCTCCTGCTTTGGAAGGCTGAAGTCTTAACCACTGGACCACCAGGGAAGTCCCTGGGCTTCTTGTTCTATGAGAACAATAAGTCACTTTATGTAACTGTTAATAGTTGAGTATTTTGTTACCTGTAGCCTAATGCAATAATTAGGAATCTGATTCAGGAAACAGAAAAGAAAGATCCAAACATTGTTCTTAACTGCTTTCTCAATAAAGTCAAAGAATATTTTGTTGATAACAGTGAAATAGTTATGGCTGCTTTTTCCTTCATTTAAAAAAATTTTTAAAGTATGACTAGAGATGGGGTAGATTTTTGAGGAGATATCTATTAAACAAATCCTTTGGAAAAGTGAAGAAAATCAAGCCGATAATTTTGAAGATAGTATAGATAACATTTGAGGCCATTCTGGGAAATCTGAGCCAGTGCTCATTAGGGTAAGGGCCTGCCATTCAACTGAACGCTTTTGGAGGTGAAATATCTTTTTCCCAGAACCTCTCAGGCTAAGGGCTCTTATCAAGAGTGTTGTAAATGAGGCCACTGAAGCCCCAGCTGGGGAGAGCTCAGAGACCCATGAAATGCTGAGAAAGCACCAGAGAAATAAGGATTGAGAGAAATCAAACACCAACCACCCACAGATAGGTGCTTTCACAGTTCCATTCTTCGCATGGATGATTATGTCCTCAGACCTGCATTTCTTACTAGTCTTCTCCTATTCACAGGTTCTTAATGGGAGGGCCAGAGTCCCCAAAATCTATCTCAGAATTTGGACTTGATGAGCTGCTTGAAGATAAGAACTTGTTTCCCCTGCACAATTGCATAAAACCTTATGTCCTAGCACATAATAGGAACTCTAAACAGACTTAACTGGTTACTGGAATTCCATTTCTAATAATCTCTAAATGCTTGTTTCATGTGCAAACGTTATAAGTTATAGAAGTGACTTTTTTAAAAATAGGAAGTGAGAAGGGACAGCCTTTTATATGCTGAGCTTGCAAATTTAGTTTTATGGTGATAACGAACAATATGGCTTCAATTTTAAGGTTTTTTTTTTTTTTTTTAATTTCAGATAGCTGCACATGAAAACTGTCCATGAGTGATTGATCTATAGTGTTATTCCAGGGAATTTACAATAATGAATGTTAAGGACATACTCCAAAAAACAGTAATACTGGCATAAGACCAGACAGATCTCGCTGTCTGTGGATATTTCATGTGTAATAAATTTGATGTTTTAAATTGGTAGGATTATACTAACTTATTTAGCAATTAGCTAAATATTTAAAAAAAGATAAAGTTCAATTCTGATAGATAAAAAAATAAAAGATTTTTTAAAAAGGAAACCAAAAGACAATTGGAAAATATAGATGAAGATTTATATATCTTTGAGCAAAATACCAAAGGCAGAAACCACATAGGAAAAAGTTAGTGATCTGACCATGTAATTTTCAATCTTCTATATACTGAAATTAATTTATATATGAAATGAGATGATGTTGACTTGCTGCCAAAAAAAAAAAGGAAACAAGATTGACTAATAAGGACTTGATAATTATTGAATCTGGGGCTTGAGTTGATGAGTACATGGGGGTTTCATATGCAATTGTCTCTACTTTTGTATATATTAGAACTTTTCCATAATAAAAAATGTATATTTTTTTTTTAGTTTTTAGGATTTTGAAAAACAATCTAGGCCAAATTATTTGCCATCAATTCATTTAAAAAGAAAAAGACAAAACACCCCAATGGGGAAAATAGATAAAATATTTAAACAAGCATTTTACAAAAAGGAGTACAAATAACCAATAGGTATGTGAGAAAAAGTTTAGGCTCAGTTTTAAAAGCAAATTTTAAAAATTTATTTTTAACTTTCTTGCACTGACCCAAATTTTTTGAAAAAATGGAATAAAAACCACTAGGGCTCTGTTGGACATGATTTAGAAAAGTAAGCACTCTCAGATACAACTTTCTGGTGGAAATATTAATTGGGACAACCTTCTGGAAAGAAACTTCACAATATATGTCAGGAGACTTAAAATATGTCAAACTTGTAATCAAGTAATTCAAGTTGAAATTTAGCCTAAGGAAATAATCCATTTTGCACATAGATTTTAAATACTAGGATGTTTGTAACAGTATAGTTTGTAATGGCAAACAAGGCAAAACAAAAAATTAAAACATCAGAATCTAAGAAAGAAAATGATAGCACATCCAGACAATAGACCAATATGTGCCCTTAAAACTGAGATGAAAGAGCCATATTTGTTATCATAGGAAAATATCCAGAATATGTCTAGTGAAAACAGCACAAAATATGTACAACATGTATCAATAAATGTACTTTAAAAGTTTAAACCCAGGGAAAAAAAATCACTGATGAATGAGATTTTGGGGGTTTGGGTTTGGTTGGTTGTTTCTGTGTATATTCTTTAAGTTCTAGGTGTGTATTATTTTATAATTTAAAATGAGTAAGTTATTATCAACCAAACCAAAAAAAAAAAAAAAAAAAGGGAACGAAAGTATTTTAGAGAAATGAAGATGTTCTTCTGGATACTTGGAGATTCTTCAAAAATTAACTTCCCAAGGATAATTTCTCATTCACATGAGGACAAAGTAATTTTACTATAATTGAGTTGAGCAAAGCTCTACCAAGACTTACTATGTGCCAGAAACGTGGTGGTTTCTGCAGGAAATGCAAAGATTAACAAAATAGCCCACACCCCACCCTCAAGGACCATCCTTCTCTCTTGGAGTCTACAGTATCCGGCTGCCTGGGCTTTCACAATGTTGGTACCTGCTTAGTGCAGGAATGTGCTTTTCTGCTCGGAGTGTTTTGTTTTGTTTTTTGTTTTTTCCAGTGTGCTTACCTTCTCCTTCTCCTCCCTTCTCTACCTTCCTTTCCCTAAAAATGAGGCAGTCATTTCTCTCAGTGAGGCCCCACCAGGTGAAGAGCCTGACTTTCTCTGTTGCCTCACACCTCCTGATGTTTTCATTTCTTCTCCACTGAACTATACACAAATGTTATCACTACCTGGACCTTGTTATATGGGACTGTGTCATTCCCTGGAAGTTACAATTCCTTTTTCTTATTACAATTTCCTATTCCGTCACTTCTCTCCTTTCTTCTCATTGAACCTCTTGCAAATTCTCTTGTTACCCACTCCTTCTTTGATTGGACAGCCTAGAATGCTTGTCCTGACCTTGGTCCTTTCTTTCTTTTTCTTTCTTTTGGCTGCACTGCGCAGCTTGAGGGATCTTAGTTCCCCAACCAGGGATTGAACCTAGGCCCCTGGCAGTGGAAGTGCAGAGTCCTAACCACTGAGAACTCCCCTGACCTTGGCCTTATGGACAGTGAGTCATGTCAATAATGTTCTCATTGAAACGTTAATACGCAACCCTCATCATATGTATTGTCTCTGCTGTGCCCACTTGCTAACCCCGTTTCCTGGTCAGACAGTAAAGAATCTTCCTGAAATGCAGAAGATCCAGGTTCGATCCCTGGGTTGGTAAGATCCCCTAGAGAAGGGAATGGCTACCCACTCCAGTGACCTTGCCTGGAGAATTCCATGGACAGAGGAGCCTGGCAGGCTACAGTCCATGGGGTTGCAAAGAGTCAGACACTACTTACTGAATGACTAACACTTTCACTTTCACTTTCACTTTCCTGGTTAGAGCAAATGTTTAGCAAAATATCAAGCCTCTACTATGTGCCATGTAGATCAGTAAAGAGCTGGGATATCAAGATCTAATCACTTTAAAAACTGTTTTTGTTACCGAGCGCAAGCTCATGAAGCTTGCCACCTGAAAGGCTACTAAATCGAGAGATGAGTTGTAGGGGCAAGGAGTAGCAACTTTATTTTGAAAACCAACAGACCAAGAGGGTGGTAGACTAGTGTCCCAAAGAACCATCTTACCTGTACTCCTTCCACACTTTGGCTTCTGACAAAACTGGAACTTGGTAGTCTTTAGATAAATGGATTCAGAGAGACATAATAAACAAAGTGGAGGCAGGACCTGGAAACCATAAATGATACACATTCTCTAATCTGGGATGGGCTCCAAGTGGGTGGCCCTGGTTTCTGACAACAGGAATGTCCTGCTGGACAGGCAGGCAGGACTCGCTTAGTCACTCAGCATCCATTCAGTTCCTGTTCTGTGCCAGCCCAGTCAGGCAAGTGCTAATAGAGCAAATAGAAAATGCTGTGAAGCAACAGGGAAGCAATCAAACTCCACCCCCATGAAGCAGGCAATCAGGAAAGACTTCAGGGAGGAGGTGGCTTTTTTTTTTTTTTTTTTTTTGGTCTTACCACACTGCTTGTGGAATCTTAGTTTCCCAACCAAGAATTGAACCCAGGCCCTCAGCAGTGAAAACACAGAGTCTTAGTCACCAGGCTGCTAGGGAAGTCCCCAGGAAGGTGACTTTTGAGCAAGAGAAAATATCCTGAATGTATAGGGACAGGTAGTTGAAGTTGCAACCCAGGAAGTCAATCAGCATCTGGAGGGAGAGAATTCACATTCATAAAGCCCTACCTCCATGCTAGCCAGGACCTAAGGACTTGTTGCAGGTTTTGTTGCCTGGGAAGCAATTGTGAGTTGAGGTTCACATGTGGGAAGTTTGTCAGGGAGAGCGCTTGGAGTCAAAAGCTGTGAAGGACATCAAATTGGACAGAAAGAGAAGTTGGTCTGTGATGTGGTCTTTGTTGTTCAGTTGCTCAGTTGTGTCCCAACTCTTTGTGACCCCATGAACTGCAGCACCCTAGGCTTCCCTGTCCTCCACTATTTCCCAGAGCCTGCTCAAACTCATGTCCATCAAGTCAGTGATGCCATCCAACCATCTCATCCACTGTTGTCCCCTTCTTCTCCTACCTTCAATCTTTCCCAGCAGCAGGGTCTTTTCCAGTGAGTCAGTTCTTCACATCAGGTGGCCAAAGTTTTGGAGCTTCAGCTTCAGCAACAGTCCTTCCAATGAGTATTCAGCACTGATTTCCTTTAGGATTGCCTGGTTTGATTTCCTTGCAGTCCAAGGGACTCTCAAGAGTCTTCTTCAACACCACAGTTGGAAAGCATCAAATCTTCGGCGCTCAGCCTTCTTAATGGTCCAGCTCTCACATCCGTACATGACTACTGGAAAAGGAGGTTGAGTGAAGAAGAGAATCAAGAACACAAAGAGAGGACCAGGCTTGACCAAGGATATTTCACCTACAAGATTGGTTGTAAATGAGAGAGGAAATGTATTTACGTGAAGAGTGTGAGGTCATGAGTAGGTGGGTTGAAGGAGTTCTTCAGCTGGTCAGTAAGTTTTGCTGGTGGTTATCTCCCTCCAAAGGATTCAGTGGGTTAATAAGGAAAGCTGGGGGTGGGATGGAGACTCAGGAGGGAGGGGCTATATGTATACTTATAGATGGTTCACATTGTTGTACAGCAGAAACCAGCACAACATTGTAAAGTGATTATCCTCCAATGAAAAATAAAGAAAATAAAGAATGCTGAGGTTTGGAACATGGCCTTGGAATGTGTGACAACGTGTGACTCCAGGTTGAGTGAGGACCTGGTTAAAGTTCTGGGAAAGCCATTCACTGAAAAAAAAACCACTTGACTGAGTAATAGCATTTACAAAATGAGCCTGCAGTGCCTGATCAAACACTGAGCTTTAGGAAGGAATCTCAGACAGGTTATTCTTCTTTAAAATTACTCATCTAGTGAGAGAAAGCAAAACCTAAGCATAATGTTAATTAAGTCGGGGGGAAATATCACACAATTTAACATTCATTTGGTTTCATATTCAGTGCAAAAAAATCTTTCTAACAAATTCATCCCTGTAATCAAATGATTTCTATATCTATAAACTTAGATGTGAGATTTGTGATTTACAGTGAAAGAGAGAAATGTTGGCGAGTTGAGAGGAGTTGTTGTCTTCTTTGTGAATCTGATGTGGAATAAAAGAAGGAAGTCATTTCTAGATGGATCTGGAGGAAACTGGCCAAAGACAATGATAGATCTACATGCAAAAGTATGCATATCAAACTCCATGTGACAACTGTGTGCTGTGAGTAGCGTTAATGTTTTCTATGGGGCTGCTGCATGCAGATCAGAGTGGTAATATTATCCATTCATAAACAGATATAATACTTTGTCAGAATCTCTGCAGTTAGAATCCAGGCTCAAGCTGTGGGAGGAATCAGCTGGCAGAAAAAGGTGGGGTCCTATATTTGGTATCTCTGTTTCAGACAACCCTCTCTGCCCTGCCCAAGCTCCACTGTCCAACCAAGAAGAGAACCGTTAGACCCAACGAAGTTAGAGTTAACTCAGCTTAGCAGTAGCAGACGGAGAAGGTAATGGCACCCCACTCCAGTGCTCTTGCCTGGAAAATCCCATGGACGGAGGAGCCTGGTAGGCTGCAATCCATGGGGTCACTAAGAGTCGGACACGACTGAGTGACTTCACTTTCACTTTTCACTTTCATGCATTGGAGAAGGAAATGGCAACCCACTCCAGTGTTCTTGCCTGGAGAATCCCAGGGATGGAGGAGCCTGGTGGGCTGCTGTCTATGGGGTCGCACAGAGTCAGACACGACTGAAGTGACACAGCAGCAGCAGCAGCAGCAGCAGCAGAAACCCTCCAACTCTTGTCTTGATAGAACAGTGGTTACTAGGACACTCTTAGTGTGCTTCAGAGATTGCATTGCTCTAGACAAGCCCAGTCCTCAGACCTTTGGACTAAAGACTGTGTCTTTGGGCTTCCCTGGTCGTCCAGTGGTTAAGAATCTGCCTTGGAATGCAAGGGACACCAGTTAGATCCCTGGTCTGGGAAAATCCTACATGCCACAGAGCAAGGAAGCCCGTGTGCCACAACTACTGAGCCTGTATTCTAGAGCCTCTGAACCACATACCGAGCCCATGTACTACAACTACTGAAGCCTACACACCTAGAGCCCACACTCTGCTACAAGAAATGCCACAGCAATAAGAAGTCTGTGCACTGAAACTAGAGCATAGCCCCTGCTTGCCCCAACTAGAGAAAGCCAGTCTGCAGCAACAAAGACCCGCCACAATCAAATAAATATATAGAAGTCAATATTTTAAAAATAAATAAAGACAGTGTCTTTGCCTTTAGTTCAGTGTCTTATGATCCCACTGACCTACCCAACCTTATCCTTTGATAAGCAGCAGGCCTTTGAATTTTAGAATAAATGCATAACCACCACTGGCTTGCTCAGAAGACCTGAGACTGTAGCTCTCTGGTTCTATCCCTGGATACTGGTCCTTGCCTAGTTTCTCCATCTGGAAGATCCAGAGAACAGGAACAGCCAGTATCCCAAGTATGCTGAAAGATTTAGATTAAGGCAACCCACATGCAATATGATTAAAGAGCACTGTGGAAATGTCAAATGCTATAAATATGGATAATATAATGATAACTGAGAAGCAGCTTGGTTAATTGAAGCCAGTCCCCAGAGCTCCCCTGTAATTATGGTATGATTGTGCCTGGTATGCCCTGAAGCGTGGCAAGGACATCTTATGCAAACAGGCAAGTCAAATAATTTGCATGCCACTAATTTCTGAGATACAGCTTAAACCCAGGAGACCATGAGATGCATTCTTCAGAGTCTTGATACGTCAAGAGAATTTCTTCACCCTAGTGCTGTGTCTTATCTTTACAGCATGTGAACTTATCAGCAAGTGGCAGTTCTAAGAGACTGGAGGGAATTCCCTGATGGTCCAGTGGTTAGGACACTGCATCCGAAAAAGAGAGAGAGAGAGAGAAAGAGTCTAGATCCTCTACAGTTCCTCGGGTCTCTGAATACCTATGTGAGTGAAAATTCTAGGAAAATATTTTCCCCAACCTGAATAGAAAAGAAAGAAAAATGAAGAGCCAGGGATATACACTTTTAAGGTCCATCATTTCTCCATCATTAACTTGGACACTAATGTTTATAATAATGACATCAACTTTTGTTGAAATACTAATAGACATCCCCATTCTCAATTTAGCTCTTGATGTTTGCCATGTCCCCGAAGAAAGCAATTATGTTCTTAATTTAGCAGACTAAAACCTCCAGAGCACTGAACTCTATAGATTTATTTATTAAAAAAAGACAACAAGAAGGTTGGGACTTCCCTGGTGGTCCAGTGCTTAACAATCTGTGCTTCTACTGCAAGGGCACAGGTTTGATCCCTGGGAGGGTTCTCACATGCTGGCATGGTACAAAAATAAATTAATTAATTAATAAAAATTTTAAAAATTAAAGCAAAAAATGTGAATGAGTATGCATAGAATTAATATTAAAATAGATACCTACTTGAGACTTCCCTGGTAGTTCAGTGGTTAAGAATCTGCCCTCCAATGCAAGGGTCCCAGGTTTCGTCCCTGGTCAGGAAACTAAGATCCCACATGGTGGGGGGTGGGGAACCGAACTCGAGTGCTCTGAAGCCTGTGTGCCACAGTTAGAGAGGTGCATTGCAACAAAAGTTCCCTCCTGCTGCAACTCAGACTCAACATGGCCAAAATAGAATTTACAAAAAAAAGGCACCTACTGTGCAGCCTGCTTCCAATTCTCTTTCACAGACATAGGCAAATGCATACTCTCATTTTGAGAACTTCTTTCTCTCTGGATAATCTTGAATACTAGTCCACTGCTCACCTCACATCATTAAACTGCTCGTCCCCTTGCCTTTGAACTATCTCCATCTGATTGATCCATAGAGCCTTTCCAGTCAACGTGTCCACAACTGAGCTCAGTTTTTTCCCCAGCCCCCATTCCACTGAGCTAGCACTCCTCTTATATTCTCAATACCATGAATGGCACTGGCAAGAAGCCAGAGCCAGAAATTTTGATATTTTCTTTGATTCCTTCTTCTATTTCACTTTCTATTTGTAATTGACCTGGGTATTGCTGGTTCTAATTTCTCACTAGCCTTGAGTCTATCCCCACCTTAACCCAGGCTCTGATCCTTTCTTATCTAGATTGCCATCTCAGCTTCTAGCCTCTGCCTCATTTCTTGTCCCACATAAAATTTGATCATGTCATATCCCTGCTTTAAATCTTTTGATGATATCCCCTTGACACGAGCTCAGTTCAGTTCAGTCGCTCAGTCGTGTCCGACTCTTTGTGACCCCAAGGACTACAACATGCCAGGTTTCTCTGTCCATCACCAACTCCTGGAGCCTACCCAAACTCATGTCCATTGTATCAGTAATGCCATCCAACAATCTCATCCTCTGTTGTCCCCTTCTCCTCCCACCTTCAATCTTTCCCAGCATCAGGGTCTTTTCCAGTGAGTCAGTTCTTCACATCAGGTGGCCAAAGTATTGGAGTTTCAGCTTCAGCATCAGTTCTTCCAATGAATATTCAGGACTGATTTCCTTTAGGATTGACTGGGTGGATCTCCTTGCTGTCTAAGGTACTCTCAAGAGTCTTCTTCTTCAACACCACAGTTCAAAAGCATCAATTCTTCAGTACTCAGCTTTCTTTATAGTCCAACTCTCACATCCATACATGACTACTGGAAAAACCATAGCTTTGACTACACAGACCTTTGTGGTTAAAGTAATGTCTCTGCTTTTTAGCATGCTGTCTAGGTTGGTCATAGCTTTTCTTCCAAGGAGCAAGCATCTTTTAATTTCATGGCTGCAGTCACCGTCTGCAGTCATTTTCAAGCCCAAAAAAGGAAAGTCTCTCACTGTTTCCATTGTTTCCCCATCTATTTGCCATGAAGTGATAGGACTGGATGCTGTGATCTTAATTTTCTGAATGTTGAGTTTTAAGCCAACTTTTTCACTCTCCTCTTTCACTTTCACCAAGAGGCTCTTTAGCTGTTCTTTGCTTTCTGTCATAAGGGTGGTGACATCTGCATCTCTGAGGTTATTGATATTTCTCCTGGCAATCTTGATTCCAGCTTTTGCTTCATCCAGCCTGGCATCTCACATGACGTACTCTGCATATAAGTTAAATAAGAAGGGTGACAACATACAGGCTTGATGTACTCCTTTCCCTATTTGGAACCAGTCTGTTGGTCCATGTCCAGTTCTAACTGTTGCTTCTTGGCCTGCATACAGATTTCTCAGGAAGCAGGTCAGGTGGTCTGATATTCCCATCTCTTGAAGAATTTTCCACAGTTTGTTGTGATCCATACAGTCAAAGGCTTTGGCATAGTCGCTAAAGCAGAAATAGATGTTTTTCTGTAACTCTCTTGCTTTTTCGATGATACAGCAGATGCTGGCAATTTGACTTCTGGTTCCTCTGCCTTTTCTAAATCCAGCTTGAACATCTGGAAATTCATGATTCATGTACTATTGAAGCCTGGATTGGAGAATTTGGGGCATTACTTTGCTAGCGTGTGAAATGAGTGCAGTTGTGCAGTAGTTTGAATATTCTTTGGCATTGCTTTTCCTTGGGATTGGAATGAAAACTGACCTTTTCCAGTATTGTGGCCACTGCTGAGTTTTCCAAATTTGCTGGCATATTGCGTGTAGCACTTTCACAGTATCGTCTTTTAGGATTTGAAATAGCTCAACTGGAATTCCATCACCTCCACTAGCTTTATTCGTAGTGATGCTTCCTAAGGCCCACTTGACTTCGCATCCCAGGATGTCTGGCTCTAGGTGAATGATCGTGGTTATCTGGGTCATGAAGATCTTTTTTTGTATAGTTCTTCTGTGTATTCTTGCCACCTCTTCTTAATATCTTCTGGTTCTGTTAGGTCCATACCATTTCTGTCCTTTATTGTGCCCATCTTTGCATGAAATGTTCCCTTGGTATCTCTAATTTTCTTGAAGAGATCTCTAGTCTTTCTCATTCTATTATTTTCCTCTATTTCTTTGCATTGATCACTGAGGAAGGCTTTCTTATTTCTCCTTGCTATTCTTTGCAACTCTGCATTCAAATAGGTATATCTCTCCTTTTCTCCTTTGCCTTTAGCTTCTCTTCTTTTCACAGCTATTTGTAAGGCCTCCTCAGACAACCATTTTGCCTTTTTGCATTTCTTTTTCTTGGGGATGGTCTTGATCACTGCCTCCTGTACAATGTCATGAACCTCTGTCCATAGTTCTTCAGGTAGTCTGTCTACCAGATCTAATCCCTTGAATCTATTTGTCACTTCCACTGTATAATCATAAGGGATTTGATTTAGGTCATACCTGAATGGTCTAGTGGTTTTCCCTACTTTCTTCAATTTAAGTCTGAATTTGGCAATAAGGAGTTCATGATGTGTGCCACAGTCATCTTCCAGTCTTGTTTTTGCTGACTGTTTTAGAGCATCTCCATTTTTGGCTGCAAAGAAGAGAATCAATCTGATTTCAGTATTTACCATCTGGTGATGTCCATATGTAGAGTCTTCTTTTGTGTTGTTGGAAGAGGGTGTTTGCTACGTCCAGTGCATTCTCTTGGCAAAACTTTGTTATCCTTTGATCTGCTTCATTTTATACTCCAGAGCCAAATTTGCCTGTTACTCCATGTAGCTCTTGACTTCCCACTTTTGTATTCCAGTCCCCTATAATGAAAAGGACATCTTTTTGGGGTGTTAGTTCTAGAAGGTCTTGTAGGTCTTTGTAAAACAGTTCAACTTCAGGTTCTTCAACATTACTGGTCAGCACATGTAGACTTGGATTACTGTGATAATGAATGGTTTGCCTTGGAAGTGAACAGAGATCATTCTGTCATTTTTTACATTGCATCCAAGTACTGCATTTTGGACTCTTTTGTTGATTATGATGGCTACTCCATTTATTCTAAGGGATTCTTGCCCACAGTGGTAGATATAATGGTCATCTGAGTTAAATTCACCCATTCCAGTCCATTTTAGTTCACTGATTCCTAAAATGTCGATGTTCACTCTTGCCATCTCCTGTTTGACCACTTCCAATTTGCCTTGATTCATGGACCTAACATTCCAGGTTCCTACGCAATATTGCTCTTTATAGCATCAGACTTTCTTTCGATCACCAGTCACATCCACAACTGGGTGTTGTTTTTGCTTTGGCTCTGTCTCTTCATTCTTTCTGGAGTTATTTCTCCACTGATCTCCAGTAGCATATTGGGCACCTACCGACCTGAGGAGTTCATCTTTCAGTGTCACACCTTTTTGCCTTTTCACACGGTTCATGGGGTTCTCAAGGCAAGAATACTGAAATGGTTTACCATTCCCTTCTCCACTGGACCACGTTTTGTCAGAACTCTCCACCATGACCTGTCTGTCTTGGGTGGCCCCACATGGCATGGCTGATAGTTTCATTGAGCTAGACAAGGCTGTAGTCCATGTGATCAGTTTGGATAGTTTTCTGAGATTGTGGTTTTCATATTGTCTGCCCTCCTATGGATAAGGATAAGAGGCTTATGAAAGCTTCCTGATGGGAGAGACTGACTGAAGGGGAAACTGGGTCTTGTTCTGATGGGCGGGGCCATGCTCAGTAAATCTTTAATGCAATTTTCTGTTGATGGGCACGGCTGTGTTCCCTCCCTGTTGCTTGACCTGAAGCCAAACTATGGTGGAGGTAATGAAGATAATGGCAACCTCCTTCAAAAGGTCCCAGGCACAACTGCAACACCCAGTGCCTCTGACCCTGAAGCAGGCCGTTGCCGACCCATGCCTCCACTGGAGACTTCTGGACACTCATGGGTATGTCTGGGATAGTTTCTTGCGGGATCATTGCTCCTTTCTCCTGGGTCCTGGTGCACACAAGGTTTGTTTATGCCCTCCAAGAGTCTGTTTCCTCGGTCCTGTGTAAGTTCTGGTGGTTCTATCCTGGGGTTAATGGTGACCTCCTCCAAGAGGGCTTATGCCATACCCAGGTCTGCTGTACCCAGAGCCCCTGCAGCAGGCCACTGCTGATCTGTCCTTCCACAGGAGACACTCAGATACAGTTCTGGTTCAGTCTCTGTGGGTTGGGCATGTGTTTTTTGCCCTTCCCAGGTCTGAGCAGCTCAGGCAACCAAGTGCTTGGCAAGTACATTGTCCCAGGTGGGCCATGCATCTTGATCACCTCCCTAGTCCCAACCACTTGGTTTCCAGGGTGCAATAAGACAGCACCGTCTCAGGCATGCCATATGTTTCCTCTGGAGAGCTGATCTCAAGCTGCGACCCTCCTGGTGGATGTCAACCATCCAGGATTTCAGGAAGATGTGGTTAGCAGCTGGGAGCCTGCTCACAGTTTGGTGGAAGATGCCATCTTTGGGGCTGAGATTGTAGCAGCCCCTTGCCTTCCAGCTTGAGAGTAAGGTCTAAACTCCTTCATATGGCCTCTGAGTTCTTTATCTTCTCTAAAGTTGTTTTTAATCATGCCCTACCTCATGAGAATCTTCTCTCAATTCCTTAAATATGCTACCCTCTCTACCTTCAGCCCCGCTAGCCTGGAACCTCCAAGAGGGTGGGAACCATGTTTGTCTCAAATATCATCATATCTTCAGTGGCCGGTGCAGTTACTGGCCCTCAGTCTATGGTCATGCTCTGTGAGTCTGTTGCACTAGTCCAATTTCCCATATAAATGGTCATTTAAAAAGTGTATATGCTTTTGAATCTTCATATTCCTATCTTGAGTTCCTATCACACCAAATCACCCTATTCTTGCAAGGTTGCATTTATTACACTCTACTGTGATCCATATCAAGTCTTCCCAGGTGACTCAGTGATAAAGAATCTGCCTATTAATGCCTTAGACATTAGAGATTCAGGTTCAATCCCTGGGCTGGGAAGATCCCCTGGGGAAGGGAATATTAACCCACTCCAGTGTTTTTGCCTGGGAAATCCCATGGACAGAGGAATCTGACAGGTAACAGTTCATGGGTTGCAAGAGTTGGACATAACTTAGCGATTGTTGTTCCGTTGCTAACTCATTTCCAACTCTTTGCAACCCCATGAACTACAGCACGCCAGGCTTCCCTGTCCTTCACCATCTCCTGGAGTTTTCTCAGATTCATGTCCATCGAGTCAGTGATTCCATCCAATCATCTCACCCTCTTTTGCCCCCTTCTCCTCCTGCCCTCAATCTTGCCCAGCATCAGGATCTTTTCCAATGAGTCAGCCCTTTGCATCAGGTGGCCAAAGTATTGGAGCTTTAGCTTCAACAACAGTCCTTCCAATGAATATTCAGAATTGATTTCCTTTAGGATTGACAGGTTTGATTTTCTTTCTGTCCAAGGGACTCTCAAGAGTCTTCTCCAATACCACATAAAATCTTTCAAATAATAATCTCACGTAAATCACATGGATTTTCTGTATACGTTGAACCTGTCTTCCGCAGTAACTGCTTTCACAGGTTTTCTGTTTTTGTCTCCCTCTTCCTCTTTTTTAAAATTATTATTGATTTATTTTTTTGGCCGCACCACAGAGCTTGTAGGACCTTAGTTCCTTGAGCCCTCTGCAGTGAAAGCATGAATTCCTAACCACTGGACCGCCAGAAACTCCATCTCCCTCTTCTTCTAAATTCAATCAAAAGCCCTCTGATCTGGTCATACTGTCCCCGTAACATATGTAGTGGTCTCACCCTCTTGAGGGGCATTATTTCCCAGTCAGGTGCAGTTTGCCTTTCCAAAGAAGGTCAGTGTTCAGCTTTGTTGTGACATTGTTTAAACACTCTGATAGTCAGACATTTTTCCTTTATGATGAACAAATTATTCCTGCTTTAATTTTCACCATTCTTTTTCTTTGAAATGGTCAGTCTAATAATGGAGGGTTTTACATATGCACCCCAGTCCCCACCCCCATATTCTTCCAACCGAGAGTAGAGATCTAGAAGGCCCATTCCTGTCCTTCATGGCACCCAACCTGGGAGCCTGATTCTCACACACTTACAGAAGAACCCTAGTCATAGATGACTTAGAAACTCCACTTCAGTTGAAAGTCTGAGGAGACAAAGTTTATTATGTCCTCTTATGCAGTCTCTGTTAAAGGGATCATGAGTGTATCCAATTTTAAGTGACATATAATAAAGAAAATAATGTGGAAGGTGTCTTATCATTTGCTGTGCCAAATAAGGAGGAGAAATAGGTTTTAAAAATACACCAATTTGTCCTGAAAGGTAGAGAGAAAAGCCTGAACAAATTCACTTTTTTTTTTTTTAGCTGTGCCATGTGGCTTGTGGAATCTTAGCTCTCCAACCAGGGACTCAGCCTATGCCCCTCAGAGACCTAATCACTAGACCACCAGGGAGTCCTCTTCTGTCCAAGGGCTCTGTCCTTGCCAGTCTCCAGCCCTGGATAAACACAAACCCCGTCTCATTCTTGGTCATGGGCTGCGGGACACTGCTATGACTGACTATAGCACGTTAACACAATCTCAACTGTGCCCTCAATACCACTGGCGATTCTTCTTGCTCATTCCTTGTCGAGGTCCTGTTCCCAGTCCGACCACACCTGGGTGCTACGTGCCATTTTGAAGTCGCATATCCAGATAGCTCCAGACAGGCTGAAGCACGCTCACAGCCTCACACCCTGCCTTCTGAAGAGTTCTTGAAAGAACGCCCAATATTGAGTCTGAAGAACAAATCACAAGGGCCGACTTGGGAAGTCTGATTGTACTTCCGGAAGTTCCAAGGGCTAGAATTTGGAATCTGCGGGCAAGGATGGCAGAGAGCAGGATTCAGGGGTCAATCGAAGCTCTGGAAAAGCTGGATGGGTTGTGTTAGGATGGAGTGTCCTCTCACAGGATCTGATTATATCAAACTTAATCTTCAATAGTTGACGGAATGGGAGTTTGGGGATCCCTTGTAATCAAGAGAGCCTAGAAGGAAATGGCAACCCACTCCAGTACTCTTGCCTGGAAAGTTCCATGTACTGAGGAGTCCATGGGGTCGCAAAGAGTCGGACAGGACTGAGCGACTTCAGTTTCACTTTCACTTTGTCATATTGAGACATTTAATCACTATTTTAGGTACAGGGGAAACACTCATTGTGATTGAAACTGGGTTTCTTCGTGGGGGTCAGAGGATGCAAATGTGAAAAGGTAATCACTGAGCGGTGTTACAAGTGTTGAACTCCAAGGGTGTGTTCGATGACACCCAGGAGAATGAGCGCTGCTGGGGAAGGGAGGGAATATTTTAGGAAAGGAGGTTGGTTTTAAGTTCAAAATTGTAGAATTCGGCCAATATGTTCGTATAGAAGAAGTAGCATAGGCAGAAGTATAGAAGAATAAATATCTGATTTATAGACCCAAGTGGGTACAAATGGAAAGACGCTTTAAAAAATTTTTTTAACTGGGGACTTCCCTGGTGTTCCAGTGGTTAAGACTCTGAGATTCCACTGCAGGGCGCTTGCTTTCAAGCCCTAGTTGGGGAACTAAGATCCTGCAAGCTGTGTGGCTCAGTCCTCCCCCAGAAAATTGATTTAAGACCAGATTTTGAGGGACTTTCCTGGCAGTCCAGTGGTTAAGAGTTCACCTTCCAATGCAGGAAGTGTCCATCTCTGATGCAGAGAACTTGTGACCAAAGAAACAAAAACATAAAAGAGAAGCAGTATTGTAACAAATTTAATGAAGACTTTTTTTTTTAAAGTATGTAAAACAACAGATTTTGAATGGCCCTCATGCCTTAAGGTTGTCCTGCACCTAGAGCCCGTGCTCCACAACAAGAGACGTCACCACAGTGAGAAAGCCAGAACTCCACACCAAAGGGAGACCCTGCTTTCTGCCTGCACGCAGCTACGACAACCCAGCACAGCCAAAAATAGATAAATAAATTAAAATAGAAATTAAAAAATCTATGAATTCCATGAGCCAAAAATCTCCTTTTCTGCCTTAGTGAGGAAGTAGATTGAGTTTCTGCCCCTCACAACCAAGCCTCCTACTTAAGACACCCTAATCAGCATCACACCGAAGAATTGATGCTTTTGAACTGTGATGTTGGAGAAGACTCTTGAGAGTCCCTTGGACTGCAAGGAGATCCAACCAGTCCATCCTAAAGGAGATTAGTCCTGGGTGTTCATTGGAAGGACTGATGCTGAAGCTGAAACTCCAATACTTTGGCCACCTTATGCGAAGAGTTGACTCAGTGGAAAAGACCCTGATGCTGGGAAAGATTGAAGGCAGGAGGAGAAGGGGGCGACAGAGGATGAGATGGCTGGATGGCATCACTGACTCGATGGACATGAGTTTGAGTAAACTTCGGAGTTGGTCATGGACAGGGAGGCCTGCCATGCTGCAGTTCATGGGGTTGCAAAGAGTCAGACACGACTGAGCAACTGAACTAAACTGAACTGAACTGAATCAGCATCACCCAAGTGTGTCTGTGTCCTCTCCTATAAAAGCAGCTTCCCTCCACCTCTGGTTGTCTAAATCCTTCAGCACAAAGGCCACCTCTTAATGACAGCCTCCCTAAGCCCAGGAGCAGGAAGTGACCACTCCCATCTCTGAATCACAGGACACTTTGTCTAAGCATTCTCATTCCATGACCCACATTCTCCTTTGTCCTGTGGCTGCTTGGATGGGTGTATTAGCTTTCTGCTATAAACTGTAAGCCCCCTGAAAACAGGAACTGTCAGTAGTTTTTTATTCCCCATCTCACCCTCCCACATCACTCTCAGTGTAAATGCTCAGGAAGTCTGCTGATTGAATGTGAAAAACAAAGTTTCATTTTGTTAAACAAAGGCTCATGTGTGTGTGCTAAGTTTCTTCAGTCATGTCTGACTCTGTGGCCCCAAAGACTGTAGCCTGCCAGGCTCCTCTGTTCATGGGATTCTCCAGGCAAGAATACTGGAGTAAGGTTTGACAGAAAACAACAAAATTTTGTAAAGCAATTATCCTTCAATTAAAAAGTAAAATATTTTTTTACAAAAGAGTACTGGAGTGAGTTGCCATACCCTCCTCCGGGGGTTTTCCCAACCCAGGGATCGAACCAGCCACGCTTATGTCTCTTGCATTGGCAGGCAGATTCTTTACCCCTAGCACCACCTTGGAAGCCCAAACAAAGGCTTAAATACCATTTAAAGCTTGAGAGAAAGGAATGGAAAGAGATTTAGGACTGTTTCTCTGGAATCTTTTCAATCAAGTGTATAAATAGAGAGTTCATAACCATTCAGAAATACAGTCACAATAAAATTGAGAAAATAGCATTATAGATATATAATAGTAATTTAATGAAAACATAAAGGCTACCAACTTGAAGTCACAATTCCTGCCATTATCAACAGCCCTCCATAATAAAAATGGATTGCTTTCTTTTATCTAAAAGCAGAATAGCATGTTTTATATAACTGCTTCTCAAACTTTAGTTTGTACTGGACTCACCTGGGGGATCCTATTATAAAGTGGATTCTGTTTCAAATTCCCAGGTGGCTCTGTGGCAAAGAATCTCGGGTTTGATCCCTGGGTTGGGAAGATCCCCTGGAGGAGGAAATGGCTACACACTCCAGTATTCTTGCCTGGAGAATCCCATGGACAAAGAAGTCTGGTGGGTTACAGTCCACAGGGTCTCAAAGAGTCAAACACAACTTGGCACATACACTGTTTCAGCAGGTCTGGCCACGATCTGAAATGCTGTCTTCCTTCCTTTTTCTTCCTTTGTTCCTTTCTTTCTTACTATTTTCTTTTGTTCCTTTCTTTCTATTGAAGTATAGTTGAATTACAGTATTGTATTATTTCGGGTGTACAACATAATGATTCAATACACTTCACAACCTCTTGGACTGTAGCTCGCCAGGTTCCTCTGTCCGTGGAATTCTCCAGGCAAGAATACTGGAGTGAGTAGCCATTCCCTTCTCCGTCATTCCTTTCTTCCCGACCCAGGGATTGAACCCGGGTTTCCTGCATTGCAGGTAGATTCTTTACTGTCTGAGCCACTAGAGAAGCTCTTTTATTGATTATATTCCATTTAAATTTATTGTAAGATATTGGCTATAATCTCCATGCTGTACTGAGATGATACATTTCTTTAGGATTTAAAAAGAATTGTTGTATTTTATTATTGTTATTTTTAGACCACACCACACGGCACGTGGGATCTTAGTTCCCTGACTAGGAATTGAACCTGTGCCACCTGCAGTGGAAGCACAGAGTACTAACCACTGAAGCACCAGGGAAGTCCTGAGATGATGCATCAAGGCATTAGCTCACACCCACAGTGTCCTGAAGAAGGCTCTCTACTCCTAGCTGAGGGAGGAAGGAAAAACCGATGCTTGGGTCATGCATGAATCAACCAGCTCCGCATGTTGGTTCTAGCCCAAAACAGACTGCTGTCCCTACAGGGACACACGCACGGGTGGTCCTGAAAACTGTTCTGAGGGAAGACACAGCCTCTCAGTGGACATCTGGTCCTCAGATGGACATGGAGGGAGAAGTAGCCTGACTTAATAAAATTGTCATCTTGAGGAAGAGAAAAGCAGATTCACTTTAAAAAAAAAAAATAAAAGGACTTGCCACGGGGTGTTGCCTCCCTGTTCCAGCTTGCGGTTATGACTTTTCAAGTGAACTAGTCAGGCTTCCCTGGCGGTCCAAAGGATAAGAATCTGCCTGCCAATTCTTGGGGGCACAGGTGTGAGCCCTGGTCCGGGAAGATCCCACATGCTGCAGGGCAACTAAGCTCGTGCACCATAACTACTGACGCCCCCACCCATGCTCAGCAACAAAAGAAGCCACCACAGTGAAAATCCTGGGCACGGCAACTAGAGTAGCCCCCGACTGCCTCAACTAGAGAAAGCCCGAGTGCAGTCACAAAGACATAGTGCAACCAAATAAATAAATAAACAAAGTGGACCAGACATCTAGATTGTGAACTTTCCTCCAATGACATTCAGGGCATCAGGAGCAAGGACAAGGAATCAACCAGGATGGGAATTTTGCCAGGGAATGATGACAGAGGAAGAAAGAATAAGGGAAGTGAAGATACTTTAAAGAATAGATTGTGATAATGACCCACAAAGATACAAGGGAAGTAAAGGGATTTTGGAATTTTAATGGGGAAAAGAGGGAGGGGAGTTGAGGGATTCAGGTCAAAGAATTATTAGATTGGGGTGTTACAGAAAGTAAGTTGAAAGGAGAGCAAGATGCCTGAAATGATTTCAGGAGTCCTAGGTCAGGAGGGTGATAATGGGAAGAGAAGGGCTGCGATGGGTTGGAGGTAAGAAGCTTAGATACTGAAGTCACCAAGGACTAAGGCAGGAGTGAGGGTGGAGAGGAAGGTAGAGAGCCAAGGAGACTTCATGAATATGGGAGGAGGGACAAGGAAGACAGTGGGCAGGTCAGATTCCCAGATGGAATGAGATGGAAGTAGCTGGTGTTGGGAGGGAGGGAGTGAGGGAGGAAGGAGAAATGCCTCATTAAGAGACAATGGGGACCAAATCAGAAATCTTTTTAGAAAATTTTTTAAATTGAAGTATGGTTGATTTATAATGTTCTGTTAGTTTCAGGTGTACAGCAAAGTGAATCAGTTACACACATACATATATCCACTTTTTTTTGCCACACTGCATGGTATGTGGAACTTCTCTGATCAGGGATTGAACCCATGTCCACTGCAGTGAGAGTAAGGCATCTCAACCATGAACAGGCAATCAGCATTGAAATCATGACTGAATTATTTCACATTCTCTTTTTTCTACTTAGTCTTTGAAAGTTGGTGTATATTTGACCTTTGTGGAAGTGAAACAGTGAAAGTCACTCAGTTGTGTCCAAATCTTTGGGATCCCATGGACTGTAGCCCACCAGGCTCCTCTGTCCATGGGATTTCCCAGGCAAGAATACTGCAGTGGGTTGCCATTCCCTTCTCCAGGGAATATTCCCCACCTAGGGATCAAACTCAGGTCTCCTGAATGGTGGGCAGATTCTGTAGTGTAGGTGGCTTCTCTTGTTGCAGAGCACAGGCTCGGTGCACGGGCTTCTGTAGTGTGGTACTCGAGTGTTAGGGCTCCTGGACTCTAATAGTCATGGTGCACAGGTGGCATCTTCCTGGACCAGGGATTGAGGACCCATGTCCCTTTCATTGGCTGGCGTATTTTTATCCACTGTGCCAGCAGGAATGTTCTAACCTCATGCTTAAAGGATGCAGAGGAATGGTCCAGGCAGGTAATGAAAATAAAGGTGTTCTTTGCAAAGCCAGTAGTACGTGTGAAGACCTGGGAGGAGCACAGCATCTCTGGAAGCTGGGAACTTAATACTTCCAAAGCAGAAGGCATGTGAGTGGAAAGTGACGAAGTGCATGCTGGGGCCTGTCAGTAAAGATCTGAGTGATCAATGAACACGGGCAGATGCTCTGGTAAGATGAACCTAATGGCAGAGAAGATTCATGTCATTAAAATGAAAAGGCCGAGATACCACAGAAACTGACCAATACCGGAAGCCTTGTATTTCTTAAGCAGTCATCATTCCTCACATGCCTGAACAGCTCATCTTTCAAAAAAAAAAGGAGAGGAAATGGGATTTATTGAGTATTGAACAATCGGATTTTCCATTTTATCCTAAAGCAAAATGTACTTCTCTCCCGGAAAACCACAACCCACTGAAGAGGAGAATAAACGAGACATAAATATAAACACACTCCCCTGAAGGGCAGTCAGCAGACAAAAGTCTTCTTGAGAAGATGCGCCAGTTGAGGTCATAGTGGAGTCAGATGCAATTACTCATTCCCATTCTGTCCCTGGAGAAGGTCGTGAAAAACGTGTGGATTGCAAATTATTCCAGGCAGTGCTGCCACGCCAGGCACTTTTGCTTATGTTGTTTTGCTATTTAGTCGTGTCCGACCCTTTGTAACCCCATGCACTGTAGCCTGCTAGGCTCTTCCATCCAGGGGATTTTCCAGGCAGGAATATTGGATTGGGTTTTTATTGTGCCTCTATAATAAATAAGCAATATAAAATTAAAAATTTAGAAGTCAACCCTAAATTTGCTATAATTAGTTAAATCTAGAGGGATGATTCCTGCCCAGAGAATCCCCAAGGACAGAGGAGCCTGGCGGGCTACAGTCCATAGGGTGCCAAAGAGTTGGACACGACTGAAGTGACTTAGCATGCATGCAGAGAGATGACAAATTCAGTTTTTATAACTGGATACCCTATGTACTCATGCTTATCAACCAGGGTGCTGTACCCAGGCAGGAATCTGGAGGCTGCCCGCCAGCACAGGGCAGACACTGTGTGGGGACTGACAGGTTGTGTTTGCAGGAGCCTCCATCTGAACTGACCCTCAGGTTTGGTCCAGTTGCAGTGGGATGAGAGGGTTGGTTGCCCAGCAACTGGCCTGGAGGCATCACCTGCCTCAGTATACACACCCAGGCAGACACAGTGCACACTCTCCTCTCAGTCAAACCCTGTCTAGAACACAACGCCAGTCCCTCCCCGCCTGACCTTTGCTTGCTGGGGTCTGCGGCACCTTGGCTGATAAGCTTGAGGGAGAGGCAAGGCAGGGTACCTGTATGTGGGCACAGGCACTCGCTCATTACTGGCACCTGTGTGATCACCAGCTGATGGTGTCACCTACACTCAGGGTGACAGAGGCTCTCAGGGGCCTCCCAAGAAGCAAAATTCTCTTTCCCACTCCAGAAGCCACAGACATTGTGAGGATGATGTCAGTGTACAAAGAATCAGCACGAGACAGAATTTGAAAATTAAGAAAAGCTGATCTCCAGTGTTCATGGATCAACCTCCCATCAACATCCAGTTCCTCATAGAGAGAGGTGATTCCGGGTTCTGCGGCCAGCTGGCTCAGCCCCTCACAGCCTGTGTCATTAGGGCAAATTTCTTTTCCTTTAAGTCTTTATTGAATGTGTTGCAGTATCATTCTGTTGTATGTTTTGGTTCTTTGGCCATGAGACATGTGGGATCTTAGTCCCCTGACCAGGGATCGAACTGCACCCCCTGCATTGGAAGGCGGAGTCTTAACCACTGGACCACCAGGAAGTCCCTGAGCAACTTACTTAAGTGCTCAGAGGCCCTGTTTCTCTACATATAAAGCAGCGGGTGTTGGGATGACAAACTGTCGACTGAAAAAAAAAAAAAAAAAGCACAACCTAAACGTTGAGTGTTATGTTTTATTTTGGTGGAAATTTTAGGACTTAAAGCCAAGGAGAGCGGGGACTCTCAGAACAATCTGAGGTTCTGCTCCAAAGAGGCAAGGGAGGAGCCAGGATATATAGGAGTTTTTGCAGTAAAGACCAGGTAGTCGAAATAGCAAAAGATTTCCAGACAAGCAAAAATTAAGAGAATTCCACCAAACCAGCTTCACAACAAATGCTGAAGGAACTTCTCTAGGCAGAAAACAAGAGAAGGAAAAGCCCTACCCACAGAAAATAAACCCCCAAAATTAAGAAAACGGCAATAGGATCATACGTATTGATAATTACCTTAAATATAAATTGGAGAAGGAAATGACAACCCACTCCAGTACTCTTGCCTGGAAAATTCCATGGATGGAGGAGCCTGGTGGGTTACAGCCCACGGGGTCGAAAAGAGTCAGACACAGCTAAGCAACTTCACTTTCACTTTAAATGTGAGTGGATTAAATGCTCCAAACAAAAGACATAGACTGAGCAGATGAAAACATGTGCATGCATGCACTTCCACTTACCCCATCTCTCTGCTTGACCAGCCATATTGTATGTAATTATTTTATGTTGTTAGGTTAATCATGTTCCCATTATGGGTTAAAAAAAGAGAGAGAGAGAGAGATTACTGCTAGTTAAAGAAACCAGACATCTCAAGTTAAGGAATTTAGCACTTTTCTACATATGGGATGGAGAAAGAAATGGCAACCCACTCCAGTATTCTCGCCTGGAGAATCCTATGGACAGAGGAATGTGGAGGGCTATGCTCCTCTACGTGGAGGAGAGCCTGGAGGGCTATGTCCATAGGGTGGCAAAGAGTTGAGCATCACTGAAGCAACTTAGTAGCAGTATATATGGGAAGTTGAGAGTGGGCTCACTGAAAATCATTCCTTGATGGAATTCCAGTTAAGCTATTTCAAATCCTGAAAGATGATGCTGTGAAAGTGCTACACGCAATATACCAGCAAATTTGGAAAATTCAGCAGTGGCCACAATACTGGAAAAGGTCGGTTTTCATTCCAATTCCAAGGAAAGGCAATGCCAAAGAATGCTCAAACTACTGCACAATTGCACTCATCTCATACGTTAGCAAAGTAATGCTCAAAATTCTCTAAGCCAGGCTTCAGCAATATGTGAACTGTGAACTTCCAGATGTCCAAGCTGGTTTTAGAAAAGGCAGAGGAACCAGAGATCAAATTGCCAACATCCGTCGGATCATCAAAAAAGTCAGAGAGTTCCAGAAAAACATATCTTTCTGCTTTATTGACTATGCCAAAGCCTTTGACTGTGTGGATCACAATAAACTGTGGAAAATTCTTCAAGAGATGGGAATACCAGACAACATGACCTGCCTCTTGAGAAACCTATATGCAGGTCAGGAAGCAACAGTTAGAACTGGCCATGGAACAACAGACTGGTTCCAAATAGGGAAAGGAGTAGGTCAAGGCTGTATATTGTCACCCTGCTTATTTAACTTACATGCAGAGTACATCATGAGAAACTCTGGGCTGGAAGAAGCACAGGCTGAAATCAAGACTGCCGGGAGAAATATCAATAACCTCAGGTATGCAGATGACACTACCCTTATGGCAGAAAGTGAAGAGGAACTAAAAAGCCTCTTGATGAAAGTGTAAGAGGAGAGTGAAAAGGTTGGCTTAAAGTTCAACATTCAGAAAACTAAGATCATGGCATCTGGTCCCATCACTTCATGGCAAATAGATGGGGAAACAGAGGAAACAGTGTCAGACTTTATTTTTGGGGGCTCCAAAATCACTGCAGATGGTGATTGCAGCCATGAAATTAAAAGACGCTTACTCATTGGAAGGAAAGTTATGACCAGTGTAGATAGCATATTAAAAAGCAGAGACATTACTTTGCCAACAAAGGTCCATCTAGTCAAGGCTATGGTTCTTCCAGTGGTCATGTATGGATGTGAGAGTTGGATTGTGAAGAAAGCTGAGCTCTGAAGAATTGATGCTTTTGAACTGTGGTGTTGGAGAAGACTCTTGAGAGTCCCTTGGACTTCGAGGAGATCCAACCAGTCCATCCTAAAGGAGATTAGTCCTGGGTGTTCATTGGAAGGACTGATGCTGAAGCTGAAACTCCAATACTTTGGCCACCTCATGCGAAGAGTTGACTCATTGGAAAAGACCCTGATGATGGGAGGGATTGGGGTCAGGAGGAGAAGGGGACAACAGAGGATGAAATGGATGGATGTCATCACTGACTCAATGGACATGGGTTTGGGTAGACTCCAGGAGTTGGTGATGGGCAGGGAGGCCTGGCGTGCTGCAGTTCATGGGGTTGCAAAGAGTCAGACATGACTGAGCGACTGAACTGAACTGAACTGATATGCATCCTAACTGTCTGGGGCCAGCATCCTGTGTTTTCTCCTCCTGAGTCCCCTCAGGGCCCACTGTTGGGGCCATTATAATGTGATGAATGGATGGCTACAACAGTATTTCTTTACTGATTTGGCAGCAACATTTTTCATTCACAGAAGTGAGATAATTTTTTTTAAACTTTGTTTTGTATTGGAGTATTACAATGTTGTGATAGTCTCAGCTGGACAGCGAAGAGACTCACCCATACATATTCATGTATCCAGTCTCCTCCAAATTCCACTTCCATCCAGGCTGCCACATGACATTGAGCGAGTTCCTTGATGTCCCTGTTGGCTACCCATTTTAAATATAGCAGTGTGTACAGGCAAAGATCCCCTGGAGAGGATGGATTGGCAAACCAACTCCAGTATTCTTGCCTGGAGAATTCCATGGATAGAGGAGCCTGGCGGGCTATAGTCCATGAGGCTGCAAAGAGTGGGACATGACTAAGTGACTAACACACACAGGCAACCATAAGTTCTTTCTCTAAGTCTGTGAGTCTCTTTTTATTTCACATTTGTATCATTTCTTTTAAGATTCTACAAATAAGGGATGTCATACCACATTTCTCCTTCTCTGTATGAAGAAGTGAGATAATTTAACCTTCTTGCAGTACTTGGTTGACAAGGAGATACAATTTGCCAATAAGAGAACTGATACATATTTCACCTCCCAAGTTATCAAGGAAAGGAGAAAAATATAACATGAAGTTCAGTGTTGAATAAGTGAGTAAACCTGTTGAATCACATTAATGATCATGCTCGCTTCAGGAAACTGTGCAACTCATCTGTCGTTGGAGGCATTGACAGAGCCTCCAGTGATGCGTAGTGCAGCTATTAAACCGGTGAAGTTTGCATAGCAACATGGAAGCGTGCTCGTATGTGAGGCTGGGTGGGAACAGCTGGGTTCAGAGTCAGGCCCTGCTGTGTTTAGTGCAACAAAACATTGTTGCATAAATGTCACTAGGGCCTGGAAAAGGACTTGGAAAAATAGAAACATCTGATGTGTCAAGGGGAAAAGATTGTGGTTGTTTTATTTTTTCCCCCCTGATTTCTATTGTTGCTGTTTTGTTTGTGCAATAAATGCAAAGGAAGACCAACACCCCACAGTGACCCACTTTCCCTTCCTTCCTGGACTGCCACTCAGGACAGACTCTGCCAGCTCCTGACTGGCTCGGTGTCTCCACGCGGAGCGAAGTTCTTTCCTCCAAACCCCTCCAATTCTTGGTTCCTCCCCTCCACTGGCCCTCATCTGGCTCCATTGCTGACTGTCTCTTAATCTGGGGCCTTGAAGGAGAGAACAAGATCCCAACTTTGTACTCACTCCACAAGTCTGACAGCCAAATGCTACTAAAGTTTTATTTGTTGAAGC
Source organism: Odocoileus virginianus (assembly GCF_023699985.2). Lineage (NCBI taxonomy): Eukaryota > Metazoa > Chordata > Mammalia > Artiodactyla > Cervidae > Odocoileus > Odocoileus virginianus. The sequence continues at coordinate 55,725,890 of NC_069689.1, forward strand.
TAACAATTATTTTTAAAAATATTTATTTATTTTTGGTTGCTTCGTGTCTTAGTTGTAGCAAACAGGATCTTTGCTCCAGAGCGTTCAGGCTCAGTTGCCCCACAGCACGTAGGATCTTAGTTTCCCGACTAGGATTGAACCTATATTCACCTTTGGTACAGACGGAGAAGCTGAGGTCAGAAAGTGGAGTACAGTACGCCTGATGGTTAGCCTCTCAGTTCTTCCTCAGTTCCTTGTCTTTTTCACCTTCCAGGGGCCAGCTCCATCAACAGCAGCAGCTGTCTCTCTGACCTGCCAAGGTACCAGAAATCTCTGTCATGCATGAGTCAGTCATTCTCTTCCGGAGTGACATTTCGTCTGAGGAAATCATGCTAAATATTAGTTCAGTTTCCTGACAGTGGTAAAGCATGAACCCACTGTGGGCCAGACAGGATCACTTTGTCTAAAGCCTAGCCTCATTTAAAAAACCAAAAATAAGGCTACCATGTGATCTAGTAATCCCACTCCTGGGCATATATCCAGAGAAAGCTATAATTTGAAAAGAAACTTGCACCCCTATGCTCATAGCAGCACTATTTACAACAGCCAAGACGTGGAAGCAACCTAAATGTCCATTGACAGATGAATGTATAAAGAAGATGTGGGACAGATAAACAATGGAATACTACTCAGCCATAAAAATGAATGGAATAATGCCATTTTCAATAATATATATGCAACTAGAGATCAAGATACCAAGTGAAGTAAGTCTGACAGACAACTATTCATATTTGTGGAATCTAAACCTTAGATACAAATGAACTTATTTGTAAAACAGAAATAGACTCACAGACATAGAAAATAAACTTATGGTTTCTGAAGGGGAAACTGGATTGGGGGATAAATCAGAGTTTGGGATTAAAAATATACACACTACTATTTATAAAATAGATAACCAACAAGGGCCTACAATCACAGGGTTAATATCTTGTAATAACCTATAATAGTGAAAAATCCAAAAAAAGAATATATATATTATATATATATATATATATATATATAACTGTTATATATATATAATACATATATAATCGCTCTTTGCGATTCCATGGACTGCAGCACACCAGGCTTTCTTGTCCTTCACTATCTCCCAGAGCTTGCTCAAACTCATGTCCATTGAGTCAGTGATGCCATCCAACCATCTCATCCTCTGTTGCCCCCTTCTCCTCCTGCCATCTTTCCCAGCATCAGGGTCTTTTCCAATGAGTCAACTCTTTACATTAGGTGGCCAAAGTATTGGAGCAATATATAAATATCTGAATCACTTTGCCTTATACCTGAAACCAACATAACATTTTAAATCAACTATCTATATTTCAACAAAAATCTTTTAAAAATGTCTAGCCTTAAACTAGGCCCTGGTGGAGAAAAAAGGTAAACTTTCATGGAAAAGGAAGGACAGAGGAGAGAAGCCCAGGCTGATTGGCCAGGATGGTGGGGGGAGGGATGGGGGCGTGAGGTCAGCCCATGGAGGTGGGTATAAGAAAACAGGGTGGCATTGGGTGGCTGGGGGCTGCTTCCTCTGTGCCTCTTCCTTGTATTAAACCACAACCTTGGGCAAGTTTTCCTGAGAGTCGGCTTCTCCTTTCATCACATGGGGTAACAACACCTGCCCCCACTACCCGTCATTGTGAGGATCAATTGCAACAAGGTCATAGCACTTTATAACCAGTGGAAACCATCTGTATCTGCTGGGCCAAGGGGAAGAATGGGTCAGAGAAGCCCGGTGTCCAGCCAGATGTCACATGGCCCATCAGGGGCCAAACCATGTCTGCAGTGATCTCCACGTTCCAGGCCAAGTCTCTGATGATGGAGAATTCTCTGATCGCTGTTGAAAGGGCTCGAGCTTCCCCTGGACCAAGGTCATCATCCCAAGCAGCCCAGTTGGCAAGGTTTGCTGATGGCCTAGATATATCAATATGTCTGCACTCTGAACAAGAGTGCTCAAAAATCCTCATCTCAGGCACCCTCCTCTACTCCCGGATTCCAAACTTCCACCTACTCACTTTACTGAGCAGCATTTCCCACTATTGGAGTGTGAGGGTCCAGGCTTTTTGACTTAGCACACAGCCCCCAGGACAGAGAAACAGAATGCCGGGAGGGGGACGTAAGGCCAAAGTGAGAGAAGGGCTGGAAACTGGTGCAGAAACAATGGGGCAAAGCACCTCATGGACCAGAGGAAGGACTGTCACTTACATGCAAGCTCATTCCGTGCGCCTTACGTTTAATTCCCACAAGAACTCTGTGCATCCCCATTTAAATTTTTTTATTTATTTATTTTTGGCTGCCCTGGGTCTTTGTTGCTGCAAGAGCTTTCTCTAGTTGCAGCAAGTGGGGGCTACTCTCTAGTTGCAGTGTATAGGCTTCTCATTGCAGTGGCCTCTCTTGTTGCTGAGATGGGCTTTAGGGCAGGGGCAGTACCTGTGGCTCCCAGGCTCTGGAACACATGCTCAATAGTTGTGGCTCACAGGTTTAATTGTTACACAGTGTGTGGGATCTTCCCAGATCGGGGATCAAACCCATGTCCTCCTGCATTGGCAGGCAGATTCTCAACCACTGGACCACCAGGGAAGTCCCAATCCCCATTTTACAGATAAGGAAACTGAGGCACAGAGAGAGGAAGTCACTTGTCAAAATTCTCACAGCTGGCATCTAGTTGAGCTAAGATTTGAACCTGGACATGCTGATGCCCAGAGGCCCTGCACTTTCCAATTGCACTAGGGAAAGTTCCAGTGAAATGTTTACTGCCCATATAGTGTCATCTGGAAAAAATAAACCTGGGGGAGGTGGCAAGGGCTTGGCCCTGCTCCCAGCTCAGCTATAAATATTCTGTTCACTCCCAACAAGATATCTGGAAGCTCTCTGGGTCTCAGCATCCCCGCCATAAAATGGGATAGGGGCAGGGTGGGGTGGGTTGCAGTGGCTGAAGTTGAAGAGCACTTCCAATTTCGATGTGAAAAATATCCCTATTAAACCAAGCATTTTTTCCAATGACATTATGTGGTTGTCTGCTTAGGTCAGTAGAGACAAAATCTAGAGGAAGTTGGAGGCTTCCAAGTCGGAGAAAAGTCGTTTTGCAAAATATTTTCAAAGATGAGGAGAACTTGTCAAAAACAATGGAGGCATTTTCTTTTATTTCCAAAGGAAGTGATTCAACCTAACCAAAGGTCACTAACGAAAGGCATGAATTTAATTGCGTTATAAACATTAGAGATGCTGCAACTCTGCTGGACCAGCTGGAGCTCCTGCTGTGTGTGTACGCGTGCGCGCGTGTGTGTGTGTGTGTATCTGTGTGTGTGTGTGTATGCGTGTGTGTGTGTGTATCTGTGTGTGTGTGTGTGTATGCGCGCGCGTGTGTGTATCTGTGTGTGTATACGTGTGTGTGTATCTGTGTGTGTGTATGCGTGTGTGTGTGTATGCGCGTGTGTGTGTATCTGTGTGTGTGTATGCGTGTGTGTGTGTATCTGTGTGTGTATGCGTGTGTGTGTGTGTGTCTGTGTGTGTACGTGCGCGTGTGTGTATCTGTGTGCATGTGTGTGTGTGTATCTGTGTGTGTGTATCTGTGTGCGTGTGTGTGTGTGTATCTGTGTGTGTGTGTGTATCTGTGTGTGTGTGTGTCTGTGTGCGTGTGTGTGTGTGTATCTGTGTGTGTGTGTGTATCTGTGTGTGTGTGTGTGTCTGTGTGCGTGTGTGTGTGTGTATCTGTGTGTGTGTGTGTCTCTGTGTGCGTGTGTGTGTGTGTGTATCTGTGTGTGTGTGTGTATCTGTGTGTGTGTGTGTGTCTGTGTGCGTGTGTGTGTGTGTGTCTCTGTGTGTGTGTATGCGTGTGTGTATCTGTGTGTGTATCTGTGTGTGTGTGTGTGTGTGTGTGTCCGTGCTCCTTCTAGAGGATTCTGCTCAAGACCACCTTTCTTTTTAAAACTAAGGTTTTCATATGTCTCAGGGAACTCAAACCAGGGCTCTGCGACAATCTAGAGGGCTGGGATGGGCTGAGTGGTGGGAGGGAGGCTCTAGAGGGAGGGGTCATACATATACCTATGGCTGATCCATGATGATGTATGGCAGGAACCAACACAATATTGTAATTATCCTTCAATTAAAAAATTTAAAAACCAAGATTTTCTGACTTGGTGGCATTAGAATCACCAGGAAAACTTAAAAACAAACAAACAAAAACAACCAATGACTGGACCTCACTTCAAGCGACTGAGTGGGGATCACCTTCTGAGGCCTAAGCTTCAGTACTGTTTTCAAACTAAGTCTCCCCTACCAGCTCCACTGACCAGTAAGGTTTTAAGACCATTGTTTTCAAACTGCAGGGGAAGGAAATCCAAAAATAATGGGATATATGGATGTATATAGCTGGTTCACATTGCTGTACAGAAGACAGCATACATTGTAAAACTGCTACACTCCAATAAAAAAAAACTGCTATGTGTTTGATTAAAAAAAAGAAAGAAACAGCAGTTCTCCCATTTTTTCACTCCAAGAATCATCTGGAGAGCATGTTAAAAAATACTTGAGTCACTAATTCCTAAGCCTGAGGTTAGGCTCAGTAGTTGATACTTCTAACGTGTTCCCAGGAAGGACAAGTGTTTCTCAAACTCATGAGATTCTGAAACCATTAGGTGTCCTTTGGGGGGTTCCAAGGAGCTCTGGTACCCTAGTCCTTTATGTCTCAGCACAGAAAAGAATTCAGCAAGAGAAAGGTGATGGATAAGAAGTAATTTATTAGAATAGGACACTTGTCAGGTTTACAGGCAGTTGGGTGAGAAATGTCACGCCCTGCGAATTTATTGGGCTACAGTTTTATAATCAGAGGAAAAATGGAGAGGGAGTAAAGAACTTCTTTGTCTTTCTTGAGTAGACATCACGTTTTCGTCATCAGCTCCTCCTCCAGGTTGGGCAGAAGAATTTTCTTGTCCCTACGTGGTCAAGCTGAGTCCACAAATTATTGTTTTTTATGTGTGCAGAGAGCATGTCCCAGGGATCATTAATTTACTGAGCTCATTGGACAGAATGTGGGGCTCATATTATTGTTGTTTAGTAGCTCAGTCGTGTCCGACTCTTTTTGACCTTATAGACTGCAGCCCACCAGGCTCCTCTGTCCATGGAATTCTCCACTAAGAATACTAGAGTGGGTTGCCATTTCCTTCTCCAGGGGGTCTTCCTGACTCAGAGGCGGAACCTTCACTGGCAGGAGGATTCTTTACTGCCGAGCCACCAGGGAAATCCATACACGAGGTGTATATTTATGTTACTAAACTTCTTTTCCCTTGTTAATCTTGTACTGCATACAGGATCTCAGCCACAGAACTCAGAAGAGTAGAAAGAACATTCTTTTTCGTCTCCTTTATCAATAGAGTCTCCATGGAAACAAAGACAGGCAGCAGGTGGTAAGTCCAGACAGACCCTGAGTGATAGGAGGGGTCCCGATAGTTGGACCAAGTTGGGTGGAGCTGGATGGGGCTCTTCAGGAGGCCTCCACCCTACTGTTGGCCCTACATGTTGAGTTTGCTGAGGTGCTCAATGCCATTTTTTTTTATGTTTGAAAACATTTGGAACCACCTCCTTGCAAAGATGAGTCCACTAGACAGCTCAGTCCCCTAGGCTATGCTGTGATCCACCTGACTCCTTACTCCTTTATAAAAAGCTTGGTGGTGGGAATTTCCCTGCTGGGAAGGTTAGGACACTATGCTTTTAATGCAGAGGGCACAGGTTCGATCCCTAGTTGGGAAATTAAGATCCTGGGTGCTGCGTGGCGCTGCCAAAACATAAAATAAAAATAATAAAAAGGCATGGTGGAATAAATGGAGATAGATGGTTTGTTCTTCAGATGGGAGCAGAGAAGATGGCTTACCCAGATGAGGTCAGGATGGCTACGGAGACATTCCAGACACCTCGATAGAGCAAAGTGCTCCAAACTTCTCTGCCACAAGCCTGTCCCATGAGAACTATCTATTTTCCTAAAGACCAAATGTTCACACACACACACACACACACACACACACACACACAAATCAATTGGGATCCAGTGGAATTCATCAAAAATTAAATTAGAAAAGAATCAACACAATCAGAAGGAACCCAATTTTGATGAATTTAATTAAATCAAACCAATTTAATAAAAAAAATTGAAATAGCACTTTAATTTTAGAGGTGTAGAGAAGAGTGCAAAGATTAAGACAAGGTGTGTTTACAGCACTGTTTTGCAGTCCTGACTGTACGTGGTAATCTCCTGAGGTGTTACTGAGGCCTGAGTACTACTAAGTACTTTAAAATAAAAAATTTTACTGTTTTTATTTTTGGCTGCACTGGGTCTTCATTGCTGCTTTTTCTAGTTGTGGTGAGCCGGGCTACTTTGTAGTTGCAGAGCATGGGCTCTAGGCAAGTGGGCTCCAGTAGTTGCAAGCTTGTGGGCTCTAGAGCTCAGGCTTAGTAGCTGTGGGGCTTAGTTGGACCATGGCTTATGGGATCTAGTTCCAAGACCAGGGGTCAAAACTGTGTCACCTGTATTGGCCACCAGGGAATTCCCCCAATAAATTATTATCATGATTTAATTGGTTTGGGGTTAGACTTGGGCAAGAGGACTTTGAAAATTTTCCCTTTAGAGAAATTTCTTTTACATACATACACATACATGCATGTATTTAACTCAGTGGGATCATAGTGAACGTTTGTTTTTTTGATGTGGACCATTTTTAAAGTCTTTATTTAATTTTTTACAATATTGGTTCTGCTGTTTATATTCTGGTTCTTGGTCCATGAGGCAGGTGGGATCATAGCTCCCTGACTAGGGATCGAACCCAAAACCCCTGCATTGGAAGGTGAAGTCTTAACCATTGGACTGCCAGGAAAATCCTTATACTACTGCTATTAACTTTACTTTTTCTATTTTATTAAGTAATGTTATTCTGCAAACACTTTTATATGTCAATAGATTCTTGTTTACAGGATTATTTTAACTTAGACACTTTAAAGGTACTATTCTATATAGTAGATTTAGCCTACAAAGTACATTTTGTATACTGTAAATGTATGATTTAGACCTTTAAATATCTAAATAGTATTTCATATTGTCAAGTTATAGTAATTACCTAACATTATTCTATTAGGTATATAGTCAACTTTTTCACTGTTGTAAATAACATGTCAGTAAAGAAGCCACTACATAATTTACTTTGTGCCCAACAATAATTATTTCCTGAGAATCAATGTTTGTCATCTACATTAAACTGTCTACACAAGTAGAAGATGGCATTTCACTACTGATTCTTTGTTCCTTTTTTTAAAAAAAATTAATAGTGGAGTTGAACATTTGTGTATGTGCATGGTTGTATTATGTTTTATTTTACCAGATTGTAGCTTTTTCTCCTTGAATTGTCTCCAAATGCTTCATCCTCCATATCCAGGGAGGAACCTGGCTTTCTGGACTTGTTCTTGTCCACTATGATGGTATTTACCCTGGTCTTCTTTCAGAAGCCGCTGAACACATTTTGGATGCCATTCTAGGCCTTCTTAAAGAAATATCTTTATATTCACTCCAGACCTGGCATTCCACAGGTGTCTGGTCTTGGGGGGTGCCCAGAGATGCTGCTCTGGAGCAATTTGGCCAAGAACAGGGGAAAACAGGGGGGAAGTCCCTCTTCCCCTTCCCTCTCTTCAGTTTCTTTCTAATGCTTCTTTCTTGGCAAATTCTGAAAGGACTCCCTCTGGCAAGTGGATCCAAGAAATGGAGTTGGCAGAGTCTCTGCTCCAGCTCTGTTAAGCAGCAAATAAAAGGCTGGATCAATAAGTAGCACACAGGGACTTACAGGATGGTCCAAAAGTTAAAACTCCAAGCTTCCAAAGCAGGGGACAGGGGTTCAATCCCTGGTTGGGAAGCTAAGATCCCACATGCTGCGTGGACCAAAAAAAAAAAAAAAAGTAGCATACAGAAGGGTAAGACCCAAGGGCACAGTGTCCTTGAGACACAACTCACCTGGATTTTAATCACCCATCTACCTCTACATGCTTACGGTCCTCTAGTAGCTCCCACCATGAGAACAGTTCATTCCTAGTGCCGACAAGTGCCTCCACGTGTGGTCAGCTTCATGGTCACTGAGATGTTCTTCCTTTCAAGGGCTGATCACCAGGCGCCCTCTGATAGGCTATTGGCCTCTTGGTTTTGGAAGACAAATCCATCAAGGTTGACTGCATTAAGTTGATGTCAGCTCCAGATGGCAAAATGACACATACCAAACAGGAAATGAAATATTTCCCTTGCTATCTTTGCAAAACACAATGAGACTGTCAACTTGACCTCTAGAGAATTCTCATACAACTTACTGACTTCCTGCCATGAGAACGTCAAGTTGCATGCGATGATGGTTTTCCTCCTCCTGCTGAGCCTCTGCATCCTGGTCACTCTGGCCACAGAACACTGTAGCCAAGAACAGTAGAAATGTGCCAATCAGCCTTTGGTCCCTCTAGGAGACACCATGGTTTTTCCTCCAGGCTGCTGCTGTTTAGTTGCTAAATCATGTCTGACTGTTTGCAATACCATAGACTGTAGCCCCCCAGGCTCCTCTGTCCATGAGATTTCCCAGGCAAGAATGTTGGAGTGGGTAGCCATTTCCTTCTCCAGGGGATCTTCCCAAGCCAGGGATCGAAGCTGCACCTCTTGTGTCTTCTGCATTGGCAGGTGGATTCTTTACCATTGTGCCACCTGGGAAGCCCTTTGGTGAAGGAAGACTACATGCAATCAAGCACATATGTTTACAGAAGGTTTCTGCTAATCCTGAGGAGCAGTCATCACCATGAAGGATTTTAGTGCCTTTCTAGATCTCAGGAGAAACATAAATTGGGCTTGAGGTAGGAGTTAGACGGGCTCCAGTTTAGACCTTTACAACTGCCCTCCTGTTTGCATTTCATGGGACATGAAGAAGTGGGCTTCAGGCTGAACACTTACAACTAGTTTCCGGTTTGCTTTTCCTGAAACAAGAGATAGGTGGGCTCCAGTTGAGGAATTTACAATCAGCCTCCTCTTTGCCCTCCAAAATGGAAATAACAACAAAAACAGGGTAAATAGCCAGTGTTTGTCTCCTGTAAACACCTAACCTGGAACCCTTCTAACTCCTACCTAAGGCTCGTAAAAATCAGCTTCTGAAAATATTTAACTATTCAAAGGCCTGTTCTGCCCATTTTTCCCAGAGCACAGAGTTCCTCTTCCTGTTCTCCACCCAGAACTCCTTCCAGGGGGTGTTAAAAGTCAGAACCCACAGCATCACATGATTTAACTCTTACAGAAGTAGATGGCATGTGCCCATGACAAGTACCAATTTGTATCTGTCACCTCTTACTATATGCATTACTTATTCTCTTTGTTTATGCTTCATGTCAGATTCCTTTTTCTGTCTTTTGCTTTCTGCTTGAGACTCAACCTCACATCTCCCCTTGTTTCCATGCCCACCCCACCCAGGATGGCTAACCAAGACTCATTCAGCTGCACCAGAATCTCCTCTCTGGAACCGCCACATCTATTCACTGGGGCCACTGTGACCTGCTCCTTGGAAGAAAAGCTATGACAAGCCCAGACAGTGTATTAAAAAACAGAGACATTACTTTGCCAACAAAGGTCTGTATAGTCAAAGCTATGGTTTTTCCAGTAGTCACGGACAGATGTGAGAGTTGGACCGTAAAGAAAACTGAGCACCAAAGAACTGATTATCTCAAATTGTGCTGGAGAAGATTCTTGAGAGTCCCTTCGACTGCAAGGAGATAAATCCTAAAGGAAATCAAGCCTGAATATTCACTGGAAGGACTGATGCTGAAGATGAAGCTTTAATCCTTTGGCCACCTGATGTGAAGAGTCGGCGGAAAAGACCCTGATGCTGGGAAAGATTGAAGGCAGGAGGAGAAGGGGATGACAGAGGATGAGATGGTTGGATGACATCACTGACTCGATGGACGTAAGTTTGAGCAAACTCCAGGAGATAGTGAAGGACAGGGAGGCCTGGCATGCTGCAATCCATGGGGTCACAAAGGGTCAGACACAATTGAGCAACCGAACAACAGCAACACTCTGGCCTGCAGGACATCCTTGTCCTCAGGTGCTTTCGTTCCTCCCCTCAGACTATCCCTGCTCAACTCACACAGAGGCTCCCCTGATTCTGTGTAAGGCTCTTGCCAGAGGAGCTGGAAGGCTGATTTTTAAAAAGGGGGATTGTCTTAGGTGAGGGTGAGGGTCATTTCCCACCATCATCAGCCTCCCCTCCCCTAGCAGGCTTCGATGGGAAGCAGGAGACAACTCAGCAGGACAGTGACTCTCCCTGGTGTATGCATTCTCTGTTCATCCCAACCCAAGGGTGGCTCTGCTAGGTGGTTGTGATTAGCAAAAGCTGAGGTTGGAGGGCACCAGGGGGCCTCATCTCATCACAGATACCCACCCCCTAGAATACACGCTCTTCCCCCAAACTCCCAAGTGCCTGCGGGAGCCGGTACTCTGGACACAGAGGGCTCTTGTTGGTCCCTGGGCTTCTCTCTGATGCCCACACTGGAAGTGGTCAAATGGACTTTGCTGGACCAGTTTGTCTTAGAAAGCTCCACTCAACAGATTCTATTTAGAATTCAGTGCCAGAGAAAGGCCTGCTCCCTCAAGGAGAAGGTGTGCTTCTGCCTCTTTAATAGAAAGACTGATGTGAAAGCTCTCTTTGCTCTCCTGGGGGTAAACTTGTAACCAAGCAGGACCCTCTGGGACCTTCCCAGGACAGGCCTTTCCCCATATCTTCTGCTTTAGCTCCTCTCTGAATAGTATTTGACGCATATAGTGTTTAGTCCCTCAGTCACTCAGTCATATCTGACTCTTTGCGACCCCAAGGACTGTAGTCCACTAGGTTCCTCTGTCCATGGGTATTCTCCAGGCAAGAATACTGGAGTAGGTTGCCTTGCCCTTCTCCAGGGATACAAATAGTATTTGATGCAAATTTCCTGAGCTGTTCTACAGATGTGAAACCCCCTACCAAATGGAAGATGTTAACTACTTGAAGACCCCGAGCACACAGCCCCAGGCCTCTTGGAGCCTAAGTTCACTCCTGTGACCCCCATGTTAACTCACCATCAATCAGAGAATTGTGCATAAACTGATCACAGACCCTTCAACCCCCTGCCTCAGTGGATTTTAAAAGTGCTTTGTTGAAACCCTTTGGAGAGCTTGGGGCATTTTAGGGCATGAAGGACTGAGAAAGCAAGCACCCATCTCCTTGCATGGCCCTACAATAAACCTTTCCCTGCTCCAAACTCTGACGTTTTGGTGTGTTTGGCATCACTGTGTGTCGGGCACACACACTTGCACTAATGCACTGAACCACGAGCAGTGACAAAACAGGAGGAATCACAGCGCCAGCTTTGTAGGCCATTTACTGAGCTTGTGAAGTGCCCGGCTGGGTGTCCTCACCCACTCTCCTGTTGCTCTTGGCTGCAGTTTCTGTGCAGGACAAATGGTTGCATGGAATCCTCAAAGCCCACACAGAAACTTGGAGTCAGTAGGGTGTAAAAGAGGGAAGGAGGGACGCTTCCATCACTCACTGTTGGCTGGATTCCTGTTGAATTAACGAGTAACTAAATGAACGTGCTTGTGAATGCATGAGTGAATAAGAGAATGGACAAACCTGTTTTTGTGAGACAAATTCACTCTGAGCTGATATTCTGCCTGGGGTGCAGCTGAGATACAGTCAGTTCCCTACATACAAACAAGTCTCATTCTGAGAGAGTGATCATAAGTCCAATTTGTTTGTTAAGTCCAACAAACTTAGCCTTGGTACCCAACTAACGCAGTCAGTTATATATTAATAGTACTGTACTGTCATAGGCTTATAATACTTTTCACACAAATAACACATGAAAAACAAACACAAAAACTAAAAAAAACTTTTTTAAAAATTAATTTTTTTATTAGGCCACACCATGCGGCATTTGGGATCTTAGTTCCCTGACCAGGATTGAACCCATGACCCCTGCATTGGGAATGAAGCGTCCTAACCACTGAAGTGCCAGGGAAGTCCCAAGAAAACATTTTTAATCTTACAGTACAGTACCTTGAAAAGTACAGTAGGACTGGTAACATCAGTGCTGCTTTTATGTTTGCTTCCAGACATTCTGGACTTGAAATAAAGATGCTATACTTTTGTGTACTACACACGGCTGTACAGTGAAGTACGCACAAACACAACTGATCTCAGCAAGGCAGTAGTGAGTGGTGGCATGAAGTGAGATGTTAATTCTGTGCCTAGGAGTTGAACCTGGATAGCCTGAAGAGCCAAGAATCCTAACTACCAGGCCTGCAAGGGTTAGAGGCTAGAAGCTATTTTATCCTGGATCTTTGCCTCCAGTGAAAAATGCACTTATCACAGAGGCAGAAACTGTAAATGTAGGTACAAAGTTTATTATTACAGACATAGCACAAGAACCAGTAGGAGAACACACAGAGAAATGGTTTATTTAGTTAAGACAGAAGCAAGGCAGAGATGCACACCTGGAGAGAAGGGTATGGGCGACCCCCCTAGTGAAGAGGAACCCAGTAAAGAGATGGTCAAGTCATTTAATATGTCCGTTCTTCTGGGTCTTTGGCTTCCTGCAGACCAACTGTCTGGTTCCTTTTCTATACCTGACCTACCCTGGGACCCTCCCCTGGGCACATACACACCCCTCAGCCAAGATGGATCTTGAAGTGAAGGTTTCTGGGAGGAAAAAGACTCATTACAGCCTGGCATTATCCCCTGACTTTTGATCCACAAGGAGTCATTTTCTATGCATGTATAGTGTCTTCCTTGTCCCAAAAATAGAGGAACAGAGATCCCTTAATCCTTTACTCAAAGAGTATTTTGCCTCTCTTTGTCCTTACCATGACTATTACCTTGACTATTACCTTGACTATACCTTAAGGTGTTCACAAGAGACAAACATAGGCTATTTACCTTGTTTCTGTTACTTTCATTTCAGAGGGCAAACAGGAGACTGATTGTAAATGCCTTAACTGGAGTCCACCTATCTCTCAAGAAATGCTAACAGTTCTAAGTGTCCAGCCTGAAGCCCACTTCTTCGTGCCCCATGAAATGCAAATAGGAGGCCAGTTGTAAATGTCTAACTTAGAGTCCGCCTATCTCCTACATCACAACCACTTGTAGAGGATGCAAGCACATGGCAATGTACTCCAGACACATGAACTAACTTACATGATTGGACATGTGAACTCACATTCGAATCTTTGAGAGTTTGCAGCTTGAAGATTCATGCATAAAGAACTTACTGTACTTTCCCGTTTAGGTACCTCAGTTCATGAAAGTCTCCCCCATTCACTCTGTGCTGGTCCTTTCGGCCCTCAGCCCCCTTTCCATTCCTCTGCGCACTGCCCTGTGTGAAGGGAGGCTGGGCCCTGCACACTGCATTTAGATGCTCCTGCACATCGGTTAGATTCTGGCCAGGGTGGGCACTAGGGGAAGTTTGGAAGAGGGAGACTAGAAGGCTTTCCTAGCTGTTGTTCCTGCAGCAGCAGTGGGGAGGCTGGACTCCTGAGTTCCAGTTCAGGTTGCTGTGATGTGGCAGAAATGTAGACGTTGACTTCCTGGAACACCAAAGTGCTGGCAATGGTAGGGGTGCAAGCTGCCACTCAGGACTGTCTAGATCCCAGACTCCAGCACCTGCTGCCTGTCAGCTCTCTCCTGTAGGGCTCATTCCATTTCTTTTTCTGCTTCTCTGGCCTTCTCAGTGCTTTTGTAATCAACTCCCTGTATCCAGATCCTGCAAGCTGGTACAAGCTGGCTGCAGCCCACTACCGGGACGGGTGTGTCTGCGTGCTGCATGCTCAGTCGTGTCCGACTCTTTGCGACTCCATGGAGTGTAGCCCACCAGGTTCTTCTGTCCATGGAATTCTGCAGGCAAGAGTACTGGAGTGGGTTGCCATTTTCTCCTCCAGGATCGAACCCTTGTCTACTGCATCTCTTGTGTTACAGGCAGCCTGAGAAGCCCCCTTTGAAGCTTCCAGTTGAGCCCAAAGTGCAGATAAATTTGAATTCCACTGCTTTAGAACAACAGCTATCAAGTTTTAACATACTTTGGGATCACGTGGGGGGCTTGATGAAACACAGACTACTGTGATAGGGACAGAATAAAGGGACAAAGTAGGTGATTAAATAGTTAACCCCACCAGGGGTTTATGGGGACTTCCCCTGTGACTCAGGGGTAAAGAACCTGCCTGCAATGCAGGTAGACCTGGGTTGGATCCCTGGGTCAGAAAGATCCTCTAGAGAAGGGAATGGCAACCTACTTCACTATTCTTGCCTGGAGAAACCCATGGACAGAGGAGCCTGGTGGGCTACAATCCACTGAGTCACAGAGTCAGACATGACTGAAGTGACTTAGCACAGGGGATTGTAAGTAGAATAAATATGGGATGCCTGTAATTTAATGATTGCTCAAGAAAGCAGGTTTGCTTAACCACGGAACCAAGCAGGCTTGCTTAGTAACAAAACCATGCAGCAGAAGCAGGAGACATGCCCCCAAACAGTAAAACGATGGTGGCATGAGCCCCACATCCTGCCCAGTGAGCTCAGCAAGTTAATGATCCCTAGGACACGCTCTCTGCACACATGAAAAACAGTAATTTGTGGACCTAACTTGACCTGTAGGGACAAGAAAACTTGCCTGCCCAACCTGGAGGAGGAGTGATGATGGAAGCACGGTGTCTACTCAAGAAAGACAAAGGAGTTCTCCTTGTCTGCCCCACTTTTCCCTTCATTATAAAACTGGCCCAGTCCAGTGTGTTCTCAGGGTGTGGCATTTCTCATCTGTCTGCCTATAAACCTCACAAGTGTCCTATTCTAATAAACCACTTTTTATCTATCATTTTTTCTCTTACTGAATTCTTTTCTGTGCTGAGACATAAACGACAATGGTACCAGAGCTTGCTGGAGGCCCCCTGAAACAACACCAAATGATTTCACTGTGCCCGGCCCACCCTCAGCATCTGACTTAGTAGGTCTACCTTGGGAGGAGGGTGTTGGAGGGGAAAGAACTTGCACCTATTACAAGTTCCTGGAAGACATTAATGTTGCCAGTCAGAGAACCACACATTGATTAAAAATACACCAGCCTCAGCTACTGGTTAACTTCCTTTCTCAGAATGGCCTGGGTTTGGAAGAAGCCAGTCTGTCTTAACTTCTTACAGGTAGCAGTTCCCACCCAGAGGACAACAAGCACAGTGAATGTCTGATGCCTCGGTACAGTGCTTCAACCTTGAAGATGTCCTGGGAGTTCTGCAGCCCCAGGAGCAGACTGTGAATCCTTACAGCCCCTCCCCAATCACCACTCACCCTCCTGCTCCCAGGGCCAAGGGTAAGTGGGTAGGGGGCGGGGAGCAAGCAGCAAAGCTATCACTCAGAGCCATTACCAGCTCCCTGGGGGCAGTTTCAAGTGCCTACCCCGTCACCATGGAGACTGACCATTGGTGGGGAGGGGCTGGACTCCAGAGGAATGAAGACTGAGCCTAGACATAGGTAGACGGCTCCCTTAGCCCTTCTTGTCCAAAGACTAGGGAAAGTTAGAGGCATTTTACCATTGGCCCATGAAGAGGTGAAAGAAAAGCTTATCAAGGTTTCTGCTACATTAGATAAAAAAGGATGAGGAGGTTTCATCAGGTGAGAGATAGGCAAGAGACTTCCTTGGAGGTCCAGTGTTTAAAGATTCTGTACTTCCAATGCAGAGGCATGAGTTTGATCTCTGGTCAGGGAACTAGGATCCCATATGCTGTGCAACCAAAAAAAAAAAAGAAAAGAAAAGAAACAGGCAAAATGAAACTGCCTTTATTCTCTAAGGGACTGAGCAAGCAGTGACCTTCCTAAAGACAGGGATCTTGTATTCAATATTACCCATCTGCCTGCAACAGCCATACACAGGACCTGCTGTGAGCAAAGCAGGATTTCAATAGATGTTTGCCCACAAGATGAAGGATGTACACCACAGAATCTCAAAATCAGATGGAGCCCTATCCCTGGGTTTCCCACATTTCACAGTGTGATCTGAGAAGGCAGGGGTTGGTGACAGATTTCCCTGTACCCTCAGACAACGACTTAAACTTCCTCCGTTTTCTCATCTGTAAAGCAAAGACCACATCTATCATGTGGGACTGATGAAGATGTAAGTGACCAGATTAACCATAAAGTACTGAGCTCAGTAAGAGTGAGTAACAAACATTCACTGTTGTGTGACTCAGTGACCTGGGAAGCAAAAATGGACTAAAGCTGGCACCCGCTACCCTATCCTCATTGCTTCTGAGGCATCTGTGAAGGATCTTGTTGTTCAGTTGCTCAGTCATGTTTCACTCTTTGGGACACCACGGACTGTAGCACACTAGGCTTCCCTGTCCTCCACTATCTCCCAGAGTTTGCTCAAACTCATGTCCATTGAGTCGGTGATGCTATTCAACCATCTCATCCCCTGCCACCACCTTCTCCTTTTGTCTTCAATCTACCAGCATCAGGGTCTTTTCCAGTGAGTTGGCTCTTTGTATCAGGTGGCCAAAGATTTGGAGCTTCAGCTTCAACATCAGTCCTTTCAATGAATATTCAGGGTTGATTTCCTTTAGGATTGACTGATTTGATCCCCTTGCCATCCAAGGGGACTTTCAAGAGTCTTCTCTAGCACCACAATTCAAAAGCATCAATTCTTTGGTGCTCAGCCTTCTTTATGGTCCAACTCTCATACCCATAAGTGACTTAATGGAAAAACCAGTAGTGTGAGGAGACCAGTGGAGCATCTAGGGAGCTGTGTAGGAGGAACTGAGAACCCCAGCCTCCCAAGGACCCCTGTGATGGGCACTACACCCTTTACACCTTATGGTATGAGGTAGGATTCCACATAATGCACAGGGTGTGGCCAAAAAATAAATAAACGTGTTTGATAAAATAAGTGGGGGAAAGGCCATAAAGACATTGTAAAAATACATACCAGCATACTAATGATGATTATGGATAATTTTTTCCATAATGGCTTTTTTGAGATACCATTCACATACTACAAAGCCATCCATTTACAATACACAATTTAATGATTTTAGTATATTCACAAAGTTGTGCAGTCATCACAACAATCAATATTGCAACCTTTTTATCCCCCCAAAAGAAATGGTAGCAATTAGCAGGCACTGCCCTTCAGCCTTAGCCAACCACAAATCACCTTTGTCTCTCCTAACTTGTCTATTTAATGTATTTTATGCAGCTGAAATAAAACATATGTGGTCCTTTTTATTTAGAATACAATAGAGTTAAAATAATGTTTTTTTAGTTTTATCCATGTTGTAACTTGAATCAGTTCAGCTCAGTTTAGTTGCTCAGTTGTGTCCAAATCTTTGCAATCCCATGGACTGCAGCACACTAGGCTTCCCTGTCCATCACCAACTCCTGGAGATTGCTCAAACTCATGTCCATTGAGTCGGTGAAGCCATCCAACCATCTCATCCTCTGTCATCCCCTTCTCCTCCTGCCTTCAATCTTTCCCAGCATCAGGGTCTTTTCCAATGAATCAGTTCTTCGAATTAGGTGGCCAGAGTATTGGAATTTCAGCTTCAGTCCTTCCAATGAATATTCAGGACTGATTTCCTTTAGGATTGACCAGTTTGATCTCCTTGCAGTCCTTCCCCTTTAATTTTGATTGAATAATATTCTATCAGGGCTTCCTTGATAGCTTAGTTGGTAAAGAATCTGCCTGCAATATAGGAGACCCGGGTGTGATTCCTGGGTCGGGAAGATCCGCTGGAGAAGGGATAGGCTACCCACTCCAGTATTCTTGAGCTTCCCTTGTGGCTCAGCTGGTAAAGAATCTGCTTGCAATGTTGGAGACCTGGGTTTGATCCCTGGGTTGGGAAGATCCCCTGGAGAAGGGAAAGGCTACCCATTCCTGTATTCTGGCCTGGAGAATTCTATGAACTGTATAGTCCATGGGATCACAAAGAGTCAGATATAACTGAGTGACTTTCACTTTCAATATTCTATCATATAGATATACCACATGATTTTCTTTATTCATTCATCGGTTGATTGATATTTGAGCTGTTCCCACTTTTGGCTATAATGCTGCTATGAATATTAGGCTTCCCTGGTAGCTCAACTAGTAAAGAATCCGCCTGCAATGCAGGAGACCCTGGTTCAATTCTGGGTTGGGAAGATCCCCTGGAGAAGGGATAGGCTACCCATTCTCATATTCTTGCCTCAAGAATACCTGTGGACCGAGGAGCCTGGCAGGCTACAGTCCATGGGATCGAAAAGAGATGGACACGACTGAGTGACTAAGAGTAGCATAGCTATTTTTGTACAAGTTTTTGTGTGAATACATCTTTGTGTTTTTCTTGAGTATATTCATAAGAGTGGAATTGCTGTGTGTCTTTTGAGGATCTGCCCAGCGGTTTTCCTAAGTATTTGCACCATTTTATAATCCCACCAGCAGTGTCTGGGGTTTTATTTTAGCTCTTACATTTAATCTTTTGATCCATGTTAAGTTAAATTTTGCACATTAAGTTGGACCCCCTAACTCATACCCCATATGTGGTAGGGCTTCCAACGTCTTTCTTTTGCACGTGGATATACAGTCGTCCAAAACCATTTTGTTGAAAAGACTATTCATTCTCTATTGAATAATCTTGGCACTCTTGTGGAATATCAATTGACTTTAAATGTGAGGTTTATTTCTGGACTTTCAGTGCAATCCTATTGATCTATATGTCTAACCTTATACTGCTATCACATTGGCTTCTCTATAATTGCAGCTATATATATATTATATATATATAAGTTTAAAAAACTATATGTTTATATCTACTTATTTGACTGCATCTGGGTCTTAGTTGTGGTATGCAGGATCTAGTTCCTAGATCAGGCATGGAACCCATACCCCCTGCATTGATAGTGCAGAGTCTTAGCTACTGGACCCTCAGGGAAGTCTCCGTAATTACATTTTTGAAGTAAGTTTGAAATTAGGAAGTGTGAGTCCTCCAATTTTATGTTTTCTTTTAAGGAAATTTTAAAGAAGGGACTAATTTGAGTCCCTTGAATTTATATATATATATATATAGCCATGCAGGAAGTCTTGCAAGATCTCAGTTCCCTGACCAGGGATTGAACCTGGGCTCTAGCAGTGAAACCCCAGAATCCTAACCACTAGACCATCAGGGAATTGCTTTCCATATATATATATTTTTTTTTTCATATATATTTTAGAATCAGTTTGTCAATGTCTGCAAAGAAACTAAGTGGAATTTTGAGAGTAATTGTATTGAATCTGTAGCTCTATTTGTAGTGCCATCTTAACAGAACTGGGAGAAGGAAATGGCAACCCACTCCAGTATTCTTGCCTGGAGAATCCCAGGGACAGATGAGCCTGCTGGGCTGCCGTCTATGGGGTTGCACAGAATCAGACACGACTGACACCACTTAGCAGCTTAACAGAACTGAGTCCTACAATCTGAGAACATGGGATGTCTTTACATTTATTAGGTCTTCTAGAGTTTCTTTCAACAATGTTTTATAGGTTTTGTATGTTTTGCGTTTTTTAAAAATAGTTTTATTTATTTTTGGCTGTGCTGGGTCTTCACTGCTATGTGGGTTTTTCTCTACTTGCAGTGAGTGGGAGCCACTCTCTATTTCGGTGCACGGGCCTCTCATTGCAGTGGCTTCTCCTGTTGTGGAGCGTGGGCTCTAGGGCATGCTGGCTTCAGTAGTTGTGGCTACTGGGCTCCAGAGCACAGACTCAGTAGTTTTGGCGCATGGGCATAGTTGTTCCTCGAAATGTGGGATCTTCTCAGACAAGGGATTGAACCCGTGTCTCCTGCATTGGCAGGCAGATTCTTTACCACTGAGCCACCAGGGAAGCCCTATATTTCTTTTGTGAATGGGTAATTTTTTCATTGTAGTAAAATAGACATAAAATTTACCATTTTATTCATTTTTAAGTGGCATTAAGAACATTCACTTTACTGTCATCAGCATCCACATTCAGAACTTCATCTTCCCAAAGTGAAACTCTGTCTGCAATAAACACTGACTGCCTGGTCCCTCTTCCTCCAGCCCCTAGTCACCTCTACCCTACTTTCTATCTTTATTAATTTGATCACACTTGATACCTCACATAAGTGAAATCATACAATCTCAGAACACATCAACATGTCCCATAATCTGTGAACTAATAGATATTTACAATGCCTTCAACATATGGTTCACATAATCACTCTGCTGACAACTTGGAAATGTCTCATTTCCTTCCTTGGGCTAGTGGATCAGAACTCGACTGGCAAAAGGACAGTAAGTTCCCTACATACAAACAAGTTCCATTCTGGGAGTGTGTTTGTAAGTCCAATTTGTTTCTAAGTCCAACAAAGTCAACCTAGTTATCCAAATAACACAGTCTGCTGTATAGTACCGTACTATAATAAGTTTATAATACTTTTGACACAAATAATACATAAAAAACCAAACACAACAAATAAAGGAAATATTTTTAATCTTACAGTAAAGAACCTTGAGAAGTACAGGGGTACAGTACAACAGCGGGCACACAGGGGCTGGCATCAAGTGAACAGGCAAGAAGAGTGACTGACTGGAGGAGGGAGGGGAGGTGGGAGATGGTAGAGCGGAAGGGTCGTCAGCAACAGGAGATGGAGGGCAAGTTGAGATGTCACTCATGCCTGACATTGATGGCACAGGTTCTGATTCCTTGCTGGACTCAATTTTATCTACCCTCTTGAAAAAGTGATCCAGTGATTCACATTAGCATCTTTGAAAATTTTCAGCTTGAAGGTTTGTATGTAGGAGACTTACGTACCTTGGACTTCTGTGAGCAGTAAGACCTGACTCTTGTGTCTACTCTGTACCTCTCACCCACCTTCACGACAGGGCCTGGGGAGTTTTATACCCGTTCCTGGGGCAAGGAGCAATGAAGGGTGAAGGTGAGTCCTTTGACCTGTTGGTTAGTGATAGCCTCTGTCTTCTGACCCTGCTATTTCCATTCTAACATGTGGTCTTCCTTTCCCCAGGCAGCACAGAAAACAGGACAGAACAGAAGTGAAGAGAATGGTTTTGGCGAACAAGTCAACACGCAAACGGGAATAAGAGCCCTGGGACTTTCCTAAGACAAACAAAGGATTTAAAAGAAATAACAATATTTAACAGAACTCAAAACCCCAAGTCCAGATTAAGAAAACAACTTGCTACAAACAACGGAAGATATTAAAATTAGCTGTATTTTTTTTTTACTAGAAACTCTCTCATCACAGCACCCAAAAAAAGGTACATCAAGTTTAAGAAATGTTTTATGATGGGAAAATAGAAACTTTCAGCTCCAGGAAGAATAACTACTGAGTCCTCTGCTGACTGGGGCTTCCCAAGTGTTGCTAGTGGTAAAGAACCTGCCTGCCAATGAAGGAACATAATGAGACCCGGGTTCAATCTCTGCGTTGAAAAGATCCCCCTGAAGGAGGGCATGGCAACCCACTCCAGTATTCTTGCCTGGAGAACCCCATGGACAGAGGACTCTGTAGGGCAACACTTCATGAGGTCACAAAGAGTTGGACATGAATGAAGCAACTCAGCTGATCCACTCAGTGGCCCACCCCAAATCTTTGTTCATTCCTGCTTCTCCAAGTGCCTGGTTTCCTGTCAAATTGCTATTGTCCCGAAGCCTTTATGTTTCCTCTTGATCATATTTCTTCCCCTAGGCCCTTTTTCAGCAACGAGTCAAAGCTCCAGGCAGTTGTCAAATATTTCTCTTGTGCAGGCCAAGCCTTCCAAGGAGTGACACCACAAAGTGAAGACGTAAACGGATGTGACGAGGCACCTGATGTTGGACTTGCCACAGCCCTGGGCAAAGAAATGGAGCTGCAGGGGAGGGTCCACATTATTTCCAGAAGAGTCATCAGGATATGAATGCACGTGGCTCAAGTTCAGAGTCCTGGGTCAAAGCCCTTGGGAAATCGTATGGTCCAGAGTCTCTCACCCCAGCTGACACTTGGCATCAGTAAACATTCTAGACCAAGGGTCAGAAAACTATGGGCTCTGGGCCAAATAGGACCCCTGCCTATTTTTGTATGACTGGCAAGCTTTGAGTGATTTTTAAGTATTTTAAAAAAAGTTTAGTGATATTGTTGACATTAAAATGGTATACAATTAAAGTTTCAGTGTCTAAGATTAAAGCTTTGCCGCAGACCACCACATCCACTGACCTGTGCCTATGTCTATGGTTGCTTTCTTACTGTGTTAGAAGAGTAGTTGTATCAGAGACTGTATGGCCCACAGAAGCCTAAAATATTTACTCTCTGGCCCTCTGCAGAGAAAGTCTGCTATCCTTGTATCTGGTTGTTTTTTAAAATGATTTTATTTAGTTATATATTAAGGCTGTGCTTCGTCTTCGTTGCTGAAAGGGGTTTCTCTGTTGTTGTTCACTCCCTCAGTCATGTCCAGCTCTTTGTGATGCTATGGACTGCAGCATGCCAGGCTTCCCTGTCCTTCAACATCTCCTGGAGTTTGCTCAGACTCATGTCCATTGAGTCGTTGATGCCATTCATCATCGGCTTTGGGAGCTTTCTCTAGTTGCGGCAATTGAGGCCTACTGTTCATTGTGGTGTTCGGGGTACTCTTCTCATTTCTGTGGCTTCTCTTGTTGAGGGTGGGCAGGCTTCAGTAGCTATGGCTCGTGGGCTCAGTAGTTGGCTTTCCTGGGCTCTAGGGCACAGGCTCAGTCGTTGTGGTACACAGGCTTAGTTGCCCCACAGCATGTGGGATCTTCCTGGATCAAGGATTGAAATGGTGTTTCCTGCATTGGCAGGTGGATTCTTTACCACTGAGCCACCAGGGAAGTCCCAGTATTCAAAGAGCCAAGTCACAACCATTCCCCTCTAAGATGGGGAGTCCAGCTGGTCAGACAAGATTAGAGCCTAGGAATCACTTCTTAGATCTGGCCGCTGTGTTTCCACAAGGGGCCCTTGGATGCAGTGAGGGATGGGCCAGGCCTAGTGACTGCCCCTGCTGCTGTCTCATCTCACCCTTTTTACCTTCCTTGTCACTCGGTGTGCCTCTGGACCACTCTTACGGGAGCAGCCATTGCCATCTTCATCCGCAGGCAGAAGTCTAAGTTCAGCTCCATTTGGCAGATGGAAAGTTTGGGAAGACCTTACATGTCACCCCAGCAATTCTGAGTGCCAATGACCTCCTCAAGATCAGTCCCCTCTCTCAATTCAACTTCTGTGCTGGCCCCTTGGCCAGTCCCTGGGCTCCGTCCTGTGTCCTGATAGAGCCTAGGAAAGGGATTAATGTCTCCAGATATCCCAAGGGCCGTCTTGCAAAAGATGATTCTGTGAGGTCCCAGAGGTCAAACTAGTGTGAATGGGTGGAGCGATAATAGCTTTGAACTTGCATGGGGTGGAGGGCGGGGGTGCTGGGGGGGAGGCTCACCTCACAATGTTTGCTGAGCAGACCACCTTGGGAGGCAACAGCTCGCTGCTTTAGCAGAAATGCTGTGGGTGATAAGAGAGAGAGTGGTGGGTCTGATGACCTCTAGATGCTAAGATTGTCTGAATCAGAACTCATGGATTTGGGGCAGAGTTTGAGGACTCAGACACTGAATGTTTCCCAGGTGACACAGCGGTAAAGAATCTGCCTGCCGATGCATGAGATGTGGATTCAATCCCTGCATCAGGAAGATCCCCTGGAGTAGGAAATGGCAACCCATTCCAGCCTTCTAGTCTGGAGAATTCCAAGGACAGAGGAGCTATAGTGGGCTATAGTCCATGGGGTCGAAAAGAGTCAGATTCAACTTAGTGACTGAGCACGTGAGCACACACACGCGCACACATGCGCGCGCACACACACACACACACACACACACACTGAATGCAGTAGCTCAGAATTTGGGCTTTGGAGTCAGAACTGTCCTAAGATCAGACCTCAGGCTCAGTCACTTACTGACTGAGTCATTTGTAAAGTTAGTTAACTCATTGTTGACTGGGGGATTTTTGCAGAAATTATCACCTATGACGGTTTTTATTTTGGCTGGCCCCCAAATTAATTCTGTTATTTCACTGACACTTTGCAGGTTATTACATTCAATAGTTATACCTGACACACCTGTAAAGCCTAATTTTCATGAAATGTTGTCTTCAACCCAAAGCAAAGGATTGATGCAAAGGAGCCTTCTCTAGTATGGTGAGTTTCATGTTCACCTTCTGTATCAGAATCGATCACTAACGTTTTTTGTCTTTTTGTTGGTCTAATATTCACATCATCTGAATCAGAACTATGTTCTGAAGAACTATCATCTTCTGAGACGCTAGCATATATGTCACTCGGACAATCAGAGAAAGTATAAAATTTCACCAAAAACTTCTTAACTCAAAATTTCAGGATGTATTATTTTTGAAATTTTACATTGATGATATACACAAGGTTGGAACAAAAACCTAATGTAGCAAAATGTGAGTGATTATGACAATCATAAGTTGCATAATGAACACTTGGTCAATTTGAAGCTCTAACAACTTCCTGTGGTTCTCTCTAACAGCAGATTGGTAAGTCTCTGATCAGAAATGTTCGAATAACAAAACACATAGAAATACGTCTCAGGTCACTAATTAAGATGAGAGACTGTCCTGGTGGTCCGGTGGTTAAGAATTCACCTGCCTAAGCAGGGGCACAGGTGGGAATATCCCACAAGTCACGGGGCAGCTAAGCCCGTGCCCAACAATTGCTGAGGCCGCACACCCTAGAGCCTGTGCTCTGCAACAAGAGAAACCACTGCAATGAGAAGCCCTTGTATCACAACTAGAGAAAAGCCCCTGGATAGCAACAGAGACCCAGCACAGTCAAAAATAAATAACTAAAAAATTAAGATGAGTGTCACTCAGCTCCCACATCTGTAAAGTGTGAGGTTGGTCCTTATGAAACCTGTTTTTTCCCTGTTAGGGAAAAATGACAGCACATTTAGTGTCAACAAGAGGTAACTGTTGTTGAACAATTATTACAAGAAATCTTCATCAGTTGCTGATTGCCTTTTATATTAGCTGAGTCCAAATCTTGGTTGGAAAAAATTTTTTTTTCCCCAAAGCCATTTGAGGGCAGGGAATGGAGGAAATGAAGAAATAAATAAAATAGCTCTCTCGGCTCACACGTCAGCCTTCAAGCAGGAGATGGTGACTGTTCTGTGTCACCATCTTCCTGGGGTCAGTGACATCAATGTGACGCTCATCGACATGGTTGCTTCAAATGGTGTTGTTGAATCTCTCCCTGTGACTCCAAAGGGTTGAGCAGAGAGGAGAGATGCTCACCAGATGCCTGAGGGTAATATATTGCTGATGATGGTAGACAGGGATATGGGAATCAGAGAACATCACGTTAATCAGTTTTTTCTATTTTTCCCAAATGTTTTACAAAAGCATTAATCAAGAATCACATTTGGTGGAAAAACAAATGTTGGTGGTGAGTAATGAATGCCAGCTTCCGTCACATTTGTCCTTTTCTGGGAGTTTCTAAAGTGCTGGACTTGCTGGTTTAATGGTTTACTGCCACCAAGGGAGATTTTTATAAACTGCAGCATCTACGGGCAGCTTTACCGACACTGGGGAGCTGAGGCACTTTGAAGAGGGCACAAAACAGGGTAGCTCAACATCTTCTGCTGGGATGAACGTTTGTTGAACTCATTTTATTTGTTTGCTTATTTATAAATTATTTAATTAGTTTATTTTAAAGTTTTTTTCTTTTGATGCGGACCATTCTTAGTCTTTACTGAATTTGTTACAATACTGCTTCTACTCCATGCTTTGGTTTTTTGGACACAAGGGGTATGGGATCTTTGCTCCCTGACAGGGGATTGAATCCGAACCCTCTTTTTTGGAAGAGGAAGTCTTAACCACTGGACCACCAGTGCATGCATGCTCAATTGCTCAGTCGTGTCTGACTCTTTGTGACCCCACAGACTGTAGCCTACCAGGCTCCTCTGTCCATGGGATTTCCCAGGCAAGAATTTTGGAGTGGGTTGCCATGCCCTCCTCCAGGGGACCTTCCTGACCCAGGAATCAAACCCCAGTCTCCTGTGTCTCCTGCATTACAGGTGGATTCTTTATCCACTGAGCCACCTAGGAAGCCACAAACCACCAGGGAAGTCCCTTATTTATTTAGCTGTGCCAGGTGTTAGTTGCAGTACTCAGGATCTTCCATCTTCCTTGTAGCATGCCTGAAGGATTTTTAACCGTGGCGTGCAGGATCTTTTTAGTTTCGGTTAGTTGTGGCATGTGGGATCTAGTTTCTTGGCCAGGGGTTGACCCTGGGCCTCCTACATTGGGAGTCTTAACCGTGGGACCACCACCGAAGTCCTGATTGAATCATTCTAATCCTCTTCTCCTACTGGGTGCCGGGCACTGTATGAGGCTTTGGAGATATGGAAGTGATCAGGACAGCCACTGTCCTTAAGAGGACCACCTCTTGAGAAATACCCACAGCTGTTTCATGCAAAGTGGCCCCAGATATGAGCTTGGGGGTAGGAAAGCCTCATCAGGCCTGGGCCCAGAGAAGGCTTCCTGGAGGGTCAGGCCTGAGCTAAATTTGGAAGGAACGTTAGTTAAGGACTTGGGCATCAAAAACAAAGTTGCTGTAAAGTCAAAGGCAAGGAGGCCAGAGACATCCTGCAGGAGCAGCCAAGCGGAGGCCAGTGGGTGAGGGAAGCAACAGCGGGCAATGAAGCTGGAGTGATGGGTGGGCTGGGCCTTAAGGCAGCGCTTGAAGGCCATGTGCCAAAGCATGGTCTCTGCCAGGGGGGCACCATAAAGGGTTTTAAGAAGAGAAGCGTCGATCAGATTTGCACGTTTATCTTTTCTAAATTAATTGATTTTTATTATTTGTTTGGCTGTGCTGCTTCTTCATTGCTGAGCATGGGCTTTCTCAAATTATGATGAGCGGTGGCTTCTCTTGTTGTGGAGCATTGGCTCTAGGGCATGCGGGCTTCAATAGTTGCAGCTTGGGGGCTCTAGAGCACAGGCTCAGTAGTTGTGGCCCATGGGCTTAGTTGCTCTGTGACATGTGGGATCTTCCCAGACCAGGCACTGAACCTGCATCCCCTGTGTTGGCAGGAGGATTCTTAACCACTGGACTACCAGGGAAGCCCCGGATTTGCACTTTTAAACAGATATTTTGTGAGTCACAGTGTGGAAGACCAGCTAGAGGGCAGGAGCCTGGGCGGAGAGGTGCTGAGAGGCTGCAGAGGCGCCGGGGCAGCGGTGACCACTTCTCCTTTCCTTCTGGGTCCCCACCATCTATCTGCCCGGTCATGTCCTCCTGGCGGGGAGCAGGGTCACTCAATGTTTGCTGACTTAGCAGGAAGGTGTATCAGCAGACCGTAGTGTCCTGGGTGGTGAATGTGCATGAGTGTGTGTGTGTGTGTGTGTATCTGTTTAGAGTTTCCACCGACCTTGACAATGACAGGGAACCCAGACATGCTTGAATTATGCTGCACATCCATCAAGTGTGAGTCATTTGCATTTTGAGTGGCAGAGGCCCTCACTGAAGTCTGCTAGCAGAGGAAAAATGGCTCCTGTCACAGAGCCGACTTCATCATGGTCAAATTCAGCACTTGCAGACGTCACAGGTATGAGAGAGCAGGACGTGTTAAGTAGGGAGGGGCACATGAAGGGCAGGAGGCAGATTTCCCAGGTGCACGGAGAGCGTTGCCTGCATGTGTCATCTCCACACATCTGCACAGCAGCCTTGGGTGGTGGTTATTGTTGAGTCAATAACCTTGTGTCCAACCCTTTGTGACCCCATGAACTGTAGCCCACCAGGCTCCTCTGTCCATAGAATTCTCCAGGCAAGAATACTGGAGTGGGTTGCCATTTCCTCCTCCAGGGGATCTTCCTGTTTCCAGGATGGAACCTGTGTCTCTTGCGTCTCCTGCGTTGGCAGACAGGTTCTTTACCGTGGAACCATTAGGGAAGTCCCATGTTACTGCCTTTTATATTAATACCTGAAAACACCAGAGGATGAGAATGTGGAGTAGTGAACACCCTAAAGGCTCAAATGCAGGGTTGCTGACTGTCTAGGGCTCTGTCCCTCCTCCTTGGTGTGTTGCGAGGCAACTCTGAGAACAGACCATATTGTAACATGACTGCTTTTTTTTAAAGTTTTTTTTTGGTGCAGACCATTTTTATAGTCTTTATTGAATTCACTATATATTGTTTCTGGTTTTTGGCCAGGAGGCATGTGGCATCTTAGCTCCCTGACTAGGGATCAAATCTGCACCTCCTTCACTGGAAGAACTCATAGCCACTGGACCACCAGGGCAGTCCCAACACAGCTGGTTTTTGAGAACCACGGCACTTCCGATTGAATGAGACTCTAGTTCCCTTGGGAGGTGTGGTAGGCTGAACAATGCCTCCCAAAGAGGTCCACATCCTTATGCCTGTATCCTGGAACTATGTCAGTTTATATGGTAAAAGAGACCTCACGGATGTGATGAAATTAAGGATTTTGAGATGGGAGATGACCCTGGATCATCTGGGTGGACCAAGGGAATCACAAATCCTATAAAAGGGAGGCAGGAGGATTGGAATTGGTAGTTGAAGATGCTTGACTGTGAAAAGAAAAGGTTGGAGTTATCGGAGGGAGGGGTCTTGAGCGAAGGAGTGCAGGCAGCCCGAGGAAGCTGGAAAAGGAAAGGAGAGGAATTTCTCCCGGAACCGCCTGAAGAGAGCCAGTTGCAGACACCTTAGTTTTACAGCACAGTGAGACTGGGTTTGGATTTTTGACCTCCAGGACTCTCAGAGAGTAATTAACCAAATAAGTACGGCCACACTGCGTAGCAGCTACAATATGTACCTGGGACTTCAGAGAAAATCCAGAATCTTTCAGAGGTTGATCTAGTGATGAATATGAGTGAGGGGCTGGGTGAGAGGATCGCAGGTCGGCCCGGAGGGGTGACCATTCTGATTGTATGATTTATCTAGTCAACATGGGCTGAGTGGCAAGTCTAGTGTTGCTGAATGTGGTGACAAGAACGCTCCTCTTTTCTCTTTCCAGCAATGGAGGTGTAGGGGTCAGCAAGCTCCCGCTCATAGCTGGGTTGGCTTTAGAAGGGAGGCAGTCTAGAAAAAGGGGTGGGGGGGTGGAAGGCAGTGGTTCTCTGCTTCACCCTGCTCCAGCCCCCTGCCGCATGCACACACACACACACACATCCTTGGATGAGGATACACCTTTCTATCAACCACCTGGCTGAGGATGCTGTGCTGTTTGGACTTGGCTCCCTTCTTGGACCACCCTCCTCCCTGCGCCTGTGCTGTCCATCTGGTTGTGAGACACAGAGGGAGAAGCAGGTGTCTAAGTCCAGCCTTGCTTTCCCTACTTCCCAGATGGGACCTCACACACCCTGGACAGTTCTGCGGGGGCTCCTGGGGGACACCTGTGTCGCTTTGGCTTGGTGGTCAAACACCGAGACAGATTTCCTCAAAGGCTGTACATCTGAGGGGGTATCTAGCAGTCTCTTCAGTAATGGGGCTGCTTGAAAGAGAGACACTCCCACAGTCGTATTAGGACATCCTGCCTCTTCTCCCTGGGCTCCCCTGGTGGCTGACACAGTAAAGGATCTGCCTGCAGTGCGAGAGACTCAAGTTCGATCCCTGGGTCAGGAAGATCCCCTGGAGAAGGGAATGGCAACCCACTCCAATAGTCTTGCTTGGAGAATCCCACAGACAGAAGAGCCTGTTGGGCTATAGTCCATGGGGTTGCAAATAGTGGGACACGACTGAGCAACTAACACAGCACATCTCTTTTTCCCTAAAGACACACTTTGAGCTTAGCATCTCCCTTCTAGGAAATCCCAGAAAACTGGTGTTTCTTTTTCTTTTTCTAATTTCATTTATTTTTGGCTGTGCTGGATCTTCATTGCTGTGTGGGCTTTTCTCTAGTTGCAGTGAGTGGGAGCTATTCTCTAGTTGCAGTGCTCGAGTTTCTCTTTGCAGTGGCTTCTCTTGTTGTGGAGCATGGGCTCTAGGGTTCTGGGTTTAAGTAGTTGCAGCTTATGGACTTGGTAGGTGCAGCTTCTGGGCTTCAGAGCACAGGCTCAGTAGTTGTGGCACACGGACCTAGTTGCTCCGATGCATGTGGTATCTTCCCGGACCAGGGCTTGAACTCAGATCTCCTGCATTAGCAGGTGGATTCTTTACCACCAAATTCCTTAATTCCCCATCCACACTTCCTTTGTATTTGATGGCTGGATGCACACAAAGCCACACAGCCCTGCATCTGAAACAGACAAATTTTAAGTTCTTTGCTTCTGACAAGGCTACGTCCACATTCAGTCAGGCTGCTCCAGCCTTTTCACGGAGATGATTTCTGTGGCTGCCTAACAGTCCCTCGTGTTCAAGTTTCCCCTGCTGTCATGGAGGCATGGCAACAAGGTATAGCCACACCTCTCTCGTGTGTCAATACAACTTTATTTTTCTGTGACTGGACTCAGGTTAGTTCTGTAGATGGTAGGAAACTTGTTCTTTCACTCAACTCTGCTTTAAAAGTTAGTACCTTTGGAATCAAATCTGAGATTCTCCTTTTGCTTCTGCTCCAATTTTCAGCTCCCTGAAGGTGGTCTCATTTCTAGGGAATTAAGAGAAGTCTTGATCCCTAGACATTCATTAGCAGGGGCTGCTTCTCTTGTTGGTGACATCCTCTGACCTTGCCACCTTCTGTAGTGTTGGCAAACCCGGGATTGGACATTGGGGGTTAGTATTGACCCGGGGTCAGAATCTGTGTGTTGTATTGATTCAGGATCAGACACTGGGTGCTGATATTGACCAGGATGGACTTCTCTGGTGGCTCAATGGTAAAGAATCCACCTGCAATGCAGGAGCCTTAGGAGATGTAGATTCAGTCCCTGTCTGGACGATCCCCTGGAGGAGGAAAAGGCAACCCACTCCAGTATTGTTGCCTGGGAAATCCCATAGACAGAGGAGCCTGGTGGGCTACAGTCCATAGGGTTGCAAAGAGCTGGACACAACAGAAGTGACAAGCACTTTCACGTTCATGTTTTAAATGGAGCAAGTGGCTCCCAAACT
The DNA here is from genome assembly GCF_023699985.2 of Odocoileus virginianus. Lineage (NCBI taxonomy): Eukaryota > Metazoa > Chordata > Mammalia > Artiodactyla > Cervidae > Odocoileus > Odocoileus virginianus. The sequence goes on from NC_069689.1 coordinate 55,757,031, forward strand.
TGTAGTAAAAGGACAGATTAAAATAAGACAACAAGTTGGATTAAGGCTGTATAAACAGGAATCCCTCTAAATATGAAACGCAAAGAAGTGACCAGAACAGGTTTATCCCTATCAGATAAAAAATACTTGTATACCTACGGCTGATTCATGTTGATGTATTGCAGAAACCATCACAACATTGTAAAGTATTTATTCTCCAATTAAAAATAAAATGAAGTTTTAACAAAGAAACAATACATTTGTGAAGAATTAACAGAAAAATAACTGGGGCTCAGGATAGTAAGATGATAAAAAAGTAACAAGACATTTTTCTACAGCCTTTTCAGCCCTTAACTCCCTGTCTCTGGTGATCAGGTTGCCTTCTACCCTCCTGGTTGTTGTTGTTTAGTGGCTATGTCGTGTCCGACTCTTTCGAGACCTCATAGACTGTAGCCCGCCAGGCTCCTTTGTCCAGGGGATTTCCCAGACAGGAATGGGAGGGCAATTTCATGGGAGATTTATCTTCTGCTTTTGAGGGGGCAAAAGAGGGTCAGATTGTGCATCCTGCACTGGCTGTTTCTCAAATATCTTTAATTAAAAATAATCACTACACCAAAATGCCATATTTGGGGGTGATATATTCTGAACCCTTGCAGGCAAAACAATCATCATTAGATCATCATGAGTCTTCTGTACCCATAGGGAAGAAAAAGCTCCCCTCAGCTCTCCAATCTTGGCTTTGTGTTTTTGTGTCTAGATCCTAGGATGCCTAGAAAATGCTTTCAAACTTTTAGTACAGACCGAATCTTGCAAAGTCTCTTCAGAATTTTCTCTGCGTCTATATATAATCTCTCCTTTTAAAGGTGTTTTCTGGGAGTTTCCTGTTGTTTCAATGGTTAAGAATCCACCTTGCAAAGCAGATCCCTGGTTGCAGATCGAAGACCCCACGTGCCACAGAGCATCTAAGCCCACCTGCTGAAACTACTGGGCCCACACACTGCAACTGGAAGACTCCACATGATGCAGCTAGGACACAACATGGCCAAATAGATAAATACTTTTTAAAAAGGTGCTTTCTATTCCCAAGATGGGGGCTTTTCCTGCTCCCTGAGTGGAGGCTGGTCAGGGCAGGAGAGGACAAAGGGAATGAAATATTCATAGTTTAATATTAAATCATTACTTATTATACAAATATAACTGAAATGAAGAATTCTGTGGGTTTAACTTTTCCTTCTGTTGAGTAAATTTGATGTAATAAACTCCCAGGTTATGAGAGAATGGATCAGAAGGTTTGCACATGGCTCTGTGTGGCCAAGGGTCTATAACTGAGTGACAAAAACTCACAACTGTCTTTTCTAGCCTCATGAGACCAACGCTGTATTCCCAAGATCAATAATGACCACTTAGTGGAGGAAGGAAAGCACACATAGGTCCCATCTTTTATCCTAAGACTGTTGTCTAAGGACGGCACGTACAGCCGGCATGAGCGCAGCCTGGGTGAGTATTTCAATTACAATCCTTAGATGACCTTGAACACGTACATGTACAATAAAAAGTGTCCATCAGGGCCTCCCATCTCCCTGCCCCCTGGCTCTCTGCGTGCTCCTGGGACCTCTGAACCTCACAACCTCACCTGCCGGCTCTGCCCAAAATCATCCGGTCAACTAGCTGCTTGTTTCACTCACTGAGTTTTTCTGAAAGCTGGGTGTCACCTTGTGACTGAGGTCTGGGGACCTTTTGTTTTCCTGGAATCTGTGCCCTTGGGGGCTAGTCTTCACAGAAAGGGCACCTGGATCCTGCATTGGCGACACCACTGGCCTTGCTCCAGACGGGTCCCCAGTGACTCCTAAGCTCCAAGGTCAATGGACACTTTCCAGGCCGGTTATTACTTGACAGCTGTGTCATTTGACACTGCTGATGGTACTTCCTTAATACATGTCTGTTAAAAAAAATTATGGTTCCTTTTTGGCTTTCTTGCAGGTTGGACACTAGTTCATATCAGCATAACTGGAAAAACATTTTGTAATTTAGAAATATACTGTACTTAAAGCCTCATTAAAAAAAATTATTTTGAAATGATGATAGCTTCATAGGAGACTGTGGAGAAATGTACAGGGAAGTCACAAGCATCCTTTTCCTGCCTTCTCTGCCCCCTTGTTTTCCTCTTTCATAGCTTGCATGTGCACTTCAGTCACTTCGGTCATATTTGACTCTTTGTGGCCTCATGGACTGTAGCCCACCAGCCTCCTCTGTCCATGGAATTCTCCAGGCAAGAACACTGAAGTGGATTCCCATGCCCTCCTCCAGGGGATCTTCCTGACCCAGGGATCGAACCCAGGTCTCCTATGTCTCCTGCATTGGCAGGTGGATTCTTTACTGTTGAGCCACCAGGGAAGCCCCTTTCATAGCTTAGATGACTTCAAACCCATGAAATTGACATTGGTGCTATACACAGAGATTATTCAGATGTTACCAGTTCGATATTCACTTGTATGTGTGTGCACGTGTGTGTAGCTTTATGCAAGACATGTGTGTGTGTATAGCCTTGCAGAACCACCACCACAGTGCAGATATTGTAACATCTCCATAAGAGCCTCTCATGTTACCTTCTCTACCCATACCCATCTGTCCCTCCTTAACCCCTGGCAACCACTAATCCCCTCTCTGTCTCTGTAATGATGTTATTTCACGATGACTTTCACATTAATGGAATCAAGTAGCATGTATCCTTTTGAGAATGGCTTTTCTCAAGGCTCACCCAAGCTATTACATGAATCAATAGTCTGTTATTTTTTTAAAATATCTTTTTATTGTGGTAAAAGTCACATAATGTAAAACATACTATTTTAACCATATATAACTGCACAGCTCAGTAGCACTAAGTACATTCCACTCTTGTGCAACTCTTACCATCATCCATCTCCTGAATTTTCCACCTTCCTGAACTGAAACTGTCCCCATTAAACCCTAACTCCCCTTCGCCCCACCTTCCCCTGGTCCCTGGCATCTACCAATGTATTTTCTGACTCTATGAATTTGACTATTCTAGGTACCTCATATAAGTGGAATCAAGTAGTATTTGTCTGTATCTACTGAACTGTGGTGTTGGAGAAGACTCTTGAGTCCCTTGGACTGGGAGATCCAATCAGTCCATCCTAAAGGAGATCAGTCCTGGGTGTTCATTGGAAGGGCTGATGCTGAAGCTGAAACTCCAATACTTTGGCCACCTCATGCAAAGAGCTGACTCATTGGAAAAGACCCTGATGCTGGGAGGGATTGGGGGCAGGAGGAGAAGGGGACGACAGAGGGTGAGATGGCTGGATGGCATCACTGACTCGATGGACATGAGTTTGAATAAACTCCGGGAGTTGGTGATGGACAGAGAGGCCTGGCGTGTTGTGATTCCTGGGGTCGAAAAGAATTGGACACGACTGAGCGACTGAACTGAACTGCATATAGGGTCACAAAAGTCAGACATGACTAAGGCAATTTAGCAGGTACTGCATATTGAAATGTATTTTAAAGGTTAACTTTAAGTTAACTTTAGCTTCTTTTCTCCCCTGTGCTACAAGCTGTTTTGAGCATTCATTGACAATTTTTAAAAATATTTACAATTTCTTGAGTGAAGAATAAGTCTCCCTTTTCCTAGGATAAATCCCCAAGAGGGCCATTACCAATTTGTATGGTAAATCCACTTCTTTAGTTTTGAAAGGAGTTGCCAAACTACTTTTCAGAGAGGCTGTACTGTTTTGCATCCTCACCAGCAATGTCTGAGCCATATATCTTCTCCACATCCTCACCAGTGTCTGGTGTTGTCACTATTTTTCATTTCAGCCATTCTGATGGATGGGAGGGATGTCTCACTGTAGTTTTACTTTAGCTAATTCCCCAATATGTAAAGGCCTCATATTGTTGATAGGAAAGGCTTCCCTTATAACTCTAAAATAATCTGAATCAAATAAATCTTCTGTTGCAACAACCACAATGCCTAAAGCAGTGGGGGAAGCATTTTTGACATACATTCTAATGTCTTTTCTCTCTTAGTAATTTGGATAGGTTCTTCCTTCTTTTTAAATTTTGGCCACACTGGGTCCTTGCTGTGGCATGTGGGCTTCTCTTGTTGCAGAGCACAGGCTCTACAGGGTAAGGGCTTGGTAGCCCCGTGGCATGTGAGATCTTAGTTCCCTGGCCAGGGATTGAACTCATATCTTCTGCATTGGAAGGTGGGTTCTTAACCACTGGACCACCAGGGAGGTCCCTGGATATGCTCCTTCTGTAGGCCTTTCTGTCATTACAAACTCAAAGAACAGGAGTGTGGCTCACACCTAGGACAATGCAGTCCATTGTGTAGGAAGAAGAATGTGAAGTAGAAGTTCTCACCAAGTAGGACAAGAAAGCTGAGGTGCTTCTGGCAGATGGGAGAGGGAAATTTAGAAATAATTAATTCATTTATCAACATCATGTATCCACTGTGTGACAGGTAATGTTCCCAGCTCTAGGAGAGATCAGTGAACTAACAGAGATCCCCAATTTCATGGAGCTGAGAATGTTGCCCTCCTACAAAATTAGAAAAATGAAGCAAAAAAAAAAAAAAAAAAAAGGTGAAATAACCCCCTTGAAGCAACACATATGAAGAGAAAGTACCCAAGAATAACATAAAACTTAAAATGATAAAATATCAGGGCTTCCCAGGTGGCTCAGTGGTAAAGAATTCACCTGCCAATGCAGGAGACATGTGTTCCATCCCTGATCTGGGAAGATCCCACATGCTGTGGACCAACAACTGCTGAGCCTGTGCTCTAGAGCCCAGGAACCACAACTACTGAGCCCACACGCCCTAGAGCCTGTGCTCTGCAACAAGAGAACCTACTGCAGTGAGAAGCCCATACGGAATATAGAGAGTAGCCCCCACTCAGTTGGAAATAAATACATTTCAAAAATTAAAAATTAAATCTTGGTTTAAAATATCTTTAAAAAATGATAAAATATCTAGTAGAAAAACATAGAGGTAACCATGGGGATCCTGAGTTAGAGATTTCTTAGCTAGGAACACCAAAAGCACGTCCACAAAAACAAAGGTTAATAATTGGGACTTGGGTAAAATTAAAGAAGTTTGCTTTTTGAAAGGCTGTTAAGAGAATGGAGTGGCATGTTAATACAAAGGAATGTTATTTGGCAATAAAAGGGATTAAAGTACTGATACACGCTACAACATGGATGAACTTTGAAACCCTTATGGCTAAATGACAGAAGCCAGACACGAAAGGCCACATTCAGTAGGATTCCATTTATATGAAATGTACAGAACAAGCAAATCCTTCCAGACAGAAAAGAGATTAGTGGCTGCAGGGGTTGAAGGGAGGAGGGGAAGAGGAGGGGTATGGGGTTTCCTTATGGGGTGATGAAATGTTCTGGAATTAGTCACGACGGTTGCACAACCTTGTTTATAGGCTGAAACCACCGAATTGTACAATGGAACATGCTATGTGAATTTTATCTTCACTTGAAAAATGCAACACGTGTCATTGGAAGAATTTCAATAAATGTAACCACCATCCTCTTTCCAGAATAATTCTCCTAAAACACACTCCCTCCTGTATTTTTTTATTTATTTATGAACAGAAAAAGAGGGAAGATCGCATCGGCTGGTGTACCCATTCCAAAAACACAGTATTCTCTAGCTCCATGCTTCTTGCCCAGTTGCTTTTGCCTTTGACCCATGCCTGGAATGGGTATGGGTCTTGCTATCTTGGATCCTCTTGCTATCTTAGGTCAACATGGGCACCTCCTTTGTTGCTTTGGAATACCTCCATCTTCATCTTGTTTGAGTTGGAAATACCATTTTCCACCCTTTGTTCACCCCATGAAATGCAAACACGGCAGCTGGAGATTGTGTGTATTGGAACTGGAGCTGAACCCCGTCCACACGTACATCACACTCTACCCCACCATGCTGATCTCATCTCCACAGATGCTCTGAGCCTCAGACTCAGCATGGTAGCTGTGACCTAGCTTTCCCCAACACCCTCTACTATTGATAAAGGACCATTGACACCAAGGACTGTAGCTTACCAGGCTACTCTGTCCATGGGATTCTCTAGGCAGGAATACTGGAGTGGGTAGCCATTCCTTTCTCCAGGGGATATTCCCCGCCCAGGGATCAAAGCCAGGCCTCCTGCAGGGCAGCAGATTCTTTACTGTCTGAGCCACCAGGAAAGCCCAGATAAAGGACAAAGGACGTTGTCTCTGAAATCTGAGTGGATTCCCCTCTTTCTAAGCTCAATCAGACTCACCATCTGACTGTTATTCCCCAAACTGTGCTCCTCTCTTCTTGCGGTCTTCAGATCCCAACACAAATTAGAAAGGCCCATATGGAAGCAAAAAATATACATAATGTAAATAAATAGAGCAACAGTCTGTGATTTACAGATCTACACACAGACTGAGTCTCTGAACAACACTTCCAGGTCCAGCCCCTGCCTATCCCAGGCGTTCCTGTGTGGGGTCCCTCCTGGAAGATCCCAGGAGTGAGCGTCTCATCAGACTCAGAGAGGATGGGTCAGGCAGCAGGCAGTAAAGGTACTGGAGATGAGACACTGTCCAGTAGATAAACATGCCGACATCCAGCCCCTCCTTTGAACTTCTTCCTACTCAACATTAGCCATTGACCCATAACCATCTAGGAGTCTCCAGGGTCCACTGGAAATTTCTCTGGGATTTGTTCCACCCTTTTGCGTGAATGATAACCCCCACTAAAAGTCAAAGTTGTAATTGCAAGTTTAGGTCAACCCCCTGTAGTCTCCATGTTTTTGTGAGTACATCACCATTATTTCCAGGCCAAGGAGGTGAATACAGATGGAGGGTATGGTACCCCAGTGGGCAAACTTATCATGGCCCTTGGATGCATTTTCTGATATTCAATCCATCTAAAAACAAGCTTGATCACTTTTCCAGACATTGTGTTGGAAGGTAGAGATACAGAGATGAATATTCCTGTACTGCATCCTAGGTATCTATCCATTCTAGGGTATTCCTGGAGCATAATCTTGGCCTCCTAAGAAAAAAGGTTTCAGAAAGGTAAGAATGCAATGCTTCTAATGCAAAACAAAACAAGGAAAAAAAGAACAAAAATCCCTAACCTTTGTCAGTGAACCTATTTGTTAGTCTCAAACCACGTAGATTCAGGGACTTCTCTGGTGATCTGATGGTTAAGACTCTGTGCCCCCGTTGCAGGGGTCCCAGGTTTGATTTCTGGTTGGGGGACTGAGATCCTGAATACTCCGTGGAATGGCCAAAACAAATAAATAAAGAGATGCTATTTTTAAAGAAAATCAAAACATGTAGATTCACATTTTTTAGAACAGCTGGTCTTTCTCTCTGTGTTACATGATTTTTTTTCTGCCACACTGCCTTTTTTTGATGCAGATTGCTGGGCAAGAAGAGACAGTTCCGGTTTTAGGGATTTGTGCCATTTGCTCCTATCCTGTCAGGGGTCTCCCCTGCCCTGTTTCTTTAACCTCGCCATAATTTCTGCCTTCCTTTTGTCCCAACAAATTACAGAGCTGGGGGACTTCCCTGGTGGTCTAGTAGTTGAGAATCTGCCTTCCAGTGCAGGGGATGCAGGTTCCAACTCTGGTCAGGGAGGTAAGATCCCATATACCATGAGGCAACTAAGCCTGTCCTCTGCAGCAATAGAAGCCTGTGTGCCACAACTAAAGACTGGACACGGTAACAAAGATCCCGGGCAACCAGAAGAAAAATAATAAATAAGTAGTAAATTTTAAAAATAATAAATAACAAATTATTTTATAAATTACAAAAAAAAAATTAGAACTAGGAGCTGCCTGTCCAGATATGGTCTCCGCTTCCATCTTTCATTTCTCAGTGAGTCCACTCTGTTCCTAGAGAGAGTGCAGTTGGTTCTCAGAATCTGAGAATCACCTCTCTGCTGGAGATCTTGCCTTCCCTCCCTCCTCCTGGGGTGAGGAGTCTGTGCCCTGGGGATGGGGGTCAGCTGTCCCGAGGCTTCTATAAGCACCACATCTTCTTTGTTGGTGTTGTTCAATTGCTTAGTCATATCCGACTCTTTTCCAGCTTCATGGACTGCAGCACGCCAGGCTTCCCTGTCCTTCACCATCTCCTAGAGTTGCTCAAATTCATGCCCATTGAGTCGGTGATGCCATCCAAACATCTCGTCCTCGATCACCCACTTCTCCTTCTGCCTTCAATGTTTCCCAGCATCAGGGTCTTTTACAATGAGCTCTGATCAGTTGGCCAAAGTACTGGAGCTTCAGCTTCAGCATACGTCTTCTAGATCTGTGCAACTGTGGTGTGGTGGTGGTGGCAGATGGACGTGCTTGAAAGGAGGGTCTCAGGGAAGAGGCAGAACCCTCCTGCTTGGGCAGTGCTCTGTGGCAGTGGGAGTCCATGATGACCACCATCTGGCACTGAGGATGCCCAGCTGCTTGACATCACTCCCAGGCCTGCTGTTTCTGCATCTGATCCACCCGTCGTTCCAGCTCAGGCAGCTGTTGTCTCTGCCTGTCCAAGTGCTTCTTCAGGACCTGACGTGCTTTCCTTGGCTGCTATGTGGGTAGGTAGTTCCGTGTTGCTTCAGGCACTTCTGGATATTCTGTTTGAGCCATAACACGTCTGAGACAGAGAGTCTGCATTCCTGCGTGTTCTGGTGGAAGACCAGGCAAGTGGAACTCTCCCCCGCCCCTTGCCTTGTGTCATGGGTTGATCGTCCTGCCTACCTGATGTTTCTTAGTCGTGTCCAACTCTTTGCAACCCCATGGACTATAGCCCGCCAGTCTCCTCTGTCCACAGGATTCCCCAGGCAAGAATGCTGGAGTGGGTTGCCATTGCCTTCTCCAGGGGATCTTCCCAACCCAGGGATGGAACCCAGGCCTCCTACATAGCAGGCAGATTCTTTACCATCTGAGGCACCAGGGAAGCCCCTTCTCAGAAATTCAACCTCAAAAACTCAGGGTTAGGTGCAATGAATTGGGAGATTGGGATTGACATATATACTTTGTTGATACTGTGTATATATACACTATTTTAAAATAGATAACTGATGAGAATCTAAAAAAAAAAGTTATAAAATTAAAAACAAACTAAAAAACTCAGGGTTTTTGTCCATGAGCCAAACTGCCAAGCCAGATTTGTGTTCAGTTGCTATTACTTTTATGAGATGAACTCGGGTAGAATGTGCACATATGACCTGGTCAGCCTTTTTCAGGTCAAAGTGGAAGGATCATTCTCTATACACCTGCTGTGTTGAAAGTGATGGAGAGAAGAAGAATGTTTCGCTTCAGATGTGTCCGACTCTTCATGACCCCATGGACTGTAGCCAGCCAGACGCCTCTGTCTATGGGATTCTCCACGCAAGAATACTGGAGTGGGCTGCTGTGCCCTCCTCCAGGGGATCTTCCCCACCCAGGGATCGAACCCTCATCTCTTGTGTCTCATGCATTGGCAGGCGGGTTCTTTACCACTGTGCCACCTAGTCCCCAGCTTCTCACGGGCTCTTTGTGGGTATGATTCTTGGCCTCACTCATTAGAATAATCAGGCTGAGATAAGTTTCCTCTATTGCCCAAGCTTCTGGGAAACAGAATAAACAGAATAAACTTCAGAACCCCCTTTTCCTCATCTATTACCAAAATTCCCTCTAGCATTAAACTTCTGTGGTTCCATAAAACCCTGTCAACATCTTCCTTCCTTTTCAGGGGTTCTATCTTTGTCAGGAAATGTTGAGGTCCTGGGTAGGTGACCAGATGTCCTGGTTTTCTTCATTTCTGGGACATAGGACTTTCACTGCTAAAAAAAGAAAAGTCTCAGGTCAACCAGGATAAGTAGATTTCCCTAGTCCTGGAAAAAATAGATTTTTTTTTGCCCTTTTTTTTTTTTTTAAGATGACCACTTTCTTCCCCATTCTTGTTTTTTAATTAATTAATCAATTTATTTTTGACTGTACTGGGTTGGGTCTTTGTTGCTGTGTGCTGTGAGCAGGGGCTCCTCTCTGGTTGCGGTGTGCCAGCTCCTCATTGCGGTGGCTTCTTGTTGCAGAGCACAGGCTCCAGGGTGTGTGGGCTTCAGTAGTTGTGGCACCTGGGCCACGACATGTGGATATTAGTTCCCAGACCAGGGATCAAACCAGTGTCCCCTGCACTGGCAGGCAGATTCTTAACCACTGGACCAAAAGGGAAGTTCTGAAAAACAGGTTTCTTGGTGGACAAGCTCCTTTCCACATCTACACTATCAAATATTTCTAAAATTTAAGATTTATTTTTATTGAAAAGGAAAGGTGAAATTCTTTGCAGGCATAGTTTTAAAAATATTTTTGAATTTCTTGTTTTCTGATAGAAAAATGAAGTGTGACTGTTCCTATTCTTTGCTGCAGTGTAGTATTTGTTATAGGACTGTCATTGATCATTGGTAAAGGGCTGGTCTTGGCGGATGTAAAAATCTGAGGCATTGGGCTCTGTATGCTTCTGCAAAGTAGAATCCGGCAGGTTGAAGACAGCCTTTTGATAAGGAGACCCAGACTCTGGTACCTGAAAGTGAAAGCAGAGAGCTGGGATGTGTGAACATGGATGGAGGTCCGTGGGCAGCCACTTCTTTCTCCCCAGCAGAATAACAGAGTCCCAGGGACCTCTGTGGTCTGCTCAGAAGGTCTAAAGTCATGCTGGAGTTCAGTTCCTTTGGATGGTGGGCCGTCTCCAGGATTGGCAGACCCTGGGCATTCAGAACCAACATTCCCATCTTGGCCCTTGCCACACAGCTTGACTTTCTGCCTCTCTCCCACTTCTTCCACTTCTTTTCTTTCTTTTTTTTTGATGGGGACCATTTTCAAAGTCTTTATTGAACAGATTACAATATTGCTTCTGTTATTTTAAATGTTTTGGCTTTTCAGCCACAAGGCATGTGGGATCTTAGGTCCCAGACAAGGGATCAAAGCTATACCCCCTGCATTGGTGGGTGGATTCTTAACCACTGGACCACCAGGGAAGTCCCTCTGCCATTTCTTATCTTCAGGCTATCTGTTTGAAATATGCCATTTTTCTATCACCTGGCTCCAGCATCATGAAGTTGTCTTCTCAGGCAACAAGAAGTGCCTTCACCCTTGGGTTCTCAAGTGTTTCCTATATGTTGTTTTTTAGAAATCCTTCTTGATCCTGGTTCAGATTAGGCTAAGTGTCACCCCTTACTTACTATTCTTCGCACCTCCTCACACTCCCTCCCCGACCACACACCCACAAAATTGTAGGAGAACCACTCAAAGTCAAGGGCAAAGCTCAAAGATTCCAGAGTTGAGGCTCTTTCTTCCCCAATCCTCCTGACCTTGGTCCTCTTCCCCTTTGCCCCCACTCCCAGCCCATCCCTCTCACTTGAGCTCAGCCAGTTTTCATCATGACCCAATGCTAACTGCATCTCATCTCAGCTCTCCACTGCCCTCCATACGTTCCATCTCCCTGAGGCAGACAGGAATGACAATACAAGTGTGCACACCCGTCCCTGGCTCAGACGCAGGGTCTGAGACCTATCCAGAAAACTCTTAAGCTGCCAGCAGTCGTGATGAACTCACTGTGGAGTTGGACAATTGAGGAACCTGCCTCTGCCTCCTCTGTCCAATGCTTGTGACTTAGAGCAAAATGAATTTTTTATAGTTTTTCCAAAATATTTTAATTTTTACTTTATATTGGAGTTGAGTTGATTTACAATGTTGTGTTAGTTTCAGCTGTCCAGCAAAAGAATTCCTTAACATTTTAAAGATCATTCGCTGAGTTCCATGTACTGTCCCAAGTATTGCACAGAGACTGATGAACAGAAAGCCTGAAGAAGTCCCCACTGAAAGCCTCCTCAGGACCACGCCCTGGATCATTTCTCTCTTCTGTCCCACCTTCCCAGGAGCTGGCCCCTGGAAGAGGCCACACAGGAAGTGTGTGAGCACCCATGTTTCAGACAAAAGCCTCCTCCCCACCCCCCTTATGTGGTGACTTGGAAGCACATTAACACAGCATTCTGCCAGTGGGAAGTGAACCTAAGAAAACATAACTCCAAGGTTTCTAGCATCTTATTAGCATTCGGGATCCTGGCTGCTCACTGAGTTGATGTGACAAGGTGACTTTCCGTGGCTTCCAAAGGCAGATCTCAGAAGACTAGTTGGGAGTCTGAGGGATCTCCAAGGTTTCCAATAACCCATGTGTGATGCCATCATGATGGAGCTCAGCTCTGTGGGTCCAGCTTACGCCCCAATGTGGCCATGATGAAAACATGGTAGCCCTCTAGGGATGTGGAGACTCCATGAGAAACATGAGCCAGCATGGCTTTTACTGTCAAGGACCCTGGTGGAAGAGCAGGGCTCACACACTGATAAACTGCTGTGATGAAATGTTTTTTCTCTTCCCCGTCAGCGCCAGGTCACGTTTCTTTGTTTTTGGCATTTTTATTCCAGTCTTAAGTGAAATGTGTGGGAAGAATTAGGAGCTGGGCTGTAGAACCAGAGGCCGGCTGCATTCCAGGCATTTTAATCCGGTGTCCTGCTGAGGGGCGGCGTACCTATTCCATGATTTATAAGGGTCTTGGGCTTGGAGACGGGAACCCATTAAGCACTTTCTGCAAAAGCTGAGCCAACAAGCCGGGCGCCCAGTGGGGAGGCTCTGCTTCTGATGGGCCCCATCTGTTGACGAAGTCATGCGAATCACAGCCTTCTGAGTTCTTCCCCCAACTCACCTCCCCTTGTCCATCTGCAGGGTGGGTGCTCTCCGCCTAAACCCTTAGAACATTCTGGAATGCCATATTCTTTCCTTCCTTTTTCTTTTGTATTGGAGTATAACCGATTGACAATGTTGTGACAGTTTCAGATGCACAGCAAAGGGACTCAGCCACACATATACGTGTATCTGTTCCCTCCGGACTCCTTTCCCATCCAGGCTGCCACATAACACTGAGCAGAGTTCCCTTGGCTGTACAGTAGGACCTTGTCGGTTATCCATTTTACTTTTTTCTTCATAAAGGTTTTTTATTAACATAACCACAATAAAATTTTTTACTTCATATTAGCAATGAAAATGGACATTTTATTTTTATTTTTAAATTTTTTTTCCATTTGTTTTTATTAGTTGGAGGCTAATTACTTAACAATATTGTAGCGGTTTTTGCCATACATTGACATGAATCAGCCATGGATTTACATGTGTTCCCCATCCCATCCCTCTGGGTCATCCCAGTGCACCAGCCCTGAGCACTTGTCTCATGCATCCCACCTGGGCTGGTGATCTGCTTCACCCTTGATAGTACACTTGTTTCAGTGCTGTTCTCTCAGATCATCCCACCCTCGCCTTCTCCCACAGAGTCTAAAAGTCTGTTCTGTACATCTGTGTCTCTTTTTCTGTCTTGCATATAGGGTTATTGTTACCATCTTTTTAAATTCCATATAAATGCGTTAGTATACTGTATTGGTCTTTATCTTTCTGGCTTACTTCACTCTGTATAATGGGCTCCAGTTTCATCCATCTCATTAGAACTGATTCAAATGTATTCTTTTTAATGGCTGAGTAATATTCCATGGTGTATATGTACCACAGCTTCCTTATCCATTCGTCTGCTGATGGGCATCTAGGTTGCTTCCATGTCCTGGCTATTATAAACAGTGCTGCGATGAACATTGGGGTACACGTGTCTCTTTCAGATCTGGTTTCCTCGGTGTGTATGCCCAGGAGTGGGATTGCTGGGTCATATGGCAGTTCTATTTCCAGTTTTTTAAGGAATCTCCACACTGTTCTCCATAGTGGCTGTACTAGTTTGCATTCCCACCAACAGTGTAAGAGGGTTTTAAAATGACATTTGTCATTCATTAATGACATTCAATGATGCTACTCATTCAATCATAACTAAATAATATCACTTATTAATTCAAACACATTAAGTGCCTTATTGCTGTTGTTTAGTTGCTAAGTGGCGTCTGACTCTTTGCTACCCCATGGACTGTAGCACACCAGGCTGCTCTGTCCATGGGATTTTCCAGGCAAGAATACTGGAGTGGGTAGCCATTTCCTTCACCAAGGGATTGTCACAACCCAGGGATTGAACCCATGTCTCCTGCATTTGCAGGCGGATTCTTTGCCACTGAGCCATCTGGGAAGCCCTATCAAGTGCCTACTGCATGCGATGAGACAAAGATAAAGTTAGAGCAATAATTACACAACATCCCATTACAAATATGACAATAATTTCAGATATTTCATATCAAGGTTTTAAATAAATTTTTAATGTATTTTTTAAAACTTTTAATTTTGTCCTAGGGTATAGCTGATTATCAAAGTTGTGATAGTTTCAGGTGCGCAGCAAAGGGACTCAGCCATACATATACATGTATCCACTCTCTCCTAAACCCCTTTCCCCTCCAGGCTGCCACATAACACTGAGCAGAGTTCCCTGTGTGTACAGTAGGTCCTTGTTGGTTATCCATTTTAAATACAGCAGTGTGCACATGTCCATCCCAAACTCCCTAACTATCCCTTCCCCCATCCTTCCCCCGGGAACCATAAGTTAGGAACCTCATATTCTAGGGGTGGGGTTGGGTCCTCACTGTGTAGCTCCAGCCCTGTGTGTGACAAGTGGCAGGTGCCACACAAGTGTTTATGGAAAGAACATGCTTGAGAGGGTTTGCAGGAGAATTAACTTCATAACTGTTGGGCTTCAACATGGTTAACAGGGAGATGACCTTATTTTCCTCCCAGAGGACGATAAGGAGCTGTTGGGAGGGGAGGCTGGGAGGTGGGTCTCGGGAGTGGAGAGAGCACCATGAGAACCTGGCCGATGCTCTTCCTGTTTTATTCCCCCTCCCAACCTGAGCAGCCTCACGCTTCCACACCCCTGTGCTTCATCCCCATCGCCTTTCTCTGTTCACTGGGGCCCTCATCAATAGCGTGAATCAGAATACAATCGTTTATTCTTCATGCTTTTCTATATGCTACAATCTTAAAAATAATGAGTGTACATCATTAGTAACATCAGGAAAAGAATTACTATTGCTCTATCTATGATGAGAGTGTGCTTTTATCTAATTGTCTATTGCTGGGGGAAGAATTAAAGGGAGGATGCAGGTGAAGCCATGTCCTGGCAACTGTTCGGGCTTTTTTCACTATTTTCTTCTCCTCTGAACTTACCTGGCAATTCCTGCACTGCCTGATCTGGCATAGCTGTGTCCAGCTATGGCTCTTTCTTTTTTTCCTTTTTAAGTTCAAAGTTTCAAGGTTCAAACAAATTATTTACTTGGCCTTGCTATATGGCATGCAGGATCTTAGTTCCTAGACCAGGGATCCAATGATTTCAAGGTAGTGTGGCTAAGTGATTTATTTTCTTATTCTGACAGGTGATTTGCTTTTCATTATTTTTCAAGACTTTATAAGTAACATACATTCTTCGTAAAACAAATAACATTAAAAATTACAAGGATAGGGATTTCCCTGGTGGTCCAGTGGCTTAGACTCAGAGCTCCCAATGCAGGGGGCCCAAGCTCAATTCCCTTTTCAGGGAACTAGATGCTGCAACTAAGATCGGGTGCACTCAAGTAAGCAAATAAATATATATATTTTTAAATTACATAAAAGGTAAATTCATCTGAGATTCTATCATGTGGAGATAGGTTGCTAGAGTTTCATCTTTCACAAATATAAATGCACACAGAATTTTATATCAATGCAATGGAACACTCCTGGGTCAGGAAGATCTGTGGAGAAGGAAATGGCAACCTACTCTAGTATTCTTGCCTGGGAAATCCAATAACAGAGGAGCCTGGTAGGCTACAGTCTATGGGGACGCACAGAGTTGGACATGACTGAGTGACTAACACTTTTTCTACTATACAGCAAATTTGAGAAAAGTATACCATATGCTCATCACCAAGATGAAATAGCTGTTTAACATTTTGCCATAACTGCTTCAGATACTTTCTCTCCAGATGAATGGATAAAGAAGATGTGGCACATATACACAACGGAGTATCACTTAGCCATTAAAAGGAACAAAATTGGATCATTTGTAGAGACATGGATGGACTTAGAGACGGTCACACAGGGTGAAGTAAGAGAACACAGAAAGAGAAGAACAAATACCATATCTTTCTCTTTATTTTCAATCAACACCTCTTTCTTTCCTTTGCCTTAATCTGCTTTAAGGAATTCAACTACACAAGTCACTCTGTCCACTCCTCCTCTCTCTGTTCACAGTTGTACCTACCTATCCAGGAGGTGCTTTTTAAAAAATGTTTGCTTCATGTCTATTTATGCAGAAACACAATACGTAACCGCCTTGAGTTATAAAATATGTACAATCTTTTAAATGTAATAGTGTGTTTTATGTATGACTTCTACCAAATCATTTTAAGTGCGGCACACAAATTTTGTGGGCCTACATCAATCAGTTTATTCATTTCATTACTAAAGGATGCTTAGACAGGTTCCCAGTTTTTCACTACAACAAGCAGTGCAGTAGGTCTCCTTTCACCTGCCTTGTTGTACACATGTGAGAGGTTTCCTAGGAAAGACACTTGGAGTTCGATTCACTGAGTCATAGGGTTCGTACATCTTTGACATGTTGGGCTATTGTGTAACCCTTCCCAGAGTGTCTGTCCCGTTTCCCCATATGATTATAACAATTGAGTTACCAGACCTGGTACGTCTGAGTGATAGACCTTATCTTGCTTAAACTTTGCATTTCCCTTCATTACTAGTGAGGTTCAGTCTTTTCTCACATATCTAATGCCACTGAGTTTCTATGAACTGGCAATTCAAACTCTGATCATTTATCTATGAAAAACAATTGTTTTTTTGATGCGGACCATTTTTAAAGTCTTTATTGAATTTGTTACAATCTTGTTTCTGTTTTTTGTTTTGGTTTTTAGGGAAGTGAGCTCCTGGACCAAGGATTGAAACTGCATCCCCTGCATTGGAAGGCAACATCTTAACAACTAGACCACCAGGGAAGCCTCTGGTCACTTATCTATTGAGCTGTATTTTTCTTATTCATTTTTATGAATCCTTATATTCAGAATAGTCTCTCTGAATGATGCGAATACCACTTTGTTAGGTACATACATTGCAAATATTTCTACCAGTTTTTTGGTTGTCTTGTCCATTTCTTTAAGCTGATTATTTTTGAGTGACCTCAAAAAAAACTTTTTAAAAATTTCTGTATGGTTTGTGGTCTTTGTGCCTGGTTTAAAATCTCCTTCCCTAAATGATTTCATCAATATATTTTCCCAGATTTTTTCTAAAGATTTTACATATATTGCTTTTCAACACTCAGATGTTTTCATCTGTGGGGAATTTATCTTTTGTACATTGTGTAAGATAAGGGTACAGTTACTTCTTTTCCCATGTGCTTTCCCTGGCACCATTTATTGGAAGTCTGTCTGGTCCCGTGATTTGTAATGCTGACTCTTGTAAATAACAGCTTTGGCTTGCTTCAGCGGCGCACATACCAAATATTCTCCTTTCTGAACATGTGCATACTTTCAGATTCTTTACGGTGTTCTACTGATTTAGTTTTCTCTATGCCAATCCCACATCTTTTTTTAAAAGAAAAATGTAGGCCATTTTAAAAAGTTTTTATTGAATTTGTTACAATACTTGCTATTTTATGTTTTGATTTTTTGCCACAAGGCATGTGGGACCTTAGTTCCCCAACCAGGGATGGAACCTGTACCCCTAGGATTGTAAGGTGAAGTCTTAAACATGGGATCACCACTGGACTTCCAGGGAAGTCCCTGGGAGAATTCAAGAAAGAGAGTGTTTGAAGAGTACAACAGATACAAGGTTTTGTAATGAGACCTAAGATCAACCTTTGTGTTCTTAGATAAGTCACTTAATTTCTCTGAGTCCCAGTTCCTGAATCTATAAAACAGGAGTAATATCCACATCGCAGAAGTTAATAATGGTCACAAAAATAGCATTTGCAAACAGCCTTCCTAACTGAGAGAGCCTTGCCTAACACACAAAGCTGAGAATTATTAGCTTCTTTAAAAATTTTATGTAGCCTGATCCCCTGACAGAGTCACTCTTAAGCATATATGCTTTCTACACCCTTTCCTGGGGACAACAATACACAGCCCTTCGGAAGAGTAATATGAGAGCATCCACCCAACTTCAAGAGCAGGTTCTATGAATTGTTCAATGACAAAGCTGGCCTGGGCTATTCAGTGTTCAGAGCAAAGTCATTTTTATTGTAATGAAATTTTAAAAGGCAGTTCCATTAGTTACACATATACACAACTGACTTAATAACTGTTAGTCATAGAGAACATTCGAGCAATACAAATGATGATTTATCCACAGCACGGTTCACATTCATAAGAAGAAAGGTTAAAAGAGAAACAATTAAGTGCTGAAACTGTCCTCTGAAGCTCATCTGGGAACTCTCTTGTTTTTGCAGGAAAATGAGATTGTTAACTGGAAGCAGACTGCCTTGTTCCCATAAAACCTGCCTTTTTCCACTTTCATGGTTACCGCTCCACGGACTCTGGCCCCAAGACCCAGGCACACCGACCTATGCATGAAGAGGTGCGGGTATTCCAGCATGATGCCTCTCAAGCTTCTCTGCCCCAAGGCAGAGAGGAAAAGGAGGACAGTCAGATCCCTTTGTACCCAAGATGAGGATCTGGCCAGGAGAGAGGGCTGGCTGGACAAGTTGGGTTGTCCCTGGCAAGTCAGGACACAGCGACTTAATGCTCAAACCCGTACTTCCCAGTAAAAGAAGGAGCATTTCCACCCTGACTCATGACTGGCTACAGCTGTTAAGTGACCAGCATGGTCCTGCTTATGTCATAAATGTTAGGGAGCAGGTGCGTCAGGGGCAGGGTAGAGATTCAGGGCTCATCTGCTAGACCAGGTGCTGATGTAGAGGGGAGGGAACGGTCATTTCCCTGGGGCCTGACTCATCTCTAGACTGAGCCTGGTCACGGCACTGACAGTGTCAAGGGTGGCTAGTCTGGGGGACAGAGTCTCTTACGGACTCAGGACAGTCATGCTCTTCAACGTCAGTCCCACCAACTAACAGTATTCTCACTGCAACAGGTATTCACGAAACAACAAAAGGGTGAATTTGACCAACTGGGGGATGCAGAGAAGAATGTGGGTGTCTGTGATGGCTCTGTTGCTCCCTGAAACCAAAACTAAAGATGAAGCCAGTAGAACCCCTGTAGCCACCATCACAGTCACTAACCCAGCCTTGGCCAAGCCTCGGTGTGGCTGTGTCTGTGTGCTCACCAGTGGTTCAGGCAGCCACCACAAGGCTCTGTTTGGGGGAGAGCCTTCTGCTTGCTCAGCCGAAGGAAGCCACTGGAAGGCCTGGGAGATGCAAGATGAGGTGTGAGTGAGGAAGAGTCCCAGAGCCAAAGTCCTAGTGTTGTTCCCCTTCCCAGTCCAGCTTTTCGTCCATCCCCAGTAGGAAAGGAAGTTGAACTGAAGGCCACACCGATGCAGGGTCCGTGGGCATTCTGGCCTCCTGGCTGGGCAGGACCAGAGGGAGGGGCTTCTGCAAACTGACATTACTAGGCTTTCTAGGACTTTAATGCTCATTTGTCTCAAAATCCCTTGTGTGTGTGTGGTGGGGGGGGCGGGGGGGGGGGGGGGAAGAACCCCTCAGACGTGTGGTCCTCTGGGTGCTTCTGTTTTCTTAGAGGCCACATGATGGCTTCTAACACTCACAATCAAAGCGTGGAATGGGGAATAAAGAAAACAGGAAACTCAAACTGCCAGTCACACTGCAGTCAGATGCCCCTCCAGGGCTCCTGGGACAAAGCTGGAAGGGGAAGTGGGCTTATTTATTTAGTTTTTTTGGCCACACTGTGCTGTGTGTAGGATCTTAGTTCCCCGAACAGGGATCGAACTCAGGCCCCAGAAGTGGAAGCTCAGAGTCTTAACCACTGGACCACCAGGGAAGTCAGGTTGGGGCTGTTTAGTTATGATGCTCTCCCGTTACGTCTGGCTTTCGTTTGCCCACATATCCTTGCCTACTAGGACTAAGAACTGAGAGGTTCTCATCCTAGACGTTGTGTAAGTAGATAAAAGGTCCCAGGGGCAAGATTGTTCTCCTCTGTCCTTCTGCATCCCCTCAGCACCCAGTACAGTCCAGGTGGGTGGCAGGCTTCCAGTCAGCATGCTGATCAGTGTGTGTACCTCAGAAAACCCCCAAATTCCCTCCAAAACCAGAAGAGACAAACATACCTCCCCCCTCAAACTTTCAGACTTACAGACTCAAAGTCACAGGAAGTCTGTTTTCATTTCACTGAGAACCCATTCTTTGATCCAAAAGCTATTTTGGTGCCTCTTTTTGGGAAATAATTAAGTCTACTGTCTGGGACAAGTTCAAGGCTGCAGGGGGGGCAGAGGTGACCCAGGGGTGGGGCACACCCAGGGGAGGCCCCTTCTGGGTCTTGGTTCTGTCAGGGTTGGGGGACGTTCAAGCCACCTGCCATTTCCCCAGGAGCCAAAAGGCTTTTAAAAGTTAAAAACGATATCCTGTGCGTCTAAACCCCAAATCCAATTGCCACTATATACACGAGGATTAAAAGCCACTCTAAAAACTGTCAGGTCAGTTTTAATTTAGAGCCCATGACCTGGGATCACACAAAGCTGGCTACCAGCCAAGGATAAGCTTGTGAACAATGCTGGACTTAGAGCTGGAGCTTCCCAGGCCAGAATGGACACCCATCCGCTCTGGACGCTGGCCAGTGCTGGGGTTGAGATGCAGAGGGTGAGAGCAAACACTCTCCGAGTGGCTCCTTCCTGCAGGTGGGGCTCACTCCCGGTTCAGGCAGCCTAGGAGCAACTCCACTCCACCGGGCCCCTCAGAACCCCAGGAGCAGGGGTACAAGGATTGTTCTGAGACAGGTGCCTGCAGGGGGCATGGGCTCCTCTGCCTGCCGAGAGGTGGCCACAGGCAGGTAGTGTGTCTCCCTATGGGTGTCAGTGAGCTGATGGGATGGGGAGGCAGGACAGGAGGGGGACCATGGGGAAAAGGACACAGGAGTTTCTTTCCTTACTGTAAAGGGCACGGGATGGAGTGGTGGCAAGTAAAAATGGGGAATCATCTCAGATCGGAGAGAAACAGCAAGCCAGGGGCCAGGGGCTCAGAAGGTAGCCAGACAAGCTTCTAGAAGTCAGCTCTCACTCTGTCTTGAGACAACCTGAGGGATTCAAGGCCCTGGGGTGGGGGGGTATGTGGCAAAACCAGAACTGGAGCCCAAGTCCTCTCCCTCAAAGACCCACCTTCTGCCCTCTCAAGATGCCGCTGTCCCCGCCTGGACTGAAGAACTGACCTAGTAGAGCGAGCAGCTCTGGGCCGGGACTCCCGGGGCCGCCGTCAAGTGCCCACCTGCTCAGTTCAGCCTGTTGGCCTGGCACCCCGGCCCCAGGCCTGGCTCCTTCTGGTCAGGTGTCCTTCTCAGCTTGGCCGGGGCTCCACCTCCGCCACACACCCTGGGGTCTAGACACTCGCTCTTGCCACACACGACAGACACGGGCACAACACACCCATCAGGACAGGGATTCACATCACGCGGCACAAAGGACACGTCTCATGGCAACATGGACGGACGCGGCTGGGCTGGGAGACGGGGGAGCCGGCGTCCCCCTGCAGGTCCCCGGCTGCTTACCCCCAACTCCAAGAACACAGGCTGTGTCCTCTCTCCCCACTCCGCCCTGAGCCCCACGCGGATGGAAGTTAAAAGCCAGGAGGAACCAGGTCCCAGCTTCCAGGGCAGGCCTGGGCATGCCGCTTGGGCTCTCTGGGCTGTAAGTGAACTTTTCATAGACATGAATTGTCCGACAGGAGATTATTCACAACCAGATTCTAGGAACCCAATGGGTCGGCCTCCCAAGCACACACAAGTAAAATACAATAAATAAACCCACCCCTGACGTCTACCAGGCTCCTGTTTGGTGGCAGAGCAGCCACTGCTGAGGGTTAGAAGCTGAGCAATGAGACGGTGGCAGGGGGGAACACGGCGGGGGCGGGGGGAAACGAGGTGTCTTCTGCCGCGGGGGGTCCTGCCACAGGGCAAGCAGGCCAAGGGGGTCCCGTTCACGAGGGCGTCGACGTCACAGCAGGGGGGACACTGCTCTGTGAAGCCTGGCTTTGCCCGCAGCTACTCCGAAAATGGCGGGAACATGCCCAGGTCGGCAAAATCTTCAATGTTATAGTTGCCGGTCCCCTGGGTTGGATCTCCGGGCATGGGCAGCATGTCCTGTGGGAGAGAGGAAAAGAGCGCAGGGGAGTCGGCTCATCCCTCATTCTCCCGGGCAGTGGCATGTCCCAGGAGCCCAGCCTGCCCACCACCCTCATGGCATCTCTCCAACAGGGCAGCCTGGGAACACATACCCTCCCTACTGCCCCCACCATCTGACAGATGCTCTGCTGGGTTCCTCCAATGTCTAAGACCCTGGGTAGCTTTGCTGTCCTGGGAGATGTCATTGCAGCAGGAAGCTCTGTCTACTTAAAGCCTAGCCAGGACACAGGGTGAACAAGAGGCCCACTGGTGCCAGTTTGGTACCAAGCAAGTGATACACACAACCAACAATCAAGATAGAAGAAAACTGCAATGCAGGGAAGGGCAGGAGGGCTATGTGTAAGGAGAACTGAGTGGTCTGTCTTCACCGTGTACATCGAGGACAAGGCCAAATCCCTGTGGGGTTAGACTTCACCTTTCCCAAGTCCTTCAAGTTCTCTGGGACTCAGACTACCCATCCAGAAAATGGGCAGAGCTATATTTCAATCCTTTATGGCAAATTCCCCAAAGCGTGCTGTGTCCAATTCTCGGCCCATGAGATACTCTGGGAGAAAAGAATGCTGCGGACAAATGAGTTTGGGAAACGAGGTGTACTTTGCTCGCCTGAAAACCCTCAGTCATCATTAGTATATAAAGGCTCTGTTAAGTCTTGTAGTCACACAGATGAACCTATCTGCAGGGCAGGAATAGAGATGCAGATGTAGAGAAGAGACGTGTGGACAGAGCAGGGGAAGGAGAAGGTGGGACAAACTGAGACAGTAGCATTGACTGATATATCCCACCATGTGTAAAACAGAGAGCTAGTGGGAAGCTGCCACATAGCACAGGAAGCTCAGCTCAGTGCTCTGTGATGACCTAGAGGGGTGGGATGGCAGGGTGGGAGGGAGGCTCAAGAGGAAGGAGATACACGTAAACATATGGCGGATTCACTTCGTTGTACAGCAGAAATTAACACAACATTGTAAAGCAATTATAATTTTTTTAAAAAGAAACTGAATAACTGTTTAATCATGTCTCACAAATGTATTTGACCAAAAATTCCTTTTAGCATCGTGACCATGAAGAGCCAGGTTAGGGAAATCTGCCTTACATGGTGACTGTGAGGCACAAGGGTGGGCCAGGGCTCAGCATGATGGGTGGAGGAAGGGGGGACAGTCATCATGGGTCAGGGGTGGTCAGGTGAGGGCCTGGGTGAGGCACCTCTCTGCAAGTATAAAAGGATTCTGTCTCTTTGGGGACCTGGGTTCTAGAACTTTGCCTGTGAAGGTGCTGCTTTAACTGGGGGGAAAGGAGCCTGAGGCGTTGCTGCTGTTTAGCCACTAAGTCATGGCCGACTCTTTGTGACCCCATGGACTGTGGCCCACCAGGCCCCTCTGTCCACAGCATTTCCCAGGCAAGAACACTGGAGTGGGTTGCCATTTCCTCCTCCAAGAGATTTTCCCGACCCAGGGATCAAACTCAGGTCTCTTGCACTGGCAGGCGAGTTCTTTCCCACTGAGCCGCTAGGGAAGACCCAGTGTGGGTGATGGCGGGGTAAATGGAGAGCTCTCCCATGAGGGCCTATAGTCCTGTGGGTCCCGGGTGTCCCTGCTCCAGCCGTGCCTTGTGGGGCAGGCTCTGGAATGTGACAGAAGGCACTTGGGGCTCTAGTTATCCGGTGTTCTCCCACATGAAGACCTGGTGGGGTGGATGGGACACCAGGAGGCTCACAGCCCCATTTGGAGACTCTTCCCAGTGAGAACTTTCCTGGCTGAAAGTGGGGCTCTGATACCCAAGGGGGTCGAGTCCTGCACTGTGGTATGCCAGCAATATCTGTTGCACACTTGGGGTATGGTTCAAACTGGGGGTCCCCAATCTCTGGGATCTAAAGCCTGATGATCTGAGGTGGAGCTGATGTAATAACAATAGAAATAAAATGCACAATAGATGTAATGCACTTAAATCATCCCGAAACCATCCCCTCTCACTATCTGTGGAAAAACTGTCTTCCACAAAACTGGTTCCTGGTGCCAAAAGGGTTGAGGACAGCTGGATCAAACAACGGAGGAGTTGCAAGGCGCCCAGGCAGCTTCAATCAGCAATACGTGCGTGGGGCTCGAGAAGGGAGCCTCGCCTCTTTCTCCTCCTGGAGCCCCTGGAGTCGGGGCTACGACCTTCCTGGGAGGGGCCAGAACTCACAATCTATCAGCAGTCGGTGCTACAGCAGGGAGGCAGAGACCGAGGGGGAAAGGAAGCAGAGAGAAGGCGCGGGTACCTACGAGAAGGCGGTGCTCGCTGATTTACCTGGAACACTTCAGTCTGACCGGGCTGCTGGTGGGAGTGCGGCTCACCGCTCTGCTGTCCATGGTGCTGGCTTTGCCACTGCGACCAAACTTCCGAGGGCCGCCCTTGGAACTGCCCGCTACTTTGTCCGCTCTCAGCTGAAAGATCCGACGTAGAGGACACTTTCTTTAAAAGCCAGCTCATGACTTCGGGAGACCCAAGAACCACTGCAGCCCAGAGGACCCCGGCACTCCATCCAGAGCGGGCTGGCAGTGCTCACTGTCCCCCTCTGCCTCATGCTGGCTGACAGATAAGAAGCTGGTTTGGCACCTGAGAGCTGGGTGGGTGAAACAGAAATAGGAGCTCTCTGCCAGACGGTGGGGTATCGGGCAGTGAGGGTGGTTCTCCCCAAGCGCACCTGCCAGGGTGCTTAAAGTCTTACAAACATCAGTCCTTCATGATCACTGCTGGAGGCAGGTCTGTGGCTGAGAGAAGCCATCTCCTAGACGTGCAGGAGAATGAATATGCAGTCTCTGCCACTGCAAGTGCCCCGGCTCACAGACTGCTCTTTAAAGGAACCCTGTCCTGCCAGTAGAAGAGCCTCACCCAGCAAAACTTGACTTCCACCAGCCACACTGCCTTCTGGGTAACTCAGCTGAAGCAACACATGGCATTCCATGAGGGTCCTTCCATGGGGGCCAAGAGCTATGGCTCTTTCTGCCCGTCTCTTTAGCAGTGTTTCTCAGCACCACTAGTTTGAGAGGAAAGGCCTTTGGGTACAGCTTAAACAAGGGGATAAGTCTCTTTATGGGAATTGCCAAATTAATTTGTGAACAAGAGCGACCTTGCTTCTGTTCATAATTTACAAAAAATATCTGGTGGAAAAACAAAACTTAGAAAAAAGAGCAGAATTTTGCCTAAAATATTTTTAAGATTAACCCGAGGGGGCGAGAAATGGAATATTTCCTGCCATAACAGTAAACAAGGATGTCACAGTCATCCGCAATTGCAGCTACCACAATTGTGAGCTGGTGAGCCCTGAGGGAACTGAGGAAGAAAAGAATACCTGCCATCTAGCAGCCATCAGTCTGCAGCCACTCCCTACTGGGAACCTTGAGGAAACTCAGGGTGTGAGAACATAGGATACTGGCCCCAGATAGGTGAGGTGTACATCAAAGGAATGATTTCAGAGAGCCCAGACTCCCATACATGGAAAAGTGCTAAATTCCTTAACCTGGTTATCTGGTCTTTAACAATAATCTTTTGATGTTCAGACTACCTGCCCTTTGTTGCAAAACTTCTATATGACCTGGCTTCTCCCCTCGCCTCCTCTGATCAGTTCTCTAAAGGTTACTTGAGATGCTACCTCACAGGCTTGAAGTCCTAAATCCTCTGCATGCTCAGTCATGTCTGACTCTTTGCGACCCCATGGACTGTAGCCTGCGAGGCTCCCCTGTCCATGGAATTTTCCAGGCAAGAATACTGGAGTGCGTTGCCACTTCCTACTCTACAGGATCTTCTCAACCCAGGGATCCAACCCTGGTCTCCTGCATTGCCAGGATTCTTTATCATTGAACCACCAGGGAAGCCCATTCCCATCAAATAAAATATAACTCCCAACTTTCAGGTTGTGAGTATTTTTTAAGTCTACCAGGGTTGGTTTATCCTAAGGCATATTAAAAACTGCAGGCACTTTTCCTTGTTCCAAACCATTCAACGACATTTTGGAGGTGATGGGCCCACTGTGCAGCCCATCTGGATAGCAGAACAGATCCCACCTTGGCCCCACTTGTTCTTCAAGTCGTACTGACCATGGGCGACCCCACTCCCCGCCTGATGATTGGGCACTGGGTTCATCTCAGGTGGAGTGTTAGATGGTGTTCAGAGGGAAGAGTCAATCCCTTTCTCTCTCACATCTCACCTACTGCCTGAGACATGAGGGGCTTTAATAGAACATATTCTCCCTTGAATGGTTCACCACAGCACCTTTCAAGGTCTGCGTGAATACAGTTGGTAAAGGGGCCCAGAAACTCAGGTAAGAATACAATTCCCTACTGTACACAAGAAGGAGTTAAATCTACTGTGCACATAGGATTCTGTTGTTTAAACAAATGCATCTGGCTTTGCTGAAATGCCTTTCCCGAACACTCTCTCATTATATTCCATGGGCCAGGGACAACTTTTCCATAGAATCATATCCCCTGGACCGATTTGGGAATAGTGATGGTTTAGTTGCTAAGTCGTATCCGACTCTGGTGACCCCATGAACTGTTGCCTACCAGGCTCCTCTGTCCATGGGATTTCCCAGGTAAGAACAGTGGAGTGGGTTGCCATGATTTGTGAATAGAACAATCTAGAACAGTCCTGGTTCAAAACTGTGGCAAGATTAAATGCGTAGGACTTTCCTGGGTGTCCAGTGGTTAAGAATCTGCCTGCCAGTGCAGGGGAACTGGGTTTGATCCCTGGTCTGGGAAGATCCCATATGCTACAGGGCCACAACCACTGAAGCCCGTGCACATTAGAGACTGCTCCAAAACAAGAGAAGCCACTGCGATAAGAAGCCTGTGCACTGCAACTAAAGAGTAGCCCTTGCTAGCTCCAACTAGAGAAAGCTCACATGTGGCAACAAAGACAGCATAGCAAAAAATAAATAAATAAATGAAATGTTTAAAAAAAGAAGATGAAATGTGCAGCAGCCCCAGCTGGAGCAGTGACAGGAGCCCCACTGGTCAGATACCCACTCCATCCTGGAGGCCGAAAGGTTGAGCACGAGCTGGGCCATCTGCTGCGGGGACAGAGGATGGATGGATACAGGCACCTCTGCTGAAGGTGAGGCTGGGGCAGACCATGGGGGCTGTCCTCATGTATTCAGGGATGACTGGCTTGGTGCCGCTGTACCCGTGTTCTCTGGCATGTGTGTCTTCCCCCTGCGCTGTGCCTGCAGGATTCTACTCGTACTCCGAGACCTGATCGAATGTGACCTTGAACGACTGACTCCATACTCTCTCCTTAGCTGGCCTGTGGCACTTGCATTGTCTCTCAGGATGGTGCCTGTCATGCTAAGATGACTCATCCCCAGATGTGAGTAACTCAAGGATAGGGACCTTATCTATTAAAACATCTGTTCCGAATAGAAAGCCCAGAGATAAGTCCACGAACCTATGGTCACCTTATCTTCGACAAAGGAGGCAAGGATATACAATGGAAAAAAGATAACCTCTTTAACAAGTGGTGCTGGGAAAACTGGTCAACCACCTGTAAAAGAATGAAACTAGAACACTTTCTAACACCATACACAAAAATAAACTCAAAATGGATTAAAGATCTAAATGTAAGACCAGAAACTATAAGACTCCTAGAGGAGAACATAGGCAAAACACTCTCCGACATAAATCACAGCAGGATCCTCTATGACCCACATCCCAGAATTTCAGAAATAAAAGCAAAAATAAACAAATGGGACCTAATGAAACTTAAAAGCTTTTGCACAACAAAGGAAACTATAAGCAAGGTGAAAAGACAGCCCTCAGATTGGGAGAAAATAATAGCAAATGAAGCAACAGACAAAGGATTAATCTCAAAAATATACAAGCAACTCCTGCAGCTCAACTCCAGAAAAATAAATGACCCAATCAAAAAATGGGCCAAAGAACTCAACAGACATTTCTCCAAAGAAGACATACAGATGGCTAACAAACACATGAAAAGATGCTCAACATCACTCATTATCAGAGAAATGCAAATCAAAACCACAATGAGGTACCATTACACGCCAGTCAGGATGGCTGCTATCCAAAAATCTACAAGCAATAAATGCTGGAGAGGGTGTGGAGAAAAGGGAACCCTCTTACACTGTTGGTGGCAATGCAAATTAGTACAGCCACTATGGAAAACAGTGTGGAGATTTCTTAAAAAGCTGGAAATAGAACTGCCATATGACCCAGCAATCCCACTTCTGGGCATACACACCAAGGAAACCAGATCTGAAAGAGCCACATGCACCCCAATGTTCATCGCAGCACTGTTTATAATAGCCAGGACATGGAAGCAACGTAGATGCCCATCAGCAGACGAATGGATGAGGAAGTTGTGGTACATATACACCATGGAATACTACTCAGCCATTAAAAAGAATTCATTTGAATCAGTTCTAATGAGATGGATGAAACTGGAGCCCATTATACAGAGCGAAGTAAGCCAGAAAGATAAAGACCATTACAGTATACTAACACATATATATGGACTTTAGAAAGATGGTAACGATAACCCTATATGCAAAACAGAAAAAGAGACTCAGATGTATGGAACAGACTTGTGGACTCTGGGAGAAGGAGAGGGTGGGATGTTTCAGGAGAACAGCATTGAAACATGTATATTATCTAGGGTGAAACGGATAACCAGCTCAGGTTGGGTACATGAGACAAGTGCTCGGGCCTGGTGCACTGGGAAGACCCAGAGGGATCGGATGGAGAGGGAGGTGGGAGGGGGGACTGGGATGGGGAATACATGTAAATCCATGGCTAATTCATATCAATGTATAACAAAAACTACTGTAATGATGTAAAGTAATTAGCCTCCAACTAATAAAAATTAAAAAAAAAAAAAAATAAAACATCTGTTCCAGGCCTCACTGAGTACAGTGCCTGGAATAAAGCAGGTCTCCATAAGTATCTGCTGGGACTTCCCTGGTGGTCCAGTGGCTAAGAGTCTGCATTCCCAATGCAGGGGGTCCAGGTTCAATCCCTGGTCAGGGAACTAGATCCCACCTGCCAAAACTAAGATCCTGCACAACCAAATATATAAAAAACAGTATCTGCTGAAGGCAAGCATGAAGGAAAGGAAAGAGGAGCAAAGGAGGAAGAAACAAGAATGCTCTATACACTTTCACTTCTATTCCTGTTGAAGGCTTCCTGGATATCACCAACTTATAATGAAGCTAATACCCATCCTCTCATCAGTCTTCCTTGGTGACAGCCAGACCCAGGGGAGGGGGTGGAGGGGGAGGATTAGAGGAAGACTAGCTTCCCCAACTTGTGTCTGGGGGTGGCTGTATTCATGAACAAGACAAGATTTCAGAACAAAAATTCTTCAACTTCTGGGAAGGGAAGTGCTCTTCCTAACTGCGTGCAATAGAAAAAAAAAAATCAATGAACTGGATTGCTTTATTCATTTATTTATTTTTATAGGGATGTAAAGTGCAACATGACGACTAAATAGTTAACACTGCTATAGGGTGTGCCTACTTATTTATGGCCCTGCTGCGTGGCATGGGGGATATCAGCTCCTCAATCAGGGATCAAGCCCATGCTCCCTGCACTGGACATGTGGAGTCGTAACCACTGGGCCACCAGGGAAGGACTGGTTTGCTTTAGAAACAGCATAAGCTAGCTAAGGAAGCAGGAAAGGGCTTGGCATTTTTGGAGTACTGACCAGGTGCTAGGCATCCTTTGGGGTAATTTTTGGACATTCTTTAATTTCTTCTTCACTCTGACTCTATGAGATGAGTCCACTGTCCACGTTTTTCAGATGAAGAGACTGGGGCTCAAAGATGTCAGGAAATATGCCCAACTCATTTAGCTTATAAAACCAGAGCCAGGGTTTGAACCGAGATCCTTCTGATGCTGAAGCCCATATACATTCATTTGATAAACAGTTTTCATAGTGAATGCTATATACCCAACACTGAGCAATGGCTGGGGATACAATGGGTTGCAAAGGCCCAATTCATTGAGAAAGACAGATGAGTAACCAGGCAATTGGAATTGCTGTTTGTTTAGTTGCTCAGTCATGTCCGACTCTTTGCAACCCCATGGACTGTAGCCTGCCCGTCTCCTCTGTCCATGGGATTTCCCAGACAAGAATACTGAAGTGGGCTGCCATTTCCTTCTTCCGGGGATCTTCCCAACTCAGGGACTGAATCCAGGTCTCCTGCATGGCAGGTGGATTCTGTATTACTGAACCAGCAGTGAAGCCCAATTGAAACTGTTAAGACTGCTTATCAGGAAAGCACAGACAATTGGAAGGACAGGGCTGTGAGACTTAACTCAATCTGCATCTTCTTGGAGGAAGTTATATCCATCGATGATCCAGAAGATGACCTCACCCGTCATGCGGTGGGACAGTTAAAGGGGAAAGCCCTCCATGCAGTCTCTCCTCCTGACATTTTTTTCTGAGCTGCATCAGTGACCTCTCTGATTAAAGTATGAGTAGAAACTACAACATAACCGCCCCAGGATGAGAGAGCCCTGTGGGGTCTTAGACTAAACCCTGGCCCCGACGGACCAGTACCACAGACCATAAACAGGGCATGTTCGTGGCCTGCCCCCAGGATATGTACCTACAAGCCTTTTTCTGGAAAAAGCCCCAGTGGTAATCAACATCCTCTTGTTGCCTCATCTATCTGAAAGCCACGTGTGTGACTGTAAACCTTAAGCATGGGTTCCAGCCATGCCGTGGTTCTTGTGTTCTGTGGGCGGCCTGCGTAAGACCTAGGCTGCTACATCCCCTGGCTGGATGCCTGGGCCACCTGCCAGCCCAGGATTCCAAACAGAATATATGAGTAGGTTGCTACCATCTGGGCCAACCAGGTGGGCTTTCACAAGTGTCAGAATCTTGGGGAGCTTGTCAGTTTCTAGACTGTAGACAAAGGGGATGACAACTTACTTAAAAAAATTATTGGCATTCAATGTTCTTTCAACTTTTGCTAACTAAAAGTTTTGGTGAGATTCATTTGATGTGGAAACTGCACTAAGTCTCAAGGTTTACCTGAAGTCCCATTCAGAGGTCCTAAGTGGCTGGGTTTAGCTCAGTGGTTCTCAGGCATGGGTGATTTTGCCCTTACCCTCATCCTGGAGGGACATTTGGCAACATTTAGAGACATTTCTTTCTTTTCTGATAGGTAAGAAGTAGACTTATTTAGAGAGACACACTTCACAGACAGGGTGCGGGCCATCTCAGAAGGCATATGTATATGGGTGCATGCTCAGTTGCTAAGTCGTGTCTCACTCTTTGTGATCCTATGGACTGTAGCCTGCCAGGCTCCTCTGTCCATGGGACTTGCAAGGCAAGAAAACTGAAGCGGGTTGCCATTTCCTACTCCAGGAGGTCTTCCCAACTCAGGGATCGAATTTGTTTCTTTATGTCTCCTGCATTGGCAGGTGGGTGGGTTCTTTACCACCAGCACCACATGGGAAGCCCTCCATGAGCTTTAAATAAATTCAAGAGTGTAAAGCGTTGAGCACAAAGTAAGCATGTGGTAATAGTGAGCTGCTATCATGATTATTGCAATATTATCATCATCTGAAGTAAGCTAGCAGTCCGGCAGCTGTAACACGCTGCTCAGCCTGGAGCCCCGTTTGTGCAGTCCTGCTCGTGGTCAGCGGCCGTTTGTGCAGTCCTGCTCGTGGTCAGCGGGTTGTAAGGCAGCCTCAGTCCCCGGCTCTGTCCTTCCTGTGTTCCACCTCCATTTGCACTTCAGAGCCCAGCATTTGGTAAGTGGAGACCAGGCAGAGGCACAGAGCTAGAAGCTCTAGTCGCTGGGGTAGGGGGTGGCTTCCCCTCATTTCTCATTAGGGCCGCCCTGAGACGCTTCTAGGCCACACCAGGGGAAATGCTGACTCTCCCGGGAACCTCTTCTGACTCCCCCACTTGCTTCCAGCAGACTTGGTTGCTGCACCTCCAGCACGGGCCTGCCTGCCTCCCTGTACCTGTCTGTCTCCCTTGCCTCGGGGTCTGCACTGTGACCTTCTATCTGGTCAGAACCGAGTCTCCTCCCAGGGCTCAGCACAGGGCCTGGCATCAGGAGGGCCAGCGAGTAGGTCAGTGCCCGGTGGGCCCTGTGCTCCCAGGAAGGACTAGGTGCCTGTGTGCCAAGTGTGCTGAGACTGGCGGTGGGGGTGGTGTCTCTCCACATGCAGCAAGCGGGGGGCCCTTCTGGGAACCAGAGACTTCCAACCTCAGGGTGGGTCTAAGTTGAGCTCCTGGCTGGCTTGAAAGCAGCTGCCTTTCAGGAAGGGCCTCTCCTTCCTGAAACAGGGGGCTGTGCTTCTAAACTCACCAAATCATCTGGCAAGGATATTTAAAGGCTGAGTATGAGAACCTGCTACAAGTCTATGGGATTCACTCAGAGAGACACCTGAATCTGAGGGGGAGGGACAGTTAAAGGGTTGGGAAATGCTTCCCCAACCACCAGACCTGGGGTTGTGGGGCCAGAAGTGCTGCTATTAGTGGTGGGGTTGGACAGGGCGTGGGGGCAGCTGACAACTCAGGTGTGGGCCAGGGGCAAGGCACCACATGCTTGCTAAAGCTGACATAGCCCTAAAGGGACACTTGCAGCTCAAGTGGAAACTCAGCTGTTTGGACTCTGCTTCATGCTTGCCTGAGAATGATGCATTCTGTAGAGGAAATGCCCCCTGAGCATGACTGTCTCCACAGACAGCCCTGCAGGAAGGGGACACCAGCTCAGGCTTCTTGCCGGCATCAGGAGCCTTTCTGAGTTCCTGCTCTGTGATGTGGGACTGGGACCCTGGGAGACACGCGGAGTGAGTCATTTAAACACCCGCAGGGTGAGCAGTGGTGGGGCTCCTGGGAAGTCCACCAGAGGGAGCAGACAGTTAACCCTTTAGGGCCTGAAGCTGTGCAAACAAAGCTAAGCAAGGTGTTCTTCAGTGGGATAGGATCCCTCTTGTAATATTAAAAAGAGAGAACTTTACAATGTTTATCATGTACACAATTTATTGACGCAATGCATCATCCCTATGACCCATACTTCCCTAGCTTTTTGAAACAAGATCACAGTAAATTCCCTATATAAAAACTTTCAAAGATGCAAATATGCCCAGTTATTGTACTGCACTACTGTACTTTTCAAGGTATGGAACTGTAAGATTAAAAATGCTTGCTTTTTTTTTTAATGTATTATTTGTGTGAAAAGTATTATAAATCTATGGCAGTACAGTACTATATAGCCAGTTGTGTTAGTTGGATATCTAGGCTAACTTGGTTGGACTCACTAATGAACTCTTGGAACAGAACTCATTCATAAGTAGGGGACTTACTGTATAGGGTTTTTGATTTGGGTGATCTAAAAGTCCTTGCCAAGGGCCATAAATGGTTAAAATAGCACTCATATGACGTCAGTACACAGGAGACTGAGAGCCTTGACAATGATAAAGTCAATCTACAAAGCCCAGGTCTAGGCAGCAAGTCTCTTAGGGACACCACTGGCCTCCTGATGGCCAGGGAGAAGAGAATTTGGAAGTCTCCAGACCTGGTACCAGGGTTCTGAGAGCCTAGGGCTCAGACCCCCAAACCCAGAATGTTCAGAAATTATCTCAGCTGGCTCTTCCAGAAATTCTTCCCCTCTGTCCCCACCTACCGAAGCCTGGAGTCCTGTTGGCCAGGCTGGAGTAGGCGTTCCCGCTGGGCGAGGAGGTAGCCGGACTGGAGAGAGGGCTGTAGGACGAGGGGTCTGCGGGATATGTGTGGCTCGTTCCGATCCCAAAGGGAGAAGACTGAGTCTTGCTGGACTGTGAGGGGATTTGCTACAATCAGGACAAAGCGAAGAGAAGGCCAGCATCACCAGCAGCACCCCCCCACCCCCCCGCCCCACGGCCCCAGTTGGTCTCTGTCACGCGCAGGTCCAGCCTGCACTGGCAGCCCTGCTCTGGGCTGACAGTGACTCTAGTGGCCTCCTGGCCTGCTGGGCGCCATGCCCAGGATCAGGCCAACATGTGCTGGCCCAAGAAACAGGACTCAGGTCCTGGATCTTCAGGGTCTGGTTGCAATTGCCCTCCAGGGACTCAGGGATCTAAGTCCTCTGCCTTCTGCTTAGGGGACCTTGGCAAGGACTCTACCAGTCCAGGATTACAGATGTCCCCACAGTGACAACAGGGAGCCAGGCACATCCCCAGGTTGATGTCCTCATGCACTCCTGGGCCAAGGGAACTGAGGTCCTGAGTGGTGAGGGGCTTGCTCCTGATGGAGGGTCTCTGAGTGCGTGTCCCCTCCCCTGGGCTCCCCAGAGCTGCCTCCAGACTGCTGGGAGAAAAGGCTGTGAAACCTTGGTACCATTGATGTGTACCTGGTTCTCAAAGTACCCTTCGCCCCTGTGCTCCCAGGAGCCCGGCCGTGGTTGAGGCAGTCAGCTCCAGCTCCATGCACTGACCTGTTCTCAGAGTCGGGATCCCCAGAGAGCACAGCTCAGGTGCTCTGCGCCCTCTGGGGACCTGGGGCAACGCCCGTGCTGACGCCCATACCTGTCCTGGAAAGGGCGGCCGGCTTCCTGTCCAGGCCACCTGACTCTGGTTGAGCTGCCTGGAGATCTGGGACATGTTCTGACTTGTTGAGGACGAGGACTGGATGTCATTCACTCCAGGCACGTGCACCACGGCAGAGCTGTGAGGGAAGAAACAGCACCATGGGACTTTCCTGGTGATCCAGTGGTAAGACTCTACCTTCCAACACAGGGGGCTCAGGTTCCATCCCTGGCTGGGGAACTAAGATCCTACATGCCTAGGGGCAGCTAAGCCTGTGTGCCACAACTAGAGGTGCCAGAGTGCCACAATGAAGTGTAGCCAAAAAAAAAAATTCCTGCACTAACTGTGATTAAGAGGAACTTCACTCCCAAGATCCCTTCCTCACTTAACACAGGGCTCCTTTCCCATCTCCCTCTTGATGTGTGTATGTGACCTCAGGGCCTTTTCAGATCACTGTTCTCTATTGGGGTGGCAGGGGTCTCTTCCTCCCCTTGGCCCTGGGTGCCCTCACAGCACTGACTGGAGAGCTGGCAGGAGTGCTGTGGACCCCAGGAAAGGTGTCCTGGTGCACAGGGCCCGTGGGACCATAGCAGGACTCAGGTGGGGGACAAACTTAGGGACATGCAGCCATAGCTGTGCCATTCTGCCAAGGGCTCAGTGCCACTTACCCCTGTCCCTTCCCACTCAATCCAGCTCAGGCCCTGCAGATGTACAGGAAACTGTCCATCCTACAAGCTTACAGCTTCATGGCACTCTTTTAACTAATTAACACATTTGTTCTATAGACGAGTGATCTAGTGAGAGCCTCCCCAATGCCAGGCTCCACAAGGGGACTGGCCCCCTCTTCTGTTTCAGTGACAACAGCTGGTACAGACTCAGGATCTCTGCCTGGACCATCTGTTCTAAGCACCTGCCTGCAGCCTCACTCCTCCACTCCACCCCTTACACCCCTGTCATCACAAACTTTCTCCAGGACCTCGTTTCCTCAAGCCCCTTTTCTACCATGAGCCGTCCCAGTGATGGAGACCAAACTCCCAAGCCGAGCAGAGCAGTTAAGATTCATGTATTCATCTTATTCTTTTCCTCCCAGATTCCAGGAGTCCCCATGTCTCCCGTTTCTTGGGCTTTGCTCAGCACAATCCTGATGCCTGTGCACCTACCCTTGCAGCAGGTGCCCATCTGATTTTTTGCTTCCGGGCCTCCCCCTACCTCTGTCCCCACCATGCTGTGCCTGGCTAGCCTCCTCACTTCTGGCTTCTGCTTCATCCTGGCTGCCCTCTGTCCAGATGGCAGGGGGCGGGGAGGGAGAGGGGGAAGCAGCAAGTGTTACAAGGACTCAATGAACACAGGCCTAGGCGGGCCTGGCATGGAACTACAGCAGGTTACCATGTGCTGAGTGGGTGAGTAACCAGCAGCAGGGGAAGAGCCTGGAGCCTTAGCCAGTGTTCCGCAGAGCCAGGTGACCAGCAGGGATTATGTCTCAGGGGCAGCTCACAGGGGGCCACCATCTTGTCCTCCCATCCCCAGACTAGAGAGTCGCTGCACCAGGACAGAGTTCCCCAGAGACTCAGAACAAGTCACCATCTACTACAGCCCAGCTGTGGGTCTGGCAGAGCCACTCTGTGACCTCAGGGGTTAATGTCTCATGGCGCAGCTGCTGACTACTTGTTGCCTCCCCGAGGTCAGTCCACTGACCCTTGGTGAGGGCCATCCCAGCTGGGACCTCTCCCTGGGGTGGCTGGTCCACCTGCCCAGTCTTGGTCCCTGCCTGATTCTCAACTGGACATTCAGCTCTGGCCGAGTCAGTCAGAGGCTGGGCTGCCTGGGGAGCCCCATCCCACCAGGCACGGGTCTGAGATGCTTCTCCTAGTGGGTCTGGGGGCACCCGATGGCTCACACAAGTGCCCACCACCCTCCCTGAAGGTGTCTGTCTGAGCTCCCCAGCCCCTGCTCCTGCTGCCCTGGGAGCCCCTGGAGCCAGGCCCCATCCCTGGTGGTGCTGTTGGCTTCCTCAGTGATTTACAAGAGACCCCTGATGCTAAGAACCAACCCCTGGAAGCACAACATCCTACTTATACCTCCCATAGGCAGCCCTTTAGGCTAAGACCCCAGGCGTGATGGGCTGAGTGGTCCTCTCCCCCTTGGAGGTCGCTCTGGCCTCTAGAAACCCAGGGACAGGGTACTTCCTGCTGCCTTGTCAGGTGTCCCTAGGTCTGTCCTGGCTAGAGCCACCCCACTCCCTTCTCCATGGCAGGCACCTCTGCACAACACAGTGGCTGGCACCATTCACATCCAAGAAAGAGTAACCGACAGCATGTATTTACGGTGGCTCATCAAGGGCTTGCAGGTCAGAACTGGAGCTCTTGGACCCCTCAGCCTGGCCCTGGCATACAAATGTGTGTGTGTGTGGATGCTCAGTCATCTCTGACTCTTTGTGACCCCATGGACTGTAGCCCGCCAGGCTCCTCTGTCCATGGGATTCTCTAGGCAAGAATACTGGAGTGGGGTGCCACTTCTTTCTCCAGGGGATCTACCTGACCCAGGGATTGAACCCACATCTCCTGCACTGGCAGGCGGGTTCTTGACCACTGAGCCATCTGGGAAGCCCGGGCATTCGAATGGGTAAGCACTAAGTGAGGTTGGCAGTATTTGCTGCACACAGAGCCAGACTCTGAGACCCAGGGCTTCACTGGGGAGGGCCCTCTTCCTGCCCTCCTGCCCGCCCCTGCTCCGTGCCCCACACTCCTGACTGGTACCTGAAGGCCTTTCCCGAGTGTCCAGCAGGGAACGGGCTTCCTTGGGAGTAGATCTGCTGCGTTCCTGCCGCAGAAGCTGAGCTCATCATCTTCTTCTCCGCTGGGAAAAGTAGAGCAAGGGTCACCCTGGAAGAGTTCCAGCCCTACAGACCCCAGGGCAGGGAGCCCCGAGCACCCACAGAGAGAGGCTAAAGAAATGGGCTAAATCCCAGCTGGGCCTTTAGATCTGACACGAGCAAGAGGGTGGTAGTTTGAGAAACAGCAGTGGGGATGGGAGCTCTCTCACTCCCTCTTCTAATCGAAGGGCCCAGGGCTCCCTTGAAGCACCCTCCCATTTCCCCAGAAGCTCAAAGACCCCGCTTGCATCTTATTCCTATAATCTCTAACATCTCTACTAGGAGCAAAATACCAGAATAAAGGAGATGCAGATGAGTTACATGGCAGCTATTCTGTGCCTAGACAGGACCCACATCTGCACCTGTCTCTGGGCCTGCTGGTGGGGGGATGGGCAGAGCGGGCCGATCCTTCCCTGGGTGGCCATTAGCAGTGATGAACACTCAGGATCCCGGACTTGGGGCCCCGGGATTGGGCTAAAGGGGCCATGGCTAAATCTCCCACACGTGTCAACAAACCTCCATGACGTTTTTAGAAACACAGAGGCACTGAGCAGTTTCACTGCTCCATGGTCTTCTGCTGCAATGATGGTGTTGCGCAGTGGAAAATCCCTACAGGACGGAAAGGGATCAGACTCTTGGGTGTGTATTTCTAACCTAATCACAAGGCCTTGCATTTTGGAGAGAAAGAGACAAGGCTAAAAGTTGCAGGAGGGGGACTTCCCTGGAGGTCCAGTGGTTAAGATTCCATGCTCCCACTGTTAGGGGCATAGGTTTGATCCCTGGTCAGGGAACTAAGATCCAGCAAGGCACATGAGGTTGCCAAAAAATAAATAAAATTAAAAGTTGCAGGAGTAAGAAAGACTTCTGAATTTCTCTCTCATGTATTTAAGATTTTTGGTTGTTGGTTAAATAAGAAACATTTATTTTTCTCAATGTCCCAGGATGTTTGTAGGGTACAAAATTACATATGTCTATAAAACCACATGGGCTTCTCAGGTGGCTCAGTAGTAAAAAATCTGCCTGCCAATGAAGGAGACATGGGTTCGATCCCTGGGTTGGGAAGATCCCCTGGAGGAGGAAACAGCAACCCCCTTCAGTATTCTTGTCTGGGAAATCCCACGGACAGAGGAATCCAGTGGGCTATCATCCATGGGGTTGCAAAGGGTCAGACACGACTGAGCATGCATACACATAAAATTATATATATATAATTATATATATATTAATATATATATATAATTTTTAATCTTCTATATCTTTCTTATTACTTTGAGCTACATGAGTTGTTAGAGATGGAGAAAGGTATATTGAAATCATCCACTGCAATTTGGCTTTATCAGGATCTCTTGTGTTTCAGACTATTTTTGGATTTCACATTTCAATGTTCATGATGTATCTTCATTT
Source organism: Odocoileus virginianus (assembly GCF_023699985.2). Classification (NCBI taxonomy): domain Eukaryota; kingdom Metazoa; phylum Chordata; class Mammalia; order Artiodactyla; family Cervidae; genus Odocoileus; species Odocoileus virginianus. The sequence continues at coordinate 55,796,102 of NC_069689.1, forward strand.
TTAGGTTCCACCTTTTATCTATATAAAATAAGCTTCTTTGCCCACTGAATGCTCTAACTTTTCTTTGTGCAGCAAGGTCAACACCTCTGCTTTCCTCCTTGGTTTTGGAGCATCATCACCATCAACTCTTCCAGGTTAAATAGTTTCACTTTGCTATGGTAATATCATTTTTGGGGGGCATACCATTTCAGAACTATCCAATTATTCCAGAACTATTAGTCAGGAACCCTTGGGCATCAACTTATTGCACTACTCATGCTATTCATAGTTTCTTGCTATTTCACTTTATTTTTCTTCTGAGTATTTTGCAAGTTGCTAAAAATGTCCTTGTCTTTTCTTGGAAATGGTTTGGAAGTGAGACCTCTTTCCTTTCCTTTTTTTTTTTTTTCTTTTTACCATTCATTAGTAGTTATGTTTAAATACTTGAAGTTATATATCTTTGTAAATGTCAGAGATAAAATAGTATAGACTGATGAGAAATTTCAGTTCTTAGTCCCTTCACCCAAAATATGTATTTTTGCTGAACTTATTTGACTTGGGTTTTTATTTATTTTTAAATATCTTTTGTATCTTCTAACAATTTTTATATTAATTCTACATGTCACTAGTTTCACTTTTTCATTGCTACTACTTTTCCAACCTATCATTTCCAATCTTGTGTTCTGTATTTTGATTCATTTCACAATGACTTCTCCTGCAAGTCATTTTTTCCAGGAAGTATAAGTAGATGGCACATATCTGAGAAGGTCCTTCTGTTCCTTTTTTTGGCTGCACTGGGTCTTCCTTGTGATGTGCGGGTTTTTTCTCTAGTTGAGGCACTAGGGCTTCCCTTATTGTGGAGCACAAACTCCAGAGTGTGAGGGCTCAGTATTTCTAGCACGTGGGCTTAGTTGCTTCGTTGTGTGTGGGATCTTAGTTACCCGACCAGGGACTGAATCCACGTCCCCTGCATGGAAAGGTGGATTCTTAACCACTGAGCCAACTCTCTATTGCTTTTTCATAAAGGAAAGCATCTTGGTTGGTGGAAAAATTTTGAGATTATGTATTTTCCTTCCCCTTCTTTTTCCTTTTCTGTTAACTTTTTTTTCTATTTTGTCATCTTTATGGGAAGATGTTTGTGTCTGTATAATATTAAAATTTCAAAAGGATTTCCCAGAAATGCTGTGGGTGTGGCCAAATATTTCAGGCTTATCTGAGAGGAAGAGAAACCAGTGAGATGTGGGATTGTTTCCTCTTGCTGGATGAAACCACATCTCTCTATGAAAGTGGAGGAAATACTGCTGTGGGCAGCTGGCAGATGTGGATGACCGGTGATGGGGAGGAGGGGGAGCACCAGCAGGGAGCCCTCGAGTCATGCTAACAGGTCTGTCCTCTGCTCGGGGCTGGACGCTGTGCTGTGCTGGCACCTGCTGCCCTTGGTTCAGGCTGTGCTGTGCGTAGTCAGTCAGTCGTGTCCAACTCTTTGTGACCCCATGGACTATAGACCGTCAGGCTCCTCTGTCCATGGGGTTCTCCAGGCAAGAATACTGAAGTGGGTTGCCATGCCCTCCTCCAAGGGATCTTCTCAACGCAGGGATCACACCCAGGTCTCCCGCACTGCAGATGGAATCTTTACCGTCTGAGCCACCAGTTCAGGCAGCTTCCTGCTTTCTTAGCATCCGGTCCCCAGCCACGTGAGAATAAGGGCTGAGGTCTTCCACCCCACGAGCTGACAGAAGGACTGGGACCTGCCAAGGGCCTCTCTGTCCTCCCCCGGGCCACGCTGTCCCCGCTCCTTGGTCCTGGGAGGCACTGGGGTCCTGTCCCTTTTCTTCATTTCCCATGATTCTGTGGCATGAGTCGGCTGGTATCTCCCTAAGCTGATCCCAATTGTGCTGTATCTCGCTGATCCCATGAAAATGGAATCTTTTTTCCTGAATTTTGGAACCGACAACGACATTTCCAAGTTTTATATGTTGCTGATCTCAGTGGCAGTCTGAGTGGGCGAGTGAGGCGGCTACACAAGTGGGTTCCATGACACCTGAACTTTGGACAGCACCATTTTGTTTCTTTATAAAATTTCTTATATGTTTTATTATTTATTTTTTTGGCTGCGCCGTGCAGCAAGTAGGGATCTTAGTTCCCTGACCAGGGGTTAAACCTGCAACCCTTGTCGTGCAAGCACAGGGTCCTAATCACTGGTCATCAGAGAAGTCCCATGAATGGTACCACTTTCTCTAATAGTGACACTAACACAGGTGGACACCTTGGAGACTACCACAAATGGTGACTTACGAACACTCATACATTGGAACGCTATGCAGGCAGTAACAATGCAGATTATTTAATAACCTAGAAAGATGTTCGTAATAGACATGTGAAAAAGTAAGCTACCAAACAGTATGAGCTCAATTCTGTATATAAAAAGAATTCATATGTGGAGAAAACGGTCTTGCTCTGATGGGCAGGACCATGCTCAGTAAATCTTTAACCCAGTTGTCTCCTGCTGGAGGGGGCTCTGTGCTCCCTCCATGTTAGTTGTTTGGCCTTGAACATTAAGATCAAGCCAGTCAATCCGAAAGGAAATCAACCCTGAATATCCACTGGAAGGACTGATGCTGAAGCTGAAGCTCCAATACTTTGGCCATCTGATACGAAGAGCTGACATATTGGAAAAGTCCCTGATGCCGGGAAAGGTTGAGGCCAGGAAGAGAAGCAGGAGACGGAGGATGAGATGGTTGCATGGCATCACTCACTCAATGGACATGAGTTTGAGCAAGCTCTGGGAGATAGTGAAGGACAGGGAAACCTGGTGTGCTGCAGCCCAGGAGATTGCAAAGAGTCAGACACAATTTGGCAACCGAACAACAACAATGTGTAGAAAGACAAAAAGGACAAGCTTTAAAAAGTTAAAAAAGATTAAATCTATGTGGTAGGATACTGGATAATTTTTATTTTCCTTTTTATGCATATTTTTACTTTAAAATATGGTCCTCTCTACACTAGAGATTAAAATTTTTTAAAAATAGGGACATGTCTTTTGCTTGATAATACTAAACTGTATCATGATGAATAGAGCTCATTTACTCCAATTCCTCAAATTTTGAAGATGAGATGTCAGAGGTCCCAGGTGTTTGTCAGAGGCCCATGAGATGTCAGGTGGTTGCCCCAGGTAACAGGTAAATGAGAGGTGAGTTTGAGAATAGAGAGGATTCATTAGGACCCCTGAATTTTGTGTTCCTTTTACACCTTGCAGCAGTCTCCGTAAATTCACCCTCAAGGGTGACTGCCTCCAGCTGGCTTGTGGCGACTATAACCCCACTATCCCACCATGTCAGCACTCTTTGGGAACTTACACGCACTGATTCCTGCAAACATTTCAGCAAACCGTGGATCTCTTTCCTGGGAAAAGATTGCATCTGCCTTTTCCACAGACTTCCCTGCATCATGAACCCCGGCTGGTAGGTTGGGGACAGGCACCTGTTTGCAAAAGAAAACACAAAAGCATCCCTGGGTGTGAGGGGCGGAACAGACACACCAGATTCCCCTCCCTCGGAATCGCTGGCATCTCAGGCTGGGGTGTTGGGTAGAGCAGGGAGTTTTGTATATGCGAAAGCCTACAACAGACAGGTGTGGGTGTGAACAAGGGTTCACAGAAGGCTCACTGGAGTTCCACCAATCACTTGGAGAGAGAGAAATAAAAATGATCAACTTAGTCTAAATATCAGGGAAAGGGAACATAAAGTTTAATTGGAGAGAGACGCCAAGTACCAACACAAGCTTCAGTTTCTCTAAGGCCAGAAGCAGTGAGAAGAGGAGGAAGGAGAAGGGAAGGAGGGGGGCCTGAGAAGATGGCCAGGAAGAGGTGCCCTGAGAACATTGGGGTGCAGATTAAAGGTGGGAGGGGCAGCGTAAAGGCTGCAGGGCTGACAAGGTTCAGAGCTGGGTGGTCTCCGAGTTCCCACACAGCCTCTGGATCTCAGTACCAGTAAGTCCCTTACATATGAACCAGTTCTGTTCCGAGAGCATGTTCATAAGACCAATTTGCTTGTAAGTCTGACAAAGTTAGTCTAGGTGCCCAACTAACACACTTGGCTATATAGTACTTTACTCTCATAGGTTTATAATACTTTTCACACATATCTGCATAAAAAAATTAAGAGAACATTTTTAATCTTACAGTACAGTACCTTAACAAGTACAGGAGCACCAGCTACATCATCACTGCTTTTATGCTTGCTTCCCGACACCCTGGGCTTGAAATAGACACTGCACTGCTGTCCTCTATATAGTACTGTACAGTAAAATACACACAAGCACAGCCACTTGTACAGGCTGTACGCACATGATAGTGTACGCCAGACATAAGAACTAACTCTTGTGATTGGATATGCAAACCCACATTTGCATCTTTGAAAGCTCACAGCTTGAACTCCGTATGGAGGGAACTTACTGTACTGGCTGACCGCAGCTCCCAACGCTTGTGTTCTACACTCTGCACGGCTCAGCTCTGCATGGAAGAGTCACGGTAGACCTCCACTGCACACACACACTCTCTGGGGCCCCAAATGCTTTCTGCAGTGTGGGTGGAGGGAGCAACAGCACCTCCTGGGCTAAGGGGATTTAGTCTGCAGTCTTTTGGTTGGAGACAGTTCTAATTGGGAAAGAGTTTTCCAGAAATTCACCTGCGACAAGTCGTACGATGACAGCCCGTCTCTCTGGTGCACTTCCAGCTCTGCCTGCTGCTGCTGGAGCTGCCTGTGAAACAAGGGGTCAGCAGAGAGTCAGGAAAAATAGATGTGGGGGTGACAGGGTGGAGCCTGAATGTCCCTTGCTCCCCAAGGGCACAGCAGGTGACACCTGTTGGATCTCTAAATCGTTTTCAGTTTTGACTGATTTTATTTCTTCATGTTCCAAATCAAGGCTCCAAGTCTCATATTGTAAGTTGGAAAGTGAAAGTGCTAGTCGATCAGTGGTGTCTGACTCTTTTCAACCCCATGGACTGTATCCTGCCAGGTTCCTCTGTCCACAGGATTCTCCAGGCAAGAATACGGAGTGGGTTTCTATTTCCTCCTCTGGGAGGGGGAGGTCTTCCTGACCCAGGGATCAAACCTGGCTTAGGTTGCCAATATTTAGGAAATAAGTGGGTTTTTTTTTTAAAGTCAATTTTATTGAGTATAGTTGCTTTTGTTTCCCTGGTGGCTCAGCTGGTAAAGAACCTGTCTGCTAACACAGGACACGCAAGAGACACAGGTTTGATCCCTGGGTCAGGAAGATCTCCTAGAGAAGGAAATGGGATTTCTTGCTGCGAAAGCCCATGGACAGAGGAGCCTAGAGGGCTACAGTCCATGTGGTGGCAAAAGAGTAGGACATGGCATAAATATATATATATGTGTATATATATATATTATATACATATAATGAGCAAGTAGGGAAATATTTTCACCATTAAAATAAGCAAAATAAGCACAAATTAAAATAATCTCAAAGTACAATTCTTCACCTACTGAGTTGGTAAAAGCGTGCAGTGTGCTGGCATGGTACTGAAACTATCCCACTCACACCCTGCAAGAGAAGCCTGTGTGGACGCAGTCTTCTCAGAAAACAGGACGGAGGCCACATCAGAAAGGGCGGTTGCGGTCACAGCCTTGCAGGTGGTCGCCATGCAGCAGGGATTGTGCTAAGGAAATGATTCAGGGGCAGGAAACAAGAGCTGTCCCCGCACAGCTGGCTGTGACAGGGGAGCGGCTTTGTAAACCACATCTATTCATTTGCTGAGTAAACACGGTCAGCAGCGGTGGCTACAGGGAAGACTGGAAACACCACAAGGTGCGACAAGAGTGTGCGGAAAAGTTGAGCACCAAATGTTACGGATGCTGTGATTACAGCTACAAATGTTAACATCCTGTGTGACTGAGTGAGATTTGGAACATGGAAAAAAAAAAATCTTAAGTGCTTGCATTAACTGTAAAGATTTTCCGTGTTCATTTTCACTATCGAAGTATGAATGATGCTAGGGTGTCCCTTTGTCAACCCTGGCCACACCCTGGACAAGAAGGTGGCAGGCAGGACTGCAGCAAGAACAGCTCACAGATCCCCTGCCCCCTTCACTTGCGGCCTGAGGTGTACGGAGGAGAGCCCGTGAGATCCTCCCTGGAGCGGACGGGAGAGGCAGGGCAGCTGTGGACCAGCTCAGTCAGGGAGCGGGTCCCTACAGAGGGGCCGCTGCTGAAGAGTTGCAACCCGAATCAGCATCTGAGGACCTGGAGGGCTCCTGGGGGGAGCAGTGTGATTGGGTCAGGGGGAGACCGAAGATGCTGGTCAGAGGGCTTTCTGCTCAGAGTCTGCACTCATATGGACCATGTTAGCCTCACAACGTAAGCTCACAGACCTTGGGATAGAGATATTTAAAACTCCCTTTATATTTAAAACTCCCAAGTGGCTTAGACAGTGAAGAATCCGTCTGCCAATGCAGGAGACCTGGCTTCAATCGCTAGGCTGGGAAAATCCCCTGGAGGAGGTAATGGCTACCCACTCCAGTATTTTTGCCTGGGAAATCTCATGGACAGAGGAGCCTGGCAGGCTACAATCCATGGGTTCGAAAGAGTTGGAGACAACCGAAGCGACTTAGCACACACGCACCTCCCTACGACTCCCAGTTTCAGTTCCAATTCTGCTTTGGACAAACACAAAATAACTTAAATTGTGGTTCTCAACTCTTTCCCTCAGCATTCAGAGGTGTACAATCTAAACACTGTTTATGCCTCCAGCCACACCTTTTAATTGGGGTCCCTAGTGTGTGTGCCCCCCACAAGCGAAGACATCTTAAAAGAGGACCCCACCTAGTTGGAAGACCCAGTGAATAGTTTATTTAAAAGTAAGCTTGGCAGGATTTCCCTGGTGGCTTAGTGGTTAAGACACTGAGTTTTCAATGTAGGGGGCATGGGTTCGATCCCTGGTTAGGGAAGTAAGATCCCATATGCCTCCAAGTGCAGCCAGGAAAAAAAAAAAAAGAACTAAGCCCAGGTGAGCCATGTCTTCAGTGAAGTGTGCTAAGCTATCTATGCCAAGTGTCTGCCAGGCACTGGAGAGAAAAGATAACTCAGAACTTATGTGGTCTCTGGCTTCGGGGAGCTGACAGCCTCCAGGGGCAGACAGGTAAGTTGGCAAAAACAATGGCAGTATGCTGAGTTAGAGATCACAACACAGGAAGAAGGGAGGTTCTATCTGAAAGTGAAAAGTGTGAAAGTGTTAGGTGCTCAGTCGTGTCTGACTTTTTGTGACCCCGTGGACTGCAGCCTGCCAGTCTCCCCTGTCCATGGAATTCTCCAGGCAAGAAGACTGGAGTGGGTTGCCATTTCCTTCTCCAGGGGATCTTCCCCACCCAGGGATGGTACCAGTGTCTTCTGCATTGGCAGGTGGATTCTTCACTACTGAGCCACCTGGGAAGCCCGCAGTATGTCTCCCAACCTTGGCGTCAGAGCCTGGAGAAAAGCTTAACAATAAAACCAGCACCATGTGACTGCCCACCAGGCAGCCTAAGCCCAGTAACACCAGGAAACAGGAGCACTAAAAATAATAATTTTCAAAAAAATGGACATTTCAAAAACATTTTAAAGAATTGATATAATCGTCTATTGAAAAATGACAACTTTCTGTATTTTCTGATTCTGACTTGACAGCTTTGTGTTTTACTTTGATTTACATCTTGCAGGCACCCTCATCTCTCATTGGCACACCCTCTAAAATCCAAGTGTGGTACTCAGAGCCAGAACCTCATCAACGTTTTCACATCTCTGCAAAACATTCCATTTTACAGATAAAGAAACTGAGGCTCATAGAGTTCAGTGACGTGCCCAGGGTGACACTGGTCAGTATGGCAAACCCAGGATTCAAAACAAAGTGTGTCTTGCATCAGCCCCTGCACTCCATCCCAAAGATGTAACAGGAACCACCTTTCCACGCGTCCCATCCCAGAGCTGTGAGCCCAAGACACCATCCTGAGCCACCAGGTAGGAGAAAACAAAAATCTGTTCTTTGGGGTTTTTGTGGGATTTTTGTAGCAGTGAGCTCCCCTCCAGGGCAGGAATCCATGGACCACCCCCCTCTTCCTTTCATAAGCTTTCTGATGCTCAACCTTGAACACAGAAGAGGTTTTCCAGGATATAAGGACCACTCCTACCTCGTGGTTCAGCCCTGGTGTCCAGCCCAAGCACAGAATCAGCTGTGCTGCTGTGCCAGGGGGCCTGGTGCGTGGGATGAATGAGGCAGAAACCCAGCCCTTTCCACTTGCCCAGCTGTGCGCCCTGGTGTGTGTCTGATGCATGGAGGAGGGCGAGGGCTTTAGTTAGCACAGAAGCATGACCGGACGTGATCAGAACCAGAGGTATTACAACGGGCGTCTGCTCTCTGCTCTGTTGAGCTCTGGGGGCTCTAAGACCACAGACAGTGACTTTTGCTAGGATACAGAAAGAAAACAAAGTCTCAGGCCCGGCTGGCAAAGACCCAGGATGCCAACCGCACTGTCCCTGTGGTCTGGACATGAGATGCTTGGTCTGGGCCTTTGGTTTCCGCTTCTGCAGCCGAGCACGTCGGGAAGAAGTGCTGACCCGAGGGCCGCCCCATCCTGAGAAGCTGTCCGAGGAGCTTTCTCGGACATTTCATGGCAATGGAATGAAAATAAACCTTGGTGTGCTTGCAAATTCCAGAGAGGGAGAAACAGGGTGGCTGGGCTGAAAGCTGACCGACAGCACATGGAAGGGAACCGGATCCCGTTCCACAGACTGCTGCCCCCGCCCACCACCCATTAGCTGGGGGCCCAGAGCTAATGATCCGCAGACACACCAAGCACCGGCTTCCTGTCAGAGTGGCCTGGCTGCATCAGGAGGTACAGCATGCTGGCAGATGCTGTCAATTATCTCTGATGCTCCCAGGGCAGAGGTTTTTACTCAGCCAGAGTAAGTGAGCAACCAGCCATTAGGGGGGACTGTCGGGGGCAGTCTGCCATCATCCCCTGGGAGTAATGGGAATCCAGCTCAGAGCCAGCAGGGTGGCGGGGGCGGGAGAGCTCAGCTGACCAGAGCAAGGATAATAATATCCTGTCCCCTCACCCCCATGGATTGAGCACCATCTGCACGCCCCCTGTGAAGGGCTCTGGGTGCCTGTGAAAGGTTTCGGAACTGGTATGATCCGGGACAGGGAGCAGCCCGAGTGTGATTTTAGAGAGATGCTTCCAGGGCCAGACGGAAGGCAGGGAGAACTGGCCAGTGGAGATGACGGATGGTCACCTGGGAGATGGCGAAGCCTGGATGGAGGCAGAAGTAGAGGAGCAGGAGGTGGGCCAGAGAGGACCCCAGACAGAATCCGTGGGCCCCGGCTCTCTGCCAGCTGTCCGCTGCAGGTGGACGAGAGGGCGGGACCCAAGATAAGATGGGGCTTGGTGATTCGACAGGGTGTTTCGGCTCCTTCCTCACTAAACTCTGCACAGACCAGGAGCGACACCTTCCCTGTAGGTTTTCTTTGCTTCCTTTTACTCTCTGCTCTCACATCCTGCCAACTACTGGCCAGGTAGGCTGGACCCACCAGGAAGCCCTCCTGGAAGACACGGGGACTGTGGAGTTTCAAGGACACACACACACACCAGCACAACAGGAAGCTGTGGTCATGTAGACCCGAAGGGACTCTGTAAGGGGTGGTCGCACAGGAGGGCACGTGCTCAGCCCCAGAAGATGTGAAGGAATGCCTTCCATCCCCTGTTAAGAAGTGGGACACAGGAAGGCACAGCGCCTGAGTCATGCCAATGACCCCTGCTCAGCGGCAGCCTACGGCGTGTCTTCCTGATGGTGTCCATTCCCAGACACCTGGACACGGGCATTTTTCAAAGCTGGGCCTCCAGCACGTAAAATGGGAGCCAGTGTTTTCTGGACTTTCCCTTTTCCTGCCTCAACATAATAGGAAAACAGGCAAGTGGGGGACAAAGAGGCCTCCCTTTCAGCAGCTTCAAATGTTAACCATTCACACTCTGTTTCCCTAGGATGTTTCTTTTGGATGCTCCAGACCGAATGCAACTGGGTTTGCAATTTCCCCTGTCCCCCACCACAGGCAGAGAGCATGAAAGAACCTTTCCACAATAAGTCTGCCTACTGCTGGTGAGGACGGTCAGGTACAAACTGGAAGCCGGACTGTTCACATGATGGCTGTCACTGCCCTCTACTGTCCACAGGCAACATCTGCTACATCCTCACGCAGAGGGCCTTAAAGGCCAGCAGACACTAGTTCAGCCTCTGCTGTGAGTCTGTGTGCGGAGGGAGCTCCTCACCCGGACCAACCTCAGTGAGCTGTGGGCAGCAATCGTTCTGAGAAGAGATGTAAGGACACCACCCCTGGGACAGAGTGCTCTGTTTTGTCCATGATGCCTAACTTCCAGGAAAATAGGTCAGAGCCTCTGCCTGTGGCTGCTTTTAGGAGGAGGGGGCTTTCCTTTCCTTCCAGGCCCCACTGTGACACTACCTGCCGGGGATGTGTTCTCAGAGGCCCTGGGTGGAAGTCGTTGATTCTTTGCCTCCCCCATGCCCTCCTTGTGGCATTTTACTCCCTCCTGCGTTCTCTCCCTCCTGCCACTCACTTCTCACATTCTCCATGTGATGGGAGACACCTGGGGTGGCAAGGACCAGAGTAGAGGCATCCTGAGAGTACTGGACGCCTGGCACACATGCTCAGTGACCATCCATTGTGCTGCGTTACAAGGCATGCAACTGTGAGTGCTGAAGCGTGTACTCATGTTGGAGGTGAATGAAGCATGGTGAGCACTTCCCTGGTGGTCCAGTGGTTAAGAATACACCTGCCAATGCAGGGGACATGGTTTCGATCCCAGGACAGGGGTCTGGGAAGATCTCACATGCCTTGGAGCACCTAAGCCTGTGCACCACAACTCCTGAAGCTTGAGCTCTGGAGCTCATGCTCTGCAACAAGAGAAGCTACTGCAATAAGAAGCCTGCACACCACAACTAAAGAAAGCCCGTGCATAGAAATGAAGATGCAGTGAAACAAAAAAAAAAAGAATAGTTATAAATGTAAAACAACCAAAACCCCAAAAAGGAGAGCTTCAGTCTGTTCTTCTGCCCCAAATCCAGAGGACTCTGCCGATCCCCAGCTTGGCAATCTGCTCTCTACTGCTGAGCGCGGCCCACGCATAAGTGGCTTCAGTGACAGGCGGGTTGTTTACATCACACCCTCCGAGGTTCCCTGGATCAGGCCATGGACACCAGGCATCACGCATGCAGAGGGAGGACCAGGAGAGAGCCCAGGTGTGGGGAGGAAGGCAGACGAGGTAAAGAGAAGAGAAGAGGGGCAGGATCATAAGTGGAGGTAGCTATCACTAAGAGCTGGTTAATATGTAGGTATCAAAACAGTGGATATTCTCGGGTGCTACCCGTGGCCTGGCATGGTGGCAGGCTGGCCCATCTCCACAGCTCCAGGCACAGGTAGCTGCAGGGGCTGGGACAGGCAAGGCGAGCCTGCAGATGAGCTGCGGTTTGAACAGATGCTGAGCAGACCTGCTTTCTTGTTCATTTCAGCCTTATCCCGTGGGGCTCCCGCTGCCCACGTTGGCTCCAGGCCAACGAGCCCACCTATTACTTCATCCTAGAAGCCCCTGCCGTCCGGCCTGTGTCTCACCTCTACACCCCATGCTGCTGAACAAAGAAGCAGCTACAGGATTCTGCACTCTGCATGTCTCACTCTTCCTCCTGTTTCTTGAGCTTTGTCATTTTCTCCAAGGCCAGGGCAGAACACAGTCCCAGCACTAATAGGCACCACACTCTGTTCCCTCTCCTGCCCAAGTCAGGGAGAGTGGGAAAAGCAAAAACTCCTTCATTGGACTGAGTTTACCAAGCAGTGACTAGACAAAGTCAGATATTAAAAAATAATAAAGATATGGGACTTCCCTGGTGGTCCAATGGTTAAGACTCTATGCTTCCACTGTGGTCAAGGGGGTGCAGGTTCAATCCCTGGTCAGGGAACTAAGATCCCACATGGCACAGGCCCAGCAAAAAAAAAAATGTTACCTTTTTGCATTAGTGGATCTCCAACTTAACTAGATATACTCCTGCTATTCTTACCACCAAGAAAGTCTTGACTAGGAGAAGGAGGTGTAAGAAGAATCAGAGCATCAGGTGAGTCAAGGAGTAAGATGTAAAGAGAGGAGATGGCCTGACAGTTGGGGAAAAGTGACCAGTGAGAACGGGTTATTGATGGGGGTCCCTGGTGGCTTCTGGGAGAGCAAGTTAGCAGAGTTGGTATTACACCAGGTTCTCGGAGGTCAAGGAGAGATGAACAGCAAGGGCGTCCAATACAAACATGTGGCAGGGCAGGGAGGGAAGCAAGCAGGGTGGCAACAGAGGGGTTTTCTAAGATCAGGAGGCATGTGCCCAGGTGAGGGCCTCTGGAGGAAACCTGCAGCGTGACTGGATGAACACTGGGCCATGGGAGACAGGATGTACCAGGAGCTAGAAGGAAAGTGGAGGCTTGGCCTTGGAGAGGGTGGCCTTGCCCTGGTTGGCAGCCAGCAGAGCAGGAGAGGAGGCGACTAGACAGACCCACATGAACAAAGAGGGATTCACGCAGATGGCCCTGGCTTCCCTGTTCGCTGGAAGACAACACGATGTGCCTAGAGTTAGAAGCGCATGCTTAGCCAGTCTGGTGGAACTGGCAGAGAACAAGCCACGAAACTGCTATGCAGCTGCGCCACGTGGCAGAGGGGATGGAGCTGCCTCTATCCAATCAGTAATGACCACTGGAGATCCCCCCATCCCACCGCCCGGGGGGCTGCTCCACCAGAGATGCAAAAGCACCGGCTACACTGAGGATCCAAGGGTGGATGGGTGGGTGGGGTCTGTCATTCTCCCCATCTTACAGATGAGCAACTGAGGCTTCAAAAGAGCAGGTGACTTGCCCAGGTGGGAGCTGGGACTGAAGCCCAGGTCACCGGTCCTCTGAGGGGTCTTGTGTGGACCCATCTGTCTGGCTCTGTACCTTGTGATCCAGCAGCAGGGCCAAAGCCGAGACACTCAGGGTGGTGCTAGAAAGGAGGCTGCTTCTGGGGACCCAGATGGGAACCGCCAAACTCAGGGAGCCAGGGATGGCAATGGAGAGCTCTGGGCAAGCCAGGAGGTCACTCACAGTGATGGCCTGGAGGTGTTGGTGACCAGGGAGGAGGGCTGTCATAGATGAGGACGGGGAGGTGGCCAGGCTGGGGACAGACTCCACAGCTCAGTGTGGAACCTGGGAAAGTGGAGGGCAGCAGTGCCGCTGACCGGAGACACGGGGACGCATGGGCACGGTTCCCACCATGTAAGCTCATCTCACGCCCTGCCCCCCTACCGCCCCCAACACTGGGCATAGCTTCCACGTGTTCCCGTGCATGTGGACATCATTTTGCCTTTGTCCATGTTGGTACTTTGGACTTCTGATATTTCCTCGAGAATAAATCCAGAGAGGAGGCGTGACCTGCCTGTATCTAGAAGCCCGATCTCATCAAACCCTCCGGGAAACCTGAGAGAGAGTTGTTATCACCCCTTCCACCAATGGGGAAAGAAGGCTGAGAGATGAAGGGACGCAGTCAGGGTCACACAGCAGGGAATCGGGGGCCAGGACTGGAGCTCAGGTCTATGTGTTAACACACGTAGGGTTCAGCAGCAAAGCCAGCAAGGATCTCAGAGGATTGTGTCGGTGACCAGACAGCCAAGAAGCCCTGTGACCCTGAGGTGCTCATCCCCATGCTGCCTGCCCCCTCACGTCCCAGAACTACCAAGAGGCTCAGCCTCACTTCTCTACCTCTCGGCTTCAGCTGGCACAGCAGGGAGACCCAAGGAAGCCCCCAGCTCCACTCTGCTGGGCCCTGCACTCAGGGAGGAGAAGATCATGGAAACCAGAGCATCTTGAACTGACCGACAGTGTGATGGAGAGGGAGTACCACCAGGGTCATCAGTCAGCACTGAGGGTTCCCAATCAGGAGGGCCTTGAGAAGGGGGACCCGGGAGGAGATAGTGAAGAGGGGCCAATCTCCCCCTCGTCCTGCTCCTTAGCCCCCTGCAGGGATCTGCAGCTGCTGGCAGAGCCAGAGCCTGCAGGGAGGAGAGCGGCCCAGAACAGCAGCACCGGCAGGGACCTGGGGAGGGGCGGGCAGGTACGTACTTGACGTTGGTGTTGGTGCAGATGATGTACTCGATCTCGTCGGAATACGGGTTCTGGAAGGTGAAGCTGCTGGTGCGGATCAACACCCACTCGCGGTTCTTGGTGCGGAACCGATACATGACCGACAGCACTTGGCCTTTCAGCTTCACCACCTGAGCAAACATTTGGAGAAGGAAGTCAGCGGGAGGAAGGAAGGTGCCAGACAGAGCGGGGAGGCAGCAGGCAGTGCTAGCTTGGCGGGGGCCAGCAGGATCCCAGAACAGGAGCCTCATGGCCACGACAGGCACGGAGGGAGGGCGGTCACCCTAAGGGAAAGCTCAGTCCACTCCCCCTTGGGAAGGGGCACGGCACGCGGGTAGTTCTGTCACCACGCTGTGAAAGGCAATGCCCTTTAAAAAATACTGGCGTATAATTGCTTTACAATGGTGTGTTCGTTTCTGCTGTACAACAACGTGGACCAGCTCTACATAAACATATATCCTGTCCCTTCTTGAGTCTCCCTCCCTCTCACCACCCATCCCACCCCCCTAGGTCATCACAGAGCACCAAGCTGAGCTCCCTGTGCTATACGGCACCTTCCCATTAACTAGCTATTTTACACGTGATAGTGTACATATGTCGATGCTACTCTCCCAATTTGTTCCACCCACCCCTTCAGAGCCCATTTTATATCAGCCCATTTTATATATTTTAGCTTTTAGAACTCAGACCATGAAAACTCTATAAGCTGGAGGGATTCCCTTTTTGCCTTGGCTACCAGGGCACTCCGAGCTTGGTGCCCGTGCCCCCATGAGGTTAACTCAGGTATGTAGTGACGTTGTACTCGTGGGTTTATTTCTTCACGCTTCACATTAAGAAATTCTTAAACTCCATTTAACATTGCAGATTGGATTAAATATACTCTCTGGGAGGAGATACAATAAAATAGCAAATTTCTATTCATTATCTATTGTTACTTTTTTGTGCCTCGCCGCCCCCCCCCCCTCCCGGCCCCGCCACGAGGTATATGAGATCTTAGCCCCCTGAGCGGGGATGGAAACTTTGCCCCTTGCAGCAGGAATCTTAACCAGTGGACCGCCAGGGAAGCTCCTCTATTATGACCTTTATGTTGCAGTACAGTTTCCAAGATACTTCTCAATGTAATCCCTCACAGGAACTTGGAGAGGTGGGCTTTTACTATTTACAAAGATAATGCTGAGTGTCACAGAAATAAAATAAGTTTCCTGAGATCAGACAACTTAGGTAGAAAAGCTGGGACAGGAATCAAAATCTTATTTCCAAACCACATGGGTGTTTCAGGGGACACAGAGCTGGCTTTCCAGCTTTAGGCACACACACAATCTATCACATGCAGAAACCCCAAGATGCAGAGACTAGATGGCAGGGTGTGGGTGCAGAAGGTGACACCAGGGGCAGCTCTCAGCTGCATCAGGAAAGAAGGAGAAAGGATATAGACGACTGATGGGTCCAGGGCTGGGTGTGATGACGCCTCCAGCACAAAGCAAGGGGGACAGGAGCGCCCCCTCCTGGTCTGTGCGTCCCAGATCCTGGCGCTGCAAGGCAACCAGCCTCCTGACTGCAGATCACAGTGAGACCAGAGATAAGAACTGGGACCCGGGTCCCTGCCCACAACCCTTGGCACTTGTACTTTCTTCTGGTTGAATGTCAGCAGCAGTCAGGGGCAGAGACCCCATGGTCGCTGAGTGCCTGCACCCTCAGCCCAGGACCCGGCAGGGAGCAGGCGCCTCAAGCACATTTTCTGAGCTGACTCAACACATCTATGTGGTGGGGTGAGGCCAAGCCAGGATGCCAAGGGGTGCCTGCTAGCAAAACTGCAGCCTCAACAAGAAGCGGGCCAGAGGTCAAGGCCACGTGCCCTTCAGGGCTGTTTTCCAGGGGGGTTCTCTGAGTCTGCACAAAGCACCTGGGGTGCAGGCAGTGCTCCCGTGGTGAGACCATGTCTGTGCTCTGAAGTTTGAGGATGGTGCCTTTTCCTGCTTCCTCTAACCAGGATGCCTGAGATGGTGTGAAATTTTTTAACTTCATGGAACACACACTCTCAGGCACCGCTGGTATGCGAGCTCAGCCCCTGCTGTTAGTCACTCAGTCGTGTCCAAATCTTTGTGACCCCATGGACTGTAGCCTGCCAGGTTCCTCCATCCATGGCATTCTCCAGGCAAGAATACTGGAGTGGGTTGCCATTTTCTTCTCTAGGGGATCTTCCTGACTCAGGGATTGAACCCGCGTCTTCTGCATTGCAGGCAGATTCTTTATACTGTCTGAGCCACCAAGGAAGCCCCTTGGCCCCTGGAGCCACGAAAGAGCGAGGGTGGGAGGGAGCCCAGCCCTGAACCTGACGGGGGCTGACCTACAAATATCTTGTGCGTGTCTCTTCCCGTGGTCCTCATAACAGTGCCTGGTGTATCTGGAAGCTGAGCCACAAAAGAGGGAACTCCCCTGCCAAAGCCTTGTGACAGAGGAGGTTAATCTCAAAATTAAAGGACTGCTGTCTTCAACTCAGAAATGAAAAGAGCCCCATTCACCCCATTCTCATGGGATAAAAATCTGATTCTGCCCATGGGGCACCATGAAAGGAAAGGTTAGTTTGTTTTTATTTATTTATTTATTTGACTGTTCTGGGTCTTAGCTGTGGCATGTGGGATCTAGTTCCCTGACCAGGGATGAGACCCAGGTCCCTCTCATTGGAAGCTCAGAGTCTTAACCACTGGACCACCAGGAAAGTCCCAAGAAGCAATTAACTTCCACTGCATCTGGCCAAGGATCTCCGAAGTATCAGAGAACTAAAAAACATATAACATAGGGCACTTGAATGGCATCGTCGACTCAATGGACATCAGTTTGAGCAAACTAAGGGAGATAGTGAAGGATGGGGAAGCCTGGTGTGCTGTATGTAGTTCATGGAGTTGCAGAGAATTGGACACGACTGAGCGACTGAACCACAACAATGAAAACAGGGAACTCTCCTGCCAAAGCCTCATGATTGAGGAGGAGCAGGGGAGAACGGGACCCCACGCCTACCTGACCTCTACCTGACCTCTGTCTTTCCCCGACTCGCTAGCGCTGAGACAGAACAGTCATGTCATCCCCGGAGAGCCTCTCACCCAGCACAGGAAGGGCAGGCGCGTGGGTAACTGTAACTCGGAGAGCAAACACAATGACAGAAACATAAGATCAGGTGCCATGGATTACAAGGAAGTCAAGGAGACAGGCTTTCTCAGGATCTAGAAAGGGTTCCTGGAGGGAGGTGGGTTTGGGTGATATGCTGGCTGGTAAAGCTCTGGCTGAAACTGAAACTCCAGTACTGGCCACCTGATGCGAAGAACCGACTCATTGGGAAAGACTCTTGATGCTGGGAAAGACTGAGGGCAGAAGTGGGTGACAGAGGATGAGATGTTTGGATGGCATCACTAACTCCATGGACATGAGTTTGAGCAAACTCTGGGAGATAGTAAAGGATAGGGAAGCCTGGCATGCTGCAGTCCATGGGGTCGCAAAGAGTTGGACACGACTGAGTGACTGAACAATAACAAAGCTTTGGGGGAGGGTCCCCTGGGGCAGAGAGCGCAGATGAGCACATGTCTAGAGGCGGGGAGACCTAAGGTGCCATGTGGGTGGGACCACGCATGTAAGGCAATGGGGGTGTCACAGTCCAGGCCTGGAGACCAGGCTGGTGCATTCACCTGTGCTTTATTCAGGTATGATGCTAGTACCTGAGACCACCAAGGCCAGGTATAAAGCCAGCCCAGCCCAGCTGTTCCTGCAAACACCTTTACTCATCATCACCACCACCATCATCACTTTGGAAGACATTTGGGCAGAGAAAAGGAGGAGCCTGCCTTAATCTCCCTGGGTCCCACTCTTCCATCTGACATCCAGGTCACCTGGGATCCAGAGAGGGGATCCAACAGCAGAGTCCAGAGCAGACTCGGGATTCCCAACCAACCGGGGCCCCATCTGGCATGCTGTCATCCCAACCAACCACAAATTCCTCATGAACTCGCGATGCCACTCTAAAGTGTCACATCTGGGTCATTCAAAACTTCTGTTTAAATCCAGAGTTAAAGAGCTTGCTCTGAACTCACACAGCCTCCTCTGTGCTTTTTGCAAAAATAAGTCACTTCCTTTTATCAACATTTGTCCTCCACCCAGACCACTGGTGGCTGGAACCCAAAGAACACAGGCGAGGAGCCCTGGCCTGGCTCTCCAGCATGTCCAGGCGGCTGCTGGCTGCTGCCTGCTGAGCCAGGTGACCCACCCTGGCCGCCGGCTATCGGGTGGGGCTGCTTTGGTTTCACCTCCTGCCCCTGGAATGAGGTGGCTGCTCTCAGTGCAAGGGTTACTTAAGCAGAATCCTAGGGTGGGATCGATGTTTTACTCCTCTTTCTTTTCCAAACTAACCAGGTTCTGACAGTGTTAGCAGTTTAAAATCTCCAAGGTGCTGTCAGATGGAGAGGCCTGTGTGGGGAGTTTGGGGATGGAGGTGGACACTTCGGAAGGAGGCAGACTCTGATTCCAGTTCTGTTATCACCTTGCTGTGTGACTTGGGGCAAGTGACTGAATCTCTCTGAGTCCTGGTTTTCACTGCAAAAAGTAGGAATGATAAGATATTGTGAAGGGTTGAGGATTATATAGGATAATATGTGACAAAGGGTCCATTGTTGTTCAGTTGCTAAGTCGTGTCTGAGTAGGATCCCATGGACTACAGCCTGTTAGGCTCCTCTGTCCATGGGATTTCCCAGGCAAGACAACTGGAGTGCATTTCCATTTCCTTCTCCAGGGGATCTTTCCAACCCAGGGATCAAACCCGTGTCTCCTGCATTGGCAGGCAGATTCTTTGCCACTGAACCACCTGGGAAGCTCAAGGAAGCTGTTGTAAAACTCAAAATACATGGACAGGTGGCCTGGGCAAGGTCAGTAAGAACAAGAGAGGGAGAAGAGGGCAGGTTACAGGTGTCTTTTGAGGTGGGCTGGAGACAGGAGGACCAATCGGGCAGGATGTGGGAGATCAGGGAAGAGTGAAGACTCTCTTGGTTTCTGATTTTGCAGCCAGAAGACCAGTGGCACAAAGGAGACTGGGGGCTGTGAGGAGAGGGGAGCACTGTGTGGGAAGGTTCACGGGCACTCAAGTGCAGGTGTGGGCTCGGTATCTGCACATCCACAGGTGATGATCTGGACGGAACTCATGCAGGAGGTAAAATCACCTGGATACTAGAGAGAAGGAGAGAAGGCGCCAAGAACACAGCCCGAAGGATGGACAACAAAGCAGTCTAGCAGTTGGAAAGGTAACCAGGAGCTGGTGATATCTGGGAAGAACAGGCAGCAGGGCACAAGTGATGTGCACGTACAGGTGTGGTGTAACTGGAGCCCTAGGTCTGTGCATGCAGACAGTTCCATGCCTTTCACAGGAGAGCTCAGTGTCGGAGGAGCTCATTCTGAACCACTTGCAAAGCAGAATGTCAAGGACTTATTCTCTCAAATGAATGACAAACCATGATTCCCTCTTAAAAAGCAATTCAAAGGCCCTTCTTCTGTAACATCACCCATTCTTTTCCCTGCAGGGACTGAAGCGAGTCCTCGGAGCCCTTTGAGGAACTGGCTCTCTCTCTGGACCCGGGCTCAAGAGGGGGCAAGTCTGCAGTGACAGTCCTGCTTCGCTCACTCCCTACCCATGTGACCTTGTGGAATTCCTTCACAAAGCTTCACTTGACTTGCCTGTAGCATGAGGATAATAACACCCACTCCTGTGACTGTTGTGAAGTTTCAGGAAAGCAGTGTGTGCAAAAGGGCTTTCCACACTGCCTGGCACACAGTAGGTGCTCAGTAAACAGCATCCAATTCTAACAATGCTCTGGATGCAGTGAGCATACTGGCCTTTCTCTCAGACCCCCATGGTCACCCTTGGTCCTTCTCGCTCCTTCACTGTCTCTATCCACATTGTCAGCATCGCTACCCCAGCAACCACCTCCTCTGCTGCTCCTGCCCCAGTTCTGGTCTCATCACCAGGGCAACAGAAGCAGCCTTCTGATTTGTCGTTTGTTCCATTTATTTTGCATCCTTGTCTCTTCCACATACCTGGGCTGCCAAAATGGTTTTTCAAAAACACCGCTCCACTTCAAATCCTCAAGGGAATCCTCACTTAAACGACTCAGGAGAGAATTTAAGTTCCTTGTGATGGCATATGAGGTCCTTCAGAATCTGGCCTCATCGGCCTCATTTTTGACCACTGCCCACCTCCTCCCTACAAGCTGGCCAGTGTCGCTCTAGCCATGAGGAACTACTTAAAACTCTCCCAACAGGCTGTGCTCTTCCTTGCATCTCTGGTGCTAGCCTCTTGTCTAGAATGTTCTGTCATTTCTTCTCTGCTCATCTGTTAAGACCCATCCTGATTGTTGCCTCCCCTCGGTCTGAGAGGCCCTCTGATGCCTTGGACAGGGGGTCCCTGCTGCCTGCCTGGCACATGGAAGGACCATATCCATGTGTACCTGGCTTCTACATTAGCTGGAAATGAACATTCATGGTACCTGCTGGAAACTCTCCCGAAGATGGCTTTGATCCTCGGAGTGGCAGAACTCCAAAATGTCCTTTCCTAGAAGATCCTAAAGAGAGAGAGACAAGCTTTAATACTCCCCAACCCCAAGTTTCATTGTTTATATATTACTGTTAGACAAGAATGTTCACATACATCCCCTTCAACTCATCTCCTCTAGCTCACACCATCATAAGGGGGAAGAAAGTGGATGGAAATGTTCTCCTTGAGCGATTAAGGAGTTGGCATCTGGTGCCCCATCCTCAGTGCCTCTGGCATGTTCAGTACTGACTTCTGATTTTGCTGAGGCACTAGAGCAGCAGCTTCAGAATGCAATTTTATTTCTGTTTGCCTTGGAAAGGCAGACTGTACAGGCAAGCTCTAATAAACATTTTAATAAACATAAAAAGAACACAAGTGGTAGCATGAAGATGGATGTGTAGCCTATGAAACCTGGAATCGTTTAAATGGGGGGAACTGCAGCTCTCTCGTGCCTGGAGAAAAGCAGTTATCATAAAATAACTAAACTTGTTAAGTCTGTTGACAACTTACCTTCGTTCATCTATGTTTTATTCAAAGGACCCAGCATTAACCCCAAACAAAAGTGTTTTGCAATGAAACCAACTGGAATGAGAGAAACCATCCAAAAGCAAACGGGTTATAGGAAACTGGTCCAGTTGGAAGTATCTTCAGCGGCAAAGAGTTTCAACAAAGTCATCGATCAGAACCCAAATCAGCAAAAGGCCTCAGTGGGTGCTGACGCGGACAGGGGAAAGAGTCTTATCTGTGCCAAGAAACACCTAGATCCAGATGCCCATGGAAGGTGGCTGGTGGATAAATGAATCTGGCTGGAAACAGAGGCCATCAGAGGTCACAGTAAATGTGGAAAGAGATTAATTTTTCCCTTTCGTTCCATCCCAGTATTCTGAGGTTTACATCAGTCTGGAGATGAAGAATTCAATGAATGGTTCCCATATTTCAATTTAGTCTGTTTCTAGTTCTAAAATAGACATGTAATTTTTAAAAAACCCATCAATGTCACCCAAACTTTGTTCCTCAGAACAAAGATTCTTTTTCTTCTTTCTTTTTTGTTCAAATGCTTTTTATATTGGAAGAAATTTAAATCTACAGAAAAGCTGAAAGGGTAGTGTAATTCACACCTGTGGGTCATTTTAACTGGATTCATCAACTGTCAGTATTTTGCCACACTTGCATTTTTCTCTTTCTTTCATATATATGCAAATATAAACATATAAGTGAAACATAAAAAGTAAATGCAAATGAAATATCATACCTATGCACAAATATATCTAAAATATATTTATATATATCTTATTTTAAAATACATTTAAAATATATTTATATACTTAATTTTTTGTTGAATCATTTGAAAACAATTAGCAGGAATCACGACACTCCTCATATATGAAATATGTGTCTCTTTGCGACTCCATTGTTTGTCCATGGAATTTTCCAGGCAAGAACAATGGAGTAGATTGCTATTCCCTTCTCCAGAGGATCTTCCTGACCCAGGGATTGAACCAGGGTCTCCTGCATTGCAGGCAGATTTTTTAGTATCTGTGCTAGCAGGGAAGCCCCATATAAATGACACTTCCTTACAAATCCATAATGTACCACATTATACCTTAAAAAATCAATAATTATTTGACAAAATCACCTAACATATTAACATTTCCTTACTTGTCTCCCAGTTGTCCTTTATAGCTATACGTCTTCAGGCTGAGGACCCAATGAAGGCTCTTACATTGCATCCTGTTATTTTATCTCTATGGTTTATCTTAATTTGGAACAATCTCTCCTGCCTTTTGGTATTTCTTGTTACTTTTGTGTTTTTCACTTTTTTAAAAAAAAGACCTTGAAAATGTGGCTCTTGTAAAAAGAGGATCCATAAACATTTGAGAAACAAATGGTGAGACAAAATTCAGGGAACATCTTTAAGACATTTCAGGGTCTTTCATATGAATATACTTTTAACGTTTCTAAGGAGATTTCCTGTTTGGTATTCATCAAAATTAATTGATATGAGAGTCTCTTTTTCATAGAACAATTAGCAGGAATCACATCTTAATTCTAGTTTGAGAAAAATCTAGAGCTAGATTAAACAAAATGGTTAGTGCAAAAAATAGAGAGTTAATTTTAAGCAGTGCAGTTGCATACAATAACCTTTTTTTTTGCCATTACCCAGGCAAGGAGATGGATTTTTATGCTGTGTTTCCCTGTATCACCACTGTATTATATCTTGAACAAATGAGGTAGGTGCATCTTGAAAGTGAAGGTGTTAATCGATCAGTTGTGTCTGACTCTTTGTGACCCCATGGTGTGTAGCCTGCCAGGCTCCTCTGCATGGGATTCTCCAGGCAAGAATACTAGATTGGGTTGCCACGCCCTTCTCCAAGGGATCTTCCTAACCCAGGGATTGAACCCAGGGGTCCTGCATTGCAGGCAGATTCTTTACCATCTGAGCCACTAGGGAAGCCCAGGTGCATTTTAAATAAAACTAAATCTCCAGCCGACTCCATGAGCTCAAAACCACCTACCTGAGGCTGGTAGCCAATCACGCTGATGCATCTTGGGTCCACAAACGTGATGATCCCATCAGAGTTATGCCGAGATAAGAATTCTGTGGGCACCGACATCCCACTCATGTCCATGCACACAGGAGAGCTGGTCACCTGGAATGGAGAAATCCACAGGGAAACAGTTTTAACAGAGATAGAGACAGTGATAGAGACTGAGTTAGAGAACAATCCACGTGGATTTAACATCACAGATCCTTCTAGGTCATGAGTATGAGTTCAAAATGTTTGACAATAAATGCAGGAGAGGGTGTGGAGAAAAGGGAACCCTCCTACATTGTTGGTGGGAATATAAATTGGTGTAAACACTATGGAGAACAGTAGGGAGGTTCCTTAAAAAAACTAAAAATAGAACTACCATATGACCCAAGAATCCCACTCCTGGGCATATACCCTGAGAAAACCATAATTCAAAAGATACATGCAGTGGAGAGCAAATAGAGAATTGATTACTGGCTAGATTGCTCTCTCTCTTTTTGATTCCCCCTCTTCTCCTCCTGGTCACCTCTATCTCTCTCCTCCCTCTTCTCTTCTCCACATAACTCTGTGAACCTCTCTGGGTGTCTCTCACCGTGGAAAATCTTTTCACCATTAACCTAGATGTTTAATCATCAGTGCTGTATGGATGGAGAAGTCTTGAGGCTACTGTAAGAATAAGACTGAAAGCCACAGGCAGGAGGCTTAAATTCAAAACTTGAGAACACCAGAAAACTCCTGACTCCAGGGAACATTAATCGACAAGAGCTCATCCAAAAGCCTCCATACCTACACTGAAACCAAGCTCCACCCAAGAGCCAACAAGTTTCAGAGCAAGACATACCAAGCTAATTCTCCAACAACACAGGAACATAACCCTGAGCACAAAAATACAGCCAGCCCAAAGTCACACCAAACCCACAGACACCTCAAAACTCACTACTTGACACTTCATTGCACTCCAGAGAGAAGAGATCCAGCTCCACCCACCAGAACACCAAGGCAAGCTTCCCTAACCAGGAAACCTTGACAAGCCACTCGTCCAACCCCACCCACAGGGAGGAGCCTCCATAATACAGAGGAACCACAAACTTCCAGCATACAGAAAGGCCACCCCAAACACAGCAACCTAAACAAGATGAAAAGGCAGAGAAATATTCAGCAGGTAAAGGAACATGATAAAAGCCCACCAAACCAAACAAAACAGGAGGAGATAGGGAGTCTACCTGAAAAATAATTCAGAATAATGATAGTAAAAATGACTCAAAATCTTGAAAACAAAATGGAGTTACAGATAAATAGTCTGGAGACAAGGATTGAGAAGATGCAAGAACAACAAGGACCTAGAAGAAATAAAAAAGAGTCAATCAATAATGAATAATGCAATAACTGAGATCAAAAGCACTCTGGAGGGAACCAACAGTAGAATAACTGAGGTAGAAGATAGGATAAGTGAGGTGGAAGATAGAATGGTGGAAATAAATGAAGCAGAGAGGAAAAAAGAATTAAATGAGGACAACCACAGAGACCTCTGGGACAATATTAAACACCCCAACATTCAAATCATAAGAGTCCCAAGAAGAAGATAAAAAGAAAGTCCATGAGAAAATACTTGAGGAGATAATAGTTGAAAACTTCCCTAAAATGGGGAAGGAAATAGCCACCGAAGTCCAAAAAACCCAGAGAGTCCCAAACAGGATAAACCCAAAGTGAAACACCCCAAGACACATATTAATCAAATTAATGAAGATCAAACACAAAGAACAAATATTAAAAGCAGCAAGGGCAGAACAACAAATAACTCACAAGGGGATCCCCATAAGGATAACAGCTGATCTTTTAAAAGACACCCTTCAAGCCAGAAGGGAATGGCAGGACATACTTACAGTGATGAAAGGGAAACCTACAACCCAGATTACTGTACCCAGCAAGGATCTCATTTAAATAAGAAGGAGAAATAAAAAGCTTTACAGACAAGCAAAAGCTCAGGGAATTCAGCACCACCAAACCAGCTCGTCAACAAATGCTGAAGGATCTTCTCTAGACAGGAAACCCAGTAAAGGTTTATAAACTCAAACCCAAAACAACAAAGCAAATGGCAGCGGGATAATATTTATCAATAATTACCTTAAATGTAAATGGGTTGAATGCCCCAACCAAAAGACAAGGACTGGCTGAATGGATACAAAAACAAGACCCCTATATATGCTACCTACAAGAGACCCACCTCAAAACAAGGGACACACATACATTGAAAGTGAAGGGCTGGAAAAAGATATTTTACACAAATGGAGACCAAAAGAAAGCAGGAGTAGCAATACTCATATCAGATAAAATAGACTTTGAAATAAAGACTGTGAAAAGAGACAAAGAAGGACACTACATAATGATCAAAGGATCAATCCAAGAAGAAGATATAACAATTATAAATATATATGCACCCAATATAGGAGCACCACAATATGTAAGGCAAATGCTAACAAGTATGAAAGGGGAAATTAACAGTAACATAATAATAGTGGAAGACTTTAATACCCCACTCACACCTATCAATAGATCAACTAAACAGAAAATTAGCAAGAAAACACAAACTAAAAAATGATACAATGAACCAGTTAGACCTAATAGATATCTATAGGACATTTCACCATAAAACAATGAATTTCACCTTTTTTCTCAAGTGTACATGGAACCTTCTCCAGGATAGATCACATCCTGGGCCATAAATCTAGCTTTGGTAAATTCAAAAAAATTGAAATCATCTCAAGTATCTTTTCTGATCACAATGTGGTAAGATTAGATGTCAACTACAGGGAAAAAACTATTAAAAATACAAACATATGGAGGCTAAACAACACACTTCTGAATAACCAACAAATCACAGAAGAAATAAAAAAAGAAATAAAAATATGCATAGAAATGAATGAAAATGAAAACACAACAACCCCAAACCTATGGGATTCAGTAAAAGCAGTGCTAAGGGGAAGGTTCATAGCAATACAAGCCTACCTCAAGAAACAGGAGACAAATCAAATAAATAACCTAACTCTACACCTAAAGCAACTAGAAAAAGAAGAAATGAAGCACCCCAGGGTCAGTAGAAGGAAAGAAATCATAAAAATTAGGACAGAAATAAATGCAAAAGAAACAAAGGAGACCATAACCAAAATCAACAAAGCTAAAAGCTGGTTCTTTGAGTAGGTAAATAAAATAGACAAACCATTAGCCAGACTCATCAAGAAAAAAAGGGAGAAGAATCAAATCAACAAAATTAGAAATGAAATTGGAGAAATCACAACAAACAACACAGAAATACAAAGGATCATAAGAGGCTACTATCAGTAACGATATGCCAATAAAATGGACAACTTGGAAGAAATGGACAAATTCTTAGAAAAGTGTAACTTTCCAAAACTGAACCAGGAAGAAATAGAAAATCTTAACAGACCCATCACAAGCACAGAAATTGAAACTGTAATCAGAAATCTTCCAACAAATAAAAGCCCAGGACCTGATGGCTTCACAGCTGAATTCTACCAAAAGTTTAGAGAAGAGCTAACACCCATCCTACTCACACTCTTGCAGAAAATTGCAGAGGACGGTAAACTTCCAAACTCATTCTATGAGGCCACCATCACCTAATATCAAAATCAGACAAGTACAGTTCAGTTCAGTTCAGTTGCTCAGTCATGTCTGACTCTCTGCGACCCCATGAATCGCAGCACTCTAGGCCTCCCTGACCATCACCAACTCCTATAAGAGTCCACGCGAACCCATGTCCATCGAGTCGATGACGCCATCCAACCATCTCATCCTCTGCTGTCCCCTTCTCCTCCAGCCTCAATCTTTCCCAGTATCAGGGTCTTTTCCAATGAGTCAGCTCTTTGCATCAGGTGGCCAAAGTACTGGTTTCAGCTTCAACATCAGTCCTTCCAATGAACACCCAGGATTGATCTCCTTCAGGAGGGACTGGTTCGATCTCCTTGTAGTCCAAGGGACTCTCAAGAGTCTTCTCTAACACCACAGTTCAAAAGCATCAATTCTTTGGCGCTCAGCTTTCTTTATAGTCCAACTCTCACATCCATACACGACCACTGGAAAAACCATAGCCTTGACTAGACGGACCTTTGTTGCCAAAGTAATGTTTCTACTTTTTAATATGCTATCTAGGTTGGTCATAACTTTCCTTCCAAGGAGTGTCTTTTAATTTCATGGCTGCAGTCACCATCTGCAGTGATTTTGGAGCCCAGAAAAATTAAGTCAGCCATTGTTTCCACTATTTCCTCATCTATCTGTCATGAAGTGATGGGACCGGATGCCATGATCTTAGTTTTCTGAATGTTGAGCTTTAAGCCAACTTTTTTCACTCTCCTCTTTCACTTTCATCAATAGGTTCTTTAGTTCTTCCTCACTTTCTGCCATAAGGGGTGGTGTCATCTGCATATCTGAGGTTATTGATATTTCTCCCAGCAATCTTGATTCCAGCTTGTGCTTCCTCCAGCCCAGCATTTCTCATGATGTGCTCTGCACATAAGTTAAATAAGCAGGGTGACAGTATACAGCCTTGACATACTCCTTTTCCGATTTGGAACTAGTCTGTTGTTCAATGTCCAATTCTAACTGTTGCTTCCTGACCTGCATACAGGTTTCTCAAGAGGCAGGTCAGGTGGTCTGGTATGCCCATCTCTTTCAGAATTTTCCACAGTTTATTGTGATCCACACAGTCAAAGGCTTTGGCATAGTCAATAAAGCAGAAATAGATGTTTTTCTGGAACTCTCTTGCTTTTTCGATGATCCAGTGGATGTTGGCAATTTGATCTCTGGTTTCTCTGCCTTTTCTAAAACCAGTTTGAACATCTGGAAGTTCATGGTTCACATATTGCTGAAGCCTGGCTTGGAGAATTTTAAGCATTACTTTACTAGCATGTGAGATGAGTGCAATTGTGTAGTAGTTTGCACATTCTTTGGGATTGCCTTTCTTTGGGATTGGAATGAAAGTTGACCTTTTCCAGTCCTGTGGCCACTGCTGAGTTTTCCATATTTGCTGGCATATTGAGTGCAGCACTTTCACAGCATCATCTTTGAGGATTTGAAAAAGCTCAACTGGAATTCCATTACCTCCACTAGTTTTGTTCGTAGAAATGCTTCCTAAGGTCCACTTGACTTCACATTCCAGGATGTCTGGCTCTAGGTGAGTGATCACAGCATCATGATCACAAAAAAAGAAAACTGCAGGCCAATATCACTGATGAACATAGATGCAAAAATCTGTAACAAAATTCTAGCAAACAGAATCCAACAACATATTAAAAAGATCATAGATCATGACCGAGTGGACTTTATCCCAGGGATGCAAGAATTCTTCAATATTCGCAAATCAACCAATGATACACCACATTAACAAATTGAAATATTAAAAACCATATGATTATCTCAACAGATGCAGAGAAAGCCTTTAACAAAATTCAACATTCATTTATGATAAAAATCCTCCAGAAAGCAGGCATAGAAGGAACATACCTCAACATAATAAAAGCCATATATAATAAACCCACAGCAAACATTATCCTCAATGATGAAAAACTGAAAGCAGTTCCCCTAAAGTCAGGAACAAAACAAGGATGCCCACTCTCACCACTACTATTCTACATAGTTTTGGAAGTTTTAGCCACAGCAGCTAGAGAAGAAAAAGAAATAAAAGGAGTCCAGATTGGAAAAGAAGAAGTAAAACTCTTACTGTTTGCAGATAACTGGATCCTCTACATAGAAAACCCTAAAGACTCCACCAGAAAATTACTAGAGCTAATCAGTGAATATAGTAAAGTCTCAGGATATAAAATTAACACACAGAAATACCTTGCATTCCTATACACTAACATTGAGAAACAGAGAAATTAAGGAAACAATACCATTCACCATTGCAACGAACAGAATAAAATACTTAGGAATAAATCTACCTAAAGAGACAAAAGACCTATATATGGAAAACTATAAAACACTGATGAAAGAAATCGAAGATGACACAAATAGATGGAGAAATATACCATGTTCATGGATTGGAACAATCAATATAGTGAAAATGAGTATACTATCCAAAGCAATCTGTAGATTTAATGCAATACCTATCAAGCTACCAACAGTATTTTTCAGAGAACTAGAACAAACCATTTCACAATTTGTATGGAAATATAAAACACCTTGAATAGCCAAAGCAATCTTGAGAAAGAAGAATGGAACTGGAGGAATCAACCTGCCTGACTTCAGACTAAACTACAAAGCAAGAGTCATCAAGACAGTATGGTACTGGCACAAAGACAGAAATATAGATCAATGGAACAAAATAGACATCCCAGATATAAATCCACACACCTATGGACACCTTATCTTTGACAAAGCAGGCAAGAATATACAATGGAGAAAAGACAATCTCTTTAACAAGTGGTGTTGGGAAAACTGGTCAACCACTTGTAAAAGAATGAAACTAGAACACTTTCTAACACCATACACAAAAATAAACTCAAAATGAATTAAAGATCTCAATGTAAGACCAGAAACTATAAAACTCCTAGAGGAAAACATAGGCAAAAGACTCTCTGATGTAAATAATAGCAGGATCTTCTATGACCCACCTCCCAGAGTAATGGAAATAAAAGCAAAAATGAACAAATGGGACCTAATTAAACTTAAAAGCTTTTGCACAACGAAGGAAACTATAAGCAAGGTGAAAAGACAGCCTTCAGAATGGAAGAAAATAATAGCAAATGAAGCAACTGACAAAGAATTAATATCAAAAATATATAAGCAACTCCTGAAGCTCAATTCTGGAAAAATAAATGACCCAATCAAAAAATGGGCCAGAGACCTAAACAGACATTTCTCCAAAGAAGACATACAGATGGCTAACAAACACATGAAAACATGCTCAACGCCACTCATTATCAGAGAAATGCAAATCAAAACCACAATGAGGTACCATCTCATGCTGGTCAGAATGGCTGCTATCAAAATTCTACAAACAATAAATGCTGGAGAGGGTGTGGAGAAAACGAAAACCTCTTACACTGTTGGTGGGAATGCAAACTAGTACAGCCACTAGAGAGAACAGTGTGGAGATTCCTTAAAAAACTGGAAATAGAACTGCCATACGACCTAGTAATCCCACTTCTGGGCATACACACCAAGGAAACCAGAATTGAAAGAGACATGTGTACCCCAATGTTCATCACAGCACTGTTTACAATAGCCAGGACATGGAAGCAACCTAGACATCCATCGGCAGATGAATGAATAAGAATGCTGTGGTACATATACAAAATGGAATATTACTCAGCTATTAAAAAGAATGCATTTGCAAAACAGAAAAAGAGACTCAGATGTATAGAACAGACTTGTGGACTCTGGGAGAAGGCGAGGGTGGGATGTTTCAAGAGAACAGCATTGAAACATGTATATTATCTAGGGTGAAACAGATCACCAGCCCAGGTTGGGTGCATGAGACAAGTGCTCGGGCCTGGTGCACTGGGAAGACCCAGAGGGATCGGGTGGAGAGGGAGGTGGGAGGGGGGACCGGGATGGGGAATACATGTAAATCCATGGCTAATTCATTTCAATGTATGACAAAAACTACTGTAATGATGTAAAGTAATTAGCCTCCAACTAATAAAAATAAATGGAAAAAAAAAAAAGAATGCATTTGAATCAGTTCTAATGAGGTGAATGAAACTGGAGTCTATTGTACAGAGTGAAGTAAGAAAAACACCAATACAGTATATTAATGAATATATATGTAATTTAGAAAGATGGTGTAATGATGACCCTATATGCAAGACAGCAAAAGAGACACAGATGTAAAGAATAGTCTTTTGGACTCTGTGGGAGAAAGCGAGGGTGGGGTGATCTGAGAGAATAGCATTGAAACATGTATATTATCATATGTGAAATAGATCACCAGTCCAAGTTTGATGCATGAGACAGGGTGCTCAGGGCTGGTGTGACCCTGAGAGATGGGATGGGGAGGGAGGGTCTGGATGGGCAACACATGAACACCCATGGCTGATTCATGTAAATGTATGGCAAAAACCATCACAATATTGTAAAGTAACTGGCCTCCAATTAAAATAAATTTTGAAAAAAGATACATGCATCCCAATGTTCACTGCAGCACTATTTATGATAGCTGGGACATGGAAGCTAAATGTCCATTAACAGAGGAATAAATAAAGAAGATATGGCACATGTATACAATAAAATATTACTCAGCCATAAAAAGGAATGAAATTGTTCCATTTAGGGAGATGGATGGACCTAGATACTGTTATACAGAGTGAAATAAGTCAGAAAGAGAACAAATACTACATAATATCACTTATCTGTGGAATCTAGAAAAAAGGTATAGATGTGCTTGCTGGCAAAACAGAAATAGAGATACAGATGTAGAGAACAAACATATGGACACCAAGGTGGGGAAGGGAGAGTGGGATGGATTGGGAGATTGGGACTGACACTTATACACTATTCTTACTATGTATGAAATAGATAACTAATAAGAACCCACTGTATAGCACAGGAAATGATACTCACTGCTCTGTGATGACCTAAATGGTAAGGAAATCTAAAAAGGAGATGTATGTATATGTACAGCTGGTTCACTTTGCTGTACAGCAAAACTAACACAGCATTACCGGAAAGCAACTATATTCCAATAAAATTAATCTAAAATATAAATAAAATGTTTGAAACTGCCCTGGTCATACCTTGGACTAACTGGAACAGTAGACTACTTTCTCTACACTTCTGAGCTTCTTTTTTGACCCCATGGACTGGAGTCCACCAAGCTCCTCTGTCTATGGGATTTCCCAGGCAAGAATACTGGAGCGGGTAGCCATTTCCTTCTCCATGGGATCTTCTGGGACTAGGGATTGAACCTGCTTCTCCTGCATTGGCATGTGGATTCTTGACCACTGAGCCACCAAGGAAGCCCAAACGAGTCTAAGGCACTGATTACACCGTTTGGAAATTCTACATTTGTGAACTGAATTCACTCAAGTATTCTTTCTTCCCCTGTTTGCAAGGAATAAACAATGCTTATCATGTGTTAATGAAAAAGCTTACTCATCTAGCTGAAAACGGTGAGATCCAGGAAGCCACAGACATGCAGTACCAGTGTTCTCTGAACTATATCTACTACGGCCTCACCATCAGTACCTGGAAGGCCCTCAATGCCACAGGAAGAAAGACTTAGTGGCTACTGGGTGCGCCAGACATCAGGCCAGTGGGATTTACACATTAATACATTATTCAGAATATCTAATTCTCAAAAGATGAAAAAGACACATTTCCTGCCCTTGAGGAGTCTGCAAGGAAGGACCTTACCCTCAACTAACTATATGAAAACAGACAGTGAAGAATCTTAACTGACATATAAACTCGATGCTGGGTGAGTAGGGAGGCAAGTGATTCATTGTGACTAAGCAGACAAGGGAGTTGTTTCACTGAATCTTGAAGGATGAGGAAACAGAAGTAAACAAGAGGGGAAGGAGTTCTCCTGTTTAAGGAGCCTCCTTTAACAACAGGCAGAAGTAACAGCCTGTGGATGTCCACACTGGTGGGGATGTGCATGGCAGGCTTGTGGAAAGGTGATGATGTAGTTTGGGAATAGGGCATGAGAGAGGGGAGGGAGGAGATGGGATTGTAAGATGAGTGGGTGCTTTATCCTGCAGACCACAGGGAAACACTCACAGTGACTAGACATGGGTGTAAAACAAGGACTGATGGTGTATATAGTACAGGGAACTATATTCAGTATCTTGTAATAACCTACGATGGAAAAGAATTAGAAAAAAATATATACAATATCACCTATATGTGGATGCTTTCGAATTGGGGTGCTGGAGAAGACTCTTGAGAATCTCTAGGACAGCAAGGAGATCCAATCAGTCAATCCTAAAGGAAATCAATCCTGAATATCCATTGGAAGGATTGATGCTGAAGCTGAAGCTCCAATACTTTGGCCACCTGATGCAAAGAGTCACCTCATTGGAAAGACCCTGATGCTGGGAAAGGTTGAGGGCAGGAGGAGAAGGGGGCAGTAGAGGATAAGATGGTTGGATAGCATCACCAACTCAATGGATATGAATTTGAACAAACTCTGAGAGATAATGAAGGACAGAGGAGTCTGGTGTGCTGCAGTCCATGGAGTCACAAAGAGTTGGACATGACTTAGTGACTGAACAAAAACAAATATGTAGAATCCAGAAAAGTGGTACAGATGAACTTATTTGCAAAACAGAAACAGAGACAGAAGCAGACAACAAATTTATGGACACCAAGTGGGGTGGAATGCATTGGGAAATTGGGATTGACACGTATGTATTATTGATGTGCTAAATCACTTCAGTCGTGTCTGACTCTTTACGACTCTATGGACTATAGCCCACCAGGCTCCTCTGATCATGGGATTCTCCAGGCAAGAATACTGGAGTGGGTTGCCATGCCCTCCTCCAGGAGATCTTCTCCACCCAGGGATCAAACCCACATCTCTTGTGTCTCCTTCATTGGCAGGTGGGTTCTCAACCACTAGCACCACCTGGGAAGCCCAACACTATGTATAAAATAGATAACTAATGAGAACCTACTGTCCAGCAAAAGGAAGTCTACTCAATGCTCTGTGGTGACGGGGAGGAAACCTAAAGAAGAGGGGATATTTCTATACATAGAGCTGATTCACTTTGCTGTACAGCAGAAACAAACATGAAATTGTTAATTGACTATACTTCAATTAAAAAAAAATGGGTGTGATGTGAGCAGAGCTCAGCTTTGCAATAACTGGTGCATATCAGGATGGGCTGATGCAGACTCTCATTGAAGTGAGAACTC
Source organism: Odocoileus virginianus (assembly GCF_023699985.2). Taxonomy (NCBI): domain Eukaryota; kingdom Metazoa; phylum Chordata; class Mammalia; order Artiodactyla; family Cervidae; genus Odocoileus; species Odocoileus virginianus. The sequence goes on from NC_069689.1 coordinate 55,830,269, forward strand.
TGCCACTCGCAGGTCACAGTCCCCCCTTTCTTCTCCCAGATTCAGCCTCATTTTCTCCCATAAGGTGAGAAGCAGAACCCGTGCTGAGGACACGGGAGATAGAAAAAGTCATCCAGACCACAGACTCTTGCTTGCTGCAATAGCAAGCCCTCCTTGGAGATTAAAAAGGCAGTGAGCTCCTTCTTACCTGGAGTCTTCCAATTGCCACCAGGCAATATTTACTGCCTTGTCCCACATCGGCATCTTCTTCAGGTATAGTCATTCCTGAAATGAAAGATGCCAGAGTCAGCAACATGTCTGGGCGACTTGAAAAGAGATACAGGTGTCCATGATTTTACTTACATGATTAAAAATGTAGATCTACTGTGGACCCTACAGGGTCTAGGAAGTCAGTCAATGAATTAACCAGTCCTTTGCTCATTTCCTGCTCAGTTCTCTGCCTGATATCTTTTGATAATTTGTTTCTTTAAGACTTTTTCTGGTATGGACCATTTTAAAGTCTTTATTGTATATGTTGCACTATTGCTTCTATTTTATGTTTTGGCCCTGAGGCACGCAGGATCTTTCACACAGGATCTTTTTTAGTTGAGGCATTCAAACTGCTTGTTGCGGCCTGTGGAATCTTAGCTCCCTGACCAGGGATCGGACCTGCACCTCCGGAACTGGAAGGTGAAGTCTTAACCACTAAACCACCAGAGAAGTCTCTCTTTTGATAATTTCATGGCACATTATCATCTGCATCTATGGAAGATGCTGAGGAACCAAAGGAAGATGAAACAAATTATTCATGTATACATTTGCAAAACTTAGCTAAAACACTTGGTTATACAGGAAAGTTGGGTAAGAAGTATATACAGACACTTCAAATTATGGAGTGGGTTGCCATTTTTTTCTTCAGGGGATCTTCCTGATCCAGCAATTGAACCTGCGTCTCTTCGATCTCCTGCACTGGAAGGCAGATTCTTCACCACTGAGCCAAGCTCCATCTCAGCCTGCATTAAAACTGAGGTCCAAAAGGATCTGATATAATCCATCACATGCTTTGAGGCTTGAATGAGAGGATGGTGTGGAACCCCCCTCAGCCCAAGACCCAAATGTCAGCTTCTTTTTCACTCCCCTGACTTCACTCCCCAATTGCTGGTAGCAGGTATATTTGTGGGCTTCCTCAGTGGCTCAGTGGTAAAGAATCCACCTGCCAATTCAGGAGATGCAGGAGACACAGGTTCGATCCCCTGGGTTGGGAAGATGCCCTGGAGGAGAGCACAGCACCCCACTCCAATATTCTTGCTTGGGAAATACCATGGACAGAGGAGCCTGGTGGGCCACAGTCCATGGGGTTGCAAAGATTTGGACATGACTTAGGTGACTGAACACGCATGCACGGTGTATTTGTGGACAAAGAGAACAGTGGGTTCAGATACACCTTTGCCACACTAAAGATGAGGGTGCTATGCTACAGTCCAGAACAGGAAGCAGAAGAGACAGTGAGTGGTGGGAAGAACCCTTGAATCCAGTCAGGATGAAAAAAATCATGTTTTTCTGTTCTACCCTGTGGAAGGAGGGATTCTGCAGGGCGAGGCTGTCACTGGCTAACCCCTGAGACCATCTGCCTAGAGACACCACAGTTCACTTGTTGATTGCTTCTTCACCCCACCAGTGTTGACAGCTTTCGTAGATTTTTAAAAGTAGTCACAAATGCTCTTTATGTGCCTTCTATCAAGACCTGAAGTTAGATTTCCTTGAGACTACTTTGATCAATGAAATAAGTGGAAGTGATGCTCTTTGGCTTCTAGACAATGAGCCCCAGACATTGTGGATCAGAGACAGGTCATCCATATTGCACCCTGTCTCCACCCCTAGCCCACAGAATCTGATTATAATAAAATGGTAGTGGTTTTATCAACAAAATGCATGAGTGTGTGCTAAGTCATTTCAGTCATGTCCTACTCTTTGCGACCCCATGAACTGTAGGCCACCAGACTCTGTCTATGGGATTCTCCAGGCAAGAATACTGGAGTGGGTTGCCATGCCCTCCTTCAGGGCATCTTCCCAATCCAGAGATCGAACCTGCATCTCTTACATCTCCTGCATTAGCAGGCAGGTACTTTACCACTAGTGCCACCTGGGAAGCCCTGATTTATCATCAAAATAAAATGTCTCAGTTAGAAGCTGCATCAGGAATTCTCCAGTGGTCCAGTTAAGACTCTGCCTTCCAGTGCAGGGAGCATGCGTTCAAGTCTCTGGCCAAGGAACCAAGATCCCACATGCTACATGGTACAGTTGATAAATAAATAAATGTAATTATTTTAGAAATTAAAAAAAAAGAAGGTGCATCAGTCTAGAAGTGCAGAGGAGAAGACTTAATGGGAACCAAAGATACAAGTCCTTTAAGTGTTTAAAAAGTACATTATATATATATATATATATATATATGTATATATATATATATATATATATATTATATTATAATGTGTATGAAGAGTACATTATTATAAATGCTGGGCTGGACAAGCTGAAATCAAGATTATTGGGAGAAATATCAATAACCTCAGATATGCAAATGACACCACCCTTATGGCAGAAAGCAAAGAGGAACTAAATAGCCTCTTGAGGAAAGTGAAAGAGGAGAGTGAAAAAGCTGACTTAAAACTTAACATTCAAAAATCAAAGATCATGGAATCTGGTCTCATCTCTTCGTGGCAAATAGATGGGGAAACAATGAAAACAGTGACAGACTTTATTTTCTTGGGCTACAAAATCACTGAAGTTGGTGACCACAGCCATGAAATTAGAAGATGCTTGCTCCTTAGAAGAAAAACTATGACCAACCTAGATAGCATCTAAACCAACCTAGAAAATAGAGACATTACTTTACTGACAAAGGTCTGTCTAGTCAAAGCTATGGTTTTTCCAGTAGTCATGTATGGATGTGAGAGTTGGATTATAAAGAAGGCTGAGTGCTGAAGAATTGATGCTTTTGAACTGTGGTGTTGGAGAAGACTCTTAATCCCTTGGACTGCAAGGAGATAAAACCAGTCAATCCTAAAGGAAATCAGTCCTGAATATTCATTGGAAGGACTGATGCTGAAGCTGAAGCTCCAATACTTGGGCCACCTGATGGGAAGAACTGATTCACTGGAAAAGACTCTGATGCTGGGAAAGACTGAAGGCAGGAGAAGGGGATGACAGAGGATGAGATGGTTGGATGGCATCACTGATTTGATGGACATGAGTTTGAGCAAGCTCCGGGAGTTGGTGATGGACAGGGAAGCCTGGCGTGCTACAGCCCTTGGGGTCACAAAGAGTTAGACATGACTGAGTGACTGGACTGAACTGAAGTGTATAATTAGGCTCCTTTGTAAGAATGCATTTTAATACACCAGCTAAAATTATGTTACCATACTTTGGCTTTGTAGAAACGAAGAGGAAAGTTGTAACATATTAAATAAATAGTTTTGGTCTTAATGTGGGCAGGTAATCTTTAGTTGTGAATGAGAGCCAAGTGTTTGTGAAATATCCAGAAAATTCTTCAGTAAACCCAAACTTCCTTAAAGAAGTTGATTTATGTGCCTGTCTCAAGGTTCTCCTCAGGATGCTGGGCTCAGTTTTCCCATGGAAGGGCTGGCACCTAAAACACTGGGGCTGAATATTTGCATAGGTGGCTCTGCAGCTGTAGGGACCCCAGTGCCAAGGAAGCTGTGATCATCACCGCTCAGACTACCAGGGTCTGGAGGAGGCTGTGGGTGACCACAGGAAGGCAGGGGTGGGGTCTGGCACCAGCTGGCGGAAAGGATTCAGGATCAAGCTCTCACATGCTTTTCTGACCAAAAGCCTCTGACAGGGCAGTGATGTGTAATCTCCAGATTATCATCCAGATATCTGGATGTTCTCTATTTTCCAAACGTTTGGGTAATATTCCCAAGTAATAGATGATCTTTTAAAATGGTTTTGACGGTTAGTACTCAACAATAAAAAGACAAATATAGCCCCAGTTAACAAAAGGGCAAAGGATGTGAACATTACTCCAAAGGAAGTATACAAATGCTTAGTAAGCATATGGAAAGATACTCAACATCGTTAGTCATCAGGGAAGTGCAAGTCACTACCATAATGAGAGTACTTCACATCCATTAGGATGGGCTACAATTCCACAGCAATCAGAGCCAAAAAAGAAGCAAAAGGAATCCAGATAGGAAAAGAAGAAGTGAAACTCTCGCTGTTTGCAGATGACATGATCCTCTACATAGAAAACCCTAAAGACTGTACCAGAAAACTACTAGAGCTAATCAACAAATATAGTAAAGTTGCAGGATATAAAATTAACACAGAGAAATACCTTGCATTCCTATACACTAACAATGAGAAAACAGAAAGAGAAATTAAGGAAACAATACCATTCACCATTGCAACAAAAAGAATAAAATACTTAGGAGTATATCTACCTAAAGAAACAAAAGACCTATACATAGAAAACTATAAAACACTGATGAAAGAAATCAAAGAGGACACAAACAGATGGAGAAATATACTGTGTTCATGGATTGGAAGAATCAATATTGTCAAGATGGCTATACTACCCAAAGCAATCTAGAGATTCAATGCAATCCCTATCAAGCTACCAACGGTCTTTTTCACAGAACTAGAACAAATAATTTCACAATTTGTATGGAAATTCAAAACACCTTGAATAGCCAAAGTAACCTTGAGAAAGAAGAATGGAACTGGAGGAATCAACCTGCCTGACTTCAGGCTCTACTACAAAGTCACAGTCATCAAGACAGTATGGTACTGGCACAAAGACAGAAATATAGATCAATGGAACAGAATAGAAAGCCCAGAGATAAATCCACGAACCTATGGACACCTTATCTTTGACAAAGGAGGCAAGGATATACAATGGAAAAAAGACAACCTCTTTAACAAGTGGTGCTGGGAAAACTGGTCAACCACTTGTGAAAGAATGAAACTAGAACACTTTCTAACACCATACACAAAAATAAACTCAAAATGGATTAAAGATCTAAATGTAAGACCAGAAACTATAAAACTCCTAGAGGAGAACATAGGCAAAAGACTCTCTGACATAAATCACAGCAGGATCCTCTATGACCCACCTCCCAGAATATTGGAAATAAAAGCAAAAATAAACAAATGGGACCTAATGAAACTTAAAAGCTTTTGCACAATGAAGGAAACTATAAGCAAGGTGAAAAGACAGCCCTCAGATTGGGAGAAAATAATAGCAAATGAAGCAACAGACAAAGGATTAATCTCAAAAATATACAAGCAACTCCTGCAGCTCAATTCCAGAAAAATAAATGACCCAATCAAAAAATGGGCCAAAGACCTAAACAGACATTTCTCCAAAGAAGACATACAGATGGCTAACAAACACATGAAAAGATGCTCAACATCACTCATTATCAGAGAAATGCAAATCAAAACCACAATGAGGTACCATTACATGCCAGTCAGGATGGCTGCTATCCAAAAGTCTACAAGCAATAAATGCTGGAGAGGGTGTGGAGAAAAGGGAACCCTTTTACACTGTTGATGGGAATGCAAACTAGTATAGCCGCTATGGAGAACAGTGTGGAGATTTCTTAAAAAACTGGAAATAGCACTGCCATATGACCCAGCAATCCCACTTCTGGGCATACACACCAAGGAAACTAGATCTGGAAGAGACACGTGCACCCCAATGTTCATCGCAGCACTGTTTATAATAGCCAGGACATGGAAGCAACCTAGATGCCCATCCGCAGACGAATGGATAAGGAAGCTGTGGTATATACCATGGAATATTACTCAGCCATTAAAAAGAATTCATTTGAATCAGTTCTAATGAGATGGATGAAACTGGAGCCCATTATACAGAGTGAAGTAAGCCAGAATGATAAAGACCATTACAGTATACTAACACTTATATATGGAATTTAGAAAGATGGTAATGATAACCTATATGCAAAACAGAAAAAGAGACACAGATGTACAGAACAGACTTTTGGACTCTGTGGGAGAAGGTGAGGGTGGGATATTTCGAGAGATCAGCATTGAAACATGTATATTATCTAGGGTGAAACAGATCACCAGCCCAGATTGGATGCATGAGAGAAGTGCTCGGGCCTGGTGCACTGGGAAAACCCAGAAGGATCGGGTGGAAAGAGAGGTGGAAGGGGGGATCAGGATGGGGAATACATGAAAATCCATGGCTGATTCATGTCAATGTATGACAAAAACCACTACAATATTGTAGAGTAATTAGCCTCCAACTAATAAAAATAAATGAAAAAAAAATGTAATAAGAAGTGCTGGTGAAGATGTGGAGAAACAAACCATCATATACTGCTGGTAGGAATGTAAAATGGTGCAGTCAGTTTGGAAAACAATCTGGCAGTTCCTCAAAGGGCTAAACATTGAGCTACCATATGACCCAGCAATTCCACTCCTAGGTGTGCACCCGAGAGAAATGGAAACATATGTCCACTAACATGGGTACATAGATGTTCACAGCAACAACAGCCCCAACGTGGAAACAACCACGATATCTGTTAAGGGATGAATGGATAAACAAAATGTGGCGGATCCAGATACTAGCATATTATTGGGCAATAAAAAAGAAAATACTGACACTTGTTACAACATGGAAAATCTTGACAATATCATGCTAAGTGAAAGAAGTCCATCACAAAAAGTCACACATTACATGAGTGTATTTATGTGAAATGTCCAGAACAGGCGATTCCATAGAAACAAACAAGTAGATTAGTGGTCGTCTAGGATTTGGGGGGAAACGGAGTAACTGCTAACTGCTAACAGGTGTGCAATTTCTTCCTGGGATAATGAACATATTTAAAAACTAACTGTAATGATATAGTTGTAAAACTATGTAAATACACTCCAAATCACTGAATGGTATACTTTAATTTGTACACTTCGTGATACATAAATTATATTTCAATGCAGCTGGTATATAAACAATATTTTGAAAAAAAGAGGGGTAGAAATAAGGGGAGTAAAAAGCCACCTACCAAAAGAATATAAAAAAATGATGTCCTGGTATATTTCTGGCCAGTCTTTTTGAAGCAAATTTAGAAGACCATTTTTTAGGATACCATTTTTTATTTTGGCCGCATCATGCAGCATCTTAGTTCCCTGACAAGGGATAGAACCTAAGCCTCTAGCAGTGGATGCACAGAGTCTAAACCACTGGATCTCAGGAAAGACCCTAGAAAACTATAGATAAATAAAAAGATAAATGTTAAAATTAACCTTGTTCACAGTAAAATCCTTATGTCCTTTATTGTGTGTATATGTGTGTAATAAAATATCTTTTTTTACTTATATTGTTTTATATAACCTGCTTTGGAAACTTTTCAGCTTATTGAGAAACATTTATGTGTTTTCATCTTTCCTCTGTATGGATGTGCTGTGATTTCTGTAACCCCATCTCTCTGATACTAGTGCATTTTATTTTCCCCCAGTTTTTCACACACAAGAAATACAATGCCACACATCCTTCTACACAAAATCTTACAGTATATCAATGATTTCTTTAGCATATAAATCCTTGGAATGAAACTGCCATCTCAGAGAGTATACATGGTATTTTATTATTAGTTATATTTGTTTTTCTTTGAACATATGTTTCTTTCCATTTGGTCTTTATGGATAGCCTGCACATAATTTTGCCATACAAAAGTTGTGTTTGTGGGTTTTTTCCTCATTTATTTTAAAGTTTTGTCATGTATTAAGAATATAGATGAGTCTCTCACAGACTTAGAGAATGAGCTTATGGTGGCTGGGCAGGGGGAAGGATAGGGGAAGAGATAGGGAGTTTGGAATGGACACGTGCACACTGCCATATTTAAAATGGATAACCAACAAGAACTACTGTACAGCACAGGGAACTCTGCTCAGCGTTATATGGCAGTCTGGATGGGAGGGAAGTTTGGGGGAGAATGGATACATGTATCTGTATGGCTGAGTCCCTCTGCAGTCCACCTGAAACTATCACAACCCTGTTAACTGGCTATACTCAACACAAAATAGTTTTTTTTTTGTTTTTGTTTTTAAAGAATATATGTGGGTCTCATTTAAGTTAATTTTTATGTTTTTCTTTCCTTAGTGTTTTCTTTATTTACTTCTACAGAGTATTATTAAAGTATAGATAATCAAAACTGTCAGTTTTTACTCTGGTTTTTGCCTTTGGGGGTCATTCTTTGAAAAGTACAACCTCTACTCCAAGATCATGTAAAATATTCACTCATATTTTCATATAGCACTTTATAGTTTCACATTTACCTTTAATAAATTTGAAATTTTTGATATGCTGTATCTCATGGTTTTGTAAATGATCAGTCAGTTGTCCTCAAACTGTGCACTACTTTTTCCTTTTGAAAATGCTTCCCTCATCACACACCACATTTCTAAAGATACTTGGGTCTGTTTTAGGTCTTATGTTTGTTCAATAATTGGATTTGGAAAGTTCATTGATCACATCTTAATTAGTTAGGCTTTAAAAGATAATTTTCACATACGGTAAGGCAATTATTCCCTAGTACTGTTAATGAAAATTTTATTAGCTACTTTTATATTTAGTGGACTATACAAATTTCAGAATTAACTTTCATTTAAAAGAAATACCACTGGGACAGTTATTAAAATTGTATTAAACATATAGATTGGTTTAGAAAAAACTGAAATCTTTGTAATACTAAGCCTTTATATCAAAGCATACATGACTCTCCACTTAGCTATATTCATACATAATTCACATATTAGTTACATTCATATCCCTCAATATTATTTTATAGTTTAAGAAACAGTTTGCATTTCATGTTAATGTTACTAACATGCATTTTAAAGTATTGCTACTTTTAAAATTAATTAATTTATTTTAATTGGAGGCTAATTACTTTACAATATTGAAGTGGTTTTTGCCACACATTGACATGAATCAGTTATGGGTGTACATGTGTCCCCCATCCTGAACCTCCCTCCCCATCCCATCCCTCAGGGTCGTCCCAGTGCACAGCCCTGAGAGCCCTGTCTCATGCATCAAACCTGGACTGGCGATCTAGTTCACGTATGGTAATATACATGTTTCAATGCTGTTCTCTCAAATCAGCCCACCCTTGCCTTCTCCCACAGAGTCCAAAAGTCTGTTCTTTACCTCTGTGTCTCTTTTGCTGTCTCGCATATAGGATCATCGTTACCATCTTTCTAAATTCCATCTATCTGCATTAATATACTGTATTGGTGTTTTTCTTCCTGATTTACTTCACTCTGTATAATAGGCCAGTTTCATCCACCTCATTAGAACTGATTCAAATGCATTCTTTTTAATGGCTGAGTAATATTCCATTGTGTATATGTACCACAGCTTTCTTATCCATTTGTCTGCCGATAGACATCTAGGTTGCTTCCATGTCCTGGCTATTGTAAACAGTACTGTGATGAACATTGGGGTACATGTGTCTCTTTCAATTCTGGTTTCCTCGGTGTGTATGCCCAGCAGTGGGATTGTTGGGTCGTATGGCAGTTCTATTTCCAGTTTTTTAAGGAATCTCCACACTGTTCTCCATAGTGGCTGTACTAGTTTGCATTCCCACCAACAACCACACCCTCTCCAGCATTTATTGTTTGTAGACTTTTCAATAGCAGCCATTCTGACTGGTGTGAGATGGTACCTCATTGTGGTTTTGATTTGCATTTCTCTGATAATGAGTCATGTTGAGCATCTTTTAATGTGTTTGTTAGCCATCTGTATGCCTTCTTTGGAGAAATGTCTGTTTAGTTTGGCCCATTTTTTGATTGGGTCATTTACTTTTCTGGAATTGAGCTGAAGGAGCTGCTTATATATTTTTTAGATTAATTCTGTCAGTTGCTTCGTTTGCCATCATTTTCTCCCATACTGAAGGCTGTCTTTTCACCTTGCTTATAGTTTCCTTCATTGTGCAAAAGCTTTTAAGTTTAATTAGGTCCCATTTTTTAATTTTTGCTTTTATTTCCAATATTCTGGGAGGTGGGTCATAGAGGATCCTGCTGTGATTTATGTCAGAGAGTGTTTTGCCTATGTTTTCCTCTAGGAGTTTTATAGCTTCTGGTCTTACATTGAGATCTTTAATCCATTTTGAGTATATCTTTTGTGTATGGTGTTAGAAAGTGTTCTACTTTCATTCATTTATGAGTGGTTGACCCGTTTTCCCAGCACCACTTGTTAAGTTCAGTTCAGTTCAGTCACTCAGTTGTGTCCGACACTTTGCAACCTCATGAACTGCAGCACGCCAGGCCTCCCTGTCCATCATCAACTCCCGGAGTTTACCCAAACTCATGTCCATGAGTTGGTGATGCCATCCAACAATCTCATCCTCTGTCATCCCCTTCTTCTCCTGCCCTCAATCTTTCCCAGCATCTGGGTTTTTCCAATGAGTCAGCTCTTCACATCAGGTGGCCAAAGTATTGGGAGTTTCAGCTTCAACATCAGTCCTTTCAATGAACACCCAGGACTGATCTCCTTTAGGATGGACTGGTTGGACCTCCTTCAGTCCAAGAGACTCTCAAGAGTTTTCTCCAATACCATAGTTCAAAAGCATCAATTCTTTGGCACTCAGCTTTCTTTATAGTCCAACTCTCACATCCATACATGACTACTGGAAAAACCAAAGCCTTGACTAGATGGACCTTTGTTGACAAAGTAATGTCTCTGCTTTTTAATATGCTGTCTAGGTTGGTCATAACTTTCCTTCCAAGAAGCAAGCATCTTTTAATTTCATGGCTGTAATCACCATCTGCAGTGATTTTGGAGCCCCCAAAGATAAAGTCAGACACTCTTTCCACTGTTTCCCCATCTATTTGCCATGAAGTGATGAGACCAGATGCCATCTGAATGTTGAGCTTTAAGCCAACTTTTTCACTCTCCTCTTTCACTTTCATCAAGGCTCTTTAGTTCTTCTTCACTTTCTGGCATAAGGATGGTGTCATCTTGTTAAAGAGATTCTCTTTTCTCCACTGTAAATTCTTGCCTCCTCTGTCAAAGATAAGGTGTCCATAGGTGTGTGAATTTGTATCTGGGATTTCTATTTTGTTCCATTGATCTCTATTTCTGTCTTTGTACCAGTACCATACTGTCTTGATGACTGTGGCTTTGTAGTATAGTCTGAAGTCAGGCAGGTTGATTCCTCCAGTTCCATTCTTCTTTCTCAAGATTGCTTTGGCTATTCAAGGTGTTTTGCATTTCCATACAAATTGTGAAATTATTTGTTCTAGTTCTGTGAAAAATTCCATTGGTAGCGTGATAGGTATTGCATTAAATCTACAGATTGCTTTTGGTAGTATACTCATTTTCACTATATTGATTGTTCCAATCCACGAACATGGTATATTTCTCCATCTATTTGTGTCATCTTTGATTTCTTTCATCAGTGTTTTATAGTTTTCTATATATAAAGTGTTGCTATTTTTATAGATGGGTATTCTTTTCACATTTTATTTTCCAATGTGTTACTGATTTTTTTTTTTTTTTAGTATTTTATAAATGGCTTTGTATCCAATTTTCTAAAATATTTTCAGTAGATTTGATTTGATATTTTAGGTAATCATATTATCTGCAAGTAATGTTAATTCTATAACTTTCTTTTCTCCCTTTCAAGTAATTATACTTTACTTCCTTTTCTTATTTTAGTGCCTGGAGTATAAATTCCAACACAAATGTTGGGTAGTAGTGAACATTCTTCTTATAGTCTTCATTTTAATAAAAACCCTTCTAATATTTCACCAGTCTGTAAGACACTGATTGTTGGCTTCAGATATTTGTATTGTCTGCACTAAGAAAACATATTTCTATTATTGGTTTATAAACACTTATTTAAAAACATTAGTATATACTTTCCTCCATTAATTAATTAAATTAACAGATCTCTTAATATTAAACCATTCAAGTATTCTTGGAATTAATAAATATATAATTTGATTTGCTAATGTTATATTCAGCACCTGTATGTTCATAAATGAAATTGGGTTCATTGTTTTCCTTTTTGAAGTGCCCATGTCAGGTTTTGTATTAAAGTTTTGGGAACTTTAAGAAACAAAGCCAAACACTTGCTGTCTTCCTATGCTTTGTATGTGTTGAAACAATTTGCTAAAAATAAACTTTGAGGCCTGGCACCATTGGGAGAGCTGTTCTTTGTGAGCTTTTTCAAGTTATTGCCTAGTTTTGATCTCCTCTCATTAAAAAAAAAAAAAAAAGACCTTTCTTTGATTCAATTTTCCCAGAAATTAACTTTCTTCCCAAAGATTTTAACATATATAAATTTAAATTATGCACACTATGTTTATAAGGTTTTAAACTTTCTTTGATAAATCTCTTCACTCTTAACAAGCATTTATTTTCTTTTTTAAAAAATAAGGATTAGACTTATTAGAAGTTTTCTTTTTTACCAGTTTTTATTTATTTACTCATCTCACACACTAGGAAAGTAATGCTCAAAATTCTCGAAATCAGGCTTCAACAGTTTGTGAACCATGAACTTCCAGATGTTCAGGCTAGATTTAGAAAATGCAGAGGAACCAGAGATCAAATTGCCAACATCTGTTGGATCATTGAAAAAACTAAGAGTTCAAGAAAAACATCTACTTCTGCTTTATTGACTATGCCAAAGCCTTTGACTGTGTGGAACACAACAAATTATGGAAAATTCTTAAAGAAATGATAATACAAGACCACCTGACCTGCCTCCTGGGAAATCTGTGTACAGGTCAAGAAGGAACAGTTAGAGCTGGGCATGGAGAAACAGACTGGTTCCAAATCAGGAAAGGAGTACATCAAGGCTGTATACTGTCACCCTGCTTATTTAACTTATATGCAGAGTACATCATGAGAAATGCTGAACTGGATGAAGCACAAGCTAGAATCAAGATTGCTTGGAGAAATATCAATAACCTCAGATATGCAGATGACACCACCCTTACGGCAGAAAGCAAAGAGGAACTAAACAGCCTCTTGATGAAAGTCAAAGAGGAGAGTGAAAAAGTTGGCTTACAACTCCACATTCAGAAAACTAAGATCATGGCATCTGGTCCCATCACTTCATGGCAAATAGATGGGGAAACGATGGAAACAGTGAAAGACTTTACTTTTTTGGGCTCCAAAATCACTGCAGATGGTGACTGCAGCCATGAAATTAAAAGATGCTTGTTCTTTGGAAGAAAAGTTAGGATCAACCTAGACGGCATAATAAAAAGCAGAGACATTACTTTGCCAACAGAAGTCCATCTGGTCAAGGCTATGGTTTTTCCAGCAGTTGTACAGATGTGAGAGTTCGACTATAAAGAAAGGTGAGCACCATAGAATTGATGCTTTGAAACTGTGGTATTGGAGAAGACTCTTGAGAGTCCCTTGGACTGCAAGGAGGTCCAACCAGTCCATCCTAAAGGGTATCAGTCCTGGGTGTTCATTGGAAGGACTGATGCTGAAGCTGAAACTCCCAATACTTTGGCCACCTCATGTGAAGAGCTGACTCATTGGAAAAGACCCAGATGCTGGGAAAGATTGAGGGCAGGAGGAGAAGGGAATGACAGAGGATGAGATGGTTGGATGGCATCACCAACTCAATGCACATGAGTTTGAGAAAACTCCAGGAGCTGGTGATGGACAGGGAGGCCTGGTGTGCTTCAGTCCATGGGGTCACAAAGAGTCAGAGATGAGTGAGCAACTGAACTGAAGTGAATGGATTTATTTACTATTGAAGTATAATTACTTTACAATGTTGTGTTTGTTTCCGCTGTACAACAGCATGAATCAACCATATACGTATACATATATCTCCTCCCTCCTAAGCCTCCTTCCCATCTTCTCCATCCCATCCCACCCCTATAGGTTTTCTTTTATCAGTCTTGATGAATAACTATTATCAACAGGATAATAATTTTGTTTTCTAATTTAATCTTTCTCATTTATATTTGTTCATTAATTCTATCCTTTTAGTTTGCTCATGTTATTTTGTTATTATTTTCTATGTTTGTAACTTAAATTCTATTTTCATAAGTTAAATTCTTAATTCATAAGGCAAATCCTACTTTACCCACACTTAATAAGAAAGGCATTTCAAACCACAGCTTCCCTTACTGTTTTGGTCACATCATGAAGTCTTGATATGGAATGGGGCCATAGTTGTTAATTACAAAATAGTCTGTAATGAGAGTCTAATTGTGATTTCCACCCTTCAAAGACAGGTTTCTCTGCACAAAGGTTGTAGCTGGTTTACCCTTTAATAAGAACACAAGTTGTACTGGATTAGGGGCCCACACAACACCAGTATGATCTCATCTTAACTTAGCAGGGCTCTATTGCCAAATAAGGTCACATTCTAAAATACTGGGCTTCAACCCATGAATTCTGTAGGGAATTCATTCCAACCCATAACACCTCTGTGAATGCTCTATATGTTCATTGTTGAACATATAGGTTAGGTGTGACACAGATCTAACATGTGAACTGAGACATCCCCTTTTGTACCCAAGACAAGCATCACTAATCACTAATAAATAATGGCATATTTTCCCCCCAGTTATTTTATCCATTCATTCATTCATTCATTTATTTGGCTGCATCAGGTCTTAGTCACATGTGGGATCTTTTGATGTGATGCACAGCCTCTCTAGTTGTGGCAAGTAGGCTCCAGAGCATGTAGCTCAGTACTTGCTGTGTGTGGGCTTAGTTGCTCTGAGGCATGTGGGATCTTAGTTCCCTGACCAGGGATCAAACGCTTGTCCCCTGACTTGCAAGGTGGATTTTCTACCACTGGACCACCAGGGACGTCCCTCCTACCAGTTACTGAAAAGCAGACACAAAACAGTTCATCAAAGGGGGCCGTAAAATAAAACCTGCTTGCTTCTTCTGTTTTCTTAGCTTAGTGTTTTATTATAAACTTGCACAAATTCTTTCCATAGCAATGACTAAATAACAGTATTAAATAGTGGTATTAGTAAACCTGGGTTCCTTCTAGGTAGGTTCTGCAGGGTGTATGAGCAGGAGACGAAAGAGAAACTCAGTCACCAAACACTCACCGGGGCCCCTCTATGTTCTAAGCCCTGTGCTCAGTAGCTTAAATAATATAGCAATGCATATGGTCTGGTCCTGTCATAAGCAGGGGAGACAAACAGATGCAAAAAATCTATAACAAGAAGTACTCTGTGACACACCTCTTGGCTGGGAAGTTGTTGGCAGAATACTCCTGAAGGCTTTATAGACAAGGGTTCATCAGAG
This sequence comes from Odocoileus virginianus, assembly GCF_023699985.2. Taxonomy (NCBI): domain Eukaryota; kingdom Metazoa; phylum Chordata; class Mammalia; order Artiodactyla; family Cervidae; genus Odocoileus; species Odocoileus virginianus. Next base: position 55,845,537 of record NC_069689.1, read on the forward strand.
TTGGGTGTGTCTCTGTATCTGGTGGGACCAGCGTTGGCCAGAGAAAAACATCTCTGGGGATGTGTCAGGGGAAGGAGGTGTCTTAACAAGTCCAGCACAGTTCCTTTACAGTGTCACAGTTCTGAGTCCCATGGAGTCAAGGGCGAGGCACTGAATAAGTATTTATCATGTAAGAAAAAAGCCTACAAAAGCCAACTCCTCCATGAACAAATTTATGTTTATCAGTCTCAGAAAACCAGAACAAGGTCTCTACCAGCCCGAACAGAGATCTCAAAGGTCATTCACTACAGTCTGGGCACTTCACTCTCAGGAAAGGCTGTCAGCCCCACTCACAGTCTATTCCTTCTACCCATGGTACCAACAAGTTGTCTAGACCAGTAGTCCTCAACCTTTTTGTCAATGGGGATCAGTTTTGTGGGAGATAACTTTTTCATGAAAGGTAGTGGGGATGGTTTCAGGATGATTGAAGCCCATTGCATTTATTGTGCACTTTAAGTCTATTAGTATTAGATTAGCTACACCCCAGATCATCAAGCATTAGATCCCAGAGGTTGGGGACCCCTGGTCTATACCATGAAGGATGGCGTGGCATGCATGCTCAGTTGTGTCCAACTGTTTGTGATCCCATGGACTGTAGCCCACGAGGCTCCTCTGCCCATGGGATTTCCCAGGCAAGAACACTGGAGTAGGTTGTCATTTCTTCCTCCAAGGATCTTCCCAACCCAGGGACTGAACCTGTGTCTCTTGTGTTGGCAGGCAGATTCTTCATCACTATGCTACCTGGGACATCCATCAGCTCCACCTCAGATGATCAGGCTTTAGATCCCAGAAGTTTGAGACTCCTGGTTTAGACCATGAAGGATGAGAACCAGAAATCTGTGATTGGATAGCACAGTATAAAAAAATACACCTGGAAAGAGTAAAGTTATTTACCAGCAGGTAAATTTGAAGACAGGGAATCCTTACGGAGCATAAAAAGGAACAAACAACCCACACACAAAAAAACAATAGCTACAGGGGAGACAGCAGTGAACTGAAAAACCTTGAGGACACCTTTGAATTATCATTTTAATTCCCATCCAGCTCTAGACTTTTGTCAAGCCAACTCTGAATTATTAGGGGAAAAGACAAGAGCATGTTCTGGGCCCCTTATGTAAGCAGATGAGAAATTCTGTGCAATGAAATATAATACAAACAAAATGAGAAGAGAAACAACAGCCTGGAAGAAAAGATTTGCAACACACAGTAGACAAAGCTGTAATATTTATAATATTATAAAGACTTCCTACAAGTAATGGCAACCCACTCCAGTATTCTTGCCTGCAGAATTCCAAGGACAGGGGAGTCTGGAGGACTACAGTCCATGGGGTCACAAAGAGTTGGATATGACTGAGCAACTAACATCTGGACAAGTAAATAAGGAAAGCACAAATCACTCCACAAGAAAATGTGCATATATACCATGGACAAGCAACTGACAGTAAAGTACAGATAGTTGATATATCCAGAAGAGATGCTCAATTTCACTAATGAAGACAATCCAATTTAAAATACATCATCTCCCCTCACCCCCCCAAAATACTTATCAGATTGGCAAAACTTACAAAAGAATGGAAACATTCAGAGTTGGGAGGAGAGGGGAAGAATGGACCCATTTGCAATCTGCCTTGTTAAAATGTACTTGCATCATCCCATTCCACTTCTGAGACCATCCTGCAGAAACAGAAGTGTTCATGGGAAAAGAATCATGTGCAATGACATCCACTATGGTACCCTTTGCAAGAGCCCCAAACTGAAAACAATCTTAAAAAAGTTTTTTTTAATTTATTTTTAATTTTTGGCCACACCTTGCAGTTTGTAGGATCTTAGTTCCCTGACCAGGGATTGAACCTGTGCCCCCTGCATTGGAAGGTGGTCTTAAAAACTGGACTGCCAGAGAAGTCCCTGAAAACTATCTTAACATTCCAATTTGGGGAGCAGTTGATGGAATACTATGCAGTCATTTCAAAGAATTAAGTAGTGTTTTAAGTACTAACTTGGAAACATTTATGATACCCATGAAAAGTTAAAAATGTCTAGAATAGAACCAGGGTGAAAAGGGAGACTTCTTTTTTACTTCATAATACATTAAAAAAGTTTTTAAAATGGGTTTTCAATGGACTTCCCTGGCAGTCCAGTGGTTAAGACTTTGATTTCCAACTCATGGGGTGTGGTTTCGATTCCCTAGTTGGAAAACTAAGATCCCACATGCCTTATGGCCAAAAAACCAAAACATAGAAACAAAAGCAATATTGTAACAAATTCCATAAAGACTTTAAAAAAGGTCTGCATCAAAAAATCTGTTTAAAAATGGGTTTTAGGTGAATTTTATTTTTTAAGATTTTATAGATCTTCTAAATTTAATAAGATGGGCTGTTTTATAGTAGTAATAATAATAATAATAAATGATTAAGAAAAAAGGCTGGCCTGTGATGTTTGTATTTTAAAAAGTGGGCTTCATACACCTGGGGAATTTTCCCAGTTCACACCTCATTCTCCAACCATGTCAGAAACATGAGCATGTTGTACTTAAATTCAGCCTTTAGAATCCTGCTCCTGATTACCAAATTGAGGGAAAATGCACATGATGATGCTAGACTTTTAATTGTCAAACGTTTGGCAGAGATGCAACATTTCTTTACAAATTAACTGCCACTGAATCATGAGAATAAACACACCATCTTCTTGTGCCTAAAGGGAAGACTGTAAATGAGTATTTCTTGCATAAACTTGTTGACTCAGAAGATAGAGCTTCATTTCCAGTAAGGTGTCATCTATAAACAAAGGGCTAAGGGCCTATAACAATAAAGCCATACTGGGTTCCAGCAGGGATGTCAGAAAAAAAGGAATTAGGGGGCACAAGAACTGCCCTTACCAGGCCTGAGTCTCACCAGGGGTATAGAGAGGGGTGGGCCACGAGGTGCCCCTAGTTTTCCTGCCCACCTCAAGACTCTTGAGTCCATGTTATCTCCCCCTGACAGAAGAGGGATTTCATTGGAAAGCAGTGGACTGTTTTCCAAAGGAAGTTCAGAAGACTGACCCTCTCATTCTCTCTGTGGCTTAGCTGTGGCTCTTCCATGCTATCTTTAGCTTTCAGTAATAAAAAGTTCAGGCTCAGAGGGTAAAGAATCTGCCTGGCAATGCAGGAGACTCAGGTTCAATCCCTGGGTTGGGAAGATCCCCTGGAGAAGGGCATGGCAACCCTCTGCAGTATTCTTGCCTGGAGAATCCCCACAGAGTTGCCTGGTGGGCTATAGTCCATGGGGTCACACAGAGTCAGACATGACTGAAGGGACTTAGCATCCAGGCACATACAAAGTTCAGAAATAAATGACATGCTTCATTGACTGACTTCTCCCCCATTTCTAGCTCCTAAAAGCTATAAATCCTCACTGGTACAGAACAGGCATCTAAAAAGTAGGGCTGTGTCTAACAGCCCACCTGTCACCCATCCCTGCTCTGGGGCTACACTGTCTCTCCAGCTTCTGGTCACAATACTTCTGTCTTGGGCAGGCTGGGCACTGGCTGGCACCAAGAGTTCTGCCACGATACCAATTCAGCACTCATCATAGCCAGTACCCCGGTAGCGCTCACATCCCAATTCTGCTGTCACTTTTTGCCACCATCAGTGTCTTGCTGCTTTCTGCTCCACATTCCTCTCCAATGACGACCAGCCTCCACCTGGCCTTGCTCAAAGTAACTTGTCTTAAAGTAACCAGCTCCCAAATAACCTCCTTCTACGTGGTCCTTGGGAACTTCATCCTTTGTAGTCAAAGACCGGCATCCTCAGCTGTCCACGTCTCACAGACTCTGCGATCTGGCTGCTTCCACCTCCCTTACTGTGACTCCCTTCCCAGGAGAGAATGCTCGTTTCTCCAGCAGCCCCCAGTCACGGACCCTGGACCCCTCCAGACACTGCCTTCACACAATCCTCCTGTTGCGTGCACGCTCAGTTGCTTCAGTCGTGTCCAACTCTTTGGAACCCTATAGACTGTAGCCTGCCAGGCTGCTATGTCCATGGCATTCTCTAGGCAAGAGTACTGGAGAGAGTGAGTTGCCATGCCTGCCTTCAGGGGATCTTTCCAACCCAAGGATCGAACCAGCATCTCCTCCTGCACAGGCAAATTCTTCCTGAGCCACCAGGTAAGCCTGACCTTCCTGTTACAGGTGCTCAGAAGTCTCTTCTAGCACGTACTCCAACCATCTTCCCTCCTTGGCCCCACCTCTCCCTATGCTATTGCTACTTTTCATTTTGCCAAAGCACAGCCTTGACCATATTTCAAGCTCCTTTTCCAAAAAACCTCAAAAGCTGGTCACCAATTTCAGGGCCTGTGGGGTCGCAGAGTCAGACATGACTTAGCAACTGAACAGTAACAATAACAACTGGCAGCTGGGGCTCTGTATGTCCAGCTCTAGTTTTTGCTATGATGCTGGTGATGGCTTCCCTGGCACTCATCAACAGACACAGAATCATCCCATTCCTGAGCTGGCCTCTTGGCATCTGAACTCTGCCTGGCTGCAGGTTTCCCATGCAGGGTCTGGGCTGTGGTCAAGGGGAGGGGAGAAGTGCTGGGGTCAGCTGAGACGCGGAGTCTTACAGGATTTTAGATTTCCCCTCTACGGAGAGGAGGGGCTGGCTTGGGGTAACGCTGAAGGTTCTCTTTGACTCTGACTTTCTTGGTCCGACACCAGCTCAGAGTTTGGGCATGGGATCATTTTGACATACCTGTTGAGCACCTGTTAAGTGCCTGACAGTATGGTACAGAGTAGGGATTCAGCGTGCATGCCACCAGCTCCTGCTCTCAAGGAGTTGCCAGCAGGTGGGGGAAACAGAGAACCAGAGCATCACAATGCCAGGTGGTAAATGTTACAACAGAGAAAAGAAGAGGCTGCTTTGAGGAAGGGCGGGTGGCCAAGGCTGGATGCCAGGGCTGGCAGGAATGGTGTCAGGAGGGAATGCTTCCTGGCAGGAACCTCAGCATTTCTCAAAGTGGTTTTTAATAGGAATGGAATAACTCCAGCCATTTAAACAGATCTCAATGATTTCCTAATTGGTTTCACAAGCCTGTTTTGCCCCACATTCAATTACCTTTTCTTTGGAAATACGCTCCACTAACGCCAGGTCTAAATAAACCCTGAGTCATATAAACAACTCACAAGTGAAGTGTAACTGGAGACTGCTGTTTCAGATGAAGTTTAGAGTTGTTGGCCAGAAAGGCTTCTTCATGTTTAACTAAAGGGTTGCATTAACACTGTGCAAACACTCATGGAAAGTTGGGTTGTTTTTCAGTAATGCTGGGTGGAGTCTATCCTGGGACTCACATCTTCACATGAGAATTAAGACATATATATATATATTTTTTTTTCATTCCACCAAACACAAGGGAAAAAAACAGCCACTTGTTCACAGCATGTTTCCAAAGTATTCTCTGGGGGACAGTTAAAAGTTTTAGAGGAAAAAAACGATTCTCTGGCCAAATACATTTGGGAAACATAGTTTAAACAAAGACGAAGTTTCATCACTGTAGGCATGCTCAGGAAACATGGAACTTTGGAGTACGAGTCTCTAAGAGAGAGAAGTGAAGTGAAGTGAAGCGAAAGTCACCCAGTCGTGTCCGACTCTTTGCGATCCTGTGGACTATACAGTCCATGGAATTCTCCAGGCCAGAATACTGGAGTGGGTAGCCTTTCCCTTCTCCAGGGGATCTTCGCAACCCAGGGATCAAACCCAGGTCTCCCGCATTGCAGGCAGATACTTTACTAGCTGAGCCACAAGGGAATCCCTAAGAGAGAGAAAGGTACCCTAATTATTGACCAAGGACTCCTTTCTTTATGAAGTATCTCTGAGACTGAGATCTCAGGATATACTTTAGGAAATGCTGACTTGTAGGTGTTTTGCATTTCAGGGTTCCTGCTGGTGACCTTAAAGACCTGGATCTCCCACTTACAAAGCAAAGCTCAGAAGTACAACAGGTGCTTTGGGGTCAAAAGAGCAACCTGAGACCACGTGAGTAACTACCTGTCCCTCCCAAGTTACTGTGGAAACTCCCAGAATCTGAGATGAGAGACAAACACCTCAATATCAGAAACCAGGGAGGATTGTTTGGGCAAGATGGGGTGAAGGGGAGTGCTAAGGAAGCTACACATGAAGGAAAAGGGAGGCTGTGGAAGGGTCCCCAGCAAGACCAAACTACAAGCTCAGAACTGCCTTGGCTTGACAGTGGCGAGAACGGGGGCAAGTCTCGCGGGAGTGCACCTTCCAGGTGCTCAATGGTAAAGAATCTGTCTGCCAACGCAGGAGACGTGGGTTTGATCCCTGGGTCAGGAAAATCCCCTGGAGGAGGAAATGGCAACCTACTCGAGTATTCCTGCCTGGAGAATCCCATGGACAGCGGAGCCTGGCAGGCTATAGTCCAAGGGTTTGCAAAGAATCAGATACACTCAGTAACTGAGCATGGACACAGGAAGGGCTTAAGTCTGCAAACTGAAAGGGCCCACCTGGCACTGAGACATGATATCAGATATGGAGGAAACATAGTCCAGAAGCCAGGAGAGGTGAGCAAGTAAACCAGGAAGATGAAAGAATTGTTAGTAACAGAGTCCTGGACTTGACTGCAAATGGCAAACCTGTTTCTTGAAAGACAGATGAATAATATAAAATAATGACCACATGCTCCAGTCCACGGGGTCGCAAAGAGTCAGACATGACTGAGCAACTGAACAACAACAACAACATATCTAAAATCTAAATTGCAGATCCAAAGTCCCATATTATTTGCACATTAATTGGCAGGGGTGGGGTAGGCAATCTCTCATAGTTTTTAAAACACATGGACTCTGGGGTATGGCCTCCATGGGGTTGAACTACAGCCTCCTCATCCACCAGCTGTGTACCCAGCATGGCCCAGCCCTTACCTGTTTTCTCCCATCAGCTCACATCTCCCTGCTGTCTGTTCACTCGAAACTCACCCCTCCATCTGCATGGCCACTGCCTTCGTTCAGGCCTCACAATTTCTCCTGGGTCTGTCCTCTCTGGGCTCCCCCACCATCAGGCCTAGCTTTGCCCCTCCTCTCACTTCAATCCAGCTTCTAGAATGATCTTTAAAAACTTTCAGTGGCTTTTAATAACACTCCATAGAGAGCAGAGGAGGGTCCAAACCCCCAGGCATAGCATACAAGGCCTCGCCTCCAGGATCTGAGTCTACCCACCTGTTCGGCCACACTCTCTCCAGCCACAGTCAATCACACATGATTCCCAAGGCAGCACCTCTCTTCTCCCTGACATCAGAGCATCAGTAAGGCCTAGATTCATTCCCAGACTTGGCTGCTTACTACCTGTGTGAACTGGGCTGATTAAGTTGCTATGCTGACCCTCCAGCATGTCACCTGCAGGATGGAGATAATCACAATGCCTGGACCTCATGAGAGTTGTTGTGAACACTGAAGTGGGCTTCCTTGGTGGCTCAGATGGTAAAGAATCTGCCTGCAATGCAGGAGACCTGGGTTCAATCCCCAGTTCAGCAGGATGCCCTGGAGAAGGGCAAGGCAACCCACTTCAGTATTCTTCCCTGGAAAATCCCACAGACAGAGGAGCCTACAGAAGCAGGTTATAGTCCATGGGGTCGCAAAGAGTCAGACACAACTGAGTGACCAAACACTTTCACAAACACTGAAGCACAATGCACAGAGTCCTTAGCACAGTGATTCGCACGTTGTAAGCACTCTGAAATGAAGACCATGATCATTACATAACACAACTCTGCATGCCTAGAAAGCAATTTTTTCCACCTAGAAAACTCCTTTATGTTCACATTTCAGCTCAAACGTTACTCTCCACCTATTAGACTTTCAGTGAGGCTTGGCCACAGAGCATAGGAGAGAGCAGACAACCTTGACACTCCCAGTAGACGGGATTTCTTGTCCATGTGCTTCTCTCATGAGCCTCTGTGTGACCCTTGATCTAGGGCTTTGCAATGACCCACATGCCTAACTGTCTCCTCTACTGTGCTGTGACTTCTTTTAGTTTAATTATATATTAACTTGTTTACTTATTTTGGCTGTGCTAGGTCTTCATTGCTGTGTGCAGGCTTTCTACAGTAGCAATGAGGTGGGGTCACTCTTGTGGAGCATAGGCTTCTCATTGCAGTGGCTTCTCTTGTTGTAGAGCACAGGCTTCAGTAGTTGTGGTGCACAGGCTTAGTTACCCCAAGACATGTGGGATCTTCCCAGACCAGGGATGGAACCAGTGTCCCCTGGTTCCAGGTAGATTCTTAAGCAATGAACCACAAGGAAAGTCCACACTGTAAGCTTCTAAAGGGCAGGTGCTATATCAGACTCTCCCTAGGTTCCCCAGGAACTAGGAAAGTAACTGGCCCATGGCTTGTGCTCAGAAAGTACCCACTGAAAGAAACGGAAGAGTGGCTTTGCCCTGCCTGAGAATGAGGAGGATGGAAAAGGTGGCCAATGCTCCATCTCACAAGTTAAGGTCATGGCTCTGATGTTCAACCAGAATATCAAACATCAATATGTCCATCTTGGACAGGACAGAATGGCTGAGGGTTGGTGAGAGGAGGGAATCCAGCCTTGTGGGTGCATAGCTTCCAAAAGAAGAGCAGTCTTTGGAAACTTTCAAATGAAGGGAAAAAAAAACCAAACAACAAACACAGTGTTCAACCGGAAAACTGTGAGAAGCGCGGGGCTGTTGTGGATGAGTTCATGGTGGGGCTGAGCTGTCTGCTGAAGTGGCAACACTGGCCTGACCACTGCAGATTATAGCCAAAACCCTGAAATAACCTCAGGCCTCTGGTATGCTGTGGCCAAGGCTTACTGAAAGTCCAGCAGCATCATGAACGAAAGCATCAGCCTTGCCGATGAGAAAGCACCAGAGGCCGCCAAGAACCAAGCCTCTTCCTGATCAGGATGGTCCCAGAGGGAGGTAACCAGATCTCAGTCAAGCACACCCCCTCCACTGGGGCAGATCCTGGCTCTCCTGTGCAGACACACAGCCAGTTAATCAGACATTTTCCACGGATTATTCTGTGGTGATGAACCAAGCACATCAGATGATGATGACTAGAGGAGAGGTCCCTGTGATAGACATGGAGTCTGGCTCAAAGCAGGATGCCAGTGTGAAAAATGCAAGGCGCTGGGGCAGTGACCATGGGGTGGAGGCAATTCCCATCTTCAGAATTTCAAAGCTACCCCTGGACTCTAAGCATACCTCACAAACTGGAAAATGCAACCTGCTGTTGGTGATCTCTTCTGCATCGAGGGTGATATCTCCTTTGCTACGTTGAACACAGAGTACTGACTTCTTTAGAAGGAAGGATTAGACAGAGCAATTGTAGAACTCTGTTTTTTCTTTAGTCACACACCAGATATTTTTTTTTTTTAAATTTTTTAGCTGCACCATGTAGCATGCCAAAATCTTAGTTCCCCAACCAGGGATGGAACCTGTGCCCCCTGCAGTGGAAGCACAAGTTCTTGACCACTGGACCACCAGGGAAGTCCCTAGCTCAAATATTTCAAATGAAGCTTATACAGTATACTGGTGGTTCAGATGATAAAGAATCTGTCTGCAATGCGGGACACCCGGGTTCAATCCCTGGGTCAGAAGATCCCCTGGAGAGGGCAATGGCAACCCACTCCAGTATTCTTGCCTGGAGAATCCCATGGACAGAGGAGCCTGGTGGGCTACAGTCCATGGGGTTGAAAAGAGTCTGATACGACTGAGCGACTAACATTTCACTTGCACAGAGTATACAATGCTGTGAGGCTAACTGGGAAAGTCACTGTGTAATAGAAAGGGTTTCTGGAATATAGCAGAATTTTGGGGGATGTTTATATTTACGATGGAGTCAACAGGTACCAGGTAAAAGTTTGCTTGCACAACTTGTTGGTTCAGAAATAAGCACAAGTGTTGCCAGGGGGCTGTCAAAGAATTATTCACAAGGTCCTTGCTGCTTCACAAAATCTACTGCTCCTACTCACTGTTAGAGACTTCTAAGGTCGCCTGTAGGTATTCTGAGCAACTTTGGTGCTTGGGCACCTTCATATCTCCTAACCAAGTCACTGTTTATAATTAAGGAGTTTGAGCCCATGAGCAAGTAGGGACAGCATTCCTCATGGACATTTACAAGGCGTCATTCAAGCATCAAGTGAGTGGCCGTTCCAGTGCTCCGGTACCATGACCTTATTATAGAGTAAGTGTGCCAATGACCTCATTCCAGCCACCTCATCTATGTCAGATGACTGTCTGTGCCATCTGAGAAGATTTCTGGGAAAGTGGATTCTATAAACATCTTTGGAAATTCTGGCAAAGAATTCTTTCAAAACCCATTCCCCTTGGGTTAACAACTATTTTTTTTTTTTTTAACAGGGAAGACCCTTTTCTTCTTTCCTTTCACACATCCATCCAGCCATCTGGTCTGTCGTTCAGTTACACAGTCATGTCTGATTCTTTGTGATCCCATGGACTGCAGCACACCAGACTTCCCTGTCCATCACAATCTCCTGGAGAGTGTGTGAAATAGTAATACATTTTACGTGCCAGGTCTGAGCTCACCACTGGGTTGAGAAAATGAAGCATGCATTTGGCCTTGAGGGCTCTAAATGTAAGTGAAAAATAGTGTATGATATGTGTAATGAATGGAGTTATCAATCACGTAAATACAGTCCACACTATATCTAAAATGGATAACCAACAAGGACCTAGAGTAGAATAGCAGAGAGAACTCTGTTCAATGTTATGTGGCAGCCTGGATGGGAGAGGAGTTTGGGGAGAATGGGCACAAGTATAAAAATAGCTGAGTTACTCTGCTGTGCACCTGAGACTATCACAACATTGCTAATTGGCTACACTCCAATATGTTAAAAAAAAGTTTAAATAGAAAAAAAGAATGGAGTTATTGATGAAGAAACAGTATTAACAGCCACAGAACAAGAAATATAGCAATTCATGATGCTGGAGGCATGATTGAATCGTCATGTGTGGATACAAGCTTAATTTCCAGAACTTCTATCTTTATAGAAACACAGCAACTAAATACAACAACCAAAAAAAAAAAAAAAACACCACACACACAACAAACAAAATGACACAATTTCTGAATTCATAGCAAACCACTCAATCCAGTGGTATGAAATGCTGTTTAGAAAATTCTACTTGGTTGCCTAAAAATGCCATTTTCTCTGATGATGAAAGTCATGTAAAAATTAGGAAAATGCAAGACAGAAGAGAGAAGAAAAAAGTAACCAATAATCTACTACACAGAAATATGATTACTATTCTATGTACAATTTTTCAACACATAGATACACCATTCATTTATAATCTAAAAATAAAAGTGTGATCATGATTGCATAACCTGTCATTCTTTTTAAAACTTCTTAGCACTTTGCTTCATTCTTTTTTTATTTTTAAAGATTTATTTGTTTATTTGGCTATGGCACGTGGGATCTTTGATCTTTATCATTTTGGCATACAGAATCTTTCAACTGCAGCATGCGAATCCTTAGTTGTAGCATGTGGGATCTAGTTCCCTGACCAGAGACTGAACCCAGGTCCCTGCATTGGGAGCGGAATCTCAGCCACTAGACCACTAGGAAAGGCTCATGCTCCATTCTCAAATACCTTCTGAAAGCATGTTTATGGTTGTCCAGTATCCTATCATGGCTTCCCTGGTGGCTCAGGCAGTAAAGAATCCGCCTGCAATGCAGAAGATCTGGGTTCCATCCCTGGGTTGGGAGGATCTGATGGAAAAAGGCATGGCAACCCACTCTAGTATTCTTGCCTGGAGAATCCCCAAGGACAGAAGAGCATGGTGGGCTATGGTTCATGGAGTCACAAAGAGTTAGTCACGACTGAAGCAACTAAGCATAGCACACAGCACAGTATCCTATCATATAGACATTTCATGCTAGTTTTAGCCAATTCTTTATTGTTGAAATTTAGATATTTACAATATTTAGACTTTGAAATTTAAAACAATTCAAGGTTTTCACAACAATGTTTAACCATACCATACACACATCTCTGATTAATTCCTGTATATTGACTGCACATTTTAAGGCATTTAATATATATTCTCAAGTTATTCTACAGAAGGTTTGTACTGATTCAAATTCCCATCAGCAGAATATTCACCTTCCCAGGTGAATACAGAACCCGCCTGCCATGCAGGAGACTTAATGAGACATAGGTTCGATCTCTGGGTCAGGAAGATCCCCTGGGGAGGGCATGGCAACCCACTCCAGTATTCTTGCCTGGGAAATTCCATGGACAAAGAAGCCTGGCAGGCTTCAGTCCATAGGGCTGCAAAGAGTTGGACATGACTGAATCGACTGAGCACACACGCACAGCAGAACACAAAAGTGTCCATTTTTCTGAACCTTCCCAATAGTGTGTATTTTGTCTTCTAAATTTTTTGCTACTTGATAGGTAAAAGAAGATGGTATAAAATTATTTTAACTTGCAGTTCTGATGAACAGGAGGCTGAATTCTTTCCAGATGCTTAGCATGTGTGTGTATTCATATTTGTAAATGTATGTAACACCCTGTTCAGAGCTTTTGCTCATTTCTTCCTATTCAGTGAAAAATCCGCCTTTTGGTCCAAATTGTGCCCTCTGGAACTATCCTAAGTAAGTTTAATTCCTCCTTCATATGACACCCCCTCAAATACTTGAAGACAAAAGTCATGTCTTGCTTTCTCCAAGATAAACAATCCCGGCTCCTTCAACTGTTTCTCATGTGGCAAAGTTTCAAGGGCAGTTGTTGGAGATTTAATGCCTCACAACCCCTTCCGCCCGTTAGCCTGTACCCTTCAGCTCTCTTGGGTATAGAACTCCACAGGACTCCAGAAAAGTGGGCCCTGAATCACTTTTTTAGAATTTTGCTTTTTGGACACATGACAAGTGGAATCTTAGCTCCCCAACCAGGGATCAAACCCACGTCCCCTGCATTGGAAGAGTGGAATCTTAACCACTGGACCACCAGGGAAGTCTTGTCCTGAATCCTCCTGGCAGACTCTCTGCATGCAGTCACCTGCCTGCACCTTGGCTCTCAGCCTCCTTTCTTGTGATAGGCAGGCATGGCACTCAAATAAACTGGTAGAAAAAGAGCACTTTGAGGCCAGAAACAGGAAGAGAAGTTTGCCTGGTATAACAAGGACGATGAATTCAAATGAGGAGAGCATTAAGAAGGAGACGGTACGCTGGTCCCCGAGAGGCTGAATTTGGCAGGACTGGGGTAGCTTTCTAGAGTCTCATCTGGGGAGCCTCTCCTGACGCTGGGGAAGGTAAAGGACCCCGCCTCCATCCACAGGGCTGACTGTCTGGCCACACCCTCCTGGAGTCATTTGTGTACCTGCTTGTCCCCCACCAGCACATCTTTGCATTCCCCAAGGGCTGGGCCTCAGTCTAGTGCCCAAGAGCCTTGCTCAGCAGATGGCTTGGATGAGGCCATCACATGTCCCAGAGAGTCACGGCTAGAAATCTTTCACCAGGCTGCCCACAAAGGCTGCCCCTTTGCTCTTCTTTGCTTCTCATCAAACAACCTTCCAGCATAAATCTGTTGTCTCAAGTACTTTCAAACCTCATAGATTTCCCGGACAATAGCCATGGGCACCCACACCAGTGACAAGGAAGCCCCAGGGCATCACAGAGTTGTACCTGATTAACACGTCAGCTTTGGAGGACTCTCTTTAAGAATCCTGGGTCTGATGAGTTCTGTAGAATGGTCAAGACTATGGAACTACAAAGCTGGGGTCCAGGCTCTGGACACTATAAATGAATCACTGCCTTCAGAGTTCCTGTCTTTGAGCTCAACCTTAAGGCAAGTAACACCTTGATGATTTTATGCATTATGATCTAAGTATGGGCTTCCTAGGTGGTATAGTAGTAAAGAATCTGCCTGCCAATACAGGATACGCAAGAGATGCAGGTTCCATCCCTGGGCTGGGAAGATCTCCTGGAGGAGGGAATGGCAACCCATTTTAGAATTCTTGCCTGGAAAATTCCATGGACAGAGGAGCCTGGTGGGCTACCATCCATGGTGTCGCAAAGAGTAGGACAGGACTGAGCAACTGAGCACAGGCACGAGCATGGTCTAAGTAGAAAAACATATACAAATAAGATATACTATAAATAAATCCGATATATCGATATCTATCTATATCTCAAACATTAAATATTGCCAACTTATCACAAGATTAATATAAAACCTCACAGTAAAGACCTATTTACCTCAGTTCTTATTACCTGATACATCACACCTGGATTTCAACAAAGATTTACAAGATATGCTAAAAGGCAGGAACAAACATAGCTCAAAGAGACAACTAAATATCAGAACCAGACTCAGATATGACATGGATTTTGAAATGACTAGGCTGGGAATTTAAAATAACTATGATTAATATAAAATTAAATTAATATAATTTAATGTTCAAAGGGCTAGTGGAAGAAGTAGATAAAATAAAGAACATATGGGTAATGTAAACAGAGAGATGGAAACTCTAAGAAAGAATAAAAAGGAAATGCTAGAAAAACAAAAAAACACTAACAGAAAACAATGCCTTTGACAGTCTCATCAGTAGACTGGACATACTCAAGAATAGAATTAGTGAGCTTGCAGATATATCAACTGACATTTCCAAAACTGAAATGGAAAGTCAAAAAACAATAAAAAACCCAGAACAGAATACCCCCAAACTATAGTCCAGTTTCAAAAGATAAACGTGTAATTGGAATACCAAAAGGAGAATAGAATGAAACAAAAGAAATATTTGAAGAAATAATGTCCAAGAATTTTCCAAAGTTAATGACAGACCCCAAACCACAGACGCAAGAAGCTCAGAAAAAATACCAACCAGTACAAATAGTCAATGGGGCTTCCCTAGTGGCTCAGTGGTAAAAATCCATCTGCCAAGTAGGAGATGCAGGTTCAATCCCTGGGCTGGAGAGATCCCCTGGAGAAGGAAATGGCAACCCACTCTAGGAGTCTTGCCTAGAGAATCCCAAATACAGGGGAGCCTTGTGGGCTACAGTCCATGGGGTCGCAAAGAGTTGGAAACAACTCAGGGACTAAACAACAACAACAACGATAACCAAAAAATCCCACAAAAATTAAAACAAACTATACTATCATATTGAAACTGCGGAAATCCAAAAACAAAGAAAAATCTTGAAAGAAGCCAGAAAAAAGTCCCACACTACATATAGAAAAATGAGGATAAGAATCACATAGACTTCTCATCAGAAACCATGCAGACAATAAAGTGAAATGAATATTTAAAGTGTGGAAAGAAAATAACCACCAACCTAAAATTCTATATCCAGTGAAATTGTCCTCCAAGTGTGAAGGAGAAATAATGACTTTCTATGAAAAACAAAAATGGTGAGAATTTATCATCAGCAGAGTTGTCCTGCAAGGAATGTTAAAAAGAAGGTCTTCATGAAGAAGGAAATTATACAGATCAGAAACTCAGATCTCCACAAAGGAAGGAAGAGCATCAGCGAAGGAATATAATTAAGGTAAAAATGAAATATTCACACACTACAAAATTTGCCATCTTAAAGAATACAATTCAGTGGTTTTTAGTAGATTCGCACAGTTATGCAGCTATTACTACTATCTAAATATAGAACATTTTTGTCACCTCAGAAAGAAACACAACTCTGAATATTCATTGGAAGAACTGATCTGAAGCTGAAGCTCCAATTCTTTGGCCACCTGACGAGAAGAGCCTACTCACTGGAAAAGACCCTGTGCTGGGAAAGATTGAAGGCAAAAAGAGAAGGGGGTGGCAGAGGATGAGATGATTGGATGACATCACTGACTCAATGGACATGAATTTGAGCAAACTCTGGGAGATAGTGGAGGACAGAGGGGCCTGGCATACTGCAATTCATGGGGTTACAGAGTAGGACACGACTTAGCAACTGAACAATAATAACCCATTAGCAGTCACTCCCAATTTTTCTCTCCCCCCATAACCTGGAAACCACAAATATACTTTTTGTTTCAATGGATTTGCCTATTCTGAACGTTTCATATACATGGAATTGTAATGTGGCCTTTTGTGTCTAACTTTCTTTTACTTAGCATGATGTTTTCAAGGTTCACCCATATTATAGCATGAATCAGTACTTCATTGCTTTTTTCCCCCTCTCTCCAGCCCTGGTATCTGCCAGTCAATTTTAATTGCGGGATAATTCTTTACAGTGTTGTGTAAGTTTCTTCTGCAAACAATGTGAATCAGCTATAAGTATACATATAACCCCTCCCTCTTGAGCCTCCCTCTCACCTCTGCCATCACACCCTTCTAGATCATCACAGAATACTGAACTGAGCGCCCTGTGATATATAGAAGCTCTCCACTAGCTATTTTGCACATGGTATTGTATTAATGTATATATCAATGCTACTCTCTCAATTTGTCCCACCCTTTCCTTCTCCTTCACTGCTTTTTATTGCTGAATTATTATTAGCTTAGCTTAGTGCATTGAAGCTATCATAAGGGTATACCACTTTTTATTTATCCATAAATGTACATGTGTAATTTGATTCCATATTTTGGCCACCATGAATAATGCTGCTATGAACATTCAGGTACAATTTTCTTTGTGAATATAAGCTTTCAGTTCTCTTGAGTATATACCTTGGAGTGAAACTGCTGAGTCATATGGCAACTCTAGGCTCAACATTTTGAGGAACTTCCAGACTGTTTTCCAAAGCAGCTGCTTCATTTTATACCCCCACCAGCAAAGGATGAGGGTTCCAGTTGCTCCAAACCCTTACCAACATGCATTATTGTCTATTTTAACCATACTAGTGAGTGTGAGAGGTATTTCATCACCGTGGTTTTGATTTGCATTTCTCTAGCGACTTGAATACAATTATCATTTCAAATGTCCCTCTGAGACTCAGATGTATAGAACAGACTTGTGGACTCTGTGGGAGAAGGCGAGGGTGGGATGTTTCAAGAGAACAGCATCGAAACACGTATATTATCTAGGGTGAAACAGATCACCAGCCCAGGTTGGATGCATGAGACAAGTGCTTGGGCCTGGTGCACTGGGAAGACCCAGAAGGACCAGGTGGAGAGGGAGGTGGGAGGTGGGACCGGGATGGGGAATACATGTAAATCCATGGCTAATTCATTTCAATGTATGACAAAAACCACTGCAATGTTGTAAGGTAATTAGCCTCCAACTAATAAAAAAAAAATAAATTAAAAAAAATTAAAAAAATTAAAAAATAAAAAAACAAATGTCCCTCTGACTTTCCAGAGAGCTCTCAGTGACAGATCACAGAAAGGATTTGTGAGGCGCCAATCACCTTTGCAGGATCACTCTTTTACAAACCTTCGTTTCAAGTAGCAAGATTTTTTTCCATTACAAAGACCATTACATTCTAACTACAATGGAAAATAAGAGTATTTTCCAGTCTCTTTCTATAAGAATGCATTTCTAACAGGATACCATGGTGACATGAACCAGCATTCAATCCCCTGGGAATGAAGATGCAGGTTCTCCTTACCTGCTGGTGGCCAAGCCTTGATGTAGCCTGTGCAGTGGACCACAGCATACTGGGCTTCTCCTTCCTTCACAGGGCCAAGGCCATTCCTAGAGAAAGAACATCATGAGCAGGCTTTCAGCACCTGGGGGTGAGGCAAGGATGCCCATGACTCCTTTAGTACCTAAGCTTCTGGGGTCACCTGTTGACCTTGTGTTTCTGAATCTTCACCTCCCAGCATCCTCCTTTCCCCCTTCCCTCATAGTATGCATGTCCATAATAAATCCACCCAACACCTTTCTCAGCTGAGCCACAGTAACTCTGAAGTGTGAGTCTCTTGGTGCTTTCCATGGCTAAGCCTGTCTTTAAGTTCAGCTATTCCTTAGCTTAGTGCATTGAAGCTATCTACTGGCATAGCCCCAAAACATCCATCATGCCTACCACCTTTCCTGGTGGTCCAGGGACTAGTACTCTGTGCTCTCAATGCAGGGGGCCTAGATTCGATTCTTGGTCAGGAAACTAGATCCCACATGCTGCAATTAAAGATCCCATGTGCCACACCTAAGACCAGCACAGCCGAATAAATATTTTTAAAAATAAAGATAAAAACTGTAAGGCCTACTGACCTGAACCTCTTCCTCATGGTGGTTAGTCTGTTTAGAGGAAGATGGTCCAAAGGAGCATTTCCACACCTAAGATGTGAGAAACACATTAGAACGGGTGAAGAGCCAGCCAACCTTATAAAGCCTACAGTGCTGCAGGCAAGTATATTTGTTGTTGTTCAGTCACTCAGTCATGTCTGACTCTTTGTGACCCCCTTTGGACTGAGGCACACCAGGCCTCCCTGTCCTTCACTATCTCCTGAAGTTTGATCAAACTCATGTCCATTGAGTCAGTGATGTCATCCAACCACCTCATCCTCTGCCGCCCCCTTCTCCTCCTGCCCTCAGTCTTTCCCAGCATCAGGGTCTTTCCCAAAGAGTTGTCTCTCCGTATCAGGTGGCCAAAGTACTAAAGCTTCAGCTTTAGCATCAGTCCTTCCAATGAATATTCAGGGTTGATTTCCTTTAGGACTGACTGGTCTGACCTTAAGCCTAGTATATGGACCTTATCTAATGTGACCACACTTACTCAGGTGAGCTGTATAGCTAATTTCTTCCCAAAGTGCAGAAGCAGGGCTGCATGTCTATGAATTCTGATCATCACCGAAGGCAAGGGAGGGGACCCATTCTTCAGTGCACAGGTAGACCGTCTCCGGCCCAGCCCAGGAGCCAGAGACCTATGAACAGACACATGCTCCACTCTGCAGATCATTTCAGTGTAACTTGGGGGCTTTCAGGGAACAAGGGAAGGGTGGTGATGACAGCTACAGCATCTCTTCAGGCCCAAGCAGAGGCATCAACTCAAAACAGATGTTGCCAGCTGACAAACAGAACCATCTTCTCAGGCTTCAGATTAACAGTGTAGAAAGTCCCTCCTCCCCTGCAGTGTTCTGGCACTAGGAATGAGCAAACCACTGTGAGCCTGTGAATGACAACAGACAAACTGGGGACAGGAGGAGGATGAGTCTGGAATCAGATCTTTCTATGGGTCCTTCTCTGGGAGGCAGGGGGTGTGAGGTGTCCCATTGCCCTTTCAAGCAGCATCTTTTCTGCCTCCCTTCTCCATAACTGTCTCCACATCCCAGGCTCCAAGTATCCACAGCCTGCACTGTGGTCAACCTCTGACCTGTGTTCTCATTTCGCACTTCCATTTCCCAATTTCACGGTAGATGATGTCCTCAATGTCTCGGTATTCAGTGCAGCAAAGACAAGAGTCCATTTATACTCTGAGGCCTGGGGGAGCTGCCAGAATGGGCACGTTTTCACAGCAGGATCCATCCAAGAGGTAGCCGCCTAGGGATGCTGGCACAGCCCTCTGCCCTCTGGCAGGTTGTGCCCAGTGTCTTCCTGAAACTAAGCTGCTTTATTTGGAGGGGAAGGCCATGCTCTCAGCAGATGGCAGTGCTCCTTGCCTCACAGGTAAATCCAGGTAGTGTGGGTGTGGCACTGCAAAAAGCAACCCAAAGGTACCAGGGCAGGGAGGGGACCACCTGACTCTGGTCGATAGGTCAGTGATACTGGTATTGGAGGGCTTCCCAGGTGGCACAGTGGTAAAGAATCTGCCTGCCAATGCAAGAGACCTGGGTTTGATCCCTGGGTCAGGAAGATCTCTTGGAGGAGGAAATTGCAACCCACTCCAGTATTCCTGCCTGGAAAATTCCATGGATAAAGGAGCCTCACAGGCTCTAGTCCTGGGTCGTAAGGAGTTAGAAACGACTAAGGAACTAGGCACAGCACAGTAATGGTATTAGAGAGACTTCCCTGGTGGTCCAGTGGCTAAGACTCTGTGCTCCCAATGCAGGGGGCCTGGGGTCAATCCCTAGTCAGGGAACTAAATCCCACATGCCTCAATTAATACTTTGCATGCTGCAACTAAAGACTCTGCATGCTACAATGAAGATCAAATATCCTGCGTGCTATAAATAAGACCCAGCACAAATAAATTAATTAAATAAGGGCACTGGAGGCTACTTAGGAATGGAATACCTGATACTTCCAATAAATTTATGCACAAGGCAACTTCTTAGATGGGGCAATGAAGAATTCACCCTGCTGTGCTACAATGAATGTCCCTCTAGCTAGGACGGGCATTTACTCTACTGGCCAAAGCACTGAGGAAAGCCCTTGCTGTGCTGGACTACATTAACTGATGCATTCTGTCCCTGGTGGACACTAATGCATGTGAGTCTGAGCCACTCGGCTTGCCCCTGCCGGCTGAACAGAGGGAAGACAGCCTGTGCAGTTGTTAGGTTGCTCAGTCATGTCCGATTCTCTGTGACCGCCAGGCTTCCCTGACCTTCACCATCTCTCGGAGTTTGTTCAAAGTCACATCCAAGGAGTCGGTGATGCCATCCAACTATCTCATCCTTTGTTGCCCCCTTCTCCTCCTGCCCTCAGTCTTTCCCAACATCAGGGTCTTTTCCAATCTCACTGATGTCAACCCTCAACTCTGTATTTTCAGCCTCAAGCTCTCCCATGAACTCCAGAATTCTACGTCCAACTGCCAACTCCTTATCTCCATTTACAGGTGAGACAAACCAAAGGAGATGACATGGGGCTGCAGTCAGGAGGTGATGTCACCAGGGTAAAGGTGTGATCTGAGAGCCCCTCAGGATGCTCAGCAGCAGGGGGGAAGGGAGTGGCCCCACCAGAGCCCCAGCCCACTGCTCCCCCAAACAGACCTCATCCTGCAGATGAAGGACCTCCGGGAACCCATGCACATCCTCATGGATGACTGCTGCCCTTCTTTCTTGACTGTCCCGGTCTTCAGGTCCAAGATCCGGCCTGAGACAGAGACAGAGAGAGAGAAAAGACATTTGCATGAATCTCTGTCTTTGATTGTGGGGTACAGGTGAGGGGAGAGCTCTCCAAGTGAAAACACATGGGGCCATGCAAATTGTTTCTTGGAATTCCCAACATTCTTTAAGCAATGAAATCCACACAATCCTAATGCTTTGTTTTCTTCAAAGAATGGTCCACACCCGCTGTCTCTGCTTTGTCCAATTCCATCACAAGTCCCCCCAGTTTGGCTTTGTCTTCCACGGCTTCATGGAAACGGCATTCACCAAGGTCACTAACGACATTTTTATTGCTAAATCTAAAACATGCTTTCCCTTTGGCTTATCTGACTGCTTCTGCTGAGGCACAATGATTCTTGAAAATCCTCCCTCCCCTTGGCTTCTGACAATCACTCTCCACTCGCCTCCCCCAGAGGCTCTTCCCTCTCCCAGAGGCTCCAACTTGAGCCATCTTCTCTCCTTGTTCTATGTATCCCTTATGCCAGGAGTCCCCAACCTCCGGGCCATGGACTGGTCCCTCCAGTCAGATCAGTGGCAGCATCAGATTAGAAATAAAGTACACAAGAAATGTAATACATTTAAATCATCCTGAAACCATCCTTCCACCCCCCGTCTGCAGAAAAACTGTCTTCCATGAAATTGGTCCCTGTTGCCAAAAAGGTTGGAGACCACTGTCCCATGTGATTTTAGCCACTCCAAGGTTTTGAGGATCAATTCTACCCTAACGAACCTACATCTACACCTCCAGCACCAAGATCTAAACCACCAGTGGATGATTGCACACCTCAAAGGCAGCATCAACCATACCCAGACACCAGCTAAAGCATCTCCAACCAACAACAATCGAAGTCAGAATTCTAAATGTCATTTCACCTTCCTCTCCCTCACCTCCCAAACACTCAGTCTTGCCATCTTGTCTGGCTCATCATTTATTCCTCAAAGGAGACTCACTTCCAGCCCTCAGCATCCTTTCTCCTTGATCCACCTTTCACATGACTGATGGCTTTCTAAACGATACATATCTGACTGTGCACCTCTTGGTTTAAAACTGCATTGCTAGATATAAGTCCCTGTTGATTATTTATTTTATATGGTGTGTGTGTATTAGTCACTCCATCATGTCCAACTCTTTGAGACCCCATGGACTGTAGCCCACCAGGCTCTCTGTCCATGGGATTCTCCAGGCGAGAATACTGGAGTGAGTTGTCAGTCCCTTCTCCAGGGGATCTTCCCAAACCTGGGATCGAACCCGGGTCTCCTGCATTGCAGGTGATTCTTTACCATCTGAGCCATCAGAGAAGCTCCATAGAGTGGTGTGTATATCCCGACCTCTTCATGAATCCCTACTGTAAAGCACGGGGAGCTCTACTCAATACTCTGTAATAACCTATATGAGAAAAGAATCTGAAAAAGAATAGATACATGTATTTGTTGTTCGGTTGCTCACTCATAACCAACTCTTTGCAACTCCATGAGTCGACTGTAGCCCGCCAGGCTCTTCTGTCCATGGAATTTTCCAGGCAAGAATACTGGAGTGGGTTGCCATTTCCTACTCAAGAGGGTCTTCCCCACCCAGGGATAGAAACTGTATCTGCTATGTCTCCTACATTGACAGGTGATTCTTTACTGTTGCACCACCAGACAAGCCCAGATACATGTGTAACTAAATCACATTGCTGTACATCTGAAACTAATACAACATTGTAAACAACTGTACTCCAGAATAAAATAAAAACTTTTAAAACTGCATTGCTTACAGGAGCTCCTTAGAGAGTCTTTGGTCCCTGTCAGCCACTCAACCTCATTTCCCCTACACTTTCGAGTGTCCTGTCCAAGAGAAACATACTAAGAGCCACCTATGTGATTGTAAATGTTCTAACAGAAGCGGTTTTTAAAAAGTTAAAAGAAATGGGTAAAATTACTTCTAAAAATAGACCCCAAACATTATCCTTTCAACATGCAATTCATGCAAAAATTATTAATGGGCTATGTTGCTTTTTCTCATACTATATCTTTGAAACTGGGGTGTATCTTACAGGAGCAGCACGTTTCAGTTCCAACTGGCCCCGTTTTGGGTGCTCAGTACCCAGATGTGGTTAGAAAGTTCCACACAGTGCAGGGAGCAGCTCTGCAGACCGCGCCTCATCAGAGCCCTCGGCAGGCAGGTGTTTCTGAAAGCGCCCTGTGCCCTCCTGCATTTGCAGATGTGGTCCTTCCTGCCAGAAATTCTCTCCCTGTCCACACAAGCTGTCGTCCTGGTGAACTTACCCTTCAGGACCACCTTATACGGCACAGCCTCTGGGAAATCTTTTCTAAGGTTCTTCGTGCAGAGCTTCATGTCTGTTTCTTCGTTCTTTCCTTTTTCCCTTCTTTCCTCCCTCCCTTTCTTCCTTCCTTCCTCCCAAGGAGTCGGACTGACTGAAGTGACCCAGTACACACGCACGTACATTTACACTGTTATTACATATAGCCATTACAAGTAATCAAGAAATTAATTAAAGTGTACAGGAGGGGGACTTCTCTGGCAGTCCAGTGGGTAAGACTCTAAGCTTCCACTGCAGGGCACAAAGGTTTGATCCTTGATTGGGGGAGCTAAGACCCTACGTGATGTGAAACACAGCCAAGGATATGTACAAATGCTATACGATTTTATGTAAGAGATACTACCCCATTTCATAGAAGAGATTTGAGCCTCTGTGGATTTTGCTTTCTGTGTCAGGTCCTGCATGGGCATTGAGGCAGGACTATATATGCGAGTTGGACTGAGTCATTTTTACCCATCCATGAAAGGACTGTTTAACACAATTGGCATTAATTAATTAATTAATTAATGCCACTATGGGGGCTTCCCAGACGGTTCAGTGGTAAAGAATCCACCTGCCAATGCAGGAGCTGCAGGAGACAAGGGTTCGACCCCTGGGTCGGGAAGATCCCCTGGAGGAGGAAATGACTATCCACTCCAGTATTCTTGCCCAGAGAATCCCATGGACAGAGAAGCCTGGTGGGCTACAGTCCATGGGGTCGCAAAGAGTCGCACACGACCAAGCAACTAACACTTTTTTCTTTCATCGAATCTACCATGATAACTCTTCTGCTCCAAGCTTTTTGGTCCTTTGGCCATGAGACATGTGGAATCCCAGCTCCCCAACCAGGGATAGAATTCATACTACCCCACACCACCCCCTACTGCAGTGGAAGTCAAAGTCCCAGCCACTGGACCACCAGGGAAGTTCCTGAATAGGTTTCTATCACTTGAAATAAAAAAGCCCTTGAAGAAGGCACCCCCCACCACCCACCCCCAGCCAAAATGGCTCACACTGCCTAAGCAGAGAAGAAGCAGTAGGGGCTTTGAATGGCGGGATCAGCTATCTTTCCCCATTACCTTCTGCTGCAGCAGCTGGGACCCTGCAGCCTTCATACCCAATGTGGACTAGGGCTCTGTAGGGTGTGAGGTGCTCAGCTCTCTAAATACCAGCAATTACATCATGCCCACTACGGAGCCACACATCTTTAAGCAGGATATGTATCCCAGAATTCAAGCCTATCAGGGGCCCAGCTCTCAGTCTGCTGATCGGGGGTGGGGGAGACTCTGGCACTTCCCATGTAGCGGAGACCCCAGGTGTCTGTCAGCAATTCAGTGCTGTCTGCATCCCAGGTTTGACACCTGTCTATCAGATGTCTTCTTTTCACGGCTGTTTTAGTGGAAATTGTCACTGGCTTTGTCATCCGCCAAATGGCAAACGGCTTCAGCTGAGAAAAGGGCCAGCCTGAGAGTCTGTCAAATTCCAAAGTGTGCTCTGAAAATAAATCACAGCTGTGAAGCATATGAGCCCTGGAACATGAGGAAATGAGAAAACACACTTCCACAGTCTGCTATCGTGACCCTGAGGGATGACTCCTTCAGAGTTTATTTCTCTGTGTGCTTCTCCAATTTCCTCTGGCACAATGAACCCCCTTTCCAGACTCCTTGGGAATGGAAAGCATGCCTACTTTCTGCAGTAGGTGTGTTCCTGAGGGCTAATGGAAACTGGATTTTCAACAGATTTAATAGCAGGGAAGATGTATGGAGGTATGAGACCATCCCCTGGCCCTGGGCAGTGAGTCCCAGCATGATGGACTGAGAATCACTCCCTATTCCATGGATAGCTGGGAAGTGGGTTTACTTATGATAGGGTTCCCCAGAATATGGAGACATACCCACTATTTATCCTGCTCTTCCCACGTGGCACAAGTGGTAAAGTACCCGGCTGCCAAGGCAGGAGACACAAGAGACACAGGTTCGATCCCTGGGTTGGAAAGATCCCCTGGAGTAGGAAGTGGCAACCCACTCCAGTATTCTTGCTTGGAGAATCCCATGGAGAGAAGCCTGGTGGACTACTGTCTATGAGATCACAAAGATATGACTGAGCGTATGCTTACACACACACACACTGCTTTTACTTCTTTCCTGACCCACAGAAACCTCAGGTCTGCTTAGAACCATGGGTCTGGATTTCTATGGCAGGTCCCCAGTGGGTCCCTAAGATGCACCATCAACCAGACCAATGCTGACCCTTTCCAGAGTCTCCTCCCACCCCCAACCACATCCATTGGGTCAGGAGGACTCCCTCCTTGTCAATCCCATCACTGGCTGGTCCCACCATGAATCCCATCCTGCTTTCCTGCAGCCAGTCCCTAAATTCCCGGCCACTCCAACCACTTCTCCTCTCGGTCCTCTTTACCGCCACCCCAGCCCCCTGCTCCTCTCCTTCCTAATCTCCTCCAGAGTGCCCTCTGGAACATCCACTCTGAAATAAACAACCGTTTACATCCTCAACTCCTTTCAGAAAGCCTGACCTTCTTCCTTGGTGGCATCACTTCCCAGAAGAGACCTGTTCTCTTATATCCTATGTGTTACGGGCTCAGAGGCACGTCTGCCATCTTCCTGGGCATCCAGAGCCCTTCCAAGTCAGCACTCCTCTCACATAACCCTGGCTCCTCCCAGACACACCAGGTCAGCCTCATCCACCCACAAGCCCTTGTGGTCTCTGGAGTCTTCCCATCTTAGGGTCACTCTCCTCTTTCATTTTAGACATCAGCACATCACTCATACTCTTTCTCTTTGCCCCCAAGACGTGCTACCATCCATCATGGATGGCTCGGCATCCATGTGAAGGATCCACCCAACCTCCCTGCCTCTGTCCTTGCCTTCCTCAACTCTGAGCATGCTCCCCCACACTCCCTGGCAGACAGTACACCCACCACCATTTTGTGGAACTCACAGGCATCCACAACTGTTCCCTCTGAGGCTTTACATTCAGATATCCCCTTCTGGACCACAACATCCACATCCACTAGTCCCTTCACTTTGGCTCTCTGGCTTCATCGTTCTTTGAATGTAGTCAGTCCAGTGCCCAAAGCCTCCCACCCAATCAGCTTCCTTCTTTTAGGACAAAAGCCACAAGCTTTTTTCTGAGCTGGTCACCAGGGCAGAGGGCTCACATTACACAATGGCACCTTTGCCAAAGAAGCCCCAGAAATGTTCCACACAACAGGCAGCTGCGGAAGCAGATATTTTGTCTGAATTCAATGTACGAAGGAGAACCATTGATGACATAGCCCAAATCTGGGAGAGATTTGATGACATAGCCCAAATCTGAAGCTGTTGTTCTTCAGACAACTCAGTCTGTGTCCAATTCTTTGCGACTCCATGGACTGCAGCACGCCAGGCTTCCCTGTTCCTCACCATCTCCTGGAGATTGCTCAAACTCATGTCAATTGAGTCAGTGATACCATCCAACCATCTCCTCCCCTGTTGCCCTCTTCTCTTTCTGCCTTCAATCTTTCCCAGCATCAGGATCTTTTCCTATGAGTCAGCTCTTCACATCAGGTGGCCAAAATACTGGAGTTTCAACTTTAGCATCAGTTAATCCAGTGAGTATTCAGGGTTGACTTCGCTTAAGATAGACTGGTTTGATCTCCTTGCAGTCCAAGGGACTCTCAAGAGTCTTCTCCAGCACCACAGTTCAAAAGCATCAATTCTTTGGCACTCAGCCTTCTTTACGGCCCAGTTATCACAACCGTGCATGACTACTGGAAAGACTATAGACTTGACTATATGAACCTTTTTCAGCAAAGTAATGTCTTTGCTTTTTAACACACTGTCTAGGTTTGCCACTTCAAAGTGAAAGGGCAGCAACAATAGGAGTCACAGCTCCTGTGTGTGCAAGTGTGGGAGAGGAGCAGGTCACCTTCTTTCTCTGTTTGGTCTCCTTCACTGGAAACAGGATCAGACCTGCCTGCTTTGACAGTTCTGTGGGGATTTGAAGACTTAAACAGAGGAGCTCAATAACCTCCTTTGAGAATTAGAATACAAGTGACTGGCAGGCTCCAGGCAGCCACTTTGTGAGCTTTAAGATAACTGTGTTGAAATACACAGCAAAGGTCTGAAATGCTCTCTTAGAGTTGGCCCAGCCCCTGCCTCTTGGCCGCTCTAAGAATAATGCGCACAACACTGCCTCAGGCTAAAAGGTTGAAGAACTCCTTACTTTTTTCCTTAAAATAAAAAAATTTAAATTATAAAACTAAAGTGTTAGTCACTCAGTTGTGTCCGACTCTTTACGACCCCATGAACTGTAGCCCACCAGGCTCCTCTGTCCACGGAATTCTTCAGGCAAGAATACTGGAGTGGGTTGACTTTCCCTTCTCCAGGGTATCTTCCCAACCCAGGGATTGAACCTGAGTCTCCTGCATTGCAGGCGTATTCTTTACCATCTGAGAGACCATGGAAGTCTCTAAAACTAAAGTGATCTTTAAAAAAAAAAAAATCAAGCAACCATACATACAGTAAAAGCCCAGACAATCTTCCTCTCTAAACTACTGAGTTACCAAAAAGTTTGTTCAGATTTTTCCGTCACATTGTACAGGAAAACCCGAAGCACGCTTTTGACCAATCCAATATCAACACTTAGGCATATTTTCTGTCAATCTTTTTTCTATGCGTGTCTGCTCATTTCTTTTAACTAAATGAGGTTTCATGGTGTATATTTTTCCACTTTATATTACAACATAAACTCATAAGGATTTAATCATCAATGTTATTTGAAAGGCTCTGTGGTATTGAGCAGAGAATTTATTATTGGATATTAACTCACTCCTAGGTTTTCCACAGCAAATAATGCAGTGATAAATAACTATAAAGGAAAAAATAGCCGTATCATCTTAGGACAGGTTCCTGAAAATGGAATTACTACATCAAATGAAAAAAATTTTAAGGCTCTTAATACCAGCTCCCAGTGAACCCTGTGGTCAACACATTGACTAATATTCAGTGTTTCCACTCCATGGAATGGAAAGAACTATGACATATCTCAGATTTTAACTATAATTTTTCAAAGACAGTTAAAAAGAAAAGATGCTTTAGAATAAGAGTTGGCAAACTCTGACCTATGACCCACAGCTGGCTCAGTCTCTGGTTTTTAAATATTTATTGGAACACAGCCCTGGCCATTCACTTATTTACTGCCTATGGTTGCTTCCAGGCTATGAAGGCAGAATTGAGTAATTAATTGTGAAAGAGAATAAATACATGGCTCACAAAGCCAAAAATATTTCCTATCTGACCCTTTACAAAAAAAATTTGCTGACTCCTACATTAGAAGAGCAATGATTATAACGATTCCAACAACAGAGTAGCCTTTTCTATGGGCAGAGGGCCCTTCTATAATTGTTTTCAGTAAGCTGATTTTTTAAGTACTATTTTGGTCGGTAGTAACTTTTTGAAACAAAGAAGGATCCTAAGTTTGTCTTGGATAAGATCACAAAAGAAGGCTTTGTGCTCATAAAACAGCTCCCCAGGCTACCACAGAAATACAAATATAAATTAGAATTATTTCATCAAAAGAATCCTTAAGAAAACTGGAAACATCTTATCTTGGTTTAAAAGGGAGGAAAACAAGAGAAAATGATTAGCAACAAAAGCACAGTGATGGCTCCATGATGGACAATATTTGATGTTGTTCCAAAAATGTGTGGCCCCTGAAAGGGGAGCCCAGGGGCTGGAAGAGACTTTGGTTGCTGTTCCAGTGACAATGTGTCCTTCCTCATTCTCAAGAGGTTGAGCCCAGTCATGAGAGCAGCTGTGCACACAGGAACAAACACCACCCCCCACCCCACCTCCAAACACAAGAATCTAAGCAGTGTGCATGAGGCCTGCTCCAGAACAAATGCTCCAGACCATAAACTGCATCCCTGGAGCCTGGGAGAGAGCCGCCCTTCTGCCACTGAGGTGGATACATCTTCTTCATAGTTCACTATCTCTGCCAGGTGTCGACACAGCCAAAGGGTACAAATATACCAATTCTCAAGTTGTTGCTATTGTTGTTCAGTCATTCAGTCATGTTATGTCCGACTCTTTGTGGCCCCTTGGACTGCAGCACGCCCGGCTTTGCTGTCCTTCACCATCTCCTGAAGTTTGTTCAAACTTGTGTCCATTGAGTCAGTGATGCCACCCAACCATCTTATCCTCTGCCGCCCCCTTCTCCACCTGCCTTCAATCCTTCCCAGCATCAGGATATTTTCCGATGAGTCAGCTCTTCATATTAGGTAGGCCAAAGTATTGGTACTTCGGCTTCAGGTCCTTTCAATGAATAGTCAAGGTTGATTTCCTTTAGGATTGACTGGTTTGATCTCCTTGTTTTCCAAGGAACCCTCAAGAGTCTTCTCTAGTACTCAAGTTGTAGCCAAACTATTTTCCTCTCAAACTAGAGGAGGGGTCTCTGGGCAGTAGTTATACTAGGGACATCTATTTTTCTGCCCACCCAGAACTTCCTCCACCACAATGCTTCTGTAGTATTCTCTTTAAAAAAAAGTTTTACTTTATTGTAGCTGATTTACAACGTGGTGTGAGTTTCAGGTGCACAGTGAAGTGACTCAGCTAGACATGCTCAGTCTCTTCAGTTGTATCCAACTCTTTGTGACCCCATGGGCCATATATAGCCCACCAGGCTCCTCTGCCCATGAGATTTTCCAGGCAGGAATACTGGAGTGGGTTGCCATGTCCTTCTCCAGGGGATCTTCCTGTCTCAGGGATCAAACCTGTGTCTTTAACATCTCCTGCACTGGCAGGTGTGTTCTTTACCACTACCACCACCTGGGAAGTCCATCAGTTATACATACACATAAACATATATTCATTCTTTTTAACACTCTTGCCTCATATAGGTTATCACAGAATATTGGGTCGAGTTCCCTGTGCTATACAGTAGGTCCTTGTTGGTTACCTTGTGCTATTCCATTATTGGCTTCCCTGCTGGCTCAGATGGTTAAGAATCTGCCTGCAGTGCGAGAGACCTGGGTTCAATCCCTGGGTTGGGAAGATCTCCTGGAGAAGGGAATGGCGACCCACTCCAGTATTCTTGCTTGGAGAATTCCATGGACAGAGGAGCCTGGCAGGCTACTGTCTATGGGACTGCAAAGAGTAGGACATGATTGAGCAAATAACATGTATTATATTCCATTATTATGAAAGTCAAACAAGAAGCAGTCATCTTATAAGATCCCATCTCGCAGGCTACAGTGATTGGGTTGAGTGTTGGGTACCTAACACAAGTTGGACCAATCATAGTACCTCATCTACCCTGTATCCATGGTGACTGACTGAGGACTGAGTAAATGACACAAGCTTGGAAGGAAAGTTATGACCAACCTAGATAGCATATTATAAAGCAGAGACATTACTTTGCCAACAAAGGTCCGTCTGGTCAAGGCTATGGTTTTTCCAGTGGTCATGTATGGATGTGAGAGTTGGACTGTGAAGAAAGCTGAGCGCCGAAAAATTGATGCTTTTGAACTGTGGTGTTGGAGAAGACTCTTGAGAGTCCCTTGGACTGCAAGGAGATCCAACCAGTCCATCCTAAAGGAGATCAGTCCTGGGTGTTCATTGGAAGGACTGATGCTGAAGCTGAAACTCCAATACTTTGGCCACCTCATGCGAAGAGTTGACTCACTGAAAAAGACCCTGATGATGGGAGGGATTGAGGGCAGGAGGAGAAGGGGACGACAGAGGATGAGACGGCTGGATGGCATCACCGACTCGATGGGCATGAGTTTGAGTAAACTTCGGGAGTTGGTGATGGACAGGGAGGCCCGGCGTGCTGTGATTCATGGGGTCACAAAGAGTTGGACACAACTGAGCGACTGAACTGAACTGAACTGAGGCCAATCCTAGCACCTCATCCACCTCATGCCCAAAGTGACTGGGTGAGGGCGGGGCAACCTGACACAAGTTGGACCAATCACCATACCTTACTCCTCCGTCCTTAGTGATTGGCTGGAAGACTAGGACATGATCCAGCCACGTCAGTCAGAATCCTCCAAAGGCAAAATGTGACCACTTTTACCACTCCTCTCTTTTTCTTTAGGAATTTGAACATAATTTTTTCAGCAGTAATGAGTCCAACTTCATGGAGAATTGGATCTAAGACAATGAACCTGATTCTAAGAAAGCAATGAAAACATAAACCAGTGAAAGAATACCCTCTCAGTGTTCAAATCACTGGTGCCAGAAAGTTCCCTCTTTTAATGCTTAAACTAGCTCAATTTTAATTTCTGTCACTCGCCTGGAGAATCCCAGGGACAGAGTAGCCTGGAGGGCTACAGTCCATAGAGTCGCAAAAAGTCAGACACAACTAAAGCATGCAATCAAATAGTCCAGATCAATACAACAATCTCTGACTTTGGACAGAAAAGGAAGGACAAAGGATCAACTTTTAGAGGATTTTACTAAGGGCCGGTTATTACCATAAAATATTATTAAGCATTTTCTGTGCATTATTTGTTTGATCTACATCACAACCTGAGGAATTAGGTCACAGTGGTGTACCAAGTTAGACTGGGGAGAAGGGTGTTGGGACCCACCAGCCTCAGAGGGGAGAAATATTTTATCACTGATATTGCCAAGAACTGCTGGTACAGGGTGATCATAAACAGCCATTAACTCTTACTAGGCTTTATATTTTTTTTCCCCTGGAATAAAATTTCTTTACAATGTTGCTATAGTTTCTGCTATAAAACAACATGGATCAGCTATATGCATACATGTATCCCCTTCCTCTTGAGCCACGCCATCCCATTCCTCCAGGTCATCACAGAGAACCGACCTGAGCTCCCTGAGTTACAGTGCAGCTTCCCACTAGCTAGCTATTTTATACATGGTAGTGTATATACGTAGAAGGCGATGGCACCCCACTTCAGTACTCTAGCCTGGAAAATCCCATGGATAGAGGAGCCTGGTAGGCTGCAGTCCATGGGGTCGCTAAGAGTTGGACACAACTGAGCGACTTCACTTTCACTTTTCACTTTCATGCACTGGAGAAGGAAATGGCAACCCACTCCAGTGTTCTTGCCTGGAGAATCCCAGCGATGGCGGAGCCTGGTGGGCTGCCGTCTATGGGGTCGCACAGAGTCGGACACGACTGAAGTGACTTGGCAGCAGCAGCAGCAGCAGTGTATATATGTCAATGCTACTCTCTCAATTCATCCCACCCTCTCCTTCCTGCCTTGAGTCCACAAGTTCATTCTCTACATGTGTTTTGTGATTCTCTATAAACAATGCAACCCTTTATTTCTGGCACCCTGGGCAGAGACCACAACATCCCCTTCTTGCTAGCCCCTGGGTTGATTGCCCCGTTCCCATGGGGAAACTGAAGCCCAAAGATACTGAAAAATCCAGCCAAGATGGGCCTCATCACAGGGGAGTGGGGAGTCAGGATCTGATCTAAAGTCTGTGCTCTTCACAGCATACCTCCCTCAGCAGAAAACAAGCTAGCACCCACCAAGCAGAAGCAGATGGGTAGTGAGGGGACAGTAGGTCAGCCATCTGTAGGGGATTGTAGCCAGCCAGTAGCTGTTTCAGGATCAGAAACGTAGACTGGGAAAATGCCAGTTTCCGCACCCCCTCCTTGTTATTCTTATCATGTGTTTACTGCTTTTCAGTTTTTCCTTCTGATTTTAGAGACCTGTGGATCATGTTAGCCCGTCTCAGTCATCCCAAGGACACACTGGAAGGGATTTACATCTGTAGTTGAATGGAGTTCTGGAAGGGGCAGCACCCCTCAGGGCAGGTGTGGTTAGAATGACCACACCTGCACATACTAGCTTTTGCCTAATGACCCAGCATGGTTATTACTGGGGTCTCTTTTCACTCTCAAAGTGTCCATGTTTGGATGACAGACTCTATATATATGGTCTCTCTTTACAGGTGACCTCAGAGGAAATCAGGGTGAGAGATGGATCCTACCCTAGGAAGACAGAGAAACTCGGCTACATTTGAGGCTACCTAGCCCCCTGGTCCCTCACTCTGGCTCCTCTGCTCCTGGACAGGTTTCCCTTTTTTTTTTAATTGGTAGAAAATTGCTTTACCATTTTGTGTTGGTTTCTGCCTGACAGCAACACGAATCAGTCATATTTTATATATATATAATTTGTATATATTTATATATATATAAATTATATGTATATATAATCTCCATATATCCCTTCCCTCCTAAGCCTCCCTCTCCTCCCGTCACCACACCCCTCTAGGTCATCACAGAGCACTGGGCTGGGCTCCCTCTGTTATTTAGAAACTTCCCACCAGCTATCTGTTTTACACATGATAGTGTATACATGTCAATGCTACTCTCTAAATTTGTGCCCCCCTCACCTTCCCCACTGTATCCACAAGTCTGTTCTCTACTAGGTTTATCAGTACCATTTTTCTAGATTCTATATACATGTCTTAATATATGATATTTATTTTTCTCTTTTTGACTTACCTTGCCTCTCTTAGTTTCATCTACCTCACTACAACTGACTCAAATTTGTTTCTTTTCATTGCTGAGTGATATTCCACCGTATATATGCACTACACCTTCTTTATCCATTCATCTGCCAATGGACATCTAGTTGCTTCCATGTCCTGGCTATTATAAATAGTGCTGCAGTGAACACTGGGGTACATGTGTATTTTTGAATTGTGGTTTTCTCAGGGTATATGCCCAACAGTGGGATTGCTGGGTCATATGGTAGAGACGGCCAATAAACACATGAAAAGATGCTCAACTCGCCCATTATTAGAGAAATGCAAATCATAACTACAATGAGGTATCACCTCACACCAGCTAGAATAGCCATCGCCAAAAGGTCTACAAACAATAAATGCTGGAGAGGATGTGGAGAAAAGGGAACCCTCCTGCACTGCTGGTGAGAATGTAAACTGATATGGCCACTATGGAGAACAGTATGGAGATTCCTTAAAAAACTAGGTTTCCATTTGTCTTTAGGGACAGAGGTCAGTTCTCCAAGAGCCTCTCAGAAAATAGGGTGGGCTAGCAATGCAGTCCATGGTTCAGTGGGACAGGTTCACAAAGAGCAAAAGCTCATTCAGGTTTGGGAAAGGAGAGTGAGAAAACTCCTCTCTAGAGAAGCCTCTGGGGGCCCGGGAGGAATGGCTGAATGGATTCCTGCTACTCTGCTCCGAGCCGTGCCAGGTTAACGCCACCCAGAAGCACTGCCCGAGTCACATTCAGGGGTCTGAAGTTGCAGATGCTTGGAGATGAACATGAAGCTGAAGCTACGAGATGAAATGTATCAGAAAGTGCTTCCCTTTTCCCTCGCCTCTTAAGTTCTTGCTCTGGAAAGAAGACTTTTCTTTTCCACACTTTTTTTCTCATCAAGAATACATTCATAATAATCTCGTCTGCAACACTGCTCTACTGTTTCAAATCCACATGCAATCATTTACTAGTGATGACAGCCTTCAGGCTTCTCAGGACAGGGACTTTTTTTTTTTTTTTAATGTGGACCATTTTTAAAGTCTTCATTGAATTTGCTCCAATATAGCTTCTGTTTTATGTTTTGGTTTTTTGGCTGCAAAGCATGTGGGGAATCTTAGCTTCCGTGAGTGTGTATGTATGCTCAGTCATGTCCGACTCAGCTCCCAGAACAGGGGTCAAACCTGCACCCACTTTGGAAGGCGAAGTCTTAACCACTGAACCACCAGGGAAGTCACAAGGGACATTGTCTTATTCCTCTAGGAATCCCCTACAGCTCAGGGAATGCTTTGTTCTCTGATAGGATGGCACCTGTATTCTTTTCTATTGTGTGTGTGGGTGCTCAGTCACATCTGACTCTTTGCGACCCCATGGACTGTAGCCCACCAGGCTCCTCTGTCCATAGCATTCTCCAGGCAAGAATACTGGAGTGGGTTGCCATTTCCTTCTCCAGGGGATTTTCCCAACCCAGGGTTAGTACCCTGTCTCTTGTATCTCCTGCATTGCAGGTAGATTCTTTACCTTTTGAACCACCAGGGAAGCCCAGATAATACTGGAATAGGTTGCCATGTCCTCCTACAGGGAATCTTCCTGACCCAGGGATCAAAGCTGCATCTCCTTCAAACCCACTTCTCCAGTAAATGGCAGGCCATGAGTGTCACACTAGCCCATTCAGAGCTATTTATCTGCTGGGAACACTGGCACTTTCTCTGGAAGGTGCTTTATGAGAAAGGACACATGGTTTAATGGCAGCAACCAAGGAAGGCCATTCTACCCAGCTAGAGTTACATGCTGCCCACTGAGACCATGTGCTGGGCAGGCTCTCCCACATCACATCCAGTGTTCACAACTCACAGAAGGAGGGAAGAGGAAGGCAGTAGCCATGTGATGAATTTGGGACAGGAATGGACTACAAAAGGCAGCCTGATTACCCAAAAACGGAAATAAACCACACAGTAGTTTTTCATCAAAATAATATTGTCAACAGAAGGTGCGTGGAAGCTCATGAACACCTAGAAGCTCACAGGGAGCAGGAATCTATGAATCGGCTCCACTTGATGGAAACTTCTAAGTGCAGGTTTCAGCAGGCTCACAGTTACAGGGAGACAAGACACCATTCTCACCCAGCTACTCAACCAACTCAACTAAGGAGGAGCAGTCCAGACAAGGCACAGAGAGACAATGCAAGGGCAGCAGAGAGCAGAGAGTGCTTCATGTTAGAGGGCACCAAGGGGTATCAAGGGAAGCCTCCTGGAAGAGGTGGTGTGAAGAGGAGCCCTGGATATCCAGAGAGGTGGAGCTGGAGAGGCAGGATGCCCCAAGCCCAGGCATAATGGAGTGAGGGGTCTGCAAAAGGGGTGCAGTCCTGTCTAGATGGACCTCAGTGTGAGAGGCTGAGGCCCAGCCATAGGGGCCAGGAAGGCATGAACAGGAGCGAACAGAGGAGCCCAGTCTTCGGGGCTGTTCCAGCATCTTTCACACAAAGGCAGAGGAGCCAGAGTTGCCAGATTTTAGGAAATATGCTTCGCACAGACCCACCCATCCCTTGATGTCGCTGGCAATAGATACTGAACGTGCTTTGCAAAGGCCATATCATACAGAAAAAGCAAACCTTCTAACTGCCCCAGAACTGCTAGGGAAACTCATATGATTTGTACTTTAAGTGCAAGAATAACAATCATTTCGATTTCAGAAGCAAAAAACTTGTAAGGCGAGCATGACTTTCTAATGTTGCCCACCTCTACCACTCAGGGAAAGAGAGATGCCAGACTTGGGGATTCACGGCCCCAGCTCTCCACAGCAGCATTCAGTCTGCAGTGAAAGAGCTGGCTGGTATGGACAGAAAATTGTTGCCTGTCTTTCAGGTAAACAATGAATGTTGCCTGCCATCAAGCCATCAGCATCTGCAGCAGCCTGATGGTGTGCCCTGAGGGGATTCAGGATGGAGAAAAACAGGATACTGGCCCCAGATAGCAGAGATGTGATCAGAGGAATGATTTCATTAGGCCCAGATTCTTGCATCTTCCCATATAAAGAAAGGACTAACATGTTTGAGATGTCTGTTTTTTGTGATTAACGATAATGTTTGCGTGTTCAACCAGCTGGCACATTTGTTTTTGTTTTTAGCAAAAACTCCTATATATCTGGGGCTTCCCTGGTGGCTCAGTGGTAAAGAATCCATCTACCAACGCAGGAGATCCAAGTTCTATCCCTGGGTTGAGAAGATCCCCTGGAGAAGGAAATGGCTACCCATTCCAGTATTCTTACTTGGAGAATCCCACGGACAGAGAAGCCTGGCGGGCCACAGCCCACAGGGTTACACAGAGTCAGACACAAGTTGGCGACAGAGTACAGGAGCACCTGTACCTCCTGACTCTCCCCTGACACCTTTGGAGGAGCTCCTCAGAGCAATCTGAGTGCTGATTCCCAGGCCATAGTCCTTAGTAAGGTCCTTGGATAGAACATAACTCTCACCTTTAAGTTGTGATTTTTTTTTTTTTCTAAATCAACATTGAAAAGAAGTAACTGGTAACAGGAACAATGTTCACTGAGCAGAACCGCGATCCTGGGCAACCCCAGAGTGGACTGTTCTCAGGAGCAGAGATAGTTTTGAGGGGTAACATTGATCCGTTGAGCCCTCTAGCTTTTCTGGACCAAGGGAACTAGTGACTGGGTTTGGGTTATAACTCTAGCCTGTAGCTGTGAAACAGGGAAATTAAAAAAGGGCTCATGGGAACCCTTGACTAGAGCTGGCAAAAAGGACTGAGTGCAATAACTAAGAGCCTCTGAGCAGACACTGAGAAGGAGCCTCCCTGCCAGGCAGTCTGGTTTTCATGTCAGTCTTTCTGTTTCCCCCGACCCCACCATCTGGGGAAGGCGCTAATGAGCCACTAACTAGGTGGGAGTAGGTGACATCTCTGCAAAAGGAGGGCATCAGAGGGATAATCACTGTGTGCAATGAGGAAAGTGAAAAAGTTGGCTTAAAATTCAACATTCAAAAAGTTAAGATCATGGCATCTGGTCCCATCACTTCATGGCAAATAGATGGGTAAACAATGGAAACAGTGACAGACTTTATTTTCTTGGGCTCCAAAATCACTGCAGATGGTGACTGCAGCCATGAAATTAAGAGTCCTTGGAAGAAAAGCTATGAAAAACCTAGACAGCATATTAAAAAGCAGAGACATCATTTTTCCAACAAAGGTCCATATAGTCAAACTATGGTTTTTCCAGTAGTCATGTACAGATGTGAGAGCTGGATCATAAAGAAGGCTGAGTGCTGAAGATGACTCTTGAGAATCCCTTGGACATCAAGGAGATCAAACCAGTCAATCCTAAAGGAAATCAACCCTGAATATTCGTTGGAAGGACTGATGCTGAAGCTGAAGCTCCAATATTTTGGCTACCTGATGTGAAGAGCTAACTCATTGGAAAAGACCCTGATGCTGGAAAAGATTGAAGGCAGGAAGAAAAGGAAGCAACAGCAGATAAGATGGTTGGATGGCATCAATGACTCAATGGACAAGAGTTTGAGCAAGCTCCAGGAGATAGTGAAGGACAGGGAAGCCTTGCATGCTGCAGTCCATGGGGTCTCAAAGAGTCAGACACAACTTAGCTACTGAATAACAACAATGACAAGCCCAAGGCCAGAACATTTGGGTTAAATCCAAAGCACAGAGCTCCACCACCGGTGACTGGCCACATCAACCTCAATCACCTGAACAACAGTTCTCAGAAGTCCCTGAAAAGACCGAGAGCCTGACCACTTTCTCCAGTGCTTGCATTCCAAACATGAATCACATGAGTGCCTCGTGCTCAGCCCAGGCTCTGCTATTCATTATAAAATCGTCACCCCCCCAGCCCGCCTGCGGCCAGCACCTCTTCTGCTATTTAATCTGTAGACAAAGTACAAATTCCTCATCCTGTTTGGAACATGCTGGAGTGTAATTTAAAGAAATACATTCCTCTCGGGGTATCATGCTACAAAAATGCCAGAAATGCAAGCCCAAGGGGGGATGATTAACCCTACTCTCCATCCTCGGCTAGAGAAGGGCTGCCTGGGGTGTGAACAGAGCCCAGGCTGACACGCAGTCCAAGAAGGCAAATGCAGGTCATGCATCGCCTGCCCTGAAAATTGCTCATGAAATGATCAGAGAAATACAAAAAGAGCATGGATGGACCCAGAGGCTATCATACAGAGTGAAGTAAGTCAGAAAAAAACAACTATCACTTTTATGTGGAATCTAGAAAATTGGTACAGATGATCTTATTTGCAAAGCAGAAATAGAGACACAGATGCAGGGAACAAATGTATGGACACCGAGAGGGAAGCGGGTGGTGGTGGGAGGAGCTGGGAGATTGGGATTGATATATATGCACCACTATGTATAAAGCAGATAACTGAAGAGAACTTACTGTACAGCACAGGGAAGGTTACTCAGTGCTCTGTGGTGACCTAAACAAGAAGGAAATCTACAAGAGAGGGCATATGTGTATATGTACGGGCTTCAGTAATAAAGAATCTGCCTGCAATACAGCAGACGCAAGGTTCGATTCCTGGGTCCGGAAGATCCCCTGGAGGAGGAAATGGCAAGCCACTCCAGTATTCTTGCCTGGAGAATACCCAAAACAAAGAAGCCTGGTGGGCTACCGTCTATGGGGTCTCAGAAGAGTCGGACACAACCGAGGCAACTGAGCATGCATGCATGAATGTATATGTACACATGTAACCGATTCACTTTGCTACACAGCAGAAACCAAAATAACACTGTAAGGCAATTATACGCCAATAAAAACTAAAAAAAAAAAAAAAAACCTAAAAAAAAAAAAGTATCAGGGAAAAATTGCACCTATGTAGAAAAACAGTGGAAGGGGCCTTGAAACATGGAGGGATCAGAAACATAGAGGGATTTCTGCAAGAAACCATACATCTAAGGATGTGATGAGAATTGATATGAGCAGTCTTGTAGCCGAACAATTGCAAAGGAATGGGTTGCCTGAGAAGGATGTGAAAGAGTTCCCTAATAGAAGCCTCTATGGAAAAGATCCTGATGCTTGGAAAGATTGAGGGCAGAAGGAGAAGGGGGTGACAGAGGATGAGATGGTTGGATGACATCACCGATTCAATGGACATGAGTCTGAGCATACTGTGGGAGATGGTGAAGGACAGAGAAGCCTGGCATGCTGCAGTCCATGGGGTTGCCAAGAGTCAGACAAGACTTAGTGACTGACCAACAACAAATTCTGCAAGCAGTAAAGAGACAGGGGGTCAGAAAGCAGAGGAGAGGTCGCCCAGGGTCTGGACCCAGAAAGGCCAAGGACAGAGCTCTCACATGACCTTGACATACAGCAGCCACCTGCCCCATAAAGAGGAGAGGCTGCTTCCAAGGGGCAGCATTTTAGTTAGAGCAGTGGGTGACGTCTTGCTGGCTTGAGGCTGCCCAGTGCACATAGCTGCTGCTGCCTGCAAAACCTCAGCCCTTCCCAAACAACCAGGCCCTCAACCTAAACAAATTAAGTTTCAAAGAAATATACAGAGATTTGAGTAATTTCAAGTCTTAATAAATGTTAGGAACCCAGGATTAAAAAGGTGAGGGAGTGGGCAAAGTTAGCTTAATAGATGAAAATCATTAAAAGATGAAAAAATTCTACTCCAAAAGGAAGGAAGTTGATCTGAAAAGTTAGAAGAATACCATGCCACTCTATGAAACACATTCCGAGAAAGAAAACAATATTTCGGCATACCAAATCTCAGTGATATTTGAGGAGATCTTCTATAAATAAAAAAGGGAACAACCTGAGACCAGAAGAGATTAGTTTTAGATGAAACACATGATTTCAGTGCTGAAAACTCAAGTGGAGGCAGTACAAAGTGACCTTGCTGAAAGCTCAATTGATGAATTAGAAGGACCCACTGAGAATTGTCCCAGAAGTCACAGGAAAAAAAAAGAAAAAGGAGGTGAGTGTGACAAGCAAACATCTAACATTCTGCGGGAATCATCAGGAGATCATCACAGGAACTGCAAAACAGAGTTGACAGAGACCAACACAGAATAGAAACAATAATGGCCCACATTAAAAAAAAAAAAAAACTATATGAAAATTCAGTAGAAAAGGGACAGTCTTTCTAACAAAGGTGTTAGAACGAATGGATTGTTGTTGTTCAGTCACTCTGTCAAGTCCAATTCTGCAACTCCATGGACTACATAGCACACCAGGCTTCCCTGTCCTTCTCTATCTTCTGGAATTTGCTTAAACTCATGTCCACTGAGCTGGTGATGCCATCCAACCATCTCATCCTCTGTTATCCCCTTCTTCTCATACCCTTAATCTTTCCCAGCATCAGGGTCTTTTCCAATGAGTCAGCTCTTCACATCAGGTGACCAAAGTACAACTGGATATCCATATGCAAAAAAAAAGAAATCAAAACTCCAAAAACCACATCTTGTCATGAGGATTAAATGAGAAATATTTGCAAAGTTACTTCACAGAGCATCTCTCTATATATTAGTTCCCTTCATTCTTGGATTCCAAATGAAACCATTTCCTTCCCTGGAGCAAAAAAGGCATAAAAATGAAGAACAGATTATGTGAATGTGCTTTCAGGGACCATTTCTTGCACATGGTTTGAATTCTAGTGCATAACTGTCCTCCAGGGCTACCATGGCCTGGTCTTTCCCCTCATCACACTGCATGACCTTATTCACCTCCCCCAACATTACAGCAGCTTCCATGCACAGGGCCTTTGCACATGTCAGTCCCATGGCTAGGGAAATGCTTGCCACTCCAGGCCCTAGGGCTTCCCAGATGACTCATTGGCAAAGAACCCACCTGTCAATGCAATAGACCCAGGTTCAATCCCTGGGTTGGGAAAATCCCCTGGAGAAGGAAATGGCTACTCACTCTAGTATTCCTGCCTGGAGAATCCCACGGACAGAGGAGCCTGGCAGGCTACAGTCCATGGGGTCACAGAGTTGGACATGACGTAGCAACTAAACCACCAGCACAGGGGTGACCAGACTGGCTGAGCATAAGGATATTATTCCAAAGCAGATGGGACTGACTGCCGAGGCCGTCAGCTCTGCCCCTGTGGACGTTCCACAAAGAGTCAGGTGTGTTCTGGAAGGCGCAGCGTGACCCAGAGAAATGTTGGCCTTGTGACTTCTTGGGTCCACACAGCACACTGCTCTAGTGACTCTAGGTCCCCAGCATACGAGCCTTCAACTCACGGTTAAAGAATGACACTATCAGCTACTTACTGGAGAGTAATTCATGTCATCACCAGAGAATGGAGAACTGAAACCCGGATGGCTGCCTGAGAAAACTGGAGGATAAGAAAACAATCTACAAAAATAACGGGAAAAACGTATGCAGATGTTTTCCTCAATTAACGTCTCCTGAGCAAGCAATAAACAGGAAAGATCAGTGCTAAAAGTGCATTTTCTTTAACCGTTAAGTGTGAGTCACAACCTTTCAGAGGGGAATGTGTCTCTTTTTTTCAGTGAAGTGAGGGGAAACTATTTTAATTTTCTTGATCACACTGGAGTTTTTGCAATTGAGTTATTTTTAACCAAAGCATTACAAAATATGACCGTCATGTGAGAGTATTACTGAAACTGAAATCATACCAGCAGGAAGCAATGAGTCCAGATAATTTCATCTGTCTAAAAACAATGCTACTCTAGGTTATTTTTGTTATATTTACCTCTTATATTGATACATGGAGGGGGAAAAGTGTCCTTTTCTATATTTCTTGAGCATCAAAGTTAGGACAAAAGGGACTCCCCAGATGGTCCAGTGGTTAGGACTCCATTCTCCCACTGCTGGGGGCCTAGTTTCAATCTCTGGTCAGGGAACTAGATCCCACATGTGGCAACTAAGAGTTCACATGCCGAAGCTAAAGATCCTGCATGCCACAACTAACACCTCCTGCAGCCAAATAAGTACATTTAAGAAAAAAAGACACAACGTTAGGACAAAAGACACTTCATTAAGAAATCAAGACTCAGACTTCCCTGGTG
Source organism: Odocoileus virginianus (assembly GCF_023699985.2). Lineage (NCBI taxonomy): Eukaryota > Metazoa > Chordata > Mammalia > Artiodactyla > Cervidae > Odocoileus > Odocoileus virginianus. The sequence continues at coordinate 55,888,302 of NC_069689.1, forward strand.
ATCCAGTGGATATGAATCCACCTGCCAATGCAGGGGACATGGGTTCATCCCTGGTCTGGGAAGATTCCACATGCCTTGGAGCAACTAAGTCCACGTACCACAACTACTGAGCCTGTGTGCTGCAACTACCGAAGCCCGCTCACCTAGACTTTGTGTTCTGCAAGAAAAGAAGCCACTGCATTGAGAAGCCCACATACCACAAATACAGAGTAGCCCCTGCTTGCCGCAACTAGGTAAAGCTCAAGCTCAGCAATGAAGACCTAGCCAAAAAAAAAGAAAAAGAAAAAAAATCATTAAAAAATAGAAGGAAATCAAGACTCTTGCAAAGAGGTTCAAAAATGCTGAAGTTGCTCGTTTTTCAATGGTGTTGCTAACTGATTACATTTTTAATATTTTGTTTCTTTGTGGTTTTGATCTTGCTGAACTCTCTCTCCTGGTGTAACGCAGATGAGGCTGTATTATTTGATTGGATGGGGGTTTATCCGGCAGGAGGTGCCCCAGGGTGCAGCATCTAGTTCATACTGGAATCACCAGGGTTGCTTTTACAAACACAGATGCTGGGCTTGACACAGTGGAATCCAGAGAAATGGGGTGAAGACCTGATATCACAATTGTTAAAACATCCAGTGAGATTCTGATGTGCATGGAGATTTGAGAACCACCATTTCAGGAGCTGGGAATTTTAAAAACTTATTTACAAAGTGGTTGTGTTTCAAGAACTTCTTGGATGTTCCTCAGTTCAAGAAAAGCCAGGATACAAAAATGGTCCTATAGAAAACAGATCTTTAGGAGGTGATCTTAGCAATCAAAGAAATGCACCAGTGGTTCTTTTATGTGGTAAAATCTCAGAGTGAATTTGAAGCAAGATTCAGAGTTCTCAAGTCTAATTCACATGGTTTTATAATGGGATGGAAAACACATTGCTGTGTTGTTGTTGTTTAGTTGCTCAGTCATGTCCGACTCTTTGTGACCCCATGGACTGTCTAGCCCACCAGGCTCCTCTGCCATGGAATTCTCCAGGCCAGAATACTGGAGTAGGTTGCTACTTCCTTCTCTAGGGGATCTTCAGGACTCAGGGATTGAACCCTGGTCTCCTGCATCACTGGCAGATTCTTTACTGTCTGAGCCACTAGGGAAGCCCAATCAAGCTATAACCAGGTTAAAATGCTCTTATCATGGAGGCTCCTAATCCAGCACAGTCAGCATCCTTATGGGAAGAAGAAACGTGGACACGGAGACATACAAGCATGTGATGATGGAGGCAGAGACAGGAATGATGTGTCTGCAAGTCAAGGAATGTCAGGATTGCTGGCCACCACCAGAAGCCAGGAGAGAGGCCTGGTACAGCCTCCTCATAGCTTACAGAAGGACTCAGCCCTGCTGACATCGTGATTCTGGACTCCTGACCTCCAGAATTGGGAGGCAGTAAATTTCTGTTGTTTTAAGCTGCTCAGTTTGTGGTGATTTGTGACTGCAGCTCAAGGACACCATCTTAATCCCTGCCTCCATCACCTCCCTGGACAATTCCAACACCCTTGTCACCTTGACTCCTCCCACCCCCCAGGCTGGTTTCCCTACATGTTCTCCACTCTGTAGCTGCAATGAGCTTCTCAGAAGCAACATGGAAGCCAGGACTACTCTGGCTAAAGACCTCCAGTGACCTGGGTACCTACTGCTCTGGGACTAAGCACCAACGTTCCTCAACCTCCACCACCCTCTCCATGGGTAGTCTTCAGCTTCCATGCCAGGTCTCATAAAGCCTCATGCACTCACAGGAGCCCACTCCAGCCTGCCCAGATGAGCCAGATCCTATGTTATTCATTCTCCCTGCCCTCTGGACTCTGACTTCTTAACACCTGTCACAGTGTATTGCAAGTCATCATTTCTTTGCTGTTTCTCTTCCTCACTGAACTGTAACCTCCACGAGAGTATCAGTCTGGTATAGACTGCATCAGTTTCGTGGGGCTTCCCAGGTGGTGCCATTGAAGGAGATGTAAGAGACGTGAGTTCAATCCCTGGGTCAGGAAGATTCCCTGGAGAAAGGCATGGCAATCCACTCCAGGATTCTTGCCTGGAGAATCCCACAGACAAAGGAGCCTGGTGGGCTACAATCCACGGGGTCACAAAGAGTGGGATACGACTAAAGCGATAGAGCACACATGTATCCCCAACACTCAGCACAGCGTCTTGCACAAAGTGAGTAGGTACTCAATAAATACATACCGGATGAACAAATGAATCGACAGAACAAAGAGAGAAAGAGAGCACACACATCTTCACACCCCCTCCTCCTGAATGCGTGATAGATGATCTCGAGCACAGGGTGGGAGGAGGAAGCCATCCTTTCACAATTGGACAAAACTCAGAAAGGTCACAGTCTACCTGCCTTCCCTTGTCAACAGTGCCAAAATCCTAAGTGACGCTTTATTGGGGCAGGAAGAGGAATAAAGCAAGCAAGACGGATAGTCTGGAAAACCACTGATTCAGAAAGGTGTTTTAATCTAATTTTCAATTATTTAAAAGTGAATGAGGACTTCCCTGGTGGTCCAGTGGTTAAGAACCCACCTGCCAATGCAGGGGACGTGGGTTCAATCCCTGGCCTGGGAAGATTCCACATGGCTCAGGGCAACTGAACCCCTGTGCCACAACTACTGAGCCTGTGCTCCAGAGCTGCTGCTCTGCAGCAAGAGAAGCCGCTGTAGTGAGAAGCCCGAGCACCACAACTAGAGAGTAGCCCCTGCGTGCCACAACCAGAGAAAGCCCACTTGCAGCAACAAAGACCCAGCACAGACAAAAATAAATAAATAAAATTTAAAAAGTGAACGAAATCTCCCCAATCCTCAAATGCAATCTTTAATACTATCCCACGTGTCATGTCAGGCTTCCCAGGTGGCTCCAGTAGTAAAGAACCGACCTGTTCATGCAGGCGATATAAGAGATGGGAGTTTGATCCCTAGGTCAGGAAGATCCCCTGGAGAGGGTAATGACAGCCCACTCCAATATTCTTGCCTGGAGAATCCCAGGGACAGAGGAGCCTGGAGGGCTACAGTCCATAGCATCACAAAGAGTCAGACATGACTGAAGTGACAGCACGCACGCATGTGTCATGTCGCACAAACTTCACCACAGTCCTATAGGTCTGTATCTACAGGTGAGGAACTGAGCCCAGGAGGGTTAAGTCATTCACCCAAAAGAAAGAGTCATAAACCGTAACTGTCACCAGGTGCATCCGACTCCACGTGCAGGGATCCTTCCATGACCCCCAGTGGCCTCGCCTCGCCACCCCTGTCATCCTCCAGCCACCCTGGTGAGCACACACGCGGGCTGGGGGAGCTCTCTCTGCTCTCCCTGCCGGAAGAGAAGTTGACTCTCCAGCCACAATCTGCGGATGTGTGTGCAAACACTGCCCGAGCCCTTTATCTGCTGTGACACCACAGTGATAATGAACCCAGCAGCCCCAGTTGGAAATCTGTCCAGACTCACGAAATAACTTTCACCATAAACAGGAGAGAAAAACACCAGTGTTTGAGCAGCATCAGCAAGCTATGGACACAGGAAAGCAAAACAAGGCAGGTTGTATAAATATTTAACAATGAGAAAGAACTGAACAGGCGCCAGAGAGACATCTGGGGTAACACATCTAAGCAGGCTGTGGTTTCCAGTGGGAAAGGCACTAGGAAGACCTGAAAATAGCCAGCCCGCGAGGTTCAGATTTCACTCTCACGTGCACTCACCAAGCACCTCTGGCGACCCAACTCTAAAAGGCTTTTTTCAGTGGCCTAAGTGTTTATTACACAATTGGGCAATCTCTAAGGAGGTGGAATCAAATAAAGATGATTTCCTTGCCACTAACACACTTTATTTTTATTTCAAACAACAGAAATGTCTAACAGTGCTCACAGTTGACTTGGATAAAGTGGGGATTTTTTTTTGGCGGGGGGCACATGTATTGGTGTTACCTAATATGGCAACAAACGGATGGACTGCTGAAGGTGTTTAGGATTTCAGGGTCTGGCATCAGTCCAAAGATGGAGTTTGGCTACTCCAAGGAAAATAAGCTATAGATTCTCAAGTCTGGTTTTCATGAAGTTACCTTTATGATTGACATTTGGAAATAGACCATCTTTCTCCAGAACTGATACCATTGGGGTGGACTTCCTAGTTCAGGGACCCCTGTGGGACCAATTATCAGCCTGAAATTCTTCCCTGAAGGACCCAACTGTGTGGCTGAGTCTAACACAGTTCTGTCCTTGCTCTCCTGTGCAGTGTCGTGAAGGAGGCCCAGCTGCCTCGGTGGCTGAGGCTCATGCTGACAACCGTCGGCTCTTCTCCCAGGCGTGCCTGCTGTCCTCTGTGGCGTCATTCATAACTGGACTTGCTTCTGCTCTAGCTCAGGTTCTCACAGGCCATCCTCAGCTCCTTGCTCCCCTCCTCTTCCCCAGCGGAGGATGCTAACCACCAACCCTGCAAACCTCCTCCCCACACTGATGGAGAGTCTGTCATGTGTGGATTACTGAGTGAGGTCCCAGGGCTGCAAACCTCCGAAGGCTGCTCCTCCAACTGCTCTCCCTGAAGGCCTGGCTTTGGACCTGAGGGCAAATCCAAGCTGGTCAGCAGAAATTGCTGGGGCCAGGACTTCCCTGGTGGTTCAGTGGTTAAGACTCTGCATTCTAATGCAGGGGGTATGAGTTCAATTCTTGGTCGGGGAGCTAAGATCCCACATGACTCACGACCAAAAAACCAAAACATAAAACAGAAACAATGCTGTAACGAATTTAATAAAGACTTTAAAAATGGTCCACATCAAAAGTCTTAAAAAAAAATAGTTGCTGGAGCCAATTCCACCACTTCCTGCCAGCACCCAGCCATGCCTAGCAGTCGGAGGATGCCCCTGACCCCAGCTGCTGCATGCCCCCAACCACAACTTGCTGAATTCTTTAGTTCAGGGCTTCTCAGTCTAGACTGTGCACATAAATCCCTTGGACATTTCATTAAAATGTATTAGGTTGGCCAAAAGTTTTGTTTGTGTTTTTCCATAACATCATACAGAAAAACCCAGATGAACTTTTTGACCAACCCAACAGACTCTGAGTCGGCAGGCTCAGGATGGGGCCTAGGACTACATGGCTAAGAAGCTCCCAGGAGATGAAGGTGCTGCTGGTTCACAGAGCACACTACTACATCTTACCAGGGTCTACCTTCCAAGGTAAATACACATGTGCCTTCAGCTTCATTGTTCATAAGACACTTTATAAAACCATGTATCCCCATCTTTCTGAGGAGGAATGCTAAACTCAAGACATCAAAGAGCTTGACAAGGTCAAAACAGAGGTGGACTCAATCCGGGTGATTTGAGCTCAAGTTCCAGGATGGTTTCTGGAAACCAGTGATTCTCAGATTTCAGTGTGCATCAGAATGACATGGAGGGTGGGAAAAAATACCGATTACTGGGCCCCTGGAGCTTCTGATTCAGTAGATCTGGGGTTCAGCCCACAATCAACGCCTCTAACAAGTTTACAAGTGATGCTCACACAGTTGGACCGGGGACCACACTTTGAGAACCACTGTGCTAGACCAGGGGACCCTGGAGACCCCTGGGGAATCTGACTGTAGTCTCAAAGCTCTGACACCATCTACAAGTCATGTGACCCTGAACTGGGCTGCTGCCCTGTCTTTCCTCTGAGCTGGGCCCCCAGAGTTCACGGATGGACTGCTCTGCATGTGCTGCATCAGGCCAGGCCAAGGCTTTCCAGGCTTCTTTGCATCTCGATGCCTCAGAAGAAACAGATGCTTTGTCTGCATTGAGGACGAGCTCCATCTGTAGGAGCTGCTGGGCCTCAGCTGTGTGGTCCTGGGAAGCTCCCAGTGACGTCAAGCACCATGCTCCTCACCTGTGAAATAGGTTCAACACCACCACCCCAACCCCCGCCCTCGATCCATGAACAGAACTGCACTCAGCCCAGAGAAGTGAGGGTTCTGAAGCCCATCTATACAGCAGAGTCACCAGAAAGACTTTATAAAGTACCAGCGCCAACACCTTCCCCCAGTCCTGGGCAGGTGTATTGGTCACCTCTCCTCACATGACTGGGTCTAATCTGCAGCATGTTCCTACTAACAGGGTAGAAGTGTGCTACATGAATGTAAGATGGGGCTTCTCCAGTGGTCCAGTGGTTAAGAATCCGCCTGCCAATGCAGGGACACCAGTTCGATTTCTGGTCCGGGAAGATTCCACACGCCTCGAAGCAACTAAGCCTGTGTGCCACAACATTCTAGAGCCTGCACGCTCTAGAGCCCATGCTCCACAGTGAGAAGCCACCACAACTAGGGAGTAGCCCCCAATCGTCTCAACTAGAGAAAACCCTGTGCTTAGCAACGAAGACCCAGCACAACCAAAAATAATATGTTAATTAGCTAATTAATTAATTTAAAAAGGTAAAAGAGTTTGCTATAGTTATGAGTAGTTCACTGTTGGGGTTGGGTGAGAAAAGAAAAGTGAAACGAGCAGAGTCCCACAGGCGTTGTCCCCGCTCGCAGACAGCAGGGAGACTGCAGAGCCTATGTAACATCCTAACCCCTCCCGGGAGCGGTGTGATGACAGGTCCTCAAGCTGAGCTGGCTTCCCGGGGAGCTGCTCCCTGTGGCCCAACCGTGGCCTGGCCAAACCCAGTGATCCAAGACTGAAAGCATCTCTGGACTTCGGCAAAGCTCTCGGGGAGATAGGGAAGCTTAATCACAGCTGATTGGGACATGTGAATCATGCACGGGAGCTTTCCTGCCAAAGCCTTTGGGGAGCAACCCTGCTGGGGCTCGCCCCAGATTATCACAAATCATTTGGAACGGTTAGGAAATGGGGGTCCATTCATCCAACAGCAGCTGGAAACGCCTGTCGGTGATGAGGAGAGGCTGTGTCCCAGATGAGCTTTCTACTGCCGTGCAGAACAAGTATTTGCTGAATGAATGAATGAATGAATAAATACATGATTTAAATTGTAAAGCCTTTACTGAATATGTTACAATACTGTTTCTGTTTTATGTTTTGATTTTTTGACTACAAGGCATGTGGGATCTTGGCTACCTGACCAGGGATCAAACCTGCACCCCGTGCATTGGAAGGCAGAGTCTTGACCACTGGACCATCAGGGAAGTCCCACATACATGACTTTGAAAAAGTAATGACTGGATAAAGAAAGAGAGGGAGAGAGGAAAGAAGGAAGGAAGAAAAGGGAAGGAAAGAAGGAAGGGAGGGAGGGAGGGAGGAAGAGAGGGAGAAAGGGAAGAAAGAGGGAGGGAGAGGAGGAAGCAAAGAAGGGAAGAAAGAAAGAAGGAAGGAGGGAAGAAGAAAGATAATCCAGCCGTGCTTATACTCTGTGCCTTTGCATACTTCTAACAACTGCAAAGTTTTTCCTTATATTGAACCAAAAGGCTGACCCAATTCTCTGAAGGAAGGAAGAGTCGAGCAGAAACAGAGCCACAGAAAAGGAAAGTGGGGAAAGGGACCGATACACTCAGTCTGTATCCGTGGACAAGTCCACGGATCCAAGCACTTCCTACACAGCACAGTGCTCGAGGCCACTGAACAGGAGTCTCCTGTGTCTGCCAGCCAGGACCAGGGCTGTGAAGATTTCAGTACCCACAGGGATAGGGTCGGCATACAGGCTTGGGGGATGGGAGGGCTCTTGGGCTACATCGTGTAAGACACAGAGAAGGGCTTGCCCCCTCTGTGCTCTCCTGGGCAGCTGGCTGCACTGCTGGTCCTCTGAACCCTACCCCTCAGGCACATCCTGTTACAGCCACAGACTCTGGTACCACTGGGACCTCTCCTTGGTTCCTCTCCCTCCACAGTGAGCTGGGGCTTGGGTCACTCTGAGATCCATAATAGTTATTTCTGTGACCCCTCCCTCCATCAGACTTCTATCTGACCACTGCCCTCCTTCATACCTGACACTGGCTCCATCTTCAGCTCAGAATCCTGTCACCCCAGTGTCCCCAGCATTCCCGGTAAGAGGGGGTGCTCCCCATTCTCTAGGAGAACATCCACCCCTCCCCAGGAGCATCACCCTGAGCCTGGCTCTCCCAGCCAGCGCCAATGTGCAGTCTGCCTGCTCAGCATCCCTCTCTTCCTTTGAGTGACTGCACTAACTTCCTCCAGGAAATCACATCTCCCCTGATCTTGGGCCCAAGTGTCTTGGGTGGAGACGCTGGCCTCACAGGCCAGCTCAGCCTCCCTGGCCCCTGGAATCAGGCAAGGCAGGTAGTCCAAGCTGATCCAGGATAGCCAGTCCCAGGATTTTTGCTAGAAGTATTGAAAAAGCAACCTATTTCTGCTGGTGTTATAAAGCTTTGCTGTTCAGTTACTAAGCTGTGTCTGACTGACTCTTTGCGACCCTGTGGACTGTAGCCCTTTAGGCTCCTCTGTCCATGGGATTTTTCAGGCAAGAATACTGGAGTGGGTAGCCATTCTCTTCTTCAGTTTTGGAGGAGAAGGGTATGTTTAATTCCTTGAAACTGGTAATGGTATCAAAGGTGTGGGCCTAAGTCCAAACTCATCAAATTGTATACATTTAATATGTGCAATCTTTGGTATATCAATTGCACTTCAATAAAGGTTTAAAAAGAAACAAAGCTAGGAGAAAAGACACACAGCTGATTCTCACCATTCGCAGTAGTTCTGTTCTGTGAAGTCACTGCAAACAGTGAATGAGCAAACACTGAACCATTGCTCCTAAAGGAGACTGAGGGTTATACTCCCGCCAGCCTCTGGTCACAACACTCTTATTAATCAATGGACAGACATAGAGTCTTATTTTCTGTGTTTCTATTTAAAGACACCTTCTTTAACACATCTTGATTCATAACACTGAACTCATAGTCAACAGCACTTATGACTCATGCCTGAATGAGGTTTATCCAACACACGTCTTCTCTCTGGGGGGCACACTACAGCCCTGTGCTTAAGGACATTAGAGCGACTTCAACACTGCTCTAGGGGGTCACGTTAAACAGCAAAGTCACCAGCAGAAAGCACAGAGACCAAACATCACAGTACGGAACACTAGAAGAGCACGTGTTTCTGAGAGCTGAGACCAGAAGGCAGGGTGTCATCCCGTGTGACCTTGGCCTCTGTGCCAGTCCTCAAATGACCTCTAACACTTTGTGGGTACTGATGTTGGGGTTACAAGTACATTTTGCTGCTATCAAATTCATCAACACCGAATGTGCGAATAATAGACTGACTGTGCTTTCGTTCAGTTCAGTTCAGTTCAGTCGCTCAGTCGTGTCCGACTCTTTGCAACCCCATGAATCGCAGCACGCCAGGCCTCCCTGTCCATCACCAACTCCCAGAGTTTACTCAAACTCACGTCCATTGAGTCGGTGATGCCATCCAGCCATCTCATCCTCTGTCAACCCCTTCTCCTCCTGCCTCCAATCCCTCCCAGCATCAGGGTCTTTTCCAATGAGTCAACTCTTCACATGAGGTGGCCAAAGTATTGGAGGTTCAGCTTCACCATCAGTCCTTCCAATGAACACCCAGGACTGATCTCCCTTAGGATGGACTGGTTGGATCTCCTTGCAGTCCAAGGGACTCTCAAGAGTCTTCTCCAACACCACAGTTCAAAAGCATCAATTCTTCAGTGCTCAGCCTTCTTTATAGTCCAACTCTCACATCCATACATGACCACTGGAAAAACCATAGCCTACTTTCATTAGCAGGGTTCAAATCACCTGGATCCTTCTGATCCTGAAGCCAATACACCCCTTTCAGTTCCACGAGCCAATGAATTTCCTTCTTCACTCAATCCTCAGGAGTTGATCTTCTGTCACTTGAACCAAGCCGGTTCCATGGCTGCTCTTTCCTGTTGGCAGGGAGGTCTCTGGGAGGAAGGCACTGGTTCCCCCTCATTAGCCTTAGAACCCTCAACATCCCCATGACCCGTCCAAAGGGAAAGTTCAGCACCGCCCGCCCCCACCCCCCAGGCATTGTTTGTGGAGAGATTTTCCAGATTTACATCCAGAGTCACTCAGCATGAGACGACAGATCCCTTTGACCCTCCTACCAAGACAAGTTCTCACAAGGAACTAGGTTCTTCTTGTGAGTAAACATTCCTCAGGAGGATCCCCCTCAAGCTACAGCCAATCCGAGTCCTGGAGAATGAATATGCTTTCTCTATGGCTCTTCTTTTTCCCTTTGGGAACTTTGTTGATTCAAACCTAAGAAGCTGGATGTGCAAAAATCTCCTGATCACTGGCTATTCAATTGCAATCTATTGGATACTGGCCATTGAGAATTCCTTTATAGCTTCAGTCAGGTTTCCCAGGTGATGCTAGTGGTAAAGAACCCATCTGCCAATGCAGGAGACATGAGACGCAGGTTCAATCCCTGACTCAGGAAGACCTCCTGGAGGAAGTCATGTCAACCCTCTCCTGGAGAATCCCATGGAAAGAGGAACCTGGTAGACTGTAGTCCATAGGGTCACAAAGAGTCAGACACGACTGAGAGACTTGGCATGCACACAGTTTCAGTCATTTCTTGACCTCTTTTTCCTTCTACTCAAAATCCACTTATATAACTGTTCAGAGAGAGAAAACTCCACCCTTATTACATGATGCATGTCTCTGTGTAGCATTTTTAAAACAATATCTAAAAATAATACTTAAAATATAATTTTAATTTTCATGGAAAGCTAAGATTCAATTAACTTTTTCTTAGAGATCTGAAAACATTTCCCCACTTACTTTTGATGTCCTGTGTTCTGCATAGCTCTTGGGTTTCCAGAGCCAATGTTGCCACCCTGCCCACCAGGCTGTGACAACCCACAGCGTTCATGGGAACGGGGCCCAGAGGGGCCTGCGGGTGTGGCCCTGAGCCAGGGAACCTGGTGGCAGCTTTTAGCTCCTCTTCTTCAACCTCCTACCATTTCTCCAATCAGTAGATTAGGTTCTATACCGGGGCCTTGGGCAAGAGGGTAGAACAGAGCTGGAAGGGGCCTAGCAATGGCCTAGGCTGAGATAAGGAGAACAAGAAACAGAGAAGAGAGGGACCAGCCAAGATCACAGAGTGCAAACCAGCAAGCAGCTCCCAAGGCCCTCCCAGCACTTTCTCTATGAGCAGTGCTGCTCCTGCTAGGTGAGGGTTCCCCCAGGCCCTCCTCACATTGACAAACCCCAGCTTTCATTCACAGACAAGTCACATCATTGCAGTGGTCCACACCACTCCATGAGATGATTGGATGGCATCACCAATTCAATGGACAAAGAATCTGAGCAAACTCCAGAAGATACTGGAGGACAGGGAAGGCTGGAGTGCTGCAGTCCATGGGGTCGCAAAGAGTCTGACACCACTTAGCAACTGAACAATTCCATGATGCCTGGTTTCCATTCTAAGGAGACTTTGTGAATCTTCTGACCCACTCTCTGTCATCACTCCTCCAGCCAGGGGAAAATTTTAATTCCACAAAGAACTCCCTCATCACCAGCACCCCCAGTGACTGCAATTCTGGGCAAGCATTGTTTTTCTGGGATCCTCAAGTCAGTATGGGCGTCTGCAGGCCCCACTGTCATTAGGCGTCTTGTCCCCCGGCCACCATGCACACACAAGGCCCCACATGCTCAGTCTAGGCTGCCCTGCAAAACCTATGTATGGAACAGGGACTCTCTACTGACTGGGAAGCTCAGAGAAGGGAAACTTCATTGGGTCAAGTGTGCCAGGCTGCCCTGGGTAAACCAGCCCAACCCCAGCAGTCCTTGCCTGGCTCCTTGCCCCCACACCCTGCCCCCACCCTGACACCCCATCCAACGGGCCATGTCACCTCTCTCCGGGCCTGAAACCCACCATGCCTAAGGACAGGAGGGTTGAGAAACCCTAGTCCAATCACTGAAGGCATCATATCGTCCCTGTGGTTTTTTATTACTAGTTTTCATTACATCTGCACTTTGGCTGGCTACAAAGCCCAGCTCCTGTCCAGTCCTTGGTCCAGCAAAACCCTGAGGCCAGCAGCAGCCTGGCTGCAGTGAGCTATCCCAAGCTCCCTACACTGGATCAATATGCTTTTACGTTGTGTGTCCTGGGAGATTCGCATTGCATGCTCTCTGGTTCCAGAAGAGACCCAGTCCTCTTCACCACCCTCTCCACCCCACCTCATGGAGCCCAACCACTCAGGCTTCACTGGCTCTTCTCTGGCGTCTTGGAGGACTCACTCCACTACACCAGCTCTGGCTGCCAAGGCCACCATCCAACGTCCACTCCAGGGACCTTTCTTTCCAAATGTGGTTCACGCTGCCCCTTTCAACACTGCCATACACATTAAGACTTCCCACAGACAGAAGTGTCCACCCAACTCTGGCGAGCCGGTTTGTTAAACCCTTGGTCCGCAGACTGACCTGACTTTGACCATCACTTCCCCCACCCACTGACTGCCCCAGCTGGGTCTCCTGACTGCTTTCATAAGCCACATCCTGTGTTCACATACTGGAGTCGGGGGGGAAAAAAGACAGCTCTTTTCAGGGAAGGTGATTTCAGCTGTCAAACCAGCACTTCCTGGCTGATGTATTCTCCCTTTCACATCCCTTCCAAGATCGTTAACTTCCCAAGGCGTGTCCCCAATGATGTCTGTAGGGAGTTCTCTCATTCAGCCCCAGCTGTGCGATGGCGGACCATGTCTTTCTCTGAGTCTGTTTCAGCACCGTTGTTTTACACATACGGAGAGCTCATCCCCGCACATCATAGAATCTGTCCACACACCTTAATCCTTCATTATCTTCCTTCTTTGTGTGTGTCATTGATAACCAACACTGACAAAATTACTATTATCGTTCAGAAGCAGCGGTACTCCTGTCACTTTTAAAAAACATTTTAAAAATTAATTTTATTGGGGTATAGTTTGGTTTACTGGAGCATAGTGTAGACCCAGCTCATCCTGAGTGGTGAGAAGATTGGACATGGGACGCCTATCCAGAGATTTGGGCCCTTTGGAGGGAGAGGCTTCCCCCGTGGCTCTGACGGTAAAACACCCACCAATGCAGGAGACCCAGGTTTGATCCTTGGGTCGGGAAGATCCCTTGGAGAAGGGAATGGAAACCCACTCCAGTATTCTTGCTGGAGAATCTCATAGACAGAGGAGCCTGACAGGCTCTAGGCCATGAGGCTGCAGAGAGTCAGACACAACTGAGAAACTAACCCTAATACAGAGCGGGAAGGTGGCTGTCTGCAGCCCAGGAGAGAGTTCTTACCAGAAACCAAACCTGTCAACACCTTGATCTTGGACTTCTAGCCTCCAAAACTGTGAGAAAATAAATGGCAGTAGTTTAAGCCACCCAGTCTGTGGTGTTTTGTTACCTCAACCCTAGCAGACTACTACAGTATAAAAGCACTGCCTCACTGCTTGCCAGGCTTCTGCTGAACACCTACTGTGTGCCGAGCACTCAGTGAGGTACTTTAGGCAGACAAAGAAGAAAATGAGACTCCAGTGGCTCTTGGTGTGGTAGGAAGAACACGATGCACAAACAGATCTGTCATAAAGCGGAACGTAGGGATCATGGTATGAAGTGTTAGTTGCTCAATCACATCTGACTCTTTGCAACCTCAGGGACTAGAGCCAGGCTCCGCTGTCCATGGAATTCTCCAGGCAAGAATACTGGAGTGGGTGGCCATTCTCTTCTCCAGAGTATCTTCCAGACCCAGGGATCAAACCCGGGTCTCCTGGATTGCAGGCAGGTTCTTTACTATCTGAGCCACCACGGAAGCCCTATCATGGTATACTCAGCTCTACTATAATGCTTTTTTTGAAAAAACAAATCTTGGCACTTCCCAGGTGGTCCAGCAGTGAAGAGTCCACCTTGCAATGCAGGGGGACACGGGTTCATTCCCTAGTCAGGGAATTGAAACCCCACAGGCCAAAGAGCAACTAAGCCTATGTGCTGCAAATATTGAGACTTCAAGCCATAACTAGAGAGTTTGTGCATTGCAACAGAAGATTCCGCATGACACAATGAAGAACCTGCATGCCGCAACTAAGACACAACACAGCCCAATAAATAAACAAAATAATTAAAAATGCAATTCTGCTCCAGTGACACTGATACATTGGGCGACAGCTTGATCAGAATGTGAATTTTGTGTTTGCTTATGCTTGATTTTATCTGTAAAGTACTACATGAACACAGAAACTGCACCCAGCTGAATACAGCCACACAGGAATTCACAAAATATACACAGTCTGGCACACAGAATCTGCCTTGATTTACCACGTCTGTTATGAGCCACAACTATCTACATATTGTGTTACAGTTCTTGATTTCTGCCTGATTTCACACGATAGTCCTTGGACCATTTTCACACCAACACCCAAGTTCTGAGGCTCACTTACACAAGTTAACTTCAAGTTAGATTTCAAGGTCAAGTGCCATAAATTTCTTAACCACTTAATGTGTCAAGCCATGCTCCCATTTTTATTAGGTTCCTAGTTTTGTTCTTATCTGTCCCTGATAAATTTTTAGTGTCATGTCTAGCCCACTTTCCCTCCCAAGCCCTGTGGTTTTTATTTCATGATTTTGTTTCTTGCAGTGATTTTTATAACACATTATTTCGTGGTATAGCAGAGCTAACTGTATTTAAATGTCTCAATAAGAAATTTCACTTCCCATAAGTAAGGCCTGGAAAATCAACACCTATGATTAGGTTCACAAATAATCACACACTTGAGTGGGTTGTGGCTAATGAGTCAACAATGCCTCCAAGTGGCAACATTCCATAATTGGAGGTAAAATATAAGAAAAAAATCATGCATTAAAAATGAATTTTTAACATGCTACAAATAAATGAAAAAAATTAAAAAAAAAAAACAAAACATGTTACAGGATAAATGAAGCTATTAAACAAACTAAGTCAAACATGTCCTTCATCTGTAGGCAACTTTTTCTGACCTCAAACTTCCTGGTATTTTTAAAATTTATTTATTTTAACTGGAGGATAATTACTTTATAATATCATGATAGTTTCTGCCATACATCAGTGTGAATCAGCCATAAGCATACCTGTGTCCCGTCTATTCTCTACACCTCCCCACCTCCGTCCCCACTCCTTTCCTCCAGGTTGTCACAGAGCACCAGCTTTGGGTGCCCTTTGTCACACATCAAACTCCCACAGGCTATCTATTTTACATATGGTAATACATTTGTTCCAGTGTTATTCCTCGGTATGTTTAAGGAAAGATTTTCTAGGGAGAAAGCTTCATGGAGAGAGCGACACTGACCTGTCATTGAGTTTTCTGAGGTGCACAGCTGCTCTCTCAGCTTCTCCACGTCGTCAGGATGTACCTGCTCATAGAGGGTGCTCCCAAACCACTCTGACTGCGGTTGATTCAGCACAGGGGTGACAGAGTCGGACACGTAAATCACTCTGCCCGTCTCAGCTGCCACTACAAACAGAAACCCATCAGCTGCTTCGAGGATGAGATGCTTCAGTTCCTGGGAAGAGAAGATCACCATGAGGACCCGACGCGGACAAACCCAGGTCAAGTAAACAGTCTCATCAGCAACCTTCAACTTTCATTCAGAAGCTCATTATGATACACAAATGCTTTTGGGAACTCTCTTTTTTTTTTTTTCTGGAAAATGAGCTTTAAAAGTGCACAAAGCAGACTTCCCTGGTGGTATGGAGGATAAGACGCTGCCTCTCAGTGCAGGGGACACAGGTTCAATCCCTGGTCCAGGAAGGTTTCACATGCCAAGGAGCTCTAAACTTGTGCGCCATAACTCTGAAGCCCATGCGCCTAGAGCCTGAGCTCCATAACAAGAGAAGCCACTGCAATGAGAAGCCCTCACACCACAAGGAAGAGGACTCGCTGCTGTTCAGAACCAGAGAAAGTCTACTCAGCAATGAAGACCCAGTGTAGCCAAAAATAAATGAATGAGTTATTTTTTTAAAGAAGTTTGGAAAGCTCATACTAAGTGTCAAGAAACAGCTGTTCCAAACACTGTTAACTGTCTTTAACTAGTCCTCTTTTTTATGATTTTTTTAAAATGTGGACCATTTTTAAAGTCTTCACTGAATTTGTTACAATATGCTTTTATGTGGCCATGAGGTATGTGGCATCTTAGCTCCCTGCCCAGGGATCAAACTCAGACCCCCTGCATTAGAAGGTGAAGTCTTTATCACTGGACCACCAAGGAAGTCCCTTAACTTGCTCTCTCTTAAGGAAAGAGGGAATTCCCAGCCCGAGGGAATCAGAAGGTATTGGGTCACAGAGGTGTGAATGGCCTCTCCTAAATATCCAAACTGCAGTCCTGTCACTGGAGCACAGGCTGGTCCGGAAGGGAGGGGAGGACCGCGGGACAGCGGGAGGAGAGGAGGAGAGGCCCCAGGAGTCCCCCCAGCCACTGCCTGCCACGCTGCCAGGGCTCTCACTCCTCTTCTCTTCCTTGCTGAGCTGAAGGCTGGCAGCAGATATAAGGGCATCACTTTACATTGTCTTGTCTGTCAAACTCCCAGAACTCTGCGACAACTGACATCTCAACAGAGTCCCAGGGGAATCCCAGGCAGTGGCAGGATACCTACACTGTCCGTGTCCCTTGGCGGTGAGAAGAGAGTTTAGCTGTGCCAGCCCTGGAGTCACACTGACTCACAGAGCTCATGACTGTCAGTGCCGGCAGGAAGGATGAATGGGCGGCAGGAAGCCCTCAACATCCCAAGAGGGATGCAGAGTTGGCAAGATCAACTTTGTTCAAATGAGATGCCTTCTCTTTGCAGGGTCTGCAGGCAGCCCAGATGCAGCTGTCTCCCCTGCCAGTCTCATGTCAGGCTCAGGGGTCCTTTCCTGCTGAATGCAAGGGGCTCCGTCCTTGCAGGACTTGGGGACCAACTCTTCCACGTGCGCCGGAGTCCACATCCGGCCCTCCATGCACCTCACACACTGCTCAGGCCCCAAGGCAAAAAGGGATTCTTCTGATCAGCAGTTGGCAAACAGTTCTTACTGGGAATTCTTTGCTGTTTTGTTGTTTAATTGCTAAATTGTGTCCGACTCTTTTGTGACCCCATGGATTGTAGCCCGCTAGCCTCCTCTGTCCATGGACTGTCCACAGACTGAACCCACAATTCTTACATCTCCTGCATGGGCAGGCGGATTCTCCACCACGAGCCACCTGGGAAGCCCCAAATTCCTTGCTTCCATGTAATTGCAGGTGGGCGTCCCTGGTGGCTCAAGTGGTAAAGAATCCACCTGCCAAAGCAGGAGACTCGGGTTCAGTTCGATCCCTGGGTTGGGAAGATACCCTGGAGTAGGAAATGGGAACCCACTCTAGTATTCTTGCCGGAGAATCCCCAAGGACAGAGGAGACGGGCAGACACAGAGGAGTCCATGGGGTCACAAAGAGTTAGAAATGCTGAATGACTAAACAACCAACAAAAATTGTAGGTGGAAGCCCTGCTGTAACAGAGTAAGGGCCACCTGTGTGGAGCCTGGAGCATCCGGCCCTGCCCCGTGCCCGACCTGAGGGCGCCCAAAAGCTCAAAGACTAGGAAATATGAGTCAGCTGGTGAGCAGAACCCAGGGAGGTCTCCAAGCCCTCGGCTGAGTCAGAACTCTAACATCCTTTGCCTGGGAATTGGGTGCGGAAGTGGGCTATACAATCATTTTTTAAAGAAACGTTTATTTTCCCCCTTTGTCTTGCTTCGCACTTCCGCTGTGCCATCCCTCTTGATGATGACTTAGTTCAGAAGACTGGGTCAGTGGTTTTATTTTCAGTGTTGAGATGGTCTTCCCAACAGGAAGGACTGTAACACATAAAACAGGTTGTCTGGGAAAGTAGAGAATTGTGTGTCTCCGAAGGAGAGGAAGTGGACAAGTTGACTCCATTTATGTTCTCACAGTTTCAGCCCTTTTTAGGGACTGTGGGAAGGGCTTATGGGCCAGAGCTCACCCTCCTCACGGGCCCCTCTTTCTACATCCTCCCCTTCGGTTTTCATCTTCTGGGAGCACCCCACTCATGACCAAGGTCCTGTGCCCTGAATCCAGGAGGAGCCTTGCCCCTATCCTCCAGTTAAGCCAATACGAAGGTCTAAAACCACAGATGGTAGAGTCAAAGGAGACCACCAACTCCAGCTCTTCCACTTCGCTGTGCAAGTCTGGACTCCTGATGTAATATCTTTGGCTTCTGTTTTTTTTCATGCTTTTTTCTTGGGGCAGGGGGGGAAATTTTGTGAGGTTAAATGAGATCTTGAATGTGAAGGACTTAGTAAGGGCTTGGCGAACAGTAGGTACTTAACACATGTGGCTGTTGTCATTATCAACAGCCTACCAAGGAACTGAGAGATGAATGGGGGGAGAGGACGCATATGACATGCATAACTGCCTCTCTCTTCTCTCCATTTTCTTTCTTTTTTAAACAGAATTTAAAAAAATATATTTGTTAATTTGGCTACACCAGGTCTTAGTTATGGCATGTGGGATCTTCAGTTGTAGCATGCAAACTCTTAGGGCATGTGGGATCTAGTTCCCTGACCAGGGATCAAACCTGGGCCCCCTGCATTGGGAGCACAGAATCTTTAGCCACTGGACCACCAGGAAAGTCCCTCCACATTTTTAATCCCCAGTCACTTAAAGAGATTAATGTCAAATATGGACTCCAACAGGGTTTTTATAAAGATTAAAGAAATGTAGAGGAAAAGCCTTTTTACCAACCCCAGCGGTCAGGACGTGCATAATGCATTTCTGTTTGCTGACCTGCCAGCTAGGCTTCCCTGGTGGTTCAGATGGTAAAGAACCCGCCTGCCAATGCAGGAGACCCTGGGTTCAATCCCTGGGTTGGGAAGATCCCCTGAAGGAGAGCATGGCAACCCACTCCAGCATTCTTTCCTGGAGAATTCCATGGACAGAGGAGTCTGGCAGGCTATAGTCCATGGGGTCACAGAGAGTCCGACATGACTAAGTGATCAACACTACTTTCACACTATCCACCAGCTAGTCATCCTTCATTCCACTCCAGCCCCGTGTTAAACACTCTACTCTGCTTCCTCCCTTACCTGTCTCCACAACCCTACCAGGTGGGAGCCATCGCTGTGTTAACCCTAACCCTTTTACAGAGGTGGAAATGGGTTGGGCATTCTGCCCTGGACTATTGTGTTCCACGGCTCCCAGCGAGGGTCACCCCACTGCCACACTTCTTCACATTTTGGGGTGAAGAGCACATGGGCACTGGGATGACAAAAAAACCCTCACTAAAAAGTCTGCCGCACAGGAATTCATGTGAGCTCCTCTTTCCTTGCTCTTTTTCTAAACCTAATGCTTAGATTCCTCACTCCAGCAAAACACACGATTCTGTCTCTGGACACACCTCTCACCCCTTCCTCCAAGGCTCTGTTTTCACTGGTTTCCCAAGTCTCCCCATGTAACCCCTTCCTCTGCTCTCTTTCTACGCAAATGTGGGGCTCCCTCCCAGCAGGCCAGCGCTGACTCTGTCCCGGGCAGCCCCTGACGAGCCTGAACACTTCTTCCTGCCTGTGTCCCTGACAACACATCACTTCCCTGTCCCCCTGTCAGCACCAAGTCCATTGTCCTCTTTATCCTGCAGAAGCCCTCAGGGTCAGGAAGGCAGAAAGCTCATGTTTGTACACAGATGAGCGAATACAAGCTGACAATCTGATCAGAACGGGGAAGAACAAGGATCCAGAACACAGGCCTTCCAGGGCGTGGAATGGTCAAGTTACAATATATCAATACTTCCCACAGACCACCTCATGGGTTCACTGTTCCAAAGTCTGCAAAGGCCAGGATAGCTGTTAAAATACATGGTTCTGGGGTCTGACCACCCTGTGTCAACTCCTGGTCTGCACTGAGCAGTACACACTTTCGAAGCCTCCACTTCTTCATCTTGAAAGCAGGGATGAACAACAGCAGCTTCCTCCTTGAGCAGAATAAGGATTCAGTGAAATCCTACACAGAAAGGACATGACTTCAACTGGGCTCAGGGCAGAGGCCGGCTATGTGCTAGCTGTTAAATCCTGTCACTATGATTGCTGTGACATCTACCAAAACTTTCATCATGATGACACCGTCACTGCTAGTCTAGCACAGAATTGGGTTTGCTGGCTTTTTCCTGGGTTAGCATGTGCTAAGCACAATATCTCTTTTTGCTTTGTTTTGAGTGATGCTTTATTAAGGTGGTTGTTGTTCAGTCACTCAGTCGTGTCTGACTCTTTCGCGATCCCATGGACTGTAGCCAGCTAGGCTCCACTGACACGGGATTCTCCAGGTAAGAATACTGGAGTGGGTAGCCATTTCCTCCTCCAGGGGATCTTCCCAACCAAGGGATCAAACCTGCATCTCCTACACTAGCAGGCAGGTTCTTTACCACTGAGCCACCAGGGAAGCCTGTCTTATTAAGATACATGGTGGGGAGAAAAAGCAGAGGATGCAAAATCAGAAAGACAGTCCCCAGAAGAGAGTTTGCCAGTGAAGCACAGGAATAAAATTTCCTGCCTTCGTCCCCACCTCAGCCTTTCGGTGAACGCTGTCCTTCTCACCATTCTCTGCCCTCCCAGGAATGTGGTTCCCAGGGGAGCAAGGAGCACAGACGAGGGGTAAACGGGTACCTGCTCTGTCAGGAACGAAGGCTTGTAGGCGCCGTCCGTGGACTTGTTCCCGGTGCCCCGCATGGACTTCATGTGAGAGACGGCCATGCGCAGGATGGTGAGCTTGTCAGGCTTCCGGGCCAGCGCGCTGCACGTGGGGACCATGTCCGAGAGCTCGGTGATGTACTGAGTCATCTTGTTCCGCCGCCGCCTCTCGATCTCACTGTGGTTCTCTCTTCCCGAAAGCACGAGACCAGGGTGAGGGAAGAGAGACGGATCAGACCAGGGCCTACTGTCTAATGGGGTAAAACAGCACACCCCTAACACCAAGTCACCAGAAGACGGACATGTGATGGCTCATTCAGTGCCTTGTGTGTGTGTCGGTGGGGTATAAAGTTGCTTTACAAGCTGTGTTAGTTTCTGCTGTACAACCACGTGAATCAGCCACATGTATACACATGTCCCCTCCTTCTTGGACCTCCCTCCTAACCCATCCCCCATCCCACCCCTCTAGGTCATCACAGAGCACCAAGAGCTCCCTGTGGAATGCAGCAGCTTCCCATGAGCTATCAGTTTTACACGTGTAGTGTATATATGTCAATCCTACTCTCTCAATTCGTCCCACCTCCCCACACGTCCATTCTCTATGTTTGCATCTCTATTCCTGCCCTGCAAATAGGCTCATTTTTCTAGATTCCACATACATGTGTTAATATACATTCCATACATATATGATATGCTTTTCTGACTTTACTCTGTATGCAGGCTAGATCCATCCACATCTCTATAAATGACCCAATTCCGTTCCTTTTTATGACTAAGTAATATTCCACTGTATATATGTACCAATCTTCTTTATCCATTCCTCTGTGAATGGACATCTAGCTTGCTTCCATGTCCTGGCTATTGTAAATAGTGCTGCAATGAACACTGGGGAGTGTATGTCTTTTTGAATTATGGTTTTCTCTGGGTACATACCCAGTAGTGGGATTACTGGGTCATATGGCAGTTATATTTTTACCTTTTCTAAGGAACCTCCATGCTTTGAACACATCTTAGGGCAGCTTCTGGACACCTTAGCAAGATTCTGTCTCAGGGCGTGGGGTGGGAACAGACTTTCACAGACACCTCAGTCTCATCTCTAAATAGTCCTCAAAGCTTCCACTGTTCGCATGTACCTGGGTATTAATCTTTTTAAATAAGCATAAAGAATGAAGACATGACCCTTCAGGCGTCCAAAGTGAACCAAACATGCTTTCCAAATTTACCCACAAATGCTAGGCTTGCACAAATAGCCACACACACACTGAACGTAATAGTTACCACCAATCTGAACAAATGATTTACTTTGACCCACGTCAAAGAAAAACACGTCTAGCCTCCTCACCATTCCTGGTATCCCTAAGCAGACAGCCATGCCACAGACCCACATCCCATCACACTGTGAACAAGCCCCTGCTCTACCAGTAGCACATTTTCTACAGCCTAGTAACAGAATATGTGTACCTGCTCTCTAACAACGGAGCCAGCTAAGAAAAACCCAGCCCTGCCAGGAATTCTGAAAGTGACACTCAGTGATGTGTTTAAGATGAAAAACGAACAGAAGGGACAGGAAAGTGTTTCTGTCTCGAAATGATCACCTCTAGGCTTGACAGGGAGTAACAGCCAGCCCAGTTCAACGACACTGAGATGAAGCTGTCATGTGGGGTAAAAGAACTGTCTAAAAAGACATCACACGTCTGCTGTGGGATTTAGGGTTTCACAGGTGCTCATAGGATGAGGGTGACAGTGACAGCAAGAAAGGAAGAGCCCTGGGCAAGGCTGCCTCACACACTGCTTATATTCACGGGACTCTGTACACCCTGCCCACCAGGCCAGGAGCAGATGCCAGGTGGGCCTGACTGCAGACAGGTCTCACCTGCACATACAAACGAAACAGGGGGAGTGACACTGTGGTGAGGGAATTTCCCTGGTGGTCCAGTGACTAAGACGGCACTCCCAATGTTGGGGGCCCAGGTTCCATCCCTGGTCAGGGAACTAGAGCCCATATGCCTCAACTAAAAATCCTGGGTGCCACAACCGAGACTCTGTGCAGCCAAATAAATAAATATAAGTAAATAAATATTAAAAAAAAAAATAAAAGACTGCAGTGAGTGGATCTGGGTGGCCTGGTGAGCACCTCTGTGATGAAAGCACTGAGCCAGGTGCCCAAAGAGGACAGGGCCAAAGGAACCAAGGCATGTACCACTCCTGTCCCTAAGGAGTGAAGCGTTTGGTTAGGACAGTAAAACATCACCCTGAAGAGTGGAAGTGAAGGCAGAAGTGATCAAACGCTCTGAGAGGCACATGGAAAGTAAAGCCCACAGGAGAGAGTAAGAGAGAAGAGGAGGAGGTGGTCCTGGGGTCGACAGGGGCTGAGAGGGTGGGAGAGGAGCTGAGAGGCAGTTGGCCCTGACCTGGCAGCAGGTAAAGGGGGTGCACTATGAGAAGAGTATCAGTGGGATCAAAGAAAGGGCTGGAATTGGGGTGAAGCCTTTGGGCAGGAACAGACAGGCCCTCAGTTCAGTCTGTGTGCTGTGATCCTGCAGATATTCCTAAAAACGCAGACCCAGACTTTCCTCTCCATTCCTTCAAGCATGCCCCAAATAAACAGGGTAGATTCCAAGCCCCCTCCGTCCCCACTTCCTGCTAGTTACCATGGTGACCACCCCAAGGCAGGACTAGGGCATGCCTACTTCTGATCCCATTTCCAAAAGATCCACAGACCAATTCGTTTTGTAAGACATTTGAGAAGAGTCTTGTGAAGTTCTTAAAATGGATCTAAAGCAATTTCATCACCATGCTGATTCAACCCAACTCATGAGAACAGGTGCTTGAAGGAGACGTGAGGACAACTGTTTAAAACAGTATCGATCGGCTAGTGCAGAAAATTCTCTGCTTCATGAAACGAGACTGAAAGAGCTACCAACAGAAGGTCAAAATGAGGAAGAGCTGCAAGTTACCTAGCAACAAGACCCAACGAACAAGTGAGTGTAGCTACTGAATCTATTAAAATGTATGTAAAATATGTATATATGTGGTTTCATTTTGAATGAAATACATATATATATATATATATATATATATATATGGTTTCATTTTGAAGGATCACAGAGGCAAGAAACAGGAACAATGCCATCTTGTGAAAACAGAAGGAAGTGTCTCCAGGACCAAAGCCACCTCCTCCACAGGGTGCAGAGTGATGGGAATCTGCTTGGAGGAGTTGCAGGGGTGGCCTGTGAACTTAGCATCTGAGTTCCGTGGGCCCCACATGCAGCATCAATAAAACAATTGGGCCCCTCTGCACGTGGGCGCCAGGGTGGGGGCCTTGCAACGGTGACCGCTGGGGACATAGCACAGCATCAGCCATGACCCCTCCACTAGGACCAGAGGGCCCACTGCCTGGCCCAGGAACACGGCTACGGAAGCCAAGGGCAAGGAGGAGCTGCAGCTGCACACTGCCTCGTGCTTCTCTGCCAACTCAGCGCCTGGGGGGTCTGTGAAGGGAAACCAGAGAGTGGGATTCAAGTCCATCCGACATTGTCTTCAGGAATGTCCTTTGTGGAGGAGGACCCTGGGGCTCAGAGAGGGACTGATTTATCAGGACTTGAACTCAGCTCCCCAGCAGAGCATTGTCTGGTCCTAGAGTCAGAGCTGGAACTCCAGGGAGACAGACAGGCAGAGACACCTAAGGCTCGACGGGGAAGAGAAGCCTGGTAGCTTCTACAGACACAGCTTGGGGCTACTTATGCCTCCAGAAATGATCCCCTCTTCCCCACAAAGCCTGGGGTTATCCAGGACCGCTGGCTTCCCCAGCGGCTCAGCGGGTAAAGAATCCGCCTGCAGTGCAGGATACGCGGGCCACTTCACATCAAGGTTAATCTCTGCAGGAGAACAGAAGGAGCTGGGGTCGCTGAACAAGGAGAGAAGGACATCAGGATTGAAGCTGATGACATGAGAGCCAAACAGCTATGAAGAGGTCACTGATCCAGACAGGCCTGATGGCAGGACTGTCTCCACGCGACACAGAATTAATCCCACAGCTTACAGCCCTAATATCAGCCCCAACCCACCAAAATGACAAGACTGTCTCAAGTTATCTCCCCTGGTAATTGGGTTCTACCAAGTTCTCTGCCGGACTTCTCTGGTTCATAAGAACTAAGGCTGACAAAGCCACTATGGAGAACAGTGTGGAGGTTCCTTAAAAAACTAACAACAGAGCTACTATATGACCCAGTAGTACCACTCCTGGACATATACTTGGAGAAAACCATAATTCTAAAGGACATATGTACCCTGATGTTCATTGCAACACTATTTACAATAGCCAGGAAATGGAAGCAACCTAAATGTTCATCAACAGAGGAACGGATAAAGAAGATGTGGTACATACATACAATGGAACACTGCTGCTGCTGCTGCTGCTAAGTCGCGCTTCAGTCGTGTCCGACTCTGTGCGACCCCATAGATGGCAGCCCAGCAGGCTCTCCCGTCCCTGGGACTCTCCAGGCAAGAACACTGGAGTTAGACCGCAGCCCAGCAGGCTCTCCCGTCCCTGGGATTCTCCAGGCAAGAGCACTGGAGTTAGATGGCAGCCCACCAGGCTCCCCCGTCCCTGGGATTCTCCAGGCAAGAACACTGGAGTTAGACGGCAGCCCACCAGGCTCTCCCATCCCTGGGATTCTCCAGGCAAGAACACTGGAGTTAGACAGCAGCCCACCAGGCTCCCCCGTCCCTGGGATTCTCCGGGCAAGAACACTGGAGTTAGACAGCAGCCCACCAGGCTCCCCCGTCCCTGGGATTCTCCGGGCAAGAACACCGGAGCAGGCCTACTCAGCCATGTAAAGGAACAGAACTGTACTATCGCAGAGACATGGACGGACCTAGAGGTTGTCATACAGAGCAAAGAGAGTCAGAAAGAGAAACACAAACACTGCATGTGCTTGCAAAGTCACTCAGTCATGTTCGATTCTTTGTGACCCTACGGACTGCAGCCATCCAGGCTCCTCTGTCCATGGGGATTCTCCAGGCAAGAATGCTGGAGTGGCCTGCCGTGCCCTCCTCCAGGGGACTGTCCCAACCCGGAGATCCAACCCACATCTCCTACATCTCCTGCATTGACAGGCAGGTTCTCTAATACTGCTTACAAGTGAAATCTAGAAAAATGGTAGAGATGAACTTACTTGCAAGGCAGAATTCAAGTCACAGATGCAGAGAACAAACTTACCAAGTTTGTTAATTATCACGGGAGGAGGGGAGTGGGATGAACTGGGAAATTGGGATTGACACATATACACTACTGATTCTCTGTATAAAACAGATAACTAATGAGGACCTACTGCACAGCTCAGGGAACTCTACTCCGGGCTCTGTGGTGACTGAAGTGGGAAGGAAATCCAGAAAGGAGGCAGAGAGGTACAGTGACTCGCTGTGCTGTCCAGCAGAAACTAACACGACACTGCACAGCAACTATATCCAATTAAAAAAAGAAAAGAAAAAATCACAGTAAAAGAAAAAAGGAACGAAGGCTGCTGAGGCAGGGAGAGTGTCTGGAAAGGCTGAGAGTGCTCACAAGGGTGTTTATTCGGCAGTGTCAGAAGGCTCAGCTGAAATTCTCCTTACTCTAAACACAGTCCACACGGCCAAGTCAGGGTGTCCCCCAAAGGTGACTGATAAGATGAGGGTAATCCTTGCTCCCTCCCGGCCGTCCTCTCTGCATCAGAAGTACTCTGAACATCCTCCACCGTGAAACAAAACGCCTGGCTCTCTAAGCTAAGACGCACACTGAGAATTCTGTGAAATGACAATCTTGTTCTTTTTTCTGCCGGCAAGGAAATAAAGGACACACCCACATTACATGTTTCCCTCTTATCAATGGGGTTATGATGGTCAGAGCGCTAAATAAAAGAGGGTGGTAAATTCAGGGGGAAAGATGAAAATACCATCACAACCCAGAGAGACAGAAAGAAAAAAAAAAAAAGCCCACAAGCATAAATACTGCACAAAACCAAGAGGAAGATGTCAAAATGGGTGTGATGAAAAAGGAAAAAAATTCTGTGAAAACCTTCCTATCATGGATAGCTTTACTTTTAGATAATGTTAGCAGTTCACTTGTGAAACCCTGCAAAATATCACAACTCCTTAGGGCTAATGCAACTGGGTTCGACCATGTCGGAGGGAACAGTTGAAAGTCATACAGGTTAAAGGTGGAACACCAGGAAGCTCAGAGACGGTCCTCCAAAGGTGAAGGGTGAAGGAAGGGTGGAAGAGAGGCTAATAAAACCCATCCAGGTCTTTTGATTTCAGGTTTGTAAACGGCCCCATGCGCTATAAATGAATGCAGAGCAACAGGTATGAGAACTCCTTCCGAGACCTTCTGAGTCTTCTGAGAAAGGATGCAGAATGAGTAAGAACGCAGCAAAAAATCAGGGTGATAGCACATAGCAACAAAAATGAAAGGTTTGGGAGTGAGCACTTGGGTGTTCCTAAGATATAAACTCCAAATTTAGAGACTTCCCTGGTGGTCCAGTGGTTGAGAATCCGCCTTCCAATGCAGGGGACTAGGGTTTGAGCCCTGGTTGGGGAACTAAGATCCCATATGCCGTGGGGCAACTAAAGCCCATGGGACACAACTAGAGAAGCCTGGGCGCCACAAGGAAGACCCAGCATGGCCAAAAATTAAAAAAAAACAACAACAACCAACATTTAAGAACATCTCTATTTCATGTGTCCACTCTTCTGTTTTAATGACCACTACACAATACAGGAGGCCCAGCAGTAAAGAATCTGCTTGCCGATACAAGAGCCACAGGAAACCCGGGTTTGATCCCTGGGTCGGGAAGATCCCCTGGAGGAGGAAATGCCAACCCACTCCCGTGTACTTGCCTGGGAAATCCTGTGGACAGAGGAGCCTGGTGGGCTATAGTGCATGGGGTCACAAAGAGTCGGAAGCCACTGAGTGATTGAACAACAAACTGCTCAATACACTGTCCCCTCTGGTCTCCAGTTCCTCATCCCCAGTCCACTCCTTGGCCCCTGCAGACCAGCTTCTGTCCCCCAGGTTGCCTGTGACTTTGTGTGTGGGGAAGGGAGCACCTTGGTCAGCAGAGCCCTGTCCTGCATGTCCCAGCCCCCAGAGCAGCATCAACAGCATGGGGGAGGGAAGCCTGAGACCTGGGGACGGTGAAGCGAGTCTTGGGCATTTCTGGCCCTGGCACCAGGTGTGTGCACCCTTGCGTGTGCACAGGTGTGGACATGTGCGCAGCAGCTGAGTACCCCTACACATTTCCTCCAGAACTGGTGAAACAGAAAGTAAAACATCTGTTGACAAATCAGCAAAAATCAGCTGTAAGACGACAACTGCAGAAAGGAGAAGCAAATATAGTCACCAAGCAACAGAGAGAAAACATGCAAAATATTAAGTTTGGAAGCAGCCAGCTCTAGGGGAAGAGTAATATATTTAAGACTTTGAACATTTTTCAAAAAGTTACTATGGGGTTGCCCTGGTGGTACAATGGTTAAGAATTCGCCAACACAGGGGATCAATCCCTGGTCTGAGGAGATCCCACATGCCTCAGAGCAACTAAACCCATGCACCACAACTGCTGAAGCCTGCATGCCTAGAGCCCACAAGCCCTTCTCTTGTGATGGTGGCAACAAGAGAAACCACCACAATGAGAAGCCCACGCATCGCAAGCCTGCCAACGGCAGTGAAGACCCAACACAGCCAAATAAAATAAATAAATCTTAAAAAAACCTTTTTGCAATCCCTTTTTAAGCCATCATCAGTATGTTTTGGATCAAGCCCAAGGCAGGGGATATATATACATGTATATATTTATAAGGGCTTCTCAGGTGGCTCTAGTGGTAAAGAACCTACCTGCCAACGCAAGAGACAAGGATTCAATTCCTGGGTTGCAAAGATCCCCTGGGGGAGGAAATGGCAACCCACTCCAGTATTCTTGCCTGGAGAATCCCATGGACAGAGGAGCCTTAAGGGCTATAGCCATGGGGTCGCAGAGTCAGACACGACTGAAGAGACTTAGCACACACACATATATAAATAAATCCTCTTTTATCTATTAAAAAATGCATGTGTGCACATCTGTGTGGTCAGGCAGCCAGCCGTAAGCAGCTTAATATTTGAGACCTGCTGTGAGAACATAGGAAGCAAACCTAATTGGCCACAATGTACCTCCTATGTGACTGTGACCATATTCCCCAAATCCGAAATTGAGACACAACACCTGATGTCAGGTGGGACGTTTGAATTTGGGACCACGGTCAAGAGAAGCTGGCAAAGCTGGCTGCGCACATCAGGGTGATGTAAAGAAGTGAAGTGTCAGTTGCGCAGTCGTGTCTGAATCTCTGTGACCCCATGGACTGTAGCCCACCAGACCCCTCCGTCCATGGGATTCTCCAGGCAAGAACACTGCAGTGGGTTGCTATGCCCTCCTGGGGGGATCTTCTGGACCCAGGGATCAAACCCGTGTCTCCTATGATTCGTGCACTGCATGGGGGATCTTTACGTCTGAGCGACCAGGGTAGCTCAGGGTGACAGAAACCATGGTCTAGTGCACTGGTTGGGTTCTGAGTCAGCAAATTGCTGGCGAGACGCCTGCCTCTCAGCCCCTCTCTCTTTCGACACCTGGCCTGAGGGCTCCCTCGGCTGACTGAAAACAAGGAGCAGGAAACAGAAGCCACCCCAAGGCATGCCATGCCTGTCACCAAGGGAGACAGCCTGCAGGAGTCTCTCTGGCCTGCCTCTGGATGGTGGCCAGTGCAGCTGGCAAAGCGAAGGGAGGGGTGGACTCAGTGGTCTCCCCAGCTGGGAGCAGCTCAGATGTCCCCAGCAGCCGACAGGTCCATCAACCCTTCTGCCGACAGACTGAAGCGGCCCCAGGCTCCCGCCAGCACCAGCATATGTTGTAAGCTCACCCCATCTTTCCCTCTTATTTTTAATGTGTGGGGAGGGGGAAGGATGTGGCTCACAGAAGCCCAGGTTTGAACCCTGACTTATGTACAACCTGACTCAAGGGCAGGCTTACAGCACAGAGTCTAGGGTTTCTGTTTCTTCCTGGAGGGACCTCAGACAATGAGTTCTCT
This sequence comes from Odocoileus virginianus, assembly GCF_023699985.2. NCBI lineage: Eukaryota > Metazoa > Chordata > Mammalia > Artiodactyla > Cervidae > Odocoileus > Odocoileus virginianus. The sequence continues at coordinate 55,918,009 of NC_069689.1, forward strand.
GTGTCCTTGCACTGTTATTTCATCACTGACACTGATCTTCCATGTCAAACAAATGTCACTCCTCATCTCTCTTCCTCCTTCTGTTCTGAGACCCAGGAACCGTCACTTCCTAAGGTCAACACGCTATGGAACGTTATCTCCAGGGGAATTCTGATTCAGAGGAATCACAAGGCTTTGTTTCCTCACAAAGGGAAGCTGTGTAAGGCTAGCACAAACCAACCTGGGGTGACATGTGCCCTTATTTCCCAGGCCAGCTTCCTTTCAGGAACACAGCACTCCTGCTAGTCATTTGTATCCTAAGAAAGAGGTGGATGTCCCTTGGGTTCTGTCTGCACCCAGCAGAAAATATTACATGCTCTTGTTGTTGAAATCTGTGTCTTGATTTGATAAGAAGGGTCATCAGAGATCAAAGAGGGTTCCACCTCCTCGCTCCTGTCTCATGGGAACTGAGGGGAGGATGGAACTCAGGGAGTTCTCGGGGAGGAAAGTGAATCAAGGTTGAGACTTTCAATGGACCTGGAAAGTCCGGGCCCAGGAATAGGAACTAGATGCCTGTTCCTTTTGGGTTTGGGGAAAGGATTCACGCCTATAATATGGGTAAAAGGAACCCGACCAAAAGTAACTTCCATGGGAATGAGCAAACTCGGGGAGGTCATGGGTACAGAGTTCAATACAGACATCATTCTTCTAAACATTTAAAGTTTTTTTTTTTTTTTTTAATGTGGGCCATTTTTAAAGCTTTTATTGAATCTGTTACAATACTGCTTCTGTTTTATGTTTTGGTTTTTTGACCATGAGGCATATGGGATCTTAGCTCCCTGAACAGCGATCGAACCCACACCCCCTGCATTGGAAGGTGAAGTTTTAGCCACTGGACCACCAGGAAAGTCCTCAAAAGCTTTTATAAAATAGTCGAGGCTGTCAGTACAAACTGTGGGCTGTGCATACCAAAGAAAGGTACCCATCACCCAGGGTAGGTTTTCAAATTCATCAACAACCAAGAATTAGCAATTCTTGGGCAGTGGGGGGTGGAGGGGGGAGGAATGTCAAGGCAGGTCCTTCCAGATGGGAAGTTTGCTAAAATTGAAGGAATGATCTTTGGTCTTTTTCTCAACATTGCCAAACTTCCTCCCATAACTTAAAACAAGATAATAATAATAATAATAAAGAGCCATGGGACTGGGCACGCCTCACCCTTCATGTAAGTGACGCACCTACCATCACAGCACCCACAGGCTAGCACCCTTCTGGAAGGCAGTCTGCACTCCAGACAGCCCTGCAGAGCCTAGTTAGAGATGCTGTCATGTGGCCAGCGAGTGATGTAGCTCTTAGGAACTTAAGGTCCAGTATTCTGCATCCAGAACAGGGCCACCCAGGTTTCTTATATTTCTCCTTATTTCCCATGGCAGAAAAAGAGGTTTTATCTTGATTGTTTTTCTAAACTTGAACTTTAGGCCTGTATTTTAAAAAGGGATCCATTAAAACTGGCAGTCTGTTTAATTTAAAAAGCCAACAGAGTTAATCACTTGTTAATACTTAACTTTTGAAAATCTAGGCTGGGATATAGCAGGTTTTGCTAAGAGTGACCTGTCCCTGAGCCAAATATGAGCACAGAATGAAGGACAAGGCTGTGAAGTTACAGGCAATGGCTTTTTTCTTCTTTTTCTAAAGGTTTTAAAACTATGTTGTATTGTAGTACAGCCATTTAACAACCTTGTGAGTTTTAGGTACACAGTGAAGGGACTCAGCCATACATATACACGTATCCATTCTCCCCCAAACTCCCCTCCCATGCCACGTAACAGGCAATGGTTTTCTTCAGTGACGAAAGACATTCAAACCCCTGTACATTCCAACAAGGTGATAACTGGCTGTTTGGGCTTCTTTAGATCTAGGGAACATAAAGGAAACTCACCTTGAAAACTTGCTGGGACCTTCGCCATCTTCATCATCAAAGTCCATTCTGGAAAAGTCAAGTTCACAAGTGAACATTTGTTAGAAGTAGAACATTTAACTGGACACAAGAGCTGTTGGCTCAGAGGGGGGTTGATTTGGTCAGACTGCTCTCCAATAATCCCAGCCCTTGACAGTGCACTAAATAAACAGTATATCCACACAGTCCTCAAACGGGTTTGGGACAAGAAAAGACAAAATGAAAGGTCTACAGTACCAGTGTTATTAATCACATGGTTGAGGGCTTCTGCAAAGTGCTGAAATACTGACTCGACCCTTCAAGAACACTTTACAGGCTGCCGTGCTGGAAAAGTCAACATCCCTTATCTCCCACCATCTTTGGGGATACCTGCACCCCTCTACGTCATGTGTCAACACTGGACTTCCTCCTTTGACTATCTAGTGGTATATTAACAGATGGAGAAAGCTCCAGGGAGCTTGGGAAACAAGAAGCTTTAGAGGCAAAGAAGACATACTGCTGGTTGTGCCATGTGATGACTTGGCTGGCCTCGATAAGTCTAAGTGAAAAAGGCATTTAAGGCCATTACCCTATAAACTCTGGGTCCAAGTAAATGGACGTGGGAGGAGATACAGTTGTTTGGTGACTGAGCTAGTCAGAGTGGCCGCCTGCTTATTGAAACTCACCCAAGACATACTCAGATTCCCACTTTACTGGGTCTCTCCAAACAAACACAGAACAAAAAGTTTTGACTGATATTTGTTTAGCTGATATCCCAAACTCTCCTTCTCAATAAAAGAAAAACAACAAAGCAGCCCTCTCTAATGTCAATTAATTTTACTCCTTGAAGATGTTAGGGCAGAACAGTTAATTAGTACGAGGTGTACCCAGAGTCTTCAGGAACAAAATAAAAACAGTACAGATGTTTTGACTCTCCTGGACATTCACTGGGAGTGGGCTTCCTTGGGGAAGAATGTCTCAGGCATTCTGCACTCCCCATCTTGTTCTTAGGGCACCTGATGGATTGAGTAGGACACAGTTCCGGTGGACTCCAGGCAGAAGGGAGTCCAGCCTGCTTGGTGGCCAGGAGCTTGCCACAAGAACGGCGGGTGTGCTCCAGGACCACAGCTGCTGGCCTCATGGGGGATATGACCCCATCCCCAGCTCTCAGGCTGGGGCACAGGGGGTAGTGCTGATGTGGGGAGGGCTCGGGGCTCCCAGGCCAACTTTCAAGAGAAGAGCTATCACTCCACAAGCACATGGGAGAGCCCCCTAAAGAGGTAAACTCTCGAGGCTTTGGGGTTATGTGGGAAACCAAAGGACTGGGATGACACAGGGCAAAGGAACACTGTCTTTTTTACAATCATTTGTTTATTTTTATCTTGCTTCATGAGCAGTGTGACCAGAGTTCTGATCTGAGATGACCCGATGGGATTTATGCCCATTTAGAACCCCCAGTTTCCAGACATGAGGGCTCACATTCAGAATAAAGGAACGAAAGGGGTTATATAACTGGAGAGACGACGGTAACGATAGCAAAAATACTCGTGCACAAAGAGGAGGGGAGGCAGGGAAGAAAATTATAAGAAAGGAAAAACAGAATTAAAACATCCCTGGGAGAGAGAGACAAGGACCCCCCACAATGCAGACTGGGTAACGGGGTACCAGACAGCAGCAGCAGAGTTGTTTACGTTGTGGGAAAATTAAGGCTGAATGCACAACCTTCTAAATGAAGGAAAGTCATCAAAATGCTTCTTAGCTACTAAGGCCGCTCACCTTTCCTGAAAATTACATCTGGGAGAAGAAAGCACTAAAAAGCCTGTCTCTGGGCTCCTGCAGCACTGCGGAACCACACTGCCACCTAGTGTTAATCATGCATAAGAGCGACTTTGCTGCAGACAGAAAGGTTACTTAACACTCCTGGGCTGTCAAAAACAGCTCAGTTGTTGAGAAAAAGAAATCGCATTTTCAGAATTCCAATGGATTTATGCAAGCATTTAGAAAAACCTCAAGTGGCTGTGAGATGATCAGTTATCTTTAAAATGCCTTTCAGCTCCAGTTGATAGGAGTGTGATCATCTGACTCCTGCAAGATGCAATTTTTTAGATAGCTGTCCCTCCTCAGCCTGCAGGATCTTTGGAGAATTGAGGGTGACGGATCGTCCTGATTTTCCCAGAAGGAGGGGATCCGTGGGGGTACAGGACTTCAGTGCTGAAACCGGGGAAGCCCCAGGCTAACCAGGACTATTCGTCACCCTCGTTTTCATAAGGACAGCTCAATTCTTTACCCCGTCTTCAAGCGGCAGACAGGTAGAGAGGAGAGCTTTACGGTAAACTGTCCCAGTCTGGACCACATCAACTCAATCAAGCAGAGTGTAAGAGACGGACTGCTTTCTGAAGTCTGCTGAAAACTGAGGAAGCAGGACTTCTCTATGAAAATCCAGGGACCACAAATCTGTACCTTTCTACCCATGCAGGTACATGGGTACCCATGTGATCACAGGTACCCATGTGATCACATATGAGCTTCGATCACATGTAGGAATTGTGAAATGTATCGTGTGGGGGTGAACTCAGGAGAGAAAACAGGACACAAAGGACTGTTCAGATCCTCAGGGTAACTCACTTGACCCCAAAACGACTCACTGCTCATCAGCCACACAGAAAAATTGCAACTTATGAGGACAGAAGGATCTTTTGGAAGACTCCTTGCAAAGACCCTGTCTTTGGGTCTTTTGTCACCAATTCAAATACTCCACTTTAAATATGACTCCAATAGTTCTGTTTATTTCTCCTGCTATAAAACCTCCAAGTAAATCATCCTTTGTTTTACATCTTTTATGCATCTCTATTATACTGCAGCATCTGGATAATAAAGGATAAAAATCAAAATATGACTTTTAAGTCCTACTGTGTTCACTTTGAAGAATTCGGTACCATCAGTGGATGATGTAAGAGTCCTCCAAAGGTGGGCTGAAAATGCCTTTTGCCTCACTTTCCTGTTGCATGATTTCTACCCTCAATAAAAAGCCGTGAAAGGCACTTTTGAGCTTGCATCTGGTTCAGAGTGAGCAATGTGAATCCGCCTCACAGCGATTGTGTAATAATAATAATAATGCATCATCCACTATGAGTCATCAAAGAATCCACTTTTGTTCTTATGAGAAAAGATGACAGGCTGTGCCTGCTAGGCTGGTTGTAGAGCTCAGCAAAGGAGCACCCCTGGGCCAGCTCAAAGCTGCTATTGACAAAAGGTGAAGAAGGGACATGGGTGCCCGCAAATGCCAGATGACAACATCACTACTGCATAAATCCGAACCAAGCGAAACATGTACTTATGTAACATGCCTTTTATTTCACCACATTCCAGCAGCCATGGGCTTACACTGCAGGGAGACGCTGGTGTACTGGTTGCACACAATTTGGAAATCATTCCCCTCAATGATGATGCTTTAGAAGCCCGGCATCTGATGCCAAGGCAGCGGGAAGGGGCTAGGACTCCTGGTCCCCACCACCCTTAGCTCCCCTTCCCAACAGGGGCTGACTCTGGAGCGGGCACAATCCAATGACAGCCCATTCCCCTGTCTTCGGAAAGAGCCCGGTGTGCCCCGTGGGTGCCCCCAGCCCCGTCCCACCCCCTCAGCGGGACCAGGGAGCGCTCTACAAAAATGCAGCCCAGGTGACTGGCTTCTGCTTCCTTCTCCCACACATGTGGAATCACTTTGCAAAGAATCTGAAACTTCTGAACCTTCACCTTGTGTCCCCACTGCCCGCAGAGCACGCAGCTTGCTAAGACATGTACTGGGGAGGCTGTCAGGGAGTGGAAGGAACATTCGGGCCAGAGGATCCCCGGCACTGGGCCAGGCATGTGGCCAGGGGAGCCAAACCCGCTAGGGGTCAATTCTACTTGGCTCTGAAACCCCAGGGCTGGGTAGTTATCCTGGGAATCGGGACAAGTTCCTCCACCAGAGTAACCAAGTCAGAGTGGGAAGACCTGGGCAGGGAAGAGGAGCGGGAAGAAGGACCTTTCCACCCCCCACAGCCCACCTCTTGGACAGCAAGGAGATCAAACCAGTCAATCCTAAAGAAAATCAACCCTAAATATTCATTGGAAGGACTGATGCTGAAGCTGAAGCTCCAAGACTTTGGCCACCTGATGTGAAGAGCCAACTCACTGGAAAAGACCTTGATGCTGGGAAAGATTGAAGGCAGGAGAAGGGGGCAACAGAGGATGAGATGGTTGGATGACATCACCAACTCAATGGATATGTGTGCTATGCTAAGTCACGTCAGTCACGTCCAACTCTCTGCAACCGCATGGACTGTAGCCTACCGGGCTCCTCTGCCCATGGGACTTTTCAGGCAAGAATACTGGACATGTTTGGGCAAACTCCGGGAGACAATGAAGGACAGAGAAGCCTGGCATGCCACAGTCCCTGGGATCACAAGGAGTTGGACACGACTGAGCGACTGAACAACGACACAGCCCACCTCTCCTCTCTCCTTCTCCCCTGCCCCCGTGTCTCCAACTGTGCCGAACACTCTAGGAGAGAAGGAGGAGGAGGGGCAAGGTGGCAGCGATGGGGAAGCATGTGTAAATGTGCCACAGTTCACGCATGGGGACCCCGAGTGGGGTGACCCACTATTTGAGGAACATGACTTCCATCGGGGTCTCCTTTGTACAAGCCAGGGGGCTAAGAGCAGAAGAGCCTATCACTGCTGTGGCCACTCTACAACACTGATGGCCTCCATCACAGAATTTCAGCAAAACATGTAAAAATATCAGATGTAAGAATTACTCTGGAAACCACCCTGTGAAAAGGGAGGTTTCTTAGCTGAGACACAGAGCTCCCCGCCATGAGGCTCAGGGCCTTAGCAGAAGGAAGCACAGTTTTCTGGCTGCTCCCTCTGAAGCGGGAAATGGAGGCAGGTGCAGGGCTCCAAGAATAAAGAAAATGAAGGACAGGCTTCCGGGAGGCGGCTGGTTCCCTGATCTGCCTCTGGGGGTGTGTGCCCTCCTCCTCCTGGTTGGGAGGGTGTGTCAGCAAATCGCTGCTCATCCCCTTGAACCTCTGGTTCCTTTGCTTGGCGTTGGGCTTCCTTGGCTCTAAGTGGAGCAGAACTCTAGGCCAGCACTCCCCAACCTTTTTGGCACTGGGGACCGGTTTCATGGAAGACAATTTTTCCGCCGATGGGGTGGGGGGGAAGGTTTCAGGATGATTCTCACAAGGAGCAAGGCAACCCAGATCCCTTGCATGTGCAGTTCACTGTGGAGTTTGAGCTCCTATGAGAATCTAATGCCGCCACTGACCCAACAGGAGGCGGAGTTCAGGTGGTGACGCTAGTGATGCGGAGCGGCTGCAAGTATTGCTCGCTGCGGCTCACCTCCTGCTATGCAGCCCAGGTCCTAACAGGTCATAGACCAGTACCGTGGGGGACCCAGCCGGCTGGGGACCCCTGCTCTAGGCTGTGTCTCAGTCTCCCCCACCACGGTCCCCTTCCACCTCCAGAGTCACACTGAGTATACGTGATCTGGGAGGGAAAGGGGCAGCTGGGAGGACTCCTTCACAAAGACGCCTGAGTCCACCGTCCGACCATCAGTCAGGGAGCCAGCGGAAGTCAGGGTCCAGATGTCAGGCCGGGGCCAGGAACTCGGCGGGCTCGCTGAAGCCTAGCATAAAGCCTGCGGGGGCGGGGGGTGGGAGGTGGCACAGACTCCTGGCAGAGTCTCTCAGAGACCACTTCCTTCTCTGCCTGTCCCTGGTGCTGGCCCAGCCCTACCTTCCGGCATCAGAGAGTCCAGTGCCGGCTTCTTCTTAAAAAGGACTGGGCCCACACTGAGGCTCTGTCCCCAGGGAATGGACGTGAGAGAGAATAGGCATTTAAAATAATTTTTAAAAGACCTGGATTCTTTAAAAAAAAAAAACCATGCAGTAAGTTGATATGTTGACAGGAAGTGCATTCTTTTAACAACCCAGATTCCACTGAGTTTAGCATCTAGTTAGAAAGAAGAGCTGGTTAAAGGAGGATATCTGGGTTTGCAGTAAGCCCCGAAGGCAGGCTGATCTGAGGAGTGTGGCCCCTAGCAGCCCAGTGTTTGCAACAGCTCCATGGGTCCCACTGTCAAGATGGAACTCTGGCTGCATCAGCACCCTGGGGGCATTTAGGGGTGGGAGGGAGCTGAACCAAGGGAAGGTGGGGAACCAGGCTCCATAACCCCCTCCGTAATCACCAAAATCTTAGCCCCTCTTTTGAAGACCAGCACACAGGCAGCAGTCTTCTCATAATTTGAAATGATAACGCTGAAGGCGCTTTTTCATCCTACCCTATTCCATTCTAGAGCCTCAAAACGCACCTGCCCCCCACCTCCACGCCTGTTGGGGCCAGCTCATGCACCTTTAAGAATTGCATGGGTTAAGAGGAGACTCTCAAATTTAAAATGCTGGACCATTTTACCAATGAGGAGCCTTGTCTTCCCGGGGAGAACCTGTGTTATAGGAAAATGCATTCATAGGACAAACTGACTCTACATGAGAAACTTTGTATATCAAATATTTCATTGAAAATGAAGTTGATTCAATGAAGAAAAGGAGCTGGTTGATAAACAAGAGTCTGACAATGTCGACTGTGTTCTTCCTTCAGAGATCTGTGATGGCTGATTTATTTCTGAGGCCTGCACTCAGTCACAGATGTGGGACATCCTGAGTAGATGCTGTTTTGGGTTCCATTGGCTCAAGTGTGATGGTCTTTCTGGTCCCACCAGAACTCATCACTCTTACCAACATTACAATGGAAGCCACCCCGCCTTTAGGTGCTGGACTAGAGCCAGGTTTTTTTTTTTTTTTTTTTTGAGAGGAATTCCTGCACAGCACCTCGCAAAGACTGGTAGCCAGAGCAAAGAACAGAAAGCACCAGCAGGATCCTTGCTGCCCACAGGAGCGGAAGCTCGACCCTCAGGGCTGCCTCTGGCTGGGGGGCTCAGGCGGAGGGACGGGTGAGCCCCCTCCCTGAGAGAGGTGGCTGGAGGGAGGCCCAGCAGGACCACAGAGCCGTTCGCACAGCAAGGACAAGCAAACAGAAGTCCCCAGCTGGGTGCCGAGGCCCGAAAGCACTTAAGAGGCGATCACATGCCTGGTTAGGAATCCCGCGGAATCTAATAAACAGGATGCAAACTGCTGAGCTCTAACTCTCTGGAACAGGGAGAGACAATATTTTCCTAACAGGTCAAGAATGTTGTGCAACGCATATCCAACGCAGTTCCAGGAAACGCCGAGGGGGCTTACCCGGATCGCCGCTTTCCTCCTCGGGCGGGCATGGCCCCCGCCATCCTCACCTGTCCAGTGGCCGCCATGGGGGCGACGGGCAACGTCACTGAGCCAGGGATGTCTGAAGCCATTTCTGTAATTCGGCAAAGAGGAGAGGTTTTGTTAATGACAGAGAAGTCCAGGGATGAGCAGAAAAATTGTCCGGCTGACCAAAAGCACCACCTGGGAGGAGAACCAGGGGACCTGGGTCCTGGCCCTTCCTTAGTCATGTGATCCTACTGAGCTCTTCCCTAGTCTGGGCTCTGCCTTTCTCCTCTGGAAAACAACATCCCAGGCAGCACGCCTGTATTTAGTTTCAGTGGTTAAAAAAAAAAAATCCTCATAGCTAACAGCATTCATAAAGAACTCTTGTTTCCTGTCCCCTGGAGGCAGGTAAGATGTTCAGGAGTTCAGGCACATGGCAAAAGCTACAGGGAAAGAACCACTGTTGATCCCAATACTGGTAGCCCACTGGGACAAACCTAGAGAGCCAGTCTCCTGCAGCAGCATCACAAATGCTCCAACCACACCCTGGGCATCTGTGTTCAAGCAGAAAGTCTGCTTCCCACTTAAATTTGGACTCAGAATCCCTGACTATAGAGCCCTTCCTGGCCCTCCATACACGATGAGGAGCACTGTGAGGTCCCAGGGCCTTAAAAACACCCCACCAGGCCACAAGAAAGGAAAACTATGACAAACCTAGACAGTGTATTAACAAGCAGAGACATCTCTTTGCTGACAAAGGTCCATATCATCAAACCTATGGTTTTTCCAGTAGGGATGTATGGATGGGAGAACTGGACCATAAAGAAGGTTGAGCACTGAAGAACTGATGCTTTTGAGTTGTGGTGCCAGAGAAGACTCTTGAGAGTCCCTTGGACTGCAAGGAGATCCAACCAATTAGTCCTAAGGGAACTCAACCCTGAATATTCATTGGGAGGACTGATGCTGAAACTGAGGCTCCAATACTTTGGCCACCTGATGTAAACTCATTAGAAAGACCCTGATGCTGAGAAAGATTGAGGGCAGGAGGAGAAGTGGGCAACAGAGGATGAGATGGTTGGATGGCATCATCAACTCAATGGACATGAGTCTGAGCAAGCTCTGGGAGATAGTGAAGGACAGGGAAGCCTGGCGTGCTGCAGTCCCTGGGGTCACAAAGAGTCAGACACAACTCAGAGACTGAACAACGACAACAGGCTGCACGGTAAGCCAGTGATGGCAGCTCTCCACAGCCAGGCCTTCCAAGGCAGAAATATTAATTTAAAGCATAAGTAGGCCTGTCATTAGATGAGAGTGCCTTCCCTGTTCTTCATTACCATAATATATTATTTCTTATGAGCTAGAAACTTTTGGAAGCTTGTTAAGGCAATGATGAGCATTCTACATTTCAAAGAAACCACAGTTAAAGAATTTCTCCTTCCCACTTTGCTGCGAGTTCATGAACTCAGACGCCCTGTCCTCAGACCATTAAATGGCAAGAGCAATCCTCCAGTGGCCTCTCTGATTCTGTTTATTGCTCTTGGGAATGACTTGCATAGGGCTCGATTTTCTCATCCCGACTCTTATCCAGGGCAGAAGGGAAGCAAGAGTCTACAAAAATGTATTTCAGAAAGACACTCTGGGATAAATATGAAAATCTGGACCCTTGTTAGTGAAGGAATGCTGGTGATGCTCAGAAGTTACAGCTCTCTGCCTCCTCCCAGAAACCACAGAGGCATCTGATCCTCAGTTATGTCCAAAGACATTGTGTATAATAAACATATTCTAAGATCAACTTGAACTAGTCCCCTTGAAACTTCTGAAGAAGAATCTCACAGTACTAACAGACATAATCTTAATTTAGCTACTCCGCTATACTCACAAAAATTTGAGAGCTATCAGGTTTTTCTTTCAACTAATGTAATCCTCTCCACTGTAGACAGTGACTGTACTGTGTTTGTGACAGCTAGGCAGTATGGACAGCAATGACCTCATAATCTGACATCTCTCTGCTTCTGATAAGAAATTTGTATTTTTTCCTGAAATGGAGGCTAACCCATGTTAAGTCTTAAGGCCTCAAAGTGAAGGCTGAATCAGTGCCCGTGCAAACACAGGCAAAAACAAAAGTCCCCACTTCCCAAAGTAAGTCCCGCAGAATATCAGGTCCTTAAGATTTTTCAGGAAAAGGGTTCTGTGGTCAAACAGGCGAGGGAAAAGCCACACACTTATTCCCTTCTCCAAGATTTCAATGTCCACCCAAAATAGACTGAGAAGTCCTAATAGGAGGACATTTATTTAACTGTGACTATCCCAGGATACCATAAAGGTCTCTAATTAATGTTAATTAATTAATTAATTAGTGGGACTGCACTGGGTCTTCATTGCTGCTCACAGGCTTTCTCGAGTTGGAGCGAGCAGGGCTACCCTTTGTTGTGGTGTGCGGCTTCTCAGCGCAGAGGCTTCTCTTGCTGCAGAGCGCAGGCTCAGGAGGGCGGGCTCAGTAGTGGTGGCACATGGGCCTACCTGCATGTGGGATCTTTCTAGATCAGGGATCGAACCCACGCAGGATCCCCTGCATTGGCAGGCAGATTCTCAACCACTGAACTACTAGGGAAGTCCATGTGGAGACTCCTAAAATGCGTTTTCTGAACAAATAATGTTTCACGTGACTCTAGTTTTTTAAAGTCACCTACCTCGTTCCTGCCTTTGAACTAAGGACATGTCAAGCTGTGTGAGAGATCTTCACCCACGTCTGCAGACTTGGAAAGGCCCACCTGCAGTCACCTTCTGGCTCAGAGGTTGACGGGGAGGAGGAAGGAGCGGAAAACGGAAGACAATGTGCAGTTAGGAAAGATTATGTCTGTCCCATTTTATGTGGGGAAAACAAAGTTGTGGACTGTAATGCTCCACAAAAACCCTGCCTATGGGGCAAGGGTTGAGGAGTTTGGAAAGTCCAGTCCTTTCCTCAGAGAGATGAGGGATGCAAGGAAAGAGAGATCCAGTGACTTGCCCAGGTGTGCCCCCTGGACCAGGGGCCGGGCCAGGGGGAGGGCCCAGACTTGCTGTCATCTTATTCTTCGTGACCATTTCCCATGATTAAGTTTCATCGGCACAGAAGAAGGGCCAGTGAGGACAGGCCCACAACCAGCCTGCCTCCATCAACGCCCACTGGGTATATTCTTGTGCCCTCCCGGCTTGGTGCAAGATGCCAAGTGTAAGTTGGCAGATAGACACAAGTAGTTTCTACCATGGAGAAAGTGTATGTTTCATGAAGGTCACGTGATGAGTACACTGAGCCAGCTGCAATCTTTACATGTGACATGCATGTGTTATAAAGCCAGAGCACCATGGCTTTAAGGAGAGAGGAGCAAGGGAGCAAATACATCAACAGAATTTGAAGACTGAGAGGCACAAATGCATCCACAGCAAAGAGGGCTACCCAAACAATACAGATGGATGTCGGCTCACCAGCCACAATGGCCAAAACTACCCCCTCGCCAACTCGAGAAGCATTTCTTTTTTAATTAGTTTTTATTAGAACGTAGTTACTTTACAGTCTTGTTAAGTGTCTGCTGTAGAGCAAACTGAATCACTTATATGTATACACATATCCCCTCTCTTTTGGATTTCTTTCCCATTTTCAAGAAGCATTTCTAAGAAAACGTGGCTCATTCTAGTTCTGCTTTTCTCTTGTAAATTGCATTTGTAGATCTTTTTCTTTTCTTTTTTTTTTAGATGGAAGGATAACTGCTTCACAATGTTGTGTTAGTTCCTGCTGTACAGTGAAGTGAATCAGGCACAGGTATACATATATCCCCTCCCTCTTGGACCTCCCCCCACCCCCTCCCCCTGCATTTGTATATCTTATATCCATTTCTCTTCTAAGTTTCAGATGTTCTTTCTCATCAAGTTGTAAGATGTTTTTTATGACAAAGATACTGAAGCTTTGCCAAATTTTCTGAAAATACTTGACAATCTTTCTCCTATTTGTTGTTAGCTTTTTTAGGTTGAAAGTTTTTTTAATACTAGACAAAGCCTTAAGAGGTAGAGTTAACTAAGATGTATTGGTCAGCTCCGGTTGCCATAACAAAATACCATACACTGAGTGGCCTGAATAAAAGAAATGTATTTCCTCACAGTCTGGGGAATGGGAAGTCCAAGGTGAAGATGCCAGCCAAACTGGCTGCCAGTAAGAACCCTCTTGCTGGATTACAGACTGCCACCTTCCCTCCATGTCATCACATTTTCTCTTCTTAAAAGACCACCAATCCTAGGGCACTAGACTCATGACCTCAACTACCTGCCATAAGCTCTATCTTCAAAACAGTCAACTGGGGCACTAAGGCTTCAACAAACGAATTTTGGGAAGATACAATTCAGTCCACAGCAGAAGAAAAGATCAATTGTCCTAACCTCATTTATTTTAGTCCTTCCTTTTCCCCATAAGTTTTTTTCTTTAAATAATGACTAACTTTTCTTTAACACTTTCATTCTATTACTTATTGATTTGGCTGCTTCAGGTCTTAATTGCAGCATATGGGATCTAGAGTTGCAGCATGCAAATGCTTACTTGTGGCATGTGGGGTCTAGCTCCCTGACCAGGAATCAAACCTGGGCCCCCTGCATTGGGAGCTCAAAGTCTTGGCCACTGGACCACCAGGGAAGTCCCAGCATTCGGTTTATTTCTACTTTATGATGCGACTATGATGTGATACTGTGTTGTGTATTATGATCATTGCTACTAGTATGAATGAGATCATCTTTCCCAGATACTTTGATTGGTTAGTAGCTATGAAGACAATTGTGCTGCAGTAACTCTTCACAAGTGATGTCAACTGATTTGACCAGCAGCTAAGATAGGTTGCTGCCCTCCCCTCCCTTGCTGTTCTGTGTATGTATTATGCTTTCAAAATCTGAATTCCTGGATAAAGAGTTTCTAGGGCCATTGCCATGTGTCCTGCCATTTCACCAAATTTTCAAATTTGTTCTAATAATTTGTCATTAAGTCTCATGAATTTTCTAATTTTATGAAACCTGTGGGCTACAAATAATGATACTATTTTCTCACTTCAAACAGTTAAATGTTTCATTTCTTTTCAAGTCTTATTTCATTGGCCAGAGTTTCCAAGATATTTGATAATAATGACCAGTAACTGGGAAAAGAAAGGCCATGTGTGGGGTTCTGCAGTGAAACATATCTGATTTCAAATTACAACCCAAAAACTTCTTAATAATAATCTACTTTAAAGGATCACTTGAAAAACTAAGGATAATGTTTATAAAGAGCCTCAAACAGTGTCTGGAGGGGAAAAAAACTCTAAAGCAACAATGATTAAAATGATCATGATTATGGTGACGGTAAGTAAACTTGCTTGGTCCTTGAATATAATTGTGGGTTTAAGACAAATACACTTTATGACGTCAAGGAAATCTGCTGCTGTTCCTATTTCTTAACTGATTCATGGAATGGATGTCTCATTTTACCAAATACCATTGTGGTAACTAACATAGTGTTTTAGATACCAAACAAACCAAGCGAAACATGCAATCAATGAGACCAAAATTCACTTGAAAGGTTAAACTTTTCTCTAACGTCTTTTAAAAACCACTCTTAGTACATTCAAATAAAAATATAAAATATACATCTCTCTCATCTATAACCTACATCCATATCTACCAACTGATCCACTGTCAGCCTTCTTTGGATAAGTGACTACCTGCTCCCTAAACCTGGCAACTTCTCCATATGATTTGACTATAAGTTAGCAAAGCTCCTAGGACATCTACCCAGGAAAAGTGGGCAGAAAAAGTTCACTCACCTGGTGTCAGAGGTGAGGGTCTCCAAGGCAGAGCATGGTTTTAAGTGGAATAGAAAATGCTATTCAATTAGAGAGACTTCCCTGGTGGCTCAGCAGTAAAGAACCCACCTGCAATGCAGGAACCACAGGAGTATAAGGATTCCATCTCTGGGTCTGGAAGATCCCCTGGAAGAGGGCATGGCAACTCACTTCTGTATGCTTGCCTGGAGAATCCCATGGACAGAGGAGCCTGGCGGGCTACAGTCCATGGGGTCTCAAAGAGTCAGAGATGACTGGAGCAACTGAGCATGCACGCACAAG
Source organism: Odocoileus virginianus (assembly GCF_023699985.2). NCBI lineage: Eukaryota > Metazoa > Chordata > Mammalia > Artiodactyla > Cervidae > Odocoileus > Odocoileus virginianus. The sequence goes on from NC_069689.1 coordinate 55,933,325, forward strand.
AGGATGCCGGGGCTGTGTGTGTGTGTGTGTACTTGCTATATGTGCAGAAAAAGACTGGAAGGCAGATACAAGTACACCAATGTGTTAAACTTGGCTATTTTTGTTGTGGAAATTACAGGCGGGTTTTATTTCCTCCTAAAAGCTCTTTTTACCTTTAAATATACTAGGATTTTTTCCCAAATAACTTGTGCTAAGGTAACATTAATCAAAAGATGTGTTAATTTAATGACCACAAATAGAAAAATAAATATTTTTAAAGGGTTTCACTGTAAGACACATTCAAAAGCATATATAGCTGGAGAGCTAGAAGCAGTGAATGAATGAGTCAGAGGAAGAGGATGACTTTTTAATAAAAAGAGTGTCCAACAATGGAATGGGTTGGCTTAATGATGATGATAAACATCAACATATACACACTTACTCGGGGCTTCCCTGGTGGCTCAGACTGTAAAGCATCTGCCTGTAATGCAGGAGAGCCAGGTTCAATCCCTGGGTCGGGAAGATCCCCTGGAGGAGGAAATGGCAATGCACTCCAGTACTCTTGCCTGGAAAATCCCATGGACGGAGGACCCTGGTGGGCTATAGTCCATGGGGTCATAAAGAGTCGGACACGACTGAGCGACTTCACTTTTACCTTCACTGTGTATAAAATCAAAAACTAATGAGAACTACTGTACAGAGCAGGAAACTCTCCTCAGTGCTCTATGGTGACCAAGATGGGGAGGAAATCCGAAAAGGAGGGGCTAAGTGTACACCTACAGCTGACAGGCAGAGATTCACCCAGAAGATTTACATTAGGCTGCTCACTCTGTTCTAATCTCTTCACATGAGCTTTACATCCAGCCTACAAGAGAGGCATAAATCAGCCCATTTTACAGACGAGGGAGCTGGGGCAGAGAGAGGTCAGTGCCATGCCCCGGCCACCAGGCTGAGAAGGGGGGTAGTGGGCTCTCGTGGGTCAGTCCCACCCCTGCAGGGCCCTTGCCACCTCAAGGGGCCCAGGCAGAGGCTGGGCAGCCAGCACACCCTTTCCCAGGTGGGGGTGGTGGGCAACAGGAGCCATCGTAACATCCAGACTCTAAACCACAGACCCAGGGGGACACTGTGTGATGTGCACAAAGTGTCCATGCTTTGGAGTCACTCTGTGGTCACAGGCAAGTTATGGATCACCCCTTAAGCTATAGACTCCTCATCTATAAATAATGAAAATGCCCACATTATTGATAGCTATTGTGGGGCTTAAGGAAGATCCCTTATGTCAGATACCTGGCAGAAGGTATGGTCCCTCTTCTCCTTTTACTTCCTCCCAAGACAAGGATGTTTTTTAAAGCAGATATTGTGTGTGCATGTCTGTACTTTTCCACAACCCTTGAGCAAAACTTAGCTTCTCTATGCCCCAGTCTTCTATCTATAAAATAGCCATAATATTATTATATTATAATAATAATATAAATTCCTCATGACATTGCCATGAGGATTAAAAAAGCTAATATAGGTAAAGCACTTGGCATGATGTCTGGCACACAGAAACAACGTCTAAGCATTTGCTAAGTAACACACATGTGCGCATGCTCAGTCATATCGGACTCTTTGGAACCTCATGGACTGTAGCCTACCAGGCTCCTGTGTCCATGGGATTTCCCAGGCAAGAATACTGGAGTGGGTTGCCGTTCCTTCTCCAGGGGATCTTCCCGGACCAGGGCTTGAACCCACATCTCCTGTGCTGGCAGGTGGATTCCGTATCACTAGTGCCACTCGGGAAACCAGGTAACATATACATAGACACTAACAAAACTTAGTATAATTACTTTCTGTAAGAAATTAGATCACTTCTGTGATTTGGTTTTTACGGCTAGGTCTCACAGGAGTACAGGAAAGGGGACAGTGGGCCACAAAAGGGGGTTGGCCATACAACTGACTCCCCTGCAGCCCCCACGCAAAATGTCCCCAGGGTGATACCCGTGCAAAGGGAGGCCAAGAGGGGCTGCCACAGCCCCAGGAGCCTGAGCTGGAATTCTCGTCCTTCACTGACCTCACACCAGCTCCCTACCCAGAGTTCTGCCTTTAACCTGGCTGGCCCACCCCATACCCCAGGGAAGGGTCAGCAGATAGGCCCTGAGAGTGCGTCCACTGGCTGCCCCCAACCTCCACTCTCCCAAGGCCCGTGCAGGACTTCACCCACACACACCCTCCGCCCTGAACCAATGTGGACACGACTCCCTCCTGGTGACGCCAAGCTCTCATCCATGACAGCCTCACCTAAACAGGTGCACGTGCCCCCATCACAGCCCTGGGACCCCCCAGCCCTACACAGCTCTACTCGGCCTTCAGAGGGTTCACACAGCCCAGCAGGGGAGCCCAGAAATCTTGCATGAACCAACCACTGCCTCTCCACTCTGGTTTTCCTTGGGTGTCCCAAGGGGACACCAGCAAAGGAATTCCACTGAGAGGTGTGTGGAGGTCATGGTCAGCACCTTGAAAAAAAAAAAAAAAAAAAACAGAGGCTTGAGACTGCCCTGCTGAATGTCCAGGGAAGTAGCTAAGATTCCAGACTCCCAATGCAGGGGCCCAGGTTTCACCCCTTGTCCGGGAACTAGACCCCAATGTGCTGCAACTAAGAGTTTATATGCAACAACTAAAGATCCAAGTGCCACAAGTAAAACCTGGTGCAGCCAAATAAACAATATTAAAAAATAAATAAATAAACATATAATGTAACCAGGGTAGGAGTAGTGAAAACTTTTTTCCTCCTCATGGACACAGAAAACTAAAAGTCCTGCATGCCGCAACAAACACCCGGCGCAGCCAAATATATAAATAAATAAATAAAAGGAGAGGCTTGAGTGCCACAGAAACATGAATGCATCCTACTGACCAAAACACCACATATCAAATGCAAATTGATCCTGAAATGAAATGAAGAATTCGTCAGAGTAAGAGTTGTCACATGGGGCAGAGTCACTGCTCCCCATCGCGTCCCCCTCAGGATCTCCTCACCTCGCAGTCTCCTTTCAATCCCCCTCCATCAGGCCTGTGTCTCTGTCGCCCTGCTAGGGAGCTGCCATCATCATGGGGGTCTCATCTTCACCCCTGCCCTTCTCTGCAGGGTGTGGCCGCCCACTCCATCAACAGGCTCTCCTGGTTGCCAGGGGCCGCATCCTCTCCCTCCAACCTTGCAGACCCTCCTCCTCCGCTCCTCAGCCAGATCCCCCTCCTCTAGATCTCCAGGCACTCACACAGCTCCCTCTGCTCTGCTCTCTCTCCAGGTGAACTCACACAGGCACCGGCATCAGTACCATTTCTTCAGTGACAATTCCCAAACCCAGTCATCAAGTCCTGACGTCACGTCCTCACGGTCCCTCTGTCCTCTGGGTTCTGCTGCAGGCCTGTCGCAGGGCCTCCTCCCGTGGCCTCTCTGCTTCTCTTCCCCCCCACACCCATCATTCACAGGGGAGTTGGAGCTGACCTGTCCAGGCTTTGCATCTTTCTATCCCCTAACAGTTTCTCTCTGCTCTCAGCACAAATGTGGAGCTCCCAGCCAGTCCCTGGGTGGTCAGACTGCCACCCACCTCTCCTGCCCACCTCAGGGCTCTGGCCACACTGCCCCATCGGTTTTATGAACACACCACGTTCCCTCCCACCTCAGGGCCTTTGCATGTGCTGTGTCCTGTGGCCAGAAAGTTCTCTCTTCTCTCTTCACCAAGCTAACACCGAACACTCATTTAGATTCAGCTCAAACATCACTTTTCCAAGGAAGTTTGTCCTTGGCCAGTCCCTGCCCCTCCCATTCTAGGTCTGGTCCCTGGTGATTCATTCTTCTTGTACCTGCACTTCTCCTGTGAATGAATGAAGGTCACGATGGTCCAGGTGAAAGATGACAGAGCCTGAATGATGGAGCTGCCAAGAGGGCGTTCAGGAGGAAGGAGATGATGTCAATGCCTCAGAATACATGATGTGTCATCGTCAGAGCCCAGAAAGGAAGATTCTAAAAAGCCTTGGTCACCTGATCCTCCTACACTGAGACTGCATGGGGCAAAAAAATTTCTGGAGGAGGAAGAAAAATGTGGTTGGTTTGGTTGCATATTTACATCAACCACTCCATGCACTTGATACATGGGGACTGGAGAAAAGTGGAGACATGAGTGTTTACACCTTCCTCCACACTAAAGAGGCATCTGCTTCTGGTTCTGGCTTCAATGTCATGAGACTCAGTTTCCCCATCTATTCTTCAACTAAGAAATGGGATTAATCAGGACATCCCTTCTTTATGCAGAAGCTGCTGTAAGAAAACAGGGCCTGTATCCACTACAAACAGCATTTGCAAAGCTCTGATTTTGAGCCAGGAACTGTGCTTCAAGTGGGAGAGCTGGAGACGAAAAGACCCCATCCTGCCGCTGACAAGTTCAGTCCTGAGTGTGATGACACATAGTCGGGTTAATTTCACACTGAGAGCTCTGAGTTGTACAAAAGACTGGACCCTGGGTGGTGAGAATGGCTGGGGAGATCCAAGAAGGCTTCCTGGAGGAGGTTGCACCATGCTATCCTGGCCAAGGACTGTAAATATTTTGGGAAGGAATGAAGCATGGTGTGCAAGATGCCCTTTTTCCAAATGGATTCCCCTGACTGCCCCATAATTTCTGAGCAGACTCACGTCCCTGCTTTGAGGGGCATGCCCTCTTGTTCATGTCCAGTCACTGGAGCTTTCAGGTATCTTCTCCCAAATGCAACTCCCAACAGGATCTAGAATGAAACCCCCACCTCAAATGCAACCCTCCGGCATAACTCCTTGCTCAGGATCTCTGGTCGTAACCAATGACAAATGCACAAACAGACAGGCACAGCTCTATACAGAGCAACCCCACCCCAAATGCCAATATCCATCCCCCCCACCCCAGGAAACTCTGTTTCCTGTTACACACAGGGATGGAGTGACTCTCTGCCTGCCCTTACCCCAAGTTGCAGGTTTTCAGCTCATTTCAACATCAGCACAAGCTGAGGCTTTTGAAAGCTTCACCATAACACAGAATACAGAGCTGGCTTACGATGCAGCAACTAGCTAAGGACTATTTCACATTTCAAATGCAGAGGCGGTGTATAGAATTTCTAAAACACAGCACAGGCAGCGAAAACCTGGGGGAAAATGTGAAACTTGAGAGCATTACAGATGAAAAAACCGTAAGGAAATGGAAAAACATTCTGTTTCGTCTCCCCCCACTACTATTTCACATGAATCTAAATAAGGAAAAATATCCCTTGACTGTCACATTGCAAAAAAAAAAAAAAATTAATGACATGCAAACTTTCACAATATGATAACGTAATATTTTAATAACCATTCAAATAAGAAAAACCCCAAAAGGTTTCCCCTATGATTGGGAGGGAGTGAGGGGCAGCTAACCAAAGAAAAATGCTCTCCCCACTATTCATCTCTCTTAGAACAATTTTTTTCCAAGGAAAGCACATCAAATATCACGGCCATACCTTTACAGAGGGATTAAACAAAGATCTTTCTTCCTTGTGACCAACACCTTCTTGGGAGAATCTGTTATCCGTGTAGAAGAAATGTCAGAAAGCTCTGGGAGGAAATGAGCTACATTTGTATTCTGCTCAGAAAATGTCATCACAGATCTGTTTACCTTAACTGTGGACCATGATTCAGCCGTGACAACTGTCTTGCATACTGATCAATTTATTTGCAGCAAAATTTCTAATGTTAACTGCTTAGGTTCTGAAAAATTGGTGACTTGGATTTCTTGTGCAACCACAATCTATACTGAAATCTCTAGATTGTTATCAAAATATTTCAGTGAGAGATCAAAAAGGAGTCCTCCTAGCAAGCAAGGGAGAAAGGGTCCCTTCCACTTTTGGAAGGAAAGCAAGGCACAGGACTCCCCAAGATCCTCTGGAGGGTGGGGTTTTTATAGCACAATGTATAGAAAAGGGGTGCTTACCTGGTATCTCAGCTGGTAAAGAATTCACCTGCAATGCAGGAGATCCCGGTTCAATTCCTGGCTTGGGAAGATCCCCTAGAGAAGGGATAGGGTACCCACCCCAGTATTCTTGGGCTTCCCTGGTGGCTCAGATGCTAAAGAACTTCCCTGCAATGTGGCAGACCTACATTTGATCCCTGAGTTGGGGAGCTCCCCTGGAGGAGGGCGTGGCAACCCACTCTAGTATTCTTGCCTGGAGAATCCCCACGGACAGAGGAGCCTGGCAGGCTACAGTCCATGGGATCACAAAGAGTCAGACACAACTGAGTGACTAAGCACAGCGCAACATAGAAAAGGGACTTACTTCCCTAGCGGTCCAGTGGTTAAGACACTGCACTTCCAATGCAGGGGGCATGGATTCAATCCCTGGTCCAGGATGATTTTGCAGGCCTCAAGGTGTGGCCAAAAAACAAAACAAAACAAAAACAATGGATAGAAAAGCCATTAGACTGAGAGGCAAGGGACTCCGACTCCAGGTCCTTGCTAGACTTTAACCAGTTGTGCATCCTCTGTAAGGCAGCCTTCATCCATAAGCAGGCAGTGGTGGTGGTGGAGGGTGCTCTCTGCAGCAGGGCAGGAGGTGCTGGACAGGGTAAGAGATGGCCAACGGACCCAGGAGAAGAAGAGGCCAGGTCCTGCCTCCATCAGCTGATTCCTCCCACCTGGACACAGCCCTGTCTGCAGGCTTGAGTCACTTCTGGCTGGCAGGCAGGTTTGGCATTAGGGAACTGGAACCAGTCCCAAGGCAGCCTTGGGAGATAGCCTCCCACCTCAGCTAACAATGCTGGCTTATGCAGAGCCCTGCTCTTGGCCCACTTGGGCCATGCTGTGCCCTTTGGATTGCAGACACTGCACCAGAGTCTACTAGGGTGTCAGCACTTGTATTCCTGCCACTGTCCAAGCCCACCTTGAGCTTTACAAAAAGGGCAAAACCCACAGACCCAGGGAGAAGACGAGTAACCAATAACAGCCAAAGAAGAAAGGTCGGGAGGTCACTGGTGAGATAATGACTCTAGAGGAAGACAGTAAGCATGAACTTGGCACTCAAATCTGCCCCCTCTGGGATATGACAAACAAAGGCTCATGTCTTTAACCACAGTGGGGCCTCCACCATGGATCATCTCATGCTTGAGTCAAATCAACAGCCGGACACCATCAGAGGAAAGTGGGTCTCATGTATCGGGCAGAAGACAGAGTAGGTCACCTGGGTTGAAGGCTCGGGGTCGATCAATGGACAGGCTGCCCTGAGAGCATCTTAGAGGGAGCCTTGCTTAAAACCCAGGTTGAAGAAGAGTCCTTGAGGCAGAAGGAGAGATGAAACTGTCTTCAAATATGTAAGACACCTTCCTGTATAAAGCAGAAGAGGCCACTTCTTGATTATTGCTGAGGCCTTGGCATGGTGGCCAAGGATATGAAGGATAAGGGAAAAATGAATGACTCAGATGCATACTGACTGTCCAAATACAGTTTGAAGTTGAACAGAAACCAAATGAGCTAAAACATCTGACATAAAGTTAAAAGCTAATAAATTATGGAACACCCACACAGATAAAAATCACTCAGCCATTAAATATCACGATTTCAAAGAATAATGTCACAGGAAAATGCTCAGAGTGCATTAGTAGGGCAGGATACAAAAGCTTAGAGGCAGACAGAGATGTCAGGTATCCAGTGAAATTCAGCTTTACAATATTTGCCCTAGCCTCTGGCCCTGGCTTCTGAATGAATGACTCAACCTTTGAATGGACAAGCAGTGGAATACCTATTTCAGGATCATTTCTGGCATCCTTGAACTTGTGGGTGATCAATGACCCTATGATCACATGGGTCATCATCATCTACATTGATAGTATGTTAACAGCAATCCCAAGACAAGGCACGCCACATGAACTTACTGTTCTCCAAATATTCATTTTCAAACATAAACAGGCATTCTAGATGAGCTAAGATTGAAAACCTCCCTATATATAAGATATATGGGACTTCCTTGGTGTTCCAGTGGTTAAGAATCTACCTGCCAATGCAGGGAATACCTGTTTGATCCCTGCTCTGGGAAGATCCTACATGCCAAGTGGCAACTAAGCCTGTGCACCACAACTGTTGAGCCTGTGCTCCAAAACAGGAGAAGCCACCGCAATGAGAAGCCAATGCACCACAACTAGAGAGTAGCTCCCGCTCGCCGCAACTAGAGAAAGCCCGTGCGCAACAGTGAAGACCCAAGCTACTAATAGATGCAAACTGCAGTCCCTCAGAAGACAGATTCAGGAATAAGGAGGAATTGTAGTAGAACTGAAGAGCAGCAGAGAATGCTGCATGAGATAGGATGGGACTGTCTAAATGCCTTATAAATGATTAAGTCGCCAAGAGAGTACCAAGCAGGGCTTGGGGGGCTATGGGGCCACACCTTTATCCTAGGGTCCCTGCCATGACTACAGGATTAAAATAAAGGACTTGTATCTTCCTAAGATGTATGACTATGTGATCTTCAACTACTTGGCAATAATGTATAGAGGTGGCTCAGTGGTAAAGAACCCTTGGTGGTCCAGTGGTTAAGAATCTACCTGCCAATGCAGGGAATACCTGTTTGATCCCTGCTCTGGGAAGATCCTACATGCCAAGTGGTAACTAAGCCTGTGCACCACAACTATTGAGCCTGTGCTCTTGAGTCTGTGCTCCAAAACAAGAGAAGCAATGCAATGCAGGAGATGCGGGTTCAATCCCTGGGTCGGGAAAATCCCCTGGAGGAGGAAATGGCAACCCACTCCAGTATTCTTGCCTAGAGAATCCTATGGACAGAGGAGCCTGGCAGGTTACAGTCCATGGGATCTCAAAGAGTTGGATACGACTTAGCTACTAAACTACCACCACCACAGCAGTGTCACAGTTAACCTCAACCTCCGTATTTTAAGGGTTTCCCCAGTGGCTCAGATGATAAAGACTATGCCTGCGATGCAGGAAACCCAGGTTCAAATCCCTGGGTCAGGAAGGTCCCCTGGAGAAGGGAATGGCAACCCAATCCAGTATTCTTGCCTGGAGAATTCCATGGACAGAGGAGCCTGGCGGGCTATAGTCCACAGGATCAGAAAGAGTAGGACACGACTGAGCAACTTTCAATTCACACTTCCATAGTCTAAAATGGAACTCCGTTTTTCCTTCCCAAACCATCTGGTAAGCTGATTTCCAGTCCTTCCATCAGCAGAACCTCGCTTGTTTTCAGTCTTGAGGCTCAAAACTCCCTGCTTTCCTTCCGCTAAGGTATTCTGAGCACCTGTCTTCTATCAGGTACCACCAGTCACTGACACAAACGCAGAATGGAGTGGGACAGTTCAATGCAGGATGAATTTGAGCGGTGAACCAAGAAGTCACTCTTACATGTCTCAGAAGAGAGGCAGACAGGTACATAAAGCACACACGCTCAGGTCTCAGAGGAACAAACACGGCCACAGAGCCCCACCTTGCAAGTCAGGTGTCCTCTTCTCACTCCTGCCACCGGAGTCTAGGATCTTATCACCCAAACACGGATCACTACAATAAGCATTCCCGATGGCTCAGTAGGCAAAGAATCCACCTGCCAATGCAGGAGACACAGGAGATGTGGGTTGGATCTCTGGGTCAGGAAGATCCCCTGGAGGAGAAAATAGCAACCCACTCCAGTATTCTTGCCTGGAACATTCCATGGAAAGAGAAGCCTTGTGGGCTACAGTCCAGGGTGTGCAAAGAGTAGGACTCGATGAAGCTCACATGCATATCCTAAAAATAATTTTGTGTCAATGCTAGGGATTGAAGGGTGTCCCCTTGGAAGTCATGTTGAAACTCTAAAACCTAATGGGATGGTCCTTGGAGGTGGGGTCTTTGGGAGGTCATAAGGTCGTAAGGATGGAGCCCTCATGATGGAATTAGTTTCTTTTTAAGTAGAGATAGGAGAGAGCTGGCTTCCTCTCCCTGTCTCTCTGCTCCCAACCCTGTGAGGACTCAGAAAGAAGGTGGTCATCTACAAGCCAGGAAGTGAGCTCTTGTTAGGAACTAAACAGGCTGGCATCTTGACCTTGGGCTTTCCAGCCTCCAAATGGTGAGAAAATGAATTTCTGCTGTTGAAGCCACCCAGTCTGCAGTATTTTGTTATCACAGCCAAAGCGAAGATAGCTGTTCAACAGCACTGTGTCAAAAAGAATGTCTTTCATTTGTGAAATGTGTTCTAAACAAGATAATTTAGGGATTTCCCTGGTGTTCCAGGAGCTAACACTCCCAATGCAAGGGGTCCAGGTTTGATCCCTGGTCAGGGAACTAGATCCCACATGCCACAACTAAAGATCTCACAAACCACAACTAAGACCCAGTGCAGCCAAATAAATAAATATTCTCTTAAAAAATAAACAAGATAATTTAACCAGCTTAGGAGAAGTGAAAACTTTGTTCCTCTTCGTAAAGACAGAGAGACTATCACCCAATGACTGATGACCACACCATTGTGTTCACCAAATCCTTTCTTTCCTTGGCCCTGCCCCTCCTATGTAGTAGCCTTGGGAGAAAGGCGCCATTAAGAAGTTGGGTTTTGCTCTGACTGAAAGAAGATCGAGAGGAGCTGAATTCTGGTGGCAGCCTGGAGCTCCTGTGATCACTGTTTCACGTCTTCTCTAAGATGATATTCTAAAACCCAACTCAACTTGTCCAGCTATGCTCAAAGTAGAAAATATGGGGACAAGGGGACTTCCCTGGCAGTCCAGTGGTTAAGACTTCACCGTGCAATGCAGGAGGTGCAGGTTTGACCCCCTGATCTGGGAGCTAAGATCCCACATGCTTCAAAGCCAAAAAACCCAAAAATATAAAACAGAAACAATATTGTAACAAGTTCAATAAAAACATTTTTTTTTAAATGTGCTCTGTCACTCAGTCGCTCAGTTGGGTTCTACTCTGTGACTGCATGGACTGTAGCCTGCCAGGCTTCTCTGTCCATGGGATTTTCCCATCGAGAATACTGGAGTGAGTTGCCATTTATTTCTCCAGGGGATCTTCAAGACCTAAGGATTGAACCTGAGTCTCCTGTATCACCTGCATTGCAGGCATATTCTTTACCATTGAGCCACTTGGGAATCTTTTTTAAAAATGGTCCACATGAAAAAAGAAATTTTTTTTAAAAGTAAATACAGAGACCAGCATGACCCAGGAGCTGTTAGGAGCTACCAGTAAAAAACCAACATTTATCTTGAGAAGAAACATAGACCTCAAAAATCTACCTTCCTGGCCACAGAAGGAGTGAGGCAATCAATCACATTTCCATCTTTTCTCTTTTATACATACACCAATAAAATGATAAACCTCCATTTCTAAAGTACTTAATTCAATTGAGCCTCATGGATGGACTGGGGAACCTAAAATAGAGATCATGGGCTTACCTGGTGGCTCAGACGGTAAAGAACAACGCAGGAGACCTGGGTTCAATCCCTGGATCAGGAAGATTTCCTGGAGAAGAGAATGGCAACCCACTCCAGTATTCTTGGCTGGAGAATTCCAAGGACAGAGGGGCCTGGCAGGCTACAGTCCACGGGGTCACAAAGAGTCAGACATGACTGAGCAACTAAACAACAAGGATCAGGATCCACAGGGGTCATCGTGTAGAGATGCTACTGATATAGCCGTCTTCATAGAAGAGAGTGGAAAAGAAACATGCCCATTAGGACATCAGATTTTTAAAAAGCCATTCAGAGAGCCACACTTGCAGAAGCACAAAGTCTATCCATTTAAAAAGTCAATGACTACACAGCATTTCAGGCTCCCAGGAAGGACATTCTTCTTTGTCTTGAGCTATTTAAAGGCTCAAGTCCCAGTTCTGAGTACCTGCTCATCTTCATCTTGATTATCTCATTTATGTTCATCTTGACAGAAGCAAGGCTACTCTAAGCAGACCTTCAATAGACACCCCTGGTGGCTCAGACAGTAAAGAATCTGCCTGCAATGCAGGAGACCCAGGTTCAATCCCTGGGTCCCCTAGAGAATATACTATTAAGCAAAAAAACCCAATGTGCCAAAATTTGGTTAAGAGCAACTAGATATGGATTAATAATCCCAGGTACTTTGTGAAAATATCTTTGTGATACACTTTTACTTTAACAACTCATTTGCATATGTCTTATGTGATTCTCCAACTTGAGCTCTTTGTGCTGCAAAACAAGATTTGTTTTTCACAAGGAATTTGACAAAGTTCATGTCAGATTCCTGGAAGCAACCATAGACAGAGACAGCTCTACATTCACATCTCTGAGGCAAAGATTTGGGGCTTCAGTTGTGTCTGGAAGCCTGAGTTTGTGAGCTTTTACAAATCCATTCTTTGTTGGCCTGTTTGTTTTTTTTAGGAATATTTGGGAGGAAAAAAGTAAAAGTTGCTTTGTCAATAGACCAAAGGAAAATTATGACTCAGACAACTGAAAAGGAAAGCTTCTAGGTGACAGTGAAGCAGTAAGGGTACAGGCATTTTGTCTTCCGCCTGCAGGTAGATTTCACCTGACTGTTACAGACGAGAGGATGCTGTAGTAAAGCCACGAGGGACACAGGTGGTGGCTTGCCTGAGAAGATACTCTGGAAGAGGAGGCACAGGCCATCCTGACTGGAGATGCAGCCCCACTGAGGGAGAGGAGTCCTCATTCAGGACCGACTGTCCCACTCTATTGTCCTGCCGAAGTGGGAACGCTTCTGAGCATCTCCTCCATAAATACGGGGAGGAAGATGATATCAAATAAAACTCCATGGGAGCTTCCCTGCTGGTCCAGAGGTTAAGAATCTGCCTGCCAATGCAGGGGACATGGGTTCGATCCCTGGTCTGGGAAGATCCCACATGCCTCGGGGCAATTACTGAAGCCCAGTCACCCTAGAGCCTGTGCTTTGCAACAAGAGAAGCCACCACAATGAGAAGCCCGCACACTGCAAAGAAGTGTAGCCCCTGCTTACCGCAACTAGAGGAAGCCTTCACACAGCAAGAAGGCCCAGCACAGCCAAAAATAAATAATAAAAATTTTAGGCAATATTTTAAAAAAAACTTCATGGGAGTTTTGTGCAACCCAAGTGAAGTAACTGGAACCTGGGACACACAAAAGCACCTGATCAATTAGGGATAATCCAGAAGGTCTTGTACTGCCTGTCCCAACGCCCCCTTCTTCACTTCAGTGACAATGCTGGGAACCACATCTCAGGTATGTCCCCTCTTCCACTCATAGTCTGTGTGGCTCAAGTGGGACCCAAATGCATACACCTCAACTAGAGAGCCCAAGTGCCACAACTGGAGAAGCCCACGCGCTGCATTACAGATGCAGCACAGCCAAAAAGTGAAAATAAAAAAGACCTGTAAACACAGAGTCAGACATGTTAAAGTCAAGACAAGGTGAGGCCAGAGAGAACATCTAAAGCTGTGATGGAGACTCTCTTTGGAGACAGAGTCTTTCTTTCTCCTTCCCAAAGGTGGGCACATGCCCAGGTCTGTTCAGAGCACTGCATGCCCTGGCAAGAGACCCTGGCTCAGCAATGTCATCTGACTTCTGCCGGAGTTTCGCTGATGAGATGTAACATCACCACCACCAGGGGGAGTCTGCCTGAGATTAAAACCAGTACAAGCAGGGAGGGCGAGAGGACCTACGGAAGATAAACAGGGTGAAAGGTACAATGCTAGCACCTCTGGATCTTTACCTGAAGCCAAATGCCCACCTGGCTATCTTAACTTTAGGAACAATTACTGTTTGGTTTGAATTGGGCTGTCTTTTTTTTTTTTTAGATTTTTTTTTTTTGATGTGGATCATTTTTAATGTCTTTACTGAATCTGTTACAATATTGCTTCTGTTTTATAGTTTTGGTTCTTTTGTTGCCAGGCATGTGGGATCTTAGGTCCCTGACCAGAGATCGAACCCATAGGCCCTGAACTAAAAGGTGAAGTCTTAACCACTGGACCACCAGGGCAGTCTCTGGGATGTCTTTTGAGAGTGAAACAATCCTGACAAATATATTGTGACTTCCTTTTCTCTGTGTCTCCTCTCCTTCCTCCTCTCCTCTTTCCCCTGCCCCACTCCTCCCCTGCTTCATCATCCCCGTCTTTCTTTTTTCCCCTCCTCCTTCTTCTCTCCTTTTCCCTCCCCTTCTTTCTCCTTCTCTCTCAGACACAATGAATATTTGTAATCTGTATATATGAATTATTCGACAAGCACACTTCACTGACTACACTATAAATTCTGTATTTGCAAAAACGTCTCCCTCTTTAATATGGATGGAAAATTCCTAAATAAAATCTTAGTAAATTAAATCCAGCATTATCTTACAATAATAATATTAAGAGAACCATGCAGGGTTACCATGTTCCTTTTATTCCAGGAAGATGCAGATAATTCACCATTAGGAGATCTATTAATAGAGCTTTAAAAAAAAACCTGAGTTTATCTCAATAGACACTGAAAAGGACATGTGACATAACTGATCATGGGACTCGTTGCTTTGACAGGTTTGTGTTCCTAGTGTTAGGAGTTGCTGTGTGCTTCCACGCTTACTGCTCAAGGCTGTCATTGCTCAGCTCCATTACAAATTATTTCTCAGATCCCTATGGAAATGGTCCTCAGAGCCAGCATGACTCCAATGATAGGAAGAGCTAACACACACTGAGCACAGACACTATCCGGCACACTGCTAAACACCGCTAAACACCTTACACGCATCATCTCATTTCAACAGCTCACCTCATCTGCTCCTGAAGGTAGGTATTTGTTATTATTCCATTTTACAGATAAGGAAACCAAAGCAACCCCAAATGGAAGGTCTCAGGCACAGGGAGGACTCTCTGCTTTACTGAGCAAAGAGAGTGATGACCACAGAATAAATATGAATATGCATTGACTGTAAGTAAATAATACTAGCATGTGCTTCATGGCGTGATCTGAGGTGATGCTAGACCACTCAGTATTACTAAAGTCTGCTGAGTGTGCGTAATCATGCTTTCAAAGTGGTAATTAACACACACACTATATATGACCTCCAAACTAGCAGAGCAAGAAAGAACAGAATGGTAAATATAACCCTCATCTCCAATAAAACAAAGGAGGGGGAAAGAAAAAGAAAAAGTGGGACAAAAAGGAAAAAGAGTGATAGAAATAAGTCTGTACGTATAAATGGCCCCAATAAAGGAACTCAGTTTTCTGGATTAGGAAACAAAGACTGTCAAACTATGCGTTAACTAAAAATAAATAATTCATCCACCAATTCCTAATTTTGCTTATTTTTCGGCACTGTAACTTCCTGATGGCCCACTTGAACTAAACAACACACCGCCCATTTCCAATTCTCCTGAGTGCTGTAAGGTCCAAAGGTGTCACAAATGACCAAGGGAGGGGCGGGGGGTGGTATTCCCCAGGAAACATGAAATTGGATGTTCCAACAGCCAGCTGGAAGGGATAAGGCAGGTTTAATTTGAAGGCTAAAAGTAAAGCAATAAGATGGGCTTTCACTGCATGTGATAAGAAATTCATATCAATTATAAAATGCTGTTTGGTACATTAAGATCAAAACCAACAAATCACAGGGTTTCTTACCACTAGATGTTTTGACAATAATTTCATTTTTACTGATTTTAACATTGTGACCACAGCTTTCTTTTTGTCTGCACTGGCCTGACACACCAAGGCTGGTCCTTATATTTTCAAACCTTTAAATCACTTTTTCCAAGCTGTAAATAGTAGTACATAATGGTATAGTTTGGCTTCTGTTGTTTTACCCAATTAGAAAATCTTTTAAAAGAAAAAGTGAATATAGATGCTTCTTTTAAAAGCCATTATTTTCTGGGACTTCCCTAGAGGTCCAGTGGTTAAGACTCCACGCTTCCAATGCAGCAGGTTCAATCCCTGGCTAGGGAACTAAGATCCCACATGCCGTGCAGCACAGTCCAAAAAAGAAAAAGAAAATAAAAGCCACATTTTCCAGTTAAAGGCAGCACAATGACATATGTCTCACCCTCTCTACCTTCCCAACAGCACCCCATTAATGATAATAACAAACTTCTAACCCCTAATGCCAACGGGCTGACATTTCTCCCAAGGAATGAGACTGAAGGTTTGCTTTCTAAAGAAATATACCCCCTACACAAAAAGCAATCAAGGAGCTGAGGAATGAGAGAAGAGATAGAGAATCAATCCAGGAGGTCTGCATCTAATTAACAGATGTCTTAACCACTGGAACAGGGAGCCCAGGTTCCATCCCTGGTCAGGGAACTATATCTCACATACTGCAACTAAAAGCTTGCACACCGCAACTAAAGATCCTGAGTGCCGCAACTAAGACCTGGCAGAGCCAAATAAATAAATAAACATTAAAAAAAAATTTTTTTTAAAGAAAGAAATTAAAAAAAAAAGAAAGAAAGAAATACAAATGTCAGTCCAACCTCCCTCCGACTTGACCACCGCCTACAGGCAGAGCCTCTAGAACTGGGCTAGAGGCTAGTTCTAGCCAGCACTGGGTATTAACAAGCAGGTCTAATACCAGTGACTGAGCTACCTGTGTGACTCCGCCACCTAGTGGTCAATAGGCACAACAGCGCCTATGCTCTGGGAAAGGACCAGAATACTCAGCATGAATGACCAAGGAAAGGAAGGGCTGCTAGCAGACTATGGATGCAGACTGTGGATGCTCAATGGCACAGACTGTGCTGTGCTTTCTAACCAGGATAATCCCAGCACTTAAGCACCATGATTAATAAAAGGCAGACAGTTAATGAATATTGGTTGAATGCACGAAGATGAATGAATAAACTTAAAAAGACATATACGTTCTAATGCCTATTCTGTCCACAAAGTGTTTGAGGAAATTGAAATGTCTTAGGATGCAGCCTGAGGCCCAGTGAAGCCAGGTTTAAGAGGTGGAAGGAGACACGGTAGGGGAGAGTGCCAAGCCACTGCCTGCAGAGGCAACTTCCAGGCATCCCAGTATAATGTTCGCAATTGCAGCAGCCCTGGGCATTCAATGGGGGACCCTCCTAGGTGGGGAGCCCATCACAGTCTATCTAGAGGATGGAGGGGCCAGGAGGGAGACTCGTCCTAGAGTGATGGGACCCTCCCCCCCACCCTACTATGCCAATGAGGGAGGAGAAAGGGGGGTGACAGGGCATTATGTACTGGTCTGCACTTAGGGGCAGGCCCAAGGCAGAAAGTCTAGCAAACAGGGAGGGATGGCAAGAAGGACAATCACAGCACAACAGGAGGGGAAAGCTGGAGTCCAGCAGGGTGGGGGAGGGGACTGCTGCCACAGCTGATGGGGCTTCTTCCCAGCTTTCTCAACCCTGAGCCTGGGAGGAGGAATACTGGAGCATGCACAGCTAATGACCCCCACATGCACAGAAGGGCCCCAGCAACCCCAGACTGCCTACTGCACAAGAACCCCATCTCTTTCATAAGCACATTTGGTTATTTGCTCCCCAAGTTTTCCCTGCCCAGCTGGAAAGCCGCCCTTCACTCCTGAACCCGGTGCTGTGTTCCATGCTCCTGTCACAAACCATCACAAGGAGCAAAGGCCCCTCTGACCCAGTGTTTACCACGTGCCAAGCCTCATCCCCAGAGTTCTTAAGTAGAACCATCTAATTCTCATCAAAACCAAGTGAGGAGCCCCACTATACAGGTAAGGAAGCAGTGGAAACGAGGGGGTAGCTAGCCAGCCCACAAGCCACGGATGCCAGGTCCGCGTGGCCTGTCTCAACCCCAGGGGGCAGTGTCCTCCTCACCTCTGAATTCTGAGCACACAGCACTGTCAGCGCTTGACAGAGAATTCAGCGTATTTTACAGATGGGAAGACTGAGGCCCTCACCTGTACCATCTCCCAGCGGACGGTGTTTACATCGTCACCACTCACACAGAGTCTGGGCTTTTAAATACCTGCAGCAGGATGACCCAGCATGAACTACTGGGGTGACCTGAACATTTCCACCCTGTCTGGTTCCTTTGGGTCTTTGATAAAAGAGAAGTGGGAGTGGGAGGGAGAGAAGGACAAGGGAGGGAGGACAAATGGAAGAAAGGAAGAGGTGGAGGAGAAAGAGGTAGAGGGAGGAAGAAAGGACGGAGGAGACAGGAGAGGGAAGGGAGCAAAGAGGAGAGAGCGGGGCGGTGGGGGGGGGGGGGGGGGGAATTCTCGGACCTTGGGAAAAACTCAGCAAGTTTCTGCAGGCAAATCAGGCACCCCCCAAATCTGATTTTTAAGTCACTAGGTCTTTCTTTAGGAAGTTACAGTAAAATGCAAATGTGTTTTTAAATGAACCGTAGAAGCAGCAGCAAGAGACTTCCCTCGTGGTCCAGTGGTTAAGACTCCATACTTCCAATGCAGGATGTGCAGGATTCCATACACAGCACAGCCAAAAAAAAAAAAAAAAAGGCAGCAAATTCACTTCCTAAAATAAACACAAATATATATCTAACCCTAGATACGCATCAGCCACAAAGAACAGGTCAAATCACACACTAATTACTGTTTGAATGGAGATCCGACTGTTAATTGCAATGCGCTTCAGGAATTCCACATGAGCAACTTACCTGAAAAGCTTTCCAATTTGTATGTCAGGAAAGTTGGTAATTAAACCCTTCAACTCCCTATTGACTTTATTAGAGATATGATAATCCTTACATAGTTAGATTGTAATTATTTGTCAAATGAAGTCGATACTTATTTAGGAAAATGTTACCCTTACAGTCTTTAAAAAATAGAAAAAAACCTGGGACTTGCACTTGACAAGGAACACCTGAAGCCGCCCATGTATGGTGTATGGAACCCACGGAAGTTTGCCGAGCACGTGGGGAAGGGTTTCCCCAGCAGCTCAGATGGTAAAGAATCTGCCTGCAATGCAGGAGACCCAGATTTGATCCCTGGGTCAGGAATATTCCCTGGAGAAGGGAATGGCTACCCACTCCAGTATTCTTGCCTGGAGAATTCCACGGACAGAGGAGCCTGGCGGGCTACAATCCATGGGGTCTCAGAGTCAGACACGACTGAGCAACTAACACACTCTCTGCATTTACACAGGAAAGGGCATCTGAACCACTAATCACCTTTGCTTAGCCTTGTCTGCACAAGACCTTGACTTATCAACCCAGAGACTTGCTTTTTAATTAATGCCTGCTAAAAACAGCCTTATGATATAACATCACTTTTGTTGTGTCCTTGATAACAAACAAGTTTAAAAGCACAATCCCAGGGTTATCATGCAGCAACATCAAACAAAACCAGATTGCAGGATATTTTACAAAGTGACTGGCCTGTACTCATTAAAAATATTATGGGGGTGGGGGGGAACCAGACCAGTTATTCCATAAATAAAGGAGACCAAAGAGACATCATAAGTTGACAACCTAGATTAAACCTAAAGCCAAAAAAAATGGTTTTGGCTATGAAGAACAACGGGTAAAATATGAATAAGGTCTGCAGCTTAGAATATACTGTTATATGAATGCCAACTTCCCGATCTTGCTCATAAATCACAGTTCTGTAGAACGACATGCTTATTTTCAGTTTACACACATTCAAGTGTTTAGAATTAAAACTGGGCCCAGGTTTGATCCCTGGGTTGGGAAGATTCCTCTGGAGAAGGAAATGGCAACCTACTTTAGTATTCTTGCCTGGAGAATTCCATGAACAGAAAACCCTGGTGGGCTACAGTCCACGGGGTCACAAAAGAGTTGGATACAACTGAGCGATTAACACTTTCATTTTCATTTTTGTCTACCAGGTATTATCAAACGGTTCAGAAAAAACTGTTCAGAAAATAGAGGGGGAAAAAAAGAAGACCTGAAGAAACTGACGAAGCAAACGTGAATGTTAACACTTAAAGAATCTAGATGATGGGAATACAGGAGTTCTGTAGTCTTCTCAAACTTTTCTGTAAGCCTGTAATTACTACAACAAAGTTACTAAAAACAAAAAAACGAACCTTGTCATTGTCATGCTGCTTTTCATTGGTTTGAAATGTGGGAGACTGGGTGACCAAACCATCCATCCATCCATTCATTCAATAATATTAGAGATGTTGTTGTAGTTTAATTGCTAAGTTGTTTCCGACTCTTCTGCAACCCCATGGACTATAGCCCACCAAGCTACTCTGTCCATGGGATTTCCCAGGCAAGAATACTGGAGTGGGTTGTCATTTCCTTCTCCAAGGGATCTTCCCGACCCAGAGATGGAACCCGTGTTTCCTGCTTCAGCAGGCAGATTCCTTACCATTGAGCCAACTGGGAAGCCCCTAATATCGAGGCTCCTAGAGTAGGAAAGAAACTCTCAGCTCGAAGTGAAATGAAGCAACTTGGGGTTTCTGGCAAAGCCCCACCTGCATGCCTTGAACTCTTGATGCCTTAGACTCAACAGGTCCAGGACTGAATCCATCACTTCCCTGCCCCTTCCACCAAAATACCCGCAAACACTGGGACTTCATCAACAACCTGTCTTGGGAAATGGTTCCCTGCCTCTCCAGGGACTGAATCAGGAAACTGGCCACTGCCGCACGCATCAGCTCCATCTGATCCATCATCTGGTTTTGATCTGGTTCTGTTGGGGTTCAGGGGTTCACCTGCTTCTCTCCATGTCCACTGCCACCTAGAGAGGGCCTCTGCAGTCCCCTCCCTGGACCATGGGGATGGACGCCCTCAGCCTGTAGGCCTGATTCAACAGCCAGGGAGGTCTTTTCAAGACCTTTTCAAGAGGCTCCCTTTTCAAGAGCCTCCTGCTCACAACACTTCAATGGCTTCCTATTGCATCTGGACACAAAGACACCTTTTTCCCCTAATACTTACTTTAATAATACCCTCCTGCTCATGACTCTTTAATAAACAACCAGTTCTCCCCACAGGGATCTCCGTGGGCGTGGGGACCACGCCTGGCTTTGCACACGGCTGTGCACACACAGTTGTCATCCAATTATTATTTGCTTAATTAGGTGGATAAGCAATTAAAATAATTAATGTCAGGCTTAGACCAGTAAATGGAGAGAGATGCCATACACTGCTGCAGGGGACCTGGGGAGAGGGTACTGGCTTTGCAAAATGAGGGGGACACGTGGACAGAGATGCTGGGCAGGCAGCAGGAAACAGACCCGTGGTTTGTGAGGCTAACATTAGGAAAAGGCATACACTCTGGTGCTAAAATGAGCTGTGCACCCCCAAGCCAGCGGTCCCAAACTTTTTGACACCAGGGACTGGATTCATGGAAGACAATTTTTCTACAGACAGAAAGAGGGGTGGAGGGGATGGTTTGGGGATGATGCAAGTGCCTTACATTTGGTGGCTCAGATAGTAAATAATTTGTCTGCAATGCAGGAGACCTGGGTTCAATCCCTGGGAAGATGACCTGGAGAAGGGAATGGCAACCCACTCCAGTATTCTTGCCTGGGAAATCCCATAGACAGAGGAGCCTGGTGGGCTACAGTCCATGGGGTCTCAAAGAGTTGGACACGATGAGCGACTTTCATTTCACTCACTTATTTCTATTATTATGACATCAGCTCCACCTCAGATCATTAAGCATTAGATCCCAGAGGTTGGGAGCCCCTGTCCTAAGCCATTCCTGTAACTCTCTCTCTCTGCCCTTCAGGAGGAGCTGGTGGGGGTCCACATTCTCTCCTGTCCATAAGAGCGCCCCGGTCATTGGCATAAGACTCCCAATACCGCCTGTTGAGGAGACCAGCTGCACACACAGTGCGGCCAACCTATTTCACTCAGAATCTCTCCACCCGCCCAGAATCGGGTACAGGGGGGCAGAGGGGTGCCCAGGGAAGGCTGGCTGAACCGAATTAGAAGTTTTCTGGTCTGAAATGCTTTCAAAGAGAAAGAACACAGCTGTGATCCTTGATCACATTCATTCATTTCATTCTTTGGGGGGCTTGGAATCCATCAAGCATATCAAATTATAGCAAATGAACCCAGACGAGGCCTCATTTAGAACTTGCTGATGTGATAGAAAAAGCAATGCTGTTCTAAAAATAATAATAAAAAAATTCATGCAGTTCTGTTATTTCACATTTAAATTAACTTCCACTGCGGATATCATAATTTTCTGAAAAGTACCATCTTGTTTCTAAAGCCACCGTGGTTTCTTATTCTGTAGTGGTGGTCTCGGGGGCCAGCCCCTTTGTGTCTGTCAGCCACATTCCCCACAGAACTCTCAGGCTCCTTTCCCAGTGGCCACTGCCCAGAGACCCACGAGAAGTCCTGTCCCTGTAAACCGGGGTTTCTCAGCCTCCCACTGGTAACCCTTAGGGCTGGATCATTCTTTGTGGTGGGAGCTGCCCTGTGCTCTGGAGGATGTTTGCCAGTATCCCTGGCCACCACCCCCAAGATGCCACCGCCCCCCCCACCTTCCCACCCACCCTGGTATTGTGACAACCAGGAATGTGTCCCCACGGTTCATAAGCACTGTACGGACACATCTCTGGGCCCCCATGTCCGGGTTCTTAGATGCTCTGCCACTTGGCTCAGTCAGAGTCTCTTCAAATAAGAAAGAGAATAGCATCTGGTAATAACCAGGAATAAAATGCTCCCCTGGTGGCTAAGCAGTAAAGAATCCACCTGCCAATGCAGGAGACATGGGTTCCATCCCTGGGTCGGGAAGATCCCCTGGAGAAGGAAATAGCAAACTGTATATTTTATTCCAATATAGAATTAATTTACAATATATGATATGTAATATACACTAAAATTCTATTTTGTGTTAATTTCTAATGTTTTTTAAAGTCTGTAACAACATATGCAAAAATATTAATGGTGGGTAGGAGAACTATCTTAGCACTTTTGTGTATTTTCCAAATTTCTTATAATCCACACATCTTTCTTGCTGTATTCAGGGAAAAAGTGATTATGGGAAGAAAGCATCCAATTCCTCAGAAGGGTGCTGGGAGAAGACCCTCCTTCCAGGCTCTGCTCAGCTGCCCTCGCAACATAACCGGAGCGGTAAGATGTTCCACACGAGGTGTAAAATCAAGAACTCCTAACTGGTGAACATTTTTGCTTTTCTATGAATTTGCCTGGAAAATGGCCCAACTGTCACAGTCTGGAAAACCATGCAGGCTCTGCTTATCCGCAAAGGGCCTTGCTTTCAACTGCAGAGCCAGTGGTCCTCAATGCTGCCTTCCTGAGACCCGTGTCGACTCCTGGGTTGGCGGGGTGGGGAAGGCAGGTGAATGAGAACAGCCCAGGGGGCCTTATCCGTGACTGCTGGTGGTCACACAAGACACAGCAGCAGTTCCACACCCAGAGCAGAAGGCTGGGAAGGGGAGCACCTTGTGGGATTTCCTCAGGGAAACTGGTGGGGATATGGGTCTTCCGAGACCACCAGTTGGTCCCCAGGCTGCTATCCGTCTGACCTGTCCTCTTTCTGCGGTGATGGTGGTGGTGGTGGTTGTTTAGTCGCTAAGTCATGTTTGACTCTCTGTGACCCCATGGACTGGAGTCCGCCAGGCTCCTCTGTGCAAGGGATTTCCTAGGTGAGAATACTGGAGTGGGATTTCTTTCCATTTCCTTCTCCAGGGAATCTTCCCAACCCAGGGATCGAACCTGGGTCTCCCTCATTGGCAGGCGGATTCTTTATCACTGAGCCATTGATAAAGAGATCAGGAGAACCTCTTTCAATGGAATAAGAATTCAAGCTGAGACCAGAAGGAAACAAAAGGAGTAGCATGTGGGGAAATGGTTAGGTGTGGGGAGTGGGTAGGAGACAGCAGGAAGGGCAGGTGAGCAGTTCTTCATCCTCAGAAGAAAACACAGTAGCACAAGCTAAAGCCCTCAAGAGGGAAAGGGCTTGACCAGAAGTGGGAGACCCCGTTTCTCTTCACTGAACAAGTTCTGTGTGTTCAGCTAGCCCACCAGTCTGACCTGCATGATAGCAGCTCCACCCGCCTCTGCATGAGGACCTCCTCAGCTCCCCACGCAGTGGATCCCACTGCTGGGCAAGTCTACTGCACACTCCTTTCCTAAGAACAGCCGAACACTGAGCTGACACTCGCAATGGAGTTGTGGTTCTGGAAAAGATACAAAAATGACTTCCCCGCGCATCTCAGCACATGCCAAGGATGAGGCAGTTACAGAGGTGACACTGGGGGACTCAGGGGCTTCCAGGTGTTCCACTCTCAGGGAGCTCACATCCCCCAAGGAAAGGGCTTAGAGAAGCCGCTGGGAGGCTGGCAAAAACCACTCTTCACTTACTTCTCCAGCCCTGGTTGCTCAAATCCACGTGGCCCACAGCCTTCCCATCAGCTCCTCTCCGGTGTCTCCCAGGCACCTCCACCCTAGTGTCAGTGCAGGAGCCTCACGGACACCACACAGCCACATGCACCTCACTATCTCCCCATCGCCTCCTACCACACAGGTGTCAGGACTCAAGCTCAACTGTTCTTTCTCCAAACCCCATACCATATAGCTATGGTGCTAACCCAAAAAAAGGGCTGCTGCAGGCAATGTGGCCAAGGATATACCTGGTGCCTCTGGAGCTGCCCAGCATGGCAATCTGGCCTCCAAATAGATCTAAACTCCATCCCCTTCCCTCCATGCTCACCGCCGCCCTTGTCCATGTCAGCAAGATCTAACAGGATGCTGGCTTCTCCTCTTGCCTCCGTCCAGTCCACTCTCCATACAGCAGTCACCGCAGGTGGTACCACGTACCTCAACTGCTCAAGACCCTTCAAGCTCTCTATTGCTCTTAGCATCAAATCTCAACCCCTTATCCCTATCCATGCCTCCCATGAGTGGCTTTTACCCCCTTCTCCAACCTCCCACATCACCATCACCCCTGCTCACCCACTGTCCTCTGGCCACCCTGGCCTTCTGTGGGTCCTCAAACCAGCCCAGCTCTTCCCAACTTCAAGCTAACATAGTACCTAGCAACTGACACATACTAGTTGCTCAATAAATCGTGACTGAGAAATAAATATATCTCTTTTTCAGATATCACTCCTGTTTTTTGAAGAAGCTAAAAGGTTATTGGTTCATCACTGGACTCCCTGGCAGATGCCAAAAGGGTACACTTTATATAGCTTTTTATTGGAAAAGAAAAGACCATATGTTTTACCCACAAGTGGTCAGGAAGCAAAACTGACTTTTTCTTAAGGCATGGTATTTCACTGGTTCTAAATGCAATTGTCTAAAATGTCACTGAAATGGAGGTGCATTTAACAATTGATAGTATGTCAGAGTTGAATTAGTTAATTTTTTTTCTTGGAAGCTCATAAAACAATGATGTATCTTGCCATCATCTCAAAGAAAGGCAATCCCAAAGAATGCTCAAACTACCGCACAATTGCACTCATCTCACACGCTAGCAAGCTAGTGAATAGCTAGTGAAGTAGCTCAGTTGTGTCCGTCTCTTTGCAACGCTGTGGACTGGAGCCTACCAGGCTTCTCCCTCCACGGGATTCTTCAGGCAAGAATACTTGAATGGGTTGCCCCGGACAAGCCCCATAGCCTACATATATAAATGTACATTACCTCTGATTTTATTCCTATTTCCAGTGTAAACCTATATTGGACTAAAATATCCTCATTTAATGTCCCTTGCTTTTTCTAATATGACATTTAAATCCATTAACTTAACATTGATCTTTAAGTAGCTGAACAGGTTGAACTTGCAGGCTTTGGTCTCAAGCAAACTGGCAAGGCTGCTTTCAAACTCAGCATTCTGGACAGGAGACTCATCTGTTCTTCCCAGACTCCCTGTTTCTGCAAATGGAACCTCCATCCTTGGAGCTACTCGGGCTCCTCACCTCTGTCTGTGTCTCCTTTAGGCTTGCCCCCAGTCTCAGTGGTGCAAGTCTTAGCTCCTCCACCTGCCCAACAGTACTGTCCTTCTTCTCTGTGTTCTAAGCCAGGGCCACTAAGTCTCACCTCCCCAGCACCTGCCTCATCTCAACCAGGACTCTCTGCTTCCAGTCTTGCTCCCTCATTCGTATGTTACCTCAACTGAGCTGACAAATTGATCTTCCAGAAGCACTGTGATCATGTGACTTCCCTGTGCAATACCATAGAGAATTCTCTTAATGAGGAACGCGGGAGTCCATATCCTCAGTCTATCCACTCTAAAGCCTTGTTGTTGTTCAGTCCTGTCCAACACTTTGGGACCCCATGGACTGCACCAGGCCCGGTTTCCCTGTCCTTCACTATCTCCTGGAGTGTGCTCAAACTCATGTCCATTGAGCCGGTAATGTCATCCAACCATCTCATCCTCTGTTGTTCCCTTCTCCTCCTACTCTATAAAGTCTGGCCACTGACAAAACGCTCCTGTGAAATCTCCGGCTCTCTCTTCCACCCCTGGAGCCTCAATCACTCGCTGCATCTGCGCATGCTCAGAGTAAGTCCGCCGTGACTCACACCATCCCTTCCACCTGCAAGTGGTTTCAGCACCTGGGTCTGTGTGTTCACACTTCCAACTCTTCAAAGTCCAGTTCTAAAGTGCCCAGTCTTCAAAGGCTTTGCCTTACCACTTCAAATGGAAGGGATCCTTCCTTTCTAACTTTTGAGGACACTTTTCTTTCTTTGCTAGATACTGCGCGTGTTTGCCCCCCACCCTGCACGCTACGCACTCCGGCTACCCGCTGCGGGGAATTCCCCGAGGGCTGACCTCCGTCTGACTCCCCCGCACCCGAACACCACGCCATGGCCATCGCAGTCACTGCACAGCAACCAAAACTGTAGCAGTCAGCCGAGCTGTCCACCTTTCCATTCTCGGACACCTTTCTGGCTGTCCTATTCACAAGATAGGGCATTTCTCCAAACACAATAGATTTCTCTGCTACTATTTCAAACCATGTCGCTATTCCCACTGAATCAGGACCTCTTCTCATTTTTTTGAAATCTGTCCAGTAAGCAGAGTTGTCATAGACTGCACCCTGGGAGCTGGTCAGCCTTATAGAGCAGAGGATGTTGAATTGGCCTGGGCTTCTCCACGCTGTTTCTACAGGCTGTATACGTGTGTGTCCATTAAAGAT
Organism: Odocoileus virginianus; assembly: GCF_023699985.2. Classification (NCBI taxonomy): domain Eukaryota; kingdom Metazoa; phylum Chordata; class Mammalia; order Artiodactyla; family Cervidae; genus Odocoileus; species Odocoileus virginianus. Next base: position 55,960,274 of record NC_069689.1, read on the forward strand.
GGGGACACACAGTAGCTAGTCGCCAAGGGATAAAAGGACCAGAGCTTGAGACGCGGGGAGGGCAGGGGACCATCCCGGAGTTCCACCCTGTTGAATCCTGGCTCCGAACTTTTCCCTCCGTCAGAGCGGTACCCTCCTACCCGTCCCGACCGGCTGACGCCTGATGCCACAGGGGCACAGGGGCAGGGGCCGGAAGAGAAAAAGGCGCTGGATGGGGAAGGCGAAGGTGGATATTTTCGGAACTTCAGGGGATCCCGGACAGGCGCTTCTGGTTCCCAGGGATGCGAGGTCGGCGTGCGCCGCTCCCGTATCGAAGGGGACGCAGTCCCGAGACCGGGATGGGCAGAGACCGGGATGGAGATCCTGGAGCTGGTGCTGAGGCTGCCGCGCAGAATGACAGCGCCCCCCCCACCCCCCACCCGGGAACGGGGGTGTCGAGCTCCCCGGCTCCGCGTCCCCAGGGTCGCTCGGCGCGCCCAGCCCCTCCGGCCCGCTCCGGCCCCCGGCAGGGCCCGCGGGCTGCGGCGGGGCCCGCGGCCGCTACTCACCCGGAGGGTTGACGGCCGCCGGGGTTGCCATCTTGCTCGGGAGGCTGGGCGCGCGCCGGGCGGGGGCGCGGAGCGGGGGCGGCGCGGAGCCGGGCGCCCCCCGGGGCAGGCGCGGCCGGCGTAGGCCTAGGCGCCACCGCCGCCGCCCCTCCGCCGCCCCTCCGCCGCCACACAAAGGACGGCGCGGGCGGGCACTGCTCCGCGCTCTCCCGCCGCCCGGCCGCCCGCGCCCCCGCCTCTGTCGCCTCCGCCCCCTCCCCGGCCTCCTTCTCTGGCCTCAGCCTTTGTCACGCGGCGGGGGGCGCCCGGCCGCCGCTCCCCGGGCCGGGCCGCAGCACCGCGAGACTTGGGGCGGCGGGCTGCCGGACCCTCGAGTCGGGGGCCGCCCCCTCGGGGCCGCGCAGGTGCCCAGGCTCGGGCTGGAGGCGCGCCCCCTCCCCGCTCTCCGGGTCCGAGTCTCCCCGCGCCCAACCCCACCCCGGGGGTCCCGGACACAGCTCGGAGGGGCGCTGTCCCCGCGCCCGGGGGCCGGGCCCGAGAGGGTGGGGGGCCGCCCATTAAGATTCAGAGGGAAGATGGAGAGAAACAAAGGCGCCCCAGTGCTGCCCACTTAGCATGCCGGCGCCACGCCGCTCGGCTCCCAGGGCCGAGACTCCTAAGGCTCCCGGCACCTCCAAGGCCACGGGCACGGAAGGACAGCTGCCGAGGGCACCCTACGAACATCAGACCCGGGAAACTGTGTAGGGTTCGGCCCTTAGAAAGGCTGTCAGCTCGACTTTCCTTTCTGCACGGTAACTGTCTTTGGTTATCATCCAAAGTTGTTGCAGGAGCTTTTACACAACCACCTGAGAATTTAAGAGTCTCTGAGAGCTTTTGTTTGCATATCCTGGTGAAGTTAGCCATAGGGAGCTGGGAGGGACTGTTTCTTCTCCAGACGACGCGGTTACTCATAGGAAGGAGATGGCACCCACTGAGAAGGCTCCAGTGAAGAATGAACCCCTCCCAGGTGAGACCCACAAAGGGCAAGACGGCCTCTTACTGTGGACACGTTTGCAAAAGCATCAGACTGTCTTAAATCCTTACAAAGAAGCACTTCGAGGAGAGGGAGGGGGCGAGTAGAGAAAAAAAAAAAAAAGCTTGGGATGTTATTTTCAAATCAGCATTGTCTTCCAGGGGAGTATTTGTCACTATTGATTTGACTAATAGGCGCTTAATGATATTCATTTGTTTATCGATTCTATGAAATTGAATGTCTGCTGTGTGCCTGGACAAGGCGATGTACTGGGTGTACTGTGGAAAGAGAGCAACAGGGGCTCTGCCCTCCCTGGACTTCTGGTCTGCGTGACCATGAGGGCAGCAGAATACGGTGTTTGTATTCCAGAAGCACACAGCTGCTTGGGGCTCAGTGTGGCCACTGGTGAGTGAATGAATGGGGGCGGAGAGAGGCCAGAGTGATCAAGAGCACACAAACTATTCTGAAAAAAATGAGCAGAATATGGAGAGGTGGAAAGAAAGACACTTCAAGGGGAAACTAGGGCAAGAATGCAACCAGCACCAAGGTTGGCCAGGCCGGTGGGTCTTACCTGGTGGTCCAGTGGCTAAGATTCTGACCTCCCAATGCAGGGGGCCCCTGGGTTCCATCCCTGGTCATGAGGCAGGAGATAGATGGGCCCCACGCTGAACAGTTTCTCCTCTATAGACAGAAACTCCATAACAGCAGAAATCCCAGGGCTTACCTGGTGGCTCAGTGGTAAAGAATCACCTGCCAGTGTAGGGGACCCAGGGTTCCATCCCTGATCCAGGAAGATCCCACATGCCATGGAGCAACTAAGCCCTAGCACCACAACTATTGAGTTTGTGCTCCAGAGCCGAAAAGCCACAACTACTGAACCTACATGCCCTAGCCTCCGAAATTTGCATGCCCTAGCTCCCATGCTCCCCAACCGGAGAAGCCACCACAATAAGAAGCCGGAGCACTGCAACTAGAGAGTAGCCCCTGCTCACTGCAACTAGAGAAAGCCTACGTGCTGCAAGGAAGACCCAGCCCAGCCAAAAATAAATAAATAAAAATTATTTTTTTAGAAATAGCAGAAATTCCACAAAAACAGGATGACACAGGAGGCTGTGCTTGCTAAGTCGCTTCAGTCATGTCTGACTCTTTGTGACCCCGTGGACTGTAGCCCTCCAGGCTCCTCTGTCCATGGGATTCTCCAGGCAAGAATACTGGAGTGGGTTGCCATGCCCTTCTCTAGAGAATTTTCCTGACCCAGGGGTCAAACCTGAGTCTCACGTCTCCTGCAATGGCAGGCGGGTTCTTTACCACTAGCGCCACCTGGGAAGCCCAAGGAGGACCCTGAGTCCTGCCCAAATAAGACATAAAAGACCACATATTCCTCATTATCAAAGTTAAGGAGACCTTCCCAGCTATATATGCACAGAAAGTCTCCATGGTGGTCAAAAAGGGAGGGGGGCGCCACCCTAGTAAGTGGTATCAACCTACTCATAGGCCTCTTCACTAGAGTCTGTCTTGGCTAAGAGATGCCCACACGTACACTGAAGGGATCCTGAGATAAACCAAATACAGAGTCAGTAGCAGGCAAATAAAAATGATTGGCCAAAGGAAACTGGGAAGAAATACCCCCTAAAAGTGATTCAAACTACCACCAGGGCGCATGACTCTCTCTCTCAGCCCACCTGTGTGTCTATCCACACCAACTGTCCTCTAGTAAATACTGGTTTCATGACTTTCTATCTCTGTGGGAACTCTTTTCTGCAAAGTCGAAGGGCCTTGTCACTGACCACTGACCTAGTGGCTAGGATTCGGTCCTTTTATCTCCAAGACCCCATCTCAATCTCTGGTGGGCAACTGAAGCCCCGCTTCAAACTACTGCAGGCCAAGGTTACCCGAGATCAGTCAGGGAACTACATCCCACGTACCAGAACTATAAGACCAGGTGCCACCAAATAAATTAATAAATATTAAAAAATAATTTTTAAAAGGTAGACTAGGCCCAGACAGATATTGCGGTATAGAGAGAGAACAGCCTGGGTATCAGCTGGGACCACCCCATCCTTGTATCAAGTCGCTGCCCATGATTTTCCCAGCGTCAGTTAAATGAGAGCCCAGCTCTCTTCCACATCCTCGCAAATGGCAGTAGACTCAAATACCCCCATGCACTTAACAAATACACAGGGCCTCCTTGATGGCTCAGCGGTAAAGAATCCACCTGCCAATGCAGGAGACGCAGGTTTGATCCCTGGGTTGGGGAGATCCCCTGAAGGAGGAATTAACAACCCACTCCAGTATTCTTGCCTGGAAAATCCCATAGAAAAAGGAGCCTGGGGGGCTGCAGCCCACAGGGTCACAAAGAGTCAGACATGACTAGCAATCAAGAACAACAAGGATATTTGACTGAAGATTTGTCACTCCATCTCAAGCAAGGTAAAAATCCATCTTTAATGCTTCTGCTACCCAGACAATTCTTTTTTAGGCTTTGCTCTGTAAGAGTATCTTCACGTAGCCCCCAGCATCACTGTACCCTCGCTGCCACCAAACTCTTTCCCTTCTCCAACTTTCCACACCCCTTTTAAGTAAGCTAGTCCCTCTCCTTGGCATTCACATGTCAGCTACTCCATGTGGCTCATTTTGGTATTATCTCCAAACATATTTTTAATAGTCTCCCTAAAAAACTAAAATTGTAGCAAACATGACCGTTTTACTGGCAGGCACACATATATTCAACTGTGCTGTTTAAAAGTGAAAAGTGAATGTTAGTCACTCAGTCATGTCTGACTCTTTGCGACCTCATGGACTGTATCCCAATAGTCTCCTCTATCCATGGAATTCTCCAGGCAAGAATTCAGGAATGGGTAGCTATTCCCTTCTCCAAGGGATCTTCCCGGCCCAGAGATTGAACACCTACATTGCAGGTGATTTCTTTACCATCTGAGCCACTGGGAAGCCTTAACTGTGCTGTTGCCTTCTCCCCATTTTTCTAAAATGTTACTCTACAAATATCTTTAGTCCTTCTTGCATTTGTCCATGGCAATAAAAGTTAGAATGTGGGCGGCTACAAGACACTGGGACACTTTGTGTCCCATAGTCTGCTTGGAGTCTGTGGTGCTGTGGTTTTTAGTAAGTAATAAACATATTTGAGTTTTAACAGAGAAGGAGATGTTTCATCTTCTCCCCCAATCCCCACACCTTCCAGGTGGAAGGGACTTTTGGCATCACCCAATTCAGCCCCCAGAGTTTGCAGATGAGGGAACTGAGGCTCAGGGCAGGAAATTGACTTTCCCAAGGTCACACAGCTCAATAGCTAGACAAGATTTGGTGTGGTTTTTTTTTTTTTTTTCTGTTGAGCTACATGAACTGTTTGTATATTTTGGAGATTAATCCCTTATCAGTTGCTTAATTTGCACATATTATATCCCATAATTTGTTGTTGTTGTTCAGTTGCGAAGTTGTATCCAGCTCTCTGAGACCCCATGGAGTGCATGTAGCATGCCAGGCTTCCCTGTCCTTCACTACCCCCCGGAACTTGCTCAAATTCATGTCATTCAGTCAGTGATGCCATCCAACCATCCCATCCTCTGTCGTCCCCTTCTCCTCCTGCCCTGAATCTTTTCCAGCATCAGGGTCTTTTCCAGTGAGACAGCTCTTCACATCAGGTGGCCAAAGCATTGGAGCTTCAGCTTCAGCAACAATCCTTCCAAAGAATATTGAGTTGATTTCCTTTAGGACTGACTGGTTTGATCTCCTTGCTGTCCAGGGGACCCTGGAGAATCTTCTCCAACACCACAGTTCAAAACCATCAGTTCTTCAGCACTCAGTCTTCTACATGGTCCACCTCTCACATTCGTACATGACTCCTGGATAAACCATGGCTTTGACTAGATGGACCTTTGCCAGCAAAGTGATGTCTCTGCCTTTTAATATGCCATCTAGGTTTGTCATAACTTTTCTTCCAAGGAGCAAGTGTCTTTTAATTTCATGGTTGCAGTCACCATCCACATTATAGGGGTTGTCTTTTTGTTTTCTATATGGTTTTCTTTGCTCCGTAAAAGGTTTTAAATTTAATTAGGCCCCATTTGTTTGTTTATGTTTTTATTTTCATCACTCTAAGCAGTGGATCAAAAAGATCTTGCTATAGTTTTTGTCAGAGTGTTCTGCCTATATTTTCTTCTAAGAGTTTTATAGTATCTGGCCTTACATTTAGGTCTTTAATCTATTTTGAGTTTAATTTTGTGTATGATGTTACAAGGGAGTGTTCTAATTCCATTCTTTTACATGTAGCAGTCCGCTTTTCCCAGTACTACTTATTGAAGAGACTGTTTTTTCTCCATTGTATGCACTTGCCTCCTTTGTCATAGATTGTGCTGTATGTGTGCTATGGTAAGTTGCTTCAGTCATGTCCAACTGTTTTCGACCTTATGGACCATAGCCCGCCATGCTCCTCTGTCCATAGGATTCTCCAGGTAAGAATACTAGAGTGAGTTTCCATGCCCTCCTCCAGAGGATCTTCCTGGCCCAAGGATTAAACCCAGGTCTCCTGCATTATAGGTTCTTTACTGAGCCACCAAGCAAAGAAGCCCTTTGTCATAGATTGGGTGGTCATAGGTGCATGGGTTTACCCCTAGACTTTCTATCCTGTTCCATTGATCTGTATTTCTAGCCAGATAAAACTTGGAGCCAAGTTACCCACAATGCTGGGATTTGGGACGAGGGGGTGGCGGTGGAATGAGGAGGGTGTTGAGAAGTAGTAGAGGAATGAGTGATTTGGGTGCTCATCCTCTCTCGTCTCTCAATGTTAAATAAGTAACTACTCAGAAACATCGATTGTGGATGAAAACCTCACTCTTAAGTAAACAGTCTGAAACAGAGCGGTTAGTCATTGTTGAATACTGAGTGGTGTTTGCACAATACAGTGTCTCTTGCTAATTATGAGAGCTAGTAGACTGTGACCAGTTAACAGGCTCAGGAATTCCACTCAAATGTTAAACAACCTAGAACTCTTTTAAATTCCAAATGAGGCTCTTGCTTTGGAAGCTGAGATTTGCATTAAAAAAAAAAAAACACACACACACACAGACCCTTGGGGCCCATAGCATGTGATTCTGGGTTTGGTATTCCCAGAAATGACTTGGGTTGCCAGACAAAATTCTGATAAGACTGGGTGGAGGAAAGCAAGCACCTTGACTCTGCTTATATCCCTTTGGTATGAGAGAGAGGACTTCCTTTGTATGATGCATAACATCCCAGGAATTGTCTTCTTTTAACTTTAAGATGGCAAGAGGCTAGGAATGTAAACACATCGCATGAAAATATATACAACAGATGCTACTAGAAACTCAAGAAGAAATTGGAGGGGTGGGATGGGAAGGAGGCCCAAGAGGGAAGGGATATATGTTTAAGTATAGCTGATTCACATTGTTGTACAGCAGGAACTAATGCAACACTGTAAGGGAACTGTACTCCAATTAAAAATATATATGAAATGGAATTCAAGAAGAAACTGACAAAAATCACAGTGGCAGTACAGATTTTAGCTAAGATTTTTCTGGTTGTTGACAGAACAACAACAAAAGCAACTATAAGATTTGCTGATTTAAAGTTTATTGTTTACTCTTGGCTGTAGCTTGGGACCGTAAGACTCTGCTCCTGAGTCTGACTGAAGCTCTTCCTTTTAGCATGGGCCAGAGTCACTTGGCCCCCAGGGTGGCTGTGATTGAGTGGGTTTGCAGACAGTGACTGGACCATATAGGACAGGCATTATCTTCCTCCCTGGAGACGTCTGTCTCTTGGGAGATGCTCTCAAACTCTCTGAAACTCTCTGTGGTCCCCATGAACAGAGAGAGGCTGGGGCTCGCCCTGGCTCGGATGCCTGCCTTTATGCCAGCTGTGCCCATTTGACGGGTGACCTTTTGTCCCTTCTTGGGATAGGAGGCCTGATCATGTAAGAAGAACGAGGCTCCTGATGAAGCCCTGTGGCTGGAGCCATGAAGAAGCAGCACTCAAGAACGCAGGGCTGCCATTCCAAGAGAAGGACGGAATGGCTAGGAAGATGTTTGCACAGATGGCCGCTGCAAAGTGAGAGAAAATTAAAGAAGGAGAGAACATTAACAAAGAGAAATGCAGAAAGTGACATCAGTTCAGTTCAGTGCAGTCGCTCAATCGTGTCTGACTCTTTGCAACCCCATGAATCTCTGCACGCCAGGCCTCCCATCCATCACCAACTCCCGGAGGTTACTCAAGCTCATGTCCGTCAAGTTGGTGATTCCATCCAGCCATTTCATCCTCTGTCATCCCCTTCTCCTCCTGCCCCCAATGCCTCCCAGCATCAGGGTCTTTTCCAATGAGTCAACTCTTCGCATGAGGTGGCCAAAGTATTGGAGTTTCAGCTTCAGCATCAGTCCTTCCAATGAACACCCAGGACTGATCTCCTTTAGGATGGACTGGTTGGATCTCCTTGCAGTCCAAGGGACTCTCAAGAGTCTTCTCCAACACCACAGTTCAAAAGCATCAATTTTTTGGCGCTCAGCTTTTTTCACAGTCCAACTCTCACATCCATACATGACCACTGGAAAAACCATGGCCTTGACTAGATGGACCTTTGTTGGCAAAGTAATATCTCTGCTTTTTAATATGCTGCCTAGGTTAGTCATAACTTTCCTTCCAAGGAGTAAGCGTCTTTTCATTTCATGGCTGCAGTCACCATTTGCAGTGATTTTGGAGCCCCCCAAAATAAAGTCAGCCACTGCTTCCACTGTTTCCCCATCTATTTGCCTTGAAGTGATGGGACCAGATGTCATGATATTAGTTTTCTGAATGTTGAGCTTTAAGCCAACTTCTTCACTCTCCTCTTTCACTTTCATCAAGAGGCTTTTTAGTTCCTCTTCACTTTCTGCCATAAGGGTGGTGTCATCTGCATATCTGAGGTTATTGATATTTCTCCTGGCAATCCTGATTTCAGCTTGTGCTTCTTCCAGCCCAGTGTTTCTCATGATGTACTCTGCATATAAGTTAAATAGGCAGGGTGACGATATACAGCCTTGATGTACTCCTTTTCTTGTTTGGAACCAGTCTGTTGTTCCATGTCCAGTTCTAACTGTTGCTTCCTGACCTGCATATAGGTTTCTCAAGAGGTGGGTCAGGTGGTCTGGTATTCCCATCTCTTTCAGAATTTTCCACAGTTTATTGTGATCCACACAGTCAAAGGCTTTGGCATAGTCAATAAAGCAGAAATAGATGTTTTCCTGGAACTCTCTTGCTTTTTAGATGATCCAGCGGATGCTGGCAATTTGATCTCTGGTTCCTCTGCCTTTTCTAAAACCAGCTTGAACATCTGGAAGTTCACGGTTAGCAGGCAACAAAAGAAGCACTTACCAGTTAGTCCAAGGGCTGAGCCTTTGGAAAGGACCTTTACCTCTGACACTCAATCTCCATTCCCCATCAACAATTATGTTCCAGTTAAATTCAGGACTTGTTATTTCCTACACACACCAGGAGGCTTCCTTTGCCCCCCCAACCCGCCCCCATTCCTAATGGCTCAGTGGTAAAGAATCTGCCTGCCAAGGCAGGGGACATGGGTTCAATCCTTAGGTCGGGAAGATCCCCTGGAGAAGTAAATGGCAACCTACTCCAGTATTCTTGCCTGGGAAACCCCATGGGCAGAGGAGTCTGGCAGGCTATACAGTCCATGGGGTCACCAAGAGTCAGACTCGACTTAGTGACTAAACAACAACAGCAACCCATGACCTTCTTACCATTATTGCCTCCTCACTTAAAAGCAGTGACTTCATGATTTCTCCCATGGAGGGGCTCCATTTCCCTCCGTTTCCTTTGTTTCAGCACATATCTAACTATACTGGGATTGATTTTTTATGTTTTTGTTTCATTAAGCTGTGAGCTACTGCCTTTATGCTTTTTTTCCTTTGATACCGAGTTCATATCCTGATCCCTATGAAGCATTCTGGGGCTTTGCTGGTGGCTCAAGTGGTAAAGAACCTGCCTGCAATGCGGGAGACCCGGGTTCGATCCCTGGGTAGGGAAGATACCCTGGAGAAGGGGGTGGCTACCCACTCCAGGTTTCTTGCTTGGGGAACTGCACAGACGAGGAGCGTGATGGACTACAATCTGTGGGCTTGGCAAGAGTCAGACGTAACTGAGTGACTAGTTTTCTTTTTCTTTCTTTATGAAGTATTCTAATAGTCATGGAAAGAGTGGTTAAGTATCTTATCATACATGAGTGAGCATGTGATCCACCATGCCTCTCTACTATCCCCTCCTTGATAGGATACACAGAATGAAATGTTGCTTCTCTCTATAACATCTCACACATTTCCAGTGATAAGGAACCCTAGCATCTATATTTTTTAACTTCTCTAGGCTGGATTTTTATTTTTAATTTCCTGATATAGTTTTGATCCATATGAAAAGCCACATCAGTTACTCTTGGAGAACAAGAGGGAAATGAGTTTGAAAAAAGGTCTTGCACCCAAAGCTCAATGCTCTATGCCATGTGGTGAAGTGAAAGTGAAAGTTGCTCAGTCGTGTCTGACTCTTTATGACCCCCATGGACTATACAGTCCATGGAATTCTCTAGGCCAGAATACTGGAGTGGGTAGCCTTTCCCTTCACCAGGGGATCTCCCCAACCTAGGGATTCAACCCAGGTCTCCCACATTTTGGGCGGATTCTTTACCAGCTGAGCCACCAGGAAAGCCCATGTAAGTTCCTTTTTTCCCAGTGCATGAGAAGGATTTTAATAATTCCATTTCCAGTAGGAATTATAACAACTCCTCTTCTATGTACAGCACTTTCTGACTCTCACATCACTCTGACACTATTTCACAAGCTAGGGCATTTTTGATTTGGTCTTATGAATGAAGAAATTTAGCATGTGAAAGTGATATTTTGTTAGATAATCACTTTCCCATTTTTGTGAATCCATTTTGGAAACCATCTCACAAACGACAACAATTTTCACAAGCTAGGGCATTTTTGGCTTGGTCTTATAAATGAAGAAATTCAGCATGTGAAAGTGATATTTTGTTAGGTAATCACTTTCCCGTTTGTGTGAATCCACTTTGGCAACGACCTCACAAACAACAACAGTTTTCTTTCTCAGCGTAACCAGGTTCTCGGGGTGTTTTTATCAGATAATACTGTGTGCATTGGGTCTTCTCACATGTTACATATTTACAGAGGTAATTTTTGCTTAAAAATGCCCAGTGAATTAACAGAGTTAATGATCAATCTCTCTTTCCAGGTGATATTCGAAATTCTGTTGGCATCCACAGTGGTCTCTCTGATACGACACGTCTAGACCAAACTCATTATCCAGCCAACTGGTCTGTGACTGTTCAATCATTAGAATGCAAATGACCACAAATAAAGGGCAGGTGACAATGATTTCCTTTCCTGTAGGACACAGTGTTGAAAGGAAGTCTATTTCTGTTCAAGAACATTTATTTTGGGAATGCTTAGTCTCCCTTGTTGAGGGGTTAGCTTTTGGTCTTTTGAATATCTACCTGTTTTAATCATGGTCACAGACTTCTAGAGGGGAACTTGAAAACCCATCTAGTATATGATTTAGAGGTGAACCTTTGAAATTTTCCAGTTCTCTCTGCTTGTTTTATCTGTTGTTGTTTAATTGCTAAGCCATGTCTGACTCATTTTCAACCCCATGGACTATTGTCCCGACAGGCTCCTCTGTCCGTGGAATTCTCCAGGCAAAAATACTGGAGTGGGTTTCCATTTCTGTCTCCAGGGGATCTTCCTGACCCAGGGATCAAATCCATGTCTCCTGCATTGGCAGGTGGATAATCTTCACCACTGAGACACCTGCCATTCACCCCAATTGTTAACATTTCACAGTACTTGCTTTCTCACTTCCTCTCTCTGTGTACATGTTCATATTATTTTTCTGAACCATTTGAGAATAACTGGAGACATGACAGCCCTTTCTGCTTAATACATGCGAAGTCTCTTCAGTCGTGTCCAATTCTTTGTGACCCCATGGACTGTGGCCCACCAAGCTCCTCAGTCCATGGGATTCTCCAGGCAAGAACACTTGAGTGGATTTCCATTTCCTCCTCCAAGGGATCTTCCCAATTCAAGGATCAAACCCACGTCTCTTAAGTCTTCTGCATTGGCAAGCGGGTTCTTTACCACTAGTGCCACCTGGGAAGCCCTGCTGAATACTTCAGTGTGTATTTCCTAAAAACAAGGACTTTGTCTTACATAAGCACATTATAATTATTCAAATCTAGAAGTTATCTCTGATTAAATAATTATCTAAGCCACACACCCTACTTATTTTTCCCCAATTACCAGAAAAATGTTCCTGATAGAAAAATTCCGACTTAAGAGTCCAGTGCAGGATCGCATGTTGCCATGTCTCTGTCATTTCCTCTAATCTAGAAATGTTTCCACTTCTTTCTTTAGTAGACTGTATATTTTTTGAAATAGTTTTAAGAGTCATAGCAAAATTGAGCAGAAAGTACAAAGAGTTCCTATATACCCCCTGCCCACACAAGTGCTATCAACATCATGCTCCAAAGTGGTACTTTTGTCACAACTGATGAGTCTAGGGACTGCCCTGGTGGTCTAGTGACTAAGACCCTGCACTTCCAATGCAAAGAGCTGGGGTTCAATCCTTAGTCAGAGAACTGGGTCCCTCGTGCTGCAACTAAGAATTCGTTGCCTCAACGAAGACCCAGGAGAGCCAAATAAATAAAAATAAATAAATATTTAAAGCAAAAACAGTTGATGAGCCTACATTGATACATCATAATCACTCCAAGTCCATGGTTTACATCATGGTTCACTCTTGGTGGTATGTATTCTATGGGTTTTAACAAATATATAAAAACATTCATCTCTAATTACAATATCACAGAGGGTAGTTTTTGAAATGTTGATAGAAACATCTCACGGCCACACACCTATGGAAATGGTGAAAACCCAAGTGTTTCTTGTGTGTGTGTGTGATTTTTGCAGTGGTACATAAATCAATTATAAATAAATATATAGATAAATAAATATATTTTACACTTGATGGTGTCAATGAAATGCAGTGTTGTTCCCATTGTTCAAATAAGGAAACAGAGGCTCAGGGTGATTCAGTAACTCACCCAGCGAGTAAGAGACAGATCCAAGGTCTGACTGCACATATCAGCTCTTAGGCAGTCTGCACCACACTGTTCACAGCTCTGGTTTCGATGTTATGGTCTCCACCTGACTTGCCCTACAGGTCTCCTAATACAGAATACTAACACACAGACGTTTGGCTCTGTCTTGAGGCAGTACAGGTTAACCAGTGTCAGCTATAAATTGGCACTTGCCATCTACCTCTACAAGGATTAAATCAGGTGCTACTGCAGCTGCTGACCTTCAGCACCCCAGGAAAGGAGTTCAGGGTGGAGAGCAGAAATGAGGCACTCTGTGCTCTGGGAAAACTGGCAGGACAAGTCTTTAGATACATGTTTTCAGGAGCTGATTTCAAATTTTTGTATCTCCTCACATGTAGAAAAGCACTAAAATCCTTCACGGTGACCACTGCTCCTTGTGACTAACAGTAACCTTCTACAAAAAATGCATGCTAGATTGCATGTCCTCCCCCTTCACCAAAATCACATCTATACTGACCTTCCCCCACTGCCTCTTTGGACCAGTTTCTCGGAGCTCTCTAAGGTGCTGTTCTTCTGGGCTATCAACCTCATTTTGTCCCAAATAAAGCTTAATTCACAACTCTCACATTGAGCACTTTTTTAAGTCTACACCGGAAATCCCCAAGCCCATTAAGAAGATCTTGGGAGCAGGGACCTGGCATTCCTAAGTTCTTTCTACTCTTGGGACTGTTTGCAAATGAAAACAATGGATTCTTTCAGTCTCTTTTTTTTTTTTTTTTATGAGCACCCTAGCTGCAGCCTGTCCCCATCTATCTCTTGAGCCCTACTTCTTGCCCAGCCTGCAGTGACCAGCACCTACTCAACCCTTTCACATGCCTCAATGGGGCTTTGTTTACTTAGTCTTTCTCTTCCAGTTTCCTACCCTATCCACAGTTGTTCTCAATAAAGCTAAAAAAAAAAAAAAAAAAAGAAATACACCCCAAACAGATAAATAAATAGAACCTTTGCATCAGCTCTTTCTCTACTTCCTAAATGGTTCCAGACCACCCCTCCACTATCAATACAATTGTTCATTTGTTCATGTGTAATCAGCTCCACTTTTTACATAATTCAAATTTATATTCCAAAAAGTTATTATAGTTTTTGAGATGTGTCTATTCTTTGAGCCTGTAATACCATTTCCAGAAACAGCTTGAACATCTGGAAGTTCACGGTTCATGTATGGCTGAAGCCTGGCTTGGAGAATTTTAAGCATTACTTTACTAGCGTGTGAGATGAGTGCAATTGTGTGGTAGTTTGAGCATTCTTTGGGATTGCCTTTCTTTGGGATTGGAATGAAAACTGATGTTTTCCAGTCCTGTGGCCACTGCTGAGTTTTCCAAATTTGCTGATATATTGAGTGCAGCACATTCACAGCATCATCTTTTCGGATTTGAAATAGCTCAACTGGAATTTCATCACCTCCACTAGCTATGTTCGTAGTGATGCTTCCTAAGGCCCACTTGACTTCACATTCCGGGATGTCTGGCTCTAGGTGAGTGATCATACCATCGTGATTATCTTTTTTGTACAGTTCTTCTGTGTATTCTTGCCACCTTTTCTTAATATCTTCTGTTTCTGTTACCCCACACCCGAGGTCAGGGGCGGCAGCGGAGAAGAGCTACCACACACCCGTGGTCAGGGGTGGCGGCCGAGAGGAGCAACCCTACATCCAAGGAGCGGCAGCTGCACAGTTGCAGGAGGGCCAAGAGGAGCTACTCCACGTTCAAGGTCAGGAGGGGCGGCCGTGAGGAGATACCCCACGTCCAAGGTAAGGAGCAGCAGCTGCGCTTTGCTGGCGCAGCTGTGAAGAGATACCCCACATCCAAGATAAGAGAAACCCAAGTAAGATGGTAGGTGTTGCGAGAGGGCATCAGAGGGCAGACACACTGAAACCATAATCACAGAAAACTAGCCAATCTGATCACAGGCCCACAGCCTTGTCTAACTCAGTGAAGCTAAGCCATGCCGTGTGGGGCCACCCGACGGTCGGGTCATGGTGGAGAGGTCTGACAGAATGTGGTCCACTGGAGAAGGGAATGGCAAACCACTTCAGTATTCTTGCCTTGAGAACCCCATGAACAGTATTAAAAGGCAAAAAGATAGGACACTGAAAGATGAACTCCCCAGGTCAGTAGGTGCCCAATATGCTACTGGAGAACAGTGGAGAAATAACTCCAGAAAGAATGAAGAGACGGAGCCAAAGCAAAAACAGCAGCCAATTGTGGATGTGACTGGTGATGAAAGTAAAGTCCGATGCTGTAAAGAGCAATATTGCATAGGAACCTGAAATGTTAGGTCCATGAATCAAAGCAAATTGGAAGTGGGCAAACAGGAGATGGCAAGAGTGAACATCGACATTTTAGGAATCAGCGAACTAAAATGGACTGGAATGGGTGAATTTAACTCAGATGACCATTTATCTACTACTGTGGGCAGGAATCCTTAGAAGAAATGGAGTAGCCATCATGATCAACAAAAGAGTCTGAAATGCAGTACTTGGATGCAATCTCAAAAACCATAGAATGATCTCTGTTCATTTCCAAGGCAAACCACTCAATATCACGGTAATCCAAGCCTATGCCCCAACCAGTAATGCTGAAGAAAGTGAAGTTGAATGGTTCTATGAAGACCTACAAGACCTTTTAGAACTAACACCCAAAAAGGATGTCCTTTTCATTATAGGGGACTGGAATGCAAAAGTAGGATGTCAAGAAACACCTGGAGTAACAGGCAAATTTAGCCTTGGAGTACAGAATGAAGCAGGGCAAAGGCTAATGGAGTTTCACCAAGAGAACACACTGGTCATAGCAAACACCCTCTTCCAACAACACAAGAGAAGACTCTACACATGGACGTCACCAGATGGTCAACACTGAAATCAGATTGATTATATTCTTTGCAGCCAAAGATGGAGAATCTCCATATAGTCAGCAAAAACAAGACCGGGAGCTGACTGTGGCTCAGATCATGAACTCCTTATTGATTCATTCAGACTTAAATTGAAGAAAGTAGGGAAAACCACTAGACAATTCAGGTATGACCTAAATCAAATCCCTTATGATTATACAGTGGAAGTGAGAAATAGATTTAAGGGACTCGATCTGATAGAGTGCCTGATGAACTATGGATGGAGGTTCGTGACACTGTACAGGAGACAGGGATCAAGACCATCCCCGAGAATAATAAATGCAAAAAAGCAAAATGGCTGTCTGAGGAGGCCTTACAAATAGCTGTGAAAAGAAGAGAAGCGAAAAGCAAAGGAGAAAAGGAAAGATATTCCCATTTGAATGCAGAGTTTCAAAGAATAGCAAGGAGAGATAAGAAAGCCTTCCTCAGCAATCAATGCAAAGAAATAGAGGAAAACAACAGAAAGGGAAAGACTAGAGATCTCTTCAAGAAAATCAGAGATACCAAGGGAACATTTCATGGACAGATGGGTTTGATAAAGGACAGAAATGGTACGGACTTAACAGAAGCAGAGGAGGAGATAAGGGTCTAGAATTCTCAAGGAGGAGGAAAGGACAAACATCTTTTCTTCTCTACATTCCTTAGTCTTAGTCACATGAAACGTTTTTTTCTTTAAACCCCAAACTGATGATTACACAACAAACAATTCAGTTTAAGCTCCATACTAAGGATTATATAACAACAATGTATCCTGCTTGAGGACAGTTTCTCCTTCCTGAAAAACCTTCTGGCTAATCCTATTATCTTAAAATGTAAATTATGGGAGTGAGTCTAGTAAGATCTTTACAACCTCAAGATGTTCTTCTGATTTATTATAATAACTAATTAAAAATGTGTATAACTCCCTTGCTAACACTAGCAAGAGGGGCACTCTACATCTCCCTTCTGATGTCTATGTCAGAAGCTTTCTCTAGGCCTTTTCTTACTTTAATAAAACTCAGCTACACAAAACTCTTGAGGGATCAAGCCTGGTCCCTGGTCCCGGAGCTAAATCTTCTTCGGAGATCACGAATCTGACATCATTCACCGTAAGCTATCATCAGCAACCTCTGTTGTATCTGACTGAGTTTTATAACAAATAGGTGCATATACACCATGGAATATTACTCAGCCATTAAAAAGAATTCATTTGAATCAGTTCTAATGAGATGGATGAAACTGGAGCCCATTATACAGAGCGAAGTAAGCCAGAAAGATAAAGACCATTACAGTATACTAACACATATATATGGACTTTAGAAAGATGATAACGATAACCCTATATGCAAAACAGAAAAAGAGACTCAGATGTATAGAACAGACTTGTGGACTCTGGGAGAAGGTGAGGGTGGGATGTTTCAAAAGAACAGCATTGAAACATGTATATTATCTAGGGTGAAACAGATAACCAGCTCAGGTTGGATGCATGAGACAAGTGCTCGGGCCTGGTGCACTGGGAAGACCCAGAGGGATCGGGTGGAGAGGGAGGTGGGAGGGGGGACTGGGATGGGGAGTACATGTAAATCCATGGCTAATTCATTTCAATGTATAACAAAAACTACTGTAATGATGTAAAGTAATTAGCCTCCAACTAATAAAAAACAAACAAACAAACAAACAAAAAAAACAAATAGGTGCTAGGAGAACAAATAATTAAGGTTAAAGGCGGGGGTTAGGGGGAGGATGATGATTATACATCCTGGGGGCATGTCTCCATGGTTAATCTAACAGGGGCAGCCTGGCCTCAACTACAATCTCCCTTTGTCATCTGTAGGGAGGGAAGTCTCCAGGAGACCTGGTTTTCACTAGCTATGGTTTCCTCACTCTTGGGCAGGGTTCAGGTCCAGTTCACATCCTGTCTTTAAGACGGGTGACAGGCTTCAAGATGGAGTCTCTCCTGCTTTCCTCACACTGGCCCCAGCACAGACCACTTCCTGGTCTAGCACCCTGTCCTGTCCCCCATCCCAGGCATCCTTCAGCTCTTAGCCCTCAGCATGGATAAGTTGGGCCATCTTGATCTCTGTCTGCTGCAGGTCCGTTCTGATTCCTGCACCTTCTGAGGGCTTCCTCGCTTCCCTCTGCTCAAACCTTGCTCTGCTCACCTCACCCCCAGCATCCCTCCAACTTTCAGGCAGGTGCTATTTCCCTCCCCACCCTCCACCCCGCCTCCAACATTTTATTCATGAATTACACTTCACAGGTCCTCTCCCTCCTTTGCAAATTCAAAGGAAGATATTGATTCACAGAAGAGGTCTAGTTTGCACAAAGAGGGGAAGCAGAGCCAACTGTGGGTCAGGAAGCTGACAGTTTCTCCTTCCTTAACTCCTGTGATGTTATATGAAAAACATGCCTAATACCCAGAGCTGAGTGGCAAGCAGGACAGGACAGAGTTTTTGCTTTGGTGTCCTGTGGAAAAGCTGCCAAAATGTGATTAAGCTTTTTGAGTTAGGAAACTTATTAAAAGTGCTTTTGCTATTGGTTTCCATGGCTGTCCAATGAATAGAATGAATACATTTATAGGAGACACAAAAGGCGGTTTTAGAGCTGGGCAGGATGGAAGTATTCCTTCTACTATTTGCTCCTGTGATTTTAGTGTCACAGACTCTCTCAGGAGCCTGGAAGATGCTGGTGGGAGCGTTTTCTTTACAAATCCTGAGCAGGTTGAAACTTCTTTGTAGATAAGGAAAAGACCTGGATATTGAGAAAGACTCAACATCTTACTGATGAGCTTCTTACTTCTTCCAAGAGCTTCTTACTTTTCCCAAGATAGCTGTCCTTGAAGAAGACAGAGGCTCTCTGGTCTCCTATTCTAAGGCGTTCTTGGGCCACAGGGAAGATGCCATAGCTGCCTGTGCTTCTTCTCTTGGCCACCAGGACTGTGGTGGAGGAAAATGTGACAGAAGTAGTAAAAATCAATGGGGTGGTGAGGTGGCAACTAGGAGTAGTGAAAAAGGCTGTTAAAGAAGCTGTGGTACATGTATATATAACGGAATACTATTCAGCCTCGAAAGGAACAAAATTGGCTTATTTTTTGATACATGGATGAACCTAGAGATTGTCATGCAGAGTGAAAGTAAGTCAGGAAGAGAAAAACAAATATCATATATTGACTCACGTATGTGGAATCTAGAAAAATGGTAGAGATGATATTATTTGCAAAACAGAAATAGAGACACAGGCATTGAGAACAAACATATGGACACCAAGAGGGGAAGGAGTTGGGTGAATTGGGAGATTGGTATTGACATATGTAAACTATTGATACTATGTGTAAAATATTAGTAGGTAACTAATGAGAACCTACTGCACAGCACAGGGAACTCTACTCAATGCTCTGTGGTGACCTAAATGAAAGGAAATCCAAAAAAGAGGGGATACATGTATACTTATAGCAGAGTCATTTTGCTATTCAGCAGAAACAGAACATTGTAAAGCAACTTTCCTTCAATAAAAATTAATTTTTTAAAAAAAAGTATTTCTCAGTAAAAGAAAGAAAAAGGCTTTTAGGTGAGAAGTCTGAATTCAAGTCCACTTGTAGGTCACTTCCCCAGGGGCTGGATTCCGAATAGTCACATCTCTGGTCCAACCAATGTCTCCAGTGACTCAGCAGGAACCACCTGTCTCTCCTTCCACCTGCTTAGTTTCTGAATCTTATGCCCCCTGCCCTGAGGATTACTGACACTAAGAGGTCCAATTCATTTAACATCTCTGTGCCTCAGTTTTCTCATCTGTAAAGTGGGTACATTAGAAGTAAGTCCTGCAGTTGATCACATTTGAAAAATATATGAATGCTAGTTTCTCATCTCCAACTGTAGACAGAACAATTTCACGTATGTCAAAGATGTCCTAACTTTATCATGAGCTTCAGAGAACACTGAGGGGGTGGAAGCTATTGCTGCAATAGTTCCTAGGATGAACTTTCTTCAGCTTAAGACAAAAGAGCTTGTGAGAGTGGAGAGATCCTGAAATAAGGGTTCTATAACTGCAGAGAAAGCTGCTGCAACTCTGTCACCCCTTAGGAACAGCATGTCACTGTCACTGAAACAGAAGACTGAACATTAGTCCATGCTATCTATACATTGAGTGGGAAAAAAAATAAACCAGGCACATCTTGTTTCAATATCCAACAATATTTTTAAGGCCCTCGCAAGAGATTTTAAAAGAGTCAGGGAGCGAAAGGGAAACTAGAATCATGTTTTCAGTGACATTTTGACGTAGAAATGAAACCAAACCCCCACAGTAATGACATGATTGGCTCCTGTCCTGACAGCTCTCCTCTCTGCACAACTGAGTTTGTTTCCTGTTCATAGGTACCTTCTGCCTCACTCCAGACTCTGGACTGAATCCTCTGCCAGGCTGACAGCAGAAACTCCTATCAGTCCAGCATCTCCTGGGAAGAAGCCTGTAATAGAAACAGCAGTGTTCTGCATGGAGACACTTCACACATGATTCTGGGAGACTCACATGCTTGTTGCCCTGACCCTTGCTTGGAGTCACGGTGGTCATGGTGGCTGAATTCCCTCTGTCTCTTCCACTCCAAGTCTAAGCTGGTGGTTCTCAACCAGAGGCTATTTTATTCATCCCTCCCCTCATCCTGGATGATATCCAGCAGTATTTTGACCACAGTTTTGTTGTGGCATCTGAGAAGGTATTACTGGCATCTGGTTCATAGAAGACAGGGATGCTGCAAACCTTCTACAAAGCACAGAACAGCTGCTCACGACAAAGGTACCTGGCTCCAAACATCAATAATAATGCAGAAGTTAAGACACTTTGATCTGGGTGTCCCTGATGGGTTAGTGGTTAAGAACCCACCTACCGATTCAGGGACTTGGGTTCAATACCTAGTCCTGGAAGATCCCACATACGACAGAGCAACTAAGCCCAAGAGCCACAGCTATTGAGCCCACTCACTGCAACTACTGAAGCCTGAACACCCTAGAGCCTGTGCTCTGCAACAAGAGAAGCTACTGCAATGAGAAGCCTGTGCACCATCAACTAGAGAGTAGCCCCTACTCTCTACAACTAGAGAAAGCCTGCACAAAGCAACGGAGACCCAGCGCAGCCAAAGATAAACAAAAAAATAAATAAATCTTAAAGAAGGAGAAGAAGATCAAGCTTAATGGGTTCTATTTCCCAATGCTTGGTTTAGAGACAGGAATATGACAATCTCAGTTTATTAGATTTAAAGCAAAGTCTGTTGTAATGTCTCTGAGAACGGTTCTCTCATCTCTAAGAAGAAGAATCCAAAACGACTGGGTCTTTTCTTTTGACTGTTGTTGTGTTTGGATGTGATGTCTGGAGCTGCTGCAGCCACCTTGAGACAATGACGGGAACTATTTTGAAACAGATCCAGCAATATCCAGTAGAGTTAGAAATGTGTATAACTTATAACCTAACAATTTCACTTATAAATATATGCCCTGGAGAAATCTTTACATGAATGCACCAGGAGATGGTATATAAGCATTTCAAGTAATATCATAACACCTAAACCCCAGAAATATCTCATAGGTAAACAGGAAAATGGATAGTTAAATTGTGATATACTATAACTAAGAAAAACATATACTTCACTGACTATGCTAAAGGTTTTGACTGTGTGGATCACAACAAACTGGAACTGGAATACCAGACCACCTTATCTGCCTCCTAAGAAATCTGTATGCAGGTCAAGAAGCAACAGTTAGAACCAGACATGGAACAATGGACTGATTCCAAATTGGGAAAGAAGTATGTCAAGGTTATCTATTGTCACCCTGCTTATCTAACTTACATGCAGAGTTCAGTTCAATTCAGTTCAACTCAGCTGCTCAGTTGTGTCTGACTCTTTGTGACCCCATGGACTGCAGCACACAAGGCTTCCCTGTCCATCACCATCTCCAAGAGCTTTCTCAAATTCATGTCCATCAAGCCAGTGATGCCATCCAACCATCTCATCCTCTGTCATCCCCTTCTCCTCCTGCCTTCAACCTTTCCCAGCATCAGGGTCTTTTCCAATGAGTCAGTTCTTCCCATCAGATGGCCAAAGTATTGGAGTTTCAGCTTCAGCAATAGTCCTTCCAATGAATATTCAGGACTGATTTCCTTTAGGATTGACTGGTTTGATTGCCTTGCTGTTCAAGGGACTCTCAAGAGTCTTCTCCAACACCAAATCATATATATGATCCAACACCACATCACTGTATATGCAGAGTACATGGTTTGAAATGCCAGGCTGGATGAAGCACAAGCTGGAATCAAGACTGCCAGGAGAAACAGCAATAACCTCAGATATGCAGATGACACCACCTTTGTGGCAGAAAGTAAAGAGGAACTAAAGAGCTTCTTGATGAAAGTGAAAGAGGAGAGTGAAAAACTGGCTGAAAACTCAACATTCAGAAAACTAAGATCAAGGCATTCGGTCCCATCACTTCATGGCAAATAGATGCGGAAACAATGGAAACAGTGACGGACTTTACTTTCTTGGGCTCCAAAATGACTGCAGATGGTGACTGCAGCTATAAAATTAAAAGATGTTAGCTCCTTAGAAGAAAAGCTATGACAAACCTAGACAGCATATTAAAAAGCAGAGACATTACTTTGCCAACAAACTGTCCGTCTAGTCAAAGCTATGGCTTTTCCAATAGTCATGTATGGATATGACAGTTGGATCATAAAGAAAGCTTAGCATTGAAGAATTGATGCTTTTGAACTATGGT
Organism: Odocoileus virginianus; assembly: GCF_023699985.2. NCBI lineage: Eukaryota > Metazoa > Chordata > Mammalia > Artiodactyla > Cervidae > Odocoileus > Odocoileus virginianus. The sequence goes on from NC_069689.1 coordinate 55,982,645, forward strand.
GTTGGAGAAGACTCTTGAGAGTCCCTTGGACAGCAAGGAGATGCAACCAGTCCATCCTAAAGGAAATCAGTCCTGAATATTCACTGGAAGGACTGATGCTAAATCTGAAACTCCAATATTTTGGCCACCTGATGTGAAGAGCCAACTCATTGGAAAAGACCCTGATGCTGGGGAAGATTGAAGGCAGGAGGGGAAGAGGACAACAGAGGATGAGATGGTTGGATGGCATCACTGACTCGATGGACATGAGTTTGAGCAAGCTCTGGGAGTTGGTGATGGACAGGGAAGCCTGGCATGTTGCAGTCCATGGGGTCACAAAAAGTCAGACATGACTGAGCAACTGAACTGAACTGAACTGTAACTAAGATACATGAATATTCATGTATTCATGCAGAGAAAGTGAAGAAGTCATGCATGAGGATGCATATCACAGATATTAAGTCATAAGTATGAATTAGTTTTCCCTCCCCTCACACCCTCTACATCATAACCACTCCGTCTTGTGGAAGCCCCTGGTGGCTGAGATCCAGTTTGATATTTTATGTGAGGCCACACATTCGGTTGGGACAGAGTTTGCTTATTGTTGCTCTCAGTCGTGTCTGACTCTTTGCGATCCCATGGACTGTAGCACACCAGGTTCCTCTGTCTATTGGATTTCCCAGGCAAGAATATTGGAGTGGGTTGTCATTTCCTCCTCCAGGGAAACTTCCTGACCCAGGGATTGAACCAGCATCTCCTGCATTGGCAGGTGGATTCTTTATCATGCTGAGACATCAGGGAAGCCTGAAAAACTGCATACTCCTAGTTCACTTCTTCTATGTATAGTCCAAAATTGTCCTAGAATACACCATGGTGGGTTTTCTAGTAGGGCATTTGGGGCAGGAAGCTGGGACTGGTGCCTATCAGAGTAAAGAAACTTGGGGTGGTCCACATGTTATGTTGGGTTTTGCTTTGTTTGAGGGGAGTGAATTTGGCCATGCCATACAGGATGTGAGATATTAATTCCTGACCAGGTATCAAACTCATGGCCCTTGCATTGGAAGCACAGAGTCTTAATCATTGGATCACCAGGGAAGTTGCCCACACGTTATTTTGAATCATATGTGGTGTCCAGCCTTCTTCCTCACCAGTAGGCATGGACACTCAGTAGATATTGAGTATGATGCTTTGATCCTCAGTATACTCTGGGGACTTCTCTAGTGGTCTCATGGTTGAGACTTCGCCTTCCAATGTAGGGGTGCAGGTTCAAGGCCTGGTCACGGAGCTAGGATCTTGCATGCCTCTTGGCCAAAAACCCAAAACATAAAACAGAAGCAATATTGTAATAAATTCAGTAAAGACTTAAAAAAAAAAAAAAAAGAGAACTAGGAGTATGATCATTTTTAGGTATAAAGACCAGAAGAGGTCATTGTCTCTAAATACCAAGATAGAATTCTGCTTGATTTGACTTTTGTATGGTTTTTGTGTATTTTCATCATTTGATTGAAATCTTTGCATCCAACTACAAGATTTTCTTTTTAAATATTTAAATAGATTTAATTAAAAGTTTTTTTTAAGACAAAGTAAGTTTATTTATATCTTTAAGATGTTAACTGATGGAAGCAACCTAGATGCCCATCAGCAGATGAATGGATAAGGAAGCTATGGTACATATACACCATGGAATATTACTCAACCATTAAAAAGAATTCATTTGAATCAGTTCTAATGAGATGGATGAAACTGGAGCCCATTATGCAGTGAAGTAAGCCAGAAAGATAAAGACCAATGCAGTATACTAACACATATATATGGAATTTAGAAAGATGGTAGCGATAACCCTATATGCAAAACAGAAAAAGAGACACAGATGTACGGAACAGAATTTTGGACTCTGTGGGAGAAGGCGAGTGTGGGATGTTTCGAGAGAACAGCATCGAAACATGTATACTATCTAGGGTGAAACAGATCACCAGCCCTGGTTGAATGCATGAGACAAGGGCTCGGGCCTGGTGCAGTGGGAAGACCCAGAGGGATCAGGTGGAGAGGGAGGTGGGAGGGGGGACCGGGATGGGGAATACATGTAAATCCATGGCTGATTCATGTCAATGTATGACAAAACCCACTACAATATTGTAAAGTAATTAGCCTCCAACTAATAAAAATAAATGGAAAAAAAATAAGATGTTAACTGAATGTCACTCTTTTTTTAAAATGATATGTTCGAAGCTTATATCTGTTGAACTTTAAAAGTATATTGTTTTTCAGCTTATAAAGTCTTATGTTTCTATGGCAAGTTTAACAATACAGGTTTTTAAAAAAGAAGTAGTTATTGTGGCAACCACCTCCTCATATGTAAATCATCCTTCCTGTCTTAAGGTGTCCAATTTTCAAAAATTTTTGTGTATCTCTGCTTTCATTTTCCTTGCTTGGGTATATCTGTACACAGTCACAGGCGCACATGTAGATCCCTTTCTTTAGTTTAGTATTTTCTTTCTATGGGCTTCCCTGATGGCTCAGTGGAAATTGGGCTCATACTCTAGTGAATTGGGTTCATTGCCCTGCTTATCAGAATGAGGCCTGACACACAATTGTTGTTCAGTCACTCAGTTGTGTCCAACTCTCTCCGACCCCATGAACTACACCCGCTCTCCTGGAGCTTGCTCAAACTCGTGTCCATTGAGTCGGTGATGCCATCCAGCGTCCTCTGTCGTCACCTTCTCCTCCTGCCTTCTATCTTTCCCAACATCAGGGTCTTTTCCAATAAGTCAGCTCTTCACATCACGTGGCCAAAGTATTGGAGTTGCAGCTTTAGCATCAGTCCTTCCAGTGAATATTCAGGACTGATTTCCTTCAGGATTGACTGGTTAATCTCCTTGCTGTCCAAGGTTGGAACAAAATGGGCATGTGGATATGATGCATCATACAGCATCACTGTATGGCTTTCACTCCCAGCTTGAGCACCAGCATTCTGACAGGGCTGAGAACCCTAGGAGGGGTTTTGTTCCCCGAGGTGCAGCCATCTCCCTCCAAGGTGCTGTGCTATACTCCAAGGCACCGGCCAGGAGCAGGGCTGGCCCCTCCCAATGTCATGACTCTCCCCACCCCCTGCCCGACTTGCCCCTCAGCCTCTCCAGTTCCCTGGGCATGGTCACTGCTCAGAGAGCCTAGGCTCTGACAGCGGACTTGCGGGCCGTGCCCTTTGGGCAGCGCCTGCCTCACAGAGCTCAACTTCTCCTTGTAATGAGGTAGATCAGGAAGAAAATATAGGAAGACTTTACATGCAGTTTAGTGTTTCCCTAAATCATCTTTCTGTGCGTGTTCAATGGCCCTGAAGAAAAATCCCTTCAGGCCTCATACAAGTTGCAAGAAGATGAAAACAGAATTTTTAATTGTGTCAGCATCTGCAGGAAGAATGCTAATTTCCAGGGGAAATTTCTGAAATAGCCCCATCCATCTCTCCTAGCACCTTCAGCAGCACACCCCCAATTACTGGAAGGCATTCAACTATTAGTCCTTCATGCCCCTCCAAAGCATCTTCTTGATCCCTCCCTGCTTTGTATCCTCTGTCAGTTTCATTACCAGGAGGAAGGGAGGGAGGGAAGAGAGGGAGGGAGGGAGGAGAGAGAACTCAAGAGACCTGGAGGGGCAGCAAGTTAAACCAGTAAAATTAAACTGAAACCTCTTTTTCATGTATCTGAGTTCACGGAGTCCTTTTTGGAACAGTCTACTTTGCTCTAGTTCGCAGTGAAGAGAGGACACCTTTAAAATAAGAGCACCCCTTCTGCCGTTATGTTGTATGTGTGTTGTGTTGACTTTCCTCCACATCAATGAGGTTGGTGAGGAAGGGAACCTGAATGCTACCTCCCATCATTCTGTTACATTCTATCTACCATTTCCATGTAGTTGTAATAGGAGGGACACCTTCTCCATGGAAGCTCAGGCTGACATGTGGCCAAATCCTGCTTTCTGAATTCTCTATAAAGAAGATATATTAGTTTTAAAGTCAGTAAGAAGTTATTTACCACAGGTGACACCGATGGTAAATACTTCGCTTGCCAATGCAGAAGACACAGGAGATTTGGGTTCGATCCCTGGGTCAGCAAGATCCCCTGGAGAAGGCAATGGCAACCTACTCCAGTATTCTTGCCTGGAGAATTCCATGGATAGAGGAGCCTGGTGGGCTATAGTCCTCAGAGTCACAAGGAGTCAGACCCAACTGAGCAGTTAATACTTTAAGTTTCAACCTATAACTTTTCAACTGACTCAGAGAATAGCCTGCAAAATAATTCATTATCTTATTGGACTTGGTAGGCTGTAATATCCTTCTTGTCATTTGAGCCTTACAGGAGCTATTTATTTTAGAGTAAAGATATTAAATTCATGCCTGAGAGGATTAAGGAAGGAAGACAAATGGCCTCAAATGAAGTAAACTACTTCTAAAGGAAAATGCCTCTTGAATTGCTTTAGCATCTAAACTTCAAGTCATTTCAGGTTTGAAGAAGAAGCCTTATTTTGTTCTTGCTTTTGTTTGAACAGAGTGTCTCACTGCTTTCCACATTCCCTTTTTTCCCTTTTGTCTGGGCCTTAGGGAGCTAGACACTGTCTACTTTGGGTCAGTCACTTCTCATGCCCAGGCCTGATCCTGCATCTGTGAAATGAAAAGGATAAAGTGACAGTTTAATCCTTAACATTTAGGGCTCCTGTGATTTTCCACTTAGCCTCTAAGTCTTACATTTGTGTATGTATTATTGCTCACAGAATTAGAAATTAAAGTATAAACTTTAGGAGGTATGCATTTTTAAAGATATAGCTGGAGTGAACCGTGCAGTTTTATTTAAAGAAGGGGATACATTTGCTCAAAAGAATGCATCCAAGTTCTTCCTCTGACTTGGGTGAAAGATAAATGTTATGGCCTGAGTTCTTTTAAATTAGCTTTATTAAGCTTCAGGCCACGCTCTGAGTGCACATCAATGTGCAGCCGAGCTTTCAGCTTTATTTAACATCACTGGGAATAAATGTGATGAAATCACACGTTTTATTTCCTTTGATGGCACAGGAACCAAGATGAAGCAAGCTTGCTGGGGATTAAAAACTAAATGGCAGTCCATGAATCACTCGCGCTTAGGCACAAGTCATTTCTTTTCCACTTTCCCTTTTCTATCGCAATCACTTTTCAAGGCTTCCTCTTTGAGTTTGAAATCACTGATCTAAAAGACTGGATGGTATATGTGTGGCTGAGTCCCTTTGCTGTCCACCCGAAGCTATCACAACGTTGTGAATAGGCTATACCCCAATGAAAAAGAAACAAAAAGTTTTTAAAAATAAAATAAAAAATTAAAAGATAATTTAAAAGAATAACCAACAAGGACCTGCTGTATAGGCAGAACGCTGCTCAATGCTGTGTGGCAGCCTGGATGGGAGGGGAGTCTGGGGGAGAGTGTATACATGTATATGTATGGTGAATCCCTTGGCTGAACGTTCACCTGAAACGATCACGTTGTTAATTGGCTATATTCCAATACAAAATTAAAAGTTAAAAACAAATAAAACAATGGATGACTATAAAGCCCAAATCATCTCACTACCATGACCCATCACCACCTGTATGCTGTCAGGTCTGTCTTTCTTGGTCATGGAAACAGTCTCTTAAAAATGGTGTGGAGCAGACCACGTTCTGGGGACATAGCAGGCTTCCCATTGGAAGCCCCTAGGCCTCTCTCTGGAGCGGCCTGGGTCCCACTGCCCTGGTGAATATAAGAGGTTCACAGTGTGACACAGCCACAGCTTCTGCGTCTGGCCTGCCTGTGCGCTCCACTCCTACACTGACTCACTGGCAATACCAGGGCCCTGCCCTCTGCTGGGCTCTGCGCTGTCTACCTTCCCCTCAGACAGCCAAAGCTACACACCTGCCTTCACTCGTATCTCCTCAATAGCCAGGCTGCTGCTGCTGCTAAGTCACTTCAGTCGTGTCCTACTCTATGCGACCCCATAGACGTCAGCCCACCAGGCTCCCCTATCCCTGGGATTCTCCAGGTGAGAACACTGGAATGGGTTGCCATTTCCTTCTCCAATGCATGAAAGTGAAAAGTGAAAGTGAAGTTGTTCCGTCATATCTGACTCCTAGTGACCCCATGGACCGCAGCCTACCAGGCTCCTCCATCCATGGGATTTTCCAGGCAAGAGTACTGGAGTGGGGTGCCATTGCCTTCTCCAATAGCCAGGCTAGAATCTGACAAATAGGAAATACTGTATTTTTTGGCTGCATGGTTTGGCATGTGGGATCTTAGTTCCCTGAATGGATGCTAAGTCCCTTCAACATTGTGTCCGACTCTTTGCGGCACTATGAACTGCAGCCCTCTTCTGTCCATGGGATTTTCCAAACAAGAATACTTGAGTGGATTCTCATGCCCTCCTCCAGGGGATCTTCCTGACCCAGGAATTGAACCTGTGTCTCTTACATCTACCTGAACTGGCAGGCAGGGTCTTTACCACTAGCGCCACCTGGGAAGCCCTTAGTAAGTTTAAGTGTTACTTGCTCAGTCACGTCTGACTCTTTGAGACACCACAGACTATAGTCCTCCAGGCTCCTCTGTCCATGGAATTCTCCAAGCAAGAATACTGGAGTGGGTCGCCGTTCCCGTCTCCAGTGGATCTTCCCAACCCAGAGATTGAACTTGTGTCTCCTGCATTGCAGGCCATTCTTTACTGTCTGAGCCAGGATCAAACCCACACCCCCAGCATTGGAAGGGCAGAGTCTTAACCACTGGACCGCCAGGGAAGTCCCAGTGAAGAATTTAGACTGAATGAATTTACGATGCTTTCCCAAGGTTCCCTTCCAACAGTGCTGCTTACATATAAGAGCCTGAACAAATGTTTGTTTTGTTATTTATGAAATAGACAGCCCGATTAGTGAATACCACGGTCACTATATTGATAACAAGGGCATTGTATGGAGTCAGATCATACAGACTGTGCTGAGAAAAAGGAGACCCTGAGCTATTTGACTTACAAAGGCATAATACTTGACTTATAAAGATAGAAAAATTCTTCCTTCAAGCAGCAACAGCAAACACATATTATATCCAGTGTTTACAGCGGCCAGCTCCAGTGACATGAAGCAGAGTAATGAAGGATATATGGGAAGTTGAGAGGAAACCAGCTGACAACTGGTACCCTGGGCAGGTCGGGTGAGAAGGCTTTTAAATTGAGAGGTTTAATCAACAATAAAAAGCACAATAGCCATGAAGCTATACACAAAATGAGAAGGTAAAAATAAACAAAGCAAATTTATTTGATACACAAAGAGGAACTGAAATCTTGCATATTACCTAAAATAGAGTGGCTGCTCAATAAATATTTCTTGAATGACTTTTAAAGATCTAAGTTGGCTGAAGCATGCGTTATCTTAGTTCAAACTCACACACCCTGGAGTAGAAGCACACTAACAACTGGGCCACCAGTAAAGTCCTTTGAATGGTTTTTAAATGATTTGCCAGGATCACAATTACAATTGGAGTCAAATTATCCCTTTAGAATGACTTTGGGCTCAGCAGGGCCTGAGGGGCTTACCTTGAAGCTAAATGTGCCCTGCAAAGCAGGGTTGGGTTGTTTTATTTTTTACTGTATGTTTATTTGGAATGATTTTAGAAGTTGTTGGCTGATAGCAAACATGCATAAATGAAAGCCTTGACAAAGTCCTTTGGCATTGCCCTTGGTATTGGAAGATTTAACACAGCAATATGAATGCTTTATAGATAAAACAGACCAAATGTGAAACTTGAGAGGTTAAATACTTATTGAATCAATAGCACTATGCATGTATATGTATATGTGTGTGTGTATATGTACAAATATACCTAATCATACCTTGAACTGTACATGACATCGTATTTTCAAGTTACAATTAATCACTTATAAAAATGATTATATAAATCATTAAATTTTATTATAAAAACACAAGATCCATTTGGATCATATAAATTACAATCATAATTATATAATATTACATACCATAATATATAAAATTTATGATCCAAAAAGTAGGAATTGCAGGAGCCACATTTAACACTCATAAATCAATTAAAGCTATAAAACGTAAAACCAAAAATCCAACTGGATATTAAGAACCACTCTCCCAAATTCTACTGAATAAAGAAGGGAAAATTGATACCATGTTAACATAATTATCATCAGTCATTACAGATTGCATTTCAAATGTTTTTGACATTTGTCATAATGTTCAAGATACAACCATGAATGAAATAATCATAAATGTTCTTTACAGATAGCATGATCGCAAATCCCCCAGGTATGAGCAATATGGGGCTTTCATGGGGGCTCAGTGGTAAAGAATCCACTTGTAATGCAGGAGATGTAGGTTTGATGCCTGGGTTAGGAACATCCCCTGGAGGAGGGTATGGCAACCCACTCCAGTATTCTTGCCTTGAGATTCCCATGGATAGAGGAGGCTGGTGGGCTACAGTCTATGGGGTGGCAAAGAGTTAGACATGACTTAGCAACTAAACAACAACAAAAGTAAACAATATGGGCATGGACAGGGATAAGTAAAGATAAAACAGACCCTTGGTTTGGTCAAGGAGTAAGTTCTGATATCTTCAACACCTTCTATCTTTGCTGATAATGTTGAATAACTGCATAAAAATACAAGAAAACATTGCAGTTTTTCTTCATTTACATCATCAACATAGCAGTTGGCTTGGGACACAGTGTATGGAGAAAGGTGGGGTGGTGAACATCCCAAGGAAAGATGCATTTGGTATTTCAGAGCAATTAACAGTATAGACAGAATGAGTCAAGAGGGGCGTTGCCAATAAGTTACAGATGCTGAACCGGTGCCAGACTCTTTCACCAGAAAAAGCATTTGCTTCTGCACAAAACATTCACAGTACATGTACTAGTTAAGCTTCTTCAGGTTGCAAGTGACAGAAATGTTACTAAAACTGAATTAAGAGGGAAAAGTGGGAAATAGACTATATTGACTCTTTTAGTGGAAAAGCCCAGGGATTCCAGCTTCAGGAATGGCTGTATCCAGGTGCACAAACAAGGTGGTCTGTCCCTGACCATCTCTTGTACTGCTTCCCTCCCCATTGCTGTATTTGTGTGTGTGGTTAGCAACAGTCACCAGCAGATAGAGGGTTTTATTCTGCAGGCCACCCTGATGGAAACTGCATCTCTTTTCAGGTAGTTGTACAGGTTCGGAGCTGACTGCAATTGCGCTAACTTGGGTCACGTGCTCACTGCTGATTGGAGGATGGTCACTGGCCAGGCCTGGATGACTGTGCATCTCTGAGCCCACCTGGACTTAGCTCTTACCAGAGTTATAGGGGCTAAGGTGGTGGTGAGCTATTGGACATTTTTCTTTTTTTTTTTTAACTTTTTTTTTGTATTTCAAATGTGCTCTCTGAAGGTAAAACAAACAAACAAACAAAAAACCTTATTATTCCTCCTTCCCTCAAAGCCAGAAACTGATGGGAATACAAGGATTTAAGGAAAATGTTTGAATTTTTGGTTATGGAGTAGCAAGAGTGAACTGAGGGGTGGTAAATAAAGGGAGAGGAAAGATTATTATGATTTTTTTGGCATTAGGGCTTGTAGATACTATGTTTTCAATATTAAATACTCTTTGTTGTTGTTGTTCAGGCACTCAGTCATGGACTGCTGCATGCCAGGCTTCTCCGTCCTTCACTATTTCCTGGAGTTTGCTCAAACTCATGTCCACTGAATAGACATTTTTCTTTAAGTTGCTTCCTCTAGCACATGTGGTTGGATACATACCTGAAAGAAGACATGGATAACCCATCCATGTCATGAGCTCAGATGGATGCAACCTAGATGTCCATCGACAGAAGAATGGGTAAAGAAGATGCAGTACCTATATACAATGGAATAAATTACTCAGCCATAAAAAGGGATGAAATTGAGTCCGTTGTAGTGAGGTGGATGAACCCAGAGTCTGTCACACAGAGCAAAGTAAATCAGAAAGAGAAAAACAAATATTGTATATTAATGCATATATATGGAATCCTGAAAAATGGAACTAATGAACCTGTTTGTAGGGCAGGCATAGAGATACAGATGTAAAGAATGGACTTGTGGACACAGTGGAAGAAGGAGAGGGTAGGACAAATTGGGAGAGTAGCATTGACATATATACACTCCCAAGTGTAAAGCAGATGGCTGCTGGGAAGCTGCTGCATGGCGCAGGGAGCTCAGCTCCACGCTGTGTGATGACCCAGAGGGTGGGACGGGGTGAGGGGTGGGAGGGAGGCTCAAGAGGGACGGGGTATATGCACACATATAGCTGATTCATGTTGTATAGCAGAAACCAACACAACATTGTAAAGCAGTTACCTTCCAATTAAAAATAAACTAAGAAATTTTTAAAAAGGACAAACCATGAAGGTCTAATAAAAAGAATCTGCCTGGGTTCGATCCCTGCATTGAGCAGATACCCTGGAGGAGGGCAGGGTATTCTCGCCTGGAGAATCCCCATGGACAGAGGAGCCTGGAGAGCTACAGTCCATAGGGTTTCAAAGTGTCAGACACAGCTAAGCATCCAAGCATAGCACGTGAGGGTCTACTGTGCAGAAAATATGCAGCAGTGTCCCATAGAAATGTAATGAGCCACACACATAATTTAACATTTTCTAGTTGCCAAATTAAAAAAGTAAAAAGAAGCAACTCAAATTAATTGAATAATATAAGTTTAATCCAATATTCCAAAATTAGCATGATTTTAACAATGTAATAAGTATAAATAATTATTAATGAAATATTTACATTTTTTTTCCATGCTAAGTCTTCAAACTCCAGTGTATTTTACTCTCACATCACATCTCAATTTGGACCAGCATACTTTCCAGGGTTTAATAATGACATGTGGCTGGGAGTTACTCTCTCAAACAGCACAGATACATATTATAAAGAAATATTAACATTATATAATGGTACAGTGTTGTTTCTGGAGAGGAGGCTTCATTTTCTACTTTATATTTTCCTGTATCTTGTAAACTTTCTATGAAGAGCATATATTTCTTTCTAAATAATGGTAAAGTACTAAAAAGTATGTCAAAATTGTTCCTGCAATGTGCTCATTCATGAGATAATGTCAGCTGAAGGGAACTATCTCCTCATCTTCCCTAAGGGTCTAGCCTTGGCATCACTCCCCCATTTTTTAGTGATCAGAATAAGGACAGATGATTCTGACTATTCAATTTGCCATTGATATGATGCTGGAAGCCTTAAAGGCTTCTGCAGGTGCCAGAAGCAAAAAGCAAAATAATCTCCACAAGCTGGAATAATGGCATAAATCTAATAAAGTTTCCACATGATACAAGGCATCTTTGGTTGGGTTCCAAAAGCTAAGTGCACATGTACAGAAATACGGATGATATGGCTAAGGGGGGATGTCATCATCCAAAGGAATTAGGAGGTTAGTGAACTCTAAACTCAACGTCAGCCAGCAGTTGAGGAAGCTGTTAATAATGGATGCTGGGGTTGTATTCATAGAAGCAGTGTCCAGAACAAGGGAGCAGATGGTCTTGGTCTCTATTGAGCAATCAACCACTGAAAGTGTCTCATTGTTCTGGGTTTGAAGGAGACTTTCCCAGAAGAAAACAGGAGAGGGAACAAGAAAAAGAACTGAAAAGTGAATGCCCCAAATTTAAAAAGCTGGAGGAAATAGAAGATGCATTTAAAGATAGGAAAAAATGTCCACCATAACCCGTGATAAGAGAAATATAAAATAAGGGTACACCAAGGTGTTTTTATCCAATTTTCAGCTTGGCAGACATCCTACAACATAATGACAGTATTCACTGATGACATTATTGGGCTCCTCCTCATGTTTGCTGGAGGAGAAGTAGATACCAGGCAGATTTTGACACCCTGAGAACGTATGTTAATATAACTCCTCTTCTGTTATATATATTAATTATTTTCAGTAAAAATGAATTCAAAGGAAAAATTATTATTATGTCCAGAAGAGAAGTGAAGTTATTTTGTTTCCTTTCTTGAACTTCACACCCTTAATGAACCATATCAGTAAAAAAGATTAGGAGGCACAGAAATGAACCTACAGTACACAAATATCACAGCTCAGTGCTTTCTCATTTCATTAACAAACATTTTTATATGTTTACCTATACCTATTCATCTGTCTTGCTAATAAGGAATAACATTGCAGTTTCTGTTTTCAAGACTAATTTTTATAAAGTTTTAAATGCAAATAGAAGCTTTAAGTGATCACACAGAACGACAGAACTGAAGTAACTTGAGTTTTGCTTTTTCATCTTTATAGTCATTGCATGATCCTAGTCTTGTGTTTGTTTGTAACTTTAATCTTTTGGCCACACTCCAGGGCACATGGCATTTTAGTTCCATGTGATTGAAACCACACCCTCTGCATTGGAACCCTCTGCATTGGAAGAGCAGGGTCTTTTTAAATTTTATTTTGGAGTATAACTGATTGACAGTGTTGTGATAATTTCAGGCGAACAGCAAAGGGACTCAGCCATACATATACATGTATTAGCTCTCCCTCAACCCCCCTCCCATCCAGGCTGCCACATGACACTGAGCAGAGCTCCCTGTGCCATAGTCAGTCGGTCCTTGGTGGCTATCTATTTTAAGTATAGCAGTGTGTACATGTCCATTCAAACTCCCTAACTATCCCTTCCTCCACCATTCCCCCCCCATCAACCATAAGTTTGTTCTCTAAGTTTGAGAGTCTCTGTTTTGTAAATAAGTTCATTTTTTTCATTTCTTTTTAGATTCCACATATAAGAAATGTCAAACAATATTTCTTCTCTGGGCAGCGTAGAGTCTTAACCACTGGGCCACCAGGGAAGTACTGTTTAAGCCCAGGATGTGGAGGACCATGTGGGCTCAAGATAGGACTGCATCAGAAGTAGGCCCCCAGTTCAGAAACGTACCCTGACTCGGTAACCATTTGCCTCTCATTCTGCACCAACAGCTGACCCTGAAGGGGGCTAACAGCCTAACTATGAGTCCTCCAGGTTAATTCCCATGTAGACCGAACCCAGTGATTACATGTGGATTATTAAAATCCAACAGTGACTGCAGAAATTATTTAGAATTTAAAAAAATTTTTTAATTTTTAATTTATTTTTTTTACCAATTATTTTTATTAGTTGGAGGCTAGTTACTTTACCATATTGTATATTTAGAATTTAGATCAATCAAAGATCTTGGGGAGGGAAGAAGTCTTTTATCAGGAACTGTCAAGCTTCCAGGTTTCCCTCATAGTTCAGTCGGTAAAGAATCTGCCTGCCATGCAGGAGACCTAGGTTCTAATCCCTGGGTTGGGAAGATCCCCTGGAGAAGGGAATGGCAACCCACTCCAGTGCTCTTGCCTGGAGAATCCTATGGACAGAGGAGCCTGGCAGGCAACAGTCTATGGGGTCAGTTCACGGGGTCAGAAAGAAAACACTCCAAATTTCAGTATTTTAGTATTGCTTTGTAAGTTTTCGACAGATAATGCATCCCTGGTTGTCTCCACCAGGGGGCGACATTCCCCACTTCCCTGCACTCCGTGTGCGACTGAGAAGCCGCAGAAATTGGTACCACATCGCCCCCGAAGGAGAACGTAGCACTCTTCATGCAAGTTATAAGCGCTTTTGCTCTTTCATTCAGCATTTCCACTCCTGAAAATTATACCAGATACTCTAGCACTGGCACGGAATAACTTAGTTTCTATTCCCTGTAGTTTTAAGTTTAAAACAGTGGAAATGACCAAAATGCTCAGAAGAAGAAAACTGTGTTTTATAAAAAATTGAAAACAGTGTAGTGATTCCACAGGATGGAATAGTCTGTCACTGGATGGGGCAGGGGGAGCAGGAATAAATCTCTCTTCTGCTGAATCAGAGAGCCAAAAACAACAAAGTGCAGTACAGTAGGAATAATATGCTATTTTTGTATACAAAAGGGAGAATGTGAACTTGAGTTTACCTTTGTGGGGTTCCTTGGCAGTCCAGTGGTTTGATCCCTGGTCTGGTCCAGGAGCTAACATCCTACCTTCCTTGAGGCCAAAAAACCAAACCAAAACAAAAAGCCCAGAAGCAATGTTGTAACTAATTCAAGAAAGACTTTAAAATTTTATGTTTATATCTACACTCTGGAGAGCTATGCCACAAATTAATGATGGTGGAGGTGTGTGTAAGGAGAGAAAGAAATGGATGGAAGCATGGATGGATGGAAAGTTTCAAAAATAAAGCAGTCTCAGTGCAGACATATACACATCTTCATATCTGTGCTTGGTTAGCCACTTCGGGCTTGTTGCCTGTATCTGCAAAGTGCAAAAGTAGGACCCTTAAGCTGAGGTTACAAACAGTGCCCTGTTTAGCTCAATATCTGAAACAGACTAGCATAGCAAGGAGGGTGGGGGAGAGAGAGAGAGAGATTGAGAATAAATTCAACTCAGCATTTGGTCTATTGATTTTGCTTGCTTTGTTTTTCTTTAACATGTTTACTTATGTATCTTGATGTGGACCATTCTTTAAGTTTTTATTGAATTTTCTGTATTATTGCTCTTGTTGTTTATGTTCTGTGTTTTTTTGGCTGTGGAGTATGTGGGATCTTAGCTCCCTGAATAGGAATCGAACCCAAACCCCCTACATTGGAAGGCAAAGACTTAACCACTGGGCCACCAGGGAAGTCTCAGATCTATTGTATGGATGCTGTAAGGATTTAACTCTAACTTGGAGCTTTTTAGAGATGGTTCACTAGTCTTTCCCTTGAGACATCAGCACACAGATCTTCCTGACATAAGTCACTTAGGCGACCAACAGACCAAGCATCCTCTTTGCAAAACATTACAAATTCTACCAAATCAAAACGGCACCTGTCTGTGAGTGATTTAACACCTTTCAGCACAGGGTTACTTTGCCACACTGACTGTATAGCGCAGACAAATGTACTGAGCGTTTTAATCTGGTGAGTGTGTATTTTTTATAGAGAACCCACTCAGTTTGTCTTTCTGACGAATGAATGTAACCTTTTTTTCATCAACTTGGAAATGTCTCTGGTGACTTCCCATAAATCAGTTCTAATGAGTTCAGTGAGAAAGTTGAACATATAGGAGAAAGTTTAGGAAAACTCACATTCACTCTCCACCTCATTTGACACCAGAAATTGCTTCTCCTGATACAGTAGAATCAGCATCCTCTGCAGAGGAGTGTGACATGTAATCATCTATTATAGGGAATTCATTGCAAGATATAAAAAATGTTTCATTGTTGTCCCTCAGATACCCCAAATGTCTGAGGCTCATTGCATCTTTTTCTTTTTTTTTTTAGTCTTTATGGAATTTGTTACAATATTGCTTCTGTTCTACTTAAGTGGGATTTTAGTTCCCTGACAAGGGATCAAATCTGCTCTCCCTGCATTGGAAGGCAAAGTCTTAACCACTGGACCACCAGGGAAGTCCCAAGGCTCATTGCATCTATCTGCACATCTTTATTAACAGGATGGGCATTGACACAGACTTTAGATGATGCCAGGGCTTCGTTGGTGGCTCAGATGGTAAAGAATCTGCTTGCAAGGCAGGAGACCTGGGTTCAATCCTTGGGTCAGGAAGATTCCCCTGGAGAAGGAAATGTAAGCCCACTCCAGCATTCTTGCCTGGGGAATTCCGTGGACAGAGGAGCATGGTGGGCTACAGTCCATGGGATCACAGTAAGAGTTGGACATAACTGAGCGACTGACACTTTCACTTTTCAGATGTTGCCAAAAAGAGAAGTAACACAAATGGGGGTAGAAAACAGTGGAGAGGCTCAGTTCATGAAAACTCAGGTGCTTGACTATTTCATATGTGATTGAGAGTAAATACAACAATAGAACATTGGTCGCAGTTGCACCGATGCCTGAAGGACAGAGACCGTCCTTTGGAGAGGAAGATTCTGAGATTGCAAATGCATTATTAAACCCTTGCAAAGTATCCGCCATGAGGCTATGCACTGAAAGTAGAGGAAATTGGTCTCTTGGATGAAAATGAGCAATGATTTTAGAGAGGACCCATGATGTGTTATGTGGTAACAGTTCATTTATCAGGGAAATAAACATTTCATTGGAATGAAAAACACTATAGCTCTTCCTTCTGCATTGTTTTCAAATAGTATTAATGTGTGAATTTAGGGACACAAACATTCAGATCACAGCATAAGGCAACCATAGTCCTGATTGGCCAGTAAATAAATGTGAAATTTGTTTCTGTCTCTGTAAAATTTTAACACTTTAGCTTCTTTCAAAACTGTAGTTTGCATATTGTTCTGCTTATTTGAGTTTGTCTCTGTTGAAATAGAAGTATGTTTGACTACAACGTAATGATTTTTTAAAGAAACATAGTAGAGGAATAGTAGAAGGAATTCATAATAGACGAAGTAGACTAGGAAACAGAAGTCAGAAAGGCATTACATGGACAAATCAACCACATTCTTATTTACTTTAGCATATACATATTTTATCCACCTGGAATCAATTCTGATATATATGTCAGAGTTTCTAGCTTTATTTTTTTAATTTCCTCATTTGCTTACCTTTCCAAAGGTATCTCTCATTAATACTTCCAAGCTTAATTTATGTTCATGGTATTTTGCATTTAAGGGGGAAAACTCTGGCTCCATGCATAAGTCCTAAGATTGATGATGGAAACAAGCCAATTTAAATCAGTATTTCATTGGGACTTGCCAGTGGCTAAGACTCCCTGCTCAGGGAACTAGATCCCACATGCCACAACTAAGAGTTTTCATGCTGAAACTTAAGATCTTGCATGTTGCAACTAGGAGCCAGTATAGCCAAATAAATACATATGTAATCAATCAATTGGTATTTCACTGAGTAGCATATAAGGCCGAAATCCATTTTCATTCATTCCTTTCTTTCAGATATACTTACTGAGAACCTACTTTGTGTTGGGTACTTTAAAAAAAATTTTAATGAAAACTTTTTTTTTACTGGAGTTGATTTACAACACTGTTAGTTTCAGGTGTTCAGCACAGTGATTCAGTTGTGTGTGTGTGTGTATCCTTTTTCAGATTTTTTTCCCTTATAGGTTATTACAAAATATTGAGTAGAGTTCCCTGTTTGTTATCTATTTTTTTCCAGGTTTTTTTTTTTTGGAGCATAGTTGTTTTACCATGTTTGTTTCTTGTATAGCAAAATGAATGTGCTGGGTATTCCTTGTGCACCTGTTTTGTACAAAAGAATTATCAGAAGCTAGGACATACCTTTAAGGGACTGAAGGCCAGGGCTCACCAGAGCCCAAGCCTGCCCAGAGTGACCACAACCAGGAGAGTACCCACTAGCAGTCATTCTGGGGTCCCCTGCCAAGGTCCTTGAGGCCCCAGACTTGCTTCCGTGGCATGTAACGTCCCTTTGGTGGCCTCCCCAGGTTCAGAGTCTTGGCTACAGCTCTTTTTTAAATTATCTTTTATTTTTCCTTTTTACCTTTAACCCACCTCACTCATTTCTCCCTGCCCTCCAGGCCCCTGCCTCTGGCAACGATTAGTCTGTTCTTTGGTTCTATGAGTTTGGCTTTTTATTTTTGTTTTACTTTTTAGATTCTTCATAAAAGAGAGATCATACAGTATTTGTCTTTCTCTGTTTGATTTATTTCACTTAACGTGATGCCTTCAAGCTTCATCCACGTGGTCAAAATGGCAAGATTTCATTCTTTTATGGATGAATTCTATGCCGTTGTGTGTGTATATATACACACCACATCTTCTTTATCGATTCATTCATTGATGGACACTTAGGTTGCTCCCATGATTTGCTATTGTAAATAATGCTGCAATGAACATGGGTTACTGTTTTCATTTTCTTTGGAAAAATACCCTGAAGTGGAATTGCTGGATCATATGGTAGTTCTATTTTTAATCTTTCGAGGAACCTCCATACTGTTTTCCATAGTGGCTGCACCAATTTACATTCCTAGAAACAGTGGAACTTTTCCAGTTTTTAAAAACAAATATTATTAGACCACTGCTATGAAATGGCATCTTTATCATATACTAATTTCCTTAAAGTTCAGTTCAGTCGCTCAGTCGTGTCTGACTCTTTGCAACCCCATGAATCGCAGAACGCCAGGCCTCACGTCCATCACCAACTCCGGAGTTTACTCAAACTCATGTCCATCAAATCGGTGATGCCAACCAGCCATCTCATCCTCTGTCGTCCCCTTCTCCTCCTGCCCCCAATCCCTCCCAGCATCAGGATCTTTTCAAATGAGTCACTTCTTTGCCTGAAGTGGTCAAAGTATTGGAGTTTCAGCTTCAGCATCAGTCCTTCCAACGAACACCCAGGACTGATCTCCTTTAGGATGGACTGGTTGGATCTCCTTGCAGTCCAAGGGACTCTCAAGAGTCTTTTCCAACATCACAGTTCAAAAGCATCAATTTTTTGGTGCTCAGCTTTTTTCACAGTCCAACTCTCACATCCATACATAACCACTGGAAAAACCATAGCCTTGACTAGACGGACCTTTGTTGACAAAGTAATGTCTCTGCTTTTTAATATGCTGTCTAGGTTGGTCATAACTTTCCTTCCAAGGAGTAAGCGTCTTTTCATTTCATGGCTGCAATCACCATCTGCAGTCATTTTGGAGCCCCCAAACATGAAGTCTGACACTGCTTCCACTGTTTCCCCATCTATTTGCCATGAAGTGATGGGACCAGATGCCATGATTTTAGTTTTCTGAATGTTGAGCTTTAAGCCAACTTTTTCACTCTCCTCTTTCACTTTCATCATGAAGCTTTTTAGTTCCTCTTCACTTTCTGCCATAAGGGTGGTGTCATCTGCATATCTGAGGTTATTGATATTTCTCCCGGCAATCCTGATTCCAGCTGGTGCTTCTTCCAGCCCAGTGTTTCTCATGCTGTACTCTGCATATAAGTTAAATAAGCAGGGTGACAATATACAGCCTTGATGTACTCCTTTTCCTATTTGGAACCAGTCTGTTGTTCCATGTCCAGTTCTACCTGTTGCTTCCTGACCTGCATACAGGTTTCTCAAGAGGCAGGTCAGGTGGTCTGGTATTCCCATCTCTTTCAGAATTTTCCACAGTTTATTGGGATCCACACAGTCGAAGGCTTTGGTGTAGTCAATAAAGCAGAAATAGATGTTTTTCTGGAACTCTCTTGCTTTTTAGATGATCCAGCGGATGCTGGCAATTTGACCTCTGGTTCCTCTGCCTTTTCTAAAACCAGCTTGAACACCTGGAAGTTCATGGTTCACGAATTGCTGAAGCCTGGCTTGGAGAATTTTAAGCATTACTTTACTAGTGTGTGAGATGAGTGCAATTGTGTGGTAGTTTGAGCATTCTTTGGCATTGCCTTTCTTAGGGGTTGGAATGAAAACTGACATTTTCCAGTCCTGTGGCCACTGCTGAGTTTTCCAAATTTGCTGGCATATTGAGTGCAGCACTTTCACAGCATCATCTTTTCGGATTTGAAATAGCTCAACTGGAAGTCCACCACCTTCACTAGCTTTGTTAGTAGTGATGCTTTCTAAGGCCCACTTAACTTCACATTCCAGGATGTCTGGCTCTAGGTGAGTGATCACACCATTGTGATTATCTGGGTCATGAAGATCTTTTTTGTACAGTTCTTCTGTGTATTCTTGCCACCTCTTCTTAATATCTTCTGCTTCTGTTAGGTCCATACCATTTCTGTCCTTTAGCAAACCCATCTTTGCACGAAATGTTCCCTTGGTATCTCTGATTTTCTTGAAGAGATCTCTAGTCGTTCCCTTTCTGTTGTTTTCCTCTATTTCTTTGCATTGATTGCTGAGGAAGGCTTTCTTATCTCTCCTTGCTATTCTTTGGAACTCTCCATTCAAATGGGAATATCTTTCCTTTTCTCCATTACTTTTTGCTTCTCTTCTTTTCACAGTTATTTGCAAGTCCTCCTCAGACAACCATTTTGCCTTTTTGCATTTCTTTTCCATGGGGATGGTCTTGATCCCTATCTCCTGTACAATGTCACGAACGTCTGTCCATAGTTCATCAGGCACTCTATCAGTCCCTTAAATCTATTTCTCACTTCCACTGTATAGTCATAAAGGATTTAATTTAGGTCATACCTAATGATCTAGTGGTTTTCCCTACTTTCTTCAACTTGAGTCTGAGTTTGGCAATAAGGAGTTCATGATCTGAGCCACAGTCAGCTCCAG
The DNA here is from genome assembly GCF_023699985.2 of Odocoileus virginianus. Classification (NCBI taxonomy): domain Eukaryota; kingdom Metazoa; phylum Chordata; class Mammalia; order Artiodactyla; family Cervidae; genus Odocoileus; species Odocoileus virginianus. The sequence continues at coordinate 56,002,835 of NC_069689.1, forward strand.
GTCTTGTTTTTGCTGACTGTATAGAACTTCTCCATCTTTGGCTGCAAAGAATGTAATCAATCTGATTTTGGTGTCGACCATCTGGTGATGTCCATGTGTAGAGTCTTCTCTTGTGTTGCTGGAAGAGGGTGTTTGCTATGACCAGTGTGTTCTCTTGGCAAAACTCTATTAGCCTTTGCCCTGCTTCATTCTGTACTCCAAGGCCAAATTTTCCTGTTACTCCAGGTGTTTCTTGACTTCCTACTTTTGCATTCCAGTCCCCTATAATGAAAAGGACATCTTTTTTGGGTGTTAGTTCTGAAAGGTCTTGTAGGTCTTCATAGAACCGTTCAACTTCAGCTTCTTCAGCGTTACTGGTTGGGGCATAGGCTTGGATTACCGTGATATTGAATGGTTTGCCTTGGAAATGAACAGAGATCATTCTGTCATTATTGAGATTGCATCCCTACTGCATTTTGGACTCTTGTTGACCATGATGAATACTCCATTTCTTCTAAGGGATTCCTGCCCACAGTAGTAAATATAATGCATTTAGTTTAGACTAAATTTTATTTCTTTCTGTTTACCTGCCTATTTCTTAACTATAACCAGACTGGTTTAGTTATCATAGTTTTCAGCCAATGCTCATAGCACAAGCACTGGCAATTTTATTTCCTGAAGAATTTCTTGGCTCTTTGTGAGCACTTATTCCTTTAGATGAACTTAGGTCTACTTGACAAGTTGAAAAATGATCTTGTATTTTTGTTAGAATCAACGTTAGATTTATAAATTGGTTTTGAGAGAATTAATATCTTGGAATAACTGTTTCACTGCCTAGGCATTTTGCTTCAATAATTCAAGTTGATTTTTATGTCCCTCAGTGAAAAACACAACATTGCTAAAAATGAAGACCCAGCCAATTTCATCCTAAGTTTCCTCTTCAGCATTTTATAAATTATGTAGCTATTCGCTCATGGAGTCCATGATATTTCCTATCTAATTATTATCAGGATAATTATGGATTTTTGAATGCTTATTTTGTAGTCAGCCACTTTAATTTTTCCAGTTTTTTAAATTTCTTCTCTCAGTTTTCTGAGTAGGCAATTGTATTGCCTATAAATAAGTCATGGTAATTTTTCCTTCTCCTTCCTTATGATCAAGCTTCTTTTACTTCTTAGGACTTCCCTGGTGGTCCAGTGGATAAGAATCCTCACTCCAAATGCAAGGAGCCTGGGTTCAATTCCTGGTCAGGAAACTGGATCCCACATGCCACAACTAAGATCAAAGATTCTGTGTGCTGCAACCAAGACCCAGGGCACCAAATAAATAAATAAATAAATAAATTTTTACAAAGTTTCTTTTCCTTTCTTGGTTGAGTGTCAGAGAACTTTCAACAGTGGGGTTATACTGAGAGCAGTGTGTAACATCATTTTTAGTTTTCTTGGTTTTTAGGAGAAAGCCAATCACACACTGACCCTTGTCCCAGGAGCTACTCCCCATCATGACAGAATTATGTTCGCCCAGGTGAGTCTACCCTTGGCCCAGCTGGCAGACCTTTTCCACGGAGGCAGCTCTGAAGGCAGCGTGCCAAGGCTGGTCTCCACCCAGTGTTTCCTGCATCTCCTTGCAGGCATCTGTGGTCACGGGGCCTGGCTGGTCTTGGAGGGATGTGACTGGGCAGCACTGCTCCTCACTGGAGGTCTCCTCCCTGGGACCAGCAGAGGAGCAAGGACGTCTCTTCCCCTGGTGGGGCCCGAGGGGTGAGACGAGGAGCAGAAAAGAGGGAGGACTTTTGAAGTCCAAACTCAGAACTGATATTGTTTGCATTTCAGCCATTGTACCACTGGCCACGACAAGGCGCGCGGCCAAAGACAAGGTCAAGGGAAGGAGAATGACACCCCACCCCAAGTGAGCCACAGCACAGGCGTGGGCAGAACCGGCCCCATGCTGCGCTGCACGATCGCTCCACTCCCATCACGTCCCCAAAAGGGTCAGAATGAAGCCCGCAGGCACGGAGGAGACAAACTACAAAAGACATGATGTATGAAACCTATAAAATGTGTAGTTAAGTTTAAAACCACCCATTAACACGAATATTAACTTAATGCAGACATTATATACATCCTCAAAAAAGTTTTAGGGAAAAAAAGACTGTTAATAATAACTTGGGGCTGAAACAGTAGATAGATTATTCCAGCAAAATATCATGTTAAATGTTGGGGGAGATAATGAGACATTTAAAGGCGTATCAAATTTCTTATTTTACTTAGAGTTATTTTTCACAGGAGTAAAGACAAGTTCAAATGTGTTTTTTCCTTAAACATAGTAACTAGTGTCGTAAATAAGATGCATAGCTTCTAATCTGCATAAAGAAAAAAGCAGCAAGAAAAAATATTAGCATTTAACAAATAATAGTTGGAAAAGAGAGGAAAGCATAGAAGAGGAAGTATAAAATAAGAGTCATGATACAAATGAACTTATTTACAAAACAGAAACAGAATCACAGACTTAGAGAGCAGAAATTATGGTTACCAAGCGGGGAAGGATGGGGGAAGGGATAGTTGGGGAGTTTGGGGTGGATGTACACACTGCTATATTTAAAATGGACAACCATGGAGAGGGAAATGGCAACCCACTCCAGTATTCCTGCCTGGAAAAATCCACGGACAGAAGAGTCTGGCGGGCTGAAGTCCATGGGATTACATGACTGAGCATGTGTGCACAAGGGTGGAGGGAGATGGGTTGGTAGCAATAAACTGGTAGAACTAAAAAAAATAAAAATAAAAAATAAAATGGACAACCAGTAAGGTCTTACTGTACAGCACGGGAACTCTGCTCAATGTTATGTAGTAGCCTGGATGGAAGGGGAGTTTGAGGGGAAATGGACACATGAGTATGGATGGCTGAGCCCCTTTGCTGTGCACCTAAACAATCACAATATTGTTAATTGCCTATACTTTAATAGAAAATAAAAAGTTGAGAAAAAAAAGATAGTCACTTTTACCAAATACCCCTTCTCTCACTTTCCAAGAAGTGAGACTGCCTGGTCCCTGTTTAGATGTCAAAGACAGGTGTGCAGGGACCAGGGGCTCCCACCCAGACCAGGCCTCCTGCATGTGGAAACTCAAAAACTTCCTTGGCCTTTAAACAACTCCAGGGAGGCTGCGATCATGGGGAAGCAAAACAGCGCGGCGGGCCAAAGACAGTGCTATCATTTGGTTGAAACTTAAAACAACAGGGCCCATATGGGTAGGAAATTATTTTTAAATATGACTGAAATGTCTAATTTGCATAACTTGTATTTCTCGCTCATATTTGCACCCAGTGGGTGTTATATGAATATTTGAATACTTGATGACTGATTAATATAATTTGGGAGGACCACTCATTGTTGAGAAGGGTTCACACCAATTGCTTTTTTATTTTTTAAATGCTGCCAGTATCTGGAAAAAAGTGAGAAAGTATCAGAATGGATTTAGGAAAGTTAGTCTACCTTAAATGTTTACGTTTAATGAAAACAACATTTTTAAGCATGTGCACAAAAACACAATGCATCTGTGTACAAATCTCGTTTGGCAAGAATGTGCCAAGTCATATTTGAGAAACTTGGTGACCCTGATCCCGTGTGTAGCCCCCACTCATGCTCCACCCCCACACCCACTCCAAGTTAGGTCCTGAAATTGACATCACACACAATTCAGTTGATGGGATCACACTTCCACTGCTAAAAATCCTCCAGATGAACTATTACCTCTCAGGGTTCTTTGCCTCCTTAATCAGTAGAAATTGACTAGAAGCCAGACAAGAATTCAGGCGAGGCTTTACTGGGGCCCCTGCTGCAGCTGGAGGTAGGGACAACAGGGTCCTTTGCTTGCTTACTCCCCAAGAGGAGGGGTGGCAAGCTTGTTTCTTATATAGGGTGAGGGGAGGGGTGTACCCAAGGACCAGGCTGGAGGGGTGATTTAGGTGGTCTGCCCACCTCTTAGGCGGTACTGTGTGTACAGAGGGCATGCACAGTACCCTGCTTTTGCTCCTGGCTCTTCAGAAGTGACAGTTGGGTTTTTTGGTCTCTTTGTACCTTTAAGTCCAGAGTCTGCCCCAACTGCCCATGCACACGGTTATTTTTAGCCCCCTACAATTTCTTTCTATTTTATTGCTGGAGGAGAGGTGTGTCCAGGTGCAGACACTGCAGTGAAAGATCCCAGGTCCTAGGTTTGTCTCAAAATAACTTCCTGGATTGATCAGAAGACCAAGAATCACCCCCAGCCACACTTGTCACTCCCTCCAAGTCACTCTGGGCAGCACCTTCCCAGGACCTGGAAGAATAACAGAGTAGCCTCTGGGGCCCTTCCGAGCCCTGGCAACGTGACTAAGTTCACTTCGAACTCTTGATGGGTTTTTTTTCCCCAAGAATTTTGACTTGTGGCACTCCATAGATCTGGTCCTATTACATTAAACTAAACCTTCAGGCTGATGGTTTATGCCTCTCACCCACATAGATGGCCTCACTGTACCTGGTTCTCTCACTGCGTCTATGGTGAGTCCACTGTGGGTCACAGCAGCTCTCTACAGATACTGATCTGTGGCGGAGAAGGGGATGCACTTCCTGAACCACAAGAGGGGTGTGCAGGCCTTCTGGACCATAGGCTAATGGGGAGGCCAGATGTGGTGCCTTCTTAATCACGATTAACAAGTACTAGGTCTTGGACCTCCATGGTGGTCCAGTGGTTAAACATTTGCCTTGCAATGCAAGGGGCACAGGTTTGATCCCTTGTCCAGGAAGATCCCATGTGTCTCAGAGCAACTAAGCCTATGAGCCACAAATACTGATGCCCAAGCACTCTAGAGCCCGTGCTCCGCAAGAAGAGAAGCCACTGCAGGGAGCAGCCTGAGCACCACAACTAGAGAGGAGCCTCCGTCCCCTGCACCTGAAGGTGGCCTGTGCAGCAATGAAGACCCAGCTCAATCCAAAATAAGTAAATAAATAAATCTTAAAAAAAACAAAAAGAAGTGCCAAGTCCTTCAGGATGTATCCTGATGGGCCCCAGATGCTAGACTTAGGGGCTTTGAAGACAGAAATCACAAAGATGCCCAATTTCAGAACACAGTGGGCACTGGCCTGCTTTGACTGCTTTCCTTTGTGTCTGCATGTTCTCACTTCTCTAATTAAGCTTATTCTTTGGCTAAAGTTTTTCCACAGGCAAAAGGCAGGCGCAAGACATAGGTGGAACAAGGACCATAGGGCGCCACTCTATTTCAAGGCCACATGGGGTTCAACTGCCCTGAAGACTCATCTGGAGGATGACCCCTCTCCAGCCCATGGGGGACATTCAGAAGAGGATATTCTGGAAGAGATAGGGTGGCTCAGGGCATCTGTGGGATAGCTGACCCCTCACCCCACCTCTACCCACGGCCCCACTACTGCCAGGCTTCAGGAAGGGCAGAGCTAGGGCAGTGTCAGAAACCTGAGACCCAGAAATCAGAGATTCATCTCAAGGCCACAGACAGACCCCGCCTGTATCTCTTTGTGTCTGTGTCCCAGACAGACACTAAGATGCCCCGGCTAGGGTCAGTAGTGACTGCAAACCAATCAGCTTGTGATCAGGAGCCAGGGCCCATGGGCCCACACACTGCTGGGATCCTTTCAGGGAGGGAAGGCCGTGACCCAGGCCACCACCCAGATGGTGTTGACAATACAGGCAGCTGGGGAATAATCCATCTTCATGAGGACCATGAGCACGGAGAGCAGTGAGTCATTTCTCATTGCCTGGGACGCCTCTTCAGCTGGGCACATGGCAGATGGTGCTAAGGTCAGGACCAGGAAGTGCTCCAGTTCACTAAGCATAGAGGTCATATCTTTCATCCTGATAAACATCCCCACCTCCTCCCAGTCCAAACCCACTCCACACATCCTGGCCAAGAACATCCTGCCAGGACACAATCCTACCCCAGCCACCCACATAGTCAGAATGTTCCAGGTCTCCCCACAGAGCTCCCCATGCTGCTCACTCGTCTATGACTTGGTTCAACACCATCCCAGCCACTCTTTTTATATATGTAAGTTTTTGTGCGTGCGTGTGTCCCCTTTCCAGGGGATCTTCCAATCCAGGGATCAAACCCAGGTCTCCTGCGTTGCAGGCAGATTTTTTACCACTGCCCCTAGGAGATATAATTTACATACCACAAAATTCATCCTTTTTTTTAATTTATAAAATATTTCTTTACTTGGCTGCACCAGGTCTTAATTGCAGCATGTGAACTCTCAGTTGTGGTATGTGGATCTAATTCCCTGATCAGGGATAGAACCCTGGCTCCCTACATTGAGACTATGGGGTGTTAGCCACTGGACCACCAGGGAAGTCCCTCACCCTTTTAAAAGTATACAATTCAGTGGGTTTTAGTATGTTCAAAGTTGTGCCACCATCACTACTATTTACTTTGAGTATATTTTCATTATTCCCCCAAGAAACACCATACCCATTAACAGTCACTCCTGATTTTCTCCTAAGCAATCCCCCAGCTCCTGGAAACTACTAATCTAGTTGTCTCTACAGATTTGCCTGTTCTGGACATTTCAGATAAATGGAATCATACAACATGAGGCCATCTGCCACTGGCTTCTCTAACACAGCATAATGTTTTCAACATTCTCCCATGTGCTTCTTGACCATCTTGAACAGAGAGATGGTGATGAAGACTGACAGATAGATAGACATATATATTCTATCTTGCACATATCTTTGCTGAAAAGTCTATTCAGATTCTTTGCCCATTTTTAATTGACTTGATTGTCCTTTTATTGTTGAGTTGCAGGAGTTTTTTAATATGTTCTGGATACAAGTTCCACACCAGGCATAGGATTTGCATCACATTGTGTTATTGAACTTAAACAAGCAATGGCAAGATAAGTGTAAACCTCCCCAGAAAAGGTATATTTCACATACTACAGCAAACAGAACATGCAATGTTTAAAAATTTCTTTGTGTAGAAACCATGCTGGCTTTCAATCCTAGGACAAAACCCTTCCCACCGAACCCCCTGGTATGAAGTCAGGGAGGTTGAGCTCAGATTATCTCATCTCATTCAGCCTCAGGGGAAGTGATGAAGGAACTAAAACACCTCCTAGCTTGGGGACAGTTTTCCAGTTGTAGGCAAGTCCTTCCAGGAGGGACCATCCTTCCTCAAAAAATATGTGTCCAGAAATTCCCAGATTATAAACAAAAATCCCTTCACCATCAGACTGAAATCAGGGAGAATAACATCTGAATGGTGTTTGATCTTGCTTCTAGTGGAGGGTGAAGAGGTGTCAGGGAAAAAAAAGAAGCTTTTCTCTAGTCTCTCTTCCAGTCTTGAAATTCTCTCCTATTTCTATGCTGTAAATAAATTGAAATTTCCTCTGGGACCAAGGCAGAACTCAATGCGGATTTCAGTAAGGTCCTAAAATACCTCTGTAATAATAGATTTTGCTTTACTCCAATTGCAATTGGAGCCATTTAAAGGACTTAAGCATTTAAAGGACTTAAGCCATTTAAAGGACATCCTGCTCACTCTCAAGGCTCCAGTGATCATCTCTGTACTGACAGCTCCCAACAACCAAGCTACCCTCTCTCTCCCGACCTTGATTTGAGTTATGAAAGATCATTTCAACCACATGATGAAGAATGGGAAGGGCCAACCTGTAAATAAAAGTTAGGAGGTTGCTGCCTAATCTGGAAAAGAGAGGATGACGGGCAGACAACAGGGATGGAGGGAAATGGACAAATACCCAGGCTTGATTGTTGAGAGTGAGGAGTAGAGTTGAGCTCACGAATGACTTCTACATCTTGGATTTGAGAAGTTGGGTGGGTATGATGCCACCAACAAAGACAAAACACTTGGGAAGAGGAGAGGAGCTGGGGTAGGGAGGAAAATTATCAGTTGAGTCTTAGACACGAGGAGATAGATTGGCCTTATGTGCAGCCAGTGGTGTTTGGAGGTGTGGGTTTGAAGGTCAGGAGAGGGTAGCTTGTGGTTGTTGGGAGCTGTCAGCATGGAGATGGTCATTGGAGACTTGGGAGGGAGCAGGATGTCTAAGGGATGGTGCATGGATGAGGCAAAAACAGGGCCCAGGACTGAGCCCCGCACAGGGAGCTTCATTCCCTAAGAAGGACAGGCCAACTGGGCAGCCTAAGACAGTTACCAGAGAGGAGGAAAGCCACAGGAGATGGACAACGTGGAGTCAACGGAAGAAGGAAGGTGCTATCAACTGGACGTTTGTGTCCCCTCAAATTCATATGCTGAAGCCCTAACCTGCAGTTTAACTAAGGGCTGGCAGACACCACCTTCTTCCTGTGTCTTTCCTTGGGAGAGGAAAGTGAGTTCTGAGGTCTCTTCTTCTAGTTATAAGGGTGCTAATCCCATCCTGGGGGCCCTACTCTCATGGCCTCATAAACCTAATTCCCGGACTTCCGTGCAGAATACCAACTTTGATAATAGTTTGAAGTGAGACATTTGGGAGGTAATAGGTTTGTTTTTATTTTTAAGTGCTTTATCTATTAATTTTTATTTTTGGCTGTGCTGGGCCTTCATTGCTCGCTCGGCTGTGTCTAGCTGCGGTGCGAGGGCTTCTCATCGTGGTGGTTTCTCCTGCTGTGGCGCATGCGCTCTAGAGCACAGGCGCGGTAGTTGTCGCCCAGGCTTGGCTGCCCCCAAGACATGTGGGATCTTCCGGCACCAGGGATTGAAACTGTGACCCCTGTATTGGCAGGTGGATACTTAACCCCTGGACCACCTGAGGAGTCTGGGAATTAGGTTTAGATGAGGCCATGAGAGTAGAACTCCCAGGATGGGATTAGCGCCCTTATAAGAAGAGGAAGAGACCCCAGAGCTCACTCTCCACCAAGGAAGGACACAGGAAGAAGGTGGCGTCTGCCTGCCCAGGAAGAAGACCCCCGCCAGAAAGAGAATCTGCCAGCACCTTCATCTTGGAGTTTCCAGTCCCCAGAACCACGAGAAAGAAATGCATGTTGTTCAAGCCCCCCAATCTATGGCATTTTGTCATAGCAGTCCAAGCTGTGTAAGACAGAGGACATGGGAACTGAGCTAAATGTTGACAGAAGAAAGAAAAGGAAGGAAGAAGGGAAGAGAAAGAAAAAACAATAGGGCTGTTGGATTTAGTTATTTAAGGTCACGGACACCGTAGGTAAGATAAGCTTTTTGGAGAGTTATGGGTAGGAAGTCGGACTGGAATAAATTGAGGGAGAGCTATAGAGAGAAAGTGCAGAGAACACACTTTAGAAGGGAAGCAGTGATGGAGAGGTGCCTGGAAGACCCAGTAGAGGGCTGGTGATGTAATCTTATACTCCGTCTTCTTGGTCATCCAGAATTTAATACCCTGCAGTTGAACTTCACTTGATAATGTGTCTGCCTCCCCAGTTGGTTGGTAAACAGCTTAATTACAGGGACAGTCTTATTTCTGTCTATTGCTCCAGTGGTGCCTAATACAGAAGAGCTGATCAATAAAACAGGGAGGATTTTAGTTTCTATTTGTCTATATGACAGGTAGTGTCTGGGTGAGAGGACCCCCTGCCCACTCCGCAGGGCAGAGTGCATGCTATGTGACCTGTTTCCATGGCACCTGGAAGGAGGTGACTGTTCCTCCACTTAACAGAAAAGCATACTGGGCTGGCTCAGCCACACGGGGAATTCATTGTTCTTCCCACCATATGGCCTGGTGCTGACAACAACCGGGGGAGACTCTGCTGGCTCCCACGAGCCCCAGGATGTGTGAGAGTGATGTAGAGCAAGGGTACTAACACAGCAAGATTGAGAAGCAGCCTAACATTCTTGCTAAGTCCAGACCCCAAAGATCCAATCTTTGATGCCTTGGCAACAACTGTCACAGACCCTGGGGCTGTCTGTACAACATTCTCTCAAGGACGCATTTGCCGGGACTTCCTTGGTGGCCCAGCATTAAGACTCTGCCTACTTTACTTGTTTATTTTTTTAAAGAGTCAGACAAGACTGAGCAACTGACAAACAACAGTTAACTGTGTTCCCCAAGCTGTACGTCACATCGCGTGACTTCTTTATTTTACAGCTGGAAATTTGAACCTCTCAGTCCCCTTCACCTATTTTGCCCACCCCTCACTGTCCTCCTCTCTGGAAATCGTCAGTTTGTATCTCTAAGTCTCAGTCTGTTTTGTTCATTCATCTGTTTTGTTTCTTAAACTCCACCTATATGTGAAATCATACAGCATTTGTCTTTGTCTAACTTATTTCACGGAGCATAATACCTTCAAGGTTCATAAAACTCTTAGAAGAAAACACAGACGGTTAGTTCTTTGACATCAGTCTTAGCAATATTTTTTTTTTTGGATTATGTCTCCTTGGGCAAGGGCGACAAAAGCAAAAATAAACAAATGGAACAGCATCCAACTGAAAAGCTTTTGCACAGCGATGAAATAAAATTTATACTTTAAGGCAGGACAAAGAAAAATTAAACTAAAATTCTCTGTGTGCCTGTGGGCCTCTGCCCTCCCTCCCTAATATGCAGTGTGCATCTATGTTACACATTAACCAGACCTCCTCGGAGATGGGATGCCTGCTCAAGCTTGAAGATCAATTTTCTTCCTTCCTTCTGATGCCAGCAATGAACTTCTGAAAAGAAAGACATTCTTTCCCGGCTCTGTAGGGGGTCATGGTGACTTGCTGCTCGCTTGGTACCCATGCTTCCCTGGACTATGAGTCTTTGGTGAACTTTATGTAAATATCAGTAGGTCATCTTGATGAATGATCCTTTATCTAGAAAATGAACATTTTGTGCTTTTGACTTTTAACGGGTACAATAGTTCTAAGAGCCTCTGAGAGTCTGTCTCCTGGCTTATCAACCTCAGTCAGGCCTGAATAAATTTTCCTAATTTTATTCTAAACTTGATTGCTAATTGAGTTTTTGAGGACAACAGCAAAGAAAACCATCAACAAAATGAAAAGGTAACCTGCTGAATGGGAACAGATACTTGCAACCAAAATCTGATGAATTGATGATCCAAGCTAGACAGGGACTTCCCTGGGGGTCCAGTGGTTAAGACTGGAAGACTTTGGACATTGGAAGACTTTGCCTGTCAATGCAGGGTATGGGTTCAATCCCTGGTTGGGGAGCTAAGATCCCACATGCCTCATGGCCAAAACCCCAAAATATAAAACAGAAGCAATATGGTAACAAACTCAATATAGACTTTAAAAATGGTCCACATCAAAAAAACTTTAAAAAATTAAAACAAAACAATATTAAAAATATATAAAGAACTCATACAACTCAATGTTGAAAAAAAAAAAAACTATTTTTAAAATGGGCAGAGGATCTGAAGAGACATTTTTCCAAAGAAGACATACAGATAGCTAGCAGGCACATGAAAAGATGCTGAACATCACTCATTATCAGGGAAATGTAAATTGAAACCATAGTGAGGTACCACTTCACCTCTGCCAGCCTGGCTATCATACAAAAGACAAAAAATAACAAGTGCTGGTGAGGATGTGGAGAAAAGGGAGCACTTACATTCCTAGGAATGTAAACTGTGCAGCCACTATGGAAAACAGTATAGAGGTTTTTCAATAAACTAAAAATAGAACTACTATATGATCTACTACGAGCAATGTTACTTCTGAGCACTTTTCTGGAGCAAATGAAAACAGCGATTCAAAAAGATATACGCACCTCAACATTGATTGCAGCACTATTTACAAAAAGCCAAAATATGGAAACCACTTAAGTACCCATTGATAAATGAATGGATAAAGAAGATGTGGTACATGTACACAATGGAATATTGTCGTTTAGTTGCTAAGTCATGTCTGAATCCTTTGCAATTGCATAGACTGTAGCCTGCCAGGCTCCTCTGTCCATGGGATTCTCCAGACAAGAGTACTGCAGTGGGTTTTCATTTCCTCCTCCAGAAGATCTTCCTGACTCAGGGATTGAACCCTCGTCTCCTACATTGGCAGGCAGATTTTTTACTGCTGAGCCACCTGGGAAGCCTGAATGGAATATTACCCAGTCATAAAAAAATTAAATTTTGCATTTGTGATAACAGGAGTCCTTTCATTATCCCTAAACCTTGCTGATGAAAAAGCTAAAACTCACTAGTTTCATAATTTCTTCATTCTTTAAAACCTTTGCCCTCTCCTCTGTCTCCCCCATTCTTTGAGTATCAGCTGGCCTCATTTTTCACAGAGAGGACAGAAGCCACCAGACAGGAACCTCCTTGGCATCCACAGACTTGCCTTCATCTGCTCTCAGGCTTTGTCTTCCCACCCTGATCCCATAGAGGAGCCCCCTCAACCCCCGCCTCCCAGTAGCAGTCAGCCCTTCCCCCTGCACCCCACTCCCAGCTTTCTCAGGGTTCTAGGATCCCCCATTATCCTCACCAGCCTCTCCCTCTTTGTTGGATCCACCCTATCAGCCTCCCACTCCTTAAGTCATTCCTAGATAAAAAACACACACACACACACACACACACACACACACAAAACAAAAATCCAGCAAGTGAAATAAACAAGAAGCCCTTTTCCTGAAGTTCTCATGCTCGCCCACCTCCACCACTCCTGGAGAACTGTCAAGACCTTAGTTCCTCCACCTCACGCCCTCCTGCTCACTCCTCTGCCAGTTCCAACCTTTGTTCCCTCTACTACCCCCACCACACCTGTTCCAGCGAAATTCAAGACTGTTCCCAACTCTGACATGCTGAGCCCCAGGCTCGCTTCTCCGTCTGCGTTGACTTGCTTTTCCCGGCTCTCGATGGCATCCAACACATCCTCCTTCTTGAAAGAGCTTCACTTGGTGTAGTTGGCACCTTCCCCAAGATTGCCCTCTGCCACTCCATGCCCCTCTTCTTAGCCAGTTCATCCTCCCCCCCCCAGGATGTAAACCCTGGAGCCCCCCTCCTGCAGTCTCTGCTGTCTTCCAGGCAGGCAGTCTGCTGCAGGACTTCAGCTACCCACACATCCCCACAATTTTGCCTTTCTTCTGAGCTGCTGTTCCGTGGATCTCACAGAAATCTCCACTTGAGTACTCCACAGACACCTAACACTTGACATATCAAGTCTGAACCAAAGATCGATTGTCCCCAGATTCACTCCTGACCTCAGCGCAGGACTTCTCGGCCCCAACCCCGCCTGATGGCTCAAGCTAAAACCCTGAGTGCTGTCCCTGGCAGGCCCCTCTCTCAAAACACCCGAAACTAGTTCCCACCGAGTCCCATTAGCTCTGCTCTCAAACATGTCTGGATGTCCCCCTTCTCTGTCTTCCATCCTCACCGCCACCCTGGTCCCTCTGAATGGACACCTGCGTCCACTTTGCTCTCCTGTAGTTCTCCCCAGGCGGCTTTAAGATGCAAATCTGGAGACTTCCCTGGTGGTCCAATGGTTAGGACTTCCTGCTTTCATTGCAGGAGTTCAGGCTCTATCCCTGCTCAGGGAACTAAGATCCCAAATTCAGTGTAGTGTGGCCAAAATAATAATAATAAAAACTTTTCTTAAAAATATGCAAATCTGACCAAGTGTCCCTCTTCCTAGAACCATTCTCAGGCCACCCACTGTTGTTAGAAGGAGGGCAAAATCCTTGTGGGGCCTCCAAGGTCATTCATGTCTGACCTCTGCTCCCTGCCCTGGCTTTGTTTCCTGCCATGCCCACTCCTACCCCAGCCCTCCAGCTGCTCCTCTGTTACATGGAGCTCATTGAAACCTCAGGACCTTCACCCATGCTGCTACCTCCCTCTTCCTAATCCTTGCCTTCGATTAATAACTCCTTCTCACTGTAAGTGTCCGCACAAATGTCACTGCCTCCACGAAGCCTCCCCAAGTGCCCAAATCCTGTTACATTCTCTTAAGACACACTGTGATGCTCCATGATGACACAATACAATTGCAACCTGATCTGTTTGCCTCACAACAGACCAATAATCAAGAGATGAGGTGCTGAGACAAAGAACAGTGACTTTATTTGAAAAGCCAGGCATCTGAGAAGATGGTGGACTAGTGTCCTAGAGTACCATCTTACCAGGGTCTGGATGCTGACTTTTTATAGAACAGAGAAGGGGAGGAGGTGAGGTCGTAAAGTAAAACGGTCGTGAGTCTTACAAAACATCTCCTGGCTTGGCCAGCATTGGGGACAGGATGTGTTAAATGGGGATGTGTTAATTCCTTCTTTCCTGTAGCCACTCACAGGTGGGCAGGGTCAGGGTGTCTCCCTGGCGGCTGAACAAAGGCACTTTAGTTTCACATTGGGCAGAGCAGCAGCGTTCCCCGAGGCAGGCCATTATATGTGCTTATAGCTATAGACAGCATCCTTTCAGTGATGAGTACCAGTAGCAACAGGAAGCAAAGGTTAAAGTAGAAGAAACATATTCAAAAAAAAAAAGAAGAAACATATCCAACATGGAGTCAGGTTTTGTTCTTCTCTGTGGCATGTATACATTTCTTTAATGCAACTCTATCCACTGGATTATACGTTTTGTGAGAACACAGACTCTGTCTTCTTTATTCAATGAATCTACAATGGCAACCTGGTAGATACTTGTTAAATGAGTATGTGTATGTATGTGTGTGAGAAAGAGAGACAGAGGCAGAGGCAGAGAGAAGAGGGAAGACGCATATATGTGTGTGGATAGGGAGGGAGAGAGAGAATGAGAGAAATATTTGTCATCCTTTGGCAGGCTTGTGGGGAATATGAAATTTCCAGGCACAGAATAAGAGAACAGCAGACACGAACAACTGGGTTCCCCCTCCTTCTGTAGCTAGAGACAGTAGGTCATTGCCCTGCATTTGAATGTTCAGGCTCTCCGGAGGCAGGTCATCGAAGGGACATCGGCAGTGATTATGGCAATAGAAATTACAGTAAAGGGTACCCAGAACTCTCGCCCCACTACTGTCTGGCTGACCCTTTTCAATGACAAATTCATCAGCCTTAGGGGAGAAGATAAGAATTGATGACAGACAGAGATTTGAGTGGCCTGAGATTTCATTTCAGCCTCTCTCCTTTCCTACCTCAAGCTCAAAGCTTTTAAAAAGTCTTATCTCTCAGCTCTTCCTGTCTTCCGCTGGCTCATACCTTCATGGGGGCACAGCTTCCTTGAATTAGAATTGGGCCCCATCTGGCAGAAAATGCTGAGGTTTGGAGCCTGGAGTCAGAGGATCTGGGAAGATGCCAGTGGTGCCCAGTGCTGAGCCTTCATACCCAGCCCCGAGGGGAGCAGGATGCCTGGGGATTATGAGGCAAGTGATCCATTTGGGAGTGGGGATCCTTAGGGCTCTGCAGGGGACTGTGGGCTTTTGAGGGCCTCCTGGGAAGCATCTGTCCAGACCCGCTTGCAGGAGAGTCAGGAACCACAGACCTAGGATCCGGACTATAATGAGAACTCTGAGAGTCCCGGAAACTCTGCACTCCACCCACCCCTAGCCATTTGTCGTTGCCTTCTGCTTGCCCAGAGCATCCCAGGAGCCCCTTAAAGCAACAGTGCGCGCCTGTCTCTGTGGGTAA
Source organism: Odocoileus virginianus (assembly GCF_023699985.2). NCBI lineage: Eukaryota > Metazoa > Chordata > Mammalia > Artiodactyla > Cervidae > Odocoileus > Odocoileus virginianus. Next base: position 56,018,331 of record NC_069689.1, read on the forward strand.
AGCAGAAGGGAAGCTGGGGCTCAGTTCCACTTCAAAAGGAAGCCTGAAAGACAAGGTGAGATGGGGAGGCCACGTTCTCAGAGGAGGAGTAGCTCCAGGCTTCAGCAAGGATGGGAAAGAGGACTCACAGTAGACGGGACTCTGCAGCACCAACTTCATCCTAATCTTCTTGGGGCAGGAACACACCTCAGCACCAGCTCTCAACACATACATACACACATATACACACACAGACACACATAGACACATATAGTTACATATACACACACATATGCACACATGGGCTTCTCTGGGAGCTCAGCGGTAAACAGTCTGCCTGCCAATGCAGGAGACTCGGATTTGGACATAGTACGGGCTGGGTTATGCTGTGCAAGATATAACTAACAAATCTCAGTGGTTGAATGCTACGAAATCTTTTTCTTGCTGAAGTTGTCCATGACCAGTAGGGGTCAGCAGGGAGCTCTGCTCCACATAGACCCTCAAGGAGCCTGACTGATAGTTCTACCACATTGTGGCTGTACCATTTGGAGTCCAAGCTTTTTTTTTTTTCTAGTTACCTTTTATCAGAGAAAAGTTGCTTTACAATGTTGTGTCAGTTTCTGCTAGTACAGCAAGGCGACTCGGCTATGAACGAAAGTGAACGTGAAGTCGCTCAGTCATGTCCAATTCTTTGCAACCCCATAGACTGTAGCCTACTAGGCTCCTCAGTCCATGGGATTTTCCAGGCAACAGTACTGGAGTGGGTTGCCATGTCCTTCTCCAGGAGATCCTCCCGACCCAGGGATTGGACCCAGGTCTCCCGAATTGTAGGCAGATTTACCATCTGAGCCACCAGGAAAGTCTAACTATATGTATACATATATCCCCTCTTTTTTAGATTTCCTTCCCTTTTAGGTCACCACAGAGCTCTGAGTAGAGTTCCCTGTGCTGTACAGTTCAGTTCAGTCACTCAGTGGTGTCCGACTCTTTGCGACCCATGAATCACAGCACGCCAGGCCTCCCTGTCCATCACCAACTCCGGGAGTTTACACAAACTCATGTCCATTGGGTCGGTGATGCCACCCAACCATCTCATTCTCTGTCGTCCCTTTCTCCTCTTGCCCTCCATCTTTCCCAGCATCAGGGTCTTCTCAAATGAGTCACCTCTTCACATCAGGTGGCCAAAGTATTGGAGTTTCAGCTTCAACATCAGTCCTTCCAATGAACACTCAGGACTGATCTCCTTTAGGATGGACTGTTTGGATCTCCTTGCAGTCCAAGGGACTCTCAAGAGTCTTCTCCAACACCACAGTTCAAAAGCATCAATTTTTCGGCACTCAGTTTTCTTTATAGTCCAACTCTCACATCCATACATGACCACTGGAAAAACCGTAGCCTTGACTAGAGGAATCTTTGTTGACAAAGTAATGTCTCTGCTTTTTAATATTCTGTCGAGGTTGCTCATTACTTTCCTTCCAAGGAGTAAGCATCTTCTAATTTCATGGCTGCAGTCACTATCTGCAGTGATTTTGCGGCCCCAAAAAATAAAGTCTGCCAGTTTCCCCATCTATTTGCCATGAAGTGATGGGACCAGGTGCCATGATCTTAGTTTTCTGAATGTTGAGCTTTAAGCCAACTTTTTCACTCTTCTTTCACTTTCATCAAGAGGCTCTTTAGTTCTTCTTCACTTTCTGCCATAAGGGTGGTGTCATCTGCATGTCTGAAGTTATTGATATTTCTCCCGGCAATCTTGATTCCAGCTTATGCTTCATCCAGCCCAGCGCTTCTCATGATATACTCTGCATATAAGTTAAATAAGCAGAGTGACAATAACACTACTATACAGTAGTTATCTATTTTATACATAATAGTGTATATATGTCAATCCCAATCTCCCAATTCCTCCCACCACCCTTTCCTCTTTGGGTAGCCATATGTTTGTTCTCTACTATGTGCCTATTTCTTTTTTAAGATTTATTTTTTCTCTGCCTCACCAGGAAGATAACCACAGAGAAAAGTTGGGGCTCCCTAAAATTCCAAGTTGGCTACAAAGGTCTTCTTATCCTTTAGAGCCTTGCTAAGCTCCAGAGGAAGAGAAGCCTGCAGCATCTCCTTGATTTCTCCCTACCTTTCAAGGGGAAGGCATGCAGCAGTTGTTCATCCTTAAGGGTCTCATTGGGGTTTCCCTGGCGGGTCGGACAGTAAAGAATCTGCCTGTAATTCAGGAGACCTGGGTTCAATCCCTGGGTCAGGAAGATCCCCTGGAGGAGGAAATAGAAACCCACTGCAGTATTCTTGCCTGGGAAATCCCATGGACAGAGAAGCCTGGTGGGCTACAGTCCATGAGGTCCCAAAGACTCGGACACTACACAGCAACTAAACTGCTACTACTAAGGATCTCATTGCTCAGCCAAGACACACGTCTATTGCAATGTCAGCTTCTTTCTGTGACTTTCCTCCAATCCAAAGCAAAGAATGAAGAAGTCAGACTATAGAAGAGCAGCATGTCCCTCTTTGGGGGACTGTGGGAACGAGGAACAGTGCCACGGGCTGGCCTGACACCTCCCTCCTGCACTTCCTCCAAACTTTGCTCCCTTCTCTGCGTTTCAGGCCCCGAGTGATGCTGAGCATCAACACCCTTGAGTCTTCCCCTTCAAGCTAAACACCCTGAGTTCTTGACTTGGCAGAACCTAGGGAGCTGGTAGACCAGGAGGTCTGGTGCCACGTGGCCACACATTTGCAATGTAAACTTCAAGAGGATGAACGTGACACTGGCAGGTCAGGTGTTTGAATGTGGCAGAAATTGCCTCAGATGAAGACTCAAAAGAGACAGCCTAGTTCTGGGAGTTGAGACTGAAGTCTCAGTACTTTGGACCAAGTACTTAACCTCTCTATACTCTCCATTTCCTCATCTGCCAACTAGCTCTGACTTCCTGCCTCCTCTGCCCTGCCTGCACAGATTTTGTGTGAGAAAAGACCCCGCATGCCTTGAGCTGGTCTGGCTGACAGGACCACCATCTCCTTCTCTGGAGCCTCTTCATTAAGGACTGGGTCATCCATCAGCCCTCCGAAAATGCCAAGAGGAGAGACGGGCTGGCACCAAAACCTGCTGCCCACTGCCCTTCCAGCTCACTGAGAGCATGAATCAGCCTGAAGCTCCTGGCCCTGAAGCCCAGGGTTCGGGGAGAGGGCGGGGGAGCTGACCCTAGAGACAAGCCTCAGCCGCAGCGGCAGAGAGCCCAGAACACAGACAGAAACACTACCAGGATTCAAACAACAGCCAGCAGCTGCGGATTTTCCAAATCTTTCCCTCAAAAGCCACTTCCTCCACCCATCCAGGAACGGAACGCCAGAGCTGAAGTTAAGGGTGTTCTAGTCCAGTGGAGAAAGGGCGACCAGAGAGAGCAAAGGGCTGGTTCCAGGTCACTTGCAGAATCCTGCCCGGGAGCCCTTTCCAAGTTTCTCCTGAAGTGACCCCTCTGGTCTTTCCTGGGGGTCTTTAGGTCTCCTCTTCTCAGGTCTATGAGGCAAGCAGCCTTCCTCTGGACCATGACATGGCCAGACCCGGAGAAGCTCACAGCTGAACTTTCACAGGCAGACCCTCCACCAGTGCCTAACACCCAGCATGGGAGGCAGGGGCTCCCCCATCCTCACCAAGGCAACAGGCTCACCTCCACACCAGGTACCCCACCTGAGCATCCATGTCCTCAACTCAGGCCCATCGCAAAAGACACAGAACCTAAGAAAACAGTGTCCTGCCCGTGTGAAAATGCACGCAACTGAAGAGACAGACCACAAACAAATATACAAGTAAGTACAGCAGGGCTTCCCCGGTGGTGCTAGTGGTAAAGAATCTGCCTGCCAATGCAGGAAACAAGGGTTCAATCCCTGAGTAGGGAAGATCCCCTGGAACAGGCAATGGTAACCCACTCCAGTATTCTTACCTGGGGAATCTCACAGACAGAGGAGCCTGGGGGGCTATAGTCCATGGGGTGGGAAAGAGTCAGAGGAGGCTGAGCATGGACATCAAGGATAAATGCTACAAATAAACAAAGCAAGGTAGGGGAGACAGTGGAGAGCTCCTATTTTGCATACGGTGGTCACAGGAGTTATCTGACCTTTGAGCAAAGGAAAGAGAGAAGGAGTTATTCTTGTAGATCTCTGATGACAGAAAGGTCCTGATAAGAGGGAGCAGGAAGTGCAGAGGCCCCTGGGGCAGGAAGGATCTGAGGATGCAGAAGAAGAGCTTACTGACTCTCATGCTGGAGAAGCTGGAGCAAGGGTGGAAGGGGCTGGAGGGGAGGGTAGAGAAGGACCAGAGGGATCTCCTACATCAAAAGACTTTGACTAGTATGCTGAGGGAAACGGAAAATCCATGAAGATTTTTGCAAAGCAGTGGAAGGTTTTTCATCTATTCATTTTTTTGTTTTGCAGCACTGGGTCTTAGTTGCAGCCTGTGGGATCTAGTTCCCTGATCAGGGATTGAATCCAGGCCCCCTGCATTGGGAACACAGTCTTAACAACTGGACCACCAGCGAAGTCCCTGTTCATTTGTTTCAAAGATACCTTTTGTTTTATTTATCTTTAAAATATTTTTTTTATTTTTGGCTGCATTGAGTCTTAGTTGGGGCATAAGTGATCTTTCACTGTGGCGTGGGCTTCTCTTTAGTTGAGGCCTGAAGGCTCAGTAGTTGCCCCACAGAATGTAGGACCTTAGTTCCCCCACCGGGGATTGAACCCATGTCCCCAATATTGAAAGTTGGACTCTTCACAGGACCACCAGGGAAGTCCCAGCAGTGCTAGGTTTTTATGGAGGGTGGCTCAGACCGCTGCTTGGAGGGTTGGTCAAATTCTGAATGTATTCTGTAGATAGAACCAGAACTACTAAGTGGAGAGTAAGAAAACGCATGGAAAATGACTTGAGGATTGGAGGCAGAGAGGAGTCTGTCTTCTGAACCTCCTCACCAACAGCAGAGCTGGTTTCTATGGCTATGCTCCCTCTGTGGGACTCAGGAGAAGACTTCAGTCGACTGACACCCGCAAGCAGCCAGCCACAGATGGCAGGCTGCCTTGCCCTGGCCTGGGGCATTTAGGAACCTTGGGTAGAGAAGGAGCCTTGGAGACCAACCAGTACACACTCCCCAGCCCCAAGCCCTTGTCCTAGGGAGCCCTCCAGGCAGTGGCCATCCTCCGGTGGATGATGTTGTTGATTTGCTCAGTCCGACTCTTTTTCGACCCCAAGGACTGTAGCCCACCAGGCTCCTCTGCCCATGGGCTTCTCCAGGCGAGAATCCTGGAGTGGGTTTCCATTTTCTCTCCCAGGAGATCGTGCCAACCCAGGGATCAAACATGCATCTTCTGCATTGGCAGGCAGATTCTTTACCACTGAGCCACCAGGGAAGACCGCTAACAATGTTACAGGTGATTTCAAGCCACCAATGGCTTACACACTGCCTTGAAATTTTCCAAAAATTTAAAATTGGCTCTTGCAAGCTAGTGTAGGCTTGTACTAGCCCCTAGGATACCACTTCACTCCACTGTCTTGCTGAGCATCTCCTCAGATGGAAAACCTACTGCTTTCAGCCATAATCCATCCCACGCTGGGTTAGAGTCAGAGACTTTGGAAATATTTTCCAACTGTCTGCTTAACAAATCCCACCACTGAAGTAAAAGGATCCCTGGGCCACTGGCAGGAACTGGGAGCCAGGATGCTACATGCCTGCTTCTTGATGAGGCCATAGTGCTTGTCACCTGCTGCAGACAATGCATTGATACCTGTGAATTACTAGGCACCCAGGGAACAGACCCTAGGCTTTCAATGGCATCACTGGGGGTCGGGGGGACAAACTGATGCCAGTGATGACATCTCCAAGCAGGGAAGAGCAGAGTATGCAGGAGAAGGTTGGTGCCACCCTACTTGTGAAAGTTTTAGTTGATCAGTCATGTCTGACTCTTTGTGACCCCATGGACTATAGCCCATCAGGTTCCTCTGTCCATGGGGATTCTCCAGGCAAGAACACTGGAGTGAGTTGCCATTTTCTTCTCCAGGGGATCTTCCACACCCAGGGATCAAACCTGGGTCTCCCGCATTGTAGGCAGATGCTTTCCCATTTGAGCCACCAGGAGGTGATCCTACTTGTAGTCTCTCCAAAGAATGCAGGCTTCCATGCAAGCCGACTCTAGCACTCAAAGAGCCACCAAGTGATGTCCCTGTTGTCATTCTCTTGATTACCAAAGGAAATACAAAACTGGGGCTGCAGGGAAAACACAAACTGTTAGGACTTAGATTGACAATGGTCAGTCAGCCTGACAGCAGATCCATCCTCAGGCTTTTGGAGACTATGATTACACTTCAGATTAGCAGTTCCTGAGTCAGAAAGTGAGAACCAGAGGCTACTAGAGGTCAGAATAACACCAGCACTGGAAGAGGTTGTCAGGAGGCATCACTTATCCATTGTAGAAAACGTGGAATTTCAGGCAAAATTGTCAAAAAAATGACCTGTGAGAGATGTGCTTTGGTTTCTTACAGTATTTTTTTCTATGAATTATCTGCATAAGCATATACTGTATATTTTAATAAAACTAAAATTAAGATTGTAAGATATACAGCTTATATGCTGCATTTTATCATTTAATATTAAACTAGAAGCATTTTTCCATATTATTCAATATTGGTTTATAATGACTAGATTATCTAGCTTCTCTATATTCTTTTGCTTAGTAATTTTTGAAGTTTAGAATGACACACAGCTTGGTGAACCTGATTCAGCTTGGTGAATTAGGTGCAAGTGAGTGACACTTAACTAATTTTGTTGATGGCGACCTCTGAGTTAAAAACTCAGCAGAAACTGGACATCCTTTTACAAGGAATGCCACTGATTTGCTCCCAGTAGACGGTGAGTAGGGGCAGTTGAGCAAATATCATTTTTGAAAGGTCAACAAGAGGACTGAGCCCATTCAGTGACACCCTGCTAGGTGGTTTACATTTTTATAATTTGTTATTTTTGATGATATTATTATTATTATTTTAGTTTGGCTATGCCATGTGGCATGTGGGATCTTGTTCCCCAACCAGGAATCAAACCTGTGGCTCCTGAAGCATGGAGTCTTAATCACTGGACCACCAGGGAATTTCTCTGTCATTTACTTTTTAACTCATTTTATGGTGCATTTTTTAACAAAGACATTTGGATTTTTAATAAATCACACCTATCAGTCTTTTATGTTTTCATGATATATTTAGAAAGAACTTCACAATCCCAGGTTTACAACAAATATTCACCTATATAGTCATCTAATCATTTTTTGGCTTCACTTTTTCACACTTAGTATTTGATGGATTTGGAATTTATTTAGGGCTAGGGAATTAGGTAGGAAATCAGCTTCCACTAATCCAATATCATTTTTGGGAAAATGTCTCTATCTAGCAACTTGAAGCGCCACCTTTTAACACCACAGTTTCCCATGTACTAAATTTAGGCTCTTCGACCTGCTCTACTGAACAGTCATCTCTAGGGCAGTAACATGCTGTTTTAATTACCGTTGCTTTGTGATAAAGGCAGTGTAGTGTGACGGAGGCTTAAACACAGATGCATAGGTTATGGAAGCAGGGTGTCTGCCTCACATCCATAATCCCGCACTTCTAGCTGTGTGATTCTGTTTATCCTACAGAGCCTGCATTTTCTTATCTTGAAATGGCAGCAATATTAGTAACTGCATCACAGGTATGTTGTGAGCATCAAATTGCATTAATACATGTAAAGCACTTCCTTAAGTGGTAAGGCTTCAGTCAATGCAGCATTTTATTTATTTACTTATGCATTCTTTCATTTTAACATCCAACAGGCCTAGTTTCTCTTACATTCTTCCTTATCAACATTTTGTTGACTGTTCTGTCATTACACTTCTACAGGAGACCTAGAATCATTAAGTCAAGTGAAAAAGATTCTACTTGGAATTTGATGATGACTGTATTGAATTTAAAGTAAAGAGAATTTGACAAGATTACAATGTTTGCCTCTTTTCATCCCAGAGTAAGCACTGCTCTTAAGAGATTCCAGTCTTCCGTGGTGCCCCAGTAGACAGCAGTAGTTTTTAACAAAGTAAAAGATGTGGATGTGTGTGTGTGTGTGTGTGCGCGCTCGCGTGCAAGTACGCGCGCTCAGTTGCTCAGTTGTGTCTCTTTTCAACCCCATGCACTGTAGCTCGCCGAGCTCTCTGTCCATGGGATTTTTCAGGCAAGAATACTGGAGTAAATTGCCATGTCCTCCTCCAGGGGATCGCCTCTACCCAAGGATCTAACGCGTTTTTCCTGCATTAGCAGGCCGATTCTTTACCACTGCACCACCTGGGAAGCCCAAGCAAAAGACATTCTTGTGCATTTATCAATACGAACCAGTTAGAAATGTCAGTGGGAAAAAAATCCCATCCTTACTACTAGCAAAACCATAAAAAGTTAAGAATATAAATTTACCAAGTAGAGGATATTGCCTGGTAAATTTATACTCCTAGCTTTTTACGATTTTGTTAGTAGTAAAAATGGGATCCGCCGCCCCCCCCCCCCCCACAGGCATTTCCAACTGGTTAGTAAATGCAGAAGACTTAATTTGGTATCTTTACTTTGTAATCGTCCAGTTCCTTGGAAAAGGCTTCTATTTCATTGAATCTTCAGATTTTTCAGTTAGACAATCACTTCTGCTGCATATAGTCACTGTTTTTCTCCTACCTCCCAATATTTGAAAAGCTCCCCCTCCCATTTCTGGCTTGTTTACAAATGCACAACTTCAGTGTTTTAACCCCCATTTCCTTTTCTTGTCTAATTGCATTCACCAGACTTTCCAGCTGGCCTCCTGGTCTTGCTTCTAACTTGGATGCAAATGTTGGTCTCACTAAAAAGCATAATGCAGGAAGGAGGATGTCCCGAGAGAGGTGTTCGCTTTCCCATAAAGGAAAAATCTGAAGGGAGAGCTTGGGAAGAGCGTATCAGACAAGCCCCGGCTGGTGTGTGCGCCGGCAAGGGGCTCCCGGGCCCCCTCCGCTCGGCCCACGCTCTGCTCTGCTCCGGGGGCTGAAGTTTCTCCCTGCGTTTCCGCTTGAACAGCATCCAGCTGCCTCGCCTTTAAAATGCCAGGACGGCTGCCGCTCCGCTCAGAGCCCCCTCTCGGCGGCTGGCCGGGGCTCGCCCGCGCCGCCGGGGCGCTGACTCAGCCGCAGCCCGCCCAGTCCGGCCTGGGCAGCGTCCCCCGCGCCCCGTGCCCCGCGCCCCGCGGCACCGGCCAGCACGCGCCGCAGCGAGCGCACTGGACTGCCTCGCCAGGTGAGCACTGCGGGCGCACACCGGGTCCCTGCGGGGCCGGGGCGCAGCGCGGTCGGGGGACCGGGGCGTCGCGCGGGGCACTGGGGGAAGAGGGGTGGTCTCCGGCCGCGGAGCCAGCCGGCTGGCCGCGCGCGGAGGATCTGCTAGAGGAGATCCGCCGCCTCGAGGAGACCCGCACGGCCACTCTGGGCCGGGACCCCTCCCGGTGGCACGGCGCCCTGGGTGCGCCTGGATGGTCAGGGGAGGCCGGCCCGTCGCCGGCAGGTAGCAGCAGCTTGGGGCGGCCGGAGTGGGAGCCGCGCCGGCTCTGCGTTGCAGCAGTCCGTGTTCGGCTGCGGGGCTCGGGTCTCTAAATCCTGGAAGAGCGCTGGGCTGTGTTCCGAGCACCGTCACTCCCTCGAGCTGTACCGTCTCCCTTTGGGGTCCTCGGCGCCTCTCCAGGGAGGGGTTTATAGGGAGTCTGAGTTGAAACTGAATCAAAGTTGGAAATTTGTTCTCCTCAAGTTCATTGCCTAAAACTCAGTCCCTTCTTGTGGCTGACAGTAACCTGGAACAGATCCTTCTCAGTGTAGCTGATGAAGGTCACATTTGATGTAACTTTCTGGGGAAAGTTCTGTTGGCGACAGCCTGTCTAAAATGTCAAGGCTCCCTCTGATTTTGTCCTCATCTACAGCCTCATACAGCGTTTCAGATATTTTTTCCCCACATCAGTGTAGAAGTGGAGAATGTGTCTGGGTGATTTGAGGGGGTGGGGGGCAGAACGCATTAAGGAGCTGAATTTTATAATCGTCTCTTGGCCCATAAGGAAAGTTCTGGAAAGGAAAACCGTCAGGAAAGACCAAGGTGATCCACCTTCTCACTAGATGCTCAATAAGGTCACCGTGTGGCTTTGGATCCAGAAATGAAGTCCCAGGCAGGGTCTCCGGTCTGTTTTCATGTTAGTCCACTTCTGCATCAACTTGCAGCTCTTCTTAATCACCATGGGGGTTTACCTGAGCTTCACCAGATTCCAGTCAGAAAATCAGTGTCTAGGATGCAATCTTACTCCTTTGCATAAAGCATGGATTCAGGCAATTAGGGGTTGGATGCCTTGAGTCTCCTGTCCTTTGCCTCCTTCTCCTTAATCCACCACTTGAGATGGATTGTAATGTAATGTAATGTAACTGTAATGATCTGATCTGTGGTCTCTGCAAACCTGCACAGTGGATTTAGGACATCAGAAAGTCCAACATCCAAGGCCTTTGATGTGATTTACAAACTGGATTTGGATTACAGCTACATTTTCAGGGATGGGTCAACCTAAGACATGTAGAAGCTTTGAGGACACACGAGAAGGAAAATTGTCAAGTGCAAACTTACCCTGGAAATCTATTCTGGAAGCTATGACTTCACATTTATCCAAAAGAGAGATTGTGAGTAAGCTGTCAGTTGATGCTGCATAATCTTTAATATATTCTTATTCCAAGTGATTAATTTCCCAGTCACTTTTTTTTCAGTTGTGTTTAATATTTCTGAACGCCATTCAAGTAACGAATGCCTGAAGTATAATGTATCTCTGCACCCAAATATGTTTGGAAATTTACTGCAAATTTCCAGCCATTAGATCGTTAAGATGTACATTTTAGATAGACAAGGTTATGGTAAAATAAAGGGTTTTAAAAGCAATACCAACCTGAATTAGCCTGAAAAGAAATGTTCTATTAACTGCTTGAAAGTTGTGATTTAGAGGACTAGCTATCACTCCAGTGTATTTCCTTACAGGGTTAATGAAAAAGGCAGCCATTCCGAATATAATGCCCTGCTAGTTAATCTTTCTTCAACAAATATTTACACTACCAGGCCACACCATCACAGCACAGACTCAAAAGCAGCAGTCCAAGGTGGTTTGTGTAGTGTCATTTAGATTCGACAGTATTTCTACGATGTAAGAGGAAAATGAAATGGTATCAAGGAAAATGTCCCTAAATTATCCTGTCCAGCCACAACAGAAAGAACAGTGTTTATAAAATTGGCAAGGTTCCAAGACTCTGAGGCTAATGCTATAATAACTCCTGATGTGGAGAAAGACCGGAAAGGTTCTGAATTTTGGCATCAGAGGCTCTGGAATTGGTCCATGTCAGTGAATTTTTTAGATAACTGAAGTTCACATCAAAACATCAAATGTGGCAACATTTTCAACTATTTCACTTGTTTGGGAAGGAAATATTCCTCAAGTGCATTCTGTGCTTCTTACGATCAGAAAGCTTGATTGTTCTTGATGATTGAGGAGCAGTCCTGTGAAAATCAATTATCTTGTGTCCACACGGGAGAAGGAGCCCGGAGGCCTGCATCTGATAGATCAGCATTTAGTCCCTGCTCTGCCTCTGGTCAGATGACCTTAATTTCATCGAGATGCCTTTTTGAGCTTCCGTTCTCACATTCATAAAACCCCAGGAGAAGCCATACCTGAAAGTCAGTTCCATTTATTGGGCACTTACTGTATGCTAAGCATTTTCTATGTGCTGTCATTTAATTCCCGGGGTGACAGATGATAATTGTCCTGATGAGGAAACTTAAGATCAGAGAAGCAACTTGAATTACTCAAGGTTAATTCAGGGTAGGAGAGCTGGTCTTCCAAACCGAGATCATTTGATTTTGAAACTTATGTTCTTCTCACCTATCATATGAAGTTGCCAAAAGGAAATCACTCCTGATGTAGAGTCAGCACTCAAAAAAAAAATATATATATATATATATATAGCTGCACTTAACTCTGATCTCTGATGACCAGTTCCACATTGTGAGGATGAAGTTAAATGAGGTCATTCACATTTGAGCATGGGAAGTGGTCCCTCTATAACCAGTCTCTGCTACAGTCAATTATTACTCCAGGAAATCGTCTAGCTCCTTCTGAGACTCTTTCCCTGTTTCAAACTTAGGAAGCTCTCGCCTTCTTTGCTGGGTTGTTGTGGAAATCATATTTGGTGATATATCTGAAAGAGCCTAATACATGGTGCGTGCTCAGTCACTCATTCATGTCCAACTGTTGGCCCTTGGCGAGCCCATGGACTGTAACCCACCAGGCTCCTCTGTCCATGGGATTTCCCAGGCAAGAATACTGGAGTGGGTTGCCGTTTTCTCCTCCAGGGGATCTTCCCAACCCAGGGATCAAACCTGTGTCTCTGACATTTCCTGCATTGGCAGGCAGATTCTTTACTACTGCACCAGCTAGGATATGCGTCTGCTGCATTGCAGGTGGCTTCTTTCACCACTGAGCCATCAGGGAAGCTTCTCTAACACATAGTAGGTGCTTACAAATGAAGTTACAAAGGAGGTCCTTGTGGACCTCCCCTTCCAGAGTCTGCTTCTAGCTTCACCATGGACTTCAGTGCTCCGTGGATTTCCTGTGTGTTCTCTTTTAAAAGTTTTTTTTCCCTTATTTTTTGGCCTCAGTGTACAGCATGTAGGATCTAAGTTCCCCAACCAGGAATGGAACCCACACCCCCTTCAGTGGAAGCACAGAGTCCTAATCACTCGACCACCAGGGAAGTCTCTCCTATGTGTGTTCTTGAACACATGCCCCTGTGCTAGCCATTGCTGAAGGTGGTCCCTCCAAGGATGATGATGCTTCAAGCCCTCCAGATGGAGCCCCCTTTAACACGTATTTCAAGGGGAACATAGAGGGACAGCATCCTAGCTGGGAAGAGGTTAGGGTGGGATCCCTGATCCCAGCATCCCCAGCCTGCCCCAGCCATCTAAGAGGCCCCTCCTGTAGCATTGAAGGGGCACCCAGCCAAACAAGCATCCTTCGCTGTGCCTGCCGCCTGCCCTCTTTAGTCATGTCCTGCCTGCCTGCTAGCCCAGTGACAGAAGAGGGAATGTGCCCCTAAGTCTCAGTAAACAACTGGGCTCAAGGCACACATTTCATGTTCAGTATGTATTCTTGCCTGGGACATCCCCTGGACAGAGGAGCCTGGTGGACTACAGTCCCTGGGGTTGCAAAGAGTCAGATAGGACTGAGCAACTAAACCACTGCCACCATGTAGTTTATACTCCGTTCTGGGAATTTTTAAATATTTTTAAATTCTTTTGATTTTTTTATGCATAAAGTATTTTTATTAAAGCTTTCTTTAAAATATTGATTTATTTTTGGGTGTGTCAGGTCTTAGTCGGCTCAGTAGTGTGGGCTTCTCTAGTTGTTGCAGGCTTCACTGGCCCCCTGGCATGTGAGATCCTAGTTCCCTGACCAGGGATTGAACCCACGTCCCCTACATTGAAAGGTGGAATCATAACCACTGGACCACCAAGGAAGTACCTAGTTTAAAGCGTTTTTCAGTATTTTATCCTACTTATGTTACCACTCTGGGAAGAGGTAACCTTCTGTTCTGGGCACACTCTTGCACCCTCTGTGGTGTGCCTGCCCCAGGGAGGGAAGCCAGGCTCCAGAAGGGTTTGGACCCTTCCTCTAAAAGATCTAACTCCTAATGCCTCAGTTTATAGAACCCCACAGACTCAGAATGGCATTTTGTCCTCCACCTTGGGACAGCGTGACACAAAGAAACCCTGAGGTTCCCCTGCAGACTGAGCAAGATCCAAGAAGCAGTCACTCCTGCAGTCCACGTCCATGGCAGACACAGGAGTTGAAATATGATGCTGTTTCCATGAACATGAAAGTGGACATGAATTTTCATGCTCAGGTGGCCATAACAGGTTGGCCAGAGGTGACATCTATTTGTCATCTAATGGTTGGCATTGACAGCCAACAGGTGTCCTGGAAGTGCATGGTCTTCATCATCACAGCCAGCTCTTTTTGGCTGCACTGACTTCTCCATGACTCAGGTTGAGCTCCTTATGTTCTAGAAGCTGCAGATAGATTGGACACGTCTGTCATGCCTCCTCTGCTTGCCCGGAGCAGACATTGCTGATCAATCATGACATCCTTTCCCACGCAGCCAGAATGAGGCCTCAGAATCCTCAACGACTGCCTGGAGTTGGCTCATAAAATGGTATTGCACTGGGCACTGTAGACAAGTAAAAGACCCTGAGGAGTTTTAAGACACAGCAGTAAGATGACAGGGCTTCCCAGGTGGCGCAGTGGTAAAGAATCTGCCTGCCAGTGCAGGAGATGTAAGAGACACAGGGTTCGATCACCGGGTCGGGAAGATCCCCTGGAGGAGGGATGGCTACCCAGTCCAGTATTCTTGCCTGGAGAATCCTGTGAACAGAGGAGCCAGTGGGCTACAGTCCATAAGGTCTCGGGAGTCGGATGTGACTGAGCACACATACACAAAATAAGATGACACCCCCCTCACCGTTCCTTAGGCCCCCTCCCATAAGCCCTGGGGACAGTGACAAAAATCTATCCCTTCGCAGTTCAACATGTCCCCAGACTTGCTAAGACGGAAGTGCCAGCTCTAGGTGGTAGCCTATCAATCCTACCGATGCAGTGTTGCTGGTGTGCCTTGGGGAGGTCACCTGTGCCCACCTTGGGCTGCCTGCATTGAATCAGTTATTTCTTGTGCAACCAGGACATCAGTGTTAATTTCCTAGGGTGTCATGATAAAGTACCACAAGTTGGGGGTGGGGCTTAAACAACAAGAACTTATTTTTTCTCAAGGCTGGATGTGAGAAGTCTGGGATCCAGGTGTCAGCAGGGCTGGTTTCTTCTGAGGCTTCTCTCCTTTGTTTGAAGACAGCTGCCTTCTCCCTGGGTCTTCATTTCATCTTCCCTCTGCGTCTGTGTCCTAATCTCCTCTTCTAATAAGGACCCCTTGTGTGTGTGTGTGCGCACGCACGTGCTTAGTCGTGTCTGACTCTTTGCAGCCCCATAGACTGTAGACCGCCAGGCGCCTCTCTCCGTGGGATTCCCCAGGCAAGAATACTGGAGTGGGTTGCCATTTTCCACTCCAAGGGATCTTCCTGACTCAGGGATCAAACCCTCGTCTCCTACACTGAGGCAGATTCTTAAGCACTGAGCCACCTGGGAAGCCCTGTAAAGGCGCCAGTCATATTGAATTAGGGTCCACCCATGTGGCTTCCTTTTATCTTTGTTACCTCTTGAAAGGCCCACGTCTCCAAATACAGTTGCATTCTGAAATCCTGGGAGTTAAGGTCTTGAACCTATGAATTGAGGGGAGCAGGGGACACAGTTAAGTTCATAACAACATCTGAGAGAGTGATGTTTGAACTTGGCCCGTTGGAGAGGGTGTGGTCCAGGCTGGCACAGCAGTGAGGCCCATACAGAGGAACAGCCTCTGTACCAAGCCCCAGCAGGACATGGGTGGACCTGAATCCAGACCTCCGTCAGTACAACAGTTGCTCGGCTTCCAAGACGGCCCTCCTGGGAATTCCCTGGTGATCCAGTGGTTAAGAATCCACACTTCCAGTGCAGGGGGTGTGGGTTTGATCCCTGGTTGGGGAACTAAGATCCTGCATGCCTCACAGAATGGCCAAAAAATATATTCTTTCCAAGATGGCCCTTCTGCTGGGAATAGGCTGCTCCTCGTATTGTTTTTAAAGATAGCTCTGATATATTTTTTAAAGATTTATTTATTTATTTTTGGCTGTTCTGGGTCTTTGTTGCTGCTCGGGGGCTTTCTCCAGTTGTAGAGAGTGGGGGTTACTCCTCGTTGCATTGCGCAGGATTTTTATTGCAGTGGCTTCTCTGGTTGTGGAGCACAGGCTCTAGGCAGGCGGGCTTAGTTGCTCTAAGGCCTGTGGGATCTGCCTGGACCAGGAATTGAACGTGTGTCTCCTGCATTGGGAGGCTGATTCTTAACCACTTGACCACGAGGGAAGCCCTCCCCTCTCTCATTAACTGATGCTCCTGTCCAGTGGCCCAGTGGACTGGCCAAATAGACGTTCTGGACTCAACTCCCTGGAGGAGACCTGGACTCCATCGGTGTCAGCCACAAGGCAGAATTGTTTGCTGATGATCAAAGCATGTGTCTCCCGTCCCTGGGCCCCAGTTAAAACATTAAAATATCCATCTCAGTGTCTATAAAAGAATGGAGAAATGTGGGCACCTTTAGCAAGCCCAGCTTCGAAAATCCTGCCTCTCCCCGGTGGCCACATCTCCAAGCAATCAAGGACATTATCATTAATCGATCTACATGCTCAGTGGATTCTGATTCTTCTAAAACCTGTCTTCTTGTTCAGCAATTTCTCTGATTTCTGAGAATGCTCCTTAGAAAGTGTTGTGGGTTGCCGTTTCCTCCTCCAGGGGAACGTCCAGACCCAGATTTTGAATCTGTGTCTCCTGTGACTCCTTCGCTGCAGGCAGATTTTTTACCACCTGAACCATGATTTAAACCATGGACCCCCCCCAAGCCCCAGCTCACCCTGTCTGGACAGAAGCACAAACGTCCTCTCTCTCCTTCTAGACCCAGACAGACACATTCACTCCCACAATGGACATCACGCAAGGCATCTTATGATTTCCTGCTTTCCACTAAAGTCATGACACAGCCAGTTGTCAGCACTGCCTGTATACAAAGCTTTGCTGTCCAGGCTGACATGGCCTCAGTCTCCTCTATCCCAGCCCTGGAAAAATCACAAAAGGACAAACAGTGGAGGCCGTGGCTGAAAAAAAAGCCTGTGCTTTTAGGTCTTAGATGACTGTGTCTTTGACCGTTACTTCTTTATCACCAAAGTCCTATTTCAATCTATTGCTCCCATATCAATCTATGTGTGTGTGCATGTGTACTCAGTCATGTCTGACTTTTTGCAACCCCATGGACTGTAGCCCACCAGGCTCCTCTGTCCATTGGGATTCTCCAGGCAAGAATACTAGAGTGGGTTGCCATGCTCTCCTCCAGGGGTTCCTCCCTACCCAGGCGTCGAACCTGGGTCTCTTGTGTCTCCTGCACTGACAGGTGGGTTCTTTACCACTAGCGCCACCTGGGAAGCCCTCATGATCCTTATTTTTCCTGAAATAGACATCCCTTAAGATGGTGCATGTCCTCCTGGGAGAGGTAGGTCTGGCTATGTGCCCCACGTCTTACCTGGGGAGCAGACAGCTACAAGCCCACCCTCTCGTAGTCAACCATCCCTTTGTCAGGCCCCTCCCTGTGGTTCGGTTTATTGGGACTAAACAGAGGAGGCACTTTCCTGGTGGGTCAGTGGTTGGGACTGCACGCTCTCGTTGCAGGAGGCTGCAGATTTGGGCTTCTCTGGTGGCTCAGTTGGTGAAGAATCCACCTGTAATGTGGGAGACCTGAGTTCAATCCCTGGGTTGGGAAGATCCCCTGGAGTAGGAAATAGGAACCCATTTCAGTTTTCTTGCCTGGAGAATCCCCATGTACAGAGGAGCCTGGCGGGTTATAGTCCTTGGGGTCACAGAGAGTTGGACATGACTGAGAGACTTAGCGCAGCAGGTTCAATCCCTGGTCAGGGAACTCAGATCCCACATGCTGTGTGGCCAAAAAATAAAAATAAATAAAATAAGAATAATTAAATATTTTTTAAAAGAAATACTTTAAAAAAGAATAATAAAAGGATGGCTATAGGGTCTATTGATTTTGACACATCATTCACCAGTGTGTCCCCCACCGTCCTGAGCTTGGGTCTTTTCACATAAATTCTCATGCCTCATCTGTTCACTTGACTCTGGCTTGCTGGTCTCAGAGAAAAGAAGGCATTAGTAGGGTATGAGAAGATTGCTTTGTGTTCTGCAGAGAACAAGCCATTTTAAAGGACTCTAAACAGAGAAAGGTAATTAATAATTAATGGTCTGGACTGATCTTCTCATTTCCCACACCCTTGGTGACTGGGATGTGAAATTCAGCCAGGTGCTGAGTGGCAGTCCCTGCGTGGACGTGCGGACCCAGAAGATGAACAGTGTGCGGCAATGTGCTCCCTTGAAGCTGGGCTCCTCCCGCTACCCAGGTGGTCCGGAGTATCAGACTCCTCCAGCACCTGTGGCTCTCCACGGGGAGGGAGCTGGTAACTCATGCTTGTGCAAAGATGCTCTCCTGTAAGTTCCTGCTCTGTGTAAGCCGGCAGCTCTGAGAGATGGGGGTCACCCACTCCATTCTTGTGAGGAAGCACGGAGACCCACCCAGGCCCCCTCACTGGTCACTAGTCGGCAGAGCCCAGTTTGAGACAACCACATCTACATCCCATCTCATCTCATGGGCTCCCAGTTGGGAGGCATTCTTTACCCCAGGGGGGCAGGACAGAGATGCTTTTGCACCTGGAATTTTGCAGGAAAGAAAGGAAAACAGGTAATGACACTAAAGAGTCTAGATTCTCTTTTTTATTAGTTTTTAAATGTATTTATTTGGCTGCACTGGGTCTTAGCTGCAGCATGAGGGATCTTTGATCTTTGTTGTGGCATGCAGGATCTTTTTGTTGTTGTTGTTGTTGCAGCACCTGGGATCTAGTTCCCTGACTAGGAATCGAACCTGGGTCCCCTGCATTGGGAGTGCAGAGTCTTAGCCACTGGACCACCAGGGAAGTACTGAGTCTAGATTCTCTTAATATGTCACTGCCTGCCTGGCCCTGGAGAATATCCCTGGCCTCTTGTACAAAGTGTTTACTGCAGCTCTTGGGCACTGACCTGTGAAAACTTTGCCATTGCAGGGTCCCACCCAGCCCACTCCTCTTCACTCACCCATCCAATGGCCACCCATGCCATCTCTTCTAGGGCTTCAGACACATGGCCCAGAGAACAAGCCAAGGTGACAGTGAACCAAGGGACTTCCGTGGGTGGTAAAGTGTCTGCTACCCATCGGGTTGCTGGGACAAATATCAACAGCCTCAGATATGCAGATGATACCACTTTAATGGCAGAAAGCAAAGAGGAACTAAAGAGTCTCTTGATGAGGGTGAAAGAAGACAGTGAAAAAGCCAGCTTAAAGCTCAGTGTTAAAAAAAACTAAGATCATGAATTCTCATCAGATCCCATCACTTCATTGAAAATAGAAGGGGAAAAGGTGGAAGCAGTGACAGATTTTTATCTTATTAGGCTCTAAAATCACTGTGAATGGTGACTGCAGCCATGAAATTAGAAGATGATTTCTTCTTGGTAGGAAAGCTATGACAAACCTAGACAGCGTATTAAAAAGCAAAGACATCACTTTGCTGACAAAAGTCCGTATAGCCAAGAATATGGTCTTTCCAGTAGTCATGTACGTGTGAGAGCTGGACCATAAAGAAGGCTGAGCACCAAAGAATTGATGTTTTCGAACTGTGGTACAGGAGAAGACTCTTGAGAGTCCCTTGGACAGCAAAGAGATCAAATCAGTCAATCTTAAAGGAAATCATCCTTGAATATTCATTGGAAGGACTGATGCTGAAGCAGAAGCACCAATACTTTAGCAACCTTATGCGAAAAACTGACTCATTGGAAAAGACCCTGATGCTAGGAAAGACTGAAGGCAAAAAGAAAAGTGGGCAACAGAGGACAGGATGGTTGGATGGCATCACCAATTCAATCCTCATGAACTTGGGCAAACTCCGGGAGATGATGAGGGACAGGGAACCCTGGCGTGCTACGGGTCATGGGGTCACAAAGAGTCAGACATGACTTGGCAATTGAACAAAACCCACTGGATGGCTACTGCCACATGTGTAACTTCTCCAGCGTATGTTGGAGAGACCTAACTTTACATTTACCAAGCTGGGAGCACTTACTGCAGCCCTTGATAACCAGGCCACACAGGAGACCGTGGAGGCTCCTGAAGCCAGGCCTTATTGACTATGCTGACCCACACCTGTCCAGGGAAGTGGGCAAGTGAACTTTACACAGACTCCTTCTGGAGTGAAGAGGAGGTGGCTGAAAGGAACTGGAGGATTGGTGGATGGAAGCTGTAGCTCATGTGGTCACAGATGAAATCTTTGCCAAGCCTAAGGCTCTTGACCTCACTGTGTAGCAAAGATTGCATGTTCTGCAGGCTTGTGGACACAGTGGGGGAAGGATAGGGTGGGATGTACGGAGAGAGTAGCATGGAAACATATGTATTACCATATGTAAAATAGATAGCCAGTGAGCATTTGCTATAAGAGGGACATAGGGAGCTTAACCTGGTGCTCTTTGATGACCTTGAGGGTTGGGATGGGGTCGGATGGGGTTGGGGGTGGGAGGGAGGTTCAAGAGGAAGGGGACATGTGTATACTATGGCTGATCCATGTTGATGTATGGCAGAAGCCAACACAATATTGTAAAGCAATTAAAAATAAATGTTTAAAAAAGATCGTACGTTCTAACTCACAGCCTGCTTCTTTAAGCAACACGTGCCTCTCAAGAGCAAAATCAAATACCTCCAGAGGTTGGGCAGGAGACGTGATGACTGACGGAGGCTGGGTCCAAGATGATAGGGAGTGGTGAGGACTATGGGAAAATGAGACTCAGGGACAGTCTGAAGGAGACACTGATGGGGGACTTCCCTGGTGGTCCAGTGGTTAGAATCTTCCTTGCAATACAGGGGACGTGGGTTCAATCCCTGATCACAGAACTAAGATCCTTTATTCCACTAAGCGTGAGCACAGCAACAACCGAGCCTGTGAGGAAAGATTTCACATGACACAGTGAAGATTCCATGTGCCACAATTAAGACTCAAGGCAGCCAAATAAATAAATATATATTTTTAAAAGGTGGGGGACACTGGCAACTTAGTTCTGACTACACGTTTGCAAGTTAAGAATTTGCCTGCCAATGCAGGAGCCTCAGGAGACCTGGGCTGGATCCCTGGGTCGAGAAGATCCCCTGAAGGCAGGCATGGCTACCCACTCCAGTATTCTTGCCTGGAGAATCCCCACGGACAGCGGAGTGTGGTGGGTTATAATCCATGGGGTTGCAAAGAGTCAGACATGACTGAACAGCTGAGCATGCATGCACACATTGCAAGGCAGAAATACAGGCTCAGGGCAGCAGATCTGACAGTCTTCCAAAAACAGAGATTCTAGATCTTATGTAAAATCTCCCAGTGGCCAATTCTTTAAAATTAAAATGAAAGTAAACTCATAGCCACGCTGCAGCCCGAGCATAGCATCCGTGTGTGCTGTCTTCTGCATTGGCAGGCAGATTCTTTACCAATGAGTCACTTGGGAAGTCCTTGAGTGTAACGTGTTTTTGCCCAAGTCTACCAGAGGATGCTATTGTGACCTTGGACATAGACACTATCTGGCGCTGTCTCATGAAGTGGAATATGAGGCCTGATTTAGAAAACGGACCATTCAGAGCTGTTCTGGAGAGGAGCAGCCAGATAGACCGTAGCTTGGCAGCCCTACGCTGCCCCAGGGTATCGGCCCTGAGACCTTCTATTATTGACAGATTCTTGCCTAGGCTCACAGGGCTCCCTGGTGGCCCAAGGGAGCCTCTGCAGTTTCAAACTTGCCACCAAATCCCTGAAAACACCCATGCCTACTCGCTCAGTTGTGTCTGATTCTTTGCGACCTCAAGGACTGTAGCCTGCCAGGCTCTTCTGTCCATGGGATTTCTCAGGCAGGAATACTGGAGTTGCCATGCCCTCCTCCAGGGGATCTACCCGACACAGGGATTGAACCTGCATCTCCTGGGTTGGCAGACGGATTCTTTACTGTCTGAACCACCAGGGAAGTCCCCTGAAAACACGGTGAAGGGCATCTGGGGAGAAGGAGCTCCTTTTAGGACCCATCCATCTCTCCTGCCTCTCAACAGAGCCAGTCACTTGGAGTGACCATGATGCAGTCATAATGCAGCCCCTGTCTCTCTTTAGGGTGTCCCCAAGTCTTCTCAACCTATGTCACACGTCATAGGCTCACAGAGGGATCTGCTTGGATTGGAGGCTTCTCTGAGCCTAGCTTTCCCCATCTGTAAAATGGGCACACTAGCTGAATATGTTTATAGGTGTATAAAGCAGACTAGAAGAATATTCAGCAAAATGAGGAAAGTTGTTACTTCTGAGGATTGAGATTATTAATTTTTCTATAGTGTTCAAATTTTCTACAACCATAGAAGTTATCAGAAAAGCATGTAGTGGATATTTTTCTATGCTATGTACATATTTCAATAGTGTAATGTAGAATTGCTATAAAATATCTTGCTGTATGGTTTTTACCCTAATTTTTAAAGTGCATTTTCCTACTGTGGGCACTGGGCTTATGTCTATCTTTGTTTTGTAAGCACTGCTACAATAAACTTCTGAAAGAAGTGAAAGTATAAGTTGCTCAGTCGTGTCCAACTCTTTGCAACCCCATGGATTATA
Organism: Odocoileus virginianus; assembly: GCF_023699985.2. NCBI lineage: Eukaryota > Metazoa > Chordata > Mammalia > Artiodactyla > Cervidae > Odocoileus > Odocoileus virginianus. The sequence goes on from NC_069689.1 coordinate 56,040,793, forward strand.
CAGTCCATGGAATTCTCCAGGCTAGAATACTGGAGTGGGTAGCCTTTCCCTTCTCCAGGGAATCAACCCAACCTGGGATTGAACCCAGGTCTCCCGCATTGCAGGCTGATTCTTAATCAGCTGAGCCACAAGGGAAGCCCAGGAATATTGGAGTGGGTAGCCTATCCCTTCTCCAGCAGATCTTCCCAACCCAGGAATCAAACCGGGGACTCCTGCATTGCAGGCAGATTCTTTACCAGCTGAGCTATCAGGGACTGACATAAATAAATAAATAAATACAATATGAATATGAGTCCCCACTCTGCCCACCTCCCAAGGGCATTCTAGGAATGAAAATGGGATGTGGATGTGAAAGTGTTAGATGTGGATCAAGGCAAAAGACAGGCCAATATTGTATTTTGCGGATCTGGTTCTTTTTTAGAAAATATTTATTTATTTGGCTGCACTGGGCCTTAGTTGTGACATGTGGGATCTAGTTCGCTGACCAGGGATGGAACCCAGGCCCCCCTGCACTGCAAGCATGGTGTCTTAGCTATTGGACCACCAGACAAGTCCCTATTTGGAGAAGAAATTTTAACATACCTTGTAAAACAATTCTGAAGTTGAAGGAGGTAATTAAATATTATTATGATGAACTAATATGAATGGCTCAGCTGGTAATGAATCTGCCTGCAATTTGGGAGATCTGGGTTCGATCCCTGGGTTGGGAAGATCCCCTGGAGAAGGTAAAGGCTACCCACTCCAGTATTCTGGCCTGGAGAATTCCATGGGCTGTATAGTCCATGGAGTCATAAAGAGTCGGACATGACTGAGTGACTTTCACTTCACTGTCTTATAGGGCTTTCCAGGTGGTGCTATTGCTAAAGAACATACCTGCCAATGCAGGAGATATAAGAGACTCAGGTTCTGATCTCTGGGTCGGGAAGATTCCCCGGAGAAAGAAATGGCAACACACTCCAATATCCTTGCCTGGAAAATTCCATAGACAGAGGAGCCTGGTGGGCTACAGTCCATAAGATCGCAAAGAGTCAGACTGTCTTATAGGTGAATTTCTTAAAAGTCACTAAAGGTAATAACAGAGTTGTAGTTTATATATGTTCATACCTGTGTGATACCCAAGGAACCAGTTTCTTTATTTCTAAAGCAGAGGTACCATGATTCTCCCTCACTTCCAAGACCTCGACCAGGGAACAGTGCGTGAGCACTAAGTCTTTCTGACACAGCAGCTGGTACTGGCCGAATTCCAGCACTTTCCCCCGTAGGGCTGGTCTCCCAGGGGCCTGTTAGGAGGCAGGACCAAAAGGAGCAGAAAGCCAGGTTTCTCTTGCGGACTTGCCTACATCCCAGGATGTCCGGTTGGCTTCAGAATCACGATGCTGGCTGCTAGAAAGAAAATAACATCCGTCATTAAGGGCTCCTTGAGCGTTTACACGCTTGTTTTATTTTCCCTTAAATGTGACATTTACCACTTATTTTTATATCTTGTACAAAGTGCTGCCAATAAACAGATGTATTTTTAAAGAGCTCCCATCAGTGAATCAGTGAGACAAATTAGCTTCTAAAATCCTTCTCCCCTTAACAGATGTCTGGAAAGTCCTCAGGACTTCCAGAAGGGAGCCTTCATGGAGAGACGTCTCACTTTACCAGGTGATCAGGAACTGACTCTGCTGCAGAGAGTGTGGCGTGATGTGTTCAGAACTTCATAGCCGCTTCACAGGTGTCAGTATTTCATGCCAGTCCAATAAGAAATAAACAGGAGCCACATAGACGGCTTGGCCAGGCCATTTCAGGCTGGGAAAGCTCCCACACAAGACAGTGTGGAGTCCACTTTGGGGCAGTGGGGTGTCCAGGCTGCTCAGGGGCCACGAGACAGGAAAGCACATGGGAAGAGATGGAGAGTGGGAAACCGTGTCTGGCGCTGACCGGGCTTTGGAAACAGACTAACCAGTGTTTGCTTAAGGAAGCAGGGACTTCCTTGGTGGTCCAATGGTTAAGACTCCACCTTCCAATGCAGAGAGTGTGGGTTCAATCCCTGCTCAGGGAACTAAGGTTGCACATGGAGTAGTTCATTTCCATCACTCAGTCGTGTCCAACTCATTGTGACTCTATCCATGGACTACAGCACACTAGGCTTCCCTGTCCATCACCAACTACAGGAACTTGCTCAAACTCGTGTTCAGTGAGTTGGTGAGGCCATCCAACTTTCTCATCTTCTGTTGTCCCCTTCTCCTCCTGCCTTCAACCTTTCCCAGCATCAGTGTCTTTTCCAATGAGTCAGTACTTCACATCAGTTGGCCAGAGTATTGAAGTTTCAGCTTCAGCATCAGTCCTTCCAATGACTATTCAGGACTGATTTCCTTTAGGATGGACGGGTTGGATCTCCTTGAAGTCCAAGGGACTCTCAAGAGTCTTCTCCAACACCGCAGTTCAAAAGCATCAATTCTTTTGGTACTCAGGGTTTGTTTTTTTTTTTTTCCCCAGCTTTTTTTATAGTCCAACTCTCACATCCATACATGACTACTGGAAAAACCATGCTTTGACTAGATGGATCTTTGTTGGCAAAGTAATGTCTCTGCTTTTTACTATGCTGTCTAGGTTGGTCATAATTTTTCTTCCAAGGAGCAAGCATCTTTTAGTTTCATGGCTGCAGTCACATTCTGCAGTAATTTTGGAGCCCCAGAAAGCAAAGTCAGCCACTGTTTCCATTGTTTCCTCATCTATTTGCCATGAAGTGATGGGATCAGATGCCATGATCTTAGTTTTCTGAATGTTGAGCTTTAAGCCAACTTTTTCACTCTCCTCTTTCACTTTCATCAAGAGGCTCTTTAGTTCTTCTTCACTTTCTGCCATAGGGTGGTGTCATCTGCACATCTGAGGTTATTGATATTTCTCCCGACAACCTTGATTCCAGCTTGTTCTTCATCCAGCCCAGCATGTCTCATGATGTACTCTGCACATAAGTTAAATAAGCAGGGTGACAATATACAACCTTGATGTTCTCCTTTACCTATTTGGAACCAGTCTGTTGTTCCATGTCTGGTTCTACTGTTGCTTCCTGACCTGCATACAGGTTTCTCAGGAGGCAGGTAAGGTCACCTGATATTCCCATCTCTTTCAGAATTTTCCACAATTTGTTGTGATCTACACAGTCAAAGGCTTTGGCATAGTCAATAAAGCAGAAGTAGGTGTTTTTCTGGTATTCTCTTGCTTTTCGATGATCCAACAGATTTTGGCAGTTTGATCTCTGATTCCTCTGCCTTTTCTAAATCCAGCTTGAACATCTGGAATTTCACGGTTCATGTACTGTTGAAGCCTGGCTTGTAGAATTTTGAGCATTACCTTGCTAGCGTGTGAGATGAGTGCAATTGTATGGTAGTTTGAACATTCTTTGGCATTGCCTTTCTTTGGGATTGGAATAAAAACTGACCTTTTCCAGTCCTGTGGCCACTGCTGAGTTTTCCAAATTTGCTGATATATTGAGTGCAGCACTTTCACAGCATCATCTTTTAGGATTTGAAATAGCTCAATTGGAATTCCATCACCTCCACTAGCTTTGTTCATAGTGATGCTTCCTAAGGGCCACTTGACTTCTCATTCCAGGATGTCTGGCTCTAGATGAGTGAACACACCATTGTGGTTATCTGGGTCATGAAGACCTTTTTGTACAGTTCTTCTGTGTATTCTTGCCACCTCTTCTTAATATCTTCTGCTTCTGTTAGATCCATACCATTTCTGTCCTTATTGAACCCATCTTTGCATGAAATATTGCCTTGATATGTCTAATTTTCTTGAAGAGATCTCTAGTCTTTCCGATTCTATTGTTGTCCTCTATTTCTTTGCATTGATTGCTGAGGAAGGCTTTCTCATCTCTCCTTGCTATTCTTTGAAACTCTGCATTCAAATGAGTATGTCTTTCCTTTTCTCCTTTGCCTTTAGCTTCTCTTCTTTTCTCAGCTATTTGTAAGGTCTCCTCAGACAACCATTTTGCCTTTTTGTATTTCTTTTTCTGGGGGATGATCTTGATCACTGCCTCCTGTACAATGTCACAAACCTCTGTTCATAGTTCTTCAGGTACTCTATCAGATCAGATATCAGCACATGGTGCAGGGTGTGGTCAAAAATAAAAAAAAAAAGAAGACTCAAAAGGCTGTCATGACCACCATAAACACGTGAAAGCCAAAGATCAAGTCAGACAAGCCATGGTTTGAATCTTGCCACTTTATAGCCAAGAAAACCTTGCTACACGTGGCATCTTTATACACAAATCTTTGTGGACCATGGAAATCCACTCCAATTGAAACTGAATGTGTTTCCAACTGAACTTCTTGGCCTGATCCCCCAAATGCTGCTGATTCTCAAAGGCCTTAGACTGGAGGGGACATGAGCCCAGGGGCAGGGAGTTAGAGTAGAAAGAGGCAGTGTTCTTTTTTAAAAAACAAAAAACAAGTTCATGTATTTATCTATTTATTTATTAATTTGGGTCTGCATGTGTGTGTGCTCAGTCACTCAGTCATGTTTTTTCACCCACCTAGGAAGGCCCAAAAGGGTTATGCTCCAGTGAGGCTCAAACTCACAACCTTGGCATTGCTCTGCCTGTACCACTGTATAAGTACCATGTGCTAACCTATTGTGCCACTGGAGCTCCTAGTTGTGGCCAGACTGGTTATGAGCATTGTGCCCTCATGAATGAAATTAGCATCCTTATCAGAGAGACCCCAGAGAGTTCCCTGGCCCCTTCCACCCTGTGAGGACGCCATGGGAAGTCTGCAACCTGACCAAAGGCCCTTACTTGTCCTTGTGGGTACCTTGGTCTCGGTGTTCCAGCCTCCAGAAGTGTGAGAAATACATTTCTGTTGTTTACACGCCACCCAGTCTGCAGGATTTTGTCATAGCAGCCAGAACAGACTGAGGCCTCAGCAAAAGATAAGTCCATATAGACAGCTGGTTGAGGAATATTATATAGTATTCGCTATGAACCAAACATGTTTCTTTCTTTTTTAAAAATTAATTAATTAATTTTGTTGCTCCAGGTCTTACTTGTGTCACAGGGGAAATTTAATTGTGGCTTGTGGGATCTAGTTCCTACACCAGAGATTGAATCTGGGCCGTCTGCATTGGGAGCACAGAGTCTTAGCCACTGGCCCACCAGGGATGTCCCCAGATGCTTTTCTAAGTGCTTTGTGTATATATTAATTCTTCTTAGTTCTCATCAGCACCCCTTGGGGTAGTTACTTCTGCTGTTCCCATTTTGCAGATGAGCAAACTGAAGCTCAGAAGGGTTCAACAGCTTGCTCCAGGCCATCATCATGAGGGGACAGAGATAGGTTCAAGCCTGCGAGAAGGGAAGGTGTTGGCAGATTGGTGCTGCGATGTCAGGGGGTTGGGGGTGGGTGGAGGGCTATCTAACTACTGAACTATACCAGGGCACCTCTGTGTGGCCAGGAGCAATAAACCAGGATATCCCAGGGAGGATGTCCAACTGGCTAGATGGGCCCTCAGGACAGAGGTCGGGCTGGAACTAGAAACAGGGACTTGGTCTCCCCTGTAGCCTTCCAGAGTGACGTGATGCCACGCACCCCCTCTGCTCCCCACCAGACAAGCTTACAACTAGGTTATGCAGATGAACATGAGTTGGGGAAAGCTCATTCTGAGATGCTGAGCTGAAGAGGTCAGTCAGGCTGGCCAGTTCCTCTCCCTGGGAAACACGTGCACACAACATGGCCAAAAGATCGAGGGGCGGGGAGTAGCCTCTGTCCTGAATCTCTTCTCTAACTCACACTGAAATGCACTTCAGGTACCAGAGAGAGAGAGCCATTCTTTAGGTTTCTGCTGCTCAGGTGTCTTATCGAGTCCCTGGAGGCACTGGGGTAACCCAACAGGATACCCTAGATGGAGGAACACAGGAGCCTGTACACTGGTTCTCCTTCTGCTTGACTAGATGAAGCCCCATCATCTCCCCATGACTCCACAGGGAAGAACAAACAGCTGAGGGGCAGAGCGGGGGACGGACTCTGGTTGCAGAGTACAGACAGGCCATGCAACCTGACCAAGGTCACACAGCCATCAACAGGCAGAGCCATCACTCAAACTCCGCAGGGGTACCCCTCAGCCTGCTGCTCTTTGCAGCTCACTGTCCCTGCCTCACTGAAGAAGGCCACAGCCATGCAGAAGCCTTGTGTTCAGAGCTGACCTGGGGTATCCGGAACACTGGAGTACTGGGGAGTGAACCAGTGAAGCTGCAGTTGTGAAGAGAGGGGCATTAAAAAAATTTTATTTATTTATTTTTGGCTGTGCTGGGTCTTTGTTGTTGCACTAGTTTTTCTCTAGTTTTTCTCTAGTGTTGGAGAGCCGTGGCTGTTTGCTAGTTGTGGTGCACGGGCTTCTCATCGTGATGGCTACTGTTGTTGCAGAACATGGGCTCTGGAGCGTGGGCTCAGTAGTTGTGGCACCACGGGCTTGCTTACTCCAAGGCATGTGGGATCTTCCCGGATCAAGGATCAAACCTGAGTCCCCTGCCTGGGCAGGTGGATTCTTTACCACTGAGCCATCAGGGGAGTCCGAGAGGGACATTTTGACAGAGGCAATGTAACACACCTAAAGCAGAGTCCCAGTTTTGACTTCTAGATGTTGTTGATAATAACAGGCAGCCCATCTTACTCTGTCCTTGACCCAGCTTCTGCCCAGACTCGCACCCACCCCGACCCCCTCATTTAACACATTGCCTATTGTTTCTTTTTTAAATATATATGTGTGTGTGTATATATGTATATATATTTAGTGATTTGTTTTCCAAGTTTCATCCAAGTGCCTCCAGTCAGAGGTTCAGCCTCCAAAAAGTCAAGTTGCCGTATTCAACCCTTGTCACCACCCCACCCCACCCCACCAAGAAGTCTGCAAATGCATTGAAGGAAGAAGGCTGGTGGTCCTTGGTTTCTGGCTTCCACATGGTGCCCTGCACACAAGGACAGAATCCCCCACAACAACCTGCCTGTTTTCCTGGTGAGGATGCTGGGGCTCAGTGACTTGCTCAAGGTCATTTGGACTTTCCATAGCAGTTTGCTCCGACTCTGAAGGATGCCTGCAGGGGCATCATCTGTGCTCACAAACATCTTCACATGTGCAGAGGAGTCTTGCAGCTCCGATGCACACAGCCACTGTGGCTGCCTGCCTTGAAGGGGCCGTCAGTTTCAGGGAGATTAATTACTCCCGGGGACAGCCAAGTCAGTGTCCTGCAGCGTGCCTCTGCTGGTCTGAGTCATTTTGGAGACACTGGCTTGTGCGGCTCCCCTGAACCCCTCGTATCAGCAGGTGCAGCCAGCGGAGTGCGGCCCCCAGCCCTCTGATTCCAGCCTAGGTCACTCAGTCATTGTGGGATGTCCCCTTGTCAGAGGACACCAGGTGATCTGCCGTGTGGTTGTCTGTGTCCTGGGGGACCCAGCACTGAGAGCAGGTGTGCGGGCTGAAGGATGGGATCCAGTTTACTCCTGCAGTCAGCGTGGGGCACTGACACCTGTGGAGTGTATGCGTGCTCAGTCACTTCAGTCCTGTCTGATTCTTTGTGACCCCATGGATAGCAGCCCACCGGGCTTCCTTGTCCTTGGGATTCTCCAGGTAAGAATAGTGGAGTTGATTGCCATTCCGTCCTCCAGGGCATCTTCCCGACCCAGGGACTGAGCAAGTGTCTCAACATTTTCTGCATTGGCAGGTGGGTTCTTTACCACTAGCACCACCTGGGAAGCCCTGAGAGATCTATGGAGGGAAACCATCAAAAATAAAAACAACAGCAACTGTTTTCATAACGTGTTTACTCTCTATTGGACACTCCACTTAGCACTTTTGACATATATCCTCATTTATTCTTCTCAGAGATCCAGTGAGATTTGTGGGCTATCATTATCCCCCTTTTAAAGATAAGAAGATTGATGCTTGAAGAAGTTACATCACTTGTCCAGGGTCACCTAGCCGGTAAGCCAGGTGGCCAGAATCTGAGTCTGGACATCTTGTTCTAGTACCTGAACTTGTAACCACTTCTCTCCCCTCCTAAGAAAGGAACTTCCTACAAGTGTCTGCTGTTTTCCCACGAGAAAGGGCTTTGAGATTTTAACTATAGTGGTGAGAATTAACCGGAGAAGGCAATGGCACCGCACTCCAGTACTCTTGCCTGGAAAATCCCATGGACAGAGGAGCCTGGTAGGCTGCAGTCCATGGGGTTGCTAAGAGTCCGACACGACTGAACGACTTCACTTTCACTTTTCACTTCCATGCATTGGAGAAGGAAATGGCAACCCACTCCAGTGTTCTTGCCTGGAGAATCCCGGGGACAAGGAAGCCTGGTGGGCTGCTGTCTATGGGGTCGCATAGAGTTGGACACAACTGAAGTGACTTAGCAGCAGCAGCAGGTGAGAATTAACAGCAGAAGTGGCTCAATATGCCTGAGACAGGCTGATTATTTATGAAAAGACACCCCCTGCTGAGGCTTTGGGTGGGGGGAAGTGGGGAGGGGGAAAGGAAGACTGAGCAGAGCTGGTTGTATCACTTCCCTGCCAGGGACTCACTGCTCTGCTCATCCATGTCCTGCAACCCAGTTTCATTATGAGGAGATGAGAGGCTGATTCTCTCCCTTTATTATTTTTTTAACAGATTTATTTATATTTATTTTTGGCTGTGCTGGATCTTTATTGCTGCACAGGCTTTCTCTAGTTGTGGGGGCTACTCTCTAGTGCAATGTGAGGGCTTCTCACTGCAATCATTTCTCTTGTTGCAAAGCACAGGCTCAGTAGTTGCAGCTTAGCTGCTCCTTGGCATGTGGAATCTTCCCAGACCAGGGATCATATCTGTGTGTCCTGCTTTGGAGGTAGATTCTTTACCACTGAGCCACCAGGGAAGCTCCGATTCTCTTCCTTTAAAAGAAAAATCTGTTAAAGGCTCTTTGCCAGTGTTGAAAAGGTAAATAATTACATAAGGACGCAAATGAAATGGCACTCAGATTAGAAATGTAGGTGCAATTTCCTAAACACCTCTTTGGCTCCTGGTCTGATATAAGACATTTAAACCGCTCCAAATGAGTGAGATTTGTAAATGAGTTCTCTGTGCTTTAGGAAAAGAAGGGAGGGCCAGAAAAGCCAAGGGTTTTCCCTTTTTCACTGACCTCTTTGTCCATACTTTGCTGGTCCTCACTGCCACTGCCCTGGTTCACAACCCTCACTATCACTCTGCTTGTTGACAGCATGTCTTTAGGTGTTCAGTGTTCCAGGCAGATCACACCCCATTCTTCTAGCCTGGCTGTCCCCATGCCCACCTTTCAAACATATGAAAATAGGAACTCCTCAGAGTCACTGTGGATCCCCACTTCCAATCCCACTCTGGTCCCAGAAGCATCACACCATTTACGTGCCCAAGGCTGGGACATAATTTCATGAACCTGCTTAGCTCGGTAACCAAAGCAATCCATTGTTATTGCTTTAACAACGCCATGAATGGAAACCCTATTCCAAAATAGAAACTCTGTACGGGTGTTGACCATGGCTGCTCTCAATGTGCACAGACCCTTCCCTGGTTGCAAGAAGGGAAGTATTTTTACCAAGTTAATGGGATTTTCTCTTTCACCTTCACCTGATTCATCCTGGACAACAATCTGCTGGGGAAGAGATTAGAATGCTACCAGCAGCATGCAGAAAGGAAGGCCATACTCATATTCAGTTCCTGACACAATCAGAAATATGATTATGCAGCAGAATAATAGCCTTGCAAGCCAGGTTATTTTCCTGAGAAGAAATTTTCCAAACTCCCTTATTTTCTTCTTTATTTAGCGTCTCACAAACCAATTTAGAGGACTTGGCTCATAAATTTCTCCTGTGGTTTAGAGCCTTGTCCATATTCTTAATGAGATATTAGCTGCATTCAAGAAGGAGAATTAGACCCAGGGGAAGTAAAACTTAAAAAAAAAAAGAAGACAAGACAAAAAAATGGCAGACAAAATGGAGAAAGATTGAAGGTGATGAGATGTGTCCCCGAACTTTTCTTCTCACTTGGACTTGGAGCGGCAAGGCGCATTAGATAAGTTGAGGGATCGCTGAGGACTGGGGGTCCCTGCCCCTTTAGAACAGTGGGATGGACACAGAGAAGTAGTGGTCAGACTTCAAAGTAGCATTAAATTCGATATCAATAACAAGAAGGCAACCAGAAAATCTCTAAATGCTTGGAAATTAAGCAACACAGTTTTAAATACCTATAGGTCCAAGAAGGATTAGGAATGTAGATTTAAAAATATTTTGAGGACTTCCCTGGTAGTACAGTAAATAGGAATCCATCTGCCAATGCAGGGGACGCGGGTTTGATTCCTAGTCTAGGAACATCCCACATGTCTGAAAGCAGCTAAGCTGGTGCATCACAGTTACTGAGCTTATGCTCTGGAATCCAGGAGCTGCAACTACTGAAGTCCATGCGCCCTAGAGTCTGTGCTCCTCAACAAGAGAAGCCACCTTGGTAAGAAGTCCACACACCACAACAAAGAGCAGCTCAGGCTGTCCACAACTCAGGAAAGCCTGCGTGTAGCAGCAAAGATCCAGCACTGCAAAAAAAATAAATTTCTAAGTAAATACAAACTTAAAAAAACATTTTAAGCTTGTGGGTTACAGCTAAAGCACTACTTATGGGAAAATGTATAGCTCTAAATGCACAGGTTGGAAAAGAAGAAAGGTCCAACATCAGTGATATATGCTTCCAAGGGAAGGAGGTGGAAAATGAATGGCAATATCAAAGGAAGGATATAGGAAAGTCAAGGTAGATCCCAATTAGATAGATAGCAAACATACATCCAAACCATCAAACCCAAACGTGCATTTTGAAGAGATTCATAGAATTGATAAACTGGTAAAGAAACAGAAAGAAAATGCTAATTACTGATAACAGGAATGAATGTGGAATCTAGAAAAATAGTATAGATGATCTTATTTGCAAAGCAGAAACAGAGACACAGATGTTGAAAATATGGATACTAAGGGTGGTGGGGAGTGGGTGGGATGAACTGGGAGATTGGGAGTGATATTACTGACTGATACTACTGACCCATCATATCAATGCTACTGACCCATCATACCAATACTACTGACCCGTAGTATCAGTACACACTCTGTATATAATAGATATGTATATATGTATATGTACATATATAGATATGTATATATACATATGTACATATATATGTATACATGTATTCCCAACCCAGGGATCAAACCCAGGTCTCCCACATTGCAAGCGGACTCTTCACCAGCTGAGCCACAAGGGAAGCCCTGTATTTTTATACTCGGTGTAGAACAGATGACTAACGAGGACCTTCTGTGCAGCACGGGGCATCTACTCAGTGCTCTGTGATGACCTGAATGGGAAGGAGCTCCAGAAAAGAGGGAGTGTATGCATTTGTGTGATTGATTCACTCTGCTGAGTAGCAGAAACTAACACAGCATTGTAAAGCGACTATTCTCCAATCCACATAAGTTAAAAAAAAGGGGGGTGGGATTAAAGGGCTGCATTACAATAGCTCCTACAGATATTACAGAATAGTAAGAGGGGGTGTAAACAATTTGCGGTCAATTTGACAATTTGGATGAAGTGGACTTGTTTAAAAACACAGCTGACAAAACGTAGTGGTCCCAGTGAGGTGGCTGTGGAGTTTGGCCTTTTCCAGCTCCTTGGTTTCTGTGGGTCCTTGGAGCCAGTGCTGAGGCTCACCACCCTCTTCTGGAGCTGCACAGATGTCAGGCGGATGGAGAAGAGAGGAGGGTTCAGAGACTCTTCAACCTGGGCGAGCTGGTGAAAAGTCATGTCAACCAAAGAACTGAAACACCAGCCTCAAGTTACCAGAGCCAACAGCTTGAACAGAGAAGAGCTGGGGGAGTCACAGAAACCAGGATGACCAGAAGACACAGAATCCACACCCTCTACCTCCTGGAACCCAGGTACCACCTTCTGTGTGTGCTCATTAGCTCAGTCCTGTCCAACTCTTTTGCTACCCCATGGACTATAATCTGCCAGACTCCTCTGTCTGTGGGATTCTCCAGGCAAGAATACTGGAGTGGGTTACCATTTCCTCCTCCAGGGGATCTTCCTGACCCAGGGATTGAACCTGCATCTCCTATGTTGGCAGGTGGATTCTTTACCACTGAGCCACCTGGGAATCCCAGTATATAAAGTGAGCAATGATTTATTCAATTCATTAATGAAGGGACTATCTGGCTGGTAAGGCTGACTCCAAGAGAATTGGAAAAAGTAAATTGTTCCAAGTCCACGAAAGCAAGACTGCTTGAATACAATTGCTGATTTACAGGCAAAATTTCTAACATGCTACAGAGCAATAAACTGTAACCTTTGGGGTGATTTTTCTTCCAGGCAAAATTCTTTGCCTTGCTACTGGGCAAGAATCATCTGCATTGCTATCAGTTTTCCACAAGTTATATCCACTCTTCAGATCTGTAAAATAGTCTAATGAATAAATAGTAAGGAGTGGACCCAACAGAGGCCCACGGGCTGAGGTGGTGCTCCTGGTTCCCCACTGCCTGTGCACAATGGTCAGGGCACCCAGACATCACTAAACATCCTGGGTGTCACGTGTGAGAGGGGCAAGAACCCAGGGGTGGGAGGAAGTGAGACCATGGAGGACGACCTGGAAACAGGCAAAGCCCGTCATTCCAAAGGTCCAGAAGGGACCAGGAACACTCCAGCAGTCGCCCTTCCAGGACCAGAAGCCAGCAAGGATCCAGAGGGGGATGCTCGGATCTGAAGATCCTTCTTTTCCACCACTAGGACGTCCTAACCCCTCACACAGCCAGAATCGGCTGAAGGAAGAGGGGGGAGGAGAGAGAACTCAGAGAGCCTGCTCGTTTACATAAAGATACGGGCCATTGAGCATCGCCGATTCAATGGTAATGAATTTGAGCAAACTCCAGGAGATGGTGAAGGGCACGAGAGCCTGGCATGCTGCAGTCCATGGGGTCGAAAAGAGTTGGACATGACTGAGCGACTGAACAACAACATCAGCAACAATGGATCACTGAAGTCAGCCTCTGTGTGAAGTGGGCAGTTGAATGACAGATAAAGAATGAACAAAGGAAACTGAAAAGCTGAAGTAGAAGACTGTGATATTTACAGTGGAAGACTGTGATATTATTGATGAGTCAGTGTCCCCAACTGCTCACCAAGGTGGGTGCCTGTGAAGGACATTCAATCTGCTGTAGGAAACACAGGGACATTTTCTTTGCATGTCAAGTTTACTGTGTTTGATTTGTTTTTCTTTGTAACATTAAGGAAAGAGCTGGAATTCAACATTCGGGGGAAGCACGAAGGAGATTATGTATTTCACAGAACAGAGGTAAAATTTAAATAGAATGTGCTGTGCTCACTCAATAAAACTCAGTAAACCATGATCCCCAGAAATAAGATACCAAGACTAGACTGGTTAATAGACAAACGAGCAAAGATATGGGTGAAAGTGAAAGTGTTAGTCATTCAGTTGTGTCTGACTCTTTGCGGCCCAATGGGCTGTAGCTCGCCAGGCTGCTCTGTCCATGGAATTTTTCAGGCAAGAATACTGGAGTGGGTAGCCATTCCCTTCTCCAGGAGATCTTCCCTGGGTCTCCCATATTGCAGGCAGGTTCTTTACTACCTGAACCATCAGGGAAGCTCTCAAAAAAGATATGGGTGGGAGGGGGACAAATCTTGCTCATTTCAAAATGAAGAATTGATAATGTTTTTCCTTCTCTTGGTTCTTTACATCCACTAAAATTACCAAAGAAATAAAATGTAGACCAAATGGGTATTTCTCTTGTAGTCCACTGGTTAGGAATCTGCCTTGCAATGCAGGGGACCTGGGTTTGATCCCTGGTCAGGGAACTAAGATCCCACATGCTGCGCTACAACTAAGACCAGATGCAACCAAATAAACAAATTAGTTTTTTTAAAAAAGCTGACAAAATGTAGACACAGACATCTGTAGCAGTGCTGGAAAGGAGTTAGGGTGCCCTCAGTGGAGCAGAAGGGTATACAAATTTCTGGAAGCTGTGAAGCAGACAGAATCAGGTTGACACCAAAGACTGAATGCTCAGCTCTAATGTCAGGGGCTGACTCCCACAAGACAGGAGTGGGTGTGTGACCAGCAGCAGCAGAAGGCTCAGGGCCAGAGCAGCAGGCATGAGCAGCAGGAGCGCTGGAGCGCTCAGCCCCAGGGAGCAGGAGAAGCTGAAAAACTCCGATCTGAGAACCATGCCAGGGCCTCCTGCAGGAGAACCTTGCCATTTGCCCCCAGCGCCTTGTGCATGGACTGCTTCCTAAACGAGATGGAGAATATGCTCTTGGAGACTTGCTAACCCAAGCAGGAGAGCCAGGGAGAAGAGCAGGGGGAAGGGACATTTGGCGCCCACCCCCCAGCAAATACCGAGGGGGAGGAGAACTCTTAGGAAAGACCTCCAGCAGGGACTTCCTCGGTGGTCTACTGGTTAAGACTTCATCTTCCAGTCCCCAGGTTGGTTAAGACTTCATCTTCCAGTCCCCAGGTTCAGGTTCAATTCCTGGTTGGTAAACTGAGATCCCGCATGCCTTGGGGCCAAAAACCAAAACATAAAACAGAAGTAATGTTGTAACAAATTTCCATAAAAACTTTTAAAATGATCCATATCAAAAAAATCTTAAGAGAGAAAAAAAAAAAAGACCTCACTGCAGGAGTTGGAGGAGAAACCAGGTTAGGCGGATGGATGTTAGAGAAACACGGGTCTTATGAAGCTCTGCCCTCAACTCATCACAGAGGAGCCAAACCAGGAAGATGCCCTGTTCTTTCTTCTTTTTAACTTTTTATTTTACATTGGGGTCTACCCTATTAACAATGTTGTGATAGTTTCAGGCGGACAGTGAAGGGACTCAGCCATACATACACGTGTATCCATTCTCCCCCAAACCCCCCTCCCATCCAGGCTGCCACATGACATTGAGCAGAGTTCCCTGTGCTGCACAGTAGGGCCTTGTTGGTTATTTGCCCTATTCTTTCTTTATTGGCTGTGATTGGGGATTTGCTTTTGAGCTGCCCACCTTCCCCAGGGAGGAGGGAAGGACTAAACTCTTCCCTCTGTGTCTGGTCCAAATTCTCCGAAATAAAACTCGCCCGCTGCTCCCCGCTTCAGTCACTGTGCCCAGGGTGGAACCCCGCAGCTCTTAGAGCAGATGCTTGGGGGTGTCAAACCCAAGTAATTGCTGAAGGAGCCACAGTGGCTTCCAATATCATTTCTACAGCTCCTTTCATAGAAGTGAGCAGATGGAAATATGAGGATATCCAACATCCCAACAAGCTGAGCACGACTTAGGATAAAGCTAGCATAAGAAAATGTGGGTTTTTTTTTTTTTATTAGTTGGAGGCTATTACAATAAGAAAATGTGGTTTTGGTAAAAAGGAAGACAACAGAACCAGGATAAAGAAGTCCAGAAATAGACGGTTCTGGTCATCTATTACTGTGTAATCAACTACCCAAATCTTGACTTAATAGTAACTGTTTAAGCTAGGGGAGTGGGTGGGGGTGAGTGGGAGGGTGGCTCCAGAGGGAGGGGCTGTATGTATACATAGAGCTGATTCACTTTGTTGTATAGCAGAAACCAGCACTACATTGTAAAGCAATTATCTGCCAATTAAAAATAATTTTTAACAATAGTAATCATTTATTTTGATCACATATCTGGGAGCTGAAGCAGGCTCCACTAGGCAGTTCTGGATCTCTCAAGTCATGGCAGGCAGATGCTGGTTGGGGCTGGGGTCTCCAAGTCTCCTCGCATGGCTGGCATGTGGGTTGGGAAGACGCACACAGCAGGAAACGGAACAGCCTTGGCCATGGGCGGTCTCAGGCAGTCTCTCCAGGTGGCGGCCCCAGGCAGCTCCTGGCATGATGGCGAAAGGCTCCTAGAGCCAGTGTCCAAGAGAGACCACAAAGGTTATGTGACCCTTTCTAATTCAGCCCTGCAAGTGATACGACATCACTTCCACCTCATTTTGTTCCTTGAGGCTGCCACAGAGGCCCATCCACATTCAGGGGGCGGGACCATGGACTGCCCTTTTTGAAAGGATTTGGGGACATATTTTTAAATCATTACATCAACCCGCTTATATGGATCACTTGACCTGTGATACAGTAAGAGAAAACATGGTGTTATCAGTAAATGGTGCAAGAGAGATGGATGTCTGGGGAAAAAATGTGAACCTTACTTAACACCAAACATGGACATTCATTTGTTCCTAGAAATTATATATTTTATAATTCTGTGATATAATATATAATTTTAGGGAGCAAACATAGGAGATCTTCATGATTTTGGGGTAGGAAAAAAATTCTTACATAGGATGTGGAAAGTGCTAACCATAAAAGGAAAAATTAATGATCTGTATTTTATTGAAAGGTAGACCTTCTGTTCACTAAAGACATCAGTAAGGGAAGGGAAAGGAAACACAAAGGCTGAGAGAAGATATTTGCAATACATGGATCTGACAAAAAATTCTTATCTAGAATATATGTCATGCCTACAAATCAAAAAGAAAAAGACACATAGCCCAATAAGTAAATGCTCAAAAGACATGAATAGGCATTTCATAGAGGAGGCTAGACAAATAGCTAAAAAGAAAACACTTTTCATTTCACATTAAGGAAATGACCCACAATATACCCATCCGAATGGCTGAAATGTAAAAGTCTAAAAATACCAGATGCTGATGAAGACACAGAGGGACTGGAATTGCTGAAAGGCATGCCATTGTGCATCTAACTTGGAAAACTCTTTGGCAATATCAGCAGAAGTTGAGCATACAACTACAATACAGTCCAGCCACCTGACCTCAAGGAATACAACCAATAGTAATGAGTACATATATTCACCAAAAGATAAGCAAAGAAATGTAACAATTTCTTAGCAGCACAGTTCATAAGAGGCCCGCTGGAAATAACCCAAATGGCCAACAGCTGTGGAGTGAATAAATAAATTGTGCTGTGGTCACACAATGGAATACTTCACAGCAATAAAAATGATCTATTGATAGATGTGGAAATGTGGTTAAAAAGTCATAGACCATAATTTTGAGCAAAAGAAGTCAGACACAAAAAAGTACCCACTTGGTTTCATTTATGTGAAGTTTATAAACAGATAAAACTAATGCATGGTGATATCAGAATAGTGATTTTCTCTGAGGAACAGGATACATGCATGTGTGTGTGTGTGTTGTGTTTATGTGTAACAAATAGGCTTAAGAAGTTATATAGTCATAACCGCAATACCTCTGTCATAACCAACACAAATTAACTCTAATTAACCCTAACATCATACAATATTCAATCTGTGTTCAATTTTCCCCAATTATGTCAAAGAAAATCATAACATATATATTAAGTACTCAGAAATAAGCAGAAAATAAGCATTTTTCACATAGAGAAAATGATGAAAGATGATCGATGAACATGTATGAGAGCCTGAATACCTTTGTCATGAGTGGAAAGACTCCATGCCATCAAGATGGCAGTTCATTGCTAATATGAATTCAGTGCTATGCCAGTCACCATCCCAGCAAAATGATTCTAACATATATGAGGAGCCAAGGGGCTCTTGAATAAAATTACAAGATGGAGGACTTGGACTAGTATATATCAAGATGAACTATAAAGTTTTTATAATGGAATTGAAGACAGCATGTACTGGCACAAGGAGAGACAGTAAACAAATTTAAAAAGGCTAGAGAGCCCAGAAGTGTGTAGATGGAAGCTTAAGGTTGTGTTACAGATCACTGGGGAAAAGACAGACTAGTCAGTACATGGGATAAGATGATAGTTTATCCATAGGGGGAGACATAGCTTTAAACTCCATATCAGATAACATGAAAATCAGTTTCAGATGGATCGAAAATCTAAGTAAGAAAAACAGAATTTCAAACTTCTAGAAAATATATATAGGAGAATATATCCAAGACATCAGCATAGGAAAGGATTTAAGAAGTCACAAATGGGACTTACCTGGTGATCTGGTGGTTAAGACCCCACACTTCCAATGCAGGGGTCAAGAGTTCGATCCCTTGTTGGGGAACTAAGATCTCACATGCTGTTATCAGTTCAGTTCAGATGCTCAGTCATGTCCGACTCATTGCGACCCCATGGACTGCAGCACGCCAGGCTTCCCTGTCCATCACCAACTCCAGGAGCTTGCTCAAACTCATGTCCATCGAGTCCTTTTCTAGTGAGTCAGTTCTTTGCATCAGGTGGCTGAAGTATTTGAGTTTCAGCTTCAGCATCAATCCTTCCAATGAATATTCAGGGCTGATTTCCTTTAGGATTGACTGGATTGATCTCCTGCAGGCCAAGGGAATCTCAAGCGTCTTCTCCAACACCATAATTCAAAGGCATCAATTATTTGGGGCTCAGTTTTCTTTATAGTCCAACTCTCATATTCATATCCATCATATCCATCACATCACATCCATCATATCCATCACATCACCTCTCACAACCACATACGGTATAGCATGGCCTAAAAAAAATGTTACAGAAATATAAATTATAAAGGAAAAGATGAATGAGGCTGACTACATTAAAATTTAAAACAATTTGAGCAAATGTAAATAAGATTCTCTGAGCAAAGTTAAAGGACAAGCCACAGATGAAGGGTGGGGGAGATTTTGCAAAGCACAGGACCAAAAAGGAATGATATCTAAAATGAAGAAACAAACAAGAAAAAGAAAAGTAACCCAACAATTCAAAAAGAGAAAAATGAAATGCCCAGTAAATGTAAAAAATATACTCAACATCGTTAGAAATAAGGGTAATGCAAGTTAAATCCACAATGACATACATTCACACCACCAGAACAATACCAAGTCTGACAATACCAAGTCCTACCAAGGATATGAATGGTAGCAGCTTCTAAAGAATGCTGGAGAAAGTGTGGATTAGAGCAACCACTTTGGAGGGAAAATTGACAATATACAAGGGGCTTTCCTGGTGGCTCAGATGGTAAAGAATATGCCTGCAGTGCGGGAAACCTGGGTTTGATCCCTGGGTTGGGAAGATCCCCTGGAGAAGGGCATGGCAACCCACTCCAGCATTCTTGCCTGGAGAATCCCATGGACAGAAATGGGGTCACAAAGAGTCAGACACTACTGAACGACTAAGCACAGCACAAGGGGCTTTCCCAGTTGCTCAGCAGGTAAAGAATCTGCCTGCAATGCAGGAGGCACAGAAGATATGGGTTTGATCCCTGGGTTGGGAAGATCTCCTGGATTTGGAAATGGCAACCCACTCCAGTATTCTGTCCTGAAAAATCCTATGGACAGAGAAGCTTGGCAGGCTACAGTCCAAAGGGTCGCAGAGAGTCAGACACCACTGAGCTACTGAGCACAAGAAAGTTAGAGATAGTCTAATTATAGGACTAAAGAATTGCAGTCCAGTTAACACACCATAGCAAAAAAAAAAACCTGGCCCAATGGTATATGCATAAGAAAGTTCATTGAAATGTTATTTTCACCATTAAAAATTTGAAATAATACAAGTGTTCATCATTTGGAGGGGAAATGAACAAATCGTGGTCCAACCACAGAATTCTATGCAACAGAGAAAACATATGAACTAGCATGTATCAATATGGGAAATGAAAAGTGTGAGTGGCTCAGTCATGTCTGACTCCTTGCAACCCGGGGGACTGTAGCTCTCCAGGCTCCCTCGTCCATGGGATTTTCCAGGCAAGAATACTGGAGTGGGTTGCTATTTTCTTCTCCAGGGTGTTTTCCCAACCCAGGGATAGAACCCAGGTCTCCTGCATCGCAGGCAGACTCCTTACTGTCTGAGCCACCAGGGAAACCGCAGTGAGAGAAGACCATTACAATTTTATGTCACTGAAGTTGAATATTTACGTGATATGGACAGTTCCTTCCTGCAGAAAATTGTTTCCCTAATTGCTATAAGAAGAAGTAGAAAATCTAATGCCAACATCCATTAAAAAATTGAAAAAGAGGCTTCCCCGGTGGTCTCATGGTTAAGAATCCCAGTATCAATGCAGAGGACACGGGTTTGATTGCTGGTTTGGCAATATTCCCATAAGCCCCTGCACCACAACTACGGAAGCCTTTGTGCCCTGGAGCCTGTGCTCCACAAGAAGAGAAGCCACTGCAATCTGCGACTAGAGAGTAGCCCCTGCTCGCTTCAATTAGAGAAAGCCTGCATGCGGCAACGAAGACGCTGCACAGCCAAAATAAATAAACATTTTTTAAAATTGAAAAGTATTCTTCATCACGCATTTCCAAAAAAGATCACACAAATTGAGTTCAAAAAACTTCAAGGAACAGATATGAACTACTGGAGACAGAATTATACAGAAATCTTCCTTTTGTGCTTAGAAATTAGCATAACCTTGATACAAAAATCTAACAGAATAGCACACAAAAGAATCAATAGATCCATTTTACTTAGTCATAGTTGTAATATCCCCTAGATAAAATATTAATATTTGAATCCAGCAGTGTTTTAAAAATAGTATACCAAGTAGAATTTATTTCAGGATGTAAATTTGGTTCAACATTAAGGTATTTATTCATAGACAGTGAAAAATCCACATGTTCTTCTCAAAAGATCCTGAAAATTGTTAGAATACTAGAATTAATAGGAACAGCTAGCATTTATTCAGCATTTACTAGGTGTCAGTTTCTGTGTTGAGAATTTCCCATGTTTTATTTAATCCTCACAATAATCCTATCATCCCCTTTATTTCTACGTAAGGGAATTAAAACTTAGAGAAATAAAGCTTGCTTAACTTGGTGGAAATTATTTAACAGGAACCAATAGCCACCACCATAGTCTTTTTTTTTTTTTAACTTTTTATTTTGTATGGCAATGTAGCTGATTAACTATGCTGTGATAATTTCAGATTCACAGCAAAGGGACTCAGCCCTAAGTATACATGTGTCCATTCTCCCCCTCGAAATTCCCTTCCCATCCAGATTGCCACATAACACTGAGCAGAGTTCCCTGTGCTATACAGTAGGTCCTTGTTGGTTATCCATTTTAAATACAGTAGTAAGCAAATACCATAATCATTGAAATAGGACCCCAACCCCTTGCCTGCTTGAATCTCCACCAGCCCTCATCCTTGGCAGTTTTGTCTCAGTTTCCTGGATTTTTCTTTTTAGAGCTGTGTTGCTATGCAATCCATAGTAGGACAGAGCCCCAGTTTATTACTGGCACAGACAAAAAGCACAGGATGAATTTTACACCTCTGGTCCTGTCACTAGCACCTACCTTCTGCCATTGGAAGGAATTCAGGAAAACCAGAGATGTTTGTTGGAGAGATCATGGAAAGAGTCCTCTGCAGCAACCAGCATTCCCATGGAGGTCTGGTGGTTAAGACTCTACACTTCCACTACAAGGGGCTTGAGTTTGATCCTTGGTTGGGGAACTGTGATCCCACATGCTGCATGGTATGGCCAAAAAAAAGAAAAAAGAGTGTTGGTCCTATAAAGGGATCATCAGTCCCATCCTTTGCCCTCTCTAAGCCTCAGTCTCCCTAACTCTAAAATAATGGCACTGGGTTGGATGATGTCCAAGTTCATTGCTTCTGACTTTACACTGAAAGACTGATTATCCAAAACAAGGCTCAAATTACTTTTGAGAATTGCAGCATAGAAAATGTCAGCTTATTGGCCCCCCTGCTGCTAGATAACACTTGTAAAATTTGTAAGAAGGAAGTGTGAACATCTCAACTCATGGCTGGAAATGAATTATGTTCTTCAGAAAACTTGCCAGTTTGCAAAACTTTGGGCTCTTGTTAGTTTACCCTTCAAATGCAGGAAGGCAGTTTGTGGAGCTCTGCAGAGGGGATTTGCGTGAATTTGGGGGAAATACTGTCAACAGAAAGTGTTCTCTTGCTATATATGTGACAAGTAGAGGCAGAAAACATATGCACCGTGCAGCTGACGGAGCCCCAGCCCTCTCAGACAGGAAGACAGTCTTCAAAGTTCTCTATCACTAGAGGAGATAAAGACAGACATTTTCTAAATGCCATGTTGGTTCTGTGTGGCAGAATATTCAAAGAGGTGGAAATCTGACATTTCTTTCTGGGAAATAAACTGCTGATGTGCAGACCTAGAGAAATGCTGGGAGAGGCGGGCATATTTGCATAAGTCGTCTGAGAGCCTCATGAATGGATACTGATTGAGACTCTAACCCTTTGCCCCTGAGATTCACGTTCTGGAAATCTGCCTCAGTAGCTCACGCCTTGCCTAAACAATATCCGGAGGGAGGAAAGAGCAACATAGCCTCTGAAATACAGTCATCGTGGGGATAAAAGCATTAGACTTTGGGGCAGGTCCCTGCCTGGAATTGGTGGTCTCTTAAGAAAGGAACAGGTTGGTTTTTGGTTTTTCTAATTTTTATTTTTTAATCGGATGATAATTGTGTTGGTTTCTGTTGTACAAGAGGAATGCTTTTTTTTTTTTTTTGCTTATTCTTTTCTTTTTTAATTTGGATGGTAATTGTTCTGTTGGTTTCTGCAGTACCAACAAAGTGAATCAGCCATAGGTATACATATATCCCCTCCCTCTTGGAGGGGAAGGAGAGGGTGGGATGAATTGAGAGAGTAGCATTTTAGTGTTTATTTGGCTGCATCAGATCTTAGTTGAGGCACACAGGATCTTCGTTGCGGTGCTTGGGTCCTCTAGTTGTGGCCCATGAGCTTAGCTGCCCCAAGTCATGTAGGATCTTAGTTCCCCAACCAGGGATTGAACCTGCATCCCCTCGCATTGCAAGGTAGATTCTTAACCACTGGACCAGAAGGGAAGTTCCAGGAGAGGAATGGTTTGAACCTTTGAGGCTGTGGATCCTGGGATGGGTGGCAATCAGCCATCCTGGAGGCTAACTAGAGGCCCAGGAACATGGTTGGTGTATGGCAGCAAAGCTAAGAAGCTGTGACATGGGGTCTCTTGACAAAGCTCTTGGGAAGGCTGGAAGAGCCCACACCTGGAAGAACCAGCTATGCTGTAAGGTAAAAACTTCCTAGCTGTTAATATCAAACATCTTCCCCAGGTGATGTGGCATCCTTCGGGTACTAGGAGGACACTCCATCTGGAAGGCATGAGCCAACTGGCTCTCTAGTCATAAACAAGCACCTTGGGGACTTCTTAGTCCCAGGAAATGTATTCAAACTTGGTGACGTTGGAGCTTGAGCTGTTCAGTAGAAATATTGGCGATGAATGTGTTCTTGTTGTTTTGTAATCTCAGAGTGGCAAAGGGGAGCACAGATGTACGAGAGGAGAGGAACCCTAGTGGTGGCTCCCAGGCTGTCCCCCGTTCTCAGAACAGGAGGGGTGCCCCTCAGTCCAGGGGGACTCCAGGTCGACCACAATGCACTGGAGGACTTCACGCAGCTCCGTGGGCTTGGCCTTGGTCTGGCTGCTGTATCCCAGCCCAACTTGGATTACTTAGACCCTCTTGACAAACACCTCTTGGAGACTGCTTAATTTTATGTTCCAGTACATTTTAAGTCCATTTTGACCATTTACACTCTAGAAAACATCCATATCATTGAGATTTTTCAAATGTACTGATGGGTTTTACACAGCACCACCCCTTGTGCTTTTAATCTCCTTGGTACCCATGGTTATATCCTCTTTCTCACTCCTGTTGTTGTTCAGTCGCTGAGTCGTGTCCGACTCATGGGGACCCCGTGAACTGCAGCATGCCAGGCTTCTCTGTCCTTCACCATCTCCCAGAGCTTGCTCAAACTCACGCTGATTGAGTCGGTGATGCCATCAACCATCTCATCCACCCCCTTCATCTCCTGCCCTCGATCTTTCCCAGCATCTGGTTCTTTTCCTGTCAGTTGGCTTTTCTCATTCTTAAAGGTGTATACTTGTCTTTTCTCTCTTTTTCTAGATTAATTTTGCCAGAGGTTTATCCAAATTCAAACTATTATAAAGACCTTTCTCTGTGGTTTATTTTTAATTCTACTGGTGCTCTGTTTTGTGAATTGTTAAATTCTGCTTTTAATTTGACTTATTTCATCTTCCGGATTTCCTTGATGCTGTTTTTATAATGGTCTCAGTTTATTTCTTCTTTCCCTGCATTTAATTCTTCTTCTTCAATCATGAAAGCTATGGTTTTGGCCCTCAGTATAATAAACAGCTGTCATTCACCTCACTCCATAAATTCTAATATGTAGTAGTCTCATTAGAGTGATTTTCTAAATATTTTGTAATTATACTTAATTTTCTCATCAGCTCAATCATTATTTTTTAACGTTACTAAAATCAAATAGCTTGTTGGTTTGTTAGTTTGTTTAATCTTTTGTGGTCAGAAAATATAGCCTGTAAAGTTTCTACTTTTTAAAATATATAGATGTTTTCTTTGTAAATAAACACCAAATCAATTTTTGTAAATGTTCTGTAAACATTTGAAATCAGTGTATATTCCCTATAGGCAATAAAAATGTCTATTCAGCTAACTAATTTAATAGTCAATTATTTTATATCATTCTCCTAGTGTTATCTTTAAATATTCAAACATGTATCTTAGTCTACACTGTTCTATCAGTATTAAAATAAAATTTACATTAAATTATTGAATTAATTAAAATTATTAAAATATTTACACTGCCCAAATGATGTAAAAATTTTATTACATTTTGATTTAGTTCCACCTTCCCTCTACTAGTTTTTATTGAAATAATGCAGAATTTTAGATACAAGTTATCTTTATGAAGTTTTTCTGTTATGTAACTTTTATTTTTTAAATTATTAACATTTACATTGTTTTATAGCTGTATTTGGGCTTCCCAGGTGGCTCAGTGGTAAAGAATCCACCTGCCAATGCAGGAGACCCAGGTTCAATCCCTGAGTGGGGAAGATCCCCTGGAGAAGGAAATGGCAACTCACTCCAGTATTCTTGCCTGGGAAATCCTATGGGCAGAGGAGCCTGGTGAGCTATAGTCCATAAGGTCGCAAAAGACTGGGATACAATTTAGGACTCAGGTCAGTTCAGTTCAGTTGCTCAGTCATGTCCAACTCTTTGTGACCCCATGGACTGCAGCACACCAGGTCTCCCTGTCCATCACCAAGTCCGGGAGTTTACTCAAACTCATGTCCATTGAGTTGGTGATGCCATCCAACCATTTCATCCTCTGTCATCCCCTTCTCCTCCTGCCTGAAATCTTTCCCAGCATCAGGGTCTTTTCAAATGAGTCAGCTCTTCTCATCAGGTGGACAAAGTATTTGAGTTTCAGCTTCAACATCAGTCCTTCCAATGAACACCCAGGACTGATCTCCTTTAGGATGGACTGGTTTGATCTCCTTGCAGTCCAAGGGACTCTCAAGAGTCTTCTCCAACACCACAGTTCAAAAGCATCAATTCTTCAGCGCTCAGTTTTCTTTATAGTTCAACTCTCATATACATACATGACTACTGGAAAAGCCATAGCTTTGACTAGACGGACATTTGTCAGCAAAGTAATGTCTCTGCTTTTTAATATGCTGTTTAGGTTGGTCATAACTTTCCTTCCAAGAAATAAGCTTCATAAAAAATTTAGGACTAACAAACAATATATACACTTTAACAATATAGCATTATCTTTTTTTTTAAACCTGCTCCTCATAACCAGTAGAAAGTTAGTGCCCTTCTTGGCACTATTCAATTTACTGCCTTTCAGAAATGAAGATTTCTTTTTGACAACCATTTAGAGTCACTAGAAAGTAGTGTTTTCTATCTGAGAGTGATTCTATAAGGAACAGAAGTTCACTAAGGTTACCGCAAATAACGAATCTTTTAGTGTAAGGACAAGAAGAGCCTTGATCCTGTTCTCCTCTCATTGCTTCTCATGGTCTCTTAGTGATGCCCTTCCTCTGACTGTCCTTGTTTTTGCCACCACCAAGGCTATGACTGCCGCACCTGATGGATCAGCAGACTGGGAAGGGCACCAGACTTTCTTCTTTTATTTTTTCTGCCATACCACACCACATGCAGAACTTCCCCAGTCAGGGATCGAACCTGTGCCCCCTGCATCAGAAGAACAGAGGCTTAACCACTGGACCAGCCAGGGAAGTCCCATGCCTCAGATCTTGATGTTACAGTGTCAGAAAGACTGCTGATGAAACCTTCCATATCTTTGTGCAGTTTCTTTCCCCTCCCTATATGGCTACTTTTGTCCATGGAATTCTCCAGGCAAGGATACTGGAGTGGGTACCCATTCCCTTTTCCAGGGGATCTTCCCGACCCCAGGATCGAACCCAGGTCTCCTGCATTGCAGGCAGATTCTTTACCATCTGAGCCACAAGGGAAGCCCTGTCTGACTGCAAAAGTGCCCAAAGATGGTATACTCTTGTTCCACCTTCATTTTAGTTTTCCTTTCCCTTCTAAGATGCATTTTTCCAACAGCCTCCCAATGAGTCGCTCCTTCTCTAGTAGCTGGACAGTGTGTTCTTGTGCACCTTTGATCGATTTGTTTGCATTTTTCCATACCTGGGGAAATAGAGCAAAAATAGCCCATGTTTTTTGTAGATCAAACTTGAGAATCAAAATATTTAAATATTAGAAAATAACAAATTCTCTCCACAATATTGCATGAATTCCATCCCCTCCATGCATCTTTCCATCCCAGCTAGTAGTTATGGTCTGTACTTATGGATATACCATTTTATTAATATTTAAATTTCACCAAGAGTTCAGGTATATGCTAGCTTTATGTTCAGATTTTTGAAATGAAGATAAAATGAACAAACAGCTTAAGGGTGCAGTGTGTTTAACACTGCACAGTATGTTGATTTGGGATTCCCAGGTGGCTCAGTGATAAAGAATCCGCCTGCCAATGTAGGAGACGCAGGAGACATGGGTTCGATCCCTGGGTCAGAAAGATCCCCTGGAGGAGGAAATGGCAACTCACTCTAGTATTCTTACCTGGAGAATCCCATGAACAGAGGAGCCTGGCAGGCTACAGTCCATGGAGTCCCAAAAAGTCAGACACGACTGAGCACACATTCCCAGTAATATTAAGCAAATAGACGATGTAGGGGGTGGTTAACTGTCCACTTAGGAACACAAGTATAGGCACAAAGCCCGCCAGTGGAGGTAATACCCACCATTCAGGTCTGAACAGAGGCCCTTGGTTGTGACAGAATCTCCCCTCGACTTCAAACTTGAGACAAAGCACGGAACATACAAAACTTGATTGAGACATACCATTCAGTATACCAAAACTGACTTCAGAACAGTAACAGGATAGATTGGGCAGAGCCAGTTTGGGTTGTGGGGGCCAGTCTGTAGCGAGCAGGGTTGCCCGGAGGCTGGAAATGTGGCAGCTGAAGCCTAGAATAAGGAGATGAGAGCAGCCGTCTTCTAAAAATCGCTGATTTCCAAACAAATTCCCAAGTCGTTTTTGGTCTTAATCATCTCTTAGCACAGACTCTGGCAAGCCTGTTAATTGCTCTGAGGAAGGAGTGGGGCCACCCAGTGCAGTCCCGCAGGACAACACAATCAGTGTCGGGTTATGACACTGGGCATCTTCTGTGTCCTGAGCAAATGCCTTCCACTTAACCCATCTGTCATCTGGGGAAGTGATTCTGACGGGTCACCTTTCATAATGGCTCCGCCACTATTTATAGAACCAGCAGATTACTTCGCATGATCAGCTCTGGTCTTTGTTACCTGATTGAATTCACGCTGTCGATACAGCTGGTTGTTTATCCCCAAAGCAATAAGTGACGTGCTTTTTCAGTCTCCTTGCCTTCCTACCATTGGTGTCCGGAGGGCAGAAGCTAAGCAAGTTTGCATCTTCTCTGACATTTCCTGTGAACCCACAAGGCGGGGGCCTGTCCTGGGTCCAGGTTGGTAGTGGCCCTTGGTCAGACTTGGACCCTGCCCTTGAGAAACTGACATGCTGCTCTGACTGCGTTGTGTACCCCCAAATTCATATGCTGAAGTCCTGACACTCAATGGGATTGTAGTTGGAGATAAGGCATTTAGAAGAGTATGTACTCAGTCTCGTGTCCAACTCTTTGCAACCCCATGGACTGCAGCCCACCAGGCTCCTCTGTCCATGGGTTCTCCAGGCAAGAATACTAGAGTGGGTTGCCATGCCCTCCTCCAGGGGATCATCCTGACCCAGGAATCGAACCCATGTCTCCTGTGTTTCCTGCATTAGATTCATGACCACTGGCACCACCTGGGAAGCCCCCATTTGGATCTGCTGCCCCCAAACCCTAAAACTGCTCGCTTTCACAATTGTGCCAGGTCAGCCCAGCAGCCATTCCCTTCAGGGTCACTCACTGGCCAAGATCAGAAACGCTGACTCTGGAGCAAGTTCCCCTCCAGCCACCCCAAGAAGGTGGCAGATGGAGTGTCTGGCCTGTGCAGGCTCCATGCTGAAGGACGGTTACATTCTGCTGGGGACCACTGAGCTGACCCCTGGGAAGGCTGGCCCCTCAGATCCCAGGGAACGGCAGCTGAGTTCAGCTGCATCACTGCTGGGGGTCAGGTCCTCATTGGGAAGCAGGGCTGGAAGGGATGTGTGTCCGCCCTGTAATTAACGTTAATCAACGCACACCATCTGGAGGGTGGAAGAATCTGTTCTTTGCATCCACGCTTTTGGCTTTCATCCCAGCTGAAGGATCCAGAAAATGCTGATAAGCTTCCTCTGGGGCACATTGCCAGGTTATAGGGCCCAGTTCTGGCCCCAGTCAAGACAGGGGAGAGCCACCAGACAATTTCTCCAAGGTCTGACTTTTATAATTGGTGCGGGATCTCTGATATTAACTTAGGGCAGGGTATTTCAGTCTGTGTTTGAGAGACCAGACTTGAGTCCAGCTGTGAAACACAGCCCTAAAGCCACTGTACTGTGCTCCTCACCATGGTCACTTTGGTGAATTTTATATTATGTATAGTTTATAACAATTTTTTACAGCTGTATTTTTATTTTATCTTTAATTCATTTTTATTGGAATATAGTCTTACAACATTGTGTTAGTTTCTGCTATACAGCTAAGAGAATCGGACTCATACATACACCCCTCTGTTTTGCATTTCCTCCCCATTCAGGTCACCACAGAGCGGTGAGTAGAGTTCCCTGTCTGTACGGCAGGTTCTTGGTAGTTATCTATTTTATCCATAGTATCAACAGTGTGTATGTGTCAATCCCGACCTTCCAATTCATCCCAATTGTTTCATGGGCACTTTCAGTTTTGCAAGTTGAAGAGAGCTCTGGAGACTCTGGTGATGGCTGCCCGGTGATTTGAATGTCCTAAAGTCGCTGAACTGTGCACTTAACCATGGTCACCATGGTAAATTTTATGTTATGTCTATTTTATCACAATTTTTAATGTTATATTTTTTAAAAGAGAGAAGGAAAGAAAAAAAGCATCGGTGTAAAGTGTGGCTGCTCCCACCATGATGCCCAGGCAGGAACTCTCCAGGCCAGACTTTCCTGCCAGTCCAGCTCAAGTCTGGGCATCGTGGGAAGTGACCAGCCTTCTTCTGTCCTATTCTGTTTCAGCTGCTGCCAGTTTGGGTCCCTGCTCTCTAAAGGAAAGGTCACTGCTCTCTCTGGCTTCCAGCTGTGATGTCTGGTCACCCCCGCCTCCCTCCTGAAGCAGCCCCACCCAGGGTGCGTGCCCACCCAGTGGCCCTTATGAAGTGGTAATCACTCTGACCAGCAGGTGAGTGCCCTCTGGGAAGAGACCTCAGTGGGCACGAGGTCTCAGCTCTCATGTGCAGGAGGAAAAGGGAAGGAGCCAACTTGCACTCCAGGGGTGCACATAAGAACCCAGGGTTGTGCTCTGCCCCCCCACCCCTACTCCCACTGCAGGTACGTGGGCATAACCCTCTGATCTACACTGCCCTGGCTTTCTGCAGGGGTGGAAGATGGTACCAGTCAATCCTGCGCCGGAGGAGGAGCCCGAAGCCGCCACTGAGAGATGGAGGACCCCACACCTGAGCCCGTCTACGTGGATGTGGACAAAGGACTGACCTTGGCCTGCTTCGTCTTCCTCTGCCTGTTCCTCATCGTGATGATCATCCGCTGTGCCAAGGTCATCATGGACCCTTACAGCGCCATCCCCACGTCCACCTGGGAGGAGCAGCACCTGGACGACTGAGGCGCGGGCAGGCAGGGGCAGTGGGGAGGGACCGAGACCCTGGCGCTCTCTGGATGAAGTTGCCCCAGGACACCTCTGTCCCCTGGCCACCAGCCTTCCAGCCCCTGGAGGCAGGCGGGAACAGATTCGGCCACTGGGGATGGAGAAGGCTCACCTTAGCCTTGTCCACTTTCACACGAGCAGCAGGCCGAGATGCATGGGATGCTGTGGGCAGTGCCATGGCCAGCCGGTCTGGGGATGAGAGGACCGTGAGTCAGTAGCCCGGCTCCAGGCTGGGGACTCTGTGAGACTATGGGTAATGCCAAGCCCCATTTAGCATTGGATACAGGACAGATCATATAACAGTGGTCGGGTTTTAAGGACACCCTTGCCCTGATCATGCCAAGTAGCACACGCACTCGCCCTAGGGGTGCAGAGCACAGACGTCCACCTGAAATCCCCCCTTCCCATGGGCTGGCAGTGGTGCCAGAGTGGTGACCCAGGGAAGTGGATGGATTCAAATTCACAAAGGCACAGGGGCTGCTTCCCAGCAATATTTTTTTAAACTAAAATATAGAAGGGTATATTTTTTCCTGTTATAAATGAAATGTGTATTTTAGAAGTTTGGAAAAATACAGATAAATAATAGGAGAGGGGGAAAATAATACTTATAATCCCACTTCCCCAAAGCCACCATCTTGATATATTTTCTCTCAGTATTTTTACATATATTTTTCAATAGTCAAACTGTGTGCATGGTGTTGCATCACTTCATATTAGAGCATGAACACTTTCTCATGTCATCAAACCCCCTTCAGAGCCATCATTTTTACTGGCTGCAGAGTATTCCATTGGCGGATAGGTCTTGGTGTAATAATTATCTCTGTTGGTCATATGTTTCTTTTTTCCTCCACTATTCTTCATGCAAAATTATTTCACCTAGTGACCTCTTGAGAACACACAGTATATGAGATGAATATCAGACAGGAAGACCTGGGTTCTACTCTTGTCTGTCACTCTAAGGCTGTGTGACCTTGAGCAAGTCACTTTACTTCTCTGTGCCTCCGTCCCCTCGTTGTATAAAAGGGGAGGAAAAACCTTGCCCTTTTTGTTTTGTGTAAGCCTCATGTGAATGAAAGGGCAAGAGGGGGAGTGCTTTGAATGTAAATGTGCCGTGGGGGGAGACAAGGAATAAGTTGTTGATTATGACTCCTTTCCCTCTTTTCCCACCCTTCTCACCCACCTCACACTCTATCACCTAAATCTAAGGACTTGCAGCAAGAATACTGGACCAGAGTCCACAAACCTGGTCCCAAGTCCCAACTCCTCTACTTTCTTGCCCTATAATCCCAAATAACTCAGCCTCTCTGATCCCCAATTTCCTCATCTGTAAAATGAGGGAATAACATCTACCTCTCAAGGTTGTTGTGAAGATGAAATGAGAGAACATGGGCAAACATTCGTGTCTTTTCTTGATTTTTACCACCCCCAGGAGAAGCCAGGGGTCTGAACTGGGAGAAGGAGGGGTCTGGATTCCCCTCTCTCAGAGGAATCTGGAACTCTGGATTTTCCTCAGTTCCCAGGCCCCTTTTGAAAGGCCAGACCTCCCAGCCAGGACCTGGTCAGAGGAATGCTCACAGCAACCTCTCCCACCCAGCACCTCAAGGAATATGGTGTCTATTAATTTAAGTAATCATCATTGTTATCAGTAATCCTGCAAACACAATACGAAGTTAAGTGAGACCGCCTGAACACCCCCTGACTCTGAAGGTATTTATTCCATCCCTCTAAGGCCTGCCAGCCATTTCCCTCAGAAGTGACCTGCAGCTGGGAAGAAGCTCAAGGCTCCCTTCCCATCACCCGCATCCCTGCCATCAGTACCGCCCCATCCTGGGTCACCTGGGAAACAGCTTTCCAAAGCACTGTTACCACGAGGTGACCTCCTGAAAGTGAACAGGGGCACCGCTGTGCAGGTGGCATTCCAGGGCATTTCCAGCTGTTCCCCATGCCACCCCCCACTGTGTGGGGTGCAGAAAGGGACAGCTGGCAAAGGCAGTGGACAAATGCATTGGAGGCTCCGTCTGAGGGGATGATTTAGAGCAAGGACCCTGTACATTGCCTCAGGCCCAGCAGCAGCCTTCACTCTGCAGCCTACCTCAGATAGCAAGCACTTCTGTGAAAAGCTCATCAGCCTGGATTTACAGTGCCAATCAGAACCAACTCCCAATCAGCAAATAACAGATCCCGAGGAACAAGAGGTCTTGAAGACCTCACTTGGAGATATTTTAGAGCTCTAAGGAGTAAACAACAGGTGCCTGAGGGCTGTACTACTCAAACCCTGATGAAGGACAAGTAGCTCCTACAACATTGAGGAACTTGCTAGAAATCCAAAATCATGGACCCCCTACTCCAGACCTCCAGAACTCTAATCTCTGCAGGTGGGGCCCAGGAATCTCTTAGCAAGATCCACTGAGCGATTTCTATGCATGAACCTGGGCTTCCCAGGTGGCTGAGTGGTAAAGCATCCTCCTGCCAATGCAGGAAACTCAAGTTTGGTAAAGCATCCTCCTGCCAATGCAGGAAACTCAAGTTCTATTCCTGAATTGGGAAGATCCCCTGGAGGAGGAAATGGCAACCCACTTCAGTATTCTTGCCTGGAGAATTGCATGGACAGAGGAGCCTTGCAGGTTACAGTCCATGGGGGTCACAAAAAGTCAAATGTGACTGAGCATGCACACACATTAATTAAATGTATCAATATGTTTTTAGGGAGGGATATGATCAATTAGTTTGAGAAGCACTGCCTTGGGGGTCCTCTGGTCTCACTTATTTCTTTGCCACACCTAGAGTTGCTAATATTTCCCACCCTATCTCTTTTGACTTTTTTTGGTGGCAAAGGGAAATAATTAACATTTCAGCAAAAGATGGAACATTTCAAAATCACTCCTATTCTAAGCCTCCAGATAATAGTGATTTCCATTGTGTGTCCATGTGTTCCCTTCTCATCTTTGTCCACATGCAAGATATATTTTTTCATAAAAGCCTCCTGTTACAACATTTTAATCAGTATCTCATAACATTTCTGCATAAGCATGTTTCTGCTACAGTCTTCCTATTTATCATTTTAGTGGCTATAAACCATACCATCTAGTGCGTGTGTGTAGTTATCCAGAATCCTGTTATTAAGTATTTGGATTGCTTTCATTTTTCCCTAGTATCCATGTTGCAAAATAAAAATAAAGAATGAAAGCTTAAGACAGATATGATGAACCCTGGGGCTTGCTCAGGAAGGTGGATAATAAATATTTAAATGATACCCCCTGCAGCTTAGAGACACATGGGGGAGGGAGAGCCATCTAAATATTTGATCATAATAAGGGATAACCCAACTGAAATTTCGAGCTTTTGTTGTTGCTTTAGCTGCTAAAGGATGGAGGAGATGGTCCTTTGTCATCAGAGCATCTTAGCCAGTTTGTAGCTGGCTGAGATAAAGTTAGGGCTTCAGATGGAGAGGTAAACTGTTCAGCGAAAGAAATGGAGAGAATTTTTGAAGACTGGAAGCTGGCAGAGAGAAAATGAAAAGCATCAGAGAGAAAGAGGTGTTGACCTCAACCCAGGATTTAAGGCAAAATATGATCAGAGAAAAAGTCCCTGCTGCATGGTTTGGGTGATGGAGTCTCCAGATAGTGGTGTCTGGTGGCTGATTTTAAGTTGTTGCCTGTTCTGTGCTCTGCTCCAGTCCCTTCCTGTTACCCCAAATTCTCAGTAAAGTCTGATACACAATCCACCTTGTGGCCGTGGTGTTTGCGGGGCAATAAAGACATCTGGGGGGGGGGTGGGGAGATAAAAGACATCTGGGAAGTGGGTGATGTGAAGGAATGTTATCTGGAAAGGGATGTCATGCTAGGGACAGGTGAGGTAGAGAAAAACAGCAGAAGCAAGAAATCAGTGATGGTCGCTAGCAAAAACATGACCCCTGAGAATGCTCAGACAGGCTGGTATGACTAATAGAGGACACTAGTTTTACCTGCCTGGTCTATCAATTCCCATCAACTCTGTTTCATTTTTTCCAGTTAGTTGCTCAAATATCTACATGTTCTTATTGAATTGCTACTCTTTTTTTCTTCTTGGTCATGCCATGCTGCATGCTGGATCTTAGTT
Organism: Odocoileus virginianus; assembly: GCF_023699985.2. Lineage (NCBI taxonomy): Eukaryota > Metazoa > Chordata > Mammalia > Artiodactyla > Cervidae > Odocoileus > Odocoileus virginianus. The sequence continues at coordinate 56,075,063 of NC_069689.1, forward strand.
CCCTGACCAGGGATGGAACCCTCCCCACTGCATTGGATGGGCAGAGTCTTAGCCACGGGACCACCAGAGAAGTCCCTTATTGAACTGAAACACCCATGACTCCCTCTCCTATAAAATTGCCACAGAATTTGAGGCTAACTCAATCCAAAAGGAGCTGGTTCTGCTTTGAAACATCAGGTGGGGAGAATTTCAAAGCCTGGCGTGTCCACAAGTGTGCTTCTACATCCACAGCCCTGCATGTGTGAAGGAGGACAGCCTGCAATGCCCTTTCTGTTTATGGCCCAGTCTGCTGAGAGGCGCTTGAGCCAAGCTCCCTGGTCCACATTCACATACCCAGTCACTCCATCCAAACAGTACTCGAGGCTGGCTGTGTCCAAAGGAACAGACAGCTTCAGCCATGCCAGCCCTGAATCCATAGGTCCTTGGTCATCATCGGCTAAGATACTTCCTCCTTCCTGGGGAGTTTGTCTTGGGGACCCATATCACTCAGAATCCTAGCAGGAGAGAGATGTACCCCCAAAGCTTTCCATGAAGACAGTTCAATGACGAAATATTTACAGAGGCTGGTCAGGGTCAAGGGAAACAAAAGAAGGGGACAAAATACCCATGGATGACCATGCATGACAATGCAAGTCCATCACCACTTTAGCCAGAAAAAAGAAGAAGGAGAGGGTGTCCCTAGAAGCCACTGGAAGAGGACCCCCTCCTCAACCAAAGCCGTGGCTCCAAGCAGCCAATCAAAGCGCAGCTCAGTGGAAAGTGAATAAGATTTCTCACACTCTGCCCTCTAGTCTCCTGTCCCAGCAGCCAAAAACAACAGAAGCAAAAGAACAGGGAACTCTGGGTGATAGGGTTCATATATATTAGTGAAATAGAGCAAATGAAAACTAACCAGTACTGGGACTTCTCTGGTGGTCCAGAGGTTAAGACTCTGAGCTTCCAATGCAGGGGGTTTGGGTTTGAGCCCTGGTTTGGGAACTAAGATCTCATGTGCTGCACAGCTCGACCATAAATAAGTAAATAAATCCATGGCCCCCAGGTAATTAATTAACTAATGCCTCCAGATAATAAATTCAAGCACCAAATAATAAATAAATTCCTGCCTCTAGATAATAAATAAATAAAATCAAGCCCCCAGATAATAAATAAATTCATCTCCCCAGATAGCAAATAAATAAATCCATGCCCCCAGATAATTAATTAATTAATGCCTCCAGATAGTAAATAAATGCATGCCTCCAGATAACTAATTAATTAATTACTTCATGCCCCAAGATAATAAATAAATTCATGCGCCCAGGCTAGACATACAGAATAGGGATATGGGATGAGAAGTAACTAGAGATTCCTCAGGGAAGTCCTGGGTTCTAGAGCCAATCTTCCTTGTCGCCATTGTGTTGCAACAGCCCCGTTTCCCCTCAGATGCTGAAGTAAATCACCCTGACAGTTCAGTGGTCCCCTTCTCTGCCCACTAGTACAAGATGAGGAGACCCAGATGCCTGAAGAATGATCCCAGCATGGGGTGGGGGGTGGGAGGGAGGCTCACGTGGGAGGATACATATATGTATATAATATATATATACACACACATATATATAACTGATTCATGTTGTACAGCAGAAACCAATGTAGCATTGCAAAGCAATTATCCTCCAGCCAAAAAATAAAAATTAAATTAAATTATAAAAAAGCATAGCAACCTTAGGATGCACCCACTACATGCAGCAGAGTGGTACACACGAAGGTGCTGCACATTGCCTCAAAAACCCAAAAAGGTTCATAAACCACTGAGCCTCTTTCTTCATAGTGCACGGCCCAAGGAAAAGCGAGGTTTCTCACCTAAGAGGGGTTATCCCAACATGTCCCCGGCCGCTGGAACCCAAGAAACTTCTGCAGTATGGCGGGCACATGCAGAGGCCCCACACTGACCTTGGAGGTACCTGCTAACCGTCGAGGCTTCCAGACACAGGGTGATGGCGGAAGCAAGAGTCGGGGCTGCCATCCTTACTGCCCGGCCACTGAGCAGCCCCTCTGCACCAGAACACAGAAGAGAAGTGCCTGGGGGTCCCTGCCTTCAAACCGGGGGGAGGGGGTGGAGAGAAAGATGGACACATGGCTGCCGAAGACTTTCCACATTAGACCAGAGCAGACACTTGAAGCCAAGTCATAAGAAACTCAAAAGGAGATCTTCTATTCAGATCAGAAGGGCTGGTGATGAATTTGGCCTGAAAGATTGCTCCAGGAAGTGGGCTTTAAGAGACAGCAGGATCTGTGTGAGCAAATCATTTCCCTATGGAAGTGAGGAGAGTGAATTTTATTTGGAACAAAGATTTTCACTTTAAGAAGTAAGAGAGCTATTCATTTGTTCATTTTAATTGGCATTAATATACATCGATGATGGGCTTCCCAGGTGGCTCAGTGGTAAAGAATCCGCTTGCCAGTCTGCAAGGGTTTGCTCTCACCTTCTGGCAAGCCCGTGCCATTTGTGGTCCTTGCTACTCCCCACTCAGCAGAGGCAATTAGCACTACGTCATCAGTATAGCACGACCGAGCGACTGAGCACGAGCGTCAATAGAGTGGCCACTTGTGAGGAGCTACGGGCTGACAAGATGATCAGGGTCCCACGCAATACAACAAAGAGAAGAGCTGGTGAACCCCAGAGGGAATACAATTAAGGTGTGCCACCACCTCCTGCCCGATGAAGGTGAACTCTTTTTATTATCTTTATTGATCTGGATGCAGCAGAAAGTACTTTCTGGTACAGTGGTTCTCAAACTTTAGCGTGCATCAGAATCACTTGGATGTTTAATTCAGTTGATTTTGTTATCTGTCCTTTAATTTGTCAATCAGAGTACTATAAATTGTTTTTTTTTTATTGGGGGGAGGTTATTTACTTTTTAAAACATAATTGATTTACAATGTTGTGTTCATTTCTGCTGTACAGCAAAGTGGAAGTCCTATAATTTGTATTTTTAACAAGTTTCAAGGTCCTTGCCTCAGCTAAGAGACTTTATTGACACACACAATTACCTGGCATTGCACAGTTCCCTGGCACTGCAACTCTGCAAGCCAGACCTTCGTCTGTCCTACACCTAAGGAAAGTCACTTTACCACTGCATGCATGCCTTCTGCTTCTCCATCTGACACTTCAGTTATGAATTCAAGATTTGGAGTTTATCTTCCTCTTTATGCAAATTCTCCAGGACAATCAAGCGCAGCCCAGGCATCCTAGAATCCATGTAATCATCAATATTCCCCTAGCAACTAAGTGTCAATGATTTTTTAAAAAATATTTATTTTTTCATTCATTCATTTAGTTAGCTGAGCCAGGTCTTAGCTGCTGCACATGGGATCTTCAGTCTTCACTGTGGCATGTGGAATCTTTAGTTGTGGCTTGTGTGATCCAGTTCCCTGACCAGGGGTCGAATGTGGGCTCCCTGTATTTGGAGCACGGAGCCTTAGCCACTGGACCACTAGGGAAGTCCCACCGGTAACTCTTCTCCTAGTGCTTTACTCTCAACGTGCACTCCATCCTATGCCAACACTGGTAATATTTTGATAACTGTGACAGCATCACACGATACAGACTATTCATGTCCTGCCTTCCCCACTCAGGAGGTGACTCTGTGCTCATCTAGTATGCAAGAAACCCAATTCCAGCATGTTATTTTCAGAACCTGTTTCCTGACACCACTCCTGGTACCAATGGCTTTATTAGTCAGGAAGCAACTGAAGAGGGTTTGATTGATTGAAAAGGGTCTAATTTAGGGACTATTTTTAAAAATGTAGGCAGGGTTTAAAAATGCAACACAAATGAACATATCTACAAAATAGAAACAGGCTTGCAGACATAAAGACTTGTGGTTACTAAGCGGGGAGAGGTGATAGGAGAAGGAAGAATTGGGAGCTTGGTATTAGCAGCTGCAAAGTAATATCTATGGGCTGGATAAACAAAAAGGTCCTACTGTATAGCACAGGGAACTATACTCGGTAGACTCTAATAAATCAGAATGAAAAACAATATATATATATATATACACACATGTATAACAGTCACTTTGCCGTACAGCAGAAATTAAAGACAACATGGTAAACCAACTATTCTTCAATAAGAAATGTTGAAAATATAAAAAAAGAGAGAGAAAAGGATGGTGACTAGTTCGGGATTGATGACCACAAGAAGCCATTGCCAGCTCTTGCTTAGGGAGGGAACAGTGAAACCACAAACAAGCAAGTGTTATTGAGCCATACGTAGGCAGGGAGCCGCCCAAACCCTAGCCCAGCAGGGAAGGAGTGAGGAGCGTGGATACCCCTGCCTTTCTTCTCCTCTTACATTCCACCCTCAGCTTGTGCTTCCTTTACTGAAGTACAGGCAGAAGCCAGAGGGCGAGAGCCTGGGTGATGTCATCCATGGAGGTCTTCCTCCTCCCAGGACACAGCAGGACAGGGAAGGATGACCAGCAGGTCTGGAGGAACAGAGAGAAGAACCTGCATGGAGCCCCGGATGCACTTCCTGCCAGCAGATCTTAGGCATGGCCCAGCGAGAGCTTCAAAACCGACTTTCAAACTGTGACTATCTGGGAAAGGGGATTAGTGTCAATCACTGAGGCCTCTCCGGCTTCTTATGAAGTTTGGTCCACTCTCTCTCCTCCCTTCTGCACCAAGAACAGGGTGACCTCACTCGGTTCTGTTGTGCTCGCTTCTCCAAGAAAAGGTGTGTCCTCTGGCCTAATACAGTCATTAAGAGGGACCGGGGAACTCAGAATCCTTCAGCCTGACTACACAGAGAAGCAGCTGATTAATCCACGCCTCCTCCCAGTATTTGTATGTATCATATTGTTTGATAGCATGTAGAATCTCCAGCTACCTTCTACTGTCATAAAATATTGTAGTACTAAATCTGGTTTTTGCATTCCTGTATTGTTTCTGTGGGGGCTTCCCAGGTGGCTCAGTGGTAAAGAATCCACTTGCAAATACAGGAGATGAGTGTTTGATCCCTGGGTTGGGAAGATCCCCTGGAAAAGGGAATGGCTACCCACTCCAGTATTCTTGCTTGGGAAATCCCATGAACAGAGGAGCCTGGCAGGCTACAGTTTATGGCATCACAATTGAGTCAGACATGACTGAGCAACTAAACAACAAATATTACAAGTCAGCCCCGTTTCATATCAGTCAGTCCACTAAGTGGGGAAATACTGGGTGTCACCTTGAAGATGGAATGGGGGCTCTGGCTTCCTGTGAACAGACACTAAGGAAGGAATGACTCTGGAGGGCTGGGATGGGACGACACCCATAGGGCTGGAACTTGGGCTGCATCAGGTGTGCCGCAACGACCATCCTTAAACACATGATCTTTTCTTTCTCTGCTCTGCTCAGATTCTCAGTCATGTCCAGCTCTCTGTAGCCCAACAGGCTCCTCTGTCCATGGGATTTCCCAGGCAAGAATACTGGAGTGAGTTGCCGTTCCCTTCTCCAGAAGATCTTCCTGACCCAGAGATCGAACCCGAATCTCATCTCCTGCATTGGCAGGTGGATTCTTTACCATTGTACTACCTAGGAAGCCGTTTTCCTTCTCTTGGGTTACCAAATGCAGCTCTAATATAATTTGGAAGAGCTTCATATTGAGCTCATAGTGAGGAGATAGGCAACTCTGTGATGCAATGCCACACATGTTTACGAGAAGCTACTGTGCTGGGTTTCCCTGGTGGCTCAGTGGTAAAGAACCCGCCTGCCAATGCAGAAGATGCAGGTTCAAGCCCTGGGTCAGGAAGATCCCCTGGAAGAGGGCATGACAACCCATTCCAGTATTCTTGCCTGGGAAATCCCATCGACAGAAGGGCCTGGTGGGCTATAGTCCATGGGGCCGCAGAGTCTGACATGACTGAAGTGATTAAGCAACAACCTGTGTAACTGGGTTTGGACACAAAGATAAGTCAAGCACAACCCTGCCTTAAGAAGCTCACTTCCAAGGATCAAAATCAAGGTTCCAACCACTGTTTCACAATTAGACCTAGAAGTTCAAAGCTGTGGAGTCCAGTCTCAGTTGTACCACTCTTTAGTTATGTGAAATGAACAAGTCTCTTCATTTATTTTTTTAAAGATTTTTTTGATGTGGACCATTTTCAAGATCTTTGTTGAATTTGCTGCAATATTGCTTCTGTTTCATGTTTTTGTTTTTTTGGCCATAAGGCATGTGGGATCCTAGCTCCCTGACTAGGGATCAAACCCACACCTCTGCATTGGAAGAAGTCTTAACTGTGGACCACCAGGGAAGTCCTCAAGTGTCTTCACTTATACAAAAAGATATCTGAGATAGTGTGGGGTCCAGAGACAGAGGTAAAGGCGCAATATTGCCTATAGGCCTGGAGAGGAGGTAGGCTTTCCCTGGGATCCATGCTCCAGAGGACCCAGCCTATTACACACACACACACACACACACACACACACACACACACACAAATGAATGTATTCAAGAGCACATGGGGGGCCTTCACTGGTGGTCCAGTGATTAAGACTCTGAGCTTTCACTGCAGGGGGCAATAGTTCGATCCCTGGTCGGGGAAATAAGATTTCACATGCCAAGTGGTGTGGCCAAAAAGTGAAAAAAAAAAACAAAACAAAACACATGGGCCCCTATCTCCTTGGGACTCAAGACCCAGGGGAACATCTCTTCACACCTCTGGGTTATGCCCTCAAAAGTGCCCGTGTGAACGCCACACAGCTGTGTGGAGGGTCCGTGCCAGCGCTCTCGATGGACACTTCCTCCCTCCTCCAGGGGTCGCAGGGGAGCAGAAGCACCGTGGTAAGAGACCCTGATGGTCATTAACTACCTCCTGCAGCATGAATGCAGCAGATGATTGCCCCAGTGTCATTTCTCAGTCCTACCCTAAATTCATTTCCTTGTTTTTCAATGTGTGGTTCTGGCATGGCATTCACAACAGTTGCACATGGCAATTAGGGCCCATTTTGCAATGTCAACTAATTCATATTAATTTATATTTACATAAAATAGAGAGTGATACTAATTCTTTACTTTGCAACCAGATGACACTGAACACTAGGATTGAAAATTGTTTTATTTTTATTTATAAATAGTATTTAGTAGGATGTAATTGAATTAAAAAAATAAATTTAAACATTTCAACTTGATTTAAATAATTTTGATGTGTTAATGTTCTTTAATTATAATTTGTATCTTACCTTTTAATTTTATTAGATAATTTTGAATGTCAAAGAAAAATTATTGAGGACTTCCTGGTGGTCCAGACTTCTTCCGATGCAGGAACTGTGGGTTCAATCTCTGGTCAGGGAGCTAAGATTCCACATGCCTCAGGGCCAAAAAACCAAAACATGAAACAGAAGCAGTATTGTAACAAATTCAATAAAGACTTTAAAAATGGTCCCCATCAAAAAATCTTTCTTAAAAAAGAATAACTGGAAATGAATATAAAGTAAATTTTTCAATTTTTAACATTTAAGGTGTTGAAAATACTTACATTTCATACACTTTGAGTGTAACTCAATTTACTTTATCATCATTTACATTAGTCTGTCAATAAAACCCAAATTATGTGAATAGCTTAAGAAAGGATAAGTAGTGATTCTAATGAAATTAAGGCAAGAAAAACTAACTTAAATAATAAAATTTTATTTTAAAAATATCGATATAGCAATTCATGAATTCATGTATCTTTAGTGCTCATCCCACCATCGCCATCACATTAACATTCTTCAAGGGCAATGATAATTATATTCATTTATAGTTGATATTCAGTGAATTTTCATTCATATAAAGCCATAGCTTTGCAGGTATTTTTGTTTTGTAATTATGAAAACATGTAGGCCAAGGGAGAAGAATAAAGAGTATTTAATAGTTTGTGGCTTCACTCATTTCTCTTAAATATTGAGACATAAGTGAATCTCCATGTATATTCTTGGCCAAGCAGAGGTGGACCTATGAATACAACCTGTCTAAGCACAAGTTAGAAAAGAATTTCCAGACACAGAGCATTTCAGAAAGAAGCGAGTTTATTAGCAACGAAGAGCAGAGATGATGCGAACTCAGCAAGCACAGCAGGCTGACCTCCTAACAGACCAGAGAAACCCCATAGGATGCTGTCAGAACAGCAGGCTGGCTCAAGGGAGAGCCGACCATTTTCATGGGTCAGTAGCCAACTTTTATAGACTCAAGACAAGGAAAATTCCTGCTGGAAGGGTGTCATTAGGTGATTGGTTAGGGTGGGTATTTTTACCGGTCGGGGAACTAGCCAGTAAGGATCAGGGCGGCTCACGGCAACCTTGACTAGGGGGCTCAGTCAGTTCCAGAGGTGACCTTGGTGCTGGGCTCCGCATCTGTGGCCTTGGTACAAGGCCTCGCACCTGTGACCTGGGGATAGGACTCCACAAATGTGAGAGGTACTGTGATGGGTAAATCTGTGTGTCAACTTGGCTGAGCCACGGTACCCAGAAATTTGGTCCAATATTAGTCTAGATGTGGCTGTGAAAGTATTTTTCATATGAGATTAACACTGAAGTCGTGATTTTTGAGTAAAGCAGATTATCCTCTATAATATGGGTGGGCCTCATCTAGTCAGCTGAAGCCCTAAGAGAAAAAGGCCTGATCTCCCTGGAAGAGGAGGGGACTCTGCAGGGGACTACCTTCAGACTCACACTGCAGCTCTTCCCTGAGGCTCGGGCTGCCCAGCCCACCCTGCAGATTTTGGACTTTCCACAATCACATGTGCATGCTAAGTTGCTTGAGTTGTGCCCAACTCTTTGCAACCCTATGGACCCACTAGGCTTCTCTGTCCATGGGATTCTCCAAGCAAGAATCCTGGAGTGGGTTGTCATGCCCTCCTCCAGGGCATCTTCACGACCCAGGGATCAAACCCATGTCTCTTACGTCTCTGGCATTGGCAGGCAGGTTCTTTACCAATAGTGCCACCTGGGAAGCCCAATCACCTGAGCCAGTTTCTTGACATAAACCTCTCCCCCTATAAATCTCCTGTAGGTTCTGTTTCTTTGGAGAACTCTTCATCAATTCAAGTGTCATTCTTTTCCCATATTCTGGAAAATACCAGGAGGCCCAGGATGTCTGATGAAAAACATCAGACCCTCACCCTCACTAATAAAAACCTAAAAACAAGTTAAAGAATGCCTCTCGAGGAAGTGGTACGCACTTTGACCCGCCAAGTCAAACCAAAAACACAAGGACTTCCAGGTAGTCCAAGTTAAGACTCCAAGCTTCCAATGCAGGGGGCATGGGTTCAGTCCCTGGGATGGGAAATTCTGCATGCCTATGGTGTAGCCATAAAAAACAAACAAACAAACAAAATAACAGAACAAAAACAAATCAAGAACACGAGTAGGCATTGTGCACTCACAGCCGTGCCAGGCTCAGAGCGTGAAGACAGAGCACAGTGGCTTTATTCTTGAATGAAGAACCAGGCCCACAGCCGCAGTGGGGGCCCCTGGTACCCCCCCCCCCCTAGGGAGGTGGAGGGGGCAGCGTGCCAGTCTGATGTTTCTGGGAGAGCAGAGAGGACCTCAGGCGGGCGAGAGGGCCGGCAGCACTTTCCCCGCACACTGGCCGAAGCCAATGCGGTACCCATCCCCCTGGCAGTGCCCTGCAACAGAGAGAGGACAGGGGGTCAGCCACAGAGCCGCCAAGCTCAGGGAACCAACGCCCAGGCAGCCACAGCACCAGTCAGCACACGGCTGGGCCTGGGGCAGAAAGGCACCATCAGGATGACAAATAGGTATATTCAACAGAAAACTACCCTCCCCAGGACCTGGGCAGAGCACTGAGATGGAACTCCAGGCCCATCCTGCTATCAGGGACCCCAGAAACTAGTGCAAGGATGGAGCGATGGCTCTCCTGATAGGTGAAGGAAGAGGCAGAGGTCAACTCTCCCTATGTGAGTCTGAGTTCAAATCCTAATTAGGTCTGCTAGCCTGAGGCCAGGGTTCAAAGCCTGGTTCCTCCACCTACCTGGGTCTCCTGGGAACTCAGTTTCCTCATCTGTGAAATGGATCTATGACAGTACTCACTGAGCAAGACTATTACAAAGATGATGTGAGTTAATACACAGAGAAGTCCCAGAAGTGCCTGGCCCAAGGCAAATGCTCGGTGTCAGCTATTAGGAGAATTAAAGCTGGGGGCCTAGGGGTAGCTTGTTTAACCTCTGAGCTCAGCTACTCCCTTGTCTACAAATGGGAACAGCAATCCTTTCCTCTCGGGGTGGTGGGGATTTAATGACACACTTGGGTGAAGCCCCAGCATGACACCTCTCCCAGAGCAGAAGTTTAACAAATTCAATCAATTCCAGAAAGGCAGACAGCAGGAGGCCCTTGTGCCTGTACCTAAGAAGGATCCATTCAGCAGGAGCTGCCAGCTAATATGAATTAGAGTAGGAAAGTCTATGAGGTGCTGGGAGAGCAGTGTGGAGGAGACAGGAGAGGAGACGAGGGAACTTTCTGTTGATGGGAACCCCACCTGAGTGGGGACTTGATGGGTGGGTAGGAGTTCACTGGGAGAGGGACAATGAAAACGGCGTGCTCAACAGAGGGAATAGCATGAGACCGAAGGCAGCCTTGGGAGATGGGTCAAGGACGTCCCCAAAAAGCCCTCCCAGTGAGCCCGGGCACAGTCAACCCAGCCACCTGTGGCTTAGCCCTGCTGACCCAGCCCGTCTCCTCCCACCTCCCCCCTCCTGACTGGCCAGCCGCCTCATTCTCCCTGCGTGGGCTATTCTGACTGCTGGCCTTCTCTGGGAAGGTGGCCAAGTGGACCCCACAGCAACACCCCCAAACCTGCCCCTCACCATCCCTGGCATCCCCAAGGACATCCTGGCCACCCCAGCACTGACCCCTAACTCTCAGGGTCACCTTTGGTCCAGAGCAACATCCTTGCCTATTTTGTTGCTCGGTTTCATTATTTTTCCATCAGTCACTTTTGAATCTCGATGCTCAGAAGTATTCGTGTCCCCAGGTGGGGAAAAAGTCTATTAAAGCAAACCCTGGCAGAAATGCATCAATCATCTATCAAGACAAGTCACGCCAAGAGGATTTAAGAGCCTTCTTCCTGGAGAGCTGCAAACACTGATGGAGTGTCTTTCTCCTCCCCACCCCCAAAGCTGGGCTCTCTGTCAATCACATGCCTCCTTCCTGCCCTGGGGACAACAGCACCAACCCTCCCAGCAAACGGCACTGCCTCCTTCCTTAAGCACAGATGCACAATGACATCTTGGTAAGAGAGCCAACCACTTCCTCCCCATCTTATAGCTGGAGGGCAGATGCCTGAACAGGGTTTCTGAACCTTAGTGACTAGGGACAGTTTGAGCTGGATGGATGATTCTCGAGACAGGCTGTCCTGTGCACTTGGGATGTCTACCAGCATCCCTGGCTGCCCTTCAGAGTTGGGTGAAACTGGCTCCAGACGATGCCAAATGTCCCCCAAGGGCCATGGCCCTGAGGATGGAAGTGATGCTCTGCATCCAGAACCATCTTTCTGGGTTCCCAGGCTGCTGCTCTCCAGGCCAGGGAGGAGGAGTTGGGGGCAGGTGTATCCAGGCAGGGACAAGGGGCCCAGAGAGGCCAGAGAGTGAGGAAAGTCTACACCCAAGTCAGAGCAAGTCACTGAGACCTGGGCAGAGCAGGAAGGCAGCTCCCTGGCCTCACTGAGTTAGGTTCCATCAACTGTGGACATGGAAGGGAAAAGTGTGCTCATCTCCTCTGGGATGTCAGCCTGGTCGTGCTGATCTCACTGGCTTTTTCCTGGAAACTGACCCTCTGTCTGGGGCTTCCCTGGTGGCCCAGATGGTAAAGAATCCACCTGCAATGCAGGAGACCTGGGTTTGATCCCTGGGTTGGGAAGATCCCTTGGAGAAGGAAATGGCAACCCACTCTAGTATTCTTGCATGGAGAATCCCATGGAGAGAGGAGCCTGGTGGGCTACAGTCCAACGGGTTGGATATGACTGAATGACTAAGCACAGCATAGACCCTCTGCCTGCTCCCCACTGCATCCCAATGGGAACAAGTGTCCACAGTGACAGCTCAGTTTTCCAACTTCCCAAAATGCCCCATCTGCCAAAGTATAATTTTTATTCTTCTTCCTGGGACTTCCATCCACCTATCTCCATTTTCCTCTTCTCTTTTTAAAATTTTTTTAAAATTTTACTTATTTATTTTTGGCTGCACTGGATCTTTGCTGCTGCACGAGGGCTTTCTCTAGTTGTGGGGAGCAGGGGCTACTCTCTAGTTGGGGTGCCAGGGCGTCTCACTGCAGGGGCTTCTCTTTTGTGGAGTACAGAGTACCGAAATTAGAGAGTAGCTCCAGTTCGCAGAAACTAGAGAAAGCTCGTGCACAGCAGCAAAGGCCTAGTGCAGTCATTAAAATAAATAAATGAATAAAATTTTAGAAATAATATGCATTTTTTAAAAAAAGAAGGGGTCAGGATGCTGGGCCTTCTCAAGAATAGGTTCTGGAAAAAAACATCAATAATGATGAGGACAGCGATGAACAACTGTTGCCAATTTTAAGTGCTCACAAAGTAATGCATGCTTTGTGAGGCTCTTTAGATGCTATCAAAGGGGTGAAGAATCAGGGTTCTGAAAACAAGCTACCTGGATGGGAAATCTCTTTCCTGACTTACTGGTTGCAAGATCCAAGGCAAGTCATTTACCCACTGCTGGGCCTTTGTTTTCACGTCTGTAAAATGGTGCTGCAGTAGTGGTGGAGCATGACCCCAGATGGGTGGGCCCTGAGGCTCCCTGGTGAACATCGGAACCCCAGCAGGACCCACAGCCCCTGCTCCTGAGCGATTAGACTGGGTTGTCTCATCCTTACAACCATGCTGTGAGACTAGGCACCGTGTCCTTAGCTCCATTTTAAAGATAAGGAAACTGAGTCTCAGAAAGGCTCAGTAACCTGAGGAAGGTCCCAGGGCTACTGGGGATGTGGGAGTCCAACCTGAATCTGTGTGACTCTGACCACGGTGGTGCCTTCCTCTCCAGCAATATTAGATGATAGGCCTAACGCCCCTCAAGGGTAAGGGTGCCTGAACCTGCTTGGATTGTGCATGCTCATATGCTCAGTCATGTCCAACTCTTGTGACCCCATGGACTGTAGCCCTCCAGGCTCCTCTCTCCCTGGGGATTCTCCAGGCTAGAATACTGGTATGGGTTGCCATGCCCTCCTCCAGGGCATCTTCCCAACCAAGGGATCGAACCTGCATCTCTTACGTCTCCTGCATTAGAAGGCAGGTTCTTCACTACTAACGCCACCTGGGAAGCCCCTCAGAATGGGCTGTTGAAATCTTGTCAGTAACTCAGGTAATAGGCACAAGGTCTCTGCACTGCAAAGTCCAGAATGTGAAACCTGCCATTATTGTATCACTTTGATCTGGGAGGAGGGAGACCAAGGATCTGGACTTCCCTAGTCTTTTCGCTCCAGGAAGACTCTCATTTAAAGTTCGCGGCAGGGACTTCCCTGTGGCCCAGTGGTAAAGACTGCACTTTCACTGCAGGGGACACAGGTTTGATTCCTGGTCAGGGAACTAAGATCCCACATGCCACACAGCTTGGCTAAAAGATTAAAAGCAGATAAAGCCAGTCCCTGGCAGGCAGGGCTGGGGTGAAGGCCAGAACAAGCAGACACAAGAGCCGGGAAGGCTGGAGTGGGGACAGCTGGAACAGATGGCTTCCCGGCCAGATGGCGAGGACGGCAAGGAGGAGATGCCGCCCGTGGGCCTGGCGCCCTCCCTCACCTGTCATGATGACTTCATCCCCGTCCAGCAGGAACTTCCTGGTCTGGCCGTTTCCCAGCTCTACGGCCCTCGTGCCCCTCCACGACAGCTCCAGCATGCAGCCGAAGCTCTCTGGCTCCTTCACAGCAAGAAGGGGAAGAAGTCGTCATGGGCATTTACATCACAGTATTTACATCACGGTGTTTACATCACGGTTAGCAAGGCGAGGGGTAGGGGTGAGGCCTGGGAAGGAGCAAGGGACCCCACAGCCCTCAGAGACCCTGCCTTGGTGGGAATCACCCTGGAAATGTCCTCAAACCTGGGCACCCTACGTGCCCTGCTCACTTCATTTAGGACTTGGGGGTTGGGGGGATGCTGGACCAACCTGCCCAGGCCCATCCTGCCAGGCCCCTGCCCACTCTGGAGGCTGGGGCTTACCCAGATGCCGTTATGCCTGACCAGCCCCCCCACCCTCGCTAGGAAGAGACTTTCCATCAAAAAGAGCCTAAGGTCTAGACCTTGCAGGAAGTGGCTAGTCCATGCACCAGCCAAAGTCATCACCAAAGGTTCATGGTCGGGGCGGTTAGCAGTGGGGCCATCTCATCCTGGAAGGATGCGCTGTGAGGTGGTGACAACCAGATACAACAGTGGCCCCATGTGTTGTACTCCCCTGTATTGTTCTTACTCCCCCGACCCCAGTAGACAGAGGCAGCCGCTCACCCCTATCCTGATCTCTTCTGCATTTGAAAAAGGCAAAGACGGATGAAGCTATGAGGTGGACAGGGTCGTAAGATGTGCCTGCTCAGGCTGGACGCCCCCTCTCGAGGGAGAACCCTCCAGTCTGTACAGGGAATAGGGATGCTCCACGCAGGCAGCTCCCAGGGGAAGCAATCACATACTCACCGGCCCGCTGATGGTTCCAGAAGCCAAGAGGTCGCCTGGCTGCAGGTTGCAGCCATTGACAGAGTGGTGGGTGAGCTGCTGCAGCATTGTCCAGTACATGTACTGCGGGCGAGGACACAGAGATGGGGACGGGCAGGACCGGCTTCTCCCGAGCTGCCCGGAGCAGCCAGCCCCACTCACAGCAGCCCGCCCCGGGCTCTCTCCCAGTCCCAGGAGCAAGGACAAGCTGGCCTCCTGCACTTACCCTGTGACCTACCCCAATTCTCTCCCCGCCCCTTCACCAGCTAGAGCCCCAGCTCCTCGGCTCCTTCTAGCCCGACCCTAACCCACATTCTCCAAGAAGCACTCCTGGAGTTGCAAACCTCACTGCTCAGACCCTCAATGTGCAGCGTGCTCAGGAGTCCATGATCCCACTTTGTCCTGCAATCACCCCAGAGTCCTAAGTTGACAGGGTCTAGGTCCTGACTATAGCAGAAGTGTCCCATGAGCAAAGACCTCAGGCCTTGGAACAGACACGGGACAAAAGCGCTGAACAACTCAAACAGGACCTCAGAGCAGCCCGAGGGATGAGGGAGCACTGCGGGAGGTCAGGCCTGGTGGGAAGGGACCAAGGACCACGGCCCACCGAGCATCTCAGGGGCTGCACTCCTGCGCCTCAAATCCACAGCTCCTCAGGTCTGCCCCTCCTGAAGCTACACATCCAGGCAAAGGAAACCTCAGAAATGGATTCTTGCACAAAAGCCTCCTCAAGCAGGCCCCCTCATTCCTTCTTAGCAGCCTAAGGAGCCCAGAATAAAGTTAAATTAAGAGGGAAACTAGAAGAAACAGGAATACATTGAATCAGAGGATGTTCAAATGGTCAACAAGCATATGACAGGATGCCCAGCTGCATTCATCCTTGTCGTTGTTGTTCAGTTGCTCAGTCATGTCTGATTCTCTGCGACCCCAGGGACTGCAGCACACCAAGGCTTCCCTGTCCTTCACCATCTCCTGGAGTTTGCTCAGACTCATTTGCTTTGAGTCAGTGATGCCATCCAACCATCTCATCCTCTGCCGCCCCCTTCTCCTCCTGCCCTCAGTCTTTCCCAGCATTCATCTTTAGGGAGATGCAAAGTGAAATCACAATCCCCAGAACAGCTGAAATGAAAATGCCAGTGGCTCGCCTGTTGACCAGGATGTGGAGCAGCCGAAATGCTCAGATGCTGCTTGTGGTGAGTGCAAATTGTAACAAGCCCTTTGGAAAAGTGTCTGGAAGGACTCCTCAGCCAAGTATGGATATACACCCTCTATGACCCAGCACAGCACTTCTATCCCTGGATATCCAGACATATGCACATTCATGCACCCAGAGACACGGACTAGACTTCACAATAGCTCTACCAAAAAATGGAAACAACCCACCACGTGCTGACCTGTCATCACATCCCAACATGGATGCTTTTCTCCTGGTCCTGCTGGGAAGAAAGGTCTCCCTCAGCTCCAAAAGCAGTCTGCCCAGCCTCAAAGCTTACCTTAAAATTAGACCGGCATATGGTAGCTGCTTGGCTCATTCCTTCTCCTGTTGGGAAGACAAGTAACATTGACAAGAAGACTTAATTCCATTTATCAAGGAGAGGGGAATCCCACCTTGTAAGAGGAACTGTTTTGTGGCTTAGGCTTTCCATTGTCTAATATGACTCTGCCTAAAGAGTCTATGAACAAATAAGCTCAGAGGGTAGGGTCTCAGAGCTGGGGGACTTCCACAGAAAAGTCAATACCATCATTATCCCATTTGCCAGATGACAAACCAGACAGATTTAGTAACAGACAGACTCAGTAACATGCCCAAAGTCCCAGAGCTGGTCAGGGATGGAACCAAGACTTGAACTTCAGCTGTAGCCTGCAAAGCTGGGCTCTCTCACTACTGATCCACTGGCCTTTAACTCAGCCCAGCCGAGCAGCCTCAGAAGTCCACCCAGCTGCACACAGCCTCCGACCCCACGGCAGTACCTTTCAGGGCAACAGAGAGGTTGATGTCGAATGTGTATGGCTGGTCATGGCAGAGATACGGCAGGGGCTTGGGGTCCTGTGAGGGCAGAGGAACACAGAGGGGCTGGGTTGGCTGGCCGAGCTGGCCAGGCTGGCCCCACAACAGGGCAGCTGGCCAGGAGGACCTGGGAAGAAGGGGTGTCCCCTCTTTCCAGGACAGTGGTGTGTCCCTGGACCCTGGGGGGTGAGGGTGGCAGAGGGCAGGGTGGTCAACAAAGGGTGCACAGCCCCCTAGTGCTCCAGGACTCAGTGATACAGGCCACTCTGATAGCCAGGCCAGAAGGTCTGTACTTTGTCCAAAAGCAGTGTCTTCCCCAAGAGCATCTGTGACTCCTTAGTGATCCCTGAGCTAATGTGGGGTGGCTTTATTTTCATGATTATGTGTTTCTTTTCATGATTGACTTGGTGGCTAGTGACATGGATAGGGACCTAGAAGTTCCTTTTCTAAATATACTATGTTTTCAAATGGAAGCTGCTTTAAAGAAAAGCATTCAGCCTGCATCCTTTGTAGATGCTTGCATACATTTATATCTAAGACAATTCTGTGGCTATTTTTGTAGTGTATGGATTTACTCTTTTTTAGCACTACTGGGGTTGTAACCATAAAATCTCAATATAAAGAACCCTTGTTGTTTAATTGCTAAGTCATGACCAGCTCTTTTGCAACCCCTCGGACTGTGGCCCACCAGGCTCCTCTGTCCATGGGATTTTCCAGGTAAGAATACTGGAGTGGGTTGCCATTTCCTTCTCCAGGGGATCTTCCTAACCCAGGGATCGAACCCACATCTCCTTCATTGGTGGAGAGATTCACCACTGAGCCACCAGGGAAGCCCAAAGAACCATTGTAGGGATGGGAAAATAAAAAGAAAGAAAAAGAAAAGCATTCAGTAAGTCATCATTCAAAAGTGGCAAGAATCCTGAAGGTTGCACTTCAACAGTATTTGGGAAGGACTGGTAGATAAGGAGATAGAGCCCAAAGGTCTTCAGTGAGGGTGATCAGTGCCTGTGAGCAAAGAGCTGGACCAGGGATAAAGCCTGAAGGGGACAAGCCAGGGATGTGACTGTGGGCCAGGCAGTCCTCGGAGAGTGGGACTCACCGAGGAGGGAGGAGAGAAGTCTCAGAGACTGAACATGATGGGGAGGCAGATGCTGGCAGGAGCAGTGGAGGAGGGAGTAGGGGGTCCTGCCAGAGAGCCCAAGGAGCCTCATGAGGAACTGGTCTGCAGGGAAAGACTCCCAGTGTTTCAGTACAGTTCCATGAGAAGACAGCAGGCTGAGACATGTACAGGGAGCCACATGTGAGGTGGGGGCAGAGGCCATGAGTGAGCAAGGTCAGATGTTCAGGGGAGCAGGACCAGGATTGGGGGAAGAGCAAGGCTGAGGGCTCAGCCCGAGCTGCCCCCACATGGAGGACAGAGTCCACTGGAGCATTGCAGGAGACACAGGAGGACTGAGACTGGTCACGTGCTAGAAGCCAGGGGCACAGTGTCTAGGAACAGTAGGGGGCTGCCAAAGGGTCAAAAGGAGATCAAACCAGTGTATCCTAAAGGAAATCAACCCTGGGAATATTCACTGGAAGAACCGATGCCAAAGCTGAAGCTCCAACACTTTGGCCACCTGATGCAGAGAATTGACTCACTGAAAAAGACCCTGATACTGGGAAACATTGAAGGCAGGAGGAGAAGGGGAGACAGAGGATGAGATGATTGATGGCGTCACTGACTCAATGGACATGAGTTTGAGCAAACTCCAGGAGATGATGAAGGACAGGGAAGTCTGGTGTGCTGCAGTCCATGGGGTCACAGAGTCGGACACAACTGAGCGACTGGACAACAGCAAAGAGGTCCATATTGAAGAGGGCACAAGGCCATGGCGTCAGTCAAGGTCAAGTGCACTTTGGTGGAGGTCACTTGGGGTGATGGGATGGAGGCAGCAGCAGACTGTGACAGCCTGAGGAGTGAGGACCAAGATCGGGAGTTGGGCCAGGACAGTGGTACAGGGACCAGGACGCCCTGTGGTCTGACTCCACACTGCAGTTTGCCAGTTGGCCTCCAGGGGGCGCCATCACACAGAACACAGCTTGGCGACCCGGGAGGTTGTGCAATGTGGTGATATTGGAAGCGACCCCTTCTCCTGCCAGCTAGCCAGTTCCTGTGTATTCAGAGGATTCTAAAGGTTACAAAACTCCATGTTTTTCCCCAGAACTGTGCAAGGAACAGGGAAAACACAAGGCAGAATGACTGGCGCCATGCTTGCCTAGAGGTCCCTGCAGTCAAGACCTCCAGCACGTGGGCATGCTGAGGACACAGAGCTCACCCTCCAGACCCTCTCCAAGCTGGATGGCAGAGCTGGGAGGCAGAGGGGCCCGGGTGTGGGACTTCTCCCGGAGGGCGTCTTACCTGATCCGGGTTGGGCAGAGCAAAGGGCATGAGGGCATCCATGGGCACCACCCATGGAGAGATGGTGGTTCCAAAACTCTTCCCGAGGAACGGCCCGAGGGGGACGTACTCCCATTTCTGGATGTCTCGAGCTACAGGAGAAGGGACAAGCAGGGCTGACAGAAGCTGACGGGGCCACCGGCCAAGTCTCCCCTCTCCCCTTGATGAAGCAGCAGACGCCCAGCTCAGCCTTGCCCCACCCCTGGGGCTCCAACCCCAACGAGCTGGTTGCCCCAGGACCAAGGACAGAGGTCCTCTGAGGTCACCGTGGCAGGCTGCGGCCAAGAGCGAGATGACCAAAGGGCAGGAAAAAGAAAAGTACTCTTCCAGTACCAGGAGGGAGAGAGACATATTTGTCACAAGAGAGGAATTCAAGGCCAAGAAGAGTTTGCAAACAAATCTTGTTACTTCTTCAAAAATTTAGCACCCCAGACCCAAAATCCTGTGTTTCGTCCGTTGTTTACAAATTTATTATTTGTTTGTAAAAAGGTATAAAACCTGCCTGCTTTGTTCACTTCCTTAATTCTCTTCTGTGCACTCCTGTATTTACAAATTATATTTGCTTTTCTGCTGTTTAAATAAAAGGGGGAAGCAGGCAGGATATTTTCCCGTGAAGGGTCTGGAATCTCAACCTCATAGTTCCTGGGACACCTGGCACCGGTTTCCCCCTACATAAGGCAGAGGGGTTGAGACAAACTTAGAAATGGAGCTGTTTGGTTTGAAATCTTAGCTCAGCAACCAGCTGAAATCACTCTGTGCCTCGTTCCTCACCCCTGTAAAATGGGAATAGTAATATTATCATTGGGCTTCCCAGGTGGCACTAGTGGTAAAGAACCTGCCTGCTAATGCAGCAGACATAGGAGACATAGATTCAATCCCTGGGTTGGGAAGATCCCCTGGAGAAGGGCACGGCAACCCATTCCAGTATTCTTGCCTGGAGAATCCCATGGAGGAGCCTGGCAGGCTACAGTCCACTGGGTCTCAAGAGTCGGACATGACTTAGCGACTAAACAACAGTATTATCAGTGCCCAGTTGGGATCTGGCAGGAGAGTCCACAGGAGGAGTTCAGCCCTGGGGCCTGGCACAAAATTGCTCAAACATATTAGCCATGTCCCTCTGTTCTACTTACAAGAACACTGGAGCTCAGAGAGGTCAAGTGACTGGCCAAGAGCTCAGAGCTATGATGTCTGTTGGATACCCAAGCCTGTGCTCTCAACCACTGATCACGTGCTGCCTCTGACCACACCAGACCCAGGAGACCACCTTGGCTTCTGCAAAAAGCATCCCAAACACCCAGCCTTCCCCCAGACCCAAGAGTGCACAGGATGCTCAATACCAGGATGCCCAATTCCCCATAATTACCACTCCAGTCGTTCATAAGGACCATTCCAAAAATATGCTCGTGGGCCTTGGAAATGGGGATTGGCTCTCCGAGTTTGTTCCCAGGGCCTACAAAGAAAGCCTGACATGGGAAAGCTGATGAGAATCTGGCTCTGACCTGCTTCCCTGGGGCACTTGCCTGGAAGGCAAAGGTCAGGCATTTCTAAACCCTGGCTGATACCTGGACTGCTCCGTACAAAGCCACCCTACTTCTACATCATGAGCTGCACCTGAGTTGACAGACAGCCACCCCGGGGCCATGGTGAGCAGCAGCGGGCCAGTGCCCACCCAAGACCCCTGCACACCGTCCCTGATCACACAGCAGCCCTCTTCACCTCCTTCAGCCCACACCTCTGCCCTTTCCCAAACTGCATTTTCAGATTTGACAGCTACACAAGGCTTGTGAAAAGTGAAAATACCAGGGTTTGTATTCACGTCATAAAAAATCAGAAGGCTGACTCCATGATGTGGCAAAGAGAGCCTGTGGGGGCATACTCCACCCCCTAACCATCATACAATTCCAAGTGGATGAGAGATCTACATTTTTGCAGAGTAAGGTTCTAACAAGTACTAGAAAAAAAAACACGCCCCAAATCTTCAAATTCTTCAGGCGGGGAGAGTCTAAGATGACATAAAAGGAAATGCTATAAAGGAAGTGATTGATGTGTTTGACTTTATAAAACTGTAACATTTCTGCATAAAGACAACAAATAAAATCAAAATGATACCACACTGGGAGAACATATTTGCAATGTATTACAGTGAAGGGTTAATTTCTATTAAATACAAAAGTGTATTAGTTGCTCAGTCATTTCCAACTCTGCGACCCCATAGTCTATAGCCCATCAGGCTCCCTTGTCCATGGGGTTCTACAGGTAAGAATAGTGAAATGGATAACCATTCCCTTCTCCAAGGGATCTTCCTGACCCAGGGATTGAACCCACATCTCTTATACTTCCTGTACTAGCAGGCGGGTTCTTGTCCATCTCAGTCACCAGGGAAGCCCTTAAATACAAAACAGACTTTCAAATTAATAAGAGAGCACTGTGCAGAAAACTGGCAGAGAGTAGCCAAGAATATCTGTGAAAGGAAAGTATCATTAACACAACATCCAGGAAAAAAGAGAGTGTCTAGACATCACTAGGGGAAAATGTTGGGGAAATAACTACCAGAAGTGCACAGAATCAACTATGACATTTGCAAGACCCAAGTCCGTTATATTCATTCTGTGATGGTGTTTAAACATTGCACATTTTTCGTCAAGATTATAAAAAGAAAGATGCCATCTTATAGAGAATCTCACACCATCATCAAGATGATCTGTGCTCCCTACCCACCCATACACCATTTCTTCACACTCTGACTTTCCATTTACCTTCTGCCCACCCCCTGACAGGAACCAACATAGCTAAAGCATCTGCCTGCAAAGTCCTCCATACTCCCAGAGAGAAGACCCTGGTCCCAGGGCTCTGTGCCCTGCTCTGGGGCATCTGGCTTGGGGAGACCTTCTCTTAGGGGCCACGTGGCAGCCTCACAAAGGCAGTTAGAGGCAGAGGGCTGGCTCGGCACAGCCTCCTGGGACTAGTGACAATTTGTCTCCCCTGGACGGAATCCAAAGATATCACCAGGAAGGACCAGAAATAGAGGGAGATCCAGCCTGCCTCCAATCAACCAAGATGCCCATGCTCACAGTCCAACCAGGGGAGCCCAAAGTGCACACCAGGGGACCCACACCAGGAGCCACTCCGAGGACCACCTAAACCTGAGACTCAAATTTTCTGCCACCCTGTGTGTGTCTTCAGGTGACCCCTCAAAACCTCTCCGATTACTGATTTGGAGGTTACAAATGAACTGTTAGAGAACTTAAACATACAGAATCAGTGAGTAATGAGGCTGGACGGTACTTCTGAAGGCCAGGTGGGGACCCAGAACTGCCATCAACATGGTTGAGATGAGGGAACGGCCTGTTGTCCAGGGCGGCCACTGGGAGAGCCCTCCTGCCCTAGCGTGTATACAGACCCCACACCAGTAAAACACTGAGACAGGGCTTACCATCTCCAACTCGAAGTCTAGGAGTTTGCAGGCACCATAAATGGGAGGCTTAGCTGGAATAACAGCAGAGAGAGAGTTTAGTGGGTGCCAGGCGTGTGGGGACAAAGAGCGGAGCCTGGAAGGCCTGGACACTGGGGGAACTTACAGTCGTCGGGTTGCATCTGCCCCAGGGGCCTGCGGATCGGGGTGCCAGACACCACCACGGAGGATGCGCGCCCGTGGTAGCCCACAGGCAGGTGCAGCCTGAGGAAGGAAGGCGAGAGGAAGCCTTGATGCTGTTACATGTACAGATGAAATTTCAAAGTGTTTTCAGATGAAACAAAAGGAAGTCAACATATACATACATGAGCTTCCCTGGTGGCTCAGATGGTAAAGAATGTGGGTGATCTAGGAAGATCCCCTGGAGAAGGGAATGACTACCTGCTCCAGTGTTCTTGCCTGGAGAATCCCTTGGACAGAGCAGCTTGGTGGGCTACAGTCCACAGGGTCACAGTGAGTCTGACAACTGAAGCAACTTAGCACGCACACACATATATAAAATAGATAAGTAATAAGGACCTAGGGCTTCCCAGGTGGCACAGTGGTAAAGAATACATCTTCCAATGCAGGAGATGCAAGAGATGCAGGTTCAATCCCTGGGTTGGGAAGATCTCCTGGAGCAGAAAATGGCAACCCACTCCAGTATTCTTGCCTGAGAAATCCCATGGGCAGAGGAGCCTGGTGGGCTATAGTCCGTGGGGTGGCAAAGAGTTGGACACGACTGAGTGACTAAATTTCAAAATGCTTTCAAAATAAAAATGAAAGTGAGTCAACACATACATGATTCAAATATCGAAAAGAACTCCCAAGTGTCCAGAAACAAATAAATGGATGAGCAAGAATGTGGTCTCGATAGACAATGGAATATTTTCTGTTGTTGTTGTTCAGTCTGTCAGGCTTCCCTGTCCTTCACCATCTCCTGGATTTTGCTCAAACTCATGTCCATTGAGTTAATGATGCCATCCGACTATCTCATCCTCTGTCATCCCCTTCTCCTGCCTTCAATCTTTCCCAGCATCAGGGTCTTTTCCAACGAGTCAGGTCTTCACCTCAGGCAGCCATTGCTCAACATTAAAAAGAAAGGATTTCCTTGGTGGTCCAGTGGTTAAGAAACTGCCTGACAATGCAGGAGACACAGGTTCAATCCCTCCTCCAGGAAGACACCACATGCCAGATACCATGCAACTAAGCTCATGCACCCTAAGAGTCTGTGCTCCACAACAAGAAGCCACCGCAATGAGAAGCCTGTATGTATGTAGGTATATGTATGTGTGTATTTGTGTATATGTATGAGTGTGCATGTATGTGTGTGAGGCCAAATAATAGCCTCTCCAAAGATATCCATGTCCAGCACAGGGAATTCTGCTCAGTGTTATGTGACAACCTGGATGAGAGGGGCGTTTGGGAAAGAATGGATACAAGTGTATGTATGGCTGAGTCCCTTCGCTGTCCACCTGAAACCATCACACCATTGTGAGTCGACTATACTCCAACATAAAAAGTTAAAAAAAAAAATCCAGGTCTTAACCTCTGGAAGCTGTGACTATCACCTTCTATAGTAAAAGAGACTTGCAGATGTGAAGTCAATGATCATGAGATTATGGAGATTACTCTGAATTATCAGGTGGTCCCTACATGTAACTATGTGTGTGTGTGTGACTGCTCAGTCACGAGCAGCAACTCTTTGCAACCCTTTGGACTATAGCCCGTCAGGCTCCTCTGTCCATGGGATTTCCCAGGCAAAAATACTGGAGTGGGTTGCCATTTCCTACTCTAGGGGATCTTCCCAGCCCAGGGATTGAACCTGAGTCTCTCATGTCTCCTGCATTGGCAGGTGGGTTCTTTACCACTGAGCCACCTGGAAGGATCCTTATAAAGGGAAGAAGGTCAAAGGAGGAATTAGCACTGTTGCAGATGGAGCCTAGAGGCTACAGTCACCTGAGGAAGGGGTCCCAAGCTAAGCAGTGCAAGCAGCCTCTGGAAGCCAGAATAGTCAAGGAAATGGATTCTTCCCCTAGAGCTTCCCAGAGGAACCAGTATTAGAATTCACCAATAGAACTATAATTCACAGCTTACAAATCAAAGGAGCTAGAAGGATGTTGGTGACTCAGTATCTAATTCCAACCATGTTCCCTAGATCAAAAGTCTCAAGGGACTGCCCCACGATTCCACAGCAGGTTCAGGACTGAGCCGAGAGGAGACCCAGAAGCTGGGGTCACTATTTCCAGGTATAGTGATGTCATGGCCCTTGTGGGCTTTCCTCCCTGGTTCCTTTAAACTGAGAAGACCTGGAAGCTCTCAGAACCACATGCTGCTGGACACAGAAAGACATACTTGGAGCTCAGCCACACCAGAGTACGGGACATACCAGTTTGGCATCAACGCATTCTCCTTGCCCCTGAACATGACCCCGACATTGGTGGCATGATGCCGAGAGGAATAGAAGTCCGTGTAGTCGCCTGCAGGGGAAAGGACGGAGATGCTGTCAGCGACCTGGATGCTGAAGGATGGGGAAGGGCCGCTTCCAAGGGTCAGGGTTGGGCAGTTGAGCCAGGAAGGCTAGCCAGCAGGGGCTGGAGGCACATGCCCGGCAACACTGGCACATCCAAAAGCTATTTACACCACTGAAAATTTGTTTTGAGAACTCCCAATTGAAAAATCAGAAACAAATTAGGGGATTTCCCTGGAGGTCCAGTGGTTAAGACTTCGAGCTTCCCACTGCAGGGGCACGGGTTTGATCCCTGGTCCGTGAACTAAAATCCTATCTGCCGCATTTCATGGCCTAATAATAATAAATAAGTAAAGGGCATCAAAAATAGTTCCAAGTTAATAATAAAAAATAAGTTCTTAAATTTGTAGAGATAATAATAAAAATAAAACAGATTTCCTGAAACAAACAATGAAATTTGCGAATGAATAGCTGATACTCCTCCCACCCACCAGCTCCGATTACCAGGCCTTTGCTCAAGCTGTGACTACCCCTGGGTGGACTGGCGTCTTCCTTGTGTCTGTGTGTCCAGACCCTGGCAGCTCAGTTTAGGCTCCATCCCTTAGACCATGAAGCCACACCCACTCTCCCTAGCGGGACCGCCCCTCCTCCAAGTCTACCCAGCATCCAAGCCAGCCCTTCTCCTGGCTGGAGGGCTCCATGTCCCACTTGTGCCCCAGTCATGAGTGGGCAGGTCTCCTCCCTCTGCAAGACTGAAGCCATTTCAGAGCAGCCTCGCCCAGGCTGCATTTTGTCTGACTCTCTCTCAGTGCCAAGAACAAGGGGCTTCCTTGGTGGCTCAGACAGTAAAGAATCTGCCTGCAATGCAGGAGACCTGGGTTCAATCCCTGGGTCAAGAAGATCCCCTAGAGAAGGGAATGGCAACCCACTCCAGTATTCTTGCCTGGAAAATCCAATGGACAGAGGAGCTGGCTGGGCTACGGTCTATTGGGGCCGCAAAGAGTCGGACATGACTGAGCAACTAACACACACATAGTGCCAAGAACAAGGTCTCAGTGGGGCCTGGTGATGAAGACTGGAACAGACTAGGTGGATTGCATACTATAGGCACAGGCTCCCTAAGACAGGGAACTGCTCAAATAGGCAGAAATAGTAAGTTGGGGCAGTTTGCCTGTTTATCCTCCACAATCTCTCTTTCAAAAAAAATGTATTTCTAGTAGGTAAATAAAAAGTTGGATAGAGCCAGTACCAACAGCCTAGACTAGAAAAGACAGTGGTGAAGGATGCATGCTTAGTGTCTGCTCAGTCACTCAGTTGTGTCCGACTCCTTTGCGACCCCATGGACTGTAGCCCGCCAGGCTTCTCTGTCCATGGGATTTTCCAGGAAAGAATACTGGCGTGAGTTGTCATTTCCTCCTCCAGGCGATCTTCCTGACCCAGGGATAGAACCCAGGTCTCCTTAGTCTCCTGCATTGCAGGTGAATCCTTTACGCTGAGCCACCTGATGAAGGATGAGAAGAGAGAAAAGTCTATGAGGGTCTGTTAGAGCAGGGGCACCCTGAGCTTTCATGGCTGCTTTCCATCTTCAGTCCCAAAGCACAGACAGAACAGTTGACATATTTGTTAGAAGCATAAATCCATAACAAGAAGGCACCACCGGCCAACTGGAAATCATAAGGGATTCCTGAAAGCCAAGCAGTGAGCCAAAATCCAGCAGGGCCCCAGGAGAGCATGGGAAGGCAGAGGGAGGGGCTGAAGAGAGTGCAGGGGATTGAGTCCCTGCTGGCCATCCCCATCTTTACCCAGCTTTGCCCAAGCAGCCAATAGCAGGAGACGGTGCCTGGGCTAAGGGGTGGGTCCGGGGAGCTGAGGTAATGCCTCCAGAGACTACAGCACTAGGCAGAAGCAAGGCAGTCTCCCCATAACCACGAAACAAAACCAGAGCTCCCCATCAGAAGTAGACCATGCCCCTTTCCTTGGGGCTGGTTATAGGAAAAGCTGCATTCACCAGCACCTTACGGAGGAGAGTTTCCTACACAAATAAAGATGAGCACAAGGGACTTCCCCGGTGGTCCAGTGGTTAAGAATTTGCCTTCCAACGCAGAGGATGTGGGTTCAATCCCTGGTCAAAGAACTAAGATCTCACATGCTACAGGGCAACTAAGCCTGCCTGTTGCAAAGAAGACCCAGTGCAACCCCAAAAAAGATGAGCACAAAAAGACCCAGAATCACCAAACATCCAGAAGAATCCTCACCATGAGAGAGGTACTAATTCAACTCACAAAAGAAATGAAAGAGAAGAAGCAGGATTAATAGAGACGCCAGAAGGAGACTGAAAAAGAAGCATCCTTTAGGGGACCTCCCTGGTGGTCCAGTGGTTAAGACTCCATGCTTCCAATGCAGATCCCTGGCCAGGGAACTAAGATCCCATATGCCTTATGGTGGGGCAGGAAAAAAAAAGAAGAATCCTTTAATATATCTAATAAAAAAGGATGTCGCATCCACAAATCAAGAAGGGGTCTTTGGGGGACTTCCCTGGCAGTCCAGTGGTTAAGACTCGGTGCTTCCAATGCAGGGGGTGTACTGGGTGCAGTTTCAAACCCTAGTCAGGGAACTAAGATCCCACATGTGTGGCCAAAAAAAACAATAAAAAAATTTTTTTTAAAGAAGAGGTCTCTGGGGGAAAAAAATAATCTGGGATCTTAAAAATGAAAAGTGGCTGGACTGTGCCCACCTCAGAGTCAGGGAGGGGGTCCTGGGCTCCTGCCTGTCCTCCTCCCTCCTTGGAGAAGCCTGGCTGGGTTCCCACCATTTGTTGCTGGACATGTGGAACCCTCTTGCATGATGGAAAGCATGTAAGACACAGAAAACAAAACTCCACGTTATAGCTCTTCTCTTAGTAACAGAAACATGGAAACAAGTGCCTTTTATTTCATAAAATCATAGGTCTCAGGGCCAGAAGGAACCTGCTTTAAAACGATGCCTTCAGGTAGATCATTCTGTTGTCATTTCAGAGATGAGCAAGGCCCACACAGTAGACATCGTGCCCAAACCTACCTGTGAATTCTGATTCTGCTGTTTCTTGGCTACATGTGGCCTTGAGAAAGTCCCTTTGATGCTTTAGAACTCAGTTTCTCCACTGGGAGTAATAATGCCCATCACAGGCATAAAAATGCAGTAAAGGAAATAATACGTCTATAGAATGTGTCTCATCCCAGTGCTTGGCACAACATTGATCTTGCTGTGCTGTCACGGTCAACTCTTTGCAGCCCCATGGACTACAGGGCACCAGGCTCCTCTGTCCATGAGAGTCTCCAGGCAAGAAGACTGGAGTGGGTTGCCATTGCCTTCTCCAGGGGATCTTCCCAACCCAGGCAGAGTCTTTACCACTGAGCCATCAGGGAAGCCCATGCCTGGCACATAGCAGACCCCAAATAAAATCCCTTCCCTTACCCCACTGGGAGTCACTGCTGCCGTGGTTATTCCACTTTCAATTTCTCCTTTGAGAGAATCCAGGCAGACTCAAAGACTGAATCTTTTTTTAAATCATAATCTTTCCAAAAAATTATAAAAACTTGTGTGATACACTATAAAGTGTAGTAGAAGTGTATTTAGCATTTACTTGAGAACAACACGCTGCTGAATTTTGCAATAAGACCTGCCCAGGTAGGAGCCCAGGGTAGAACCAGCACACTATTTCAGAGCATTCCTGCCAAAGAAAATTAACAGCTTCTACTTCCTTGTTTGTTTTCAGTATCTATACACAAAGTCCATTTCATGATCACTTAAAAAGGATTGGAAAAGATGGTGTCCAGGCCAGGCTATAAGACAGTGACAGAGGAAGAACCCCAGCCACTCACCCACTCACCCCACACCCCAGCCAGTGGTGCTTACAGCCCAGTTTAGTGGGCAGGACCTCCTGTTCCAAAAAGCTAAAAATAATATGGGGGACAACGTCATGTACTGGATACCAGTGATACACTTAAAAATCATGAATATGGTAAATGTTGTGTAACGTGTATTTTATCACAATTTTTAAAACATTTTTTAAAGACCTCCTAGACTACAAAACTGAGTGGTTTGTTTTATGTGTGTGCCACATGGCATGTGAGATTCTAGTTCCCTGACCAGGGATTGAACCCGTGCCCCCTGCATTGGAAGCATCAAGTCTAAAGCACTGAACGACCTGGGAAGTCTGTGATTTTCATTTAATAAAAGAATACATGTTATGAAAAAGTAATATGAGGGAAAGAATAATGAGGGGGAATACCAGCTGAGATAGACACAGTAGACCTGCATATGGTGTAATGTTATTTATATGAAATCACTAGGTGAGGTAAAACTGGGGACAGGCCATGGTTGCCTGGAGTGAGAGCAGGGACTGACTACAAACACTTTGTGCTGACTGAGTGTTTTCCAATGTGATGGTGGGAATGACTGCACAGCGGTATATATTGTCTAAAACTCATTAAACTGCACATTGACAATGGGAGAACTGTGGGCTGTGTAAATCATACCTTGGGAAAGCTGCTGCAAAGGTGGAGCATTTAGAAAGAAGTCAAAGGGAAGAACCAAGAGAAAGGACATGAAGGGGGAATGGGAGGAGAAGCGGGGAGCCCAGGGGTGATGATCAGAAGGGAAACGATTGCATTCTCACTATACTCGGGTTTGAGCTATGAGCTTCTGAGCACAGCATCCCAGCTGCCTTTCATCCTCAAACCCTTAGATGAGGGGCAGTAAATACACTGAACCTGTGCGTGCCTGTCTTCTGGAAGATTATCCTCAAGGCAGGCCTTGGGATGCTGCTCCAGGACGTGGCCCATAGAAACAGGGGCAGAAGCAGAAGTCACATCTTCCCGGAAGCACTGGCAGGACCAACTGGCCTCTCAGCGCCCAGGAGCCCAGGCCGATTCAGCAGGCAGGCGCCGCCCCGCCCACCTGCCCCACCACCAGGGCTAGCAGGAAGGGCTCAGCCTTCTGCCTGATCGTAACTCTCTGCTTTGGGCCAAGAGGGTTTGGACAACTGCAACTTTATGTGTGTGTGTGTGTGTGTGTGTGTGTATGTGTAGGAATTCTCCAGAATGGCTCAATGGGTAAAGAATCTGCCTGCAGTGCAGGAGATACGGGTTTGATCACTGGGTCAGGAAGATCCCCTGGAAGAGGAATTGGTAACCACTCCAGTATTCTGGCCTGGAGAATTCCACAGACAGACGAGCCTGGGGGGCTACAGCCCAAGGGGTCGCAAAGAGTCGGACATGACTAAGTAGCAGCAGCAGCAGCAGCATATATATCTATATATAATTTATTTGGCTGTGTCTGGTCTTACGACCTAGTTTCCTGATCAGGGATGGAACCTGGGCCCCCTGCATTGGGAGTGTGGAGTCCTAGCCACTGGACCCCCAGAAAAGTCCTTGGACAACTGCAACTTTCAGACTGAAACTCCAATCAGACATCCAACCCACGGCTCAACCTGGGGCCCTCCAGGACCCTCCGGCCTCCCTCCTCAAAGCTGCTGACTCGTGGACTGAGCTCTGGGCACCCCCACCACAGCCCTCTGGGAAAGGAGAGTGAGTTCCTGCACACACAGGGAGCCAGGCAGCCAGCTACAAATCTAAGCAGTGAGCAACTACCCTCGGCGAAAGTGCTGGCCTTTAGAGACGCCTGGGTCAAGGCTGGGCCTGGGTCCCTGATGGGGAGGCATTGACAACCCCAGAGCCCCTTATCCGTGACCTTCCCCACAGGAAGCAGGGACAGGGCCCTGGGCAGGCAGCTGCTCCACGCACATCCTGTTAAAGAGACTATACTCACCTATGGCGGCTGGAAGATACATCGTAGCGGAAGCCTGGGATGTGAACGCACTGAAACACCAAAGAAGGGGCTTCAGGGTCAAGCATGCAGCAAAGCAGGGTCCCTGCTCTGATCATCCACAGGCTCAGCCTGGATCATGCCCCAAATCCTGCTCATGATCTGCAGTGAGCACTTCCAGGCAGGCATGGTGCCTCACCAGGATGGACGTCCACCCACTAAAGGCAAAGTGACTCCCTCCTGCTTCTATGTTCCACTGTAGGAAATGAACCAAATTACCCTTAGTTTGGAGACCAGACAAGCATACGAATGATGCTGATGAGGAATAGTTGAGTGAAAAGCCGGGGGGGCTGGCATGGGGGGTGGTGCCAGACATGGCCTGGACACCCCAGTCCAGCAAGAGAGGTAATCCCCATTGGTCCAGAGCCCTCCCACCAAAATGTACCCAGATGAGGCCAAAGTAGCTGGGCCATGACTCAGAATGTCCCTGATGACCACACTGTCCCCCTCTGCCCAGGCAGATCTCCTCGTCCCTGCCCACCAAGGTCCACGGACTCCTCACCGCTGCCGAAGCTCCACGTCATCTCTGAGCCTGGCTTGGCTGGCAGACAGCAGGTTCTGCAAGAATGCTCTTGCCTCCTTCCAGGCAGCCTGACCCAGGCCCATGAAGCTGTTGAGAGTTGGCTAGGACCAAGATAGGGAGGAAGAAAAGGAGATCACCGGTGGGAAAGCCCCTTGCACTACCCCTCCTGTTGACAGGAGCCAGCCTAGCAGCTCTCTGGGGCCCCTGTCACTTATCTCTAGTTCATTCAAACCCTCAGGACTGTAGTTCTTAGTTCCATCATTTGTTCATCAAGTGGAGATGTGTCATTGCTCCTATTGGGGTTTCATCCCCACATGGCCTTATAGGTAACTGGCCAAGCCCAAGAGCTGCCTTCTGGGATGGCTGCCCTGTTAAGCTTGGCCCAGCCTGCAATGAAAATGGCTCGTTCCTCCAGCAGAGGCCTTCAGTCTGCAGGGGTCTTGCACCAACTCCCTTCACATGAGCTAAGAAGAGGTTTCTGAGCCACTGAGGTGCAGCCTAAAAAGCACTTGTGGATTTTCAAGGCCAGAGTTCCAGTCCTGGCTCCAACCCTTACAGTCATGTGACCTGGGAGAATTGTGTCTTGTTTCAAATTAGACCCTCATCAAATCTAATGAGGATGCCATTCCTATGCCAGAGGGTCATTGTGAGCATTGAATGAGAGGTATGTGTAAAACTCCTGACACATAGGGAGGTACTCAATAAATATCACCTTCCTTCCGTGGAAGGAGAGGATGCACATCAAAGCACTTAGACAGGGACTTCCCTGGTGGTCCAGTGGCTAAGATTCTGTACTTCCAGTGCAGGGGGACTGAGTGTGATCCCTGGTCAGGGAACTAGATCCCACATGCTGCAAAGACTCTACATGAAGCAACAAAGATACCCCATGCTGCAGCTAAGACCTGTGCAAATAAGTAAATAAATATTTTTTTTTTTAAAGCATTTGACTATTCACAGGGAAGTATATTCACATCCATTGCCCATGGACGTGTCTTTCAGGCTGACTTCTAAAGTGGTGGCAACAAAAAGGGCACTTGGGGCCAGCTGTCCATTCCTCCTAGGCTGTATTTAAACCTAGAGAGTGGAGCTTCTGGCTTCCTCCCTCAGAGGGCCCAGCATCAGCCTGGAACAAGCAGAGACTCAAGCTTCTTAAAATGAGGAAATTAACTAGTTGTCGGAGAGCTTCATGTCAGAGACAACTGGGGAGGGCCCAGGCCTGTGGAGAGACTGACAGTCATCTCACCTCAGAACTCACCGTACAGGGTCCCAAGGCTGCCTCCTGCCAGCCTGTCTGTCTCATAACAACCTCAAACTTATCCAAGGAGTCTACCTGCAATGCAGGCGACCCAGGTTTGACCCCTGGGCCAGTAAGATCCCCTGGAGGAGGGCATGGCAACCGACTCCAGTATTCTTGCCTGGAGAATCCCATGGACAAAGGAACTTGGCTAGCTATAGTCTATGGGATCGAAAAGAGTTGGATACAACTGAATGATTGACTATCCAAGGAAAATCCCTGAGATCTCAAGGCACCACCGCTGTCAGAAATGCAAGGCAGGGACTTCTCTGGCGGTCCAAGACTGCGCACTCCCAACACAGGGGGCCTGGATTCGATCTCTGGTCAGGGAACTAGATCCCCATTATGCAACAAAGATCTTGCCTGCCACAACTAAGACCTGGCACAGCTAAATAGATTTTTAAAAAGAAAAGAAATGGAAGGTAAAGAGCATTTTCTTTTTTTCTGTTTGGTTTTTTTTTTTTTTTTGAAGAGCATTTTCTTAGTGGCATTTGCAACAAATGGCCACTGAGATCCAGGGCAAGCCACATCCCAATGTTCTACCTTATCGAAGACATCCTGGTGTCCGGAGAGGATCGGCCCAGTGAAGAGGTGCTTGATGACACTGAGGTCCAGGATCTGGTCCCCAATGGCCACGCCGATCCTTGGTCTTGGCTGGAAGGAAGATGGCATGGTCAGCACTGGGAACAGTTGGCCGGGCTGGGCTCACTTACCCAGCAAGTCTGTCTATCCAAGAGCCCAAGGGCCCTGCTTTACAGATGGCCCTCTGTGGAGAGGAAGGGCTTCCCAGGTGGCTCAGTGGGTAAAGAATCTGCTTGCAATGTAGCAGATACAGGAGATTCAGGTTCTATTGCCAGGTCAGGAAGATCCCCTAGAGGAGGGCATGGCAACCCACTCCAGTATTCTTGCCTGGAGAATTCCATGGACAGAGAAGCCTGGGGGGCTCAATGCATGGGGTTGCAAAGAGTCCAACACAACTGAAACAACTATGCATGCATGTACACTGTGGAGAGGGGCTGAGGAATCGGATCCTTAGCATCATACCCCAGCTGCTTTTGCCTCTCAGAGGGCTGAAATTGACCCTGTCATCTCTGTCTGGGCAGAGCCTGGCACCATCTCTGCCTTGAGGACACAAAGAGGAAAGATTCTGTTTCCTGCATAATCCAAGCCCCTTATCCAGGCAAAGTCCCCAGGAAAGTTTCTCAGGTGTCACTTAAATGCCTCTGGTGACAGAGAGCTCACCACCTCACCAGGCAACTGGATTATTTCTTAGGTTAAACCTAGGCCTTCTCTTGAGGGCAATTCCTCTGCACAGCAGAGCAGAGAGTGTCCCAGGCACAGAGGAGGGTCAGGGACTTGGGCTAATGTACTCTGTTACGGCTCAATCAGAGCAGAGTTCAGGACATGAGGGGGCAGGAAGCCAGACTGTTCAGAAAATTCGAGGGAAGTTCCTTTCTGCACCATTAGATCCAGGCTTCAAGCCTGAGTGTGAAGATGTCTCAAGTATCTGGCAAAGCGTGGTCTTTGTTCCCACGGTGCTGAACTTGGTTTATCAATGAGGAATCCAAGAGGGACTTCCCTGGTGGTCTAATGGTTAAGAATCTACCTTGCAATGCAGGGGACACACGTTCGATCCCTAGACAGGGAACTAGGATCCCTCATGCCATGGAGCATCTAAGCCCACACACATGCCACAAATACTGAGCCCACATACCAGTGTGCAACTAAAGATCTCGAATGACACAATGAAGATCCTATGAACCACAACTAAGATCCGGCACAGCCAAATAAATAAATAGAAAGTATTTGACTCTTGGTAAAGCTTAAAAAAAACAA
Organism: Odocoileus virginianus; assembly: GCF_023699985.2. Classification (NCBI taxonomy): domain Eukaryota; kingdom Metazoa; phylum Chordata; class Mammalia; order Artiodactyla; family Cervidae; genus Odocoileus; species Odocoileus virginianus. The sequence continues at coordinate 56,109,618 of NC_069689.1, forward strand.
ACAAACAGAGAAGGAACCTGAGAGCATGTCTGTAGACTCAACCAGCTGGGCTTGTCCTGAGTTGACCTTCCAGTTCTCCTGAACTACCAGCTTTGCCATCTCAGGTCCAGTGAGTTTAAGAGGTAGGGCTACTGACTGGCTTTATCTCCACTGGCTGCTCATTCTGGGGGACTAAGAGAAGACGGTTACCTCTCCACGCACATCAGCCCCTGGGACAGGTGTAGACCAGAGCCACACCCTCACCCGGCCCTGAGGCCCCAGGCCACCCAGGAGGAGGCTGCCTGGAGAACCAAGCGCCTCATTTTCAGCTCCACTGCTAGCTCCCTGGGCCTCAGGCTCCCTGGACAATGAGCTGGGCCACCTGGACCCCTGGGGGATGCCCGCTAAGGGGATCTGCAGGTGGACCCTTGAGCCATTTCTCTGACTCTGGCGCCCACACTCTGCTGGAGGAAGAAGGGCGCTGAGGCCACTAGCAGCAGCCAAGACCTAATCATAAGGGTGCTTGCTTCCTCAGCTGCAAGTAAAGGTGAGAAGCAGCTCGTGTGTTCCAACCCTGACCCTAGGACTCGAGATAGCAAGTCCCTCCATTAATTGTTGGGACTTCTCTTTTTTTATGGCAGTATACTTGCTCTACAATTTTGTTTAGCTTCTGCTATACAGCAAAGTGAATCAGCAGTATGTACATATATCCCCATCCCACCCCTCTAAGTCATCACAGAGCACCAAGCTGAGCTTCCTATGCTATACAACAGCTTTCCACTAGTAGTGTACATATGTCAAGAATACTGGAGTGGGTTGCCATTTCCTCCTCCAGGGGATCTTCCCAACCAAGGGATCAAACCCATGCCTCTTACATCTCCTGCACTGGTTGGCAGGTTCTTTACCACTAGTGCCATCTGGGAACCCTTGTTCACTACTGTTCCACCCAAATGATGCACGGCTGGCCTCTGGCATGAAGGAGAGGGAGGACTATGCCTTGGCAACCAGACGAGTCTGGAGAGGTGGTCACCACCTCTGGAATGTCCAGCGCCTGCAGCCAGAGCTTCAACACAGCCAGTTCCACTTGAAGGGCCTCAGCCTTTTGGAATGCCAAGGGAGCCAACTCACAACCCCCAGCATTCTTTTTAGAAGGCAGTGAACCTCTGTACAGCGGCTATCCTTGCACAGTCTAATACGAAAACAGCTGGGGCATGGGGTCTGCAAGCCACTGGCCACACTCTAAGGAGCATTCATTCTAGAGTTCTCTGGGATAGCAAGTCAGAGCACACCCCCTGCCTCTTGCAAAGGCTTCTGCCTAAGCGATTTGTCCTCCGGATTTGCCCCCTGAGGAAAAGTGCATACCCTTAGCTGAGAGCAGAATGTTAGAGGAGTGCAGAGGGAGGGCTGGCCAGCAGAGTGTGCTTGGCCAACACAGGTTAAGGTTTAACATGCCTCTGGCCCTTCAGGGGACTGTTAACCTTTGGCATCCTTGCGACATCTGGTCAGGCTTGGCAGTTGTGAAACCACACGCTGACTCTTCTAGATCCAAGCATTTGCTGCACATGGGGACAAGGATCAGTCATGGGGGCAGGAAACCACTTTCCAGAAGGTGCTAACTGCCACAAGCTCCATTTAGCAAACGGTTCCTGAACACTGCTGGGCACAAGCAAGTTCTGGAGTTCAAGGCTTCTCAGAGCTAATCAGGAGCTTACCATGAAAGTTGGGAGCAGAAAGCTAAGCCAAAAATGCCATGAATGTATCCAAGGGAATCTGCTCCGCCCCCCCCCCCCCCCCAGAGCTTCTTATATGTGTGTTGGTAAACCCCGCAGTTTTCAAGATTTCTTTTCTGCCCATCAGACTACAGTTACTAAGTGAACTTTCATTTCCCTACCCCCAAAGGGATTCTGATCAGCAAGGGAATGCCAGGGAGCTCAAGAAGCTTAAAGGCCAGTTGGAGGTAAAGAAATTAACTTCTAGGATCCCAGGCCTCTGATGTGAATGAACTCATCCCTTTGAGTTACTAAATATACCGGGTCAATGAATATTTCTAAGGCAAGGGGCTAACATGGAGGATGAACAACCGGCCATAATGTGGTGTCTCCAGGGAAGGAAACAGAGCGAAATGACTTCGGAGTAGGCAGTATGACTGCGCTTTAACTTCTCTGTAATAATAATATTTAATATAACTTGCTCTGCTTGCCTGAGAGGGAGAGCCATGCTTCGTTTCATTTTGCGTTTAATTTTCGTGCAAATGTGCAGAAACAAGCTGACGGTTTCAACAACTCACATCTGGAAAGCTACCAGGAGGGATCTGAACCAACAGCAGGAGGGATCCTAACCAACATTCACCCTCGGCGATCAGCCCCAGACTCCAGCCCCCTCCCATTGCACTCCCAGAAGGGGAGGCACCGCTCATGGGGCCCCAAAGACCCCGGGGGTCTTCGCGAGGGGCGACGAGCCGGGACGGGAAACGACGGGCCCCACATCCAGCTCGGTCGGGTGCCGGCAAGAGAGGGCAAGGCTGGACTGAGGCCAGGGGCGGGGCAGGACGGTGGGGGTCCCGGGCGGAGGGGACGCCCTCCCTCCCCGCGCCCGGAAGCGCGCGCTGCAGCTCACGTTGCCTCGGGTGGAGAAGACGCCGTAGGGCAGGTTGTGAATGGGGAAGTCAGAATCCTCGGTCACCGGGACGAAAGACATGCTGGCGAGCACGGAATAGAGAGGCAGGGTGCGCTGCGGGACAGGACTCGCAGAGATGGGCAGGCCGGGCCACGCCCCCTGCGGATTCCGCCCCCTCAGACCCCCGCCTCCCACCAGAGCTGACCCGGTGACACAGCAGGGCCCGGCCCGCCCCTTTCGAGGGCTCTGCCCCTCCCCGGACCCCTCCCACAAGAGACGCCCCTCGCTGAGCCCCGCCCACCAAGGGACCGGGCCTTCCAGGGCCCCGCCCACCAAGAGCACGCCCTCTCGGGGCCCCGCCCACCACAAGACCTCCCCTTCCCGAGCCCCGCCTCTCCTGGGGCCCCGCCCCTCCACGAGGCCTGTTCCTCAGCAAATTCCAACCCCGCAATATCCATCCTGTCCCTCCCACTACAGCTTTGTCTCTGCGCAGCCCAGCCTCCTCTTTGAGGGCCCTCTGACCTCGGTCCAGCTGCCGAGGGCAGGGCCCTTGTTCCTACCGAGAGCAACACCCATCTTGGCATTTAAGGCTCTTGCCCCGGGTGACTTCAGCCTCATCCCGCACCCCACCCCACCCCCGCCCCCCGCTGCATGACCCGATCTTCAGCTCAACACGAGCTCAACACGAGCTCAACGCGAGTCTTGTCGGGTGTCCTGGTCACAGCAGACAGTCAGAAGCCAGACGGCGCTTCCGGGCTGGAGCTATGTTTTCAGTCGCATCTTTTCTGCCTTCATCAGCTATGCTCATCTGTCAGCTATGGCATTTTCACTTTATTGGTGAAAGGAACAGGCATGCCTGTTTGGAAGGCCTAAACTAATGAAAATTAATGTTCTAGAAAATCTAAGTCACCTGTTTATTTCACATTCCAGTGTTTAAATGACATTGATAAGCTGTTTGACCTTGGACAAGTTACTGAACCCCTTTCTGTCTCAGTTCTTTTCTCTGAATGAGGTTGATGATAATGGTTTCTTCTTCACAGAGTTGATAGAATTGAATGAATCGTGGAGTATCTGTGGAGCTTCTGGCATACAGTAGCTCTACGTGTTTGAGTGTAAAGTTTGAAAAGAGAGACTGAGGGGGAAAATATAGAAAGAAAAGAAAGAGAAGGAAAGGGAGTGAGGGAGGAAAAAAAGAAGGGAGGGAGGGGAGAGGAAGAACAAATTTACATGGTAATACTCTTTCCAGTTCTGGAAAGGATGAAGCTAAAAGGATGAAGATTTGAGAGCCACGTCTGACAGTACCCTCTCCAACCATCTGTTTCCTCATCTGTAAAATAACTGTTGTTCACTTGCTCAGTCCTGTCTGACTCTGCAGCACACCAAGCTTCCCTATCCTTCACTGTCTCCCAGAGTTTGCTCAAACTCCTGTCCATTGAGTTGGTGATGCCATCCAACCATCTCATCCTCTGTTGCTCCCTTCTCCTGCCTTCAGTCTTTCCCAACATTTCCAATGAATTGATTCTTTGCATCAGATGGTCAAAGTATTGGAGCTTCACCTTCAGCATCAGTCCTTCCAATGAATATTCAGGGTTGATTTCCTTTAGGATTGACTGGTTTTATCTCCTTGTTGTCCAAGGGACTCTCAAGAGTCTTCTCCAAAAAGAGAGGTACCAATAATACCTACTCAAGGATTTCTGTTAGTCAAATAATGCCTGGCACAGACTTGGTTATCAATTCCTCCCAAGGGACATTCAGCCAGAAAGGTAACCATTTCTTAGTGTTTGAGTTTTGCTTTTCTTCCTTAAGAAAACAATCAGAAAAGGAGAGAGTATAGCTGTTAAGGTGAAGTGGTCAGCAGTGACGTTTATAATAGGAATGCAAATTTCTCACAAACCTCACAAAGTATTTTTTAAGTGAGTTAAAATTATTAAAGTATAGGCTGCACAATACATATCAATACACAAATCAGTATTTGAAACACTGGCTTTTGATTAATTTGCTTGGAAATTCTTACAACCTTAGAGGCAAAAGTTAATGAATTAATTGATATGCAAGCAGAGCTGACTGAATACATTTGAAAACAAATTAAAGCCAAAATCCTACAAATTATAATTTGAAAAAATTTATTTATTATTTATTTGGCTATGCCAGGTGTTAATTGTGGCACATGGAATCTTTAGTTGTAGCATTCGAACTCTTAGTTCCAGCATGTGGGATCTAGTTCCACTACCAGGGATCAAACCTGGGCCCTCTGCACTGGCAGCGCAGAGTTTTATCCACTGGGCCACCAGGGAAGTCCCCTAGAAATTATTTTAAAAGAGTATTTTAAAGATGGGAGAATCATCCTAAGGTTTGTAAATATAACCCTTTCCCTTCAAAAACATTTCATAATGAATAATAGACAGAAAGATCAAAAAGTAAATAAGAAGTTGCACCTCCTTTTCCTGCAACATCTTGCCCTATATCTCCTGTCATCCACTGTCCAACTCCCTAAATCAGATTCAATTATCTTCGTTCTTGAAGCACACATTTGTCAACAGCCAGTCCCAAGTCCCCCAGCAGTTCTTCCCTGTCTTCCTACCTCTGCCCTCACCTCTAAAACAATGCTGCCATTTCAATGAGATCAGCAGTAATGTGCGTACCAAGTATCTTGCTGTTAAAATCAAGTACTAAAACTGTGAGTGACAGGTAAAGAGGGAAGGGGAGGGAGGGAAAGGGGAGAGGAGGGAAGGAGGGAAAGAATGTTAGGGAGAGTTCAAGGCTTTGTCATCACTCTTGTCCAGTCAGCTACAAACTTCTGAACAAACTTTGTTCAGAAACAAAGTTACATCCAGGGCTCTGAGAACACAATATGACAAGGTTATCTGTGTGGGTGCTTCAGACACACTTTTTAAAACTTGGGGTTTAGTTGCTTTACAATGTTGCCTTGGCTTCTGCTGTACAAGGAAAGTGAAATCAGCTATTGTTCAGTCGCTCAGTCCATGGACTCTGCGATCCCCTGGACTGCACCATGCCCAGTCCTTCACTAATCTCCAGGAGTTTGCTCAAATTCATGTTTGAGCTATATGTATACATACATCCCGTCCTTCTTGAGCCTCCCTCCCACGCCCCCATCCCACCCCTCTACCTCATCTCAGAGCATTGACCTGAGCTCCCTGGGCTATAGAGCAGCTTCCTACTAGCTGTCTGTTTTACAAACAGGTCGTGAAATTCAATACCAAAACACCCAAACAATCCAATTCACAAATGCGCAAAGGACCTAAATAGACATTTCTGCAAAGAAGACATATAGATGGCCAAAAGGTACACAAAAAAATGTTCAGGCACACTTAACCATCCAGGATGCTGTCAGATCCTAGCACAGTTAAAAAAAAGTAGTCAGTAGTCAGGCAAGGGTAAACTCTGCAGAGTTAGAGGGGGAATGTAGCCAATATTTTATAATAACTATAAATGGAATATAAGCTCTAAAATTGTGTCATTATATCATGCACTTGTAACATATTGTATATGTTATATAACTATATTTCAATTTTTAAAAATTAACACACAAGTTCTCAGAATTAGGAAGGCTGTCCTGTAGGTTGGCTTGGAAGGAGGAGGGACTGGGTTGGTGGGAACATATGAGATAAGATGGCCTGGAATCAGAAGGCCTGGGATGAGGGGGCGTTACAAGAGGCTGACCCCCTTCCCTAGGCCCAGCGATGATTGAGGCTGACCAGTGATTACCCCGTAAGAGGCTCAGTCTGGCTCAGCCTCTTCTTGGTTCTCATCTCCTGTCCTGAGTACCTCTGCCAAGGGTGGGCCTTGATTTTGGTTAAGTCTGCCCTGGGAAAGAAGGAATGAAGGGCAGTCTCTGGCAGTGGTAAGTGGTCTGACTCATTTTCATAGGTTCTGTCGTGGTCCCTGTGAGGGTTGGGAAAAGAATTTTCAGACATAAGATGGAATGAGAGGAAAACAGTTTATTAGAATAGAGGCACTGTTGGAACAGCGGGCAGGCTCAAGGGAGAGCGACGCTTTTCATGGGCTAGTAGCCAATTTTTATAGCCTCAAGACAAAGAAAATTCCTGCTGGGAGGGTGGCATTAGGTAGGTGATTGGTTAGGATGCTATAGTGTGGGTGTGTGCGTGCGTGCCAAGTCACTTCAGTCGTGTCTGACTCTTTGAGACGCTATGGACTGTAGCCCCCCAGGCTTCTCTGTTCATGGGATTCTCCAGGCAAGAATACTGGCATGGGTTGCCATGCCCTCCTCCAGGGGATCTTCCTGATCAGGGATTGAACCCATGTCTCCTGTGGCTCCTGCATTACAGGCAGATTCTTTACCACTGAGCCACTGGGGAAACCCTACAGAGTGGGTATTTTACCTAATTTGGAGTCAGGGAGCTGGTTGGTTTAGGTCAGGGGGGCTCATGGCAACAATTGCTATGGGGGTCGGTCAGTTCTGAGATGACCCTGGCATAGGGCTTCACATCTGTGACTTTGGTACAGGGCTCTGGATGTGGAACCTCTCCACAGGTTCCAGAAAGAGGGAAAAGAAAGAGGAAAGGGTCCCAACTCTGTTCTGTGGCTTTATTATAAGAAGCCTTCTGAATGGCGTAACAGAGCAGAAGGCCTCTTCCCCTCCACTCCCATGTCCTCAGCCTGCCTTTTCTCTCTTAGCCAAAGAATAAGTTTAATCAGAGAAGTGAGAAAATGCAGAAGCAAAGAAAAGTAGTCAAATAGGACAAAACAATAATAGTTTAATCAATAGGCAAAGTCAAGGACCTTTCATTCCTTCTCAAGGGCTACAGATAATATTCTGCGCCATGTCGTGTGAGCGCTCCTGTATTGATAGAGACCGAAACCCCTACCAGGTGGAAGAAGTTAGCCACATGATGACCAGGCTGTGGCCATGACATAAGCTGCCACATACTTCCAAGAACTGGCCTCAAAGAAATGAAAACAAACCGACCCTGGAACCGAAGATTAACCATACCTAAAACAATCAAGATGACTCTGGTCAGACCACCCACGACCAATTTGAAGATGACTGTGGAGCTGACTGTGTTGTTTCTGCACGGAGCCCTCTCCCTCGGTCTATAACAGGTCCTGCCCACTGTTTGTCAGTGGGGGGCAGCCAGCCTTTGGACAGGAATCCGCCTACCCCACCCCACTCTCTGCTGGCATCCGAAATAGAGCAAACTTTCCTTTCCACCAGCCTGGCTTCTTCACTGGCTTTTGAGTGAGGAGCAGCCAGACTCTTATTTTTGGTTCCCCTTCCAGGTACCACCTAATACCTACCGAATTCTAGTGACTCTTTAGCTGCAAGGCAATGAACTATTTGGACTTCCTAGGATGGCTCAGTGGTAAAGATTCCACCTGCCAATACAAGAGGCATAGGAGACTTGGGTTAGATCCCTGAGTTGGGATGATCCCCTGGAGGAGGGCATGGCAACCCACTCCAGTAGTCTTGCCTGGAGAATCCCATGGACAGAGGAGCTTTGTGGGCTACAGTCCATAGAGTAGCCAAGAGTTGGACATGACTACGTGACTAAGTACACACAATGAACTATTTGCTTGTTCCATACTGGCCTGGTCTCTCCCCTTAGAGACAGGAACTGTCTTACTCTTTGTGTAGCTTTGTTAACGCCCAGCAAAAATGGCTGGCACAGAATAGGTGCTCCATAAATACTTACGTAAATAATACAAAACTGCTGACTAATGGCAATTAATCAATAACCAATGAGCACCCCTACCTCATCTAGGCATTGGGAATAGTGCACAACTGCTTCCTTATTTACTGAATGTGTGCTGTGTGAGCAACGGGCCAGGAACTTCCACTGAACACACAAGCTAGTAAAGCCTAGATTACAAAAGCTTCAGTTGTGTTTGACTCTTTGCGACCCCATGGACTGTAGTCCACCAGGCTCCTCTGTCCATGATTCTCCAGGCAAGAATACTGGAGTGGATTGCCATTTCCTTCTCTGATAAAAGCCATGTAGAGAGAAAATCAACAACCTTTTGGGGGAAGGGCATGGGGCTGATGTGTGTGTGAGAAGGGGTGTGGGCATGAGATAGCTGTAGAGAGAGTAAGATTTCATAGTTTTAAAATAGACTTGCCAACCCACTAATTATATATAGTGTCTGAAAAGTACCATAGCTGTTCTCTATTTGGAAAAAAAATTTAAGTAAATAACTTGCAAGTACACTGTATTTTCTTTCTCCTCTTCTGGGAGGGAGCGTGTTGAGCATGTACAACAATCATAAAAAAGAATTTTAAAGAAAAAAATGTTGCCCGTAATCCCGCCATCCTACAGTTTTCACGTTTTGATGTTATTTGCTCATTCTATTTGTATGTGCATGATTTTTTCCATCTTTACAGAAAGGCCATTTTTTCAGTCTTTCCTTAGACTTCTCTCCTGAACATTTTTTCTTGTGGCCAAATTAGCTTTGTTATTATTTTCATCAGCTGAAGAAATTGCAGTGCTTGAGACTGTTGTAGTACTGGAGCCATGGAGATCTGCATGCACAAAATGTTTTCCTTTTCTTACTCTGCTTGTTGGAGGGTAAATTCCTGGGTGGCAGGGTCTGGCTGCTTTCAGGACTGGAGGCGAGTCTGGCGCCTCCATCATGAAGGGCTGGTTTGAGCCTCTGTAGCACTAAGCTCGGTGCCTCCCTCGGATGCAGAAGTGCAGCACAGGAGACTCCAGCAGCTGCCTCTGACTCTCAGGGCTGGAGAGGGCTTTCTGAACACAGAGAGAAAAAGTCTTGCCAGAGGCTGGCCCCTGCCATTCAGATGAGTAGGATGTGGAGCTGCCTGCACTTGGGAGCAGGGGAGTTGCCTTTTTGGGCATCTCTCAGGAGTCCATCCATTCCCTTTCTCCCCACCCTACAAATTTCCCTTGCACATGAACTACCTGAGCTCAGTCAGTTCCAAGGTCCTCTAAATGTTGAACTCCTTGCAGAGAACCGAATGTCGCTCATGTGTGCCCAATATATAGCCTTCTGACACTAAAGTGTACGGTATAAAAGCCAAGCCCATGGTGTGCCAAGAAAACGTGTGCTGCTTTGCTCAGTTGTGTCCGACTCTTTGGGACCCCATGGACTGAAGCCCACCAGGATCCTCTGTCCACAGAATTTTCCATGCAAGAATACTGGAGTGGGTTGCCACTTCCTTCTCCAGGGGATGGAACCTGTCTCTTGCATCTCCTGCATTGGCAGGTGGATTCTTTACCACTAGCGCCACCTGGAGAGTCCAACACATAGTGTGCCCTCTAAAATATGCACTATAAGCATTTCTGAGCTAGAGCCTTAAGAAGAGAAGACATTTGCTTCATTGAAGTGCTTTGTCTTTTATCATAGTTCCCTTTTTCTCGACTATTCTGAACAGAGCTAAATGAACCAGCTCAACAAGGGCTAGGTTTTCTGCAAATTTTCTTCTTTCCAGCCCTTTTTTGTGTGTCTTTAGCCTGCTTTTAATTGTTGCAGGTACTCTTCATCCATGCTTTAATGGAATACTACCTCAAAGCTATTTCTCATTGTTTTTTAAACATATGCCAGCTGAGTTGGCCTTTTTTTAACTGGACCATTTTTAAAGTCTTTATTGCATTTGTTACAATATGGAAACTATAAACAAAACATAGACCACCTTTCAACGCAGAGTGTGCAGGTTTGATTCCCAGTTAGGAAGCTAATCCCATGGTGCCTCCAGGCCTAAAAAAACAAAACAAGTCAGAAGTAATATTGTAACAAATGCAATAAAGAGGGTGTAGAGAAAAGGGAACCCTCTTACACTGTTGGTGGGAATGCAAACTAGTACAGCCGTTATGGAGAACAGTGTGGAGATTCCTTAAAAAACTGGAAATAGAACTGCCATATGACCCAGCAATCCCACTTCTGGGCATACACACCGAGGAAACCAGATCTGAAAGAGACACATGCACCCCAGTGTTCATCGCAGCACTGTTTATAATAGCCAGGATATGGAAGCAACCTAGATGCCCATCAGCAGATGAACAGATAAGGAAGCTGTGGTACATATACACCATGGAATATTACTCAGCCATTAAAAAGAATTCATTTGAATCAGTTCTAATGAGATGGATGAAACTGGAGCCCGTTATACAGAGTGAAGTAAGCCAGAAAGATGAAGACCAATACAGCATACTAACACATATATATGGAATTTAGAAAGATGGTAATGATAACCCTATATGCAAAACAGAAAAAGAGACACAGATGTACAGAACAGCCTTTTGGACTCTGTGGGAGAAGGCGAGGGTGGGATGTTTCTAGAGAACAGCATCGAAACATGTATATTATCTAGGGTGAAACAGATCACCAGCCCAGGTTGGATGCATGAGACAAGTGCTCGGGCCTGGTGCACTGGGAAGACCCAAAGGGATCAGGTGGAGAGGGAGGTGGGAGGGGGGATCAGGATGGGGAATACATGTAAATCCATGGCTAATTCATGTCAATGTATGACAAAAACCACTACAATATTGTAAAGTAATTAGCCTCCAACTAATAAAAATAAATAGAAAAAATAAAATAAAGATTAAAAAAAAAAAAGAAAGGTGGTCTAAGCCCCTGACCCCCAGGGAAGTCCCAGGTGGTCGCTTTTCGTGTTGTAGGATTCTACAAGTTTGGACAGATGCATAGTTATATGCATAGTTATGTACCCACCATTAGTGTCATGGAAGCTGTTTCCCTGCCTTAAAACCCCGTGCTTCACCTTTTCATCCCTTCCTTTTTCTACCTGAACGCAGAGCTCCTCTTCAGACTGTAGTTTTGCCTTTTCCAGAATGTCATATTAGCGAGTCTTTTCGGACTGCTTCACTGAGCAATATATATTTAAGGTTCCTTCATGTCTTTTTGTGCCTTGATGGTTCATTTCTTTTTATTGCTAAATACCATTTCATTATACAGATGTACTACAGTTTATGGGTACATATGAAGGACATCTTGGCTAATTTTTGGCAATTATGGATAAATAAAGCTGCTAAAAATATTTGGTGTGGACATGGTCTTTAATTCATTTGGACAAATATCTAGGAGTGCAACTAACTGCTTGTCTGTAAGGCTATGGTTAACTTTAAGAGATTGCCCAACTTCTTCCTCTGTCCCATGTTGCGTTCCCATCACCAATGAATTCAAATTCCTGTTGCGCCACATCCTCGATAGCATTTGGTGTTGTATCTTGGATTTTAGCTCTTCTTGTAGGTATTAGTGCCATCTCATTTTAATTTGCTATTCCCCAATGACATATTGACCACCTTTTTGTTTTATCTGCCATCTGTGTATCTCCTTTGATGAGGTGTCTAGATATTCTGACCATTTTTTAACTGGGTTTGCTTTCTTACAGTTACTTTTCATTTAGGGTTACGTCTTTTGTTGCTGTGTTTTGCTAATCTTTTCTCCCAGTCTGTGGCTTGTCTTTTTGTTCTCTTGGCAATGGCTTTTGCAGAGAAATTTTTAACTCTGAAGTTCAACTTACCCATTTTTTTCTTTCCATGAATTGTGGTTTTGGTATTTCATTTAAAAAAACAAAAACATTAGAAACAGTCTACCTTAGAAATGGTGGGCATACTAGTAAGCTGAGTTACTTAGAACTAAAGTCTCAATTAAGCAATTTGTATAATAATCTTTAAAAAGGATGACCTCTTTTGACTTAAGTATCTGGGGCTTTCTCCTAAATAAAAGTTTTAAGGAATAAATCATTAAGTGGGAAAAACACATCAAAACAAAAAAACCATCACCCAGACTTCCGACTTTAACACGTGGTCACCTAAAACTCTTTGTAATTAAGACTGTGGACTTCAGGTACTTCTATTTTGTTGTCTCTAGGGCCCACTAGTTTTGATCACTATTTATAATCCATTGTAAGAATATATCACATTTTATCCATTCTTCAAGGGGAATTGAGTGGTTTCTGGATTTTTGCTTTCTGTAAACAAGGCTTTGAAAATTGCTGTACCTGTGTACTGTTTTCTATATGCAGGTTTTCTTGGGGCATATTTAGAGGAGTAAAATTTGTGGATTATAGGATGTTTGAAAGTCCAATTTTAAAAGGTACTAGTTTCCAAACCGTCCTAAGGACTGAACCACTTTTGGTTAATGTCAGCAACCCTTCAAACACTAGATACTGCTAGACACTTTTAAATCTTTGTCAACTGAATGGGTATAAAATAGTATCTTAATTGTGGTATTGATTTGCATTTTATCTTTTCCTGGTTTGTAACCTGGCTTTTTACTTTCTTTGATGGTTTTACCGTAAGGTATTTTTGGTTTAAAATGTCTCATTTTAATAGACAAATTCATCAGTAACACTTGCAGTCCATGCTTTGTGTCTTATATAGTCCTTCTACACCCAAGGTTGAAGCAGTAATCATCTTTTTTTGAGAGTTAGAAAATTTTGTTTTACATTTAATTCATGAATTTTTTCCCTGTGGTATGAGACAGGGAACAATTTTCACCTCTTTTCTATGCTGATGACCAGTTGGGCGAGCTGTCATGATCACAGTCTCCTTCCCCCAATGTGGTGTGCCGTATCTCACACCCAGTTCACCTCACGCATGGCTTTTTTGGGGCATTTTGGTCTAATCTGTTAGGATTCTGTATGACCCTTAGGGAATATCATGCTATTTTAATGAACGTGGCTTCATGATGAGTCTTACATAAGAGTGGAAAAATGCCCACCTCCCTGATTTTTCGTTATTGAAATGTCCTAGCCTTGGGCTCATCTTTATCTCTTAATTTAGAATCACCTTAACACGTTTCAGGAGGAAACTTGGTGGGACTCTGATAGGGACTGCTTTGAATCTATAGGTCTATTTGGGTACAAAATACATCTTCATGACAATGTCTGCCTAGCTGCAAACTTCTCTCTCTCCCTACTTTTTCAGGTCTTAGTTGTTATCTCTTAATAATGTTTGAAAATTTTTTCTTAAAAGAGCTCTTCAACATACATTGTTAATTTCCTAGGAACTCGGTGTTAATACTATTGTAAAACGTGTCCTCCAGTTTTGATTGTTACTGATACAAAGAAATGCAACTGGCTTCAGAAAATAAATGTTACACCTACCTCTGTAATGAAACCCTGGTATTTCTGGTACTTTCTCTTTAGATTTGGGTTTTCTACAAAAAAAGAACGTATGTACAAATAATTAGTGTTTCCTACTTTTTATTTCACAAAAAATTTTTTCTATTGACTAGGATGGAGATTCAACACAATTTTGAACAAAAGCAGTCATAGTGGAAAACCAGCCCTTTGTTTCTGAATTTAAAGGGGTATGAAATTTCCTCTTTGTGGCAGATGCTTGTTTTTTGTTTTACAGATTTACACAGAAACTATCACCTTAAGGAAATTCCTTTCGAGTCCTAATTTATCAAAGTTTTTATTATGACTGGGCGGTGTTAAATCCTATTGGATCTACTAAGATAGTCATAATGGTTTTCTCTTATTTAATATTTACAGATTCCAATGCTAAGTCATCATTACATATGGAGGGAGAATACACATACTAATATGGAATACACAAGTATTAAGTAAACAAATATAAACTTAGAAATCTGTATTGTAAAATACTATTTAATCTGTTTTACATACTATTTCAAGTTTTTAAAAGGCTGGCTGCCAGGTAAGTTTAAAAACCACACAACAAATGGCTTTTTGGAGATCTTTCTACTCCACAGTTCTCCAGCTCTCCATGTTTGAGTTATGCTCTTTCAGTTTCTCTAATCCTACTAGAAAAAGAAGCTTCTACTAGAACTAATTCATTGTGACAGAGTTCAGAACAGAGAAACAAACAAGAGCTAGAAAATATGACATGTTCAACTCACGGGAATGTAAGATCACAATTTATCATTGTTAAGTATCAGTCACAGATAGATGTGAGAGCTCATCTCACAAAATCAGTAAAGCAGAAAACTAAAGGACTAGAAGTCAAAATGAACTACCAGCAAGAGTAACGGAGAAAAAGTAATGCAAGGAAACGTTATGGTTTTCCTTTTTATTTAATCAAAGACTGGTGGATAAACATAAATACAACACAATTACTTCAGATCATTCTTCATATTGTATACACACAGACCGATGAACATCATCTGAAAGAAACCTGCAGTCAGCAATGAAATGCGTACAGCTTTTCCTTCCCTCGCTCAAAAAAACTTAAAAACACACAAACTTAGAATCTCATCAGCACACACTCTCCTGTGACAAATGATTCAGACATAAATAGTGGGTGCAAAGAAACTATATGCTAACATATGTATAACCTTTGTTAAGGAAAAATAGAAGCAGCCATAATGATTAAGATACATTCAGTTACTGGTAACTAGCTGTGCCCTAAAGGACATTATCAAAACAGAAATCGTGCTGCAGAGAAAAGCTATATATACATACACAATGAGAAAATAAACTGCAAGATTAAAGCATGCATGTTTAATACTGGGAAAAAATCACAGCCCTCCAAAATTTCTCCACATTTGTTATAAAAGCCCTCTGCACTCAACTAAAATTAAAATGATCTTAAAAGGATAATACTCGTAAAGTTTACTTTTTTCAGCCACAGAAACTGCAATGGAAATAAATGTTCAGAGTCATTTTCAAAACAAAAACAAAAATCTATTCTTCTGATGACATGTATGATTAAAGGTCTATGCAAGATACATTGCTCTACATTCCCAATGACTAGGAAAAAAAACCTCAAGTCAGTTTTTAGTTTGCAGATGGTCAAACGATTTTGTATTCCATCAGGACTTCAAATCTTCTGGATCTTTTCACCAACAACTACTGGATTTTCTTTTCTGATTTTCTCAGCAGCATCAGCTTTGTAATTGTAAGAGCAATTGTGTACATCTGAGTAACGGTGTACACCACAGTAAACATTTCCACACCGGCATTCAAACCCTGAAAATGGATTAATACACGTACATGAGTTGAGTGCAAGGTCTAAATACTAAACTCTCTACATAATTAATGTTAAAAAGATCATGTCTTTAGGGCAGTAATCTAAAGAATCATTCCAAACTAGCAGTTGCACAACCTAGTACACTCTCAAATTCACCAGCTGATGGCTTCAGTTCTTGTTACCACCTACAAACATAGGTCTGTGCCAGCCCAAGTCACAGCCATTTCTCTGAGCTCAAGTTTCTTCACCTGAAACACAACCGCTTCCTATCAAAAACAGGACTGATAAACTGAAAATATAAGACATTTCTCAAATACTACAATGTGAAAAAATAAGCATACTGTCAGAAGACAACCTTAAGTTTTAGTTAAGAAAGATGAAACTCTGGACAGAACTGTTAACAAAAAAAAAAAAAAAAAAACAGTACACTAGCTTTCCTTGGCCAGTCTCCAATGGAGATGTGAACTGTAATCTGGCTC
Source organism: Odocoileus virginianus (assembly GCF_023699985.2). Classification (NCBI taxonomy): domain Eukaryota; kingdom Metazoa; phylum Chordata; class Mammalia; order Artiodactyla; family Cervidae; genus Odocoileus; species Odocoileus virginianus. The sequence goes on from NC_069689.1 coordinate 56,125,579, forward strand.
AGTGACTAAGAGCATGAGATCCAGTTGCAGTTGCCTAAGCATGAATCTATTTACTAACACAGGCAAATTACCAAGCCTCCCTGAGCCCCAGTTTCTGCACCTCTAATTCTGGAAATCAGTTATAGTAAGAATTAAATGAGAAAGTATTACCTGCCTAACATACAGTGAACATGCAATAAATGCTACTTATTTTAGGGAAATGCCCCAAGAATTGAAGCCAAAAGAGAGAAATAAGCAGGGTGAATAGTCTTTAAATAAAACTAGTCCTGCACCCCTAAAAAGGATTTTACTGTATGATGGAATTGTTAGAACACAGGAATCAATATTTTAAATGTTGACATTTGATGCAAACTTCTTTTGTCACATTTTAAAAAAAAACTTCCAAAAGATATTCTGTAACTTCATATTTTATTTTTAAAATTTCATTATTATTATTATGGCTGCACTACACATCTTGTGGGATCTTAGTTCCCAGGGAGTGAAAAGTGTGCAGTCCTAACTCCTGGACCACCATGAAGTCTCCTGTGACTTCATAATAATGAATGAAAAATGAAGCCAAAAGTAACACCAGACTAACAAGACTGGACAAGATGGAAATTACTAAGTCGCAGCCTTTTTTTCATGAAGTCTAAGTTTCTGAGATTTAGAAACAGTACTTGATACTATACATATATATTATATAGTATATACACACACACACATTTTAAAATGCCTTATTTGTTCATGTTTGTATTCTTTAAATAAATACATTTGCCAAACATAAGCTAGTCTTAAAACATCTTTGATATCAGACTATAAATCTCCTTTCCTCTTTTGTCTACTCCTTAGCCACATAACCTTCCTAAAACATAATTTTGCTCAAAATCCTATCTATTGTTAAGTCAGTTTCTTAGGCAGAGTATTCAGCAGAATGCCCTTCACACAGTAAACAATAAATGGAAACTATTTATAGCTGCCACTCTTCCCCATCAGTTAACCACAGCACACATCATCAGCCTCATCTGATGGTTTCAAACACCCTTCTGCACATATATTGTGCTACATTCCCTATTTATGGTCCCTAAACATGCCCTATTCTTTTCTTTCTCTGAACGTTCATTCAAGCTATCTTTTTTTCTGCCTGAAATGCTCCTATGTCCATCAGTTATAAGTCCCACTAACCTTTCAGGACCCAGCTGAAACATCCTACCTTCCGGATTCTTTGATGGGCCTCTGCTCCTCTCCTACAAATTATCAATAACTACACACATTTCTGAACTCCCAAAGCAATCTACTTGACTGCATTTAAATGTACTTTCTTTTTGCCAAATAGTCAAGTAGTATTTCGAACATTTTCCCCCTCTCTTAGTACCATCTAATAGCTCTGTTACAGCAGTCAGCATGTACTGATTACTTACTGGGTGGCAGGACAGGTCTATCACCTTACATGTATGAACTCTGTGAGCCCGCACCACCAACCAATGACTGGCCGTTTTACACACCAAGTACTTAAACACTCTCTCTCACACAACTATCTGGCGTTCCAAAGGCAGGAGCCACACCCCTGCCCTTTCACAGAGCCTGGCACACTGACCTTTCTTGTCTAACATTCTCAAATGCAGCTAAAATGGATTTTAAAAGAAAAGCTACTCATTTCACTATTAGGTATGTAATTAAAGCTACTTTTACTTAAGAAAATTCAGGAGGTGAAGCATATCCATTATTAACTCACACAGAAACAATCTTAATTGAAGCCATTAATATTAAGTCAAGCATTATCTTAAATAAAATCTTAATTTAAACCTTGTAACTCAGGCCCTTACCAGTAAGTCCCACTTTCTTTCTGCACATGAAACAGCGATTCTTTTTCTGTTTTGGTTTTTCAAGAGACTTGCTTTGCTCTTCAGATGCCTGCTGTGCCGTTTCTGATACTGAAGCTGACAAAAATAAGGTGGTGAAACTTAATTGTACAATGAGATTCTGAGGTGAGGTGGTTGCTACCCTCACCTGCCCCCACTGATCTGTTTATTCAGAGGATAACTGAATTTATTTATTTATTAACATGGAAAGATGCCCACAGTTAAGTTACAGAGTATATAATATGACCCCCTTTTTGTTAAATGCATATATGTATGTTAAGTATGTATGTATATACACATGCAGAAAAGCTAAACTATACATTGAGATGTTAACAATAACTCTAGAAAGTGCTTATTTTTTAAATTTTCTGATAATTATGTATTTGATCAATAAAAGACATACAACACACAAACACTACTTGGGTATTCTGAGGGGGAAAGAAAGAAAATGTGTAAGAAAATGGTCACATGCAAACTTCTAAATATTGCTGAGTCAGAACTATGTAGATTTCAAACAATACAAGGGAAAGAAATCCTAAAACCAAGATTCAGTGGACTATTAAGTATGTTCAAAATTCTCAGAATATTTCATATAAAACCTTTAAAATATGGGGAATAAGATATATTGATTAAAACATTACAATTAAGATAGTAAATTAAGTAGTGAACCCAAGGCCATCTGCACCAAAATTCAGGTCAAATTATTGGCCCTACACCCTAACTTATGGGTTTAATAAACTGGAAACCTGTCGTTCCTAACTGATACACATTCCTCACTGTATAAGTGAGATACTGCTGTTTATTAAATCACAAGGCATAATTAAAAGAGAAAGATGCTTTAATATAGTAAATTCTCAATTAAACATGAAAAAAATCCTTCAGAGCCATGAGGACCAAATGGAAGCAGTGCCACCCACCTGGTGACAACGTAACCTGATTATGAGCAGAATACCTACAGAGAAAAAAGCTGTTTCAAGGACACCACTCTGAAAACTCCAATAAACAATGTTAGGGAATTCTGGTTTAGGCACATAACAGCTACTCATGTGCCTTCTTCCATTTGGGATGATTTTCCTATCTAATAAATTCTGCTTGAGGGATACAAGTGGAACAATAAGGAAGAGAGAGAACAGATACCTGGGCAAATCACCAAACCAGCTGACCCTCCCTGGGAACTGAGGGGGCTGGGAGCTGGCAGCAGGAACACACACACTAACAGCCTACCCCAGGAAGCACCACAGCTGTCTAGTGGAAAGAATAATGGCCTGGAGTCAGGTGCCCAGGTTCCAGTTCCAGCTCAAATGACTACAGCACTTGAGTCAAAGATGTCTTTTGTTTTTGTCCATCTATTAAGTAGATGAAAAAAATATTCTCTGCATTTATTCCTATCAAATAGGGAAATCACAGGTATATTGTGTGTCATGAGTGTGTGCATAGATACACAGTTGTATGAGGGTTTATAATAAGACACTTTCAATTCAACAGTATAAGGAAAAGACTTTTTTTTTTTTTTTAAACTAGCCTAAGAGATTTTACACATGGAAAACTAACCCTCTCAAACTCGTATGAAACTTATACCTGATTGTTCAATGATTCTGCTATGCTGAAAATATAAATGCTAAGTTCTTGAAAGGTACTTAAGTTAATACTGGTTTAAGTTAAATCACTGAAATTACACACGAAAAAAAAAAGAAGTCTATACAATTTAAAACCCCACTATTTAAAACCTCAATAGTGGTACAGAACACGCTTGCCAATGCAGGAGATATGAGAGACATGGGTTTGATTCCTCGTCAGGAAGATCTCCTGGAGGAGAGCATGGCAACCCACTCCAGTACTCTTTCCTGGAGAATCCTATTGACAGAGGAGCCTGGCAGGCTATATACAGTCCATGGGGTCGCAAAGAGTTGGACATAACTAAAGTGACTCAGCATGCACAATTTCTCCTAACATAGCATCAAGACCATCTTTTGCATTAATGTGCTCAGCACTAGGTGAAGAAAACTGTTGTTATTATCCATATACCATAAATGAGTCTTCGTATTATAATAGTTTACCAACTTAAAATCTTTTTTTTTGGTCAAACTTGTAAAACAACCAGTTTTATTCTTAAGCAGCATATATTTTCTCACTATCAACATTCTAAAATTTGTTCAACTTTAAGACGTAAATAACACCTTCATGGCTGGCAGCCTGTTTTCATTCTTCCATCCTTGGCTCTCTCTGGAGACTGCCAAGCAACCCCTGTTTCTCAATTCTCTGCATCTGGGGCCTGAAAGTAACCAGGATCTAGATAATGTATCCTCTCCCTGGTGCAGACTTGGTACCCTACCTGCTCTTCTCCATTCTGCCTCTCATCTTCCAAATTGGGCCAAGGAATTCCAAACCTCAGACAGAAGACTGCTCATACGTTTAAACACCCATTTACCCATCTACTACCTCCAATTGAGTCTTTTAAGTTTTGACTACTTTCAATTTGCTCTATCTAAAATCTTGTCTCACCATCACTTCTTTCAACTTCCCTGGTGACAACAAACACATCATTGCCGTTTCAACTGTCATCCAATTAAAAGATTTAACATCACCCTTGTCTTATTTCCCATGTCTAATGGGTAACTAAATTTTGGGAATTTTTCTATTTATGCTTTAAAAAAATATCCTTTGTCTCCGTCCACCCTTAAACTTTTCTATTTAACTAAAAATAATAATAATTCACTTATAATAATCATGAATATTTACAATATTCATAATTACATGGAATATTTATGCTGATCAGACAGTTACATTTTCTTTCTATAGCAAAATGTGTAAGGAGGCAAATTATGACAATCATTTGTTGGGCATGAAATCAGAGGAAGGGGAATTAGCTAGCTTAACTAAATTTAAACTTTAGCAAACTTCAGCTAAGATTGCCAGGTATACCTATCATCACCCTGTGAACACCATGTACAGTGGAAGGCTTCAATGGGTATGGCATCGCGTCCATTTAAATCATGTCACAGGTCAAATGACACACAGCTCATCTTCGGGCTTCTTCCCAGAGTATCCTTCTCAATTAATACATCATTTCCACACACTAGTAGAATATAACTAACCAAGCATAGATTTTTTTCACAGCACCCTAAATGTCTCCTCTACTAGCTCTGCCCACTAAGAAAGCCTTCATACACATATTCCAGTCTTCCTAGATCCACTTCACCTTGGTTCACATAATGGGGATACAAAGAGCATGGGCAAGAACTTGAGATGCCATGCTATAAATAAGAGTAACTGAGCATGACTGTTAGGCTCAAAGTCACACGTGGGGAAAGGGAGGTCACTGCCAGTCAAAGTAAATAGATAATCCAAGTCCAAAGCAAGAGATTACTCTTAAACCAGCAGCCCTGGTTCATGGGAGAGGAAAGAGTATTTAGGTTAAAACAGACAAAACAGTAAAAGAGAACAATGTAACACAACCACTCATTCATTTAATTATATTTGTCAAACAAAACAGATTTTTAGATTTCTATGTTGATGCTGATGACCTAATTACATATAAGTAGGAAAAGGCTCCCTATATTTCAGTCAATTAAATACTTAAGAATGTAGAACACCCTGATCATAAAGAAAACAAATATAAAAAATATGTATCAGGCAGGCAATTTAAGAAACACATGCATCTAGGAGAGTGCCTGGCTAGGAATACTCTAACATTAAATAAATGACCAAACATATGCTAGATTATGTACAAACCTTGCAGGTCTTCTGTTTCAGGTATTGCTTTGTCCACAGATGTACTGTCCACTTGGGAAGATGATACAGACTCTGATAAAAGTGACTGATTTGACACAGGGCTAGAAAAGCAAAAATATTTAAATTTTAAAAGATGATCTCTATTCATAGCTAGAAATTAAGTGATTAATTAGTAAGAGTTCAACATTATTTAAGCAGATCATTAAGACAGGAATTAATCAGAAATTAAAAAAAAAATAACTTCTACATAACTACAGAATTTTGAAATTTGAGACCAATTTGGACCAAAAATTTTTTTATTTTGAAATAAAGCCACAGAATGTGTCTACTGTGTATGAATTCACTAAATGAACACTAGTATGATAAAGACATGCTTCAGGAACCCTAACACAAAGTTGTATATGATGTACTGATGGACACAGGAGAACCAGAAAAAGGAACTTCAGAGCAGAAACTTAGTATATGTTTCCTAACAGCAGGGTAAGAATGAAACAAATATTTCTGTGTTTCCAGCTTCTAAAAGACTTCAGTTAAAAAGAAAATACACTACAATACAAATAGATACCAGGACGACATCATAATATTAAACAGAGAACAGGATCACATGATATTAAACAGAGAACCTGTGACAAACCCGTTTTTTAATACAAATTTAATACAAATACTAGTATTTGCATCAAAGGCCTATGACTAGAAGAACTTAACATGCTTCAAAAGGACTTCAAGGGTTGGTCAGAATACATTATGAAGAAAAAGAAAAAAAGCTGTCTGAAAAACAACATCTTTTCATTAAATTTTAAGACAACTCCCTACTCTCACCGTAATGTAATACCAATAAAAAGATTTTTTTGACTAGTCAGTGATAATAATGAGACAGATACGATTTTCTGCTAGTTAATCCTAAAGTGACTTTAAATCGTTTTCCTTAAATAACAGAACTGACCAGATACAGAAAAAAATGCCTTACTTTTCAATAGCTCTCTGGTCACAGTTCAGAGGCGGCCTCTTACCTTGGCTGCATAGATGAAGCTGTTGAGTCTAGTGCTGACTGAGCCTCTGGGACACTACCGTCTGTGCACTGGACTGGTAAGGACTCAGACAGACTTGTGACAGAAGGTGCTGCAACAGGACCACATCGCACGTTAGTGACTCTGTGCCCTGGGCGGGCCAGCACCTTATCTAAAAAAACCAAGATCAGTTTCCCACGAAATACAGTATACGGGTTTTGTTTTACTATGTAATATGCTGGTTCATTACTTTAGCTAAAAGTTTTCAATAATTTTCCTATGAAAAGGATGCTAATTTTACCACACACAAAATATACATAGTCAAGACCTAAATGACTATTTTTTTAGGATTATCGCCAAAACTCTTTAATTCATAAATGTCTTCCAAATAATAGTGCACAACGAGATCTTTAAAATAAAAAAGAATTCAGCAGTAAGGCAAATGTAAATTCAGAATTAAAATCTGCACTCAGGTTATATTATTTTACCTGTTCTTCATAAGGCAAAAACGTAGACAATGATTTTACAAAACAATATAGTAACTTATATTCACTTAATTTTAGCCTCAAGAAAATTTAAAGAAGTCTGGCTTAAACAGGAAGCAATGATGAAATAGACTCCACAAGCAATTTTAAATGAACTAAGTAACAGCCTGCACTCTCATTAACCACAGAAACCTACACATTCAGGCATTAACATATATGAGAACTATCCTAGATGAGTAAAGTTCATGTTCAAAATCCCTTTTTACACAATCACTGACGCAAAAGCCACTTCAATTCCAGGAGAATCCTCTGACAGAAAAATGAATAAAGAACTCAAGTGAACTGGGGATGAACAAACACCCTTTTCTCTGAGTCAAACTGCCCCACCTCTCCTTCCTATGTAGAATGGAGGCTTTCTCTGAAGTCATCTGTGGCTATCTAAGTGGAACTCTCTCCTCCGACAATTACGTTGGCCTCAGAAGTCATCCTAGAGAAAAGAACCAAGGTCCTCCTCACACAGCCCCCACTCCTTCAGAGCTTATTTTCCAAGACAGCTCTACATACTCGGAGTGTGCATCTATTTTATTAATTAGTAAGATAACAGTTCTCGAGCACAGCACCTAAGACTGAGATGGATCTACAGTAGTTCTTTTCAATGAGTGGAGATACTCCTCTTTCTCTTGCCTTACCAATGATCCTTACAATGTGTACTGAGACATTTTCCTGATGTAAATGTAGTAAGGCAAGTACAGTGTGAAAGGGGAAAGAGGTGCCAGGTATCCTTTGCTATTCAGGTGTATCTCAGTTATGAACAGCACTGTGTTTTACTTACCAGGTAAGAACTACTTACCAGGTGGGCTTATTCTACCATTACTACTATTCTGTCTTTGAAGATGTTCTTTATAGCACACTGAACACATGCCATTCGTACGAGGGTTTCCATAAAATCCGCAGCCAGTGGAACAAAGCATAGGCACTTGGCTGTGATTAGTTTCTTGAGCCATGTTCCTCTGTTGCACACCTGAAATTTACACAGAATGAGCAGAGAACTCTGATACATACTACAATCATACATTATCCAAATCTGCTTTATGTAATAAAGGAAAATGCACATATACTCCTCCCTAAACCACTCTACAGCTGTCTGAAGTAGAGAGAGGAAAAAAAAAAATATCAAAAGGATACAAATCTGAACTTTTATCTCTGACCCTCACTGTACAAAAGGATTGTACTGGCTCAAACAATGTTATGAACTAGAGAAAGGTATCTGATCTAAAGACTCCACAACATCAGAATGGTAAGAAAAATCCTTTAAGTTTAGTTCAGCTTGGATACCTAGGAATGAGAAATACAGTTTGCTCTTTGTTGTATTAGTAAGGCCTAATCACTTAACTTTTGCTTAAAAAGTTCATGTTTTAACTTGCATAATGTTTTCTGTTTAAGAAGCATTTAACATAGTATCAATGCTGGTGAAGATGTGGAGAAATACAACACTGGTAAAATGAGAAATTGAGTCAATCATTTTAGAAAGCTACATTGACAATTCATCTTAAGAGCCTTGTGAAAGATTGCCCTTTTGAATCCATCATCTCCTTCAACAGAATAACTTGGGTAGAATCAGAAAAAAATTATAAATACATATGTATATATACACACACATACACAAGGCATGGATGTCACAGCTTATTTATAATGCTGACAAACCTATTAATCATCAGTAATTATAAGAAAGAATAAATCTAAGGATGGGAAAGCTAATAGATTTTTTTTTTCTGATGTGTATCTTCTCTGTACTTTTAAAATCCTTTTAAATGAAGTACTACTATATAATTGGGGACAAAATATTTAAAGTACTTAAAATTTAAAAACTAACAATCAGAAGAACTGTTTGGGAACCAGAGGCAATAATCAATTACAGCAGACAGAAGAACCCTGTGTGCTATTTCTCCCACACAGCAAGCGGCTCTCTGGCAGGAATGACAAGACAGATGGTAATAACAGGCTCTATCTTATTAAAAAAAAAAGCCTCCCAAATGAAATGAAGGTTACTCCAAAATGGGTGCAGGTGTCTTACAGAGGAGACTATGTTCAGACATCATAAATGATAAGACTAACAATGAAGGACAGTGTTTTGCCACTGAAGTTTTCTCGAATTGATAAACAATGAAAGAAACCTTCACTATTTACCACTAACATTTTTTTTTTCACCTAAATTATTTGCAAACACTGTTGTGGATTGAGGGGTGAATGGGGTGGGTTTAATGCAAATTTCAGAACCAAGAGCAATAATGCATTTGACTGGATTATAAAACAAAGCAGGTTTAGCATTTACCTTTAAAAAGAAAAACTTAAAACTGTTGATAATCTTTAGACCTTTAGGCCTAGGAAGAGAACCTGACATTTTGAAAAACATCTTTTTTACTTTATGAAGCCAAGTCATCTCAGAATCCAATGATGAGTAAACAGCAAAGGTGCTAAGAACCTGGAAACTCATCAAGGAGTCAAATCATGACATACAGTACCATTATATTCTTGATCACCATACTGTCAGAGCAAAATTCTTAATTTATTAAATCCTGAGACTGAACACACACAACTTGTTAATATTTTGTGTGACAAACTGGGAAATACACATAAAGCATTCCTGCTGTATACAAAGGTATGGTGAGTGAAGAAAAAGCACTTGAACAACTGTTTGAGTTACAAGCTGAGTCATCTTCACAGAACAGGTTTTTTGTTTCAAAGAACTGACAAACTGATTATTTAGACTTGATTATATCAGATATTTTCTCAGAGATGAATGAAGCCTATTACTTCAAGAAAAATAACTAATAGTATTTACTGCCAAGGACAATATTTAAATAATAAAATAAAAAAGCTTGACAATAATTTTTAGAGAGTCTCTGAAATGATTAGTGAAAAAAGTGAAAGTGTTAGTCGCCCGGCCATGTCCTAGTCTTTGTAAGCCCATGGACTGTAGCCTACCAGGCTCCTCTGTCCATGGGATTCTCCAAGTAAGCCTACTGGAGTGGGCTGCCATTTCCTTCTCCAGGGGATCTTCCCAACCCAAGAATCAAACCCATGTCTCCTGCATGGCAGGCAGATTCTTTACCATCAGAGCCACCACGGAAGCTGATTAGTGGTGATATTAATGACATGTAAGTATTGGTTCTATTATCAACATCTGGGAGATCTGCATAAGCCAGGAAACCAATATTTTCTAAATGACCAACATACGATGGTACAAAATTATTCATGAACAAAACACTCACTCAAAGGGAAAGACAGACCCATGGGTTTCAGAGTAACTGGACAGAACATTTTTACACAGTATGAGATTCTACACTGCAATTTATCCCTTTAATAAACTACAAATTGTCACATTTTGGTGTAATATCAAAGAAGAGAGATATCTACTATCTGAAAAGGTTATCAAAATACTCCTTCCTTCCTTTTCCAACTACATATCTGTATGACACCAGCTTTTTTTTTTAAAAACATTGTAACAGACTGAATACAGAGGCAACCATGAGAATCCAGCTGTTTGTTCTAAGCCAGACCTTGAAGAACTTGCAAAAAAGCGTAACAATGTCATGTTTCTTACTGAACCCTTTGAAGGGGGTGTTATTTTTCACAATAACTTTTAAATAAATTAATAACTAATAAATATTTGTGACTGTCTCACTTTAATTTGTAATATGGTGAAATTTTCACAAGATATGACAGACACAGGCTAAAGGTCCTCAATGTACTCAATAACTTCTGAAAACTCAAAGGTCCTGAAACCAAAAATTCTGAGACCCTGCTGCTGTAACTAGCACCCAAGCAGCACCAGCTCAAGCAGACAGACACTGACCCTGGAGATGGGAGTACAAAACCCCCTTACTCTGAATATATGAAACAGACATACATGTAATACATACACAGATAACTGCATCTGTGGGATTAAAATTTTATGGAGGTAGGAAGCCAATAAGGAAAAAACTGTTTCAAAAGACTCCTGGGAGTGGGGTGGCGGGCAATAAAGGAAAAAGATTGAGACACAGTGTTCTTATTTTCACAGCTTGCTGGATCTTAGTTCCCTAACCACAGATCGAACCTGGGCCCAGGCAGTGAAAGTACCGGGTCATAATCACTGAACAGTCAAGGAATTCCCAAGAAACACTGTTCTAAATCACCAACTATTCTATATTGCATATTAATGACATTAAAATTATATAAGAATTAAAAACTTTCTCTACCAGTACGGACAAATTTTTCAATATATGCTGGCAATTACAAGCATCCAGAAAAGAGAATTATCTTATTTCTATAAAAACTCAAGCAGAGAGTCACAGGTAAGAAGTACAACATGACCAGGACGCTTTTTGTATCACAACCTCTGCTTTTGAACAGTAAGACTAAAATTCAAAACGTTGTAACAATTTCCCCAAGCCAAAATACCCTGCACAGTAGCAAATTAGCAGTAATTTTGTAAGTTAAAAGCTTTCAAAAACAACTATTATCGTGGCAGATAAAAAGCACAAAGGATTTCACAGGAAAAGAAGAGAGAAATAAAAGGAAAAAAAAAAATCAGTTTTATTTATTCATGGTTAGGCCACAAAATGTTAACTTTCCGTGAAGATTCAGAAAAAAGACCAAGAGCCATAAAAGGGTGTCCCAGTTTACCTTTATGTGTAGTGGCAAAGATGGGGTGGCTCTGGAGAAACTGAAAGCCCGAGGTCCCCACGCGCCGGTACCTTTCTGGTAGGTAAATATGAAGGGCCCACGAACCTGGCCTTCAGGAGGAAAAGAGGAAAGAGAAGGAGAAAGCAGAACAATTCCTTGAGTGCTCTAGGTATTGTGGGATTATAGAACCAAAAATCCAAGGAGGTAAAGACTGAGATTGTCAGAGATACAGAGAAAAATGGATTAGCACGGTGGAACTGAAAAAAAAAAGTACGAATTAAAAGAATTCAGAAAATGTGATTTGACTCTTAATAACATTCATAATTAAACCCACACCTGACTGTCCTCTCTACCTTCCTCGGATACTTAGTTACTCAGAGTTTACTACGGGCCACAAACCATTTCTATTGTTTTATTTATATTATCTCACTTAATTCTCTCCAGAACCCTATGACATTGGTATTACTGATATCCCTATTTTAAATGAGAAAACTGATATTCAAAGAAACCTAATAACTTGCCCAAGGCCACATATCTATAAGCTTTGAGGTCAATGTCCTTTTTTTTTTTTAAATCAAAAACAAAATTAAAAGAGAATGACTTTCAAAGTCCATCCTGTCCTGCCAAACCTACAAATTTGTGAACATTCATGAATTCTTATTCTTTTCATTTAAAGGTAATTTAAAATTTCATTCATTTATTCAACCTTAAAGTTGAATATGCAGCTTTTAAATTTTTTTAATTATGCAAATTTAACTAGCTTAACTAAGTTCTTGAGAAACTTTTTTTCCTTTATGTCTTTTAACCTAAGAAATTTTCATTAGCATAAAAAATTCAAGATCAAATACTTTTAAGACTACAAGGAAAGTTCATTACTAATTATTAAAATTCTGACAAAAGAACAGCAATGAATGAATCCAACATAGACTCAATTATAACTGCAAATACACATCAAACTTATTTCACTCTGCTTCATTCCTTAGAGTTCAGTCACCAAGTTACAATAATTTTCATTTGGAAATCTCTCATGTTCTTTTCTTTTGCATCCCAATTCTGATTCTCATTATTTCACACCTGGGTTATTTTAATAGTATTTTTTCTTCTGTTTTACTGCCTCTCCTCAAAATCTACTTATTTAAATTCTCTTGAACACCAAGTTCTCATCATATTTCTTCCAGTTTAGTTACTCTATATGTGCTCCAGGAAGGAGTACTAGACCTGGGATTCTGAGCTCTACATAATTTACCGTAACCAGTCCAATTTCCCTGCAAAGTAAATGCCAAGTGAAAAGTGAATAGGCTTGGGGTCAGGGCCCAGCTTTGCCATTTTTATTGCCTATAAGAGCTTGAACATGTTACTAAACTTCCCTAGGTTTCAACTCCTTAAAAGGGTGTTCATATTTATCTAACTAGATCAAGTAAGACAATGTATACAGAAGGCGTCCATACAGTGCCTGCCTGGCACAGAGTGGAAACTAAGTAACTGCTCTATCTCTGCTCTGCCTAAAAGTAGAGGGTCCTTTGCCCCCATCTGTTTGCAACAAATCATGCTCATTGATGGAAACAAGAATCTAACTCATACTGCTCCTTCCTTCATAAATGCCGTCTGCTTCTTCACTTTGCCTACGACAGTCCTATTCAGGAATCAGCTTAAATTCTATCTCTTCTGGTTTTATTTCTGTCCACCTCGATCCTCCTCTGTTTTGTATTCCAACAGACACTCTCCATACCACCTTTTGGGGGCACTTAAGCTCACCCATTACTCAGATGCTTTACAGGTTATACAAGTCATTTCCCAGATAATGATTTCCTTTTAAAATTCCCTTTTTGCCTAATATGAATACTACAAAGTATTTTGTTGAATACATACATTTCATTTTTGTTGGACTATTCACATCAGGCCCCCCAAAAGGGTTACTTTCCATTGAAAGGGGGAGAAAACAGACTGATGAAAAATGTTTCAACCACAGTACCCATGATTCATATATTGAAACAGTCACTCAGCAAGAATGATCAGTAATCCAAACCAGTTATAAAAGGCACGTATAATTTTTCATTTCATTGTTCCCCCTCCTGAAATAAATAGGGAGGATACACGGTTTACAATGATGAGTTAAATACAGAAGTTGTGAACTGGCAAAGAAGTGAAATCTGACCCACGGGCATGTTTGGTTAGCCAGCACATATTAATTTTTTTAAACTAGTTTTTAACTTTCAAAAGTTGGGGAAATGTCAAACAAAAAATCCCAGATTTTCAGCTCCTCTTGAAAACAGCAAAACCTGACAATAGTAGACTGATGTTCCCAAAATTAAACCAATTAGCTGGGATCCTTCTCAGAGAGAGCCTATATTCTCTAACGCAAGGCTACCTTCACTTTCAGTTACCTGGTTGGTAAGCATCAGAATTTTAATTCTTAGGTTAACACCAGAACCGTTTCAACTTGGAATCATTATTATTAATTTCAGGAGAAGAAAAAATATACATGCTGAGTTACATAAGAATGCCAACTAAACTTCGAACTAATACTCGAGGCACAAAGTGATAAAGACAAGCTTTCCCTTTGCCCCTGGCCTTTACTACTCAGAACTGGCTAATCTTCTGCAATTTTATCAAATGGAGATCTCAGAAAAGAGCAACGTAGAACATTCTTCTATAATCTGTTTTATTAATAATAATTAATCAAAAGAAGAATACCCATTCTGTCACAGGTGTTTGAGATTAATGTCTCCTGGCAGCATACAGTAATTTCCCATAGAGTTCTCAGCATTTGGCTCCATCAGCTATCATATAGGCAAGAGACATGTTCTGGGGGTCAGGAACCTCTGCAGAGGTTACAGAAAACCTAGGGACATTCATAAAGCGAACAGATGAAGGAGAAGATGCGGCGATGCTGCTGCTCACTCTGATAGTCTAGGGTTACCCTATTCACTCTGAGTTAGGGTTCCTACTGTCCTGAGGGTGCCCTGCAGCACTCTCTCTGTACAGCAGTTCTTAGGTCCCTATGTTAGCTTGTCTTTCCTGCCGCTGTGTGGGCTGAAGGACAAAAAGGCTTGAGTCCAGCTAACACGAGGATGACATCCTGGGGGATACCACATATTCCTTCCCGGCAAATAATTAATCCATCAGTTTCAACACACTCAGTTATACAAGGATGAGAGACCTCCGAGCCAATTCTACTATACTCAAACCTCACTTCCCTGGTTATTGACGTAAAGAAGTTTCACTGACCAGCACAACAGGTCTCACAAATCGAGGCCACTATGGTACTTCCAGGCGAAGAAGATGGGCTTCAGGAAAGCTCTGATTGGCATTCCCACCTTAGATGACTCTACTCTGCTGCACCCAAAAATGTGTAAATCAGGGGCCAGCAAACCTTTCTGTAAATGACCACACAGTAAATATTTTAGGCTGCAAGGCCATGCAGTCTCTGTTACAATTATTCAATTCGCTGTTATCACATAAAAGCAACCACTGACAATGTTCCAACAGAACTGTACTTAATGATCACCAAGATTTGAATTTCCTAGAATTTTCACATTATAAAATGCCCCTCTTGATTTTTACCTTAAAAATACACCACTTAAATATACAAAAGCCATTCTTGGGTCATGTACTGAACAAAAACAGGTGATGAACGAAAAGTCTGCCAACTCCTGAATTAAATATAAGCAAATGGTGTTAATGTAATCATCACGGGTGAGAAGGTGGGGAGTCTAGGTGGGCCTGGGACTCCCAGGGGCAGAGGTCCTATTAACTGTGGGACTCTCTCTAATCCAGACAATGTAAATTTAAAGTATTATTTGCTCCCTAAGCTTCATCTCTTAAGTATATGTTCATCACCCAATAAGGGGAAAAAACTATGAAAGGCAATATTTCACACAAATCTTTAACAGCAAGGTATAGTTTACACAAAGAGTTGTAGTTATGATGGAAAAAATGACAGCAATGCTCTTGGTACAGACTGTCCTCTATTTAGCACACTGCTTTCTATTCACCAAGGCTAAATAACATCCACAGTGTCTTAATAATTATAAAAGCATTGAATAACTGGACATGAAGACATCATATTCCTGAACTGACAGTTTCTGTCTGCCTAGTACATCTTCCTCCTTACCCTTTCAGATAGCAGAACCTCTCTCTCACTTGCTGGGATAGGCCTAACCCCGCCTCCTCAGAGCCACACCTGTCTCAGGGGTGGGCATGTGATCCGAGCCTGGCCTATGACTCAGTCACTCCTCCCTGGATCTCACTGGTACTGCTGGGAAAGAGGCAGGCTTTGCCCTGTGAGGACACTGAGACAATACCATGTAAACCAGGTGCCAGCCTCCAAGACGAACCCCAGAGAGCCCCAGGATTCCTGGCATTCAGGCCCTTGGTAGTCCCCACCCGCATTTTCTGGGTGTTGGTCTGGATAACAACAGAATGCTGTGCACGTGATGGTCTGTATCTGAGTCTAGTCATGATAGACGCTGCATGCTGCAGCTGCTGGCCTGCTCTCTCTCGGCCCTACGGAGCTGTAGAGAGGGCCCCACCTGCTCAGTCACTGAGGCCTCAGGCCACAAGGCATGTGAGTGAACCTGGAAGCAGACCCTTCAGTCCTGGTGAAGTCTTCAGATGACTGCAACCTCTGCTGACACCTGAGCTGCAACCTCATGAGAGACCCTGAGCCAAAATTCCACAGCTAGGTCACTTCTCTATTCCTCACAGAAACCATGCGAGACAATAAACATTTGTTGTTTTAAGCCATTAAATTTTGGGGTAATGTGGTATATGGCAGCTGATAACAAATACAGTTATTGATACATCTGTCTCCCCTGCTTCTCTTATTACGATCCTATGGTGTCTTTTCAACACAACAGCCAGTGATCATGTTAAATCTAAAACAAAGCACACTGCATGCTTGCTCAAAATCCTCCAGCTGACCAAGTAAAAGCCAAACTCCCTACGGACATAAAGGCGCTTTATAATCTGTTCCCCCATTACCTGACTTCCTCTCCCATTCCTCCGGATAACGCACACTGCCAGGCATGCTCCGGTCTTAAGGCCTTTGTAACTGCTGTAACTTCTACCCTCCAGAATCACTAGGAGGACAGGAGTCCTTCATTTCCTTCAGGTCTTTGCTCATCTGTCATCTTCTGAAGTAGGGTTTCCCTCATCCCCCTATTTGAAATAACCAGCAGCATCCTTTATTACCCTATCCAGTTTTATTTTTCTTCAGTGCCCTTATCTTTTTACTATTAAATTATACTTATTTCATCTGTCTTCCCTCTACTAAAATGTTACCTCTGTAACAGCAGCGATTCTGTCCATTTTGTCCACTGATAACTTACAAAAATGCTTGGCACATGGTAGATATTCAGTATTTGCAGAATGCATGAATGAAACTGTGCTGCAAAGTAGCAGCCATGTACTACAATCTGCAGTAACCAAGCATTTACCCCAAAGCAAATAGGCTGCAAAAGGCTCCTTCTAAAGAAACTGAATTTGCTGTTCGAGACAGGATCTAGGTTTGCCAGCAAGGACCACTACATGTTATACAGTTTGTGCCCTAAACAAAGACGCTTAGCCTCATGCTCTTGAGCTTCAGGATATTTTTTCTAATTCAGTTCACTCAGGGCTTCATTTAGCAATGTGCTTAAGCTGGCACACCATGTGATTTTTAATAATGAAAGTTGTAGCCAATTTTATATTCTCAATTTTATGCAGGCTCCATACTGCATATCTTAAAGAATTTGACATAGTCATTATCTGCACAAAACAATATCATTTTTTTTCCCCTGGCAAAATAGGGAGCCCACTCAAATTTTCCCATTGGTTCCCACATTTATGTGTTTTCATTTACTTTTCTTCTCCAAATGACTAAATAAGTGGGCATAGCTGTGTTCCAATAAAACTTTTATTAACAAAAACAGGTGGCAATGGGCTGCAGTTTGCCAATTCCTATTCCAGAGCAATGGCAGGTACACAAGAGGCACTCAAATATAAGACAGATGAAAAAACACCTTCAAAACTATGCAATTTAGAGTGTGATCAGAAAAGATACAGCAAAATTACATGACTATAGGACGATTTTTCTTTCTTTTATCCCAGTTCTTCACTTAAGGGGCCTTTCTTATACACTTGTGCTGTGTACTGATCTCTGAGGTACCATGAAAGATGAAAGCTATAACAGATGGCTCTGCTTGTAAGGATCAGTGCAAGTGTTAGGACAGGAATACAGATGTGTGACTTCCATGTATATACACAGATGTCACTTTTAATTTCAATAATCCCTATGAGCCACAAAACTATACAATGTACCCAAAACACTCTTACTTTCACAGAGTTCCTCCCTTCTTTTTAATCAGTTAAAGAAACTAAAGTTAGGCATGCCAACTGACTCCTTCAATTCCTTTTTAATACAGTCTGTACCACCTACAGGTCTTAACTCTAACTGCCCCACTGGTACCATGGGATAATATTTCCAGAAAAGTTAAGTAGAGAAGGGTGAAAATCTGACCCAATGACTCAATCTGAAAAGGTGTGGAGAAGAGGAAGAACACCAAACACAGAAAAAGGTACCAAAGCTGTAAACCTCTTGCCAATTCCTTGAAATTTTTCACATTTCTTTTAAAATAACCTCCCAGTTCCCTTTTTCAGTTAGAATGGTTATCTGTTCCAATGTGTTCTGTCCCCTGATTAGATTCCAGAAAACAGCAAGATCTTACAGAACATAAAACCATGTTTCTACTTCTTGCTATCAGAAGAAGCAGAAACACACGCACACACAGTGAGTGATGTAAGGTTTATAGCAGGACCATCTCCAACAGAGGAAGATTCTCTTATAATAAAACACTGGTACTGAGTCCTTCCTGAAAGACTTAAGTTTGCCATCCATTACACTGCCAAGCTTTCAAAGGTGCTTCTAGATTAGAAAGCACTCTTCCAGCATTAAATGTAAAAAGTAGCTCACTTTAATCCAAGGAGCAGTCACTACTGACAGAACTCAAGACCTTCAACACTGCTTAGTTCATCCATACATGCCTTTATTTTAAAATATCATTATAATGACTCTTGACTTAGTCAATGCTATGATTTTTTTCAGTAGTCATGTATGGATGTGACAGCTGGACCATAAAGAAAGCTGAGTGCCAAAGAATTGATGCTTTTGAACTGTGGTGTTGGAGAAGACTCTTGAGAGTCCCTTGGACTGCAAGGAGATCCAACCAGTCCATCCTAAAGGAGATCAGTTCTGGGTGTTCATTGGAAGGACTGATGCTGAAGCTGAAGCTCCAGTACTTTGGCCACCTGATGCTGATGATTCACTGGAAAAGACTCTGATACTGGGAAAGACTGAAGGCAGAAGGGGAAAGGGATGACAGGGGATGAGATGGTTGGATGGCATCACCGACTCCATGGACATGAGTTTGAGCAAGCTCTGGGAGTTGATTATGGACAGGGAAGCCTGGTGTGCTGCAGTCCATGGGTCACAGAGTCAGACACGACCGAGTGACTGAACTGATACTGACTTTGCTGAACTGCCTAAAAATCACTTGACCTAAAACTCAGAGAAAATATCCCTAACTTTAACCAATATTCTTCAGTAAGTATTTTTACTTCCTTTCTTCCTCTTCTGTGGAGTTACATCTGACACCAAGACCAATGTTTCATGTTCTAGACAAATACAGCTGTGTGTCATCAAGATATGCCATGTTTAATGTAAATATATTACAGATTCAAATCCAACCATCTAGAACAGCACTGTCCAGTACACTTAGCCACATATGTCTACTGAAAACTAAAACTTGGCTAGCTAATATAGCAGAATGAGAACAGAAGGCAGGAGAGTAAGGTTCTCTATTCTACTGGTCAAGAGAGATCTTCCATGATGCCCAACTGAAAATGCCTTCCTTTTTGAGTTTCCAACTCTAGATCCTAAAGCCTTACAATTGATTACTTTAAGGACTTGGAATAGGCCACTTACTATTAGTCCTCTCAAAGAAGAAATAAAAGATTAAAATAAAAGCAATAATTTGCAAGTATCGATGACTCACTTAAACCTCACAAGACCCCATATCAGGTAACAAATTATTATTGTATCTATTTTACAGATTAGAAAAGTGAGTCACAAAAAGGTTTAAGTCATTTGTTCACAATCATGTTAGGATCTGAATCAGGCAGCCTGACTGTACACTCTGGGCCCTTAACCATGTTACATGCCTTTCAGTGTAACTCAGGAACTCCATGTTACTACATATTGCAAGACACAACAACATAAGAAGTTAAAATGTACATATGATCTAAGCAAAACTCTGTCACAGAAGTGAGTGCAAGATCAACAAGAAGCCTATGTGGTGTGCTAAGGGTAGGGCAGGCCAGGGACAGAGCAGAAGCAGAGTTTACAAACGGTGCTCTCTCTCTCCTGCAAGCACGTCCTAGCCCAGGAGACTTAGTTTCTCAGCACTCTGCTCTACCTGCTCAGCAGAAGAATAACACAGACACAAAGAATCATCTCAGAGCAATAGGAGGAGAAATGGAAACAGGACTAATCTACTGGCGGAGGAGAAATGGAAACAGGACTAATCTACTGGCATACAGTTTTCCCCAAATCCTCCATAGTTATTTATATATAAGCTTCTCTTGTTTCCTACTGTGTGTCCTTTCTGCCTAATTTCATCTTTAAAAATCAAACTTTCACCTATGGCTGATTCATGTTGAGGTTTGACAGAAAACAACAAAATTCTGTAAAGCAATCACCCTTCAATAAAAAACTAAATAAATCAAACTTGCACTAAGTATGTACTAAAGGCTTCCTTCACCTACATTTTCTTTATTCAACAATAAAGAAACACTAAATAAAGAGAAGAGCATAGAGTGCTAGAGTACTGCAAAAATAGTACCAAATTAAACTGACCCTCTATAGGGGAAATACCAAATGACTGTAAACTGAAGAGTTAAAACCTTGTATTATAGACCTTAAAACCTCACTAAAGTGAGACTTGTCATCATTAAACACGAGTTCTTTACAGCTACTGAAAAATTAGGACCAAGGTAACCCCTGGGGATTCATACAGTACTGTCCATTTACTGACCAGCCCAGAAAAGGGGGGAAAAAAAAAATCAACCAGACTGAAACTTCAAGATTTTTAACTACTTTTGAAGGTACCCACATTCCTCTCTTCATTTCTGGCATGTAACCTTTGACTATTTTCATAAGAATATCCATATTCACTACATGTTCTTCATTATGCTTTCTAAGAGACTTCTCACTCACTGATTCTAAAATCAGTCAGTTTTTATTTCCCTTCAGTCAACACATTCTGATGTGAAAGAGAAAGTAAGCTCATCTTACTGCAAACAGCATTTCTTTTATTTCATACTTCCCTAAATAGTAAGATTTGATAAATCTTAACCTACACGTTCATCACACTGCTCATGGCAATGTCTTACATTTTAATTATCTTTTCTATAAAACAGTGCATTTCGCTACTGTGGGAAACATTTCAATTAAAGAGTCTTACTCCTAAATCCATGAAGGAGGAGGAAAAAACCCAAAACAAAAACAAAAAAGAAAGTAGAATAAAAAATCACACCCCTCTATCCCAAAATGATTCTTGAGGTGATAGCTTTTAGTAAGAGAAAAAGGAGAATCTTTCCACAATATCTATATTACAGCACTTTTAAAAACAAAGTTGGCAAGTGTAAAAGACTTTTAACTTCATTCAGTAACTAGAGTTTCTTTATTTTGAAGTATATACTCTCTCTGATTAAACAGAGCTATTATAAAAATTATTAATTATAATTTAAGTTATTAAATTATTTCCAAGAGCTATTTTCTATATTAATATCTAACATCATACTTCCAAAATACATTTTATGATTGATTAAAATATTAACTTTAAAAGGATGAAGTCAACTATAAAATAGAGTGATCTAAAGAATTTTCTTCTTTTGCTTCACAATAATAGAATAATGAAAAAAGATGCATGGTCACTAATGATACTTAGTTGTTAAGTTTTATTCTCAAAAATACTTTATAAATAAAAACCTATCACCCACTCCACCCTCAACATTCTACCCACCAGAAAAAAACAGACCCTAAAAAATACCTCATCATGCTGACTTAAGTGTATCTTTAAGTACTTTAGATTAAAAAACTATAAGTTATTATTATGCCTAAGTACACAGTGTTACAGGCTTAAGTCTACTCACACAGTTGAGGTTGATGAGCAAACAGCTGTCCTGTATCTTGAGACAGACATTAGCTTCCTCCCTTCCCTATCCTCATAAGCAGCTACTTAAAGTTTGAGTTTTATGCAAGAAAACATTTTAAAGCCTTCAGTGTTTTATTGCAGCAGACTTCAGATTCATTCCTGTAACACATTTAACATGAAAGAGAGTTGAGACAGTTCAAATTAACCATGCACACTTTAATTGTCTAAAAGTTTAAGGAGTGCTTTCACTCTTACAGCTACATAAAAAGGGTTGCAATGTAAAACTAAGAATAACATTTCACTTGGTATCTGACACCAATGTACAATATGAACAATATGTAACTGTAACATAGATTTTTCTACCTTTTATAATCATTTATACCCAAAGTAAGAAAAACTAGGTCTTTCTTTTTTCCCTAAAGTTTAGCTTATTTCTTTAGCATAAATAACCACCAATGAAAGAACTTTTTATAAAGAGACAGTGAATGGGGTACCCTGAGTGTACCAAGAATATCCCTGGGGACTCTCTGATTGAGGAGAATATGACTTTTGGTCCTGCTGTGACAGAAAGAGGAGCCACACTTCTAACATTACAATGAAGGGTTACAGCACATTTCCCTACAGACTCAAATTCCTATAGTATCATTATTGAAACAGGTTCTTCAAGTGTTCTAGACAGCTTATCTGGAAAATAAAACTGCATTCAATCAAGATGTCCTAAAATACCTGGGTAACTATGTTCCCCCAATATGTGTGTATTAATAAACTCAGTTTCTACAGTAAATTTTAGGAAAAGTTTTACGATTTCACAAAGTAAATTTACTATTTATATTAACAACATGGTTTTAAAATGCCGTAAGAAACAGCATACAAACACTCAAAATTCACTAATTTTTAAAATATTATTTAATGTTGAAAAACTGATTGTGTATTTGCTATGCAATAAAAGGCTAAAGGTTTTAGGATTCAGTCAAAATAACTCAAATGTTTGTGTCTTTATAATCTACTTATAATGAACATATAAATAATTTAAGAAATGACTCTAAGCTTTATCAAAGTTGTCACTGATAGAATAATATTCACATAAGTTAAAATATTTATTCAAGAGTCTAACTGTGCTTCAGTAGCACTTATTGAAACTTTCTGATTATCACCACAGATTTAAATGAGCCTACAATAAAAAACAACAGCTAAAAATAAATTCCACCAATCATGGGTGTAAAAATAGAAGCATCCTTTCTATATAATAACAATAAACATTTGATGAGTGATTGCAGTGCAACAGACACCATTCCCATAATTTTACATGCACACTTAATCCTCATTCCCCCCCAAAAGGTAGCTGCAATTATTACCAACTCTTTTCAGATTATGGAACTGAAGTTCAGAGATGTTACGAACCTGCTGAAGAGGACAGAGCTAATAAGTGGCAGAGACAGGACTTGAAGCCAGATTTACCTGATTACAAAGCCTCGTGCTCAAGCTAGATTATAAGCAACAGCAATCTACTGTATTGAATAAACCATATATGGAACTGGTATCTGGATCTGGTGCTAGATCTATGATATTGATAAATGAATGTTAGCAGGAAACCAACAGTATGGTTATAAATTCAGGAAAGCTCTCTCTCACAAGAAACAACTGTTAGAAATGGGAGTAGTAACTAAGAGAAAAGACAAAAGTGGAATGCATTCTGAGGGGCTGTTATGAAGAAGAAAACAGCAGGCTTATCTCACAAGTAGCATAAAAGTAGAAAATTTGAAATAATGTGTCAAAGTCTCAGAAGAGAAATTCCAGTTCAACACAAAATACTTTATAAAGCCAAGGAACCCAACAGCTGGAACTGACTCCCTCCCATACTACTGGGTTTGTGCAATCAAAAGATTTGAACTTCATCCACCATACTAACGATAGATTCTGGCAAAACTGCCAAAGAATGTTAAAATTTTTTGAGGATGAAAGTTTGATGATGAAGAGCACATATGAAGTCTCCAAGTATCTCCCCAGAAATTGCTTACTGGAGAAAGAAAAACAGTAACTTTTCCACACTAATGGGAAGATCAAAGCTGGTATCACTGCAAAGAGGACAAGTGGATACACTCCTCCTGATGAGAGGCCCTGAGAATCACATGCAGTATCACAGCATTCCTGCTCACCTCCTACATTCAATCACAAGGACACATCACACAGACCCCAATCGAGGGAGATTCCATAAATAAATGGTCTGTCACTCTTCAGAAGTGTCAGTGTCATAAAAGACAAAGAAAGGCTAAGGATAGGGTTATGATTAAAGGAAACTAGAGACATGACAAGTCAATAAATGATTGAAGATTGGATCCTAGACTGGAAAAAAATTATTAAAGAACATTACTGAGGAAACTAGAGAAATCTGAATGTGGGCTGTGTATTAGAAAAGTGTACTGTATCAGTGTTCAATTTCCTTGATAACTGGAATGTCCCTGAAACCATTAAGAATGCTGTCCTTAGATAATATACGTCTTTAAGTATGACATGGTAAAGGGACAGGGTGCATGCAACTTTTCAGAAAGTTCAGAAAAAAATAAAATGACAGCCCGAATGCAGCAAAATGCTAACAATGAGTGAATCTTGCCAGGGGGTAGATGGGAACTATTTGTATTATTAATGCGATTTTCTAGAAGTTCAAAATTAAACCTGAGAAAAATAAATATTTGGACCTGATGTTCTAAAGGAGTTCAACCAGATACCGAACAACAAGAGAACCATCATTTCCTATTGCCATCTCTGTACACTCAAATCCAACCCAACATCAGTCTAAACTGATTTGTGACTATCCATTTTAATCAATTATAAGAAGCAGTGCTCTCATTTAAAACATTGATGTGAGAGCTAGAGTCAAGTGAATGTCTGCCTCTTCTCAACCTAAAAAGTCAAGTGAATGCCTCTTCCCAAACCTGTTAGCCAAACTTTTCCCAAGAAAGCACAGCTATTCTTCAATTGGATATGCAGTAGTGGGTGTGTCCTTGCTAAAAACTCCAAATTAAGTTAATTTCTGGGTATGCCAGGTAGCAAAGCATTACCAAAGTCAAGAGATAATCAGTGATCAGTAACCTACAAGGGAAATACTGTTAATAAAACAAACGTCCCACCCAAGCCAATCCTGCACTGCCCACAATAAGCGGACAATGCCACAGTGACTACAGAGCACCTGGAAAAGACAAGAGAATGTTAATCACTGAGAGGCCAGGTATAAATGGATAATGTACAACATTCCAGTGGTCTAAATCCACAAAGAGAGGGAGGGAAAAAGAGGAAAGGGGGAGGAAAAAAAAAAAGAGAAAATAAAGGGACATAGCAAGAAAGGAGAAAATCCTGACAACAACATACCACTTTACTGATTTCATGTTCTCCTCTCTCTCCAATAGCTTAACACACTCTCCCTCACTTTAACTTATCTTCAATTGTCTTTTACTAACTCTAAGAGTCAATCTCTGTAAGACGGCAAGAGCTGTTAAGAGCACAGCTTTGACTATACAATCATTATTTGCATCCTATGCCCACACTCCATTTTTGTTTTACTTGTCAGGAGGCCCAGAACAGTAGTCTCTCTAGTAGGAAATCTCACAAACAGTTCATCTCGAAAAGGAACAGAAAAACACATCACCCTGCTCACAGCCTAAAAGAGACAAAGGCAAGAATGGAGGGAAAACTGAAGGGTCAGGACAAAGAAGAAAGGATTTTAGTCTCCTATACTAATCTGGATACACCCTCTGTCAGGTATGAGCAACCTAAGTGGTACAATATTCACTGGTACTTAAGCTAATTCCAAGTCAGGAGCACTGTTACTGAACCGTGGCCTTCTTTCAGGCAAGCTCTATATCAGATTAATCTTTGATATAGCACCAAACACTACCTTGTTTAAAAAAAGGCACTTTCATAGGCACTTGTAGAACTGCTGTTGTTTAGTCGCTAAATTGTGCCTGACTCTTTGTGACCCCAGGGACTGTAGAGCACCATGCTCCTCTGTCCGCAGGATTTCCCAGGCGAGAATACTGGAGTGGGTAGCCATTCTCCAGGGATCTTCCCCACCCAGGGATCTAACCCTTGTATGGATTCTACCCAACTACAAAACAGGCAAAATTATTTTATCCCAAACCCTGCCTTCTCTCCCTTTTTCTCAGGTAGCATGTGTCAAATACTCTCCCCTACCAAACCTATCTGCTAGCTCTACAAACTTTCCCTCTGATCTCAATTCACAACTCCAATTTCCTAAATGCTGCAGGTAAACACTGTTATAATAAAAGGATCAGAACAACTCATACTGTGAATGAAATATGACCAACTCAAACCTAAAAATTTAATCCAATTTTAAATATAAAATCTCTAGCTTAAATATGGGATGTGCACATGGGCATCTCTATGTATACCTATGTATGTATTCTGGAGGACAGGGAGCAAATTTTCAGGTATCACCTGCTTCTAAATCAACTCTTAACCTACACTGCCAAGGAGATTGTAACACCGATACATGTGAGTCAGAAAATGCAGCTCACTTCAGAGGTTTTATTAAGTCAGATCAACATGGTCTTCATCTGAATTTCCAGCAAACTCCTAATACAGGACATGACAAATCATGAACCTTTATCTGTATTTGCCATATTTCCCTTAGCTCTTCTGTACTATACAGGTCCCAACTCTGAAGAGAAAGGGAGTGCTACAGAAAGAAATGAAAAAGGCTCCAAGACATGTTAATACACAAGTCACTTTTGTGGTCAAAGTTATACCATGTAATTCAGCTCACTATATTTTGATAATGGTACATTTTAGGAGCCATCTGTCTTGTTAACCTCTGTATTTCTAGTATTTGGCACACCTACACAGAACAGGTGTTCTAGGCACTCAAATATTTATATAATGGATTAACACTTGACTTACACTTACCCACATCACAAAAACAAACCCTGAACCCTTATATATCAATTATATGAAATCCAATCACCCATGTAAAAATCAAATTACCAGTATCTCCATCTTTAATTTTTAGAATATGGGAATGCTTTAACAGTGTAGAAAACACTAATCCAGTTTAAATTAGTTCCCTTCCCCTTTCCAGGCCACTAAACAGCCAGATTAATCTATGACAATCTAAAAATAGTATGCCAGATGACAATTCTGTATTTCAAACTTTCTAATTTGTATGATATTCTTTTTAAGAATTTAATGTAACCCATAGGTCATTTAAGAAAGACATTATTACTATACATAAGTAAAATGAAGGGCTTCCCTTGTGGCTCAGCTGGTAAAGAATCTGCCTGCAGGAGATGTGGGTTCTATCCCTGCATTAGGAAGAGCCCCTGGAGAAGGGAAAGGCTATCCACTCCAGTATTCTGGCCTGGAGAATTCCATGGACTGTATTATGTATTAGTCCATGGGGTTGCAAAGAATCGGACATGACTGAGCAACTTTCCCTTTCAAGAAAAATCAAAGTAGTCCCTTTTCCACACCATTAAAATATCCTATGTGTATCTTTTCACTACTTCAAAAGCTGAAAAAAAAAACCCAGTAATTTTCAAGTCTCCCTAAATTAAGAAAAAAAGCAGCATATTAACTTTAAAACTACTTAAAAGTTAACACACAAATCTGCATTGGATCCTGCTTCAATAATACATAGAGGTCATTCTGACAATTTTAAGTTCCTGGTAGGATACATGCCATTTCAAGATCAGACTTTTCTCTTCTGTTTCTATGTGTAGTTATGAAACACAAAATAAACTGCTAAGCACCATACTCTTTGAAGCCATTCAGCTGAAATTGTTCCTACTTCATCACCAGTGGGCCCTATAACAGCTCCTTATTTGTCTCACATCTGCTGGAAGTCCCACTAGTTCCAATATTAGCCTCAAAATACTGCCAGCAAGTTAAAAGTCCCAAGAACCTGGCTTTAAGTCATACAGAATCAAAGACCAAGGATTTGTTGTTTTTGTTGTTTAGTCGCTAAGTCGTGTCCAACTCTTTGCAACTCCATGGACTGTAGCCCACCAGGTTCCTCTGTCCACAGGACCTTCCAGGAAGGAATACTGGAGTGGGCTACCATTTTTTTCTCCAGAGGATCTTCCTGACTCAGGGAATGAACCTGCATCATCTCCTGCATTGGCAGGTGGATTCTCTACCTCTGAGCACCAGGAAAACCCAAGACCAAGGAAAGTATGATTCAAAATTTCAAGAGATAAGCAAGTTAAAAAAGTCTTGAGTTTTCCTCATAGTCAGAACACTCTTTGACCTAAAATTGTAGCAATTTTTTTAATCCATCCCCTAAAACAAAGGAAATAAAAGCAAAAATAAACAAACAGGACCTAATTCAACTTAAAAGCTTTTACAGATAGCAAAGGAAAAATAACCGTCAACCAAATGAAAAGACAGAGTACTGAATGGGAGAAAATATTTGCAAATGATATAAACAGTTCATACGACTCAACATTAAAAAAACAAACAACCAGATTAAAAAATGGGCAGAAGATTTGAATACACATTTTTCCAAAGAGGAAATGCAGATGGCCAACAGGCACATGAAAAAACGCTCAATACAACTAATCACCAGGGAAACACAAATCAAAAGCACAATGAGATTATCACCTTACACCTGTCAACAGAAATGGCCATCGTCAAACAAAAAGGACACAAATAACAAATGCTGGAGAGGATGTGGAGAAAAGGGAACTCTCATACATACACTGTTGATGGGAATGTAAATTGATGCAGCCACTGTGGAAAACATGTGGTTTCTCAAACAACTAAAAATAGAACTATCCTATGACCCAGCATGCTTTTGAACTATGGTGTTGGAGAAGATTCTTGAGAGTCCCTTGGACAGCAAGGAGATCCAACCAGTCCATCCTAAAGGAGATCAGTCCTGGGTGTTCATTGGAAGGACTGATGCTGAAACTCCAATACCTTGGCCACCTCATGCAAAGAGCTGACTCATTGGAAAAGACCCTGATGCTGGGAGGGATTGGGGGCAGGAGGAGAAGGGGACGACAGAGGATGAGATGGCTGGATGGCATCACCGACTCGATGGGCATGAGTTTGAGTAAACTCCGGGAGTTGGTGATGGACAGGGAGGCCTAGCGTGCTGCGATTCATGGGGTCGCAAAGAGTTGGACACAACTGAGCGACTGAACTGAACTGATGACCCAGCAACTCCACTCCATATAGGATATATACATATATAAATATAAACACTAATTTGAAAAGATACAGGCACCCCAATGAGAAAACAAATATTTTAGAGAGAAAAAAGCACCCTGGCATCACACACTCTGCCTCAATCCTTTCCAGAGGGTGAGAACCAAACCACATGAGAATACTGTCAGTGTTACCCTTCTGTACTAATGGAAGAGACAAAACAAGTCCTTCAAATGGCTATTTCTCATAAACAACTAAGGATTTTATGGGCTCTTCTCTGTTTTGTTTTTTAAATAAAAAAAGGTAACATATGTGACACGTGGGGCTTCCCCAGTGAGTGGCTCAGTGGTAAAGAATCCACCTGCAATACAGGAGACACAGGAGATGTGAGTTCAATCCCTGGGTCAGGAAGATCCCCTGGAGAAGGAAATGGCAACCCATTCCAGCATTCTTGCTTGGAGAATCCCATGGACAGAGGAGCCTTGGTGGGCTACAGTTCCTAGAGTCTCAAAGAGTCAAGTGACTTAGCATACACATGCGACAGGTATACAAATTTCATAGAACAAATTATGCCATTATGCCAGTATTATTCCAAGGTGGGTGTATTTTGCAGAGAATAACTTCTGTGGTTAATGTGGTTTCTTTCCCCGCTTTTTCTAAACTTCTAAAACCAACTAACTATGCAATGAAGGTTTTCCTTGAAAAGATGGAATGTCCATTCAATATATACATTCCAATTAAGCAAATGTGAATTATGAAATAATTAGACCTCCTGGGATTATGATCATTTAAAAATGCTCAGCTGTGGCTAACACCTTACAGAAGCTCTGGGGTACAATTATCTTGCTACCTATGTACTTTGAACATTACTTAATACCTTTTTATCTCTTCTAACTATTTAAGGAGCTAAGTCTAACAAATGACAGGTAATGAAAAAAATATTTTACCTGCAATACAAAATAATTCTTTTTCCTGTTAATAAACACTCAAGTTTCCTTCCCCTCGGCTTAAAAAAAAAAACAAAACAAACTGACAGCCACTTTAGACTCACTTTACATGCAAGATTTCTGGTTAGTACGAAATATATTTGTTTCTATGTTATTCATATATATATTTTTTTGTTTTGTCTCTTGTACTTCAGTCATATCCGACTCTTTGCGACTCCATGGACCGTAGCCTGCCAGGCTCCCCATCCATGGGATTCTCCAAGCAGGACTACTGGAGTAGTTTGCTATTTCCTCCTCGAGGGAATCTTCCGTTCCAAGGATCAAACTGGAGTCACTTATGTCTCCGGCATTGACAGGCAGGTTCTTTACCACTAGCACCACCTGGGAAACCCCTGTTTTGTCTTAAGATGGACCATAAATGTGAAATCAAGCAAACACAAGCAGCAAACCAGGATATTGTTCTCTATTAACACATATCCTCAATTTATGCAGCACTCTCATTTTAAGAATTAAGGTACTGAAAATACAAAACAGCTTCCATCCCAAAATGTCAACTAAATAATCACTGCAATTGATTTGGTCTTGAGAAGTAAGCTTCCTCACTGTATCAGACAGTAAAATTTTAAATTCTAGAATGTAAAATTCTAATGCTCACAGTCAGAGTGAGGTGTTAAGAGATACCTATAATTGGGACTGTTTCTTTGTTTTTGGCTATAGCACAAGGCACGCACGATCTCAGTTCCCTAACCAGGCAGGGACTGAACCCCACCCTTGCAGTGCAAGTGTGGGTGTCTTAACCACTGAACCACCAGGAAAAGTCCCAGAATCTGTTCCTTATTAGAGACAACCAAACCAAGAATATTGGTGACAAATCAGCAAGGTTCTGTGCAATTTTTCAAGACTATTTTACTCCTGATTTTCATGGGAAGACAGCATCATAAATAACAGTATTAAAATTTTTATCTACATGGAACTCATTCTGTAAAAGGAACCAGACAAGAGGTCCTGGCAACCCACTTCCTTCAAAGGGACAATTACTCTGAGAAAATTATCCAAATCAAAAGGATAAAATATAGCTTGGAGTTTAATCATACACAAATCAGCAATTAAACATCTAGATTCATCACAGATTCTTGTGGTTTTTTTACATTTTCTCTCATTATCATTTACACTTCCTCTGATTTCAGATGCATCTCCCTTTACCCATCTTATCTGATAAATCAATCACCTAATGAATAGTGTCTGACATCTTACTGACTAAAAAGACAATACAACATTAAAGAAATCTTACTCTGGAATTAATTCCTTTGATGATTTCTCTTTCTCCTACATGTAAAATGGGGTCACACTTATGATGACCGTTATATTCTGAATCGAAACCTAGAATATTTTATTGAAAAAAAAAAAAAAAAAGCACCATCGGTAAGGGTACAGGAAATGGGGAGAAATATCAGACTACCTGAAATTTCTATACTACTTCCAGGTATGTGACTCTGTAAATACCAAAAAGTTGGTATTTCTGAAATATTTCAAAAGTTGAGAAGCCAATAAAGAAATACTTGAAAACTGAAATGTCCAAAGGCGTGTGGGTCCTGGACCTGTATCTCATCACCTGCAATTTGTCTTCTTATGTACAAAGTTCAAGTTTCAAAGCTCTAAGTAGCAGCTCTACGCAAATGTTTTCAAAACATGACTCGCACCCAGACCTTTCTCCTAAAATGTCTCTCTTTGCTAACTGTCTAGAAATTCACTTAGATGTCTCATCAACTCTGCCAGTAAAAGATCATGGGCCAGGACAAGCCAGAAGCTTGTAGCTAAATCAGAGTAGTAGGACAAGAGAAGAACAGAAATGAGAGGGTCCATGATAAATTCTTTACCTGCAATGTCTCCTCCAATCTTAACAATAATATCTCTTACAAGTAGGACTATTATCATCTCCACTTCAGAAATGAGGGAACTGAGGCTTAGTGAGATTATGGAACTTGCTCAGGTCAAACGGCTATAAGCAAGTGGTAAAACAACGATCTGAATCCAGCGAGTCTAACTTCAAAGCCTAAGCACCCATACTTTTAAAACCCCAAAAGGAGACCAGATACATATAGATTCTAACAGGTAAGGTGTAGTCATTGGTCAATTCAAGAAGCATTCTCAGAGCACCAAATATGTGTCAGATACAAAGGAGATCAAAAAGAGAGATCTGAATTTAAATCCCCATTTTACCACTTAATGGCTATATAGCAACCTGGGTAAGTCTCCAACTTCACTCTCAAATGACTCTGAAAAGAAAATATATATATGCCTATATTTTTACACAGAGAAAGAGAGAGAGAGAGAGACAATATGATAAAGCAAATGGGGAAAAGCATAACAATTAATTGAGAATCTATGAAGAGGGAATGGGACCTTTTTGTACTGTTCATGCAGCTTCTATGTAAGTTTGAAACTAAATCAAAGTAAAAAGCTACAGAAAAACTCACAGTGGTATCAAAACATAAAATTTTGTGACTTTCTCTGGTTGCATTCAGTGGCTTAGGTTTAAAAGCAGAGTATATAAACGGTAGAACTGCTTCAAGACTAGAAGCTAAGAATACTTGGAAGAAAAATGATTGAAGAGGGAACTGAAGTGAAGGAAAAGAAAGAGGAAGTATTGGGAGTGAGGTGTTGATAGAGCTTAAGACTAAGTGTGGTGAAGGGGAGTGAGAATTGGAATGACAGGAGGCTAAAGCCAGAGAAACAGTAGATAGCATTCAACATTTGTCATTTAGGAAATGTAAATTAACTCCACAAAGAGATGCCACTTCACGTCTACTAGAACAGTTAAATTTAAAAAGACTTACTACTGTATCAAATGTTGGCAAGGTTAAAGAGAAAAACTCACACATTCCTGATGGGAACAGAACACAACAGAAACTTAGGAATACAGTTAAGCCATTTCTTATAAAGCTAAACATGCAGTTATCACACGACCCAGTAATTCCAGCTCTAGGTTTCTACTTAAAGAGAAACAGAAATGTATGCCACACAAAAACTTACACATAAATGTTCACAGCAGCATTATTCAGATTAGCTGAAAATTGGAAATAATCCAAATGTCCATTCGGAGAAAGTAATGGCAACCCACCTCAGTACTCTTGCCTGGAAAATCCCATGGACAGAAGAGGCTGGTAGGCTGCAGTCCATGGGGTCACAAAGAGTCAGACATGACTGAGCATCTTCACTTTCACTTTTCACTTTCATGCACTGGAGAAGGACATGGCAACCCACTCCAGTGTTCTTGCCTGGAGAATCCCAGGGACGGGGGAGCTTGGTGGGCTGCCGTCTATGGGGTCGCACAGAGTCGGACACGACTGAAGTGACTTAGCAGCAGTGGCAGCAGCAGCAAATGTCTATTAATTGGTAAATGGATAAAGAAAATGACTATTATCTAGCAATAAAGAAGGACTAAGCCAAGACAGTTCAATGGGAGAAAGGACAGTCTTTTCAACAAATGGTGCCAGGAAAATAGAATATCCATGGAAAAGAATGAAGCTGAACCCTTTACCTTATACCACGTGCAAAAATTAACTGAAAATGGATCAAAGACCTACATAAGAGCTAAAACTACAAAACTCCTAGGAGGAAACACATGGCAAAAGATATAAATACTTAATATCTAGAATATATAAAGAATTCCTACAACTCAACAAACAATTTAATCCAAAAATAGGCAAAGGACTTGAACAAACGTTATCTCCAAAGAAGGTATACCCAAGCATGGCCAATAAGCACATGAAAAGATGCTCAACATCACTAATCATTAAGAAATGTAAATCAAAACCAGGATGAGATACCACTTCACACCATTAAGATGGCTATTCTCAGAAAATCAGTACATTTTGCTGAAGATGTGGAGTAACTGGAACTCTTCTGCATTGGGGGTAGGAATGTAAAATAGTGCAGCCTCTAGGGAAAAGTTTGGCAGCGCCTCAAAAAGTTAAATATAGGATTACTTATGATTCCCAATTCCACTTCTGGGTATATACCCAAAATATTTGAAAGAACTAGAACAGATATTTACAGTGTTTATACCAGCGTTACACAATGGCCAAAAGGTAGAAACAACCCAATGGCAGTGGATGGATAAACAAAAATGTGATAAACATACATACAATGGAATATTGTTGCCTTGAAAAGGGATGAAATTCTCATATATGCTACTAGATGAATGAACCTTGAAGACATTATGCTAAGTGAAACGGGTCAGACACAAAAGGTTAAATACTGTTTGATTCCACTTAGATTAAAAAAAAAGCTAGGGGGATGGTGAAGGAAACAAGAAGGGAAAAAAAGAAAAGGCAAAAAAAAAGAGAAGGAAGGACCAAGCTAATGACAGACATTGCAACACGGATATACCTCACAAAAACAACCTAGGTGAAACAAGCCAAACTCAAGACCATGTATTTAATGATTCCATTTATATCAAATGCTGAGAAAGAACAAATCTACAGAGAAGAGAGCAGGCTACTGGTTGGTTACCCAGGACTGGGGATGGAAATGAGACCTGTTTAAAAACACTCAAAGAATCTTTTTGGAGTGATGGAAATGTTCTAAAACTGGAATGGCCAGCTAATCTAGACAAGATTAGCTGAAGTATTTAACTTTTTTGACGATACAATATTTGATATAAAAGAATACATGCAGCCTATTTCCCTATCTGTAACTTACTCAGAAGCTTATATGACTTGGGTTCACAGGTAGATTCTTTATACACCTGGATGCAAAGGAACACAAGGTTCTGGCTAACATCTATTTAAGGAGGTTATTAGCATTTTAAATTGCTCAGATGAAGTACGCTCACACTTTGCCTAATCTTCCTCTTAGACAACCAGGTCTCGTGCTTTTATTATACGTGAAGAATTCAACAGCTATGAAATTCAAAACTAACCACACATGGAAAACTACCTTAATTTTTCAATATTTCAATATTTTATCTTCTTACATCTTAGGGATGCTAAAATGTTCTGTTATCTTTTTAGGCATGTTCCAAAAAACTGTCAGAAAAACGTCTTTGAAAACGTTCATCTTTAAGCTCTGGCAAGTTGTTTGTTTGGTTTTTTTTTTTCTCTGAACCTCATGGCATGCAGATTCTTAGTTCTCTAACCAGGGATGGAACCCATGCCCCGCTGCCCTTGAAGTACAGAGCCCTAACCATTGGACCACCAGGGAATTCCCTCAGGCAACAGGTTTTGAGTCTGTCTTAGAAGGAGGGACTGCTAATAGCTCAGAATGATGGGGGGGGGGGGGGGGCAGGGGCAATGCATTAGTAAGCAGGGGTTGGCCTAGGAAGTCACATGGCTGGATGGTTAAAAGGGACTTTGATATGGCAAACTTCAGTTCAAAGTATGCTAGCCACTCACCAGCTAAGGCAACCCTAGACAAATTATTAATAGGAAGTGTTTCTAAATCATCTCACTTGTTAAATGAAGGTAACAATACTTCCCCCTCTTAAGGTTGTTGGGTAACTACCTCAGAGAACCCTTAGGACAGAATCAGCTGGTAAAAAATTCAAAAGGCGATAAGAAATCACTAAAGAATTTTAAGCAGAGACAGACATGAATGAACAGTGAAAATGTATTACAGGGAGCCAAAACTAAAAGTGAAGATCGGTCAGGTTGCTGTTTTAGTAATCTTACTAAGAAACCAAATTGTCATGAGTGGTCAAACAGTGAAGGAAAAAAGGATTGATTCCAGAGTTACTGTGGATTTTAAATCAATGGGAAGTTGTGGCTAACTGGGGAAGAAGAGAAGGAAGACTCAGAGTGACACCTGGGTTTTGACATGGATGGTAACACCACCGCACATTTATTGAGAGAGTAAGGGAAAAAGGACTTGAAGGACACTGCTGGGGAGGACAAAATAAGCCACTTAGCTTTGAAGAGTTAACACAGGTGTGGAAGAAACATTCATGGAGAGTTCGGTGAACAAGAGTCTTAAGTGCAAACAAAAAAATCTGTATTTAAGATACTAATGTCAGAACCATTAATATAAAAAGATGTTAACTGATGATATGGACTGGAGATTATCCAAGAATTATAAAGTGAGAAGAGTGTTAATGTTAAGGTCATAATCCTATGAAATTCCAATACTTAAAGGCTGTAATGAGGAAACAGCAAGGATAGAGATCAGAAACAGAAGGAAGACCAGGCACATCACTAAACATATGGGAGGAGTCTCGAGAAGTAAAGAGTAGTCAATATACTAAGTTCTGCTAAGAAATCATGTACTTTCAAAAAACCTGGGGGTAGGGGAAGTAACCAAGATGCTTATTTGTGGAGGAAGAAAATGGGTATAAGGATAGAAAGATCTGTTTGCTTCTACAAAAACAGTACTAACCATAATGTTTTGAGTTCATTTTTTTTTCTAATGATATACAAACACAGAAAATCAGATTCAGCCAAAGAGGTTAATATACATTATTAGTTAATAAATAAGCATTTTCAAGTTACAAAAACAAAAACCTCCTAAAACATTTACCTACTTTATAAAGAAGCCATAAAAGGAAAACATTGCAAAACTGTAAAGTCCCCTTTTACACAGAACAAAGAGACATTGTAACTAAGCCACAGTTTCAAGGCTCTTTCACATTTTACCAACTTTCTGTCCATTAACCTTTTCCTCTGTCATTAAGAAAAAGAAATCAATGCATTCTCCTTGAATGAAGGCTAACAATAGACACTGAATGCATTTAATATCCTTCCTCTAGATCACTTTTTTCCTTCACTCTAAAAGAATAAAATAGAATTACTGATACTGTTATCTTGTCTCAATATTAGGTCATTTAGAGATTCTTCTCCCTCTAGAAAATTGGCCTCTACCCTAATGTAGAAACTAATGTACTAAAAGGATACTCCTTAGTTCAGACTGTCCACCAGAAATCAGCAGTAGAGGCACAGAAGAGAAACAGTGGAAGATGATCTGCTCTCAAAAGCACTGCAGCAGCTTCCCCACCGTCTGAGCCACCAGGGAAGCGCGAAGCTCTGCTTTCACCAGGGCTCTGGCGAGGAGGCGATCCCTATCGCGCCTACTCACTGAAACAGGATCTACAGCCAAGTGTGAGATGACTTTCACTACGACTGTTACATTTACCATGACCTTCATCTCTACCTGGCAGCAATAAATGAATCAGTTAAGAAAACAATTAAAAACATTTTCTTAAATTCAGAACAAAGGAAATATGCTACAAATGTTTAAGCACCAACATAAATTTTATTTATGTAAAACAATTGTCATGAATCAAGTATTTAGATTATCTGTATAAAATCCTGACACACCTAGCAAATTTAAATGCAGAGAAAATGTATTTCACAACAACTGCTTCATTAATTAAAAGTCATCAGTTTTAATTTTTTTCTCTTCCATTTCAAATGTTAAGAAAATCAAAATATCTGGGGAAAAAAATCACTCCTAAGCCACAACAAACAAAACAGACATGAAAAAAAACTTCCCCCAGAAATATACAAAAAGCCAGAGATTTAAATTTATCAGCAAAAATTTACAGAAAGTAAATTATTTAAACTGAAAAATGAGCTGGAATATTTATATTTAATTCAAGATTATACATACATGCTTAACTACTGGCTCCACCAGTGAGTTAGAACTTAACCCATGACTTCTCACTGACTCCTATTTATAAATTAGATTTTTTAAATGTCTTATAGAATTTTGCTTTAAAACTTTTTAAGTTTATTCTGGAACATTAGTTAACAAGTTGACATCCTGACAATCCTAGCCTATTCTATTTAACAGACTAGCTGCCAAACATATACACAATGCGGTAGTTATTGCCAAAGAATGCTCTTAAAGACAATTGGGAAGAACACAGGACTAGTAACACATTATGTGTATATAAAGTCATCTTACCTTCAATGAAAACCTAAGAAACACTAGAAAGGTGCTAATATTTTAAAACCTAGATTTATAACATAGATCTATGTTTCTATATTGTACTTAAAATATCAGAAATGCACAAAGTGACAAAGGCTACTCATATCTGTTCAGAGTAAAGTTAAGTATTACAGCTCTCTCTGTAAAAATGTTTCTGATGTTCTTTCTTAGAAGAAAATCGTCTGATGTGTGCTACCTGAAGAAACATGTACTAAGGAAAACTTGTGTGAGCAACAATTCCAATGTAAAACATTAAGCCCTGTACTTAACTGATAGCAACACATACAATACAACCAACAAAGATATAATTGCTCACTTAAGTAGGTAAAATTCTCCCAATTTCCTTCAGCTGATTTTAATGTCCAGAAAATGGATTCAGAGTCATCTACATCTTGGAAAACGGAATTTAAAATAGCCTATTAGTTTAGGCAAAAACTAATCAACAAGTCAGACACCTTCAGAGGCACACTTTAATGAGAACATTTAGGGGCTACCCATTAGAGAAATTCTGAAGCACATTTTTCTGGTGGCAATATAAACTGGAATAACCTTTTTGAAAAGCAATTTGGCTACTGAAGTGCTTATAGCCTTTGATCTAGGTAAGCCCACTCTAGGGGATTTTCCCAAAAGAAATAAAGAGGAAAATATCTTAAAATTTACACAAAGAGGTTTGTTCAGCAATACCATTTAAAATGGTGAAAAATTGGGAACAATCTAAATGTAAAACAGGCAAAAGACTAGGTAGATTAAGGTCCCATTAACCTAAGAGAAGTCTATAGCAAATGAAATGAAAACAATTTTAATAATAGATGATACAGTTTGATAAAAAATAAAAAACTGTCTTTATTCACAATTATGGGAAAAATATAAGAATATGATAAGGTACAGAACAGAAT
This sequence comes from Odocoileus virginianus, assembly GCF_023699985.2. Lineage (NCBI taxonomy): Eukaryota > Metazoa > Chordata > Mammalia > Artiodactyla > Cervidae > Odocoileus > Odocoileus virginianus. Next base: position 56,164,429 of record NC_069689.1, read on the forward strand.
AGGGAAAGAAATAAGGCTACCTCACAATGATCTTGTGGATATTTGGGTGACTTTTCTTGATTTTATTACTATTATAGTATTGCTTATACAAGAGATGGAGCAGAAAGCATTAATTTAAAACATTTTTCGTGATCTGAAAGTAGCAGCATAGTAAATACAAGTATACTGACTGAAATGCTTAGATGGCATTTGGGCCAATTATTCAAATTATTCTACACCTTAATTTCTATGAGATCAAAGAGCAACAATATAAAAACAAGAGCCTCTAAAGGAAACTTCTGGTACTGAAACATAGTACAATTATTTCTTAAGTAAGAAATGTCAACAGATTTATAGACACTTTTTAAGTTTTGGCAGCCTATCTATACCTCTTAAAAATATAAATTCATTCATTTCCTGTTTCAAAATAGTGTTAATTGCTTATATCTACCTTGAAAGAAATGAAGTTTGGAAGAAGGACAAAGTTTTACCTTGTTCTATATAAAATGAATCTATGATCTTTTAAAAAAGCAAAACTAAAATTGTGAGCATACTAAAAAGCGCCAACACATTGGTAGATTTAAAATACACTGAAGTTTTATAAGGGGGGGATGTATGCTGGGGGGTAAAAAAAAAAAAAATTAACAGTTGGCATTTCAATTCTTTAAAAAGGACAGATCTAAACCTATCACATATATGTCTTCTGGCAACTTCACATCTTAAGTTTAAGGAAAATGACATAAACAGACCTCCTCCTCAAGATGTCATTTATAAAAACTGACAAATGACTCTTCAAACATCCAATCCGAGAGAAAAGACTGTTACTGGAGATGATTTTTATGCAAGTATTTTTTCATGACACTTAAATTCTGAACTAAAAATAATGATAAAAGAAAAGTCAAGTTTGATTCTCTGAACACCTATTTCCTGTCCAAACAGCCCTTTTGTTCTGCTTCCCTGCTTAATTTTAATGTTCAGTTTGCATCAGAAAATAACAACAATGACAAAAGCTAGCATACACAGAGCACAAAGGAGCAGAAGTGTAAAATAAAGGATCATTAAAAGATTAGAACAAAAATCCTACCAACAAAACCTCCACAATTTTCTGTTTGCTTCACCTCAGATTAACTTCACTTGAAGCTGTACTCCAAAGCAACCAAACCTCAATACCAAGCTCCACCTTCTCCAATTCTAGTGGCTGAAGAGTAAAATCTCCTCCCTGTTAGTGAAACTGATAATTGTGATTGGATACGGCTAATATCCATTATTTTAAAGAACTTTTCCTTGCTAGCAGGTTAGGTTAAACATACTAAAACCCCCTGGATAAGCTGGTTTCTTAAAGAAACAGTAGGTAATGTTTCAGTTTTCCCATCATATACTATTTGCTTCCTCTTTTGTCTAGGTAAAAAATAAATAAACCAAGTAACAGCAATGAAAATCTCACAGAAGAAGTGTTAATTTGTAGTTCAATGACCAAGTGTTTAAAATACAATGCTTTTAAATGAAATTATTTGATTTTTTTTTTTACAGAGCCTGAGGGTGAAGTTATGCTTTATAAAGACAAGATTCCTTTTTCAATACAGTTCACATTTGGTATGAAAATTCTAAAACATCAACAGAAATCCACTGCAAAAATTTTGCTAATGAGAACAAAATAGTATTTTCTCTAAGACTTAAAACATAAAACTACATCTTAAATGAAAATACACAGCACTAAAATATTGAATGCAAAAATTCCTAAGTTATTAAATAAATATCACAACAGAGTAAAATTTTCAGTGACATCAGACTGATATTTCTATTTAAAACTGAAGAAAAATCAGGTAAATATTATTTCTATGTCACCACACTTACAGGTCTGATGTCATGTTTTGCAAGGTTAATGCTTATCCACTGCAAAAACAAAAGGAGACGACAACTTGTTCTAATGAACATGTTCAAGTATAAACTTCAGGATGACTCAAGTCATTTTCTTTTTTAGTTTTTTTAAAAGAAAAGTGGACACTATTTTGCATCCTACTGAGATATTACTCTAAGGTGGCATAGTAACCCTAAGGGAGAGCCGAAGGGTATCCTCCTCTTAAAATATAAGTTACGTTAAATGTTATTTTTACTACAGAGATTCTGACTTTTGAACAAAGATCTTTGGTCACTTTGTACATTACAAAATTTGTTGTATTTTTAAATTTGCTGTATGCTTAAATTAGAACCGTTTATGTTTTTAGGAGTTTGATCGTTAACTATTACTCTGGCATTCATCATTATCTGACTGAATGACAAAGAGTATTCACCTCTACCAAAAACTGACTGACATAAAAACAAATTCAAAATTAAAACAAATCAGAGTAGCTCCTTCTTAAAATATACTTTCAGTTACTTTATGTAAGAATTTTTCATTTAAATTTCATTTTCTAAGTTAAAAATCTTGCAAGCATTTTTCCTGAAAGAAAATTCATACATTAGAACAACATAAAGCCAACAAACTTATTTTGAATACAAAGGGAAGTCTTTGTAAGAAACTGAAAATGCACATAATTGCAACTAGACATGAATATGGAGTAATACCCCACAGAAGCCCAAACAGCTGCATAATCTATTATGCCTTTTAAGTGGACAAATTGAAAGAGCCAATTCACAGAGGTCCAGTCCCAAGATCCTTTGCAAGGATTCACAGCTTTCAATGCCCAGTACTTCACGAGTCAAGTTCAGGTTTTCTTCCCACTATGTGGACACATGCAAAAAGACCCAGGGAGTAGAAGAGGTACATGAGCAGACAATAGAAAAAATACACAATTTGAGTTACAGCATCAAACCTGAGTTACACCATAAAACAAGTTTTAGATGGTCAAAATTTTATAGGGTTATAGAAAAAGAGATAGCAAATATTTTACTTTTAAAATTTGGCAAACATAAAATTAGCATTCAGCTATGGGAACCAAATGAACCTTTGTTCTAACATCAACTTTTCACATCAAAGTTAACTATTTGTGCACAAAAAAGACATAGAACATACACTAATCTAACACCAAAATCCTCTCCATTTATAACCAGAAGAAAATATAGACTGAACTATTCCAGATGGTTCAAAGACCTCCAGGACCTATTTAAAAGAACTGCAAGTTGATAAATATCATTTTAGGTGGCTTACAGATTAAAAGTAAGAGTGTTTTATTCCTCTTCTAAATCTGTAATAAAAGAAAGCAACAGAAAAAAATAAAAAGAGTGATACCACAACTGAGGTTATCTGAAAATAACACTGCTTCCTGGGAACAGGGAGGAGGCAAAAGGGTCAAGGCTCCCTGATTGCATGTGAGGACACCACTTTTCCAACATCAAGTATTCAAAAGGCGTACTCTTTGTGAGAGTTCAGAGGTTTTCACAAACCTATCAACTGAAAACAGTTTAGAAGAGACCAAGCCACTAAACAACTTGGTCTCATTTCACTTATTATTAAAAAAACCCTCTAGAAAAAGGCAATACCATCTTGCCACAAAAAATAAAATAAAAATAAAAAGGCAATACCTAGACTATTAGAAATAACTTTTGGTACGTTCAGAGCAGGGGGAAACTTCCACAGAATTTTTAAGGACTGAGAATGGCTCAAAATGTTCTCCCTACAATAGAATTTATTCCTTGGTAGTAATATCCCTGAGTGCTACAGGTTATTAAGGCAATAGCTGGTGAAAGGTGGTTGGTGACAACAGCAAGACATGACTAGGGTCACTAAGGATAAAGTCTGAAAACCATCCACTGATGGAAGAAAAAAATATTTAAGAAATATTTCCCTGACAAATACACAGTGTCTACAAGAGTGAAGTATGTAGTTTGCAACTCCTGATGACTATCTTCTCATTAAGAGAAAAAAACACAAAGTGAGTATGGGGGAGAAGGAGGGGGGCAGTGAGGGTCCATTCAGGAGAATACCAAGCACAAAGGAAACACTTAGGAAGTAAACAGGTAAAAAAGCATAAACCAAGCTTAAAAAGAGGTATCTTTCTGTGAGACAGTAAATTGTTCTAAGTCTAAAGAAACAGACAAGGTCACCAATAAATGTAAATTAAAAAGGAACAGGGATCATAATATGGAGACCGAGGTATAAAGTAAAAGAAAAGCATTCATAGTCCTCAATTATTTAGATTTAATAGTCATGAATTTTCATGTGCCAAACACCACACAGTCGATCATCTAAGTAAACTGCTACACAAAGAAATGACAGAAAACAGGTTGGCAGACTTTAAATTCCCTCTCTGGTTAGCGGCCTAAGCCAGAAAAACATAACCAAAAGATGAATGATACACAGCAATCATTTAATAAGGACAGTTCTATATACAACTATCAAAAGAAAAGCTTCTTTTCTCAACAGTCATAGGAAAAAAAATTTTAAATTATAGTCCAGAAGAAAACCAACAATTTTAAAAAGCAAAAGTTGAACAGGTAGTGTTTTCTACCTACTGAAAAGCTTATTCATTCATCAAACATTTTGAACACCTACTATATATATGCTGGGCACCACTGGCTGCTGTGAATGCCACAGCGAATTGTCCCTCCATTGTAGAAACTTACGGTCTAGAGTCAGACCAGTGCTGACCACCTAGAAAATAATGCGAGTCACATGCAATCTCAACTTTCTGGTAGCCACATTAAAACACTACAATAAAATTAAATTAACTGTCATAAATATTTTAACAGGAAATATGTAAAGTAGCATTACTTCAACATGTAATCAATATCTTAAAAACTGAGCTCTTTCCCCTTTTTTGTGCTAGAAATCAAGCTTTTATTTCATACTTGTAGCACATCTCAATTCAGACTTCCCATATTTCAATAGCCAGATGTGGCTACTTAAACTTAAATACTGTAGCTTTTAGCCACATGATTATTCAGAAATTAAAATAAATTTTCATTATGCACAAGACTCTTTATCTCTGCTCTTCACTGTAACAGCCACTAGTCGCATATGGATACTGAGCACCTGAAATGTGACTAGTAAAACTGAGGATATGAATTTTTTACATTATTTAATTTTAGTTAATTTAAAAAGCCACAAGTGGCTAGTAACTTACAAGACTGAAAAGTATAGCTCTAGGAGAAAAAGACTGCTGAAACAAATCACATGCATTTAATGAATTTCAGTTGTTACAAGTATTTACAAAAGAATCCAATGGGAAATGAGTAAATATACCCAACAGAGAACTTAACCTGTTTTGCCAGCATTAAGGGTTAATTCATCAGAGGAAATAACAATTTAGCAAACGAGGACAGCCTATGCAAAGATCCTGAGTGGGAGGAAAGCAAAAATACAGTAGAAATAACGAAGGAAAGTACCAAGGAGAAAAATAATCCAAGTTATTTGTAAGTGACCAATTTGGATCACAGACTATAAATAGGATAGGAAGGTGGTGAAGCAGAAGCAGCCTGAGCACTTAGTCTTGCAATGAAGTCTGCCCCACTCTCTTCACTCAGTAAACTCCAACCATTCCAATCTCCGGTCACCTCCTAAATTGAGTCAGGTTCTTTTCATCCCCTTTACTTAGGAAACCTGCCCCAGTACTTTTCTGATCTTAGAAGTCAGAATCACAGTTCCGAAATTTCTATTCCAGACAGGGTTTGAGGCAGTAATCCAACTGGAGGATATGGTGTGGAGGGGGTGGGACAGGGCCGTGAACCTGTTTGCAAGACAATTTTTACAAAAAATGTTTACAGAACCAATTCAATGGGTCACTTTTTTTTTTAAATGTTGTGACAGACTGGGGAAGTTAAGAAAACTTCCCCATCACTAACTTTAAATGTTACATTCTCAGAACAAACATCCCAACTAGCACCTTCCAATCTCTATCAACACACCCTACTTCTCTCCTTCCCAGCAGTGGTCAAAACCTGAAAACTCTACGCAGTGGCCTGTTAACAGCCTAGCTTTTCCAACGGACAGTAAACTACATGACAGCAAAGATCCTGTATCATTCATCTCTGTCTCCTCAACACTTAGCACATGCCCAAGTAGCATACAGGAACAGCTGAATGAAACCGCAACAGCAGGGATTTTAATAAAGATATTACAGGTTAAATTTAAAGGAAAAAATACCTAAACTAGGCTCAAAGGAAAACTTAATGGCATTAAATTTTTTTCATTATACAACATAAAACATTAAGTGTGGAAATAACAGTATTTTTTTTCCATTTATTTTTATTAGTTGGAGGCTAATTACTTTACAACATTGCAGTGGTTTTTGTCATACATTGACATGAATCAGCCATGGATTTACATGCATTCCCCATCCCGATCCCCCCTCCCACCTCCCTCTCCACCCGATCCCTCTGGGTCTTCCCAGTGCACCAGGCCCAAGCACTTGTCTCATGCATCCAGCCTGGGCTGGTGATCTGTTTCACCCTAGATAATATACATGTTTCGATGCTGTTCTCTAGAAACATCCCACCCTCGCCTTCTCCCACAGTCCAAAAGTCTGTTCTGTACATCTGAGTCTCTTTTTCTGTTTTGCATATAGGGTTATCGTTACCATCTTTCTAAAGTCCATATATATGTGTTTGTATGCTGTAATGTTCTTTATCTTTCTGGCTTACTTCACTCTGTATAACGGGCTCCAGTTTCATCCATCTCATTAGAACTGATTCAAATGAATTCTTTTTAATGGCTGAGTAATATTCCATGGTGTATATGTACCACAGCTTCCTTATCCATTCGTCTGCTGATGGGCATCTAGGTTGCTTCCATGTCCTGGCTATTATAAACAGTGCTGCGATGAACACTGGGGTGCACGTGTCTCTTTCAGATCTGGTTTCCTCGGTGTGTATGCCCAGAAGTGAGATTGCTGGGTCATATGGCAGTTCTATTTCCAGTTTTTTAAGAAAGCTCCACACTCTTCTCCGTAGTGGCTATACTAGTTTGCATTCCCACCAACAATGTAAGAGGGTTCCCTTTCAGTATTTTCTAAATTAAAAAATTCAAGACCAAAAACAACCCGAAGACCCTAAAGAATCAACTAAAAACTCGAGGACTAACAAAGCAACAACTAAAAATTGTAGGGGGAGTGGGGCAAAGAGGATGGTAAGACTTAACAATAACCCAAGAAAAACACATTATTACTCCCAGTTACTAAAACAGTGTGCACTGACTGGTACTGAATAAAAGCTAAAAAGAACCAAACATAAATGTATTTAGTATTATGACAATGGCAGCTTTATTTGAAGGCAAAAGAAAAAGTTTTCTTTTATGGGGCTAAAATAACTGATTTACTACTAAGGAAAACTAAGGACAATTCCTTCACTTCACATATTAAGTCAAAATAAATTCTGAATGAACAGAAGAGAGAGATGTAAAAAATGAAACCACAAAGAACTAGAAGAAAACAGTTATCTGGGTAGAAGAGTTCATTAAATATGAAAGTAGAAGCTGTAAAAACAATGTTATTAACCTAAACTTCTTAAAAGACAAAACTTTCAATTATTAAAAAAGTAAATAAATAGATAAACAAAAGGCTAATGAAGAGCAAGGGAAAATGTTAGGATGAGTCAAAGGGTGGCTATCCTAAATATAAACACCACTCCAAAGAGCCAAAGACAAACCAGAAGATGTCCAGAACCTATACTTCTATTCATTATCATAACTCATTAATCTAAGAAATAAATTACAAATCTTACAAAAAGAAAAAGAAGGGAAAAAATATTACTTCTGGAAAGATATGGAGGAAAGGTGTACTCTCTCGTATTTTTCATCGAACTTCATACAGGTTTGGTCAACTTATACTACAATGCTGGTTGAACTTTTAAGATAAGATTTGTCAGTATTCATGAGAAAAAAAAATGTTCATATACTTTAAGCAATTTTAAGACAGGCTGAACCCTAAAGAAATAAGAAGTACATAGTAAGATGTAGCTCTTAAGATGTTCTTCACCACATTGTAACAGTGAAAAAAAGGATAAAGCAGCAAGTTATACACAATAAGTGACTAGTTAAATTAACAGTACTTTCATAAGACAAAATGGCATGTACCTTTTAAAAATCTTATTTTCAATATATGGGGACCTAACAGTAAAAGCTGTTTTTTTCCAGTAGTCACATGGATGTGACAGTTGGACTATAAAGAAAGCTGAGCACCGAAGAATTGATGCTGTTTAACTATGGTGCTGGAGAAGACTCTTGAGAGTCCCTTGGACTGCAAGGAGATCCAACCAGTCCATCCTAAAGGAAATCAGTCCTGAATATTCATTGGAAGGACGGATGTTGAAGATGAAACTCCAATACTTTGGCCACCTCATGTGAAGAACTGACTCACTGGAAAAGAGCCTGATGCTGGGAAAGATTGAGGGCAGGAAAAGGGGACGACAGAGAATGAGATGATTGGATGGCATCACCAACTCAATGGACATGAGTCTGAGTAAACTCTGGGAGTTGGTGATGGACAGCGAGGCCTGGCATGCTGCAGTCCATGGGGTCGCAAAGGGTCAGACAAGACTGAGCGACTGAACAGTAAAGCTGAGGAAATCCTTGCCCACAAGCAGTTTACTTCAAGCAGGGGATACAGACAATAACCAGATAAATCACTTCAGATGTTAGGTTCTCAAAGGACACAAAGAAGGTAACAGCCAACTGACAGGGAAAGTGGTCTGGGATGGCGTCTCACAAGGAGTGACATTTGAGCAAAATACAGCTGGGTGTTCAGGCAGAAGGAACAACAATTTCAAGAGAACTAAGCCTGGCATACAGCACTGCTGTGGGTGAGCAGCACAAGATAAGCCTGTGAGGCTGATGGGCAAGACAATCTAGATCAACCACAAACAAGGCCTGCCCAAAAGGTACCTTAAGAGGAAAACACAACCAATGGTGAAGATGGTCTGAAAAAAGATAAGTAAAATATATCCCTTTAGAAATTTCTTACACTGACTACTTGCTGAATCACAGTATTTTGGGTTAAAAAATATTTCACCTGTTTCTCTTTGTAAATGTGGCTATTAGAAAATGTTTAACTACTTATGTGGTTCCCATTTGTAGCTCCTATTATATTTTCAATGGACACTGTAGGTCGAGTATAAAAAAATCTGGATTTGTTGAGTCTGAGAATAAGAAAATCTACTTTACACATTGAAACGATTGTTCTGCACAGGAAAGGGAGAGAATCTTGAAGCAAAGATACCAGTGAGGTGACTACCACCACCATACCATGTACAACAAAAGTGTTGAGACAGATCATATTTGGTTTAAGTTTTGAACACAGAAGCAGCCTGGTACTTCTTAGAATTCAACGTTTAGTTGTTTAGGATAAGAAAAACAAAAACAGAGAGACTGGTGGGATACCTGCCAAAATATTAATAATTACTCATTCTTTGTGACTTTTCTGACAGTTTGGGGGGGGGGAGCTGCCCTCATAATCAAATATAAAACTGAGGTTTGTTTTTGTTTTTTTGTTTTTTTTTTAAGCAAGATAAAATAGTCCTATCAAAACAAAGCACCCTGACATTTGTCTGCAGGCTGCATACACTGTTCTTAAAAAAAAAACACTTCTCATGCCTATAAATAAAGTTTATTCAAAGATATACACAAAGTCATATTACTTATACACACACCATTTTCAGGAAGTTAATACTGCTCCATAATTTATCTTTGTGTTGCTGTTCACAGGATAAATTCCAAATCTGAGGCACAGGGATGGGTGGGGAGGGGAATAAAAAGTACTTAAATGTGTTGCTAACATATCCTGATTAATACTCACCGCACTCCTTTCTCAAAAGTGTTCCAAAGGACACACTCAATGAAATTCCAGAGAATAACACCTTGGCCCTAATCATTTTCCTTAAAAGCTTTGCCATTTGATAGGTGCTTCACTTAACTAAAGTCTGCATAACTGTTAGGAGAAACTCAGGACAGGTTTCTTTTACACATGTGTACTACGGCACAACAGAAGTTTTAAGAAACTCGCCAGAGATTAAAAAGTGGGAAAGAGAACCCCAGAAAAGTGATTTATTTTATACTCAATCAAGTGTTTTTTCTACCATATTTACATTTTTGCAGTGAAAAAGCTGACAGCAAATAGTGCCAGACTTCTTACCATGGAATTTCCAAGAACAAGATTCATTCAGATTGACAGGAATCCTGGTTTCTCATGCAGATGTTCAAAAACTATGAACCAATTACTATGGATATGAATTTGCCATTAAAACGTAAAAGAGAATCCTAAAGTTTTTCATTTATTTCTAGTATTTCAATCTATTTTACTCCTGAGTACCTAAAATGTCCCAATGAAATCTGCATTCACTCTAAAGCAACCCTTGCATTTGTGTACCAGGATCTAGGAAACAAGAAATGTTCATGGGACACAGCTGGTGACAGCAAAACAGAATCTAAGACATAGGCTAAAGGCCCATGAGTCGTGGAAGAGTAACACAATATTAATCTTTATATTAACAGAGCAATGAAACGAGTGAACTACAGCTACACATTCTTTTTATAAAAAAGCTCAAAAGAAAAACAAACTTAGCACACATTTTGAGCACACAGACGTCGTTATGAAACTTAAAAAAAAAAAAAACGCAAGGGAATGGTAAACAAAATACACTAGACTGAAATGATTACCTCGGTAAGGACAGGCAGAGGTATAAGACAGATAAGAAACTCATAAACATATGCAAGTTTTGGTAATATTCCAACTTTTGGTTTGGAGATGGAAAGCATGGATTTTTATTACATTTTTTATCTCTTTCTACTTTATTGTGAACAGCATACTTTAATACTGTGTTGTGTGTGTTCATACCTTTGTGGCATTAAATATACTTTGAATACTTTGCTTAAAAAGCTGTAATTAACATACAATAAACAGCATATACTTAATAAAAGTGTAAAATGCGATCTGTTTTGACAGAGGAAATTATCACAATTGAGATAATAAGCCAACAACCCCGAAATTCTCCTCCTGTACCCCTTTGCAATCGCTGTTTCCCTTAAATACATTTTAAAATGCATAAGAAATAAAAGTTTAAAAGATAACCTGTTTGGGAAGTATAAATGTGCATATTCTGCAGAAAGAAAACATTTTCCCTTGAAGCCCTGGACTGAGGGTAACTCGGCAAACTGTCCTAAAATTGGTAACATAAATATTACATAACTAACCTTAAAAGTCTATGGGATTTTACATTAAAAAAACACATTTCGAATTTGATTTGATAGAGGACTTTAAACCTCTTGCTCGAAGCATTAAATCATTAATAACGAACCAATTTTTTAACCACCAAACAACTTACACATGGTCTGTGTGTAACTTCTTCACACTGCTGAACAACTAATCTGAGTGTGAAGATAAATCATCGCAGCGTCTTAATCGTGTGGTTGGTTTGGCAGAAAGTTTCGACATAAAAGTTAAAATCATTTCAAACGCATTATTCTTCTGTTGTTTACGTAGTTAGACGGCAACGTGAAAATACTACTCCAGAGGAAAACTGAGAAATTCTGAGTACACCCAACAAACGCAGAGGAAAGAGAGACACCCCCCCCCCCCCCCCCCCCCCAACACACAACCCCCTTTCCTTGTCTGACTTGCTAGACTTTCCCCCTGGCCGGTTGCTGGAAACACGGCAGGTGAAAAACGCTTCCAAGAGGGCTCGGGCTGGGAGGCGTGAGGCGAGGAACTTGACCCGGGCCGGTGACAGGGACGCGCCACAGGGCGCCCGGGGTCCCTCCGGCCCCCGCCCGCCAACTGCTCGGAATCGGAGGACAGCGGAGGCTCCCCCCCACCCCGAGGCCTGGGGGCAGTGGAAGGGGGGGGGTCTCACCTCGGCGCGCCGCCCCAGGCCCCAGCGAGAAGCCCGGGACCTCGAGGGCCCGCGGCGCGTCCGGGGGAGTCCGCCGCACCTCTGCCCCTGCCCCCGGGGCCAGGAAGCCCCTCACCCCTCAGCAAAATCCCGGCCCCGGCCCGCGGGCCGGCGGCCTGCCCACCACCTGCTGCGCCCGCCGGCCGCCCTCCGCTTCCGGCTCCCCTGGGCCGGGAGGGGCCGGGGGCGGGCCTGGCGTCGCCTTAGCCGGTGGGGGAAGGGAGAGGGAGGGGGAGGGGAAGCGTTGGTCGCCGGGGCCCCACGGGCCCCGCTCCTCACCTGGCGGCGGCTCCCTCCGCCTGACGCGCTGTCTGCCGCCGCCGGTCGCCGCCGGTGAATGGGGACAGGTGAGGCCGCCAAACCCCTGGTCGCTCCGGCCCCGCCGCCGACGGCCCCTCCGTCCGCTGTTTATTAAACTTTTCTGTTTGGTTGTTCGGCCTGTGACGCGACTACGGGGCAGAGCTTCGCGATTGGCCGGCGCCCGGCGCTGACGCGGCAACCCCCGCCCGCAGCCTAATTATTACCGGCCGGGGCGGAGCCGCAGGCCGGAGCCGGCGGGGAGGGGCGGGGTCAGAGCTCGGAGCAAGCGACGATTGGCTGGAGCGTAAGAGGAGGCGGGGCGAAGCGTGGGGGAGACGCTCCTCCGGCCTCTCCGCCTCCACTGTCCTTCCTCCGCCTGGGCTTCCTCCCAGCGGCAGCTGGGGCGACTACGGGAGGACGTTTCCTGGGGTCTAGAGGAGATTCATCGAGGTAGCAGGTCTCTCTGCTACCTCGAAGGGGGCTGCATGTACCTGTACCGGATCGAGTAGCCCGAAAGAGTTGCGCTTCACCTGCCAGTTGTGCAAGAAGGAATTCTGAGCTTTCCCCCACGTGCAACATTGTGCCCCCACCCCCCCTTTTTGCAAGCGCAGAATCCAAGGCCTGGGGCACTACTCTGCCCGGTCCTGAGCCACCTTTTGGAAGGATTGGAAAACTAGTAGAAGCGAGCATGCACATGTGTGTCCCTCCCCCCCCCAACACACACACACATGCTTGGACGCACACGCCCCCACAGGCACCCGGACCCCTTTGCAAAACTCTTTTTAGAAATGCACGTCCACTTCCCAGCTGAGTGGACCTACCAGTTACTGCGCTGGGGCGTGGGGTGCTGAGCAGAACGGCTCCCCCGCAGCTTCTGACCCTTGGGCTCCGGTGAAGTACAAGAAGTACAAGCTCATAGTTCGAGGTCATTCTGTCCTGCCGTGATTGTAGGGATTCAGATGGGGCTGGCAGGTAGAAGGTGGACCGGGTCCTGCGGGTCCTTTTTAGTTTATATTTGATGTTTTGTTTAGGAATATTTTGGAAAAAATTTTCATGTTAGAAAAATAGAGTAAAAAATATTATTTGATTACTGAACTTTTTTGGTGCCCCTTAAAATTTTCCGTTTCAAAAATCTCACTATCCTCACCCTAGTTGGATCTCACTTGTGGGGAGAGAGAGATTGATGTGACTGACTAAGGTATTTTGCAATAGGCCTTTGGGATAAGAAGAGGTTAGTTATAGAGGAGAGATAGGGGCCAGAAAGTTTTCAAGGAGGAGGTGGCATTGGTTTTTGGCACTGAGAGTGTGTAAGGCTCAGCCTGCTGGCAACCTGGAGAAACATTTTCTTGCTCTCCTAAAGAAGCTGGAAAATGCACTGTGGGGTTGGAAGAACAGAATGTGAAAGGTTGTGAGGTTACAGACAGATGCTTTAGGGGCAAGGTAAGGAACATCCTGTAAAGTTAAACCTCCTGTGAGCATTAGAAGGGGGACTTGCCCAGGAATGTTGATTTAAAACGCATTCAAATTTAATTGTAAAAACATACATACAAACAATGGACTCACCCAGCACAAGAGGATTTTGCCCAAGGTCATCATCCCTGATAATGCAGACCTGGAGATCAGGTTATAATAGAGACTAGAGACCGTTTTAGGGTCAGTTATTTGACAGATCCTCAAAGCCACGTTGAGTCCTTGACTTAGTGGGAAATAGGAAAGCATCATAGAACAAGAACTATAAAAAAGAGAGGAAATGGTGAATTAGAACAATTTGGTGGTTTCTTCCAATACTAGGAATAATTTTGCAGCCTGGGCCACCTGGAGTACTTTCAGCTGTTCACTGCCTTCTTGTCACCAGGTGGAAGAACTATATGGAAAGAACTTAAGATTTTGGCCAGGATTCAGATTCCTAATCAGATGGGTCACTCAGTGACCTTGATCAGTACTGGTAACCTCCTTGGGTCTCAGTTTTTTAACGAGTTTGGGAAACCTCAGCAAAGATTACTCCTTTTATAGGTTCTTCATTCTCATTGGGGAAATATAAATATAAAACACGGTTAGGTCTTTTTGTTGTGAGTAAGAAGATGGTAAGTAGTACAGATTGAAGAAAAAGTAGAGCAGGGTGGTGGTTGGGGGAGGGTGGATCACCCTGTTCAACAGGGTTGTTAAGGTGGGCTTCACTGAGAAAGTGAGGTTTGAACAGAATTGTAAGAGATGAAGATATAGTCATGAAAACCTGGGAGAAGAACATTCCAGACTGAGAGAATTGTTGCAGGAATGGGGACCCCCTTCCAGGGCCCCGAGAGTGGGCTCTTTAACACTCGGAAATGAATTGTTGGAGGAGACACACAGGCTGACAAAGCTAAAGACTGTTGGAAGGGGTGCCCAGGTAGAAAGCAGCAGGGTGAGGGAACCGAGGAGACCAGCTCTGCTATGTGGCTCACGGTCTCGGGTTTTATGGTGATGGAGTTAGATTCTGAGTTGCCTCTGGTCAGTCATTTTGCTTGGCCTGTATTTGGTGACTCAGGGTCCTTCCGGTGGCGGGTGCATCACTCAGCCAAGATGGATTCCAGCGGAGGACTCTGGGAGGTTGGCAGGACATGTGGCATCTCCTTTTGACCTTTCCCGAATTCTTCTGGTTTGCTGGTGGCTTGTTCTGTGTTTCTTAGCAGGACCTCCTGTCATGAAATAATTCATGCATGTGGTTACTGTGGTGCCTGGATAGGAGGGGTGGTTTCAGTCAGTGTTCCCCATAACAGAACTGCTAGAACATGGGTAAGGAATGGCAAGGAAAGTGACCCTGAAGCCAGGTGAGCTGGGGAGAGTAGGAAAGGAAGTTAGAGAGGTTGGGAGGACTTGCTCACATAGAACTTTGGGGGCCATGGCCTTTGACTTGAGTGAAAGGTGGAAGTGCAGCCAATGCAAGGTTTGGAGCAGAAAAGTCACATGATCTGACTTAGATTTTGTAGGATCATTCTGCCTGTCGTGTTGAGAGTAGACCAACATGGCAAAAAGTATAGAAACAGGATCTTTTAGGACAGAGTGTTGGCATCCACATCTTCCCCCGTGGTTCAGTGGTAAAGAATTCACCTGCAATGCACGACACACAGGAAATGCAGATTCAGCCCCTAGATAGGGAAAATCCCCTGGAGAAGGGCATGGCAACCCACTCCAGTATTCTTGCCTGGAGAAGCCCATGGACAGAGGAGCCTGGCGGGTTGCAGTCCATGGGATCGCAAAGAGTCAGACATGAATGAAGCCACCAAGCACGCACGCACGCTCCACATTAGCATCCATGTGAGAGATAGTGGTTACTTGGACCAGGTAACAGTGGAAGCGGTGAGAAGTGGTCAGATTCAGGGTATAATCTGAAGGTAGAACCAACAATTTCCTCATAACTGGGATGGAGGGTGGGAGAGAGAAGAGGTAAAGGTAATATCCAGGTTTGGGGCTTGTGTAACTGACAGAGGGAGCCAGAAGGGAGATCAGGAGATTCTTCTTGCACACACCGCACTGGAGATTCTGTCTACACATCCCAGTGGAGACATCAGGCAGGCAGTTGGATGTATAACCCTGGAGTTTGTGGCACAGGTGTCGGAGGGATACAGGTTAGGGAGTCATTATCATAAATGGCACTTAAAGCCTGGAGGTAGATCAGGAAATGAGTACTCAGAAGACCAAGGACTGAGCCCTGGGGGTTCTGAGAACTCAGAGTTCACAGAGAAATGTAGGAATTCACAGGGGAGACCAAGAAGGAGGAATCAGAGGATGAAGGAAAACAGAGTTTGGTGTCCTGGAAGCCAAATGAAACACTGTCACATAGGGAGGGTCAAAAGCTACTGGTCGTTCAAGTATGAAGAGGACTGAGAATTGACTGTTGCATTTAGTGACATGGAATTCACCTTGGAGAGTTATCACTTTGGTGGACAGTAGAAACCTGATGGGAGTGGTGATAAAATTTTCTTATTGGGGATTGGGGGGGGGCAGTTAACGCAACACAGTAAGTCTCCTACATGTGAACCTTTAAGTTGCAACTTTCAAAGATGTGAATGTGCATGACAGCCCCATGTGCCAGCTGTTATACTGTACTTTCCAAGGTGCTGTACTGTAAGATTCAAAATGTTTTCTTTATTTTTTGTGTTTGTTTGTTGTAGTATTTGCCTGAAAAATACTATAAACCTATTACTGTACAGTATTATATAGCCAATTGTATTAGTTGGGTACCTAGGCTAACTTTGTTGGACTTTCAAAATATTGGACTTAACCAACTCACTCTTGGAATGAAACTTGTGTTTATGTAGAGGACTGGGGCTTCTCTGGCCATTCAAGCAGTAAAGAATCTGCCTGCAATGCAAGAGACCTGGGTTGGGAAGATCCCCTGGAGAAGGGAATGACTAGCCACTCCATTATTCTTGCCTGGAAAATCCCATGGACAGAGGAGCCTGGTAGGCTACAGTCCATGGGGTCACAAAGAGTCTGACATGACTGAGTGACTAACTCTTGCAGTTTTTCACTTTTTTTACAGTAATATTTGTGAAGAATCTTTGTGAACTGGCAAGAACATGAGCAAGTTCATAGGGATTTTGTCTTAAATTTCATTACACTCCTTGCCCAGTGTATCACTGTATTAACCTTGGCACCTAACACAGTTGGGTATTCATGTATATTTGTTATGAATTTACAGAAATTGGTTTCTGTGGCCTGTTTACTCTTCTGTGTCCCAAGTCTGTACTGAGAGATGACAGCATTGCATAGTGATTTGGAATTCAGATAGATCGCTGCCCCTAATCAGCTTTATGAAAGTGAAAGTGTTCATGTCCGACTCTTTGCAACCCCATAGACTGTAGCCCACCAGGCTCCTCTGTGCGTGGAATTCTCCAGGAAAGAATACTGGAGTGAGTAACCATTCCCTTTTCCAAGGGATCTTTCCAACCCAGGGATCGAACATAGGTCCCCAATATTGCAGGCAGATTCTTTACCATCTGAACCACCAGGGAGGCTGATTAGCTTTGTGGTCTTGTGCAAATCATGTAAAATGAGCAAAAACCTACCTCAGAGGGTTGTTATGTAGTTTAAAAGCTACTGCATTTGTATCCATCCAGTGAACATTGCATGCTGACTTTCTGCCAGCCTATGTTGTTAAGTACCAGGATGTAGCAGGAAGAAAGAGAGCTAAAGGCCCCCCTCTCATTGACATGGTTGCATAAAACTTACTGGCAGGGTGTACATAAACCAGCGTTTATAGCACAGGCACTTAATAGATGCTCAGAAAATGATAATTTGCTTTATTGTCTTCAGTCCTTCCTCTTTCCTGTGCTCCAGACTTCGAGAGCTAGTGTCTGCTCATCAGAGGCATTCGCTATGTCCAAAGTTCATTTTCTTCCCCCAAACACATTCTTACCTCCTTTGGTCTCAGTTTTGACCAATGGTGACACCTCATTTTCAGTAATTAAAGCTAAACCTCATCCTTTTCCTGTCTTCATAAAATTTTTTTAAGAAAACCTTTGAGGTTTAATACACATGCCATAGAATTCACCCATTGAAAGGACACAATTCAAAGAAAGACAAATATTATATGATATCACTTATATGTGGAATCTAAAAAATAATACAAATGAACTTATTTATAAAACAGAAACAGACTCACAGATGTAGAAAACAAATTGATGAAAGGGGAAGAGGGGGAGGGATCAGTTAGGAGTATGGGATCAACAGATAACGTGACTATATATAAAATAGATAAAAAAGATTTACATGGAGAAGGAAATGGCAACCCACTCCAGTATTCTTGCCTGGAAAAGTCCATGGACAGAGGAGCCTGGCAGGCTGCAGTCCATGGGGTTACATGATTGAGCACGTGTGCATGAGGGTGGAGGGAGATGGGTTGGTAGCATTAAACTGGTAGAACTAAAAAAAAAAAAAGAAAAAGATTTACGGTATAGCACAGGGAACTTTATTCAATACCTTGTAATAACCTACGATGGAAATGTTATATATATTATACACTCAGTTATAATATATATAACTAAATCACTTTGCTGTACACCTGACCCTAACACAATATTGTAGATCAACTATAGTTCAGTTTTTTAAAAGGGTACAATTCAGTAGTTTTCAGTATATTCACAGAGTAGTACTGATATCACCATAATCAATTGTAGAACATTTTATCACCCTCCAAAAAAACCCTCTACCCATTAACAGTCTTCCCCCCCCCCCCAATCCTATATAATGACTTATTTTGTGTCCCTATAGATCTGCCTATTTTAGTCATAAATATGGATTCACACAATACACGGCCTTCTATGACTGGCTTCTTTCACTTAGCGTGGTATTTTTGAGGTTCATCTGTATTGTAGCAATGCTTTATAGTCTTTTTTGTTACTGAATCATATTTCATTATATGGACATACCTCATTTTATTAATCTATCAGTTCATGGATATTTGAGTTGTTTCCACATTTTGCCTACTCTGAATGGTGCTTCTCTGAGCATTTGTATACAAGTTTTTGTGGAGGCATATGTGTTCATTTCTCTTGAGTATATACCTAAGAGTGGAATTATGGTAACTCTATTGTCTAGTCATTTGAAGAAGTACTAGACTGTTTTCAGAGGGGCTATACCATTTTATACTCCCATCAGCAAAGAGTGAGTTTCACTTTCTCCACACCCTTGACAATGTTATTATTATTTGGCCACACTAGGCATCATGTGCAGTCGTAATTCCCTGACCAGGGATCAACCTTGAGCCCCAGACAATGGAAGTGCGGAGGCCTCACCACTGGACTACCAGCGAAGTCCTGACAACACATATCTTCTTGATTGTAACTATCCTGGTGAGTATGAAGTGATATCTTGTGGTTTTGATTTACATTTCCTAGTGGCTACTGAGCATCATTCCATGTATTGGTCATTTGTATCTCAACTTTGAAAAAGAGTCTGCTCAGATCCATTTCCATTTTTAAACTGAGTTATTGATCTTTTCATTGTTGGCTGTGAGAGTTCTTTACATATTCTGAATATAAACCCCTTACCAGGTACATAATTTGCAGATATAATCTCCCCTTTATGGATTGTCCTTTCACTTGCTTAATAATGGCAACATTTTAAAGTTTTAAATTTTGACTCATCCTTTTCTTAAGTCTTCCTTTCCCCAACATCTAATGAGTCACAGATTTCACAGATTTCTTCCTTAGAAATACTGCACCCCTACTGTCCTGTACAACCCCCTTGTTATTTCTCACCTGAATATAACCACTGGGCTTCCCAAGTGGCTCAGTGGTAAAGAATCCACCTGCAATGCAGGAGATGAAGGAGATGTGAGTTTGATCCCTGGGTCGAGAAGATCCCCTGGAGAAGGAAATGGCAGCCCACTCCAATATTCTTGCCTGGGAAATCCTGTGGACAGAGGAGCCTGGCAGGCTACATGTAGTTCATAGGGTCACAAGAGTCAGACACGACTTAGCAAATAACAACACTGAAATCTCAGTAAGGTATTTATGAACTACAGTTAATAATAAGGTACCGGTGTTGGTTCACTAATTGTGACAAATGTACAGTAAGTAGTTGATAGTAGGGGAAACTGGGTGCTCCATCCTATCTTTATAACTTTTCTATAAATCTAAAAATTATTCTAACACAACATTGTAAAGCAACTATACTCCAAAAAATTATTTTAAAAAGAAATTAAAACTATTATAAAATAATCATTTAAAAGACCTCTCAGTAATTCCTGTGACAGCCATCAGAACCTGTTTTCTCTCATGCATCAGTGACCTGCCCTGGCCGGACCCTGGGCCAAGAGGCCCCACTCCTGGCCACTTCTACCGTGTGTCCTCTTCAGTGAGCAAGACAACTGGATGCCCAGCCATTGCTGAGAACCCACCATTGATGATGCTGGACAGTTTTCTTTCCTATTTTTGTTTTCTGACTGCCTCTTATGATACACTTTTTTCCTATTTACCCCCAACTCTGTGCCCTGAGAAGCTGACCCACATAGATGGCCTCAGAGAGCATCCTTGTCTTTCGGCTTCCATCTGGGGTCGGTTCTTGGGAAACCCTGGCAGAAGGTGGGAGGGAGGAAGGATCGTGAAGTTAGCTTACCTGTTTTTGGTCCTAGTCCTGCCAGGTCACAGAACCTTACACAGCTCTTATCCTCCTGGCCTGTTCCATTCAGCTACTGATCCAGGTTCCAGTAACTTTGGATGCCCTGATCCCTTATCTGCCTGCAGCACAGCCTTCACTCAGCACTATGGGTGTTGTCCTGAGAGGTAGCACCTGGCAACCCCTCTGGTGCCTGGGTACCAGGTAGATGTGTGTTTGTCCCTTTGTGTGCCCTCAATATTGTGCTTGTACTTGTTAAGTTGCTTCAGTCTTGTCTGACTGTGACACCCTGGACTGTAACCTGCCAGGCTCCTCTGTCCAAGGGGTTTCCCAGGCAAGATTACTGGAATGGGTTGCTATTTCCTCCTCCAGAGAATATTCCCCACCCAGCGACCGAACTCATGTCTTTTTTTTTTCATGTCTCTTAAGTCTCTTGCATGGGCAGGCAGATTCTTTACCACTAGTGCCACCTTGTAAGCCCCAAACTCAGTATATGTTTGTCAAATGAATTGGTCAATAAATCACAGAGTGTTAAAGTTACAAGATACCCTGGCCAAAAAGGAGCTCAGTGATTAGAACACTGGGCACTCGGTGCTGGACTTAAATTGTGGCTCCTTCATGTACCAGGTGAGTGATGTGAGGTAAGTTAAGTTCCCTGAACTTCAATTCCTTATCTTCAAAGTGAAGATAATTCCATTTTCTTCACTACATCGATTAAATGTAAAAAGAATTTATGCAAAGTGCTTGGCACAGTGTCTGGCACAAAAACATTCGGTAAACAGTAGTTATAAATGATGTCTAATTAGTTATCTAATGCAATCATGGCTAAAATTATGTGGCCTTTTGCAATAGATGAATGAGTAGCCTGCAGACAATTAGCAAGCAACTAGAAGGAACTGGCCAGCAAAGCTGTAAACACAGGTAACCTAACCAGGAAGCGAAGAAATGCAAATAATAGTGAGAGACTATGTCTTGCCTACAAAATTAGGAAATTGCTTTCATAATATGTAAAGCTGGAAAAGGACATAACCAAGACTCTCAATCGTGCAGTTTGGGGCCTCCACAATACCAGAACACCATAGTCTTCAAAATTTAAAATGCAGGACTTCCCTGGTGGTCCAGTCGCTAAGACTCGGTGCTTCCAACGCAGGTTCCATTCCTGGTCAGGGAACTAGATCCCCCATGCCTCAATTAAGATTTCACATACCACAAGGATGATAGAAGATCCTACATGCCGTAACGTAAGACCCACCACAGTCCAATGAGTGTTAGTTGCTCAGTTGTGTCCAACTCTTTGTGACCCCATGGACTGTAGCCCACCAGGCTCCTCTGGGATTTCTCAGGCAAGAATACTGGACTGGGTACTATTCCCTTCTCCAGGGGATCTTCCCGACTCAGGGATCAAACCTAGGTCTCCTGCATTGCAGGCAGATTCTTTACCATCTGAGCCACCAGGAAAGCACCTTTCAGTTCAATAAAGAAATTGTAAACAATAAATATAAAAAAATGAAACCACCTAATTATCTGTCAATAAGGGAACAGCTGACTAAATTTTGTACAGCCATCCTGTGGGTGACTATGCAGCTGTGGAATACGATTAAGTTCATCTCCAGGTTGAGGGGCTTCCCGAGTAGCTCAGTCGATAAAGCATCTCCAGGTTGACCAACACACAAGAGAGCCCATTGCAGTCTCTTCTTGTTCACCTGCTGCACCAATTCCTGCCTCCTGCCCAACTCTGAGTCTGAAGGTTCATACCCACTCCTCATGTGGAAATGGAGGGTGCGCTGTTTGGAGGCCCAGGTACCCTGTGTCCAGGGATTTCAGGTTATATGGGTGAGAGTGTGGATGCTGGGGATAACCAGACCTCTTTGTACCCTTGGCAGAGCTGATCAGCTTGTGCAGTTAATACCCTAACAAAAATATTTTATCTGAGGAAGGAGTGCCTTTTTCTAAATCTGGTAAAAGGTAAAGGCAATTCAAGGCTGGTAAAGGCCCTTTTGACTTGTGTGTATATGACCAGAGCAAGTTGCATAACAATAGATACAGTGTGATTCTATCTAAATAAATATGTACATACATGTCAATGCATACAAAAGACGGTCACTAGCAGGTGTTGCTAGACAGGGGAAATATGGGTGGGGAAGGAAGGAAGGAGACTGAGATTTTTCCTTTTTCTTCGTACTTTGAATTTTTTACACTTTGAATGCATTCACATACTGCTTGTGTAATTTAAAAAATAAAATCAGGAATAACAGCAAAGAAATGCTAAGTGAGTTTCAATAACTGTTCAGTTGAATATTGTTTACAGACAGTCTGTAAACTGCCTGTAGATTTTAAGTGAATAAAACCAAAGATTTAGGAAAGTATTTCAGTAATATATTAAGTGAAAAGGCAAGTCACAGAACACTACTATGTTGAGGTCATATTTATGTTAAAAACAGACACAGGAACTTCTCTGGTGGTCCAGTGGCTAAGACTCTGAGTTCCCAGTGCAGGTGGCCCAGGTTTGATCTGTGGTCAAGGAACTAGATCCCACATGCTGCAACTAAGAGATTCCATATGCTGCAACAAAGATTGAAGATCCTTCATGCCATAACTAAGACCGGATACAGACAAAAAATTAATTTTTAAAAAAGAAAAGATCTCCAGAGGATTTGTATGCATCATATACTTTGAGAAGCACTAGTTTGGATCACAGACTTGGCTCGTCAGTGCATGGGCCCCTAGAACAAGGGGAGAGACTAGGCCCAAAGGAGAGACCATCACTGAGCAGGACCAACTAGCAGGACAGGACAGGGTCCCCATCTGAATGGACAAGGACACAAGAGTCCAGACAGAAGGAGTTCCCTGGTGGGGAGAGGAAGATGTGATCAGTTACTCAAGGAAATGG
The DNA here is from genome assembly GCF_023699985.2 of Odocoileus virginianus. NCBI lineage: Eukaryota > Metazoa > Chordata > Mammalia > Artiodactyla > Cervidae > Odocoileus > Odocoileus virginianus. Next base: position 56,187,515 of record NC_069689.1, read on the forward strand.
CTTCTGTGTCTGGACCAAGAAAGAAATCTTAGGGAGCAGCAGAGGCCTGGACCAGGGCCAGAGCCCAATTACAACAGGCCCCATGCACTCACCCCATTTGTGGGGCCTCTCGAAGGCTCTCTGTGCACTTTGCCCATGTTTCCTGCTCAGGCCGGCAGCTGCCTGAATCCTGAGCTCTCAGAACTTTGCTCTTTCTCAGCCTGATCAAATCCAGATTCTCTGTGCTGCAGGTCCTGCTGATCCAGCTTGCACTCACCAGTAGTTGTTCCAAGAAAACCTGAAACCCCCACCCCTGCCCCTGGGCCCCATCCCAGCACTGGGAGTCTGTTTGAAAAGCCTCAGGTCATCCTGATAGACAGACTCCATCTGCCCAGGTTTCTTCCCTTGGTCCCACAGGCTTATGGAGAAACAGCCCCAGTGCTACCTGATGGCTGGACTGGTTAAAGAACCCGCCTGCCAATGCAGGAGACACAGGAGATATGGGTTTGATCCCTGGGTCAGGAAGATTCCCTGGAGGAGGGCATGGCAACCCACTCCAGGATTCTTGCCTGGGAAATTACATGGACAGAGGAGTCTGGCGGGTGACAGACAGCCCATGGGGTCGCAAGGATTTGGACACAACTGAGTGACTAAACAGTGACAACATGTACTTCAGGAGAGTTCTTACTCCAAACACAAGAGTGCCCTCTCAGCTCATCTAAAAGTTCAACCCTGGAATCCGTCTGTACACAAAGGGGCTGCTTTCCTTTTAAGAGAGAAGCATGTTTCCTTCTTCCTAACGTTGGGCACTACCCAACCAGTCCCTAGACACCGGAAATGGGACACTAGATACGTCCCACCAGGTAGATTTAAGCCAAGGCTACAGGCGACTTCTCTGCAGAAAGCAGCAAGATGGCTTCCCTGCACAGGTGGGAGGCCGGGCTCCTTTCAGCACTGAGGTGGTTAGTCTAGAAATAGCCCCCACTCCTCCCACACCCTCCTCACAGCTCTCAGGGGACCCAGCCGCCAGCTGGTGGTGAGAGTGTTGATTGGGAAGGAAAAGAGGAAGGTTGACACTTCCCTGGGTGCCTCATTGTCACCTCATCAGCTGCCTGACTCTGACCCAGAGGACAGCTGGGTAGGGTGGGATGGTCCCAGGGAGCTGCCAACTCAGAGGTTCAGAAAACTCAACATTGAGATTTCCCAGGGGAGGTGCAGGGTAAAACACAGGATCCTAGTCCAGGCAGCTGCCAGGCTGCAGACTGTGGGCGACTGGGAAGCCAGCACCCTGGAGTTGAGCCCAGGAGGTGGCTGCCCTGGCTCTGAGCCGTGGGAAGGAGCTGGCAGGAGCAAGGCAAGGCACCTTGGGGAAGGAAGGGGCAGAGGGCTGTCGGGTAACGGCCAGGGGTCCTAAAGCTGCCTAACGGCGGCTCTAAAGCGTCCCCATGGAGTAGGAAAATGAGAAGGGCTGGATTCCAGGCAATGTGGGTGCTCTAGGCTGATTCTCAGGTCTGGACGTCCTATGTGCAGTCGTAACAGAGGTGACCTGAGTAAAGGGTCATGAGGCCTGGGTCAAGGGTGTCCCCTACGCCTCACTGAATGGACAGACCCAGGCTACTCTGAGCGCATCCATCCTTGGCCACTGTGGCCTGGAACACTCTGCTAGCTGCTAAGACAGAGGACGGAGGAATGAATGAGAGCAGCAGGGTCTCCGTCCTCCCTCATGGAGCTCAGACCTGCCCTTTCTGCCTCCCTGGGGACTGACTCAGCAGCTGAGGTGTGGCTGAGTCAGCAGGCAGCAGGTTGGAACAGCCTGGGGCCTGGGAGCTGGGGCTGGCAGGGCGCCACATCAGAAGGGCAGATGCTGACACCGAGGTCCCTCCAAGTGCGCCAGGGACCGCCTCTCCCTCCATGAGCCCCAGACCTGCAGCCCTGACCCAAGTGTGCAGACCAGCACATATGGCAAAGGGTACAGACTGCAGGATGGTGATCAGCTCTCCTGTTTACCTGGGACTGAAGGGCTTCCTGGGATGATGCTAAAATGGAACTAGTCCTGGGGAAACTGGGACAGTTGGTCTCTCTGGCAGAGAGCCATGAGGCCCAAGGATTGAGGCCTTCGGGCAGCTGAGGAGGGGTGGCCACACACAAAGTGTGTAATAGCTGGCCCCGAGGTGAACTCCCTAGGCTCGAGCCTTGGAAACCTGAAGGATGCATGGTTGGTGTTTGTTCCCAGATGGTCTGAAGGGCCACACCACGGCTGGGTGTGTGGGAATCAATTAGTGAGTGGCATCTCTGACCCAGATTCCTCCAATTCTGGTTCTTTAGTCATTCTTATATATGAGGAAATTAAGTCAGAAAAAGCACTAAAGATTAAACCATCTATTATTTTGATTTGGGTATCTGTTCCCAGTGGCCCCTGGGTGCTTTGTTGTCTTATCACCCAGGATTGTGCATGTTTATTTTATGAGACTGATGCACTACATACTGTGCTAATGAGGCATCTTATGTGTTTATTTTAAATTAAAAATAATTTTTTAAAATTTATTTTTGGCTACATTGGGTCTTCATTGCTTCAAGCAGGCTTTCTCTAGTTGTGGTGAGCAGAGGCTACTCTCTAGTTGGGGTGCATAGGCTTCTCATTGTGGTGGCTTCTCTTGCTACCAAGAACCAGCTCTAGGTGCGCAGGCCCAGTAGTAGTAGCACATGGGCTTAGTTGCTCCGAGGCCTGTGGGATCCTCCCAGACCAGGAATCAACCTATGTTCCCTGCATTGGCAGGCAGATTCTTAACCCCTGGACCACCAGGAAAGTCCTGCATTTTTATTCTTTGGCTGTTGTTCCTACCAGACCCTTCAGAATCTTGAGTCTGAAAATTTAGTATCTAGCACGTAATAGGAACTAAGCAAATGTTTAATGAATAAATACAGAAAGATTCAATTTAGCTCTTGCAGAAACTGGGAGCTAAAAGGACAAGATGACATGGTGAAGCTGATCATTCTGAAAACTGGTAAGTCAAAACAAGAGGACAGGAATAGACAACTGTAGGAAGTCTGGTTACAAGGCAGCAAACAGGAAGCAGTCAGACAACAACCTCATAGTCATCCTGGGGGCCTTGTGTTGCTAGATTTCCTGGCAGAAGGTCTGTTTGTTCAGGGTCCTCCCCACCAGCTGGTCTGACTGCCAGGTCTTCTGCCAGCTGTTCATTCCTCCAACACACTCTTGCTGGATCCTACTTCAAGGGGACTGGGTGGGCAATAGCAGGGTGTGTGCACGCTCAGTCACTTAGTCGTGTCTCTTGTCTGACTCTTTGCAACCCCATGGACCATAACCTGCCAGGCTCCTCTGTCCCTGGGATTCTCCAGGCAAGAATACTGTAGTGGGCTGCCATTTCCTCCTCCATAGGATCTTCCCAACTCAGGGATTGAACTCACGTCTCTTGCATCTCCTGCCTTGGCAGGCGGGTTCTTTACCACTGAGCCACTTGGGAAGCCCAGCAGGGTGCTGAAGCTAATAGAAAAATGAACTCCCCTGAGAGTGCATGTGTCCCAGAGGAACTCGGCCCAGACACTTGCAGAGCCACGATGTGGTAGAGAAGCCGTAAAGTGTCCAATGTGGGTGTTTCGTTTTGACAGCTATGGCATGACCTATCAGGTGTAAGCCAAACCTTTTGAAGAGCTGGAAGTGTGCCATTGCTGGTGACTCGGGCCTGCCCTGTGTTGCCTCCACCTGCGTCCTTGCTCACCTGTGCTGGCTCTGGGCTTGTCTCCAGACGTGGCTCTTAAGTGCCACCAACATGTGTGTGTGCCCCATTTGGCTTGCAGCCTCTTTCATGCCAACTGACTCGGGCAGTTGACTCATGTCTTACTCACAGCTGACTCCACCCTCACCTGCCCCCATGACTTTGATTCTTGGTGTTGGCCTCCTGTGCCTACCAGCTCATTAAATGCTTATATGCAATGTTTCCTCTGTGCAGGCGGTGGACTGGGTGCTGGGCTACATTGGTAAACAAGACAAGTGCAGGTGGAACTCATCATCAAGGAGGAGGAAGGCAATCACCAGACAATTACACACAGGGTATAAACACCTGCGGACATAGGGTGGAGCAGGGGCTGAAGGTGGGCAAACCCAGAGTAGGGAGAGGACGAGGCTGAAGCTCTAATCCTTGGTTGTACATCGTGAATGTTGTATGCCATGAATTTCAGCTTAGTGCCTTGCCCATCTGTCCTGTCACCCATCGCTTCACTTATCCATTCATTCATTGGCTCGTTCACAAACTGTTGAAGCCCTATGATGTGCCAGATACTCTGTTAGATCTGGGGAATATGATGATAAATAAGACTGGTTCCAGTGCCACAGGGGCTTCCCCAGTAGCTCAGATTGTAATGAATCTGCCTGCGATGCAGGAGACCCGGGTTTGATCCCTGGATCAGAAAGATCCCCTTGGAGTAGAACATGGCAACCCATTCCAGTATTCTTGCCCGGAGAAGCCCATGGACAGAGGAGCCTGTCGAGCTACATACAGTCCATGGAGTCACAGAGTCAGACACCATTGAGCGACTAACACTTCCTGTGCCACATGGGACTTGAGGTTCCCAAATGGGTCTTGCTCCTCCCTGCCTCAGAACCTTCACAGTCACTGTTCCCTCTGTTTGGAAGATCTTAGTCCTATTCCTCTCAACCCCCACCTTTGCCAGTGCCCCTCCTCCATCTTTTAGACCTCAGCTCAAAGGTCATCTCCATGGAGACGGCTTCCTTGCCCGCTCAACCAGTTTAAGGCCCCAGTGTGATACTCTCATTACAACCTGTCATTTTCTTTCATAGCACCTGTAATTATTTACTCATTAGTAGGACTATTTCATTAATGTTGGTTCTCCCAATCATCTCTGTCAGAGACTCATTTGTTATAGTATTTATACTATTTAGCAGGGTAATACATTTAGTAAATGCACGTTGAATGGATAGATGGGTGGGTGATGAGATGGATGGATGGATGAGTGATGGATAGATGGATGGATGGATGAGTGGATGGGTAGATGGATAGATGGATGAGTGGATGGATGATTGAATGGATGCATGGTTGAATGGATGAATTAATGGTGGATGGATGGATGGTTGGTTGGATGGATGGTTGGATGGATGGATGGATAAACTAGAGCTGAAGCAGACAGGGACCAACTAAGAGACTGACCCAATTGTCAGGGCAAGAAAAAGATGAGAATTGGTGAATAGACCAAGGCAGCGCAAGTGGGAAAGTTGAGGAAAGAACTGACAGGAGAGAATCTGCAGGATTTGGTCTCTGGTTGAATTTCAGGAGGGAAGCAGAGAGAGGAATGCAAGGTGACAACCAGGGTTCTGACAGAGGACAGGGGAGACAGAAAGCAAGAGAGCAAGTTTGGAGGTGTTGGATAAAGATGATTGTACCTTAAATTCTCTTGAATTTGAGATACCTGTTGAGACAATGAAGTGGAAATATTTAATTCTGGCCACTGTGAAAGTTAGGATAATACTAGCTGCTCTAAGAAATAAATTGCAGAGAATTCCCTGGTGGTGCAATGGTTAAGTCTCTGTGCTTTCACTGCAAGGGGCTTGAGATTGATCTCTGGTCGGGGAACTCAGACCCCACATGCTGCACAGTTGGCAAAATAAATAAATAAAGGAAGAAATAAAGAAAAATAAATTTCCACAATATCAATGGCCTAAAATAATAAAAGTTTTTATTAAAAAATTTTTTTTTGGTCCATGCTATCCTGTAAGGATAGCAGTTGGATACACAGGTGGAGAACTCTGGGGAGATCTAAGCCAGAGATACCCGTGGAAGGGTGTGAAGCCATGGGAGGGGACAAGATAGATCTGGGAGCCCATGTCATGGCAATGGAAGAGGGCCCAGCCTGGAGATGTGACAGGTAACAGATGAGAAGGGGCTCCCAGGAAAGTGAGAAGGAACCAAGTTGTTCAGCCCTGTTCCCAGCACACCGAGGCCCTGCCAGAGTTTGCTGTTTTGGGAAATGGATTCCTAGTCCGACAAAATAAATCACTTAATTTTTCTTTCTTTCTTTTTCTAAATTTGATTTATTTTTTGGCTGTGTCAGGTCTTAGTTGTGGCACTGAAGATCTTTAACTGTGGGATCTTTAAAACTGGGATCTAGTTCCCTGACCAGGGATGGAACCCAGGTCCCCTGCACTGGGAGTGTAGAGTCTTAGCCAACTGGACCACCAGGGAAGTCCCTCCCTTGATCTTTCAAGCCTCGTTCTTTTTCAGGTGATTTTCTGTTGCTTCTTTCATGGCTGGTTTTCTTAAGGCCACCAAAGAAGACTTCTGCCATTATGATGGTAATTATAGCACCCACACATCCAGAATGGTAATGTCATATAGGTGGCGTCTATATAGGTGACACCCTCCCAATGCCAGCAATCTCTGGTGATCACAACAGCCATTTCTACCCATCCGTTGTGCTGTTTCCCAATGAACTCACATACAGCCTCAAAATCCTTCTCAACCCAGGTCTTCAGGCAGCACTAATAAATTCATGGGAGTTGGCTCATGAGATGAAGTCTACTTGCTAGCTCAGGTCAATAATTTTTCAGTTTGCACAGTGTTTTTATATATATTGTTTCCTTTTCTTAACAGCTTTATGAAGTAGTTGCTACCAGGCCTGTTTTATAGGTGAAAAAATTGCTGTCTCAGGAAGTTAAATGACTTATCTAAAATTACACATAGAAATCATGGGGGAAAAAAAAGAAATCATAGGAGACTGAGGATGTAAACTCAGAGATCTTGATGTAATAAATCCCAAGGATACAGACAAGGTATTCCTCATCTGTGTGTCTTGCAGGTTTCAGGGATTTTTTTCTTTAAACTTTTTTTTATATTGGAGTATACCCAAATAACAATGCTGTGATAGTTTCAGGTGGACAGCAAAGGGACTCAGCCATACAAATACATGTGTCCATTCTTCCCCAAACTCCCCTCTCATCCAGCGTGCCATATAACATTGAGCAGAGTTCCCTTGTTGGTTATCCATTTTAAATATAGCAGTGTATACCTGTCCATCCCAAACTCCCTAATTATACCTTCCCCTCATCCTCCCACCCTACAGGGATTTTTTAAAATGCATTTCAGGGGAACAGAAAAGGTCAAGAGCAGTTGCTAAGCCTCGTGAGCTGGCCAGCAAAAAATAATCGCTTGTCTAGCTGGGAAACACGAGCACATTCTAGATAAGCAGCTATCATCTTTAGCTGCAGTTTGGGCAAATATTTGGGTCTACATTCTAAAAAGCCGTGTACATGCCAACAGAGGTAGAAAACAGCAATCTTTAAATGTCCAGGACAGTGGACCGTGAACATCTGGAAAACTGGATCGTGGGGAGTAGGGCCATAGCCACTGAGATTCAGGGACAGGATTTTGTCCAGTTGTTCACAGTTTTAAAAAAGTAAACATAAAAAAATAATAAATAAAATTAAAAAATAAATAAATTTAAAAAAAACATGTGGGGAACACATGTAAATCCATGGCTGATTCATGTCAGCCTTCTGAGAGGCAAAAACCACTACAATATTGTAAAGTAATTAGCCTCCAACAAATAAAAATAAATGGAAAAAACAAAAGTAAACAAGCTTAGTCCTTTAAAGACATACAGTAGGGACTTCCCTAGCAGTCCAGTGGTTAAGACTTTGCTTTCCAATGTAGGGGGTGTGGGTTCAATCCCTGATCAGGGAACTAAGATCCCACATGCCTCGCAGCCAAAAAAACAAAATTTAACACAGAAATAATAGTGTAACAAATTCAATAAATTTAAAATGGTCCTCATCATCAAAAAATATCTTAAACAAACAAACAAACAAACATATACTAGATCCAGTGAAAGGTACCAAACCATGTGTGGTGGACACATGGATTAATAGACACACACGTAACTGTTGTAAATGAGAGGCTGGAGCTAAAAATGGCATTTTCTTGACTTCCTTGCCCCCAAGTATACAAGGTATGAATTACTTTTTACCAACCAGATGACCTCGAGTGTGATGTTGAATTATGTTGGGAGGAAAATGTGCCAGGGGCTGTGGGAGAAGCCGTGTGGACCTGGTGGCTGCTGGGGACGTCCTGATTTAGGAAGCCACTCCTCAGAGGTGCCTGTGGTGGAAGATTTCCTGCTTCTGAAGCTTCTTGGTCATGCAAGAGCCAAAGATTCCATGGCTGCCCAGTTGTGTGTTGTTTGGGGAGTTCTTCCCAGAGCCTATCCTGGTGTCTGTCTCTTCATCCCTCCCCTGACTCTGTGGTCTGTCTTTGCTGCTTTGTTTCTTCTTTGTTGTTGTTGTTGCTGTTGTTGTGTTGTGCTCAATCATGTCCTGCTTTTTGTGACCCCATGGACTGTACACGCCAGGTTCGTCTGTCCATGGGATTTCCCAGGCAAGAATACTGGAGTGGGTTGCCATTCCCTTCTCCAGGAGATCTTCCCAACCCAGGGATTAAGCCCAGGTCTCCTGCATTGGCTGGTGGATTCTTTACCATTTGAGCCACCGGGAAGCCTTTAACCCTTCATAAATACCTTTCTGCTCAAACTCGCTTGAGTGGATTCTGTGGTCTAGAACCCAGAACTATGATCAACACCCCACCCCTGGGAGGAATGCCTCTCCTTGCAGTTGGGTTCTTCCTGGTAACTCACAGGCCTTCTGAGAGGCACTTTGTGAGCGTGGAGCAGACAGGCATGCAGCCCTCCCCTGAGACGAGGATTGCGCCCCAGCTGTGGTTCCAGCTGCATGGGGATCCTTTTCTGAAAACAGAAGCCCAGGTCCCCTGGGAGTTATAACTGGGAGCTTCCAGTTGGGAAGGTGGTTGCTATTCCTAATGTCCTGGTTGAAACGAAACAAGAAGGAAGACGTTTTCATTCTCCTTCTAGAAAGAAAGCAGAGAGCCGTACTTTGAGCACCTCTTTCTTTTTTTCCCCTAATATTTTTTTTCCCCTAATATTTATTTGTTTGGCTGTGCCAGGTCTTATTGTTGTTCTTTAGCCACTTAGTCGTATCCAACTCTTTGCAATGCTATCGACTGTAGTCTGCCAGGCTCCTCTGTCCATGGGATTTCCCAGGCAAGAATAGAGTGGGTTGCCATTTCCTTCTGCAGGGCATCTTCCCAACCCAGGGATTGAACCTGGGTCTCCTGCATTGCAGGCAGATTCTTCACCATCTGAGCCTTCAGGGAAACCCATGCTGGGTCTTAGTTGCAGCATATAGGATCTACTTCCTTGACCAGGGATCAAGTCTGTGTCCCACTACATTGGAAGCTTGGAGTCTTAGCTACTGGACCACCAAGGAAGCCTCTTTTTGCCCATTTTTAAACTGACCTATTTATCTGTCATTATTGGTTGTAAGAGTTCTTTACATATTCCGAATACAAGCCCCTTAGCAGGTGTATAATTTGCAGATATCATCTTTTCTTCATGGGTTGTCCTTTCGCTTGCTTAATGGTGTCAATATTTCAAAGTTTTAAATTTTGACTCATCCTTTTCTCAAGTCCTGCCCTCCCCAACATATAATGAGACACAGATTTCACTGATTCTGCCTTAGAAATATCTCTGAAGTGTACTCCACCCCCACTGCCTTGTACATCCCCACCAGGGAAGTCCTGAACACCTCTTTCAAGAACCCTGGCCCAGGAGCTGCTTCCTGTGTGTGTATGTTTGTGTATGTGTGTGTGTCTGTTAATAACTGAAGGACTAATCTTCTGGGGAATTCCTTCCGACTAAACACTCAGCTCGCTTCTTGTATTAGTCACATCTTCTGTTTGTTGTTCTCTGATACTCTGACATCTTGGGGCCCTGCTGGCCCTGGAGAGATTGCCCTTCTGTGGGATTAGCCAGTTCCTGGAGACAGTAAGCAACTCACCTGGGAGTGGGCCTTTCAAATGTAGACCAATCCAGAGCTTGTACCCCCAACCACTTCCTTTACTGGGTTCTTCCACTCCAGATCGTTATCTACCTGCCCTCATCACCCAGGAGCAAGGCTCCTAGTGTCTAAGGACAGCCCCCAACATGCCCAGCATCAGCTGAGATTATTTAAACCAGCCAATCCTCAGCCTTCTTTGCCTGCGTCACCTGTAACTTCCTGAGGAAACCCCAGCGGAGGCTCTCGTCCAAACTTCCCCTCACTCCCTCCGCTGCCGAGACTGACTCTGAGGCGTCTCTCTGTGTCACCTGTGGTTTGCCATGTCCCCTTCTCTTGGGATCTCTGGGTGTAACTATTTTTTCAGAGGCAGTTGTCTCCTGATCTGTTGACCTCACAATACCTAAAAAGTAATAAAGCCTAGATTTTAAAAACACTTCATTGAGGGGTCGTGGTCCTGGCTGTGCTGGGCCAGTGCTGGTAAAGGTTTCCCACGCCCTGGCCTAAGTCCCGTCTGACAAGATCAAAGCTACAAGAGAATGGACAGTGAGATACAGAGAGATGGAAGGATCTTGGATTTGATTGACAATGCTTGGCGAGAAGACAAGCTGCCTTATGAGGATGTTGCAATACCACTGAATGAGCTCCCTGAACCTGAACAGGACAACAGAGGCACCACAGAATCTGTTAAAGAATAAGAAATGAAGTGGACGGACTTGGCCTTACAGTGCCTCCATGAGAATATTCCCCCATAGGAAACTGACTTCTTGTTCATCAACAGATTTTTTTTTTTTAATACATATACAAAACATTTTCTTTCTGTCTCTTAACTTAAATCTTTTAGTGATAGATCCACACTCAAATATGTACAACTAATTTTGTGGCAGCAAAATGCAATGTGAAAATACTCAATCAGGTTGAGAACCTGATTGCAGTTTCTTAGGAATGTAGAACATCTGGCCCTTTGAACCTAAAGTTCTTCATTGACTAGCTTGTGTTTGAACATGATTCATTAAACATTTGCCTTTAATTCTGAAAAAAATAAATACAAATAAAAACAGTTCATTGAATACTCATTGGAAGGACTGCTGCTGAAGCTCCAATATTTTGGCCATCTGATGCAAAGAGCAGACTCATCGGAAAAGACCCTGATACTAGGAAAGATTGAAGACAAAAGGAGAAGAGGGTGGCAGAGGATGAGATGGTTGAACAGCATTGTATCAATTCAATGGACGTGAACTTGGGCGAACTTCGGGAGATGGTGAGGGACCAGGAGGCCTGGCATGTTGTAGTCAATGGGGTCCCAAATAGTCAGACACGACTTGACAACAGAATGACAATAATGGTACTTTCTAAGCAGTTGGTTATGTTAAAGAGTATTAGGGAGGGATTTCCCTGGGAGTCCAGTGATTAAGACTTCACCTTTCAATGCAGGGGATATAGGTTCAATCCCTGGTTGGGGAACTAAGAGCCTACATGCCTTCTGGCCAAAAACCCCAAAACATAAAACAGAAGCAATATTGTAAAAAATTTAATAAAGACTTTTAAAAAAGAGTAGAAGAGAAACTAAGTGACAGTTCTGTGTGGTTCATGAAAACTACTGACACTTTCAAGAGGGGTCCAATGGAGAATGCATGGATATTGGAAGATGTATACTGGATTGGGTGTATCAATTTGGCAGATACTCAGACATGTACTTTGCACTTAAGATACAATTTTATTTGTTCTCTTTCTAAACTCCATCTTGGACTTTGAATGAAGCAATATGGAAGCAGCCAGCAAAATAATTCATTTAAGTACATTTTTGTTTTTAAAAGAGATCTAAGATAAAGAAAGACTGTGGAAATGCCGAACCAAGCAAGTCAGCACTTTGGAACAGTATCGGGGGATTATGACGAGGGTGTCAGTCCATGATCAACTTGTGATACTGCATTTCCTACATAAGGAAAGCTGTCCAGTTTATATGTTCTGTTTAAAAGAATGCAAGTAAGGACTGGCTTGAGTTTCCCATGGAATTTCTAGTATGAGACTCTGTTTATAGTAAGTGGAAGGTACCTCTTGGCACATAAGTTGGTATGATAAAAAAAAGTATGCAAACATAAAAATAAAAACCCTCCTCTATTCATTCATCCATACATTTAAAGAATATCTTTTGGACTTCCCTGCCGGTCCAGTGATTAAGACTCTGAGCTCCCAGTGTAAGGGGCCTGGCTTCCATCCCTGGTCAGGGAGCTAGAACTCACATGCTGCAATGAAGATCCAAGATCCTGCATGCTGCAACTAAGACCCGGAACAGCCATTTAATTAATTAATTAATTTTAAAAAAAGAATATCTTCTTAAGCCTTTTAAGTGCCAGATATAATGCTGAGCCTCAAGCATCCAGTGATGAGACAGTCAGACACAGTTGTTGCCCTTTATGCCCTTTAGGGCAACAGATAGGGAACAAATAATCACACAAATCAATGTATAATTTAAAATATGACAAATTGCATGAAGAAAAAATTCCATAAAGGAGCAGAACGTGGCTTCTAAACTAAAGCCTGGAGTGTAGGTCAAGTGAAGAGTGGAGGAGAAGACCACACAAGAAGAGGGAACAGCACCTGCAGAGGCCCCGAGGCAGGGAAGGGGGTATACTGGAGGAGGGGAGGGAGGGTTAGGGTAGCCTGAAGCATCAGGAGTGAGAAGAAGCAGGCATCAGATGGTTGCAGAGAGGCTGGCAGGAGGAGGTCGTACAAAGCTTCTAAAGACAGCTTCAGGATGTCAGAGTTCTCTCTAAAAGTAATGACATGTCTTCAAAGTATTTGGGACAAAGAGTTATCCAATCTAGTTTATTTGTTTAAAAAAATTCATTAGAACTGGGTTTTCTGTTGCTAAATAAATGAGGTTGGCTGCTTTTTTTAAAAAGAAAAATCAAGTTTTCTGAGGTCAGATTTACATACAATAAAATGTACCCATTTTAAACATACCATCTGACGTGGTTTTTTTTTTTTTTTTTTCAGTTCAGTGGGTTTTTACCAGTTTTGAAACCCATGTAACCACCAGCAAGCTATAGAATATTTCCACCACCTCCAACAGTTCCCTTGTGCCCCTGTGCAGTCAGTTCCTGGACTCCAGCCCTAGGAAACCACCGATTTGCTTTCTCTGCTGTTATGAATTGTGCCTGTACAAGAATTTCCTATGAAAGGATCAGATGGTGTGTAATTTTTGTGTGTTTGTCTTCTTTCACTTAGCATAACGCGTTAAAAAGTCTCCCTGGATTTGCATGTATTGGCAATCTGTTTTTATGGCTGATCAGTGTCCCATTGCATGGAGGTACCATTTCTTTTATCCATCCCTCTGTTGATGGACATTTGGGTTGTTTCAGGTTTGGGGGTGTTATGAATAAAGCTGCTACAAATGTTGGAGTATGTTTCTTTGTATGGTTATCTTTTTATTTCTCTTGAGTAAAATAGAAGCAGTGGAATTGTGAGGTTGATGATAAATTTATGTCTCACTTCATAAGAAACTGCCCATCTCTTTTCCAAAATGACCGTACGATTTTACAGTCCCACCAGGAGTATATGAGGTCTCACTTGGTCTATGTCCTTGCCACACTTGTTTCCATCTTTTTTGTTTCCTTTAATTCAGCCATGCTAGAAGATACTGAAAGGTAATCTCTCAAAGTGTTTTATTTCCATTTTTTCTAGTTTTGTTGAGGTACAGTTGACAAATGAGTAATATATACTAAAAGTGTACATTGTGACAATTTGATATATGCATATCTGTGAAATAAATGATTCCCACAATTGATTAGCATTTCTATCACCTCACAGAATTATCTTTTTCCCCCCTGTTTTTGGTGAGTATGCTTGAAATGTACCCTCAGCAACTTGCAAGTATAAAATATAGTATTAACTATAGTCACCATGTTATACATTATCTCCAGAACTTCTTTTTAAAAAATGTTTATAATTATTTATTTATTATTAAGATATGGCTGCACCAAATAGGAAAAGGAGTAAGTCAAGGCTATATATTGTCACCCTGCTTATTTAACTTATATGCAGAGTACATCATGAGAAACCCTGGGCTGGAAGAAGCACTAACTGGAATCAAGATTGCTGGGAGAAATATCAATAACCTCAGATATGCAGCTGACACCACTCTTATGGCAGAAAGTGAAGAGGAACTAAAAAGCCTCTTGATGAAAGTGAAAGAGGAGAGTGGAAAAGTTGGCTTAAAGCTTAACATTCTGAAAACTAAGATCATGGCATCTGGTCCCGTTACCTCATGGGAAATAGATGGGGAGACAGTGGAAACAGTGTCAGACTTAATTTTTTTGGGCTCCAAAATCACTGCAGATGGTGACTGCAGCCATGAAATTAAAAGACGTTTACTCCTTGGAAGGAAAGTTATGACCAACCTAGATAGCATATTAAAAAGCAGAGACATGTGCTCGCTTCGGCAGCACATATACTAAAATTGGAACGATACAGAGAAGATTAGCATGGCCCCTGCACGAGGATGACATGCAAATTCGTGAAGCGTTCCATATTTTTCAATGTTCATCGCAGCACCATTTATAATAGCCAGGACATGGAAGCAACCTAGATGTCCATCAGCAGATGAATGGATAAGGAAGCTGTGGTACATATACACCATGGAATATTACTCAGCCGTTAAAAAGAATTCATTTGAATCAGTTCTAATGAGATGGATGAAACTGGAGCCCATTATACAGAATGAAGTAAGCCAGAAAGACAAAGAACATTACAGCATACTAACACATATATATGGGATTTAGAAAGATGGTAATGATAACCCTATATGCAAAACAGAAAAAGAGACACAGATGTACAGAATAGACTTTTGGACTCTGTGGGAGAAGGCGAGGGTGGGATGTTTTGAAAGAACAGCATGTATATTATCTATAGTGAAACAGATCACCAGCCCAGGTGGGATGCATGAGACAAGTGCTCGGGCCTGGTGCACTGAGAAGACCCAGAGGGATCGGGTGGAGAGGGAGGTGGGAGGGGGGATCGGGATGGGGAATACATGTAACTCCATGGCTGATTCATGTCAATGTATGACAAAACCCACAAAAAAATAAAATAAAAATAAAAAGCAGAGACATTACTTTGCCAACAAAGGTCTGTCTGGTCAAGGCTATGGTTTGTCCAGTGGTCATGTATGGATGTGAGAGTTGGACTGTGAAGAAAGCTGAGCGCCGAAAAATTAATGCTTTTAAACTGTGGTGTTGGAGAAGACTCTTGAGAGTCCCTTGGACTGCAAGGAAATCCAACCAGTCCATCCTAAAGGAGATCAGTCCTGGGTGTTCATTGGAAGGACTGATGCTGAAGCTGAAACTCCAGTATTTTGGCCACCTCATGCGAAGAGTTGACTCATTGGAAAAGACCCTGATGCTGGGAGGGATTGAGGGCAGGAGGAGAAGGGGACGATAGAGGATGAGATGGCTGGATGGCATCACCGACTCGATGGGCATGGGTTTGAGTAAACTCCAGGAGTTGGTGATGGACAGGGAGGCCTAGCGTGCTGTGATTCATGGGGTTACAAAGAGTCGGACATGACTGAGTGACTGATCTGAACTGAACTAAACTGATGGCTGCACCACATCTTAGTTGTGGCATGCAGGATCTTCTATCGTTCATTGTGGCATGCCAGATCTTTAGTTGCAGCATGCCCTGGTGCCAGTGGTTAAGACTCCACACTCCCAATGCAGGGTGCCTGGGTTCAATCCCTGGTCAGGGAACTGGATCCACTTGGGGCAATTAAGAGGTCACATGCCACAGCTAAGAGTTTGCTTGCTGCAACGTATTACTGTTGTACCTGAAAATTTGTACCCTTTGAGCAGCATCAACCTATTGCCTCCCTCCAGCTCCTGGCAGCGACCAATCTACTCTCTGTTTCTGGGAAGCTGATTTTATTTCTTAGATTTCACATATAAGAGAGATCATGCATTATTTGTTTTCCTGTGACTTCTTTTACTTAGAATAATGTCCTCAAGCCCTATCCATGTGGTTGCACAGGCAGGATTTCCTTCCTCTTATGGCTGAATAATATTCCATTGTATGTATAGACCACATCTTCTTTATCCATTCATCTCTCAATGGACATTTAGATTGTGTCCATGTCTTGGCTATTGTGAATAAATAATGAACACGGGAGTGCAGGTGTCTCTTCCAGATAGTGATTTCATTCATTGGATATATACCCAGAAGTGAGATTGCCAGATCAGATGGTAGTTCTGTTTTTAATTTTTTGAGGCGCCTCCATACTGTTTTCTGTAGCGGCTGCACCAATTTACAGTCCCACCAGCAGTGTGTGAGGGTTCCCTTTTCTCACATCCTTGCCAAGTTTCTCAGTGTGATTTTAGTTTGCATTTCCATCCCAAGGAATGATGTTGAGCTTCTGTTCATGTGCTAATCAGCAGTTGATCTATTGTGAAATGCCTATTTAAGTCTTGTGCTCCCTTTTCAAAGTTGTGTTCATCTTCTTCTTGTTGAGTTATAAAAGTTCTTAGTGTATTCTGGATGCAAGTCCTTGGTCAGATATATGCATTCTACATACTTTTTCTCTCAGGCTGCTACTTGTCTTCTTGTTTTCTTAATACTATCTTTTGAATATTTTCTGAAAATTGGTGAAGTCCAATGTATTATTTTTTTCTGTTATTGCTTAGGCAACAGGATAGCTTATTTGTGAAGTAATCAGGCTCTGTCTGACAGGAACTCTATGGCTACTGTAAGAAAAAATGAGTGAATAAGGACTTTTGGTGTCCAGGGGTAAATAATGGTGGGTAGGAATTTGGAGGAGCCTGGGGGAGGAAGGAAGAATTATGAGGGAGGTTTCAGATGTCAGGATCTTGAACCAAGAGAGTGGAAACAGTAATACCAATAGTAGCTAGTATTAATTGAATGCTTACTATGTTCCAGGCTGTGTTGTAGGATCTTCACGTATGTTAAATCATGAAATCTTCACAACAACCTTATAGAAGAAATACTATTATTATCCCCATTTTACAGATAGGGAAACTGAGTCACAGGTGGTTAAGTAACTCAAGGACATCCAGCTAACAAGCAGCAGAGTCAGGATTTGAATCCATATAAACTAGCCCCTGACTCTTAACTATGCTATGACTGCTCACAGAGCTGGTATCAGGCAAGTAGGCTGAAAAATTCTGCTTCAGGGGTACCGTCTCAATGTCCATTGGTCTCCTCACCAGAATACTACTCAGGCTTCTGTATCAACAAGCTGCTCAGTCATCACATAAGCTAACCTAAATTTCTGGTTCCCCCAGATTCAAAAGTCTTCCCAGGTGGTGATAGTGGTAAAGATCCCACCTACCAATGCAGGAGACATGAGAGACATGGGTTCAATCCTTGGGTCAGGAAGATCCTCCTGGAGGAGGGCATGGCAACCCACTCCAGTATTCTTACCTGGAGAATCCCATGACAGAGCCTAGTGGGCTACAGTCCATGGGGTCCCAAAGAGTTGGACATGGCTGAGTGACTTAGCATACATGCCCCAGATGCAAAGCAACATTTAGTGTCCCAATAAAACAGAGGGTAGGGAGAGCAGAGCCCCCTATCCTGCTTTTCAACCTGCCCCCTGGAATGTTTCCATGGGATTTTTGCCTCTCACCTCCCACATTCTGAAATTCACTTCCATCCTTGCTGGGGCTCCCTCAGTCCAGGATATTCCCCTTCTGTCTGCATCTCATATCTCTACCTTCACCTCCAGCCTTTTTATACCATTTGGTCCATTGGCCCCATTTGTACCCCAGTTTTGAGGGAGCTCCTTCAGAATTCCACTGTCCCCTGAACACCCCCCACAGACCAGGGGGCTTGGAGGAGTGGGAGAATGTGGGGTAGGTTCTGTGCTTTCACTTCTGTAGGTTGAGTTGCTAGCCTCTCGTAAAGATATAAGAACAGGGACTTCCCTGGTGGTCCAGTGGTTAAGACACAGCCTTTCAATGCAGGGGATGTGAGTTCAATCCCTGGTCAGAGAACTAGGGTCCCATATGCCATGGGAGTGTGGCCAGAAATTTTTAAAAAGAGAGAGGTATGGAAAATAAATTTTACCTGGAGAAGGACATGGCAACCCACTCTAGTATTCTTGCCTGGGAAAGTCCATGGACAGAGGAGCCTGGCAGGCTGCAGTCCATGGGGTTACGTGACGGAGCATGTGTGCACAAGGGTGGAGGGAGATGGGCTGGTAACAATAAACTGGTAGAACTTAAAAAAAAAAGAAAATAAATTTTTAAATTAGTTGTTAGGTATAGGAAATAATTTTTTTTTAAATGTGAGAACATTAAACAGAGTAAACATATCTCAAAAGATGACTTTATGAAACACAACTCTGCTACACACACTTTTTTTAAGCTATGAGAAAATCCTCTATAGTTTGAGATTATTACAGTGTCAGAATAGTTTCTGGTTTCTTCATCCTGGAAAGAGTAGCCGTTTCTAAGCATTTGCAGATGAATAGGTGACAATAACAGAGACTAGAAAGTGGGAACTAAAAAATTACAGTATTCTGTATAATTAAAATACTGTTCTGTCCAAAGACCTGGGTTTAAAAAAAAAAGACTACAATAGGTTCAAATCCAGAAGACAATTAGGTGTAATGGAGCCTGAAAGGCTTAAAATGAGAGAGATGAGCTACTGAAAATATTAATGAAGTCAAGGCTTTGATAAAGTTTGAGGCTAAGATGAACTTCTAATTGAACTCACCTTTGGTGAGGTTTAAACGAGACCCCTAGGCCACTATAAGCCATATGTTTCATGAAGATTTATCCTTAATGGAAGATCCCTAACTCTCAGCGCAGACATTTTTTAAAATTTAATAATTTAAAATTATATTCTTTTCATTACATGGTAATTATACATGACTGAGTTTCATTTTAAGGAACTTATGCCTCATCTTCCTAACTGTCATGCAAAATGTATTAGAGCATCAGATTAAACAGCCAACTTTTGAACCTCACCTCTGGCTTTTCTTGTGACGTGGTTGATGTTAGTCACTCAGTTCAGTTCAGTTCATTTCAGTCATTCAGTTGTGTCCGACTCTTTGCGACCCCATGAACCGCAGCATGCCAGGCCTCCCTGTCCATCACCAACTGCCGGTGTCTACCCAAACCCATGCCCATTGAGTCGGTGATGCCATCCAGCCATCTCATCCTCTGTCATACCCTTCTCCTCCTGCCCTCAATCTTTCCCAGCATCAGGGTCTTTTCCAATGAGTCAGCTCTTTGCGTCAGGTGGCCAAAGTACTGGAGGTTCAGCTTCAGCATCAGTCCTTCCAATGAACACCCAGGACTGATCTCCTTTAGGATGGACTGGTTGGATCTCCTTGCAGTCCAAGGGACTCTCAAGAGTCTTCTCCAACACCACATTTCTAAGGCATCAATTCTTCAGCGCTCAGCTTTCTTCACAGTCCAACTCTCACATCCATACATGACCACTGGAAAAACCATAGCCTTGACTAGATGGACCTTTGTTGGCAAAGTAATGTCCCTGCTTTTTAATATGCTATCTAGGTTGGTCATAACTTTCCTTCCAAAGAGTCAGCGTCTCTTAATTTCTTGGCTGCAATCACCATTTGCAGTGACTTTGGAGCCCCCAAAAATAAAGTCAGCCACTGTTTCCACTGTTTCCCCATCTATTTGCCATGATGTGATGGGACCGGATGCCAAGGTCTTAGTTTTCTGAATATTGAGCTTTAAGCCAACTTTTTCACTCTCCTCTTTCACTGTCATCAAGAGGCTCTTTAGTTCTTCTTCACTTTCTGCACTCGGTCATGTCCAGTTCTTTGGGACCACCAGGCTCCTCTGTCCATGGTATTCTCCAGGCAAGAATACTGGAGTGGGTTGCCACTCCCTTCTCCAGTTTGATCTCCAAGAGATCAAACCCAGGTCTGCTGCACTACAGGCAGATTCTTTACCATCTGATCCACCAGGTAAAGTGTGGAGCAATTAACTTCAACTAGATGAAGCATAGTAACATGCCTCTCTCCTACCTCTTCTGCTATCATGTCAATCCTAAAGGAAATGAAGGCTGAATATTCACTGGAAGGACAGATGCTGAAACTGAAGCTTCAGTGCTTTTGCCATCTGATGTGAAGAGCCTACTCATTGGAAAAGACCCTGATGCTGGGAAAGATTGAGGTTAGGAGCGAAAGGGGGCAGCCAAACTGCCTTGTTGCTGAAGCCCCTCAATGCCCCGGGGCCCCCTAAGTCTTGCTTGTCTGGGAGCTTGGGAGTCAGAGAACCACAGTGAGGAAAGGAGGACTGCTGAGAGCCTAGCAGGTGCTGATGTGTTCAAGAGGAATGGTCAACATAGCATAGCTTCCTGCTCACCTTCCTGCTGACTTGAAGGGTATTTGCTTAT
The DNA here is from genome assembly GCF_023699985.2 of Odocoileus virginianus. Lineage (NCBI taxonomy): Eukaryota > Metazoa > Chordata > Mammalia > Artiodactyla > Cervidae > Odocoileus > Odocoileus virginianus. Next base: position 56,207,757 of record NC_069689.1, read on the forward strand.
AGTTAGTTTTCCTACCCATCTAATAAAGGAGAGAGGATGCTTTCCAAGATATTCAGCCAATACCAGACCTTTTTTAAAGTCATATTTATTTATCTCATTTGGGGGTTTGGAGGCGGTGCTGGTTCTTTACTTTGTTGTGCTGTGAGGGCTAAGTTTCCATGGCATGTACAATGGTGTATCATTGAAGTACTTTCAGCTGAGAGTTAACATGATCTGATACAGATCTTAAGATCTCTCTGGCTGCTGTGTGTGAAATGTCAAGAAGGAAGGAGGCAAGAGGAAAAACAATCATAGGATGAAGGTAACCTAAACGAAGGGCTTCACAGGTGGCACTGGAGGTAAAGAACCCACCTCCAATGCAGGAGATGCAAGAGACACGGGTTTGATCCCTGGGTCTGGATGGTCTCCTAGAGGAGGAAATGGCAACCCTCTCCAGTATTCTTGCCTGGAGAACTCCGTGGACAGAGGAACCTGGCGGGCTACAGTCCATGGGGTCACAAAGAGGCAGACATGACTGAGCGACTGAACAAAACATGTGGACTCCTAGTTCCCTGACCAGGAGTTGAACCTGCACCCCCTGTGTTGCAAGGTGGATCTTAATCACTGGACTCCCAGGGGAGTTCCCCAATACAAGGCCTTTGTAGAGAGAAGCTGAAGTGCAATGGAGGGGGGTGGGAGGTGAGATTGAGGAAACTCACCTGGACAGTTGCAGGGCTTACACCTCATGTCAGACTGTTCACTGGTCCCTCTGATCCCGCTGTCCACAAAGCCTACCCCTGTAAAATCTCTGCCAACAGTCTGGCCTTTCCTTGTTCTGTGTTTCAGAGCAGTTGGGACCTGCCCCACCTGTGAGGTCACCACATTCCACTAATGACTATAATGGCTTAATTCTTCTGCCATCTGTGCCAAGCCTCAGTAATGACGCTGAGTGGAGGCAAGGAGCCCGTGAGTTAGTGATTGTGATGTTTGAGGAAAGCTTCCCAGATGCAGGGGGATGGAGGATGACCAAGAAGCCAAAGGCTCTCTTCAGGAGCCCTCACCTTGGGCCGGGAAGTGGGTGTTGCACAGACTTGAGGAGTCTGATGTTGGTACACATTATCATGTGGCAATACCTCCAGAGTAAAGTCCGTTGTCTTAACCGTATTGAAAAAAGAAAACTTCAGACTTACAGGAGAAAATAATATGAAGAGATATTGTCCCCTCCAGGAAGTGGAACTTTTTTGAAGTTTTGTGTGTTTTTTTTTCCCCAATGGGGACCATTTTAAAAGTCTTTCCTGAATTTATTACAATATTGCTTCTGCTTTATGCTTTGGTTTTTTGACCCCCAGACATATGGGATCTTAGCTCCCCGACCAGGGATAGAACCTGCACCCTCTGTGTTGGAAAGTGAAATCTGAACCACCAGCTGGGTTAAGTCTGGGACACCAGAGAAGTCCCAAGGAGGTGGAACTTTGTGCAAAATAGAACTCCCTTCCTCCAACAGACGCGGCACACGCAGGGTGGACCCCTTGCCCTCTTGGCTGAGTGTAGCACAGCCTCACAGGCTCACATAGTGGCTGTATTCATGGTCCTGCACAATCTGGTCTCGAATTGTCCTGGCTTCATCTCCCATTGCTCCCTTTTCTGTTGGGGGACCATCAAACAACCCTCCTGCCCACCGTGGCGTGGGCTCTGTAAGGCCCGTATCTCTCTGATGCCCTTCTCCCTTCTCTGCTCGGTGGAGTCCTCCCTACTGTATTTTTCCCCCAGTAATTTCTGTCTCTTTTTAAAAACTATTGTGAAATGTAACACTCACACAGAAAAAAGTGCATAAAATATTAATTCACAGCTCTGTGGATTATTATAAAGCAAATATCTAAGTAACAACACCTACTTCAAGAAATAGAACCTCTTCAGTCAGCCAGCGTTGCCTCCTCCAGCTTCAGTTTCCCTCCCCCAAGCCTTTTCTAATTACAATCTTCTCTCTCCATTATCCTGACTTTTATGTAAACCATGTCCCTGCATTTTCTTTTTCTCTTGTTACCACATAGGAATGCAGCCCTAAATTCTACCATTTCATTTTGCCTGTTTCAAGCACTGTATACATGGAATCATGCAGAATGTCCTTTTATGTTTTATTTCTCTGCCTCAGTTGTGTGCTTGTGAGGTTCATCCAGGTTGTTGTGCATAGCTGTACTACAGGCAGTTCACTTACAAAGTTGCAAAGATTTCCTTTGTATAAATACACCACAGATTATTTATCCATTCTACTGTGACAGGTGTTTGGATTATTTCTATTTTTGCTGATTGTGAATAATGTTACTGAGGATATTCTTTAGCACTTCTGCTGTTCTATACACACCTTCATTTCTGCTAGAGACATACCTTAGAGTGGAATTTTTGGATCTTAGGGTATGCATGTTATCCACTGGAACAAATCCAGCACACTAGTGATTGTATCAATTTATGTTCCCATCAGAAGGTTATGGGAGTAGAGGCTGCTTTGTATCTGTACCCACACTTGATATTGTTGGTCTTTTAAATTTTAGCCATTCTGGTGGGGGTAAATGGTTTTAATTTGGATTTCTCTGATGATTAGTGAAATTGAACACCTTTATAGCTATTTATTGGCCCTTTACTATTCTCTATTGCAAAGTGCTCATCCAAGTCTTTCACTAATTTTTTTTTTTTACTGTGTACTCTTTCTTTCCTTATCCTGGATATATATATATATATATATATATGTATATATATATAGAATATATATAGAATAGAATATATATAGAATAATATATAGAATAATATATATAGAATAATATATATAATAAAATAATAATTGGCACATATATATACACATGTGTGTGTGAATATGCATATATTTCATATGCATGTATATATATCTCCATAATAATATATAAAACAATAATATATATGTATGCATGTGTATGTAAATGTACATATTTTTGTACATGTATGTATATATATCTGGAGGAGGGCATGACAACACTTCAGTATTCTTGCTTGGAGAATTCCATGGACAGAGAAGCCTGGTTGGCTACAGTCCATAGGGTCACAAAAAGTTGGATATGACTAAAGTGACTTAACATGCATGGTCCTCTGAGAGCTTAAATATACAGCTCAAGGAATTTTTACAGAGTATAAACCCATGTAATCACCACTCAGATCAAGACAGAAACTTACAGCAAACCGAAAGACTTCCCAGTGTCTTTTCAAATCACTTAGCCTCTTTCCTAAGAGAACTACTATTCTAAATCTGTTTCTCTCTTCTCTGTTGGGGGATATCTGAATTGTTTCAGTTTTTGACTATCATGAATAAGTTGCTATGAACACTCGCTTATACACAGCTCCAAGTACATCTCTCCTAAGCTGCAGACCCCTCGGACTGCCTCCCTTGGATATTCCTTCAGCATGTCCTGGGCAGCTCTCCTCCTCTCCCCCAGACATGCCTTCCTTCTTGGGTGTCTGAGAGTGTGTCCTTCACCTCCTGTGCGCCTCCAGCTTCCTCATCCCGCTGTCGATACTCATTGCTGGTCTGCTTCACAAATGCCTCTCCCCCATCTTTTCCTCTCCATCCTCAGGAGCCCTACTTTTATCTGGGTCCCGAGCATCTCTCTCCTAGTGATACAAGCATTGTGTGTGTGCATGCTCAGTCATATTCGACTCTTTGCTACCCTATGGACTGTAGTTCGCCAGGTTCGTCTGTCCGTGGGATTCTCCAGGCCAGGATACTGGAGTGGGTTGCCATGTCCTGCTCCAGGGTGTCTCTTATGTCTCCTGCATTGGTGGGTGGGTTTTTTACCATTAGCGCCACCTAGGAAGCCCACACAAGCATTACAAAATTACAAAAGAGTCCTAGGTCTTCCTTAGTGGTCCGGAGGCTAAGACTCCACATTCCCAATGCAGAGCCCCTGGATTGGATCACTGAGCTTGGAACTAGATCCCACATGGTTCCATAAAGACCTGTTGCGGCCAAATAATTAAAAATGGATATTGAAAAGAAAAAAACCCAAAGCATCCTACCCGGCCTTCATCCTTTCCAGTCCCCTCCCATCCAGTCTCCTCTGTTCCTGAAATGTTCTTTCTCAAATGCAAATCTGATCTTGTCAGTGCCTTACTTCAAGCCCCACCATCCACAGGATAAGTACTACTCTTGTTAGCATGGCTTAAGACTCTTTATGACTGGGGCCCCTGACCACTGCTCCCCTTTCTTTCCCTGGTGTTTGAGGCTCCATTTGTAGGGCACTGGGTGATACTGAGCTTGCCCCTGACATCTATTCTCTTTCCCACTGCATCTCTCCACGCCTCCTCCTCAGCCTGATAAACTCCTACACGTGCTAGAGTGCCATTTCCCTGGTAATCTCATGGGGAGGCTCTGCTACCTGCCCTGTGTTCCCTTCTATCAGAGCACTTGGCACACGGGATTACAATGCTCATGCACTTGGCCATCTCCTTTCTAGACTGTGAACAACTCAAAGGACAACCTCTTCCCTCCCAAATCTCTGGTGCCTCCCAAACAGCTGTGACCGACAAGGGATTTCTTAAAATACAAAGGACTTTATTGTAAACAAAAGAGATAGCCACTTAGATTTGCAGGTGCTTCCCCAGGAAGAGTTGCTATTGCCCTTGCCAGGGGCTTGGATTTTTGCAATCCAAGTCAAATCTTTGGTGATGGGCACTGCAGCCCTTTCCACACGATATTTCTGGTGGTGTTCAGTCGCTCAGTTGTGTCCAACTCTTTTCGACCACATGGCCTGCAGCACACCAGGCTTTCTTGTCTTTCACTATCTCCTGGAGTTTGCTCAAGCTTGTGCCCACTGAGTCAGTGATGCTATCTAACTGTCTCATCCTCTGTCATCCCCTTCTCCTCCTGCCTTCAATCTTTCCCAGCATCAGGGTCTTCTCCAAAGAGTTGGCTTTTCATATCAGGTGGCCAAAGTACTGGAGCTTCAGCTTCAGGATCAGTCCTTCCAATGAATATTCAGGGTTGATTTCCTTTAGGATTGACTGGTTTAACTCCTGCACTGGCAGACAGATTCTTTACCATCCGAGTCACCAGGGAACCCCCTCTCTGGATATTAAACCTAGGCAAAGGCTTCTGTTCCTCCACTGCAGTCCCGCCTGGAAACACGAGGTGGCGATCTACGGAGGCGAGTGGAGGTAGGTTCTGTGCTAGGAGCTTGCCTAGTCCAGCAACAAAAGAGCCCTGATGATCCGGAACAAAACTGACACTTCACGTGTTTGTCATGCTGAATAGAGCTAACAGATGTTTGCATCTCTTCATATATGTGTGTATGTGAATGTAAGAAAAACTTACAGGCAGCATTTTATCTATGTGTTTTGGATTCAGACGATGCCGGTTTCACTCCTGGTTCTGCTGCTTCTAGTGTGTGACCTGTCAGGTTCTGGCGGTCAGATTCCGTCCTGGTGGAACAGAGTTGATACTTCTGTGAGTTTTGAATGAAATGAGGTTTTCAAGGTTTCTGGCATCTTTTTTGGCACATGCTGGATGTTCAAAAAATATTCATTTTCCTTTTAAGCATTTTGTATCACCATCTATGCCTCCTTGACACGCACTGCTTTCTACTTTCTTTTCTTTTCTTTTTTTTAGTTCTACCAGTTTATTGCTACCAAACTGTTTCCCTCCACCCTCATGCATGCATGGCTCAGTTATGTAACCCCGTAGCCTCCAGGCTCTTCTGTCCATGGACTTTTCCAAGCAAGAATACTGGAGTGGGTTGCTATTTCCTTCTCCATCTATTTTCTTTTTTAATAGCTTCTCTATCTGTCTCAGGCTCCCCAGGTGGCTCATTGGTAAAGAATCTGCCTGCTAAACAGGAGATGTGGATTCAATTCCTGGGCCAGAAAGATCCCCAGGAGAAGGAAACGGCAACACACTCCAGTATTCTTGCCTGGGAAATCCCATGGATAGAGGAGCCTGGCAGGCTACAGTCCACGGGGTCATAAAGACTCAGACACGACTTAGCCACTCAACAACAACATCATCGGTCTTGCTGCTACTTTTTCTAATCTGGGAACTCCTTGAGGGCAGGGCTTGTCTGATCTTTCTCTAACTTCAGCACGCAGCTCAGAACCAGGTACATAGTGGATATTTGGTAAATATTCCATGAAATGATATTAACTAAACACAGCACTCTTTTCACCCCTCTTTCTTCATAAACCTCCCCTAGCACCAGTGTCCTCTTCCTGGGCCAGATAAAAACCTGTTATTCAGGTCTAGGTTCATGGCTATTTTTTTGCATAAAACACACAAAGGGGAAAATCTGGTAAAATCTGAACTGATACTTATGCTGCCAGCAACCCCGGAGGCTTGTTTGGCTGCATGCACAATCTGCAGCCTGCCTGCAGTCCTGTGGTTGGCAGGCCCACCCTCCTGGGCTGTGCAGAGGTGCACAACTCCTCAGGTAGATGCAAACTCACCTGTTGTGGGCAGGAGCCAGTAGGCAGCCCTTACAACCCTGGCTTGCTGGGCAGGGAGAGCACAGAGCCAGAGAGGGTGGGCAGGCTGGGGTTGCCCTCCTTCTGTTTAGGGTTCTGTATTTTTTCTTTTTTTAATATTTATTTGACTGCACCAGGTCTTAGTTGTAGCCCATGGGATCAAGTCCTGGGGTTCTGTTTCAGTTTCAGTATTCCTGCCAGCAGGTGGCTCAGTGGTAAAGAACCCACTTGCCAATATGTAGGAGACGAAGGTTCAATCCCTGGGTCAGGAAGATCTGCTAGAGGAGGAAATGACAACCCCCTCCAGTATTCTTGCCTGGGAAATCGCAGAGACAGAAGAGCCCAGTGGGCCACAGTCCAAGGGGTTGCAAAGAGCCAGACATGACTTAGCGACTAATAACAGCAATCTTGAAAACCCTCTTTTCCCCAAGGGAAGAGGTTCAGGCATCTCCCTGGGAGCCTTTTCCTAGGCCTGGGGAGAGCAGCACGTGCCCTTGGGTTTGCTAGCCCAGCCAGGTTGGCAATGGGGAGTGACCTCAAGTCCTCTCAGGCTGAGGGAAGAGCTGAGCAGCTCATCCTGAACTGCAACCAGTTCACCAGTGAGCAGCTCCCCTGGGAGGCTTCCTTAAAGTCCCTAACTTGGCTGGCCCTGGATTTGAATTTTCCCTGCTTGTGACTTTTTTCTTTAGAAATGTGATAGTTCATCTCTTGAGAAATGGGAAGTGGGAATTGAAGATTCTGGAAAGTCCCCAAGCTTTTCTAATGCTGGAGCAGCATAGCAGCTGAAATTGTCTGTCCCAGGGACGGAGATGCGGATGCCAAGGGTGACAGAGAGAGGGGCTTTCCTTTGGAAGGTACCTGTTATTAGGATGGTTACTTCTCAAGGGTGCCAGAAAATAAAGATCATAGAGACACTCAAATTCAATGGAACTTTTATTTTTTAAAAAGGAAAAGAAAAGACAAAAAAAAACATTTTTTAGCATAGACAGAATTTTTAAAAGTTTGTATTTATTTTTGTGCTGGGTCTTCATTGCTGCGTGCGAGCTTTGTCTAGTTTGAGTGAAGGGGCCACTGTCTAGTTGTGGTACACAGGCTTCTTGTCTTGGTGACTTTTCTTGTTGCAGAGCATGGACACTAGGCGCACAGGCTTCAGTAGTTGCAGCATGTGAGCTCAGTAGTTTCGGCTCCCAGGCTCTAAAGGACAGGCTCGGTATTTGTGTGCATGGGTTTAGTTCCTCCAAGGCATGTGGGATCTTCCTGGATCAGGGATTGAACCCATGTCTCCTGCATTGGTAGGCAGATTCTTCACCACTGAGCCACATGGGAAACCCTAGCATAGAAAAACTGTATTAATAATGTACACAAGGTAAAGAGAATAGAGAACTTCCAAGTGCTCCTCAACCAGCTTCACATATTTTCAGCCTTTTGCATAGCTTGTTTCATCTCTCGCCCGACTTCTCCCTGCCCCCAACTTTTTGTTAGAGTAGCCACTACTCAACTTATTTTAGGAGGCTAATAACGCCTTATAAGGATCTAAGATAAGGATTGAAGAATTTGTGGAGGTAGAAGGGAATCTGAAAATGTTCTGGTCCAACATTCTTAGGTTATTGTTTAGTCATTCAGTTGTGTCCTACTCTTTGTGACCCCATGGACTATATATAGCCCACCAGCCTCCTCTGTCCATGGGGATTCTCCAGGCAAGAATACTGGAGTAGGTTGCCATTTCTTTCTCCAGGGGATCTTCCCAACCCAGGGATCGAATCCATATCTCCTGCCTTAACAGGCAGTTCTTTACCACTGAGCCACCAGGGAAGCCTTTCTTAGGTTACAGGTGCAAAAACTGAGGCTCAATAAAGAAAATGGGCCAAGAAATCAGGCCTGGGCACTCCCAGTGTCATGGACTCTTCTGATTCCAGGCAATGAAAGGTCACTGACCCCTGCAGCAAAATCTACTGTGAGGAGGAAAAATGTTAGGAGCACTTAAATCCCAGAGTCCTGAGAGCACAAAGAAGCAGCTCACACTGACATGGAGCTGCTGGTTATGGAATTTGGTTATGGAGTTTGATATCCACAACATCTATAACGGTAGGTGTTATCATTCTAGGGGCTTTCCAGGTGGCACTAGTGGTAAAGAATCCACCTGCCAATGCAGGAGACACAGGAGACTTGGGTTTCATCCCTGAGTCAGGAAGATCTCCTGCAGAAGGGAATGACTACCCACTCCAGTATTCTTGTCTAGAGAATCCCATGGACAGAGGGGTTCATGGGGTCACAAAGAGTTGGATACGACTGAGCACACAGTGTGTATATATGTCAGTTCTAATCTCCCAATTCATCCTGCCCTCTCCTTCCTCCCCTGTGTCCACTAACGCCGTAGAAGCTTCTGGAAGGTAAAGGGGTTTAAGCAAGTGGCAAAGCCAGGACTAGCACCCAGATCTGAGAACATCTTTCCTGGCCCCAGGGCCATTCTCTCATCTGGGCCATGTCCCCGCTGGAAGGTGGGGGTGGGGCTTTACTGATGGGTACCTGCTCTCTGAACTCCAAGAGCCTTGGGCCTTCAAGGACTAATTATAGCCTCAGAAAACCCACAGAGTCAGTGGCTTTGTCAGGGGAGGGAATCTGTTCTCCTTTGAGAGATCCGCTCATGGCTGATGCCACAGTGACTTCTGACTGAGGCCAGGGTGCAGGGGGTTCCCCTCAAGCAAGAGAGCATCTTCCTGCTTCCTGGTGCAGCGGAGCAAAAGAGCATCCTGGAAACCTTTGGGCATGAAGGAACACAGAATTTTTCCAGAGTGAGGCTTCTCCCTCACTGCCCACTGGGAGGTATCCTGAAAGGCGGGGGAGGGGCTAAGACCCTGTGCTCCCAATACAGGGGGCCTGGGTTCCATCCCTGGTCAAGGCAATCCAGATCCCACATGCCACAACTAAAGACCGCCCGCATGCTGCTGCAATAAGGACAGAGGATCCCGCATGCAGCAATCAAGACCCGGTGCAACTGAAAAAAAAAAAAAAAAGAAAATAATAATAATGGAGATCATGAGACCACCATTGTTGGGGTCCTTTAGTGGACCAGAACCTGGTGGTACGGAGTCTATGTTAAGAAAGTAAAAGAGAGAAAGAGGCTGATATTCCCTGGTTTACACAGAGGACCAATAAAGCCCTTGACACAGGACATGCATCACTCACAAAGGCACCAGGCACCTCCTCGAGGGGGTGAAGGCACAAGGTGCCTTCTCGAGAGGGTCTTAGAAGCCTGGGCAGGAAAGTGAGCACGACGGGTCTCCACGCTCCAGAGAACCAGCCAGCCAGAGAGAGAGAGAGAGACGAAAAAGACCCGGGGACCTAAGCTCTAATGAAACAAAGGTGCTTTAATGATTTTTCTATGAGTATATACAGGCTGCAGTACAAGAAACTTCTTTCAGGAATGATAGAGTTCAGCAAACCAAACACTGGCAACTGTTACCAAGGGAACAAGGGGTAATCTTAGTCACAAGGTCAGGAGACAATCCGTATCTCAAGAAAGGGGAGCAAGACTAAGCAATTTTGTCAAAAAGAGAATGTTTACTAAAGGAGACCCAAGCCTGCCTCACACAATGACCTCAGTCCCTGGGAGCAGCGTGCTGTTCCGCTTGAAGAGGGACAAAGGGCTCATGAGAGACAGCACGTAGGAATCCTCCCGTCAAACACTCCCTGACAATTCCCCCTTATTTATTATATTTGTAGGAAGAGTTCTGACCATCAGAGTTTTTTGTTCTGACAATCTTTGCATGAAGCAACAGTAGACAACCAATATAATTGTTAAGACAATCACCAAAATTATGGTTCCAGACCCAATGCTATGACTAAGGCTTTGAAACCATCCACGTGGGTCTAGCCCAGATAATTGATCAGCTAATTGTTCAGCTAAAGTTTCCAAACTAATGGAAGAGGGCAGATTCTTAGAAAAGATTTCAAATATTTCTTTTTGTAATAATTGTATATTCAGAGAGGCATTATAATGTATGTTTTGTAAATGAAACTTGATTTGTTCCCAGTTGTAGGCACTATGATTGAAATGAACAGGGGTAACACAAAATTGAGTAGAATTCCAATCACATTTTAGTATCACCTGTTTTTGTACATCTATTAATTGATCTCCAACCCATTCGATGGATGTTCTCAGTTCCTGTATTTCTTCTTGAATATCCTCGAGTACCTCAGTCTGAGTGGTCCACATATTATGGGCATCTTTAGTCCAATTTTGAATAAAATTATGTGTCTGAATAGAGGTTTGTAAAGCAACACCAGCGACAGCAGCAGTGGTGCAAATAGCTATTAATCCCAAAATGCCAAAAATCAGCCATCCAATGAATTGTTTAGATCACTGGAGCAATTTAGTAAGTAACCAGGAAGCAAGTCCAGCCATGGGACCTTCTTCCCAGGGCCGTTGGAGATTTATTGGTAACCATAGACTACTTCGAGATGGAAGAATCAAAAGGGAGTCATATCTCAAGGAAATAGAGGAGTTAAGAAAAGTATATAATCTGCAATTTATGCAAGTTACAGAATATAAAGTCTTATTGAATTGTAAGTTTCCTATAGCTAAAACAAAAGGAAATGGAACACAGGCTTGTATAAAATATGGTTGATTATAGCGAAAGAAATAATTGCTATGGCTTTGATTGGTCCCTGTGAAATGTCCTGTCCAAGTCCCAAGTTCCTCAGTGCTTGCAGCAAGTTTCCAGATGTCCCATTGTTCAGGCCCAGTCTGTTCAACGAGGAAGATTCGAGGACGAGGAGGGGGGCATTCCACTTTCATGCCATCCAAGAAGTCCTTTGTCATGGTAATGCTCCATTGTAGTATTGGTAACATTCCATACCACTTGAGTAACGTAATCACATACAGTACTGTTAATATTATCTGAGTAGTTAGATAACCATATACCATGGGGTCCCCAATCAACAATTGTATCATTGGCCAGAAACATTAATTTTCCTGATTTGGCCTGACGTTTGTCCCAATAAACAGGAATATATTTAAAGTTCTCATTAGTAAACCCTTGGCATATTGTTCTTTGTTCTTTCCCTAAAGTTTCAGTAGTATAAACATGGTTCATTGACAAAGAAAGGGCAGTAAATAATCCAAGCAGTGTCTGAAAATCCTTTTCTGGAGGCAGGACGAAAGCCCAAGTTTGTCGGTTAACGTTTAT